>NC_040092.1:3688750-4917500 GCF_003369695.1 Bos indicus x Bos taurus | reverse complement strand
TTTTTCTCCACCAGGTCGCCTGTGTCTCCTCCCTAACCCCTCTCTACTCTACCCAACTCTGTGAATTTCTGTGTGTTCCAGACGGTGGAGAACACTTAGGGAACTGATTACTGGCTGGATCTGTCTCCCTCCTTTTCATTCCCCCCTTTTATCCTTCTGGCCACCTCAGTTACCTTCCTCCTTCTCTTCTCTGTATAACCCCGTGAACATCTCTGAGTGGTCCAGTTGTGGAGTGCACATAAGGAAGTGACTACTGGCTAGCCCACTCTCTCCACTATTGATTCACCTCATCTCATTTGGGTCACCTCTAACTCCCTCCTCCCTCTTCTCTTCTCCATGTAACCCTGTGAACCTCTCTGAGTGACCCTCACTGTAGAGAAACTTATCATCTTTAATGTAGATGTTTTATCAATGGTGTTATATAGAAGGAGAAGTTTTGAAACTACTGTAAAAATAAGACCGATAATCGGAAGCAGGAGACTTAAGTCCAAACCCTGACTCCAGGGAACTCCTGACTCCAAGGAACATTCATTGACAGGAGCTCATCAAACGCCTCCATACCTACACTGAAACCAAGCACCACACAAGGGCCAGTAAGTTCCAGGGCAAGACATACCAAGCAAATTCTCCAGCAACAAAGGAACACAGCCCTGAGCTTCAAGATACAGGCTGCCCAAAGTCACCCCAAAACTATAGACATCTCATAACTCATTACTGGACATTTCATTGCACTCCAGAGAGAAGAAATACAGCTTCACCCACCAGAACACCGACACAAGCTTCCCTAACCAGGAAACCTTGACAAGCCACCTGTACAAACCCACACACAGTGAGGAAACGCCACAATAAAGAGAACTCCACAAACTGCCAGAATACAGAAAGGACACCCCAAACTCAGCAATTTAAACAAGATGAAGAGACAGAGGAATACTCAGCAGATAAAGGAACAGGATAAATGCCCACCAAACCAAACAAAAGAGGAAGAGATAGGGAATCTACCTGATAAAGAATTCCGAATAATGATAGTGAAATTGATCCAAAATCTTGAAACTAAAATGGAATCACAGATAAATAGCCTGGAGACAAGGATTGAGAAGATGCAAGAAAGGTTTAACAAGGACCTAGAAGAAATAAAAAAGAGTCAATATATAATGAATAATGCAATAAGTGAAATTAAAAACACTCTGGAGGCAACAAATAGTAGAATAACAGAGGCAGAAGACAGGATTAGTGAATTAGAAGATAGAATGGTAGAAATAAATGAATCAGAGAGGATAAAAGAACAACGAATTAAAAGAAATGAGGACAATCTCAGAGACCTCCAGGACAATATTAAACGCTACAACATTCGAATCATAGGGATTCCAGAAGAAGAAGACAAAAAGAAAGACCATGAGAAAATACTTGAGGAGATAATAGTGGAAAACTTCCCTAAAATGGGGAAGGAAATAACCACCCAAGTCCAAGAAACCCAGAGAGTACCAAACAGGATAAACCCAAGGAGAAACACCCCAAGACACATATTAATCAAATTAACAAAGATCAAACACAAAGAACAAATATTAAAAGCAGCAAGGGAAAAACAACAAATAACACACAAGGGAATTCCCATAAGGATAACAGCTGATCTTTCAATAGAAACTCTTCAAGCCAGGAGGGAATGGCAAGACATACTTAAAATGATGAAAGAAAATAACCTACAGCCCAGATTATTGTACCCAGCAAGGATCTCATTCAAGTATGAAGGAGAAATCAAAAGCTTTTCAGACAAGCAAAAGCTGAGAGAATTCTGCACCACCAAACCAGCTCTCCAACAAATACTAAAGGATATTCTCTAGACAGGAAACACAAAAACGGTGTATAAACTCGAACCCAAAACAATAAAGTAAATGGCAACGGGAACATACTTATCAGTAATTACCTTAAATGTAAATGGGTTGAATGCCCCAACCAAAAGACAAAGACTGGCTGAATGGATACAAAAACAAGACCCCTACATATGTTGTCTACAAGAGACCCACCTCAAAACAGGGGACACATACAGACTGAAAGTGAAGGGCTGGAAAAAGATTTTCCATGCAAATAGGGACCAAAAGAAAGCAGGAGTAGCAATACTCATATCAGATAAAATAGACTTTAAAACAAAGGCTGTGAAAAGAGACAAAGAAGGTCACTACATAATGATCAAAGGATCAATCCAAGAAGAAGATATAACAATTATAAATATATATGCACCCAACACGGGAGCACCACAGTACGTAAGACAAATGCTAACAAGTATGAAAGGAGAAATTAACAATAACACAATAATAGTGGGAGACTTTAATACCCCACTTACACCTATGGATAGATCAACTAAACAGAAAATTAACAAGGAAACACAAACTTTAAACGATACAATAGACCAGTTAGACCTAATTGATATCTATAGGTCATTTCATCCCAAAACAATGAATTTCACCTTTTTCTCAAGCGCACATGGAACCTTCTCCAGGATAGATCACATGCTGGGCCATAAAGCTAGCCTTGGTAAATTCAAAAAAATAGAAATCATTCCAAGCATTTTTTCTGACCACAATGCAGTAAGATTAGATCTCAATTACAGGAGAAAAACTATTAAAAATTCCAACATATGGAGGCTGAACAACACGCTGCTGAATAACCAACAAATCACAGAAGAAATCAAAAAAGAAATCAAAATTTGCATAGAAACGAATGAAAATGAAAACACAACAACCCAAAACCTGTGGGACACGGTAAAAGCAGTCCTAAGGGGAAAGTTCATAGCAATACAGGCACACCTCAAGAAACAAGAAAAAAGTCAAATAAATAACCTAACTCTACACCTAAAGCAACTAGAAAAGGAAGAAATGAAGAACCCCAGGGTTAGTAGAAGGAAAGAAATCTTAAAAATCAGAGCAGAAATAAATGCAAAAGAAACAAAAGAGACCATAGCAAAAATCAACAAAACCAAAAGCTGGTTCTTTGAAAGGATAAATAAAATTGACAAACCATTAGCCAGACTCATCAAGAAACAAAGGGAGAAAAATCAAATCAACAAAATTAGAAACGAAAATGGAGAGATCACAACAGACAACACAGAAATACAAAGGATCATAAGAGACTACTATCAACAATTATATGCCAATAAAATGGACAACGTGGAAGAAATGGACAAATTCTTAGAAAAGTACAACCTTCCAAAACTGGACCAGGAAGAAATAGAAAATCTTAACAGACCCATCACAAGCACGGAAATTGAAACTGTAATCAAAAATCTTCCAGCAAACAAAAGCCCCGGTCCAGACGGCTTCACAGCTGAATTCTACCAAAAATTTAGAGAAGAGCTGACACCTATCCTGCTCAAACTCTTCCAGAAAATTGCAGAGGAAGGTAAACTTCCAAACTCATTCTATGAGGCCACCATCACCCTAATACCAAAACCTGACAAAGATCCCACAAAAAAAGAAAACTACAGGCCAATATCACTGATGAACATAGATGCAAAAATCCTTAACAAAATTCTAGCAATCAGAATCCAACAACACATTAAAAAGATCATACACCATGATCAAGTGGGCTTTATCCCAGGGATGCAAGGATTCTTCAATATCCGCAAATCAATCAATGTAATACACCACATTAACAAATTGAAAAATAAAAACCATATGATTATCTCAATAGATGCAGAGAAAGCCTTTGACAAAATTCAACATCCATTTATGATAAAAACTCTCCAGAAAGCAGGAATAGAAGGAACATACCTCAACATAATAAAAGCTATATATGACAAACCCACAGCAAACATTATCCTCAATGGTGAAAAATTGAAAGCATTTCCTCTAAAGTCAGGAACAAGACAAGGGTGCCCACTTTCACCATTACTATTCAACATAGTTTTGGAAGTTTTGGCCACAGCAATCAGAGCAGAAAAAGAAATAAAAGGAATCCAAATTGGAAAAGAAGAAGTAAAACTCTCACTATTTGCAGATGACATGATCCTCTACATAGAAAACCCTAAAGAATCCACCAGAAAATTACTAGAAATAATCAATGACTACAGTAAAGTTGCAGGATATAAAATCAACACACAGAAATCCCTTGCATTCCTATACACTAATAATGAGAAAACAGAAAGAGAAATTAAGGAAACAATTCCATTCACCATTGCAACGGAAAGAATAAAATACTTAGGAATATATCTACCTAAAGAAACTAAAGACCTATATATAGAAAACTATAAAACACTGGTGAAAGAAATCAAAGAGGACACTAATAGATGGAGAAATATACCATGTTCATGGATTGGAAGAATCAATATAGTGAAAATGAGTATACTACCCAAAGCAATTTATAGATTCAACGCAATCCCTATCAAGCTACCAACAGTATTCTTCACAGAGCTAGAACAAATAATTTCACAATTTGTATGGAAATACAAAAAACCTCGAATAGCCAAAGCGATCTTGAGAAAGAAGAATGGAACTGGAGGAATCAACCTACCTGACTTCAGGCTCTACTACAAAGCCACAGTTATCAAGACAGTATGGTACTGGCACAAAGACAGAAATATTGATCAATGGAATAAAATAGAAAGCCCAGAGATAAATCCACGCACATATGGACACCTTATCTTCGACAAAGGAGGCAAGAATATACAATGGATTAAAGACAATCTCTTTAACAAGTGGTGCTGGGAAATCTGGTCAACCACTTGTAAAAGAATGAAACTGGACCACTTTCTAACACCATACACAAAAATAAACTCAAAATGGATTAAAGATCTAAACGTAAGACCAGAAACTATAAAACTCCTAGAGGAGAACATAGGCAAAACACTCTCCGACATACATCACAGCAGGATCCTCTATGACCCACCTCCCAGAATATTGGAAATAAAAGCAAAAATAAACAAATGGGACCTAATTAACCTTAAAAGCTTCTGCACATCAAAGGAAACTATTAGCAAGGTGAAAAGACAGCCTTCAGAATGGGAGAAAATAATAGCAAATGAAGCAACGGACAAACAACTAATCTCAAAAATATACAAGCAACTCCTACAGCTCAACTCCAGAAAAATAAACGACCCAATCAAAAAATGGGCCAAAGAACTAAATAGACATTTCTCCAAAAAAGACATACAGATGGCTAACAAACACATGAAAAGATGCTCAACATCACTCATTATCAGAGAAATGCAAATCAAAACCACTATGAGGTACCATTTCACACCAGTCAGAATGGCTGCAATCCAAAAGTCTACAAATAATAAATGCTGGAGAGGGTGTGGAGAAAAGGGAACCCTCTTACACTGTTGGTGGGAATGCAAACTAGTACAGCCACTATGGAGAACAGTGTGGAGATTCCTTAAAAAACTGGAAATAGAACTGCCTTATGATCCAGCAACCCCACTGCTGGGCATACACACTGAGGAAACCAGAAGGGAAAGAGACACGTGTACCCCAATGTTCATCGCAGCACTGTTTATAATAGCCAAGACATGGAAGCAACCTAGATGTCCATCAGCAGATGAATGGATAAGAAAGCTGTGGTACATATACACAATGGAGTATTACTCAGCCATTAAAAAGAATACATTTGAATCAGTTCTAATTAGGTGGATGAAACTGGAGCCTATTATACAGAGTGAAGTAAGCCAGAAGGAAAAACATAAATACAGTATACTAACGCATATATATGGAATTTAGAAAGATGGTAACAATAACCCGGTGTACGAGACAGCAAAAGAGACACTGATGTATAGAACAGTCTTATGGACTCTGTGGGAGAGGGAGAGGGTGGGAAGATTTGGGAGAATGGCAATGAAACATGTAAAATATCATGTAGGAAACGAGTTGCCAGTCCAGGTTCGATGCATGATGCTGGATGCTGGGGGCTGGTGCACTGGGACGGCCCAGAGGGATGGTATGGGGAGGGAGGAGGGAGGAGGGTTCGGGATGGGGAGCACATGTATACCTGTGGTGGATTCATTTTGATATTTGGCAAAACTAATACAATTATGTAAAGTTTAAAAATAAAATAAAATTAGAGAAAAAAAATAAATAAATAAAATAAAACTGGGAAAAAAAAAAAAATATGTATATTTTATTGTATGTAAATTATACCTCAAAAGAGTTGATTTCTTTTAAAATCAACTACAGACTAGGCCAAAAAAAGCAAATCTCAATAAATTTCAAAGGATTTTAGTCATATAAACTGTTTCTCTGACAACAATTAAGCTAGAAATCAGTAGCAAAAAGATAATTAGAACATGATTAGAAATTAAGCAATAAACTCTTCAAAATAGATGAGTAAAAATTTTTAAAGATGGTAGAAAAATATTTTTCAATACATGATAATTAAAGTACCACTTATCAGGACTTCTGGGGCAGTTCAGTGGTTAAGAATTCGTGCTTTCATTGCAGAGGAATTGAGTTTCAATCCCTGGGTGGGGAATTAAGATCCTGCAATGCTGCAGAGTGCAGTGAAGGAAAAAAAGTACTGAATATCAAAATCTGTGGGCTCACAGGAAAATACATAGACTTAAATGCAAAGAAAAAGACTGGAAAATCAATAATCTAAGTATTCTTCTCAATAAGCAGAGTGTGTACACCCACAAAAACACAAACACAACAAGTTAAGCTCAAGGAAGAATAGAAAGAAACAATAAAGATTAAAACAACTTGTAACATAGGAAATTCAATAGAGACAGTCACAAAAGAAAATGTTGATTCTTTAAAAAGACTAATTTATAAACTTCTCAAAAGGCTGATCAAGAGCCAAACATACAGAAAGAAGGCTCAGATAATAAACATAATGAATAAAAAGGGCTTCCCTCATAGCTCAGTTGGTAAAGAATCTACCTGCAATGCAGGAGACCCTGGTTTGACTCCTGGGTCAGGAAGATCTGCTGAAGAAGGGATAGGCTACCCACTCCAGTATTCTTGGGCTTCCCTTGTGGCTCAGCTGGTAAAGAATCCGCCTGCAATGTGGGAGACCTGGGTTCAATCCCTGGGTTGGCACTCCAGTATCCTAGCCTGGAGAATTCCATGGACAGTCCATGGGGTTGCAAAGAGTCAGACACGACAAAGCAACTTTCACTTTCAATCACTACAAGCCCTCCATTATTACAAAAATGATCAGTCTCCCTAAATTGATCTACTATAGATACAACACAATCCCAATTCAAAATCTGACATATGTAGTAATGAGAAGTTGATTTTTAAATGTATAGAAATGTAAAGAACAACCAAGATAACTTTGAAGAAGCAGAAGAAAGACAAGCACTTAGTCTACTGGATATCAAGACATAATACAAACTTGAAATAATTAAGATAGTGTAGCTTTAAAGCAAGCACAAGCGAAAAAACAAAACAATATAGAGAATCCAGAAACAGACCCATACATGTGGACTGGATTTATGACAATGGTATCACAGCAAAACAGGCTTCCCTGATGGCTCGGCAGTAAAGAATCTGCCTGCAACACAGGAGACGCAGATTTGATCCCAGGGTCTAGAAGATCCCCTAGAGAAGGAAATGGACACCCACTCCAGTAAGCCTGGGAAATCCCACGAACACAGGAGAGTGGAGCCCTGCAGTCCATGGGTTGCAAAAGAGTCAGACATGACTGAGTGACTAAACAATAACAATCACTGCAGAACAGTAGAGAAAAGCTGGAGTTTTCAATAAACACTGTTGGGTCAGTTAATATCCACACTAGGAAAATAAATAAATAAAGCTTTACCCCTACCTCTTCCACACAAAAATCAATTCAGGTGAACTGTACATCTAAATATAAAATGTAAAATAATAGGTGATGTAGGAGACAGATGGGTCCCAGGTTAGACATTTACAACTAGCCTCCTGTTTGCATTTCCTGAGACAAGAGACAAGTGAGCTCTGGTTGAGGAATTTACCACCAGCCCCCTGCTTACCCTCCAAAATGGAAGAAACAACAGAAACAGAGTAAATAGACAGTCTTTGTCTCTTGTAAATATCTCAGGGAAATTATCTAGGCAAGGACAAAGAGAGGCAAAACCCTTTCTGAGTAAAGGATTAAGGGATCTCTGTTCCTCCCACTTTTGGGGACAAAGGAGACACTCTACACATGCTCAAAAGGGCTCCTTGTGGGTCAAAAGTCAAGGGATAAACCCAGACCATAATGAGTCTTGCTCCTCCCAGAAGCCTTAACTTAGATCTATCTTGGCTGATGGGTGCATGAGAATGCACCCCAGGAAATGTCCCAGGGTGGGTCAGGTGTGGAAAAAAGAAAGCAAGTATTTGGCCTGAAGGAAGACAAAGACCCAGAAGAACTGACCTATATAAATGACTTAACCACCTCACTTGGGGGGACGCCCACAGCCTCTCTCTCTGGATGTGCATCTCTGCCTTGCTTCTACCTCAACTAAACAAACCATTATTCCATGTGCTCTCCCACTTGTTGTTGTGCTATGTCTCTAATAATAAACTTTGTACCTAAATTTAAAAAAAAAAGAAAGGTAAAACAATAAAGCTTTAAGAATATAACACAGGAGAATATGTTCATGACCTTGAATGGGTAAAGATTTCTATGTAAGATACAAGTGAAAGTCACTCAGTCGTGTCTGAGTCTTTGCAACCACATGGACTATATAGTCCATGGAATTCTCCAGGCCAGAATACCAGAGTGGGTAGCCTTTCCCTTCTTCAGGGGATCTTCCCAACTCAGGGACTGAACTCAGGTATCCCGCATTTGCAGGCGGATTCTTTACCAACTGAGCCACAAGGGAAGCCCAAGAGAACTGGAATGGGTAGCCTGTTCCTTCTCCAGAGGATCTTACAGAACCAGGAATCGCACCAGGGTCTTCTGCATTCCAGGTGGATTCTTTACCGACTGAGACATCAGGGAAGCCCACAAAAGTGTCACCATAAGGGAAAAGAACAGTACATTGGACTACATTAAAATTAAGAACTTTGTTTATCAAAAGACACCACCAGGAGAATGCAAAGGCAAACTACAGAGTGGAAGAAAACATATGCAATGTATAAATTCTTGACCAAGAATTTGTATCCAGAATATATAAACAGTGTTTCTACAAATTGAGAGAGTCAGTTCCTAGGCAGGTTGATAGGGAGCCTAAGGAGAGAGGGGTCTGGAATTCTCAAGGAGGAAGAAAGGACAAAACTTTTTTTCTTTCTCCACATTCCTTAGGATTATATACCAATAATGTATCCTGCCTAAGGACAGTCTTTGGATTCAACCTTCTGTTATCTTAAAATGTTAATTATGGGAGTAGACCTGGTCTTTACAAGGATGTATCTTGCCTGAGGACAGTGTTATCTTAAAATGTAAATTATGGGAGTAGGTCTGATGAGGTCTTTACAACCTCCAGACATTCTTTGGATTCACTGGAGAGTATATAACTTCATTGTTAACACTAGCAAGCGGGTACTCTTTCTACCCCCTTCTGATGCCTATGTCAGAAGCTTTCTCTATCTCCTTTATACTTCAATAAAACTTTATTACACAAAAGCTCTGAGCAATCAAGCCTCGTCTCTGGCCCCGGATTGAATTCTTCTCCTCTGGGGGCCAAGAATCCCGGTGTATTCACGTGATTCAATAAGAACCTTTCAAAATCAGTAAGAAAAAAAAAAACCCTCAGCAAAACATTTCAATAAGCACTTCACAAATGAGGATATCCAAATGGACAGATGGAAAAAAGGTGTTCAAATTCATTAATCATAAAAGAAATACATAATAAAGTCATAATGAAGTATCACTACACAATCACCAAAATAGCTAAAATTAAATAGATGGAAAATATCAGCCACCAACAAGGATGCGGAAAAACTCCTCACCAACTCATCAACTGCTGGCAGGCACTCAAATGGGCACAAACTGTTTGGGATCACCTATAAAGGTGAACACACCCTATGACCCAGCATGGAGAAGGAAATGGCAACCCACTTCAGGCAACCCAGCCTGGAGAATCCCATGGACAGAGGAGCCTGGTGGGCTCCAGTCCATGGGGTAGCAAGTGTCAGATATGACTTAGAGACTAAACCACCACCACCATGACCATGACCCAGTAACTACATTTTCAGGTATGTACCCAACAGAAATACATATGCCTGTGCATTTAAAAATTATCCAGGAATGATTATAGTATCATTATTCATAATAACTAAAACCTAGAAACAATCCAAATATCCAGCAACAGGATGTAAAAGTAAACTGCTATATTTATATTCAGCAATAAAAGTGAACAAACTACTGCTACATGTAACAAGTCAACCTCACAAACATATTGTGAAGCTAAAAGAGCCAAAACACACGGAAAGCCATCAAACAACCTATATTGTTGGATTCCATTTAAAGACAGATCAATATCCATTCTGTTAGACATCTGAATAGGGGTTACCTTTAGAGAAGAATGGGAGGGGAAAGATTGGGAGGGAGCAAAAAAAAAAAAAAAAAGTGCTTCTAAAGCGTTGGTAATATCCCATTTCTTCACTATGAGTAGTGGTTTTTAAGAGTATGTTCATCACTTGATTCACACATGATTTTATACTTTTCTGTATGTATATTATATGGAAATAAAATGGAGCTTTTTCAAAGTTAATGTGGGTCAGAACGAGGGCGGTGGCAGCGGAGAATGGACAGGAGAAGATGGAATTTTTTTAATTGCAAAAGATGTAACTGATGTAATAAGGGATACAAAATAAACGTTAAGAGCAGGACATTACTTCAAATCACAAATAGCTTATATTTCACATTTCTGTGTAGAAAGAAGTTTCACATTTTGAATCTCAGAATGTCTGTACTGCTACTGCTAAGTCCCTTCAGTCGTGTCCGACTCTGTGCGACCCCATAGACGGCAGCCCACCAGGCTCCCCTGTCCCTGGGATTCTCTAGGCAATAACACTGGAGTGGGTTGCCATTTCCTTCTCCAATGCATGAAAGTGAAAAGTCAAAGTGAAGTCGCTCAGTCGTGTCCGACCCTCAGCGACCCCATGGACTGCAGCCCTCCAGGCTCCTCTGTCCATGGGATTTTCCAGGCAATAGTACTGGAGTGGGGTGCCACTGCCTTCTCCAATGTCTGTACTAGAGATCTGATAAAAGTCAGTTTGAAATATATGATATTTATTCCTATTCTACTTAAGATCTCCTCTAAGAACAACTTTTATATATGTGTGAAGAAATCCTATTGATCCAGATTTTTAAAAACTGAATTAGAATCTTATTGAGCAGTTTTTCATTTCAATACTTCATATTTTCACAATACTGCAAACACAGGGGCCAGGAGTCTTTCTGTTATGCTACTCTTTTGCTTTTTTATATAATTTATGCAATGTTGGAAAATATATTTTTTAAAAGTCATCACATACCTATTCACTTTTTTATAACTAGTCTTCTTTAGATGCAATGAATTTTTTAACTGCCACTAAGTTCTGGGTTTCACAGTGTATTCTGATACTTTAAATTAAAGAGTTGATTGGTTCTAAAAGCCTTCTCTAGTACCTATAAAAGCATTATGCTTTTTCACCAAATCTTTGAAGATTTACATAGTTAAAACAGTATTCTCATACATATTTCCCAAGTAGAACAAAACAGCATTACGATTTTTGGTGATGGACTATAACTAAAGCCTTGAAAATTGTCTGGTAACAACCAGTTAAGAGATAATTGCTGTTTCTACACTGGAGCAGCAATATCTGTCTATTATAGCCTAACTTCCGTTATCCCTGCGTCTGAGCAGAGTTGCAGCTTGGAAAATATTCATCTACTGATATCAATATCACTTAGAGACTGGCAACACATTAAGAACCATGCAAACCCCCTTCTAAATTATAAAGGAAAATGTGAAAGTAGCACCCAAAAGTCCTTCTAAAAAGCTTTCCACAAGATTCTGACAATTAGGCTGTCAACGCAGAAATCTTGCATAATGAAGTTCTTCCCAATTTTTATAAGGAATTGATCCTTCAAAACAAGGATAAAAAGCAAGCATATCCTAGCTTGGGCTATATATTTTGTTAATAAAAATTGACCATATAATACCACAATACCCATAAAAGTCCAGGGCTGGCTCTGGGCAGCATTTTAATTTTTGCATTTTCTAATTTAGATTGGACGTTTGTATTCTTTCAGAGGAGCCTGGCGTGCTGCAGTCCATGGGGTCACAAAGAATCAGACATGACTTAGCAACTGAACAACAACAAATTCTTTCATATAGCATCAAACATTGCCTCGTGGAAGGTAGTAGGAACTAAATTTGTTGAGTTTTTCTGTGAAAAAACATAAGATTTGAATCCTGACCCCTAATTACATCACCAAACATCTTTTTCACTCATTCTTTGTGCTTGAAACACACCTATAATTTCAGATTCTTCCCCCGTTCCTCCTACCTCCTCCCCTTTCTTCAGAACTCAGATAAAGTATGTTTCCAGGGAATTCCAAATGAGGTCAGGTCTTCCTGTTTGCTCTCATTTTGCATTGTACTCTTTCACACCATTAATCACAATTGTAATTAAATAATTATCCCATGATTGATTAGTTTAATATCTGGCTCTCCCTTGGGATGTAAGTGCCATGAGTTTTCACAACTTTATCCCAGTGCCTTTAATAAGCAGACTCAAAATAACTGATTATTGATAAATAAATGAGTTTGAACCCTAGCTATACAACTTACTAGGTAAATTTGAAAATATCACTTAATATCATTAAGCTTCAGCTTTTATATCTACAAAATGATGATAATGAAAAGGTTACCTTATTGAGTTGTTAGGATTTATGGTGAACTCTAAACTTTAAAATATTGTATAAAAATCTTATTATTCTTCTCAGCAAGGATAATCCACACTATAGTTAATGTTGTCTTTAGCTATATCTTAATAATCTTAGCTAACGTCTTCAAAAAATCTTACACATTATCAACATGCTAATAAATAATGGAACTATCTGACAAAAATTAATAAGTGGTCATTAGTTCCAGTCGGTAGCAGCCTGTGACAGATTCCAAGCACTGATCTAACGATCGCCAGTTTCATAATGATTGTCCACCTCACATAAAAGCTGGCAGGCCCACTGTAATTCATGCCTCAGAGACAAGCATATCCTATCAAGTCAGCCTCAGACGAACAAATACACCAGTTAAAGCATGGATCAATAGTGAAAAGATGAGCTTTTCCAATTCACTCACAACTATGCTGGAATCAATAGACTCATGTAAATCAATAATTTGTTATATTTACTACATTTACAGACTTGATCTTTAATATAAACCTGAAAATAAAACAACACACATTTCTTTTCCTGTGTTCTACAGTGATCTGAGCATGAATATGGTAAAGGAAAAAAACTATTTTCCCTCTCACCTGAGTAATAACTACAAACCAAATTGTCCATTAACCTCTTTCAGGTATCTCTGGTAACTGTCTTCATGAAAAGACTTTAAAATGTATGTAAACAACAACTAAAAGCTAGATACACACAGGCAATTACAAAGCATAAGTAATTTTACATCCTAGGTTATATACTTCTCCTAGGTCTTCCTATAGTATCCTATACATGTGTATGTATTAATACATATGTATACCTTCAAATATTCACCACACACACACACACGTGCTATATATACATGTATGTATACATATATGAAATCTCAACCCTTGCTCTACTGTTATAATTATGCAGTATTTATCTGTTTCCTCTCCTAGAAAATTACCTCTTTAAAGGCAGGGTCAATGTTTTTTAAATCTGTATTATCCTGTACTAAAGTGTTTCAACATAATAAACATTCAGTGAATGTTTGCTAAATGGATGTTACCCTTTCTATCAAATATTTTTCTGACACCTGATTCACAGTCAGCTTCTGGAGCTGTCCATTCCCATCTCTGAAGGAAGACATGCTTTTAATAAAAAACACTTTCCTGATAATAATGTCTTGTTGTTTTCTTCAAGAAAATCCAGTACAAGGGGGGAAGGATGATGCAAAGGTGAAATAAAATTATCTATGAGCTGATAATTTATAAATTTTTAATACTGATTCATTATACTAATTTGCTCTACTCTTGGATGTTTGAAAATTTCCTTTATGAAATTTTTAAACTAAAAAATAGTAATTTTTCCATATGAATTTTACATACCATGCTTCTTTGAATATCTTCACTTGAAATTTCTTCTTTAGTACTCATACTCAAGACAATACAGTAAGTAGTGGTTATTAACCAATCCACACTTT
Source organism: Bos indicus x Bos taurus (assembly GCF_003369695.1). Taxonomy (NCBI): domain Eukaryota; kingdom Metazoa; phylum Chordata; class Mammalia; order Artiodactyla; family Bovidae; genus Bos; species Bos indicus x Bos taurus. The sequence goes on along the minus strand of NC_040092.1, from coordinate 4,903,279 downwards.
GAATTTCTGTAGCAGTCAGGAAGATATTCATTCTTGCTTTTTCTCTACAACAGTCATGCTGATACAGAATGAGAAGAGCCAAAGTGAGAGTTAATGTGTCAACTGATAGCTTCAACTACCTTATTATTTAATCCTACCCACTGCTTCTCCAGTTCAAATTTTAGGAGCTGAGAGACAGCCAGATAAGCCAAGACAAGCTATGTAAAAAAGAAAAAAAATCTTTAATGGAAAGGTCTATTGACTTTTGCCAAAAGGCAGCATTTCCTTTTAAAGATAAAAACTCAATTTTCATTACAAAAAAAAAAGGGGGGGTGGTGTAAAAAATTTATACAATCTGAAAAGAAACCAGAGTCTCAATTCTCATTAAAAATGAGATTTCTAAAAACATTTTAATGACATGAGAAAATCTTATGCAATATAAAGTAAAAATAGCCAAGGAAATGTTCATTTCAAATGGCTTCCAAACATTACAAAAATAAAACTACACATCCATATCTAAACACACAGGTAAGTTCATGCATTTATCCATGTGTACATACACAGAAAAAAAATCTAGAATGAAATATATGAAATATTAACAGAATTTTTATATATGATAACATATACTTTATGATTTATATTTACTATATGTTCTAATGCAGTACTTGGATGCAATCTCAAAAATGACAGAATGATCTCTGTTCGTTTCCAGGGCAAACCATTCAGTATCACAGTAATCCAAGTCTACACCCCAACCAGTAATGCTGAAGAAGCTGAACGATTCTATTAAGACCTACAAGATCTAGAACTAACACCCAAAAAAGATGTCCTCTTCACTACAGAAGACTGGAATGCAAAAATAGGAAGTCAAGAGATACCTGGAGTAATAGGCAAATTTGGTCTGAGAGTACAGAATGAAGCAGGGCAAAGGCTAATACAGTTTTGCCAAGAGATGTACTGGTCATAGCAAACACCCTCTTCCAACAATACAGGAGACAACTCTACATGGACATCACCAGATCGTCAATACCAAAATCAGACTGATTACATTCTTTGCAGCCAAAGATGAAGATGGTCTATACAATCAGCAAAAACAAGACCGGGAGCTGACTGTGGCTCAGATCATGAAATACTCATTGCCGAATTCTGACTTACTAGGGAAAACCACTAGACTATTCAGGTATGACCTAAATCAAATTCCTTATGATTATACAGCAGAAGTGACAAATAGATTCAAGGGATTAGATCTGATAGGCAGAGTGCCTGAAGAACTATGGATGGAGGTTAGTAATTCCATCCATAGTTGACACTGTACACTGTACAGGAGGCAGTGATCAAGACCATCCCCAAGAAAAAGAAATGCAAAAAGGCAAAATGGCTGCCTGAGGAGGCCTTATAAATAGCTGAGAAAAGAAGAGAAGCGAAAGGCAAAGAAGAAAAGGAAAGATATACCCATTGAATGCAGAGTTCCAAAGAATAGCAAGGAGAGATAAGAAAGCCTTCCTCAGTGATCAATGCAAAGAAATAGAGGAAAACAACAGAATGGGAAAGAGATCTCTTCAAGAAAGTTAGAGATATCAAGGGAACATTTCATGCAAAGATGGGCTCAAATAAGGACAGAAATGGTATGGACCTAACAGAAGCAGAAGATATTAAGAAGAGGTGGCAAGAATACACAGGAGAACTGTACAAAAAAGATCTTCACTACCAAGATAATCACGATGGTGTGACCACTCACCTAGAGCAGACATCCTGGAATGTAAAGTCAAGTGGGCCTTAGAAAGCATCACTACGAACAAAGCTAGTGGAGGTGACAGAATTCCAGTTGAGCTATTTCAAATCCTGAAAGATGATGCTGTGAAAGTGCTGCACTCAATATGCCAGCAAATTTGGAAAACTCAGCAGTGGCCACAGGACTGGAAGAGGTCAGTTTTCATTCCAATCCCAAAGAAAGGCAATGCCAAAGAATCCTCAAACTACCAAACAATTGCACTCATCTCACACACTAGTAAAGTAAGGCTCAAAATTCTCCAAGCCAAGCTTCAGCAATACGTGAACCATGAGATTCCAGATGTTCAAGCTGGTTTTAGAAAAGGCAGAGGAACCAGAGATCAAATTGCCAACATCTGCTGGATCATAGGAAAAGCAAGAGAGTTCCAGAAAAACATCTATTTCTGCTTCATTGACTATGCCAAAGCCTTTGACTGTGTGAATCACAATAAACTGTGGAAGATTCTGAAAGAGATGGGAATACCAGACCACCTGACTTGCCTCTTGAGGAAACCTATATGCAGGTCAGGAAGCAACAGTTAGAAGTGGACATGGAACAACAGACTGGTTCTAAATAGGAAAAGGAGTACGTCAAAGCTGTATATTATCACCCTGCTTATTTAACTTATATGCAGAGTACATCATGAGAAACGCTGGGCTGGAAGAAGCAGAAGCTGGAATCAAGATTGCCGGGAGAAATATCAATAACCTCAGATATGCAGATATTATATATTAATGCACATTAAATATATTAATATACAATATATGATAAAAATATAAATATAATTAAATTATATGTGATAAATTTATATATAATATATAAATATGTATAATTATATATTAAAACAATTATAGCATGAAGGTTAAATGAAGAAATATCAATAACTTCAGATACACAGATGACACCACCCTTATGGCAGAAAGCGAAGAAGAACTTAAGAGCCTCTTGATGAAAGTGAAAGAGTAGAGTGAAAAAGTTGGCATAAAACTCAACATTCAGAAAACAAAGATCATGGCATCCAGTCCCGTCACTTCATGGCAAATAGATGGTTAAACAATGGAAATAGTAACAGACTTTATCTTGGGGGGCTCCAAAAATCACTGCAGATGGTGACTGCAGCCATGAAAATTAAAAGATGCTTGCTCCTTGGAAGAAAAGTTATGACCAACCTAGACAGCACATTAAAAAGCAGAGACATTACTTTGCCAACAAAGATAAAGTTCACTGAACATTCATCATCTCATATAGATACAAAATTAAAGAAACAGGAAAAAAAATCTTTCTTCCTTATAATGAGAACTGAGTATTTACTCTCAACAACTTTGATATATAACATACAGCAGTGTTAATTATATTTATCATGTTGTGTATTAGTTCCCTAGTACTTATTTATCTTACAACTGGAAGTTTGCAACTTCTAACTGTCTTCATCCAATTCCCCCTCCTCCCACCTTTCTTTTATTTTTATGTACTCTTGAAATTATACTATCTGTTTATGAAGTGGTCTCTGTATACAATACAAAGCAGTTTTAAGATTTTAAGATGGCATATATTCAAGGTTAAGAAAAACAACACTGGATTTTTACTAAGGACACTGTGGCTTGGAACAAAATTTTATGAACAAAATAACTGGGTACGTAAAATTTTTTTATCTCCATGAATTCTTCTATTCTGTCTTATAGGTTGTAAATTCCTAATAGAAATCAATTGCATCACTCACTTGACATATCCATTACTGACATAGCCATATACTATTAGAGCATAATGTCTTAAATAACAGTAATGAGAATAATTAAAACACAACAACTATATCCTTTCTGATATATAAAGAAGTGGAACAATGACTACCAGTACGAATCTCCCCGATAACCCTGTTCTACTGGGAAAAAAAAGAGAACAATTTGGCAAGTTAGCTAAATCAATTAATCATTTCCATCTGCTGCAAACCATACACACTAAAATACTCTCCCAGCTTTACTTAATGGAGAAAATGGAACTTTCATTTGGCGTTCATATCATATCAATAGAAAGAACATGCTGAATAAGGCCTTCCGAATGGACTACGTTGAGAGCTAACAAAAGGCCGGAAGCTAGAGAATTAAGAGAAAACCTTACAGGGAGTATTCGTACTTGGCAGCTACTGGTGATTTGATCAGGCCCGGGACAGAACATTCTTGTTTTACTTCTCTGTATTTTCATAAAAATGATTTTTCCATTCCAACACTTACATATGCCTGTGCACGGCAGTAAGAATAGCATTCACTGACTCTCAGTACATATGGTATGCATTCAATGACATCATTCACTACCACATTTGCCAAGTCTAACCTCTCCTATAGACCACCAAAACACAGCTTCACAGTCCCTGCGGGGCTAAGCGAGTAGTTCCAAAGCAACAGGTCAGTCCTGCAGAATGGAGAGGTTATTAATGTTTCATCCCATATACTCCATACCCTCCCTATCCCCTAATAAATAAAAACCTTTGTAATCTTGTAATGTATTCAGCTTTTATTAACTCTTTCACTGTTGCTTTGCATAGTGAAGTGAATGCACACTTGATGGCTCTTATTGCCACAGTGCTCTGGCAGGTGGTGTTTACTGTCTTTTTATGCAAGAGATTATGAGTGAATTTTTATTATGAAGATAGATGAAAATTACTGTGTGAGCTGTAAATCATAATTCGTGTAACTGATATTTTTAATTAATGATCATGAAACAAAAATCAAAGCAGCTTTTCTATCAACGGAAAGCTTTCAATAATATTCTGATTTTTTCAATTTAAACATCCCACTTAAAACATTTTTAAAAGATTATATAATGGACTCATGATCTTTCAAAACAGTTACAAAAACCTCAATAATAATTTTCAAAGAGGCATTAAAGACTTTGCTTAATTATTTTTCAAACCAGTGGAAAAAATTAGAGAAAAAGCAACATTACTCACATAAAATTTTTTCCAATGGTCTATGATATATAACCACACGTGTAAGTATAGGAAAACTGAAGTAAAAAGATACTGCTGAATGATTTCAGGTGGTGTCTTGCTTCACAGCATGCTGGTCACTGAGGTAGTTTAGCAAATAGCAGAGCTCTTAACACAAACTATTCAGGGCTTTAAAGGAAATGTCAAGAAACCTAATCTCTGAGCAATGCAACAGAGTTCTCTATTTTGAAAGGCCTCAGCATCTCTTCCTTGAGCTGGCCTCTCTCAGATTGTTACAGGCTAGAAACTACAAACGGGGTCTGAAATTCCGTAAATTACAAAATAAGTCAGGTATTACACAACAAAATTATTATATCTTTTTAATAAACTTGGATAGTAACATTTGCATTTAAAAGAAAATTTCAATGAATTCATGTGATTTGCAACAGACATGATTTTATTATCCATGTTTTAATGTAAACAGTAATCTGCGGCAATGCTATGAATTTTCTGAGGCATGAACATTCCTACCAGATAGTATGATACTTAAGAACAACATAAGCATCTCAAAACCAAAATCTATTTAGAAATGTATGACCCAAGAATAATTTTGAAAAGTCAATAATTAAATTGTAAAATACATGCCATGTTCCAGAATAATAGAATAGTTTTCATATCTTGAGTTGGTGATGGACAGGGAAGCCTTACGTGCTGCAGTCCATGGGGTCGCAAAGAGTCAGACATGACTAAGCGACTGAACTGAATACTCATTACAACTCACTCCTCGATAGCAAGTAGGTAATACTCACTACAACCTATTTTATAGTTGAGGAACCTGGGCTCTGAGACAATTACTCTCTTGCCCAGGGTTGCAGAGTGAGTAAGAAGCAGAGCTGGGATATCAAACCAAGTGTTACTATTAAGCCTCCCAGCTTTTCTCTATATGAAACTGACCACATTTAAAGAGACTTAATATAAAAGTATAAAGCTAAAATTCTCTAAAGACTAGTTACCGAAGAAGACTGGAATGAGAGCTATCATTTCCATAATATGAAAGTAAACAGGATAAAAGCAGAAATTTTCCAGAATTTTTTGACAGCCCAAAGTAAAATCTACTAAGTAAGATGAAAGACACATTCTATTTGGTTAAAAAATATGTAGCACAAAACACTAAGCAAACTAGTCCCCAACTCTCAATATTTACTAGACTCCTTGATATATATTCCATTTCTAAAATTCTGTCATTCTATTTGCTGGCCAGTGTTTGAGGAAAACAGTTCCCTAAAACCAAGAGATAACACTGCCTTCCCAAAACTAAAAATTTATGGGTCCTAAATATTAAAACAATCTAGTGTAAATTAGGGATTAAAGCATTTCTTCCAATCAGTTTTTGCCCAACATAAAGTAGAGCATCATTAAAGATGTATGTGTGCGTGCATGCTCAGTCACTATTGCCATTTCCTCTTCCAGGGGATCTTCCCACCCAAGGGAACAAACCCGAGTTTCCTGCAACTCCCTGCCGGATTCTTTACCACTGAGCCACTCAGGAAGCCCAAAGATTTGGTATACCCAACAAAATTAGAAATCTAAAGAGAAAAAAAGATTTCCACAGAAGATACTCAAGTACCCACCCTCTTATCCACCTCAAAAAGAAATACAGATAGAGAACTGGAGGCAGAGCCTAGGGGTACAGAATCATAGCCAGTGAACTTTCACTTGGGTCTGGCATACAAGCCAATGGCAAGGCTCTATCTTTGTGATAAGGAAACTTTTATAAGCTCCTAAACTACAGAACATTTCAATCATCAGACTTCCCAATAGCCAGGTTAGCCTAAAGTCCCACAGTTCATCCTGAAACATTCATTATGAACATTTCATAAAGTCATTTAAATTCCTTTAAAATAATGGTTAAATATGTATTAAAGCAATGTTCTGACTATTGTAATTAGGACTGTAGGAAGAAAATACTTTCAACTCTACTTCCTCAATATTGCTTCAACACTAATATATCAAATGTGAACTCACTCAAAGTGACTATTAAGCAATTTTTCTCTTTTCTCAAGTTTTCAGAAAGAGCATTTTTCAAACATTTATTAAGCATCTATGATATCTGTACTATACATATTAGCTATATTATGCTCAGCAATTTTCAGAAGAAATCTTCAAATATTCCTGTCAATGGCTTTTTCTGGCTTCAGCATGGAAATTTTAGATTTATGAAAATGAAGATTGCTATAGGGTTTCAGCTGCATGGGCTTAAGTGAATTGAGATGTTTATTTGTAATAACAGATACCTGATCTAAGATCACAGATGACAAATTTAAGTTTTTAAGAATTAGTATATAATATTAAGTATAAACACATATACACAAACAAACCAAACTTCTGCTGAAGTAACATGTCTGGCAGAATTCACCTACCAATTAGGAAGGAAAAAGATCTCTTAATATTCAAGAAAGATGTGCTTTATTCATTAGAGTTTTCCAGGCCCTCATTCAGGCCCTAAAAAAGAAAAATGGTGGAAAAATTGAAGACCATAGTACAGTCCATAGAAAAGATTTAGCTCTTGTCCTGCGTTAACTAACTGCTGTGCGTCTTGGCCAGAGCAATTAATTTCTCTGGACCTCAATTTCATTATGCATAAAATATAGAAAAGCAACTCTAGCTACCCTCTTAAGTACTGAGATGGTATTCTTCTTTTTAAAGACATTTTTAACACTCTTGGTTATCTAGTTTTTGAGTAAAAACAGATAAAAAATAGTCAATTACAGAGAGGAGGAAGAGGTGTAACAAGAAGCAAATCATTGATCATGGAATAACTGGCAGGTGACAAATAATTTAACAATCAGACCCAGGAACCCTAACAATAATATGAGTCTGTTAGGAATAAAAGAAAACAGCTCTTCAAGATATAGATTACTCAAGGGTCTTTATTCTGGCACTTCAATTTTGCTTTGGTCATTTTACTGAACTAGATGAAAAACAGACAAGACAGAAATAAAATTTATTTCAAGTATTGACAATTCAAACACAAAACTCTTTGTGAGCTTATGTTTCACTTAGAAAAAAATAAAGAAAATGTGTCCTCTGAGTATATCTGCAGGTTAGACACTACTTTACAGCTCTAATAACCCTATTAGGAAGTAAGACAAATTGATTTACACAAGAACCAGTTTCTAGAGTTCCAAATGGATGTATGTGGGAAAAAAATATCAGATTTGGGGGTCATATGATCTGGTTTTGAGACCTAATTCTACCCAAAAGCAGCACATGAAAGACAGAAGTCAAGTCATAGTCTTTTCAAGCTCAACTCTTAATTGGAAAATGAAGAAGATAATAATAATACTTAGAAGGCTGAAAGCATCAAATGAATTTAAATCTTTGAAAGTGCTTTGCAATTCTATAAAAGCCTTTCACAAACAAGTGTCTCACCTACACAACTTATGAATCTCCATCTCCAATGTCTAGAGTAATTCTTATAAAGTTTTGCCTTCTTACAGAGAATAACTGCAAGACAACTGCATAAATACGAATAAACTATAAAAGTTAATTATAAAATAAAAGTTAGTGTATTTCTCTGACCAACACTGCTTTGAGTCACTCATAAACAGAAGTAGAGATATTATCCAGTTAGGTCAAACTACTGATTTAAGTATGATGGAGTACTTTGTGACAGACCAACTCTCCCATCAGAAATACTCCAAAATATCTACATAATGGACGGATGGACATGTTCACTCAGTCTTGTCCAACTTTTTGCAACCCCATGGATTACAGCCTGCCAGGCTCCTCCACCCATGGGATTTTCCAGGCAAGAATACTGGAGTGGGTTGCCATTTCCTTCTCCAGGGGATCTTCCCAACCCAGGGATTGAACCTGGTCTCCCACACTACAGGTAGACTCTTTACTGACTGAGATAATATATATTTTTAAACTATCTGTTTAAAGGCATCAGAAAGAGCAGATAAAGCAACTGGCACTAGAGAAGCCAAGATTCCAGGGAGCAGAAAGGAGCTGAGGTGAGCTGATATTCTACTGCCTCTCTTTCCCTGTGGGCATTGCTAATTCTGGGTAAAGGTTAAGAGGCTGAGAATCCATCCTGGCTTTCCTCTCAAGAGGAAAGGTTGCTTCTGGAAAACACAGAAACATACAGAGTTTTTGCTTATCTCCTGGGACTAGTAAAGCAAAATTAGAAACTTGAGGGGCCAAGATCCCAGAGAAAAAAGAGAGGCAGAGAACTAAGCCTGACAGAAAGCCAGCTTTCTCCTTAAGACATCTGCTAAATAATGCAGGACAAGAGCCTAAGCAGAAAGCCTTCAAAAAGCAGAGGTCAGTTTTCAGCAGTCTCAGAATGCTGAGGAGACAAGAACTAAAGCTCAGAACCTATGATGCAAGAAGCTTTATTGAACACACAGAGTTCTTCGTAGGAAGTTCTTGAAGGCTAGCCTCAATCAACTCAATATCTCAGTAGATTAAGGTGATCAGCCCCACCCTATGTGCCTACCAGAGGAAAGAAAGAACTTCTCCAAAATAAAACATTCTCTGAACACTCTCCAGTTTTTATACACAATGGCCACCTTTCTATCAAAATTACCAGATATGCCAAGAAAGACAAAGCAGACAACCAAGAGAAAAAAACAGAGAAACACAGACAATTTAGAAAGCAGAGTTAGCAAATAAGAACTTTTAAAGTACCATAACTAATATATTTAAGAAAATGAAGAAACAGATGGAAAATATTGAGAAACAGGCTGAGAATTTCAGCAGAGAATTAAAATATTAAAAATATAAAATGGAAACAGAACTGAAAAACTACTAAAATTAGAATTCAATAGATGAGTTTAACAGTAGATTACTGATGAACTAGAAAGCCAGCCAACAGAAAGTAAACTGAAACAGACAAAGAAAAAAAAACACTATAAAAAGAATGAAGACTAATACATGCCATGATATAGATGAGCATAAAACACAGTCTAGGAGAAAGAAGTCATAGACAAAAAAAGACCAGATATTGTATGATTCTATTTATATGAAATATCCAGAATAGACAAAACCACAGAGCTAGAAAGTATATTAGTAGCCACCAGAGTCTGGGAGATTGAGGCAGGTAGGGAAAATAGACAGAGTGACTGCTAATGTTTATAGGATTTATTTTTGGAATGACAAAAATGTTCTAGATTTAGACAGTGGCAATCCATGCAAAACTATACAAATATACTAAAAATCACTGAATTTAAAAAGGATATAATGGCATGTGAATTACATCTCAAGAGAGTTATTGAAAAAATGGAATAAAACTCAATATATGACTTATAATAGACACACTTTGAATAAAAGATACAGAAAGATCAAAGGTACAAGGAAAGAAAAAGATGTAACACAAGCCCAAAAGCTGATAAAGCTACACGAGCATCAGACTTTAACAAAAGTAATATTATTCAAGATAAAGACATTTCATAGTAATAACTTTAAAAGTTAATCCATCAAGAAAATATCACAATGCTAAATCTATGTATACCCATATGATAAAATGAGTTGTTATTCAGCAAATATATTTATCCCTCTACATCTCACTGAAGGTATTCTCCCCACTCTCTTTAACGTTAGGCCTGGCCAGATTACTTCCATCAGCCAGTGGACTGTCAGTGAGCATGACGTGAACAAAGGCCTTAAATGTATCTGCACATTTTGGATTGAGTCTTGTGCTCACTGATCTACTGTAAGAAGAGAATGACCCAGATAACCTTTCCCCACTAGCAGGAGCTGCAAAACAATACCACATAAGGTAGGACTAAACTCAATCCGCAGCCTGAAGCAAACCACCCAGTCAACCACAGACCCATGAGAAAAAACAGATGTTTACTGGTATATGCCACAGAGAGAGGTTCCTGAGGTTGTTCTGCTAATATATATATATATATATATATATATAATATGTAATATATATAACTAATATAACATAATACTATATCAAACTATATAGTGCAAAAAAATGGACAGAAGTAAAACCGTAAAGTGGACAAATCCACAATTACTGTGAAAAACTTTATGTATTTCTTTTAATGGCTGATAGAGCAAGCAGACAGGAAATCTACAAGAACATAGAGGAACTGAATATCCAGCTAGGTTTTATTATAACAAATTGGTATAATAAATATCTCCTTGGTTAATATTAAAATTGGAATCATTTGAACAGAAAAGACTGCAGCAAAAGACATTACCATCATATTCTGATAAGCAAGGCTAAACCTTAAGTACAAGTCCTATATATGAAAGTGAAAGTCACTCAGCATCTGACTCTTTGCGACCCCATGAATTATACAGTCCATGTTATTCTCCAGGCCAGAACACTGGAGTCGGTAGCCATTCCCTTCTCCAGGGGATCTTCCCAACCCAGGAATAGAACCCAGATCTCCTGTACTGCGGGATTTTCTTTACCAGCTGAGCCACAAGGGAAGCCCAAGAATACTGGAATGGGTAGCCTATCCCTTCTCCAGGGGATCTTCCTGACCCAGGAATTGAACCGGGGTCTCTTGTATTGCAGGCAGATTCTTTACCAGCTGAGCTACCAGGGAAATTATAAACTGAAGTTTAGCTTTAAAAAGTGTGACCTTCAATGCCTCCTTCACAGGTTTGGGGTGAAGTCATTTACAATCCTTAGTCATATAAAGTACTAAGTATCACCTCATTTTTCTGCTTCTCTTCAAAGTTACACTTCCCCCAAAATATTGTCCCCCAACTTGGTTAGCCCCCAACTTTCTCAAATCCCACTTCCCCTTCACTCTTCCTCTCATGCAAATATAGCATTTGGCAGCACCATTCCACTGAAATCACTTACAAAGCCAACAATACCTCTCTATTACCAAATGGTCACTTCTCTGAAATCATCTGATTCAAGCTTTCTCTTGCCTTTGACACACCTGTCACCCTTTACTGAAATAACAGTCTTTCTCAGTTCTGATGACTATGTTCTCCTGCTTTTGCTTCTATTGCACTGGCAGCTTCTGCTCAATCTCCTTTGCTGTCTCTTCAAATCTCTAAATGCAGGTGTTAGGATTCAGTACCAAGTCCTCTTTCCTTACTTAAACTACACATAGTCCATAACGATCTCATCCTATCCCATGGCTTTAAATACAATTTATTAGATTCCTATCTTCAGTCCTGACCTTTACTCTGAGCTCCAGATTCAAATATATGACTGCCTATTTGATATTTCCCCTTGAGTCTACTAGAAATATCACAGACATGTCCTAAACCGAACATTTTATTTCATCTCTCTCCTTCCCAAGTCTGTTTCTCCCCAACAGTGAATAAGTCATCATTGCCTTAAGATTTATTTATTTGGCTGGGTTTTATTTATTTGGTGGGTCTTCATTGCTGCTCATGGACTTTCTCTAGCATGGTGAGCAGGGGCTTCTCTCTGTTGCAGTATGCCAGCTTCTCATTGAGGTGGCTTCTGTTGCTGCAGAGCCCACAGGCTCTGGGGCACACAGGCTTCAGCAGTTGCGGCACATGGGCTCAGTAGCTGTGGCGCACGGGTTTAGTAGCTCTGCAGCATGTGTGATTTTCCCAGACCAGGGATCTAACCAGTGTTCTTTGCATTGCGGCAGATTCTTAACTACTGGACCACCAAGGAAGCCCTGCCTTGTTTTCTTTATACCACATTTCATTAGCAAGTCAGGGCAATGTCATCTCCAAAATTTATCTCCTATACCAACACTTCTTTCCATCTTCAATGCTATTTCCAAAGTCCATGCTACCACCCAGTCACAGCAGCCAGCTCTGGTAAAGCCTAAGTAATAAACTCTATCTTTAGGGACACTTTCATAGAACAATTTAAGAAGCATTTAGGCAATTTATCCTACATTAAGGCAATTTAGGTTAAAAAAAAAAAGAATAGTTTTGAATTTTTTATAATTTTCTCATAAAAATAGAAAAATTTTAAAGTTGGCTAATAAAAACAGCAAATTGGAAATCTCAGGAACAAGATTTTTAAAAAGTATAAGCTTTTAAGCCAAACAAAATCACAAAGAATTGGACAAGGTGCCTTTAAATGAAAGCCACTAGACAAAAATTACACAGATCATATTAATAATTATTTAACAAGGAATGAGATAATGATGATCCTGACCCTCCATTTTTCTTTTGGTTTAGTTCCTTCAGTTCAGTTGCTCAGATATGTCAGACTCTTTGTGACCCCATGGACCGCAGCACGCCAGGCTTCCCTGTCCATCACCAACTACCAGAGCTTACTCAACCTCATATCCATCACATTGGTGATGCCATCCTACCATCTCATCCTCTGTCATCCCCTTCTCCTCCCGCCTTCAATCTTTCCTTATAACTGAACAAAGTCCAAAGTCTGCTGAGCTTCAGAAGAAAGAGAATTAACTAGCCAAACATTATTTATATGGCAGTCTTCCTGTGTCTTTTGGAAATTTACTATCAATAAAAACTTTTAAGCCTGCAACACTGTATGACAGGAACTATAGAGACTAAACATAACATTGTATCAGGAGCTAGATGAAGATAAATCAATCTTTCTAGCTTCATTAGTAAGTCACTTCCCTAAAGGATCTGCTTTAGGAAAATAAAAGGTTAATGATGCCATCATTTAATAGTTTTTTTCCTCTACTATCTATGCAGTCACTGTTGAGCACATTTTTGCCATTCAAAATGCACCACAACAGTGGCAGCTATGAAGATGAGAGCATCAAGCTTAATAACAGCTGAACTTTTATACAAAATTTCTCTCTGTATTAGTCTATCTTCTTTTTTTTTTAATTTTATTTTATTTTTAAACTTTACAATATTGTATTGGTTTTGCCAAATATCGAAATGAATCCGCCACAGGTATACATGTGTTCCCCATCCTGAACCCTCCTCCCTCCTCCCTCCCCATACCATCCCTCTGGGTCATCCCAGTGCACCAGCCCCAAGCATCCAGTATCGCATCTAGTATCGTGCATCGAACCTGGACTGGAGACTCGTTTCATACATGATAGTATACATGTTTCAGTGCCATTCTCCCAAATCTTCCCACCCTCTCCCTCTCCCACAGAGTCCATAAGACTGTTCTATACATCAGTGTCTCTTTTGCTGTCTCGTATACAGGGTTATTGTTACCATCTTTCTAAACTCCATATATATGTGTTAGTATACTGTATTGGTGTTTTTCTTTCTGGCTTACTTCACTCTGTATAATAGGCTCCAGTTTCATCCATTGCTTCCCTTAGGCTTCCTCCTCACCACCGAACGTGCTTCTTTACCCAAAAAACTTTCCCCTATCACCTGCCACACTGTCTGAAACCCCACACCACAAGTTACTTTGATACAAGCATGATTTTCAGAGAGACCATTTTAGTAAGAAAACATATAATTGGTGAGATCTTGTAAAGATCAAGAATAACTTTTCAAATACAAACATTACTCACTTACTATGTGCTAGCACTGAACTAAATATTACATTCATTTTCAAATTTAACCCTCATAAGAAACTTGTGAGATAAATACTATTTCCATTTCAGAGAGGTAAAAACTGAAGGCTTCCCTGGTGGCTCAGCAGGTAAAGAATCCACCTGCAATGCGGGAGACCTGGGTTTGATCCCTGGGTTGGGAAGATCCCCTGGAGAAGGGAAAGGCCACCCACTCCAGTATTCTGGCTTGGAAAATTCCACAGACAGAGGAGCCTGCTGGTCTACAGTCCATGAGGTGGCAAACAGTTGGACACAACTGAACAATTAACATTTTCTTTCACTTTCAGAGAGATTTGGTTATTTGTTCAAAGTCACATCTATCCATCTATCTAGTAAAGCAGTGATATGAAGCCACATCTGGTTGACTTTAGGACCCAAATAGCGAAAATCTTTAACAGTAGGACCTAAAGAGAGTCAACAGAAAAACAAGTGTTTTATGGTAATAATAATAGCAGTGGCAATACTAGTGACTTTTGAAAAGTACTTAACTTCAAATAACTTTACATTATCTTATTCCCTCCTTTTCCTTCTTTTCCCCTACTTTCTTAAAACATACATAAAGGCAAAATAGTACTTAGTAGAAAAACCTAGAAGGAGGAAGAGTATGAAAAAACAGATTCTGAATAAGTCACAATTTCATCAATATTTACAGTTATTTAAAAGTATTTTTAATAGAATGTCTTTGAATTTTTAAGTCATTTTCAAAGGGTGATGAATGAACATGAGTAAGTAATTTACTCTCAAAAAATTAATAGTAGCCAGTAAATATATGCAAAATGTTACCCTCACTAGAAATCAAAGAAATGCAAATTGAAAAGAAACCATTCTTTACTTCATAAAAATACGAAGTTTTTAAAAAAATTATAACCTCCAGCATTGGCAAAGGAATGATGAAATAAGCACTCTCGCGTGCTGCTGATGAAAATACAAATTAGTATAACCTTTTCAAAGGACAATTTGGAATTACATATTGTTGGCCACAAAAATCATAACACTCATGTAAGTATTATTTTAATGTGGAAAAATTGGAAGCAATCTGCATGTCCCCAAATAGAAAAATAGTTAAATAAATAATAAAATTATAATATCTGCATATAATGAAATGCATTTAATTATTCTCAGTCACATTTTCCAAAAATTCTATAGCCATGAAAAAGTACTCAGGACATATCAGATGGAAAAAATGTTTATTGGACTGACTGCTAGGGGTTAAATTATTTGTAACATATCTTTAAAATGATCTGCAACTAAAATGTGTATTAAAAAATCTTTAATCCAAAGTGTTTTTTTTTAATTAGTTATTCTGTAGTATACATCTTTTAGGCAAAACACATTCACATCTTTTTTAAAGGATTATTAAAATTAGGATCACTCTGGGGAAAGGGAAAAACATTTAAGCTTAGACAACAGAATCCATTTTTTCTTTTATAAATAATTTTGTTTGTTTAAATAGTCTGATTATCTATATTCCATGAGGTTTCCAATACAGAGAATATAGATACTACAAATGGAGTCTGTGCAGGTGCCAGGAATATAAGAATTCATTCTCATATCTGAATATTAACTAAAGCCCCAAGGAAATATTGACAATAAATCTGAAAACCAACAAAATATTTACATATTTAAGAAGAATTAATCAACCTATTAAAAACCTACAATAATACAGTATTTACAAATATTTGTATGGCTTTGGATTGAATTGGATTAAAATAAGTCCAATGTAGTAAACACCAACTGACAATCTACTATGCTCCACATCCTATAAGAATTCACAAAAATGAGACAGCATACCATTTTGCACTTAAGAGACTAGAATTATAATGAACAAGTCAAAACATCAATTATGGAACTTTTTTTTCTTCCTGTACTAATATTACAACCAAAGCTGTGTTTACGCTTATATCTTTAATAACGGGACATGCACTGTGGAACAGGACATGTGCATCAAATACTAGCTCTGCCATGTGATCTCAGCAAAGCAAGAACCTCTCTAAGCTTCAATATCCTTGATATGAAAAACCAGAGATAATAACTAGCATTAGGCTGAAATAAAGTAACATATCTCATTTGATATATGGTAGTTCCACTACCAGTAATGGTAGAGCAGCTTATATGGACCGTCTCAACATAAATATTTTAAACTATTAACAAAACATACAAAATAACTGTTAAAAAGGAAGATGACAACTGAACTTGGAAAGAAGACTGAAAGGAGTCAACCTTTGAAAGAGAACCACAGTTGACAAGGATTGTTTGTATACAGCTTTTCGTCTGAGAACATCCCATTCCACACAGTGCAGGGCAGCTAGAACTCAAACAGAAAGCCAGTCTTATTGGCCTGAGGAGTTTGAGGATGCAGCTGTCTGTAGGCTCCAAATTCACCCTTCAATACCTGTTCCACAACAATGAATGGCAATCTCCTTTAGTCAACATACTGAGCTTTTTCAGTAGAAGGCACTTGAGGACCACTACAAGAGGAAGGAGCTCCGATTTATTCCTGGTTGCGTGCAGGGAATCAATGGTGTCAAGTATGAGGACTTCATGTAGCACTCTGGCCCAGCCAAGTGCTAAGAACATGTAGTCACTTAGCAAACTCACAGTCCTCAGCTTGGCCTGGTGATTACTTTCCTGCAGCCTTCTCGACACAGATGCTGCATTGTCCCAGGCTCCTGCCCACACACTGGTGTCTCAACTCCCTCTGCTTGCTCCTTCCCCTGATGATTTGTTTCCCACAACCATCTCAAATGCCACACTCCTACCCACATGGACACCATGTACACTAGGTCTGAGTGCACTGGTACCCTTGCTTCCTCTAGATTCCCATCTGACTGGTGACGAGTGTAAGGCCTGCCTGTGCCCAAGAGCTGCTTCATGTTTACCTAGAAACTCCAGACCAGTTCTGGCCCAGGCAAACTGGAAACTTCTCTGCCATTCAATGGGCTACAACTACATCTTCTCTGATAAGGACTCTAGCCTTGGGGGAAGGGACACCCTTCCTAGTTTGCCCTTTCTTGGATATTCTCCCTAAACTTTAGGTACTCTAGAGAATTCTCTTAAATCTTATAGATACATTTCTATCACAGATTAATAATTCTTTATACTAAATTTTCCTATTTAAATTACTGCCTCCTGGTTGGAACCAAAATGATATAGAATTATTATAGGGTGTGGTCCATGGAAATAGACTCCTAAAGAAGAGATTTTTGGATTGGTCTTGTTGGGCTCAGGGGTTTTAGGGAAGTTATGTGCTCCTTGTCAATGGAAAATAGGATATTAACAACCCATAGTATACAGTAGAATCACACATAATCAAAACATCACCTGTGGCTGTTTGTAATAAAGTGCTAAGTAAAGTAAGTGCCTAAGTGACTCAAGTGACTGATGTACTTCACAAATTATGACAATGACAACTATAAGGACTCTATTATGGGATGAATCCTTTTGACTGCATTTCAGTGCTAACAAAAATAAATTCAACAAATTCAAGTCTGTTGACTCTCAGCCCAAATCATGGTCTGAGATTCGTAGTTTCCATGAATGCCCTAAAAGAATCTTTTATTTCATGTAGACAGAGGGATGGAGAAGGAAATGGCAACCTACTCCACTACTCTTGCCTGGAGAATCCCATGGACGGAGGAGCCTGGTAGGCTACAGTCCATGGGGTTGCAAACAGTCGGACACGACTGAGTGACTTCACTTTCACTTTTCACTCTCATGCATTGGAGAACGAAATGGCAACCCACTCCAGTGTTCTTGCCTGGAGAATCCCAGGGACAGAGGATCCTGGTGGGCTGCCATCTATGGGGTCGCACAGAGTCGGACACAACTGAAGCGACTTAGCAGCAGCAGCAGTACAATATATATGACAATGTCACAAAGGATAGGGAGGTGATAAACAGAACTATCTTGTTGCAAATGCTTTTGTTTTATGCTTTTACCTTTTACATAAATTGGTACCAGTAGATCTCAAGAACACATATTGTAATTCCTAGACTAGCATATTAAAAACTGCAAAGAAGTTAGCTGAAAAGTCAATGTGGGAATCAAAATGAAATATTTAAAGTTCATATAGCACAATTCTGTAATACTTAACATGAGCAGAAATATTATGATTCACACTATACTAGTGATTTTGCAAATCTATCAATTTCCAGTGGAAACAAATTTCATTTGCTATCCATCTCTGTAACACAAATTTGTTTTTTTGTTTGTTTCATTTTTCAAACAGACCACTTTAAATAGCTTGAACCCATGTCTAAAGTATGTATGGAAATGAAACTGAAATAAATCAAGAACCAAGGAAATACATAAATAAAACCACCAATAACATGAAATCAACACAAAATGGTAGAAACTTGAAATTTTTTAAAATCTCAGTTAAAGAACATAGCTACTTTCTTAACATAATAAAATAGATACATGTATTTATATAGATCTCACCCTAAAAACCAGCATCATGTTTAATAAGTAAGGCTTTAGAAGTATTCCTACCAAAGCCAGGAGAAAGCCAAAAACATACCCACTATAACCATGACTACTTAACATTGTTCTAAAAGTAACAGTTCATGCAGTTGGATAAGAGAATAAAAGCTCAAAAAGTGGGAAGTTAGTTATATTTGCAAATAATATGGTTGTATTCCTAGAAAAACTTTTTTTAAGCAATAAAATTAATAAATTAAAAAATGACCTTCACATATATAAGCAACAACTATTTTAGATGATATAAATGATATAAAAGATGATACAAAAGAAGAAACTTTTTCATTCATAGTACAACACAGCACAATAGGAACAAAAAAAGATGACTGACCTAAGAATCAAGTTTATCAAGAAAAGTACAAGATCTACATGATAAAATTCTTTAAAACTACTGAGAAATACTGACTAAATGTAACTATCTATCCTATCTTAGAAAGACAATGCTATTAAGGCATCAATTCTTTAATATACAATTTTAATGTTTTATAAATACAATGCAGTCCAAAAAATTACCAATAAAAATTTTATATTAGACACCTTGATCTTAAACAAAAAACAAACATGCAAGTAAAACTGGAAGGATATTTTTAAAAATAAGTAATGAGGAATACTAGCCCAACTCAGATACTGAACTACAGTTATATATTTTACATTATACTACTAAAATAATTACAAGCATGGTCATGATATAACAATAGGCAGACACATTAATGAAAAATAAGAGAATCCAGAAACAACCCAAGTATATATGAAAATTTAGAAAATGAGAAAGATGAAATTGTTTAACAGTGAGAAAAAGAAAAAGGGATTAGCCACCATGGAAACCACACCAAAATAAACTGCAGGTTGATCAAAAGTTTAAATATAAAAATGAGCATTGTTAAAATCTTAAGAGTAGGGAAGTTCTTTCAAATAATGGTTGAAATACCCAGAAAGATAAAAGAAAAAACTAACAGATCAAAATGCATATAAACTGAAATTGTATGCAAGGTTAAAATACACAGCATAAACAAAGTCAAAAGACAAATAACAATTTAAGGTAAATATAAAAATTACAAGTAACTATACTTATTTTATCACTGAATATAACAGCAAAAGCTTGAAAATAATCCATTATTATTGGTTCAATGTAAAGCAGCTGATAGACTAATGTACAGTTCTCTATAAACAGAGATGGAAAATTTTTCAAAACAAAAAGAGGAAAAAGCATAGAACAGAACAATGTACACAGTATGCTACTCAGTGTGTGTGTATATTTATATAATTTTAATACAGATAGGTACACCTTTATATGCATGGGATATCCTACCTGCATAGGGAATCAGTTCTAGAGAGGGAAACTAGATTGCTGAAGGTTGGGATGGGGTGACAAGGAGATAAATTTATATTTCTATAAATTCCTGTTAGTACCTTTCATATTTCAATTACACACATTTTACATAATCAAAATAGTTAATATTTATAGGACTTGGGTAAGAATTTTTAATAGAGATTAAGAACTTAATATCCATATATTCTGTTGTACCTCTCCTTGCAAGGAGTTATTTCTAAATGACATCCTCTCCTACCAGGAAGTTATCTCTAAATGAGATCATATGCAAACCCAAGGTATTATAATAGTACTTTACCATCTATTTGCATAAAATACTGTTAGGATGTGCAATAGTTATGAATAAATGCCCTTTGTACTATAAAATCCAATACTCTAATACTGTTTTCCTCTTTGGTTTATTATTTAACTAGATCAAATAAGAAATAAACTTTGCAAGAGCCAGAACACAGAGTCTTCATTTTTAAACAATGCTTAACTGGTTTCAGAGCTTAGAATTCAACCTGCAGTGACATTTATAGACAAAGACAAAGAATCACAGAATTTTGCAACTGAGTAAGATTTTAGATCTTAGGTCATAGTTCTAATATGCTTCCTTCATTCTACAGTGGAAGACACAAATATCTGAATAGTTTGACTGTCTAAAAACACATATAACAAATCAGAGGCAAAATGAGACTGAATCTTGCCAGATTCAGTCTTCATTCTATGTTATGCTAAATCATTCCATTCCCAGTACCATTACCATAAAACAAGGGGAGAGTAACTAAAAGGCAACAAGAAAAGATCAAGCCATCTTCACAGAATTTACTCAGAATAAATCTTTGATAGACCAAAAGGAAAAAAAACACCATAATGGGGATATTTTAAGGTATTTCAAAGAACAACCCTAGGTGTATTCAGTAGTCATTGACCAAGTGGAGCTATGATACGCTAATATAGAATACCATGGCTACATAAGCTACTGGTGAAATATGGGAAGATATGGATACCTATGCTACCTAAGTAGAGATAAAATGGTAACTGCAGCTTACATATCACAGCCTGCATTTCACCAATGTTAAAACCTGATACAATAATCTTGGGAAATTTCAGTTAAAAAACAATCATATGAAGGACTGACCAAGGCTGGAGGATTTACTTCCAAGGTAGCTCACTTATATGCCTCACATATTGATGCTGGTTGTTGATAGCAGCATCATTATTCTGCTTTGTAGACAATGTCTCCAATTTATGATGGTTCAACTTACAATTTTTTTACTTTACATTGGTGCAAAAGTGATACACATTCAAGAGAAAATATACCTCCAATTTTGAATTTTTATCTTTTCCCAGGCTAGCAGTATGCGATGTGATATTCTCTCAAGATATTAAGTAGTGGCAGCAAGCCACGCTTCCCAGTCAGCCACATGATCACAAGGGTAAACAACCAATACACTTATAACTATTCCGTACCCATACATTCTGTTTTTCACTTTAACGCAGTATTCAATAAATTACATGAAACATCCAATCAATTCAGTTCAGTTCGGTTGCTCAGTCATGTCCGATTCTTTGTGACCCCATGGACTGCAGCACGCCAGGTTTCCCTGTCCATCACCAACTCCTGCAGCTTGCTCAAACTCAGGTCCATCAAGTCAGTAATGCCATCCAACCATCTCATCCTACTTTATTATAAAATAGGCTCTGTGTTAGATGATTCTGCCCAACCTGTAGGCTAGTGTAAGTGTTCTGAGCACATTTCAGGTAGACTAGGCTAAGCTAGTTTATCTCTACTCCCCCTTGGCCCGTGCACATTCTGTGTGATTTCTTCAAATCAACCCTACAATTTATTAATTCTCTCTTTAGTCATGCCTAATTTGCTCTTTAATCAAGCTATTGAGATTTCAACAACACTTTTCACTTCTGGACATTCTA
This sequence comes from Bos indicus x Bos taurus, assembly GCF_003369695.1. NCBI lineage: Eukaryota > Metazoa > Chordata > Mammalia > Artiodactyla > Bovidae > Bos > Bos indicus x Bos taurus. Next base: position 4,881,404 of record NC_040092.1, on the reverse strand, counting down.
TCTGGTTCTTTTTCAAATTTGCTTGGTCATCTTTGATAATCTCTTGTTGCTTGTTCATTTTGTGAACCTACCTCTTATTTCTTTAAATACTTTATGCATAGTTACTCAATATTCTATATCAGATCCTTCCAATATCTTAAGTCCATGAGGGTCTAAATACATTGTTTGTTTTTTCAACCAACTCCTTAACAGTGACTTATATGATTGGTGATCTTTGACTGCGACCTTCATATCTGGTTGACCTTAACTGAGAGAATCCTAGAGGACTTAAGAATGTTTTCCTTCATGAAGAATTTGTATTTTCTTCTTCCAAGAACCATGGAGCTCTATCTGTCTCACTTTAGCTCCCTTCTATGGTCCTTGGCTTAAAGCTGTAATCTCATATTTGGCTTTCTCACCCTGTTACTGGCCCAGGGCTTAGACTCTCCACTGCTGTAATGATACAGGCATTTACTTTCAGGGAAGCTTTCATGTGTGCTTATCTTTTATTGTTCCTGTTTTAGTTCATATTTTTAGTTGGGATTTTATTGTTATTTTGTTTTGCTTTGCATTTGAAGGGTGTTATAAGACTTCCTTTAATATTTGCAAATCCAACAATGCAAAAGTCAATGGTTTGCAGTGAAAGATCCCTCTAACTTAACTTTTACATCATTCTTTCAGAAGTGAAAGTCCCCAAGGCCTTTACTGATCCACTCATCTTTTACATAATAAATAATTTCAGAGAAATTATCATGAACTCATTTCAATATTTATCTTAAATAATTCATCATTTAGAGTTCATTTGCATGATAGTAAGATGTAAGCCATCAAGAAACCAAAAACCTTGGGATATTTTAATCATATAGCACTGAATTAATGTGGTACTCATTAATGTGGACATTAACTTGTAACGAGGATACAGCATGTCAGAAATATTGCAAACTTGGAAAAATAGGAATTCCTAACTTGCCAAGTACATAGTATCCCCGAAAAGAGGAACTATATATAGAGGGCCTACTCAAAACTGACTGCTTGAAATCGTTTATATGAGTTACTCATGTCCATAGAGATCTTTATCTTATTCACATGCTTAGAAATACTTTTTCCACAAATATCAATATACCCCTAATCCAAAATATTGGTGAAAATTTCATTAAAAATTTGACTTAGCCAAACTTGCATAATTTGATCAGTTCAAATAATACCAAAAGCTTCAGCCTCTAATGTATCCAAAAGTATGCCAGCTGCAAGAAATTTAGTTTTTTGTTTTTTCCTTGTTTAAATACTTTTAGTGTTTAAAATTCAATCTTTTCAAATATTACTATCTAAGATTCATAACAGTCACTCCATACCCAATTATCAAGTCTATTAATTCTGCCTCCTGAATTTGCCTATAACTCTCCATCCCAATTCCACCACCTTAGTCTAAGACACTTTCATTTCTCTTCTGGGTAGGTACAATAACATTTTACTCCCCCACTTCTAGTCTTGCCTTGAATTTGGTATCTGCATCAGCTTCTAGAACGAATCCCCTGCACATACTGAGAGATGGCTGCATATGAAATATCAAGAACTGGTTAATCCATAAAGACAGAATATAGAGTGGTGACATAGGCTACAGGGAGAGAGAAGTAAGGAGCAACATTTATAGGTACAGGGTTTTCCTTTGAGGTGAAAATAGTTTGGAACAGATAGATAGATGGAGGTGGATGCATAATATTTCAAATGTATTAAATCCTCCTGAATTGTTCACTTTAAAATTATTAATTTTATATACTGTTAATTTCACTTCCATTTTTAAGTGTAAAATGTTCAAAATAATTCTTTTAACAAAACCTAAAGTTGAACTTAATGTCGAAGAACCTTCAAGATGCCATTTCAAAGACTGGTCCAAAATTTAATGGTCTATTCAAACATTAAGAAGGTGAGTGAACAATCAGTGGCTTAAGTGCAATGAGAGGAGATTCAGAGAACTAGGGGATATCTGGGAATGAACTAGTGACAAATACATAGAAAAAAATGGAGAAACAATTATCATTAACTCAAGAGAAAAAGTTTTATAAGAAAGGAAATGTAATCACAGTACACCAGTATACATAATCACAGTACATATAATCACAAAAATGATTCAGCTGTGAATGACCTTTTCAGAGGCCCTTTATGCTTTATTCAATTTACTTTTTTCAGGAGTCACAAGAATTTTTATTTGCTCAGAAATAATGACATTTTTACACAAATTTCAAACATAGTTATGTTTAATTAAGCATTTACTAGAGACATTATAAAAATAATATTTACCAAATACCAGTAATGTACTGAACACTGTATAAAATCCAAAATTAAAAATTCTTCCTACTGAACATGAATTGCAATTATTTTTAACGATTACTTTTCTTTGACAAATCTGCCATTCATTCCTAAAGTAATTTATAAAATATAACATTTGGGTCTTCAGGTTTCAATTATCTAAGTCACTCTAAAAGCATTGCAAAGATTGTCTTAGGGAGCTAAAGTCCCAGAGGCCTCAAACTGTATCCTCTTGGAATAAATGAAAATTAGCATTTATTTAAATAAATTTTCTAATTCTATCATCTGATTTTGCAATAGCACTCTTCCTCAAAAATAATTAAGAAAAATACAGTTATATAAAATAAATTTTATTTTAATAACTTTATATCATCCCTTGAGATATACCCTAATATACCCTAGAATGTTACAAAGTAGGAATACAAGAGTGAATTAAGTAACAGCAGTAAATTTCAAGGAATAAATACGTAATATGTTGTGATTTAGTGGAGAAAACTCTTAAAATTATTCAAAGTATTTAAGGAAACTAATAATCATGAGCAGTTATCAAACATATACACACACAACTTGCAATTTCAGTAGGACATCACTAACAAATAGAATTCAGTGATTTTTATCTATGGACATCACTGTAAGAACACTCTCCCTTTTGTCACGTGGCTCTTTTCCTATGTATCTATGTTAGCTGGCATCATTTTATTAGTAGATTGTACACCATAATCAACCCACTGGTGTATGTGATATCTCAAGTAACTGATATAAGGCCTAAAACAGAGTAAAGGGCTTCATAAATTTTTTGAAAGAGTGTATTATTTAGAATGCTTTGACAAGCACAAGGTTTTTATCTCAAAATAATATTAAGTGGTTTTTTTTTTTTAAAAAGCAAAGTAACATTTTTGAAATAACTTTGTGGTCTATAAAGCAAATGCTCATATCTATAATTACTAACCATTTTTCTTAGGTAAGAATAGATGATTACTATATTGGCTTTTAGATTTATCTGAATACATCAGGATGATTACCAGGCCAAACTCTGTCCAGTGCTGTGACTTAAAATGTTATAAATATTTGCTACAACATTAAGGAGCAATGAGGAGAAGATCCCAGAAAACAGAGGAAAGAAACAATTGTTTCTTTATGGCACCAAAAAGATGTAGAATAAAAAAGTTCCACACTAAAAAAAAAAAAAAGTTCCACACTTAAGTACAGCGCAGCTTTAAAAAATACACATAGATTATGCCTCAAAGAGGATAAGTAAACTGAACTGAATGATCCAAGATGTTGAAAATGCTATCATACTTCTTTCAAGGAAGACCAGGTTAGTAACAACACTGTAAGAACAATCTAACAGCTGCAACTGTGTATTACTTAAGGAGGACTAAGGTGAGACTTTTTACTATCAAAGTAATAAATGTAAATGTGCAAATGAGAAAAGGAGATTGAAACCCATGAAACGGTATATGCCGAATAACCCATCATAGCTTGAGAACTAGCGAATCCAAAAAAACTCCATTAAAAAGTTTTACGTCTAAAAATTTGGAATGTATCTTTTTCACAAATTAAAGACAGATTGTAAAGAGAGGGTTAGAGTTGGAAAGTTCCCTGCTCATCAGAATAAAAACAAGAGCTCTATTCATAAAAATAAAAAAAAATTTTTTTAAACTTATGTGGTCAAGCCACATTCTTAGGTCGAAAGTTTTTATGCAACTAGGGGTAAGCATTCTACTGATTCATAAAGAAAGATGTCCAGTATAACAGGGGTTCCTAGAGCATGTAAGTATATTCTAGGTAATACATAAGTAGCCATTTAAGATACCATAGGAAAGGAGAAAACACACCCTTAATACTTGGAGGAAATACTGTGTTCACATGACCAACAGCTGGACTTGATTAAAAAGAAATACCAGGTTAGGCTCAATGGTGGTTCTCCCACAGTTACATGACAACACAAATGAGAACTGCTACATTTCTCACAGCCTGTTGCCTAGTGATTTCAGTGCCTGCTCCTTCATCCACCCACACAATGCAACCACTTCTCCCTTTCTTCCTCTATATCATTTCAGTAGTCTCATTTTACAAAATCATTATTTAAAAGGACATAATGAGAAAATAGAGCAAGCATAAACAAAGTCAGTTTCACTTGTAATTTGAGATTCATTTTCACTTTCATAAGCATGATAAAGTAAAAGCTGAAGTTTCCTTATCAATAATTAATAAAAAGTTACAAATGTATACAAAATTACTTTAAATAGATTAAACTATGCTGGTACAGTAGAATTCCTGTCTTCTGAGAACTGAAAGTTAAAATGCAGGATAGAAAGCAGATAACAAATCTTTCTTCCTAAAAATTAACTGAGCAATACAGCAGAAGGTTGTAGAATGTAGTACTATGAAAACAACACAGCTTTATTTAACTGAACTAAAGAGTTACATTAAATACCCACAATTCCTTGTGAAAAATCTCTCTGTTTTTCTGCTTGTCAGCATCTGCATTTTACAGCTGCCTCCTCAGTATGGACCCTGTCTTGTGGAAGTTCAGAATTTAAAACATTAATACCCAGAAGCTTAAAATCACAGCATTAATAACTTATTCAGATGGGGGGAAAAAAACACAGCATTCCTGACTCAAGATGAACAGAAAATAAATCTAAAGACTGGAGATAACTATTTACAGAATATAAGGATAAAAATATCTCTTCAGACTCAGCAAACACATTTATGCTTGAAAAATTCCACAAACACACACAAAGAGAGAAATTCCTTTAAGCCAAAAAAGCAGATAAAGATTACTAGCAGGTTTAAGGTATTATTTACCAAAAGGTTAAAAATCCCAAGAAAATTTTTCCCAACCACTTAGTCTTCTCTCTTAATAATACAAGTAAACACCATTTTTTTCTTCTGACACAAATGTTTGCTAAGTCGCTTCAGTCGTGTCCGACTCTGTGCGACCCCATAGACGGCAGCCCACCAGGCTCCTCTGTCCCTGGGATTTTCCAGGCAAGAACACTGGAATGGGTTGCCATTTCCTTCTCCAATGCATGAAAGTGAAAAGTCAAAGTGAAGTCGCTTTCATGTCCAACTCCTAGCGACCCCATGGACTATAGCCTACCAGGCTCCTCCATCCATGGGATTTTCCAGGCAAGAGTACTGGAGTGGGGTGCCATTGCCTTCTCCACATAAATGTTTAACCCAATACAAAAAGCATTATTTCCAGTAATTTTCCATTTCTTTCTCTCACTTAATGAGACTTTTATTTTTCATCCGCAGTCCAAGATAATGATAAAAGTAGCTCCTGCCTCTCCTGATACCATCACTCGTGGTTAGCTTTCAAAGTATTCCTTATTTCAAATGCTAATCAAAACTAAAATGAAGTATCACCTCACATTGGTCAGAATGGCCACCATCAAGAAACCTACAAACAATACATGCTGGAGAAGGTGTGAAGAAACCCTCTTACACTGTTAGTGGGGATGGAAATAATATGGAGGCTACTTTAAAAACTTAAAACAGAACTATTATACGACCCTGCAATGTCACTCCTGGGCATATGCCTGGAGAAAACCATAATTTGAAAAGATATATGCACCCCAATGTTCACTGCAGTGCTGCTTACAACAGCCAAGACATGGACACAGCCTACATATCCATCACCAGAGGGACAGATGAAGAAGATGTGACACACATATATGCAATGGATATGGTGCTGTGCTGTGCTTTCTCGCCTATGGGATTCTCCGGGAAAGAATAATGGAGTGGGTTGCATGCTCTCCTCCAGGGGATCTTTCCAACCCAGGGATAGAATCCAGGTCTCCTGCATTGCAGGTGGATTCTTTACTGTCTGAGCCACCAGGGAAGCCCACAAAGGAATATTACTCAGCCATAAAAAAGAATAAAATAACATGGATGGACCTAGAGATTGTTATACTGAGTGAAGTAAATCAGACACAGAAAGACAAATATCATACAGTATCATTTATATGTGGAATCTAAACCAAAAGGGTAAAAATGAACTTACAATCATGAATACAGAAAACAAACTTGTGGTTACAAAGGGGTGCAGGGGAAGGAAAAGCTGAAAGATTGGGACTGCCAATATATACTATATAAAAATTAGATAATACGAACCATCTACATACCACAGGGAACTCTACTCCATACTTAGTAATGGCCTATATGGGAAAAGAACTAAAAAAATAAAATAAAAGTTGATACATGTATAACAGATTCACTCTGTGGTACATCTGAAACTAATACAAATTGTAAATCAAATATACTCCAATGAAAATTAAAAAAAACAAACAAAGTATTCCTCATTGCAAGGCAGCTCCAACTTCTCCCATGGAGCCTTAACTCTTCCCAGCAACAATATGCGCTCTCTAGCATCATCACCTCTGCTTCCTTTGCTCAACCCAGCTAGGTCTGGTATAATGCCAATTTGCTCCCTTCTTAAAAATATCTTGAATCTAAATCAGCATGTCCAATAGAATTTTATGCAATAATAAGAATGTATCTGAGATAATAATATGGTAGCTATTAGTCACATGTGGCTATTAAACACTTGAAATATAGCTAATGAAACAGAAGAATTAACTTTTTATATTTCAGCTGTTATTAACTTGAATTTTTTTTATTAAAGTTGACATACAATATTACATTAGTCTCAAGTGTACAACATTGTGATTTGACAGTTATATATATTACAAATTGATCACCACAATAAGTCCAGCTACTATATGCCACCAAGCAAAGTCAATATTCCCAACTATATTCTCTATATTCTACATTACAGCTCCATGACATTTATTTCATAACTGCAAGTTTGCACCTCTTGACCTTCTTCACCTACTTTGCCCAACACTGCAGGCCCCTTCCTCTGGTGAGCACCAGTTTTTCCTCTGTGTCTACGAGTCTGTTTCTGTTTCATTTTATTTGTCTGTTTGCTTTTTTAGATTCCACATGTAAGTGAATCATACAGTCTTTGTCTGACTTATTTCCCTTAGCATAATACTCTCTAGGTCCATCTGTGTTGTCCCACACGGCAAGATTTCATTCTTTGTATGACTGAGTAATGTTCCATTGCATATACATACACCACATCTTCATTATCCATTCATCAATTAATAGACACTGAGTTGCTTCCACATCTTGATTATTGTAATTAATGTTTCAATTAACATGTCATTTTCAATCACGAGAGAAAATTCCATTAGATTCCTGCCTCTCCGGCATACACCCTAAATTAGTCAATGAATCTCCTCACAGAACCCAGGCACTTCACAAGCTGCTGCTTCTGTGCTAGAACTCAGAGCAAGCAAAAGTCTCGATTTTCCACAGCCTCCAGTTCTCCTGGATGCAAGTCCCACTGGTTTTCAAAGCCAGATGTTAGAGGGACTTGTCTTCCCAATGCAGGATCCCTAGGCTGGGGAGCCTGACATGGGATTCTGAGCCCCTGCTCTGCAGAGGGCACTTCTATTGTTGTGATATCCCTTCTTCTTATGGGTCACCACACCAATCGTGTGGTTTCTGACTAGACCATGTCTCTAGCCCTCCTATTCATCTCAACTTGGCCTTTTCTTTACATCTTTGCTTGTAGAAAATCTGTTCATTTTCAGAGATAGTTGTTCTACATGTAGTAGTTGTTTTGGGGTATCTGTGGGAAGAAATAAGTTCTGGATCTTCTTACTCTGCGATCTTGATCTGGACCTAATTAAATCAAATTGAATTTTATATATCCACATATGACTAGTAATCTATCATATTAGTACAGATCTAGAACAAGAGTTCTTTTTTCCCTACCAAAAATGACTAACTTTATCCTGCAAATGATGGAGAGCTACTAAATGACTGAATTTACATTGTAGAAAGCTTTTTCCGGCTGCTTTAAGGGAGTATGATTTGGAGGGTTGGGAACAAAAAGCAAATGTTGAAGGTCTGAAAGATGCTCATTGGATTTGGCAAGTAGGAGATCACTGCTAATTTTAAATACAGAAGTTATAGTAGAGTAGCAGGGTTGTAAACCTCACTGGAAAGAGAGACTGCAAATACAAACCACTCCTGAAAATCTGTTCATTCATATTTTGAAACTGCCTTTTGGTTAATTATTCTCCTCCAAAGACCAGAATCCCTAAGTAAAGGATTTTCTAAAGTAACATCTCAAAAATAATTTAAGATATATTTATACAATCTAACTCATGTTTTCAGATCCTAGAGGAAAAAAAAAAAAAACTATGCATCTTTCACTGAATGTCATCCTTAACTTATGTATATAGTTATGCTCAAGTCTTCTTAACTCCCATTTCTCTTTCACCACTTAAGGAAAATATAGTAGCACTGAGATATTCTAAATAAGTCCCTCTAATTCTTAGGCATTTCTAAGTCCTAAAAGATAAACCTCCAGTCCCTCATCTTCTAACCTATAGTTTATCTAAATAACCTTGCTGTATATTTTCAGTGACACTTTCCCTGAAAGGAAGTATTGTACTAAAATTCAGTTTTATAACATCTATGGGGCTTCCAATAACTTCCTGCAATTACTAATATTTGAATTATAAAAATAACAAGATCTTGAAAAGATTCCTATAACTTCTTATTTGATTTCACTGGCATATTCCAATTTCTATCTCAAATAAAAAGATGTGCAAGAGGGGAAAGTGGTGGTCTGAGGAGGACCTTACAAATAGCTGTGAAAAGAAGAGAAGCAAAAGGCAAAGAAGAAAAGGAAAGACATACCCAACTGAATGCAGAGTTCCAGAGAATAGCAAGGAGAGATAAGAAAGTCTTAAGTGAATAATGCAAAGAAACAGGAAGACAATAGAATGGTAAAGACTAGAAGTCTCTTCAAGAATACTGAAGATACCAAAGGAACATTTCATGCAAAGATGGGCACAATAAAGGATAGAAACCTCTCTTAGGCAAGGACCTAAAAGAAACAGAAGAGATTAAGGAGAGGTGGCAAGAATACACAGAAGAACTATACAAAAAAGGTCTTAATGACCCAGATAACCAGGTGTGGTCATTCACCTAGAGCCAAACATCCTGGAGTATAAAGTCAAGTGGACCTTGCAGGCTTGTGCTCAACATTCAGTCGTGTCCAACTCTTCACAACCCTGTGGACTACAGCCCACCAGGCTCCTCTGTCCATGAGATTCTCCCTGCAAGAATACCGTGGTGCGTTGCCATTTCCTCCAGCAGGGGATCTTCTCAATCCAGAGATAAACCCTGCATGTCCTGCATTGGAAGGCAGATTCTCTTCTGCTGAGGCCACCTGGGAAGCACATTAAAACGGCCTCAGGAAGCATTAGGAACCAGAGATCAAATTGCCAATGTTAGATCACAGAAAAAACCAAGAGAGTTCCAGAAAAACATGTACGTCTGCTTTACTGACCACGCCAAAGCCTTTTACTGTGTGGATCACAACAAACTGTGGAAAATTCTGGAAGAGATGGGAGTACCAGACCACCTGATCTGCCTCCTAAGAAATCTGTATGCAGGTCAAGAAGCAACAGTTAAAACTGGACATGCAACAACAGATTGCTCAAAAATGGGAAAGGAGTACGTCAAGGCTGTATATTGTCATTCTGTTTATTAACTTATATCCAGAGTACATCATGAGATGAAGCACAAGTTGGAATCAAGACTGTCAGGAGAAATATCAATAACCTCAGATGTGCAGATGACACCACCCTTATGGCAGAAAGTGAAGAAGAACTAAAGAGCCTCTTGATGAAAGTGAAAGAGGAGAGTGAAAAAGCTATCTTAAAACTCAACATTCAGAAAACTAACATCATGGCATCCGGTCCTATCACTTCATGGCAAACAGATGGGGAAACAGAGGAAACAGTGGCTGACTTTATTTTTCTGGGCTCCAAAATCACTGCAGATGGTGACTGCAGCCATGAAATTAACAGACGCTTACTCCTTGGAAGGAAAGTTATGACTAACCTAGACAGCATATTAAAAAGCAGAGACATTACTTTGCCAACAAAGGTCCGTCTAGTCAAGGCTATGGTTTTTCCAGTAGTCATGTATGGATGTGAGCTGAGCGCCAAAGAATTGATGCTTTTGAACTGTGATGTTGGAGAAGACACTTGAGAGTCCCTTGGACTGCAAGAAGATCCAACCAGTCCATCCTAAAGGAGATCAGTCCTGGGTGTTCATTGGAAGGACTGATGTTGAAGCTGAAACTCCAATACTTTGGCCACCTGATGTGAAGAGCTGACTCATTTGAAGAGACCCTGATGCTGGGAAAGACTAAAGGCAGGAGGAGAAGGGGACGACAGAGATGAGATGGTTGGATGGCATCACCAACTCAATGGACATGGGTTTGGGTAGACTCCGGTAGTTGGCGATGGACAGGGAGGGCTGGCGTGCTGCGGTTCATGGGGTCACAAAGAGTCGGACATGACTGAGTGACTGAACTGAACTGAAGATATACAGGTGCCACTCTATGCTGCCACTCTAAAGGCAGCAAGCAAAGAGGAACTAATAAGGCTCTCGATAAGGGTGAAAGGGTGAAAAAGCTGGCTTAAAACTCAACATTAAAACACTTAAGATCATGGCATCTAGTCCCATCACTTTATGGCAAATAGATGGGGGAAAAGTGGGAACAGTGACAGATTTTATTCTCTTGGGCTCCAAAATCATTGCAGACTGTGACTGCAGCCATGAAATGAAACAATGCTTGCTCTTTTGAAGGAAAGCTATGACAAACATAGATAGCATATTAAAAAGTAGAGACATCACTTTGCCAGCAAAGGTCCGCCTAGTCAAAGCTATGGTTTTTCCAGTAGTCATGTATGGATGTGAGAGTTGGACCATAAAGAAAGCTGAGCACCAAAGAATTAACACTTCTGAATTGCCAGAGAAGACTGTTGAGAGTCCCCTGGACTGCAAGAAGATCAAATCAGTCAATCCTAATGGAAATCAACCTTGAATATTCATTGGAAGGACTGATGCTGAAGCTCCAATATTTTGGCCACCTGATGCAAGGAACCAACTCATTGGAAAAGACCCTGATGCTGGGAAAGATTGAGGGCAGGATGAGAAGGGGGCAAAAGAGGATGAGATGGCTGGATGGCATCACCGACTCAATGGACATGAGTTTGAGCAAACTCCGGGAGACAGTAAAGGACAGGGAAGCCTAGCATGCTGCAGTCAATGGGGTCATAAAGAGTTGGACATGACTTAGCAACTGAAAAATAATAGCAATAAGCCTTCCAGGAGGCCTCAGTAATCTTCTCCATGAAAAGTTTAGAACAAATCTGCAAGAACTCCCAAAATCTCCAGCAATGATGTAAAATATCTGCTTATGCAATGAATGAGCAGGATTGATGAACCTTTGCTAAACAATTACAGAAACTTCTATCTTTCAGAAATTTTCAATTAAAGGACATTTATAGAATGCTATAAGCAACTTCCACACCCACTTAAACCCACTCGACTAATTCCAGGAATGATATTCACAAAGCATCTTTTTATATCATACATTTTCTGTATCTTGACCATGTTCAATGACAGCTGACCCAATAATGAGTTATATTACGACTTCCAAGATGCCACACTCTCATTAATTTCTTCATTGCTCATCTCCTCCTCAATCTCCTTTTTGATTGTTGTCCACCTTCTCCCTGATCTCTGAATGGTAGAATACCTCCAAACTCAGTCCTTAAGACATCTTATCTTCTCTTTTATATCTCCCTTCAGTAATTCTATCCAGCATCATGGCTTTAAATGCAAATTTATACATCTAGCTCATCTCTCTAAAATCTGAGATTCATATATTTAACTTCCTACTCAACTTTTCACATGGATGTCTTTGAGGTATTTCAGATTCAACATGTCCAAAACTGAGCTTTTGATCTTCTTCTCAATCCAACTCCAACCATAAACTTCTGCATCTCAGTTGACAGCAAATCTATCCTTTCAGTTACTCAGGCAAAATGGCTTGGAATCATCTTAAACTTCTTCCAAATTGTCAAAAAATATTGTTGGCACTACTTCAAAACATATCCGGAACCTAACTACTTCTCACTACCTCCATACTTACACCCTCATCTATGACACAAATTACTGCAACGGCTTCCTAATGGGTCTCTTATCCTATATTCCACAGTCTAGCCTCAACACAGCAGCCAGAGTAATCCTCTTAAACGGTAGGTTAGATTATTACTCCGTTGCTCACATTTCATTTAAAAAGCTAGAGTTCTTATAACGGTATATAATCAGCCAGATGATCCAGTTCCTGTTACTTTCCTCCCTGCTCATTCCTCTCCAACCATATGAAATTCCTTCTTCAGATGCACCAGGTACCCTCCTGCCTAAGGAGTTTTGCTTTAGATATTCCCTCCGCTTAGAGCACTCTTTTTCCAGATAACTTCACGTGTAACTTCCACACCTCCTTAAACTCCTTGCTCAAATATTATTTTTTGCATAAAACCTACCCTCACTCTCACCCTCCTACCAGCGCTACCTTTACTTTGCTTTTTTACCCCCTGACAGCACTTATCATTTCTAATGTACCATATATTGATTTTTATTATTGTTTATTTCTCTCCTGTCCCCAGAGAGCTCCATCTCAGCTGATGAAAATTTTTTCTTTTGATTCATAGATGTATCCCAAGTTCCTACAACATTATCCAGCACATAAGAGATATCCAATTAATATCTGCTGGGTGAAAAAACCAAAACTCATAAGCCAGTGGCCTGTTAGTAACTAAAGAATGACAAAAAACCACAACTACTAAGAGCCATGAAGCCCTATTCTTTTGTTCAATCTAGCCTAACAAATAGATTATAAACCTACTGGTCCTACAAATAATGACAAGTCTAGCAAATTATGGCTCCACATTATTCCTAAAATCATAAAAACATGAACTTAATCCAAAAGGGACACTATTCACTGCAGATTTTTGGTCTATACATAGTATTGACAGCAAACTCATTGCTTGCAGGTAAAATCAAGTTTGGGAGAATTATAACTTTAGAAAGTAGAATTAAAGTTCAAAACTTCAAGGTGAAAAAACAAAACAAAACAAAACTTCAAGGTGACTTTGAATTTGTGAAATGGTCCATTAAAAAAACAAAAACAGGGAATTTCCTAGCAGTCCAGTGGTTAGGACTCAGTGCTCTCACTGCTGGGGCCCAGGTTCAATCCCTGGTTGGGAAACTAAGACTTCACAAGCCACATATCATGGCCAAAAAACACAAAACAAACCCAAGATGACCCTTAATAGGTAAAAGTAGTCTTAATAATTAAAAGTATACAATTTTAAGTAAGTTTCACATAGAGCTCTGCCATCTACAAATTGTTTTGGGAAAAACCCTTGGTGGATCCTCACAACAATCCCAAGAGATGTATTATCACCAATTCCATTTAACTGTTGGGGTAACTGAGGTTAACAGAAGTTACCTGCCAATGCAGGAGACATGGGTTCAATCCTTGATCTGGGAGGATCCCACATGCTGCAGAGCAACTAAACCTGTGCACCACAACTATCGAGCATATGCTCTAAAGCCAAGGAGTCAAAACTACCGAAGCCCGTGCACCCGAGAGCCCGTGCTCCACAAGAGAAATCACGGCAATGAGAAGCCTGTGCACTGCAACAAAGCCCCAGCATAGCCAAAATTAAATAAATTTTTTTTAATTTTACTTTTTGGTGTGTGTCTATGCATGTGTATAGAGAGAGAGATTTATATACCCATCAAATACCTGGGAAGGATACAAAACAGCCTAGTAGCAGCAGATGCCTCTGAAGAGGGAAATTGGATGTCGAAAGGAAAGGAATGAAAGGAAAACTTTTTTTTACTGTATAACCTTTTGTACCTTCTTAAATATCATACTATAAGCATCTGTCACCTATTCAAAACTGAAGTAGTTATTTAAAAGTTACATACCCACATAATTATTGTAATAGTCCCCTGAGGGCCCCACGGACACATGGTCATTTACTAGTTTTACTGTTCAAATCTCTGAGTTGGAAGGACTACTGGAGTAGAGAGAGGAAGAAAGACTTCTCAGGAATGAGGTTTTGTACTCATAGCGGAAAGATCAGTTGTAGGCTACTGATCAAAGCTTCTTGAGCTTGGAAGAAGTTTTCTCATTCATTCACTAGTATATTTAACAACTGCCCTTGAAAGATACAAAGACAACAATAAGAAGTCCCCAGTGCTACAGTTAAGGCACAGATAAAGTATGGAAGTTGTGATGAGAGATATCTATGCTATACCTAAAACTTTAGAGACAATATGAGCTTCAGAGAACATTTAGTCTGCAGTATTATTTAATTATTAATAAGCTAATCTTATCTCTCATTGCCAAGGGGAATTACAGCTTTTTTGACCTTATTATGAGATTGATAATTCCAACATTTAATAAACTCTGAAAGCAGGAGACTAGTCAGAAGTATAATTTGGGAATTTCAATAAATTGAGAATTTTAATCAGGGATTACATAAATTACTAAAATGTACTAGATCTTTTACTTAAAATACACACTCTGGGGAATCTAGTAAAATGAAGCATTGAAATATTTTCCTTAACATCCAGTACCAAAGCCATTACCAACTGGTAGCATCTCTTTCCCAGAGAATTCAGTTTCTATATGGCTTTTAAAAGAGAACAGGGGTGTTTTGAATTATTTCTCAATTCTTATAAACCACAATGGGGGAAAAAATGTTCTTTGCACTCGTCTGTCAATGAGCCCCAAACAACTAAGTTAATCACTGTAGTGAGAAGTCTTATTCTAGAGCTTCAAGTATTTCTCAGAGCATTTTCCCATGTTCCGGACTTCAGAAAACAAAGATAACAAAAAGAAAAAACAGTAAAGCTGTGCAGTTTTTAATACAGATGACAGACAGTTCAGATCAGTCACTCAGTCGTGTCTGACTCTTTGCGACCCCGTGAACCGCAGCACGCCAGGCCTCCCTGTCCATCACCAACTGCCGGAGTCTACCCAAAGCCATGTCCATTGAGTCGGTGATGCCATCCAACCATCTCATCCTCTGTCGTCCCCTGCTCCTCCTGCCCTCAATCTTTCCCAGCATCAGGGTCTTTTCAAATGAGTCAGCTCTTCACATTAGGTGGCCAAAGTACTGGAGTTTCAGCTTCAACATCAGCCCTTCCAATGAACACCCAGGACTGATCTCCTTTAGGATGGACTGCTTGGATCTCCTTGCAGTCCAAGGGACTCTCAAGCATCTTCTCCAACACCACAGTTCAAAAGCATCAATTCTTCAGCGCTCAGCTTTCTTTATAGTCCAACTCTCACATCCAAACATGACTACTGGAAAAACCATAGCCTTGACTAGACAGACCTTTGTTGGCAAAGTAATGTCTCTGCTTTTTAATATGCTTTGTCTAGGTTGGTCATAACTTTCCTTCCAAGTTACAGATGACTGTAATGACAGTGTAATTATCATACTTGTAGGCAGGTGAAAGTACAGACAATCAAGCACTGGCCAAAGGCTATATAGTTCTAGAACTAAATAGAACATACCTTATGTTACTGATCTGTTTAAGCTACCTAAGCTGAGAGCATGGCCTCAACCATTTATGTGCTGACTCTAAACTCACTATCAGGAAAATATATGTATTGGTGTAAGGGTAGAATACCACAGGAGGAAGAATAAGGGTTTCACATCTTCACATATACACAGAGACTGCAGAATGTGCTTTACAAGGCATTTCACATTTTACAGTTAATACTAAACACTAAAATCAAGCCTCACACCTATTTTGAAATTAGTTAAAACGCTAGTTCTCGTCAGTTCAGTTCAGTCGTGTCCAACTCTTTGCGACCCCATGAATCACAGCACTCCAGGCCTCCCTGTCCATCACCAACTCCCAGAGTTCACCCAGACTCATGTCCATCGAGTCAGTGATGCCATCCAGCCATCTCATCCTCTGTCGTCCCCTTCTCCTCCTGCCCCAATCCCTCCCAGCATCAGAGTCTTTTCCAATGAGTTAACTCTTCGCATCAGGCGGCCAAAGTACTGGAGTTTCAGCTTTAGCATCATTCCTTCCAAAGAAATCCCAGGGCTGATCTCCTTTAGAATGGACTGGCTGGATCTCCTTGCAGTCCAAGGGACTCTCAAGAGTCTTCTCCAACACCACAGTTCAAAAGCATCAATTCTTCGGCACTCAGCTTTCTTCACAGTCCAACTCTCACATCCATACATGACCACAGGAAAAACCATAGCCTTGACTAGACGGACCTTTGTTGGCAAAGTAATGTCTCTGCTTTTGAATATGCTATCTAGGTTGGTCATAACTTTCCTTCCAAGGAGTAAGCATCTGTTAATTTCATGGCTGCAGTCACCATCTGCAGTGATTTTGGAGCCCAAAAAAATAAAGTCTGACACTGTTTGCACTGTTTCCCCATCTATTTCCCATGAAGTGATGGGACCAGATGCCATGATCTTCATTTCCTGAATGTTGAGTTTTAAGCCAACTTTTTCACTCTCCTCTTTCACCTTCATCAAGAGGCTTTTTAGTTCCTCTTCACTTTCTGCCATAAGGGTGGTATCATCTGCATATCTGAGGTTTAGTTCTCATTAACTCCATGTAATTTCCAAAAATTAGCAATCAATGCAACAATGTGCCAAACCACCTTCAGAAACCATTACCTAACCTTTCAACATCCATATCTTTGTCACAGAGAAATAAAACCAGTTTTAAGTGTCCATTAGTGCTTTCAGAAAGTTCTGAAACCAGTATTTCCAGCATAATTTCCTAAAATTTCACTGATACAAGGCATTGTGTAAAACAACTCCCAAATATCTTCTATAGCAAAAGACCTTTGTAAATGGCATCTTTCTGATTCTGCACTAAGTACATTTAAAATATTTCCAGTTTACACAAATCCAGCATTCATTTACAATATTTGCTGAGCATTTATTATGTACTAGGCATTATGGACCTGGAGCATGTAAATGAACAAGACAAAGTTCCCACACTCAAGAAATTCACAGTCGAGGGTTCCCTGGTGGTTCAGTGGTAAAGAATCTACCTGCCAACATAGGAGATGCAAGTTAAGTCCCTGGTCCGGGAAGATGCTACACGTTGCAAAGCAACTAAGCCCATGCGCTCTAGAGCCCAGGAACTGCAAAATACTGAGCCCAAGTGCCACAACTCTGGAAGCGTGTGCGCCCTGGAGCTCATGCCCCGGGACAAGAGAAGCCACCACAGTGAGAAGCCCCCACACAGCAACTAGAGTAGCCTCCACTTGCCACAACTAGAGTAAACCCCACAGCAACAAAGACCCAGCACAACCATAAATAAATAAAAAACAAATAAATAAAATTATTTTTTAAAAATGAAATTCACAGTCTAGGGATACAGAGAAGGATAACAGTCAGTTATAATACAGTGTGAATGGTCACTACTGATGGCTGTGATAAGGACAGAGCATTATAAGGAGCACACAGAGGTATCCCCAAGAAGAACTCATTAATGCCCAAATGCTTCATGATTTTTAAATCTCCATATTTTATAAAACACTGTTGCTGGTGTTTAATATAAAAGACCCTTAAGGACAAATGTGATGCAAGGGTAAAGTATTTAAAGTAATATTCTTTTTGAGGACTGCCAACCCTTATTTCGTGAAGATGAATAACCCTAATTCTCTCAAGTAGGACTCTAATTATATAATGAAACATGAAGCCCTCTAAGATCCAGAAAAAAACTGCCATAAGCTGAGAATCAATGAAGCAGCAAGCCACTGTTAGAGCTTTAAGTATATCTTATCCCTTCGTACTTTAGGGTAGAAACAAAGGTTGAAACTCACTGCCAAAATAAATTTAAAATAAGATTCAATTTATTAGAATTCTAATATATTCATAACTTTTAGAGAAAATCTATAATATAGCATAGCATAGTGTATTATAAAGTGGGGTACCCCTGTATGTATAACAATCCCTAGATATCATTACACTTCAACTACTGAAATAGATAGGATCCTCTCTTTAGGAAGGAAAAATGCTTAAACACAAGATATCACAAAAATATGGGAACATGAAAGTCAAAATATCTGTTGCAGCCTTCACTATCTGATCAATAACGGAAGTCTGCACATTAAATCAAGTCGCTAATCACTCACAGACTTGCACTGCTGTTGAGCTTGCCTAAGCACAGTATCTTCTTGGTATACTACTGCCTCCTGGGGGTTACAGTACATTACTACTCCTTTGAGAAAACGCATAAACAAAACACAGATAATATTTTCTACTAAAAACACAGTATGAAAGCTCCATGTCAATAAACACGTATACCTTTCCTAAACAATCTCTATTTTTAACTGTCATATTTATTTCTGTCTGAATAATTGGGAATAAAGTACATAATACAACTTAATTATAGAAAGTGGTTGTTAATATGATTAAGAACATCAGGGCTTATACAGCATTTTGCATTTACAAAGCACTTAGCCAACATTAGGCAATTAATCTTTAGAACATTCTTGAGGTCAATATCACAACCATCTTTTTACAGGAAAGTAAACAGCAAAGTTAAGTGATGTATTAGAAATTAAAAGACTAGTCATAATCAGCAAAGTGCCACAGAATGGTTTAATGTAAAATATGAAGCATTAATATAGTTATTCATTTCTAACACCCTATGACCCATCTCTAAGAGAAATTAGTTACTCTCTTAAACTGTGGTCCCATAACATTTTCTAGATCCCTCTATTATAAGACTTACTATTTCTGTATTATGATTATCAAATTGGCAGTCTCTGCTGTGTATATCCCCCACAGGGCTTTGTACAGTGTCTAGCACACAGCAAGACACAGCAAAGAACCATTCAGGCATCTTCCAAGTATTAAGGACTTGCTACAAGCAGGGGCTATTCTGGATACAGTGGTGAAAAAGAAAGCCAAGTTCCCTAGTCTCGTGGAACATACAATCTAGGAGGCAAAGGCGGATGACAAAAAAAAAAACCCAAAAACGATCAAGTAGTAAGAAGTGCTATAGAGAAAACAAAAGCAGGGCAGTGTGACTACAGATGGCTATGTAGTTAACATTAGATTAGGCAGTGATATTCAAGCTGGTATCTGAACACAAAAAATAACCAGCTATAACTATTAATATATGAGGAAAAGACAATTCCGGGGGCAAATGCCAAAGTTGGCAAGAAATGGAAACGTTCAAGGTACAGGAGGGAAAAAAGAAAAACGAAAACCGTGACTAGAGCAGCAGGCCAATGAATGAGTGATAAAATATGAAAATCAGAGACGTGGGCAGGGCATTCTTGGGTCATGATAAGAATTTCACTCTGAATGAAATGGAAAATTCTTTAAGACTCCATAACATGTATTTGCCAATCTGAATTGCTGCATTTGTATGGTTGGTAGCATTAAAAGGAAAATTAATTCTGAGAAAGGAAAATTACTATGCTGTTCATTAGGGAGCCTTTCTATTTTAATAAATTAGCTTTCGGTGAAAAGTTATTTTATAATTAAATCTTCAGACTAAAGGATAAAACAGCAGTGTATACTAACATTTTAATAGAAGTTAGAATAATGAGATTTTGACAGTCTCTTATTGGAAGAAACTGAAGGGCTCCTGCATAAACCACTGTACATTATACATGACAGTACTAGGATCTTATGCTAATCACTTATTAATTTTGCAAAGCCTAAGATATCTCCAAATAGCTCATGATGAGTGCCAGACAGGCATCTGGAGAGGAGGTTCCTGAGTGAAAGCATGGAAGTATCATTAAATATAATAAATCTCTTCCTCTTCCCAGAGAAATCAGAAAGGAAAAGTATCCATTTAGAAGTGAGAACACTTCTCACCATATTAACTGAACAAAATACAGCAATCGCCTAAAAATTAAGTACAGGTTTAAATTTCCCCTTAGACGACAAAGGTGCTATGGAGTCCTCACGGCCAGTTCCAAGCTACGACACCAAGATTCAGTTAAATTTAACCTCACAAATAGTCAATAGACAAAAAATATTATCATCTGCACATTCTAGGTAGCTGGTTCCTGGACATTTGAACTTTGTGTATTATCTACCTATTTAAGGTGTTTTTATTTTTATGGTTAAAAAAAGGTAACAAAATTACCATCTTAGCTATATTTAAGTGTATAGTTCAGTACTATTAAGCCTATTCACATTGTTATGCATTGGCTTTCCAGAACTTTTTTATCTTGCGAAATCTATACCGACTGAACCACACTGTCTATTTCCCTTTCCCCCAACTCCTGGCAACCACCATTCCACTCTGTGTTTCTGTATCACTCCCTGTTCTGTTTTTTACTGATAATACTACATTGTAATAGTACACAAGTTCCTACAAAACTATGTATACAAGATTTTGATTTGGTAATTTAGTTGGTTTGTTTTTGTTTAAACACACAATTTTATCCCTGTTTCCTAAACCAAAATATGGATAGTAGAAGGGGCTAAAAATTACCTCCAATATGTAGGCAAGAATACAGAAGTGACCTGGAATTACACTGTATACACACTACGCTATTTTCAATCCACCATGAATATTAACAAAATTATTATAGAGAAGAAAGCTATTAGCCACTAGTAGTATGCCAAGGTGGAGAAGGCAATGGCACCGCACTCCAGTACTCTTGCCTGGAAAATCACATGGATGGAGGAGCCCGGTGGGCTGCAGTCCATGGGGTCGCTAAGAGTCGGACACGACTGAGCGACTTCACTTTTACTTTTCACTTTCATGTATTGGAGAAGGAAATGGCAACCCACTCCAGTGTTCTTGCCTGGAGAATCCCAGGGACCGGGGAGCCTGGTAGGCTGCCCTCTATGGGGTCACACAGAGTTGGACACGACTGAAGCAACTTAGCAGCAGTATGCCAAGGCGTCAATATGATACAATCTAGTTATATGGAAAAATACATAGCATACAGGAAAAATTAATCGTAGACTTAAAAAGACTTAAGTTTGAGAATAGTCTAGTAGACAATAATAAAATTTTTATTTTTATATTTTATCAAGAACTTCAGCATATAATAATTCATTAAGTTAAATCACAATCCCTCCAGATGCTTCCTTCTTCTCTAAGAGATAAAAATGCTTACCATGCTGACCTCATAAGGATGATACAGAGTAAAAAATGAAATAATAAATGCAAGCAATTTGAAAGTTGACACTTCTGCATGTATATTGCTGAAGATAAATCAAAAAAATGTATCACTTGTAACCAAGAAATAGTCAACATGGTGCTAAATTTGCAATATTATTTGTCAAATAATTAATAGGTTATCCTGAATATGAAGAGACAGCAAAATTTCCTCTACCCACTTGATGCAAAAAAAAAAAAAAAGAATTCTCTTAAATCTGCTAATGGTGAAGTCAAAACTAAAAGAAAATAAAAATACAAATCTACAGACTGCATACAACATGAACAAAAGGAGCAGGAATACAGGTGTGATTACTCATGATACAGAGCTGCTGCTGCTATGTGTAAGTAACTTTTTCCAAAAGTACTTTCTTTTTGAATTGGTGACTTGGTAAACTGCCTCCCACGTAGCACTAGTGATAAAGAGCATGCATGCCAGTGCAGGAGACATAAGAGTCATGGATTCAATCTCTGGGTCGGGAAGATTCTCGGAGGAAGAAATGGCAACCCACTCCAGGATTCTTGCCTGGAAAATCCCATAGACAGAGGAACCTGGTGGGCTATTGTCCTATACTGCACAGGGTCACAGAGTCGGATATGACTGCAACTTCCCACATCAGTAACATCTGCTCAATGAAAATTACAGAGGCACAAGCACAGGCAAGATTCTGTACAGCACAAATTCACACTGAAATCAAGAACAAAACCACTTCTCTGTGACATTATATAGTTACAGAACTATGCGGAATTTACATGAAGAATCTGGTATCTCATTCTTTAAAAAGCTGTATTAAATTTGAGAATATGATCAAGAAAGTCATACAAAGCCATATTTATTTCCATCTCTGAATTGTACAAATTAGCCTATAACTGCCTACACAAATCAAAAGTAAGAAGGTTTTATTATTATTTAGTAAGCAGGCAGTCCAGTTCAGTTGCTTAGTCATGTCCAACTCTTTATAACCTCGTGGACTACAGTATATCAGGCCTCCCTGTCCATCACCAACTCCCGAGCTTACTCAAACGCATGCCCATCAAGTTGGTGATGCCATCCAACCAACTGTCATCCCCTTCTCCTCCTGCCTTCAATTTTCCCAGCATCAGTGTCTTTTCCAATTAGTCAGTTCTTCACCAGGTAGCCATAGTATTGGAGCTTCAGCTTCAGCATCCGTCCTTCTAATGAATATTTAGGTCTGATATCTTTTAGGACTGACTGGTTTGATCTCCTTGCAGTCCAAGGGACTCTCAAAAGTATCAATTCTTCAACATTCAGCTTTCTTTATGGTCCAACTCTCATATCCGTACACAAACTACTGGAAAAATCATAGTTTTGACTAGACGGACCTTTGTTGGCAAAGTAATGTCTCTGTTTTTTAATATGCTCTCTAGGTTGGTCACAGCTTTTCTTCCAAAGAGCAAGTGTCTTTTAACTTCATGGCCGCAATCACCATCTGCAGTGATTCTGAAGCCCGAGAAAATAAAGTCCGCCACTGTTTCCATTGTTTCCCCACCTATCTGCCATGAAGTGATGGGACTGAATGACATGATATTCATTTTTTGAATGTTGAGTTTTAAGCCGTCTTTTTTCACTCTCCTCTTTCACTTTCATCAAGAGGCTATTAAGTTCCTCTTCGCTTTCTGCCATAAGGGTGGTGTCATCTGCATTTCTGAGGTTATTGATATTTCTCCCGTCATTCTTGATTCTACTTGTGCTTCATCCAGCCCAGCATTTCGCATGATGTACTCTGCATATAAGTTAAATAAACAGGGTGACAATATACAGCCTTGACATGCTCCTTTCCCAATTTGGAACCAGTAGGCAGGCAAGGCATTCTCAAATTCTGAACCTCTGGTAGCAAACCCTTTATAATCACCTTTTAAATTCCTCCCCCTTTTGAAAGGAATCCTTTGTTTATGACACTCTTTGGTAAGCTTCTACCATCAGTTTGACACAAAACATAAAGCCACACCAAAGGATTCTAATGGGATCCATAAAATGAATCACAATAATTCTGTCAATAAAGAGGTCAAATAACTGGGGCTGGGGGGAGGGGAAGAGTTCTAGTTTCATGTCAATTAGAAAAAGGCTATAGTGAGATTTTAATGTGGTTATAAGTACCATAGGTATTAATATAAAGGTCCTACTTCAACTAAATATCAACCAAGATTAAAAGTCACTTATTCTCCAGGTTTCTTTGCATCCAGAGCAACAAGCTGTCCTTCAAAATACGGCAAGGTGCAATTATCCAACTAATTTCAAATCTTAAAATCAATACGAAAACTATCAATTATGATACTTCATTTTTCCTTTTAACAAATATTTATTGAAGGACTACAATGTTCTAAGTTCTTATTATTATGATCACCCAATAGAGTCTATATAACAGCCATAGAAACTTAATATTAAAATAATGGCATAATTAAACCTTCTAAATCTTTTAAAAAATAACATATATACTTTGATAAATGCATTAACTAAATTCAATAAAATTTGATGTTCAGTTCAGCTCAGTTCAGTGACTCAGTCATGTCTGACTCTTTGCCACCCCATGAACCGCACGCAGCACACCAGGCCTCCCTGTCCGTCACCAACTGCCGGAGTCTACCCAAACCCATGTCAATTGAGTCGGTAATGCTATCCAACCATCTCATTCTCTGTCATCCCCTGCTCCTCCTGCCCTCAATCTTTCCCAGCATCAGGGTATTTTCAGATGAGTCAGCTCTTCGCATCAGGTGGCCAAAACACTGGAATTTCAGCTTCAACATCAGTCCTTCCAATGAACACCTAGGACTGATCTCCTTTAGGATGGACTGGTTGGATCCATTCAAGGGACTCTCAAGCATCTTCTCCAACACCACAGTTCAAAAGCATCAATTCTTCGGTGCTCAGCTGTCTTTATAGTTCAACTCTCACATTCATACATGACTACCGGAAAAACCATAATTTTGACTAGACGGACCTCTGTTGGCAAAGTAATGTCTCTGCTTTTTAATATGCTGTCTAGGTTGGTCATAACTTTCCTTCCAAGAAGTAAGTGTCTTTTAATTTCATGGCTGCAGTCACCATCTACAGTGATTTTGGAGCCCAAAAACAAAGTCTGCCACTGTTTCCTCTGTTTCCTCATCTATTTCTCATTAAGTGATGGGACCAGATGCCATGATCTTCATTTTCTAAATGTTGGATTTTGAGCCAACTTTTTCACTCTCCTCTTTCACTTTCATCAAGAGGCTCTTTAGTTCTTCTTCACTTTCTGCCATAAGGGTGGTGTCATCTGCATATCTGAGGGTATTGATAGTTCTCCCGGCAATCTTGATTCCAGCTTGTGCTTCTTCCAGCCCAGCATTTCTCATGATGTAAGTTAAATAAGCAGGATGACAATATACAGCCTTGACGTACTCCTTTTCCTATTTGGAACCAGTCTGTTGTTCCATGTCCACTTCTACCTGTTGCTTCTTGACCTGCATACAGGTTTCTCAAGAGGCAGGTCAGGTGGTCCGGTATTCCCATCTCTTGAAGAATTTTCCACAGTTTATTGTGATGCACACAGTTAAAGGCTTCGGCATAGTCAATAAAGCAGAAATACATGTTTTTCTGGAACTCTCTTGCTTTTTCAATGATCCAGCAGATGTTGGCAATTTGATCTCTGGTTCCTCTGTCTTTTCTAAAACCAGCTTGAACATCTGGAAATTCACGGTTCATGTATTGCTGAAACCTGGCTTGGAGAATTTTGAGCATTACTTTACTAGCATGTGAGGTGAGTGCAATTGTGTGGTAGTTTGAGCACTCTTTGTCTGGGGAGGCCTTACAAATAGCTGTGAAAAGAAGAGAAGCGAAAAGCAAAGAAGAAAAGGAAAGATATAAAGATCTGAATGCAGATTGCCAAAGAACAGCAAGGAGAGATAAGAAAGCCTTCCTCAGTGATCAATGCAAAGAAATAGAGGAAAACAACAGAATGGGAAAGACTAGAGATCTCTTCAAGAAAATTAGAGATACCAAGGGAACATTTCATGCAAAGATGGGCTTGATAAAGGACAGAAATAGTATGGACCTAACAGAAGCAGAAGATATTAAGAAGAGGTGGCAAGAATACACAGAAGAACTGTACAAAAAAGATCTTCACAACCAAGATAATCATGATGACGTGATCACTCACCTAGAGCCAGACATCCTGGAATGTGAAGTCAAGTGGGCCTTAGAAAGCATCACTATGAACAAAGCTAGTGGAGGTGACAGAATTCCAGTTGAGCTATTTCAAATCCTGAAAGATGATGCTGTGAAAGTGCTGCACTCAATATGCCAGCAAATTTGGAAAACTCAGCAGTGGGCACAGGACTGGAAAAGGTCAGTTTTCATTACAATCCCAAAGAAAGGCAATGCCAAAGAATGCTCAAACTACCACACAATTACACTCATCTCACACACTAGTCAAGTAATGCTCAAAATTCTCTGAGCCAGGCTTCAGCAATACGTGAACCATGAACTTCTAGATGTTCAAGCTGGTTTTAGAAAAGGCAGAGGAACCAAATTGCCAACATCTGCTGGATCATCGGAAAAGCAAGAGAGTTCCAGAAAAACATCTATTTCTGCTTTATTGACTATGCCAAAGCCTTTAACTGTGTGGATCACAATAAACTGTGGAAAATTCTTAAAGAGATGGGAATACCAGACCACCTGACCTGCCTCTTGAGAAACCTGTATGCAGGTCAGGAAGCAACAGTTAGAAGTGGACATGGAACAACAGACTGGTTCCAAATAGGAAAAGGAGTACACCAAGGCTGTATATTGTCACTCTGTTTATTTAACTTATATGCAGAGTATATCATGAGAAATGCTGGGCTGGAAGAAGCACAAGCTGGAATCAAGATTGCCAGGAGAAATATCAATACCCTCAGATATGCAGATGACACCACCCTTATGGCAGAAAGTGAAGAAGAACTAAAGAGCCTCTTGATGAAAGTGAGAAAGAAGAGTGAAAAAGATGGCTTAAAACTCAACATTCAGAAAACGAAGATCATGGCATCTGGTCCCATCACTTCATGGGAAATATATAGGGAAACAGTGGAAACAGTATCAGACTTTATTTTTTTGGGCTCCAAAATCACTGTAGATGGTGATTGCAGCCATGAAATTAAAAGACGCTTACTCCTTGGAAGAAAAGTTATGACCAACCTAGATAGCATATTCAAAAGCAGAGACATTACTTTGCCAACAAAGGTCCGTCTAGTCAAGGCTATGGTTTTTCCAGTGGTCATGTATGGATGTGAGAGTTGGACTGTGAAGAAAGCTGAGCGCCAAAGAATTGATGCTTTTGAACTCTGGTGTTGGAGAAGACTCTTGAGAGTCCCTTGGACTGCAAGGACATCCAGCCAGTGCATTCTAAAGGAGATTAGTCCTGGGATTTCTTTGGAAGGACCGATGCTAAAGCTGAAACTCCAGTACTTTGGCCATCTGATGCGAAGAGTTGACTCACTGGAAAAGACTCTGATGCTGGGAGGGATTGGGGACAGGACGAGAAGGGGATGACAGAGGATGAGATGGCTGGATGGCATCACCGACTCAATGGACATGAGTTTGAGTGAACTCTGGGAGTTGGTAATGGACAGGGAGGCCTGGCGTGCTGCAATTCATGGGGTTGCAAAGAGTCAGACACAACTGAGTGACTGAACTGATCTGAAAGTAAATGCTGGGGACAGAACCAGGGAAACACTTAACATTCTTTCCTCTTCTAATAATGAGATTAGATAATATGTATTGGATAGTTATCATTATACTTGAAAACTTTTAATCTCTTCAAAACACTGCACATATACCAACTCATTCCATCAAACTAGTGAAAGGCAGAACAGTCTTAACTATTAAACACAAGAGGGCGCACAAGTCTGGTAAATTCATAAAACCAAAGCAAGTTGCATTCTGCTCAGCCATCTGCAGCTCTTAAAGAAAGCATAGTCACATGGATTTACAAAGGACTCTTCATGCATGTAGTTGAGGCCAATTGCAATGAAAATATCCCCCTTTCTCAATATACTTTTGAGAAATCAAATCACCGCGTCTCTTGATAACACAAACTCCTATCCAAATAGACTTTAAACTTACATTTAATATCTTATCACTATGAGAAAGTATGACTTTTTTTCAAGGTATAGCTGCTTTACACTGCTGTCAGCCTCTACTGTCCAGTAAAATGAAGCAGCCATACATATACCTATATATCCCCTCTTTTTTGGATTTCCTTCCCATTTAGGTCACCACAGAGCACTGAGAAGAGTTCCCTATATATTAACTTCTTATTAGTTAGTTTTTATACACAGTAGTGGTGGCTTCCCTGGTGACTCAGACAGTAAAGAATCCATCCGCCTGCAATACAGGAGACCCAGGTTTGATCCCTGGTACAGGAAGATCCCCTTTAGAAGAGAATAACTACCTACTCCAGTATTCTTGCCTGGAGAATTCCAGGGACAGAGGAGCCTGGCTACAGTCCATGGGATTGCTGAGTCGGATATGACTGAGCAACTAATACACACATACACACGATGTATATATGCCAATCTCCCAATTCATCTCACCTCTCCCGTTCCCCTGTGGTACCCATACATTTGTTCTCTACATCTGTGCCTTTATTTCTGCTTTGCAAATAAGAACATCTAAACCATTCTTCTAGATTTCACATATATGCATTAATATACAATATCTGCTTTTTTCTGACTTACTTCATTGTGTATAACGGTCTTTAGATACAACCATATCTCTACAAACAGCACAATTTTGTTCCTTTTCATGGCTGAGTAATATGCTATTGTATATGTATATGCCCCAACTTCTTTATCCATTCTTCTGTTGACAGACATTTGGGTTGCTTCCACATCCTGGTTATTTTAAATAGTGCTGCAATGAACACTGGAGTGCATGCATCTTTTGGGATTTTGCTTTTCTCCAGTTATACGCCCAGGAGTGGGACTGCTGGGTCATATGTTCTTGTATTTTTTAGTTTAAGCAACCCCCACGCTGTTCTCCACAGCGGCTGTACCAATTTACAGTCCCACTGACAGTGTAAGGGGCTTCCCTTTTCTTCACACCCTCTCCAGCATTTATTGTCTGTAGATTTTTTGATGATAGCCATTCTGATCAGTATGAGGTGATATCTTATTGTAGTTTTGATTTGCATTTCTCTAATAATTAGTGATGTTGAGCACCTTTTCCTGTGTGTGTTGGCCATCTGTACATCTTCTTTGGAGAAATGTCTATTTAGGTCTTCCATCCATTTTTTGATTTAGTTTTTTTAAATATTGAGCTGCACTGTATATTTTGGAAATTAATCCCTTGTCACTTTCTTCATTTGCAAGTGTTTTCTCCCATTCTGAAGGTTGTCTTTTTATGGTTTCCTTTGTTGTGCAAAAGATTGTAATTAGGTCCCATTTGTTCATTTTTGGTTTTACTTTCATTATTTTAGGAGATGAGTCAAAAAAGATGTCACTGCAATTTGTCAAAGAGAATTCCGCCTAAGTTTTCCTCTGACAGTTTTACAGTGTCTGGCTTTACATTTAGGTGAAAGCATGACTTTTAATCAGAAGTTTATGCCACTTTAAAATCTAACTTTCTCCTTTGAAAACCTACCATTTAGAGGCTAGCCAACTCTTATAATGCCTGCTTTCAACTAACTTAAAAGCTTCTCCATTTAATAACTAGAATCATAATAAACTTAGCTATAGGAAATAAACCTCCAACTTTCAGAAACTGATGCAAATCTGTACCAGACTAGTATCAGCTATTTAATTCCCAGGTAGTTAATATTCTTTCTATAACATTCTATTCCAAAACTGGCTGTGAATCGATTCTAAGTAATAGAATATGATTTCTTTAGTTCACTCGCTCACTAAATAAGCTACCATATGAGAAGTTTCTCTATGTGAATAAATCAGACTAAGAATACAGAGCCTACATGAAGGTACATAATCCAAAATAACTGCAGAGCATGTTCTGCCTACCCTAAGATTCACAGCAGATCATATTCTACACACACACACAGTTCTAGGCATGCAACTCTATTCAGCTTTATATTGTCCTAATACAGGCTGTGACACATGAAATTACCCTTAATGCCAGTAGTTTCACATGTTGCCTACTTCCTACACAGAAGAGACTTGAAAATTATCTATCTATCCCATACATATTATTATGTGAAAGTGAAGGTCGCTCAGTCGTGTCCGACTCTTTGCAACCCCATGGACTATACAGTCCATGTTATTCTCCAGGCCAGAATACTGGAGTGGGTAGCCTTTCCCTTCTCAGGGGATCTTCCCAACTCAGGAATCGAACTCAGGTCTCCCGCATTGCAAATGGATTCTTTAACAGCTGAGCCACAAGCGAAGCCCAAGAATACTGGAGTGGGTAGCCTATCCCTTCTCCAGAGGATCTTCCCGACCCAGGAATCAAACCGGGCTTTCCTGTATTGCAGGCAGATTCTTCACCAACTGAGCTATGAGGGAACCTCCATTATTATGTGAATGAACAAAAAAGACAGGTGACACTGACTGCTAGGATCGAGTCAGGCAAAAAGTCCAAACCAGGCTAGGCAGTATGAGCAAAGCCTGACGATCCAGAACAAAGGATAAAAAATGTATTCTTTTAGTCATCAAAAGTCAGGAAACAAACCAAGGGAATAACAATTAAGAACCCATAATCCAGTAAATTAAATAAGTTACTTGTAATGTAAGCACGTGGTACAGACCTTGATACTACAGTCTATCTATCTGATCCAGATTGCTAATATACTTCTTTCTAGGTACTTAACTCTGGACCAGAGAGGGAAAGGTATTTATAAAAAATACTACCAGAGCATCAGTGAAATTTGAATACGGTCTGCGGAATGGATAGCAGTATTGTATCAACGTTAATGTCTTAATTTTAAGGGTTGTACTGTGGTTATATTCAGTACTTGTTGAAGGGTTTAGGGGTAATGGGACACCGTGTCCACAATTCATTCTCAAATGGTTCAGAAAATAACAGTAACAGTTATAGGAAAAGAGAATTATAAAGCAAATATGGTAAAATGTTAGCAACTGGGGGATCCAGATGAGGGATATACAGGAGTTCTTTGAACTAATACCACAACTTCTCTGCATGTTTCCCATTATTTCAAAATTAAAAATATAAAACTAAGAAAATAAAATTTATAAATGCTTTGATATAGTATATTTTAAGAGAAATATCTAAATTAGTAAACACATGAAATTCTTTCAAAATAAAAACAAAAGAAAGTAAATGAGATTATTTGACAAAAGAGTATATTATACCTCAAAAAATATCTATGTTAATAAACACATGAAGCAATTCTAATTTCAATTCTTAAAAGCCTCACTGAATTTCAATTAACATGAAAAAACATTTCCCTCAAATTAATGAGAACATACTCGTTCCAAAGAATTCAAATGAAGGTAATAGTGTCAACATTCTAGAAAGCCATCTGAAGGTAAAATATTTTTTATCTTTTAAAATATAATAAATAATGCTTTTAGTAGCACTCTTCAAAACTAAAACAGTATAACCTCTTGTAAGGGGGGAGGGAGGGGGGAAATCACTAAATTTAATCAATGACTAGCTTTATTCAGTGACTTCCAGTGTTGCTAAAAAGTAACACAAATATAAGAAGAATTTTCCAATTTTGGTAGTAATACCTCAATTTCAAAAAAAAGATTTTTTTTTTTTTTTACACATATTGGTCATCTAACAATCTTATCATTTAAAAAAAGTTTTCGAAAAACACTTCCTTGCCATTGTTTGAGTTGCTTTCATAACTTTTAATCGGAAATGTTTCTTTGAGACTATCGAAAAATATTTTTCTGAAATGATTGTGGAAATGACTAGGATAGTTTTTCTCTTTTCATTAACATAAAAAATGCTACCAACCCTTTATTACAAAACAAGAGAAACAGAAAAGTGGAGTGTCCTAATACATTTTGAATACTATCTCCCAAAAAGCATACATCTACAGTTCAATCAACTGTCAAATATAAATGAGAGTAAAATTTTCAATTCACTTAAAACAATGCATTCCTTTTCCTTACTGATAAATTCGTACCATCTAGGAGCTGCAAGTGAAATTGTTACTTACCATATGTTTATAGCTTGGTCATTAGAACAATCTTGAAATGAATTATGATAAACAAACCTGAGACTTTAATAACTAAGTTCCCATTTCCTGAATTTCCTTTACAGCAAGACTTCCCTTCTTGCCAGACTTCCTGAATCATTTCCTAAGGATAAAGTACCCATCTTAAAAGTACTTGGTTCTATCCCGCGAAAGTCTGGTTTCCAAGGAGATGCTGTGTACTCTGCATTACCTCAGGCTCACATTTATGAGAAAAATTCCTCTCAGTAAAAAACTGCAATTTTCATCTCAAATCAACAAGAGTAAAATAAAAACTTAATGTATAAATAAGTAAATGACCAGTGAGCTTAAAACTCACTTCAGCAACAACTATAAAAAGCTACCAATTAACTGGTAGCAACTAGAAAATATACTTTTGTCTGTCATCTCTAGTCTTTTCTAAAACAAAGAAACAAAGACTACTTTGTGCCTTTTCACATGTACCCAAGAAAACACAAACACTTCCTCAAGCTCTCTACCTCATCTCTTACTAGATTTTTATCTTCTTCTTAAATAAAAAGTCAAAAATACTAAACTGGATTCATGTATGTGTGTATAGTTGTACATATATCATAAAATATCTCAAAATATTGAGATTGAATAAAAACAGTTAACTCTAGAACTGGAATGGAGGATAAGGAATGGAATGAGAGGAATATAATCTTTACTGTCTGAGATTTTTCCAAAAATAATTTTGAGTTACTTTTGTAATAAGAAGAATATGTATATATGAACATACAACTTACAGATTAACCTATAATACCTGAAATACAGCTTCAATGGCATACAAATAATAAGTCTGTCATAAAATCATATTTTAAAGACATATGAGTTTAGGCCTTCAGCACAGCTTGTCTTCTCTCTGCCATCCTGCCTCTTCGAACTCTTCCCTTCCAGGAGTATAAGGTTGCTCCTGGGCTACTCCCTAATAAACATCTTGAGCACAGAGGGGAAAAAAAATACATATGAAATAATAGTGTATATTAATAACAAGAAACCATGATAAGTTGGTAACAACATTTGTTCTGGTAGTCAATAACATTAAAAGAAGAAATAGTTGACTGTGTTGGATTTCACTTACAGTAAATATAGAGACCACTTAACTTTAAGGCAAGTGTCACATTCTTCCTCTTTCCTGATTATCATTCCAGCTGTCCACCAAAAACTTCAAATAACTAAAGTCTCGGAGAAGGCAATGGCACCCCACTCCAGTACTCTTGCCTGGAAAATCCCATGGACGGAGAAGCCTGGTGGGCTGCAGTCCATGGGGTCGCTAAGAGTCGGACACGACTGAGCGACTTCACTTTCACTTTTCACTTTCATGCATTGGAGAAGGAAATGGCAACCCACTCCAGTGTTCTTGCCTGGAGAATCCCAGGGACGGGGGAGCCTGGTGGGCTGCCGTCTCTGGGGTCGCACAGAGTGAAGCGACTTAGCAGCAGCAGAACTTCCTTAAAAGCAGGAATGAAATTATGCAAAGAAATTAAGTAAGGAAGACAGTCTATTTTATTGTAAATATTTATTCTGAACTTAATATTTGACCCATAACTTTGATTTTAATATCATGAGACAGAATGCACAGATGTGGAAAAAACTGGAGTCAGGTAAATAGCGTTTCTAATTCTGATTTTTTTTCTGACTCTGAAAGTAGGCAAACTACTTAAATCTTTCTGAACTTAACTTTACCACCTATGACAGGTGGTTGTTATAAGGATCAAGGAGAGCTTTAGAATTATGACAATCAGTGAGTCTTTACAAAGCTTATTCCATGCCCCTCAGTTTCTTTCCATTCAACACCAGTACTCTAGTCCAAATTAGCATCGTCATCGGTCTGCCTGCTTCTGCTTTCACTCTCCTACTTTCCATTTCTCTCACAATGGTCTTTTACATTTTTCCATAAAGAAAATTATGAAGAAGCTCTTCCAAAATGGCATCATAAGACTTCCAAAATTCTGCTTTTCCATAAAAGCAGCAAGAACATTAGCAAAACTTTTCAAAATCAACTTCTTTGAACTCTGGATATTAACCAACAACGTGCAGCAGCCCAAGAAGTGTTTCTTCAAGAAAAACAGCTGAATCTCAAAGAACAACAGGTTTGTGAGGTTTTACCCTACACTATTTTTATCCTCTTCTCCCAACTATATGGTAGATGTGAAAACCAAGCAGTCTCTCAAACACAATACTTGTGAAAACCAGAAGCTTAGGAACCAATGGTGGGGGTAAACTCCAATGGTTTGGAGTTTTCCAAGCACCCTATCCCTACCACTATCTGACTTGTTTGGCAGCTTCTTAAGAAACCTACAGTCTTAAGACCTTATTTGACCTGACTCAGAGATAATTCAGTACAAACAGCCCTCCCCTCAGCGCATGTGTCAAACAAAATCAGTGACAATAGCTTAACAGCTGCCTGAAGAAGTAATACAAATGCGTAAACAAGATAAAGAAAAATCCGGAAAATTAATGTTCATAGGAGGCTCTGAAAAGCTCCAAAATATTCTTAGAAATCTAGGAATGTGAATACCCAAGAAAGACCTAAGAATGATTCTAATCTCTTACCTCTGGCTGAACTTGAGGTTTTACACAGGCAGGAAGTGAAGGCTAAGACAGTGTTGCAAGTTGCCAGAATGTTCAAAGTATGCCCCACACACAGAGAGAACTCTTCATAGGCTGGGAGAATTATTGGTTCAAGACATTTAAGGAATTTCTATTCAATCAACAGCTAGCCAGGCAGAAACTTTCAGCGGCTACACATGACTTTAAAAACTTAGTTCAGGAAAGTCACTAACTCAAAAAAGGCAACAACAACAATCAATAAGCCCAGGCCATGGACAAGGAATACTATGGTTTTCACAGTTGCTACAATATGTATGTGTGCTAGGTCACTTCAGCTGCGCCGGACTCTTTGAGACCCTATGGAATATAGCCCACCAGGCTCTTCTGTCCATGGAATTCTCCAGGCAAGCATAATGGAATGGGTTTCCATTTCCTCCTCAGGGGGATCTCCCTGACCTAGGGATTGTTTTCTGCATTGGCCGGCGGATTCTTTACCACTAGCGCCACCTAGGAAGCCCCTTGCTACAATATATTACTACTTAAAAAGTACATTTTTCAACAAAAAATTATGAGATACATAAAGAAACAGGTAGGTATGGCGCATACACTGCCAAAAAAAGAAAAAATAGAATCTGTCCCTGAGGAAACTCAGATATTGGACTTAGGAGACAAAACCTTTAAACCAGCACTACCTTGGAAGGAAAGTTATGACCAACCTAGATAGCATATTCAAAAGCAGAGACATTACTTTGCCAACAAAGGTTCGTCTAGTCAAGGCTATGGTTTTTCCTGTGGTCATGTATGGATGTGAGAGTTGGACTGTGAAGAAGGCTGAGCGCCAAAGAACTGATGCTTTTGAACTGTGGTGTTGGAGAAGACTCTTGAGAGTCCCTTGGACTGCAAGGAGATCCAACCAGTCCATTCTGAAGGAGATCAGCCCTGGGATTTCTTTGGAAGGACTGATGCTAAAGCTGAAACTCCAGTACTTTGGCCACCTCATGCAAAGAGTTGACTCATTGGAAAAGACTCTGATGCTGGGAGGGATTAGGGGCAGGAGGAGAAGGGGGCGACAGAGAATGAGATGACTGGATGGCATCACTGACTCAATGGACCGGAGTCTGAGTGAACTCCAGGAGTTGGTGATGGACAGGGAGGCCTGGCGTGCTGCGATTCATGGGGTCTCAAAGAGTTGGACACGACTGAGCGACTGATCTGATCTGATAAACATCTCACACGCTAGTAAAGTAATGCTCAAAATTCTCCAAGCCAGGCTTCAGCAGTACATGAACCATGAACTTCCAGATGTTCAAGCTGGTTTTAGAAAAGGCAGAGGAAGCAGAGACCAAATTGCCAACATCCGCTGGATCACGGAAAAAGCAAGAGAGTTCCAGAAAAACATCTATTTCTGCTTTATTGACTATGCCAAAGCCTTTGACTGTGTGGATCACAATAAACTGTGGAAAATTCTGAAAGAGATGGGAATACCAGACCACCTGACCTGCCTCTTGAGAAACCTATATGCAGGTCAGGAAGCAACAGTTTGAACTGGACATGGAACAACAGACTGGTTCCAAATAGGAAAAGGAGTATGTTAAGGTTGTATATTGTCACTCTGTTTATTTAACTTATATGCAGAGTACATCATGAGAAACGCTGGGCTGGAAGAAGCACAAGCTAGAATCAAGATTTCCAGAAGAAATACCAATACCCTCAGATATGCAGATGACACCACCCTTATGGCAGAAAGTGAAGAAGAACTAAAGAGCCTCTTGATGAAAGTGAAAGAGGAGAGTGAAAAAGTTGGCTTAAAGCTCAACATTCAGAAAACTAAGATCATGGTCCCATCACTTCATGGCAAATAGATGGGGAAACAGTGGAAACAGTGTCAGACTTTATTTTTCTGGGCTCCAAAATCACTGCAGATGGTGACTGCAGCCATGAAATTAAAAGACGCTTACTCCTTGGAAGGAAAGTTATGACCAACCTAGATAACATATTCAAAAGCAGAGACATTACTTTGTCAACAAAGGTCCGTCTAGTCAAAGCTATGGTTTTTCCAGTAGTCATGTATGGATGTGAGAGTTGGACTGTGAAGAAAGCTGAGCGCCGAAGAATTGATGGTTTTGAACTGTGGTGTTGGAGAAGACTCTTGAGGGTCCCTTGGACTGCAAGGAGATCCAACCAGTCCATTCTGAAGGATATCAGTCCTGCGATTTCTTTGGAAGGAATGATGCTGAAGCTGAAACTCCAGTACTTTGGCCACCTGATGCGAAGAGTTGACTCACTGGAAAAGACTCTGATGCTGGGAGGGATTGGGGGCAGGAGGAGAAGGGGACGACAGAGGATGAGATGGCTGGATGGCATTACTGACCCGATGGATGTGAGTCTTGAGTGAACTCCAGGAGTTGGTAATCGACAGGGAGGCCTGGCATGCTGCGATTCATGGGGTCGCAAAAAGTCGGACACTACTGAGCGACTGAACTCAACTGATAAACATATTCAAAGTACTAAAGAAAACCATGTCAAAGGAATTAAAGAAAAAAAAAATTAAAGGAAAGCCTGAGCACAATGTCTCACCAAAAACAGAATACCACTTAAGAAGTAGAAATTGTTTCATTTAAAAGACAATGGCATAAAGTAACAATTATAAGATTTTGCTGATTATGCTTTATATATATTATAATATATAAAGATGTCATTTGTAGGACAACAAATAGCATAAAGGAAGGAGAAAGGAATGAAGCTATATCATAGCAAAGTTTCATATACTTTTGAAATTAAAATTTATATAAATTCAAACTATATTGTTTTAAATAAAGATGTTAATTATAACTCCTAGGGCAACCACCGGGAAAATATATATAGTATATTATATATATGTAATATATATATATATAACTGAAAATATATATAGTAAAAATATATAAATATAAAATATAAAAATATATATAGAAAAAAAAACAAGGAAATATAAATGGTACCTAAGAAAATATTTAACATAAAAAAGGAAGTCATGCAGAAAGAGAACAGAAAAAAAGACACACAAAAAAATAAGACATTTAAAAAGTCATACAGAAAACATATAAAAAACAGGTATAAACCCTACCTTTTCAGCAGTTACATTAAATATAAATGAATTAGACACTACAATCAAAGGAGAGGGATTGGCAGAATAGATGGTTACTAAAAAACAAAACCATGATATAGTCATAGACTATCTACAAGACACTCATGTTAGTTTCAAAGTAACAAGTTGAAAGGAAAAGTATGGGGAAAGAGATACATCATGTAAGCAGCAACCAAAATAGAA
Organism: Bos indicus x Bos taurus; assembly: GCF_003369695.1. Classification (NCBI taxonomy): domain Eukaryota; kingdom Metazoa; phylum Chordata; class Mammalia; order Artiodactyla; family Bovidae; genus Bos; species Bos indicus x Bos taurus. Next base: position 4,844,012 of record NC_040092.1, on the reverse strand, counting down.
ATGGTGCTATATTAATATCAGACAAAATAGATTTGACAGCAAAAATTGTTACTACAGACCAAAGATATTTTATGACAAAATGATCAATCTTTCAGAAAGACATAAAATCATAAAAATATTAACACGAAACAACAGAGCCCCCAAAATACATGAAACAAACTAATAGAAGTGAAGGGAGAAAAAGAAAATTCAACAGTGATAGTTAGGGACATCAAAACTGCCAATAATGAACAGGACCACAGAAGACTTGAACAATACTATAAACTAATTAGGCCTAATGAATATCTAAAAAACACCCTTCTCAACAACAGCAGAATATAGATTGTTCTCAAGTGCAGGAGGAACATTCTTGAGAAAGATGATATGCTAAGCTATAAAGCAAGCCTCAATAAATTTTAAATGATTGATATGATACCAAGTATCACAATGGAATGAAATTTGAAATCAGTAACAGGAGAAATTTTGGAAAGTCACAGATATGTAGAAATTAAACATACTCATAACCTTTAACTAGACTGACCATAAATTGTTATCACTCTAGTTAAAATCTCTCAATCACATCCTATCAATCTTTGAATAAACCTTAAAGCCCTACAATGGTTTAAAAAGCCAAGGCTGTACATTACCTGGCTCCTAGCCACCCCAACAACCTCATCTCCTACAGTCTCCACCTCATTCATTCATTCACTGTGCTCCACTGACGTTTCAGCTATTTTCTCCCATTAACCAAATTCAAACTAGCTGTTTATGCTGCCTAGAATGCACTTAGCCCAAATCTTCAAATTTGGTTCTTCCAGGTCTCATTGAATCTCATCTCCTGCCCAAAACTCTCCTATAATTCTGTCATTCACTTTCTCAGTACTCTTGCCTTTTAGTGTGAAGTTAAAGTTGTTCAGTCATGTCTGACTCCTTCTGACCCCATGGACTATACAGTCCATGGAATTCTCCAGGCCAGAATTCTGGAGTGGGTAGCCTTTCCCTTCTCCAGGGGATCTTCCCAACCCAGGAATCGAACCCAAGTCCCCTGCATTGTAGGTGGATTCTTTATCAGCTGAGCTATCAGGGAAGCCCTTTTAGTGTAGTCTGTTTTAAGTTGTCTTCCAAGCATTTATCACTTTCAAACATTGCTATATGTATTTATCACTTTATTTTCTGCATCGCCCCATTAGAATGTTAGTTGTGACAGCCTTGTTCTTTTTGAATCACCAAGCTTTAGACCAGTGCCTAGCACACAGAAATGTTCAATAAATGTGTGTCTTGCTGAAATTATAAAAAGCACAAATGTGTATAATAAATGCATACTATTATTCTATAAAAATATACCTAAAAACATTTTGTGCATTTCTGTTATTAAGCTCCAAGTCATTTAAAACATCCTTTTTTTTTTTACTTGTAATGACAAGCAAAAGGCAAATAAAATGCAATCTCAGACTGATTTATACTATAGGAAACTGAAACTGAATAGTCAGCTCAACATTATATGGACCTATCAGTGTTAAAACTTGAGACAGAATTCTGAACTCTTAAGATTCCTTAATTAATCAACTCTTTTATCCAGGCAAGTATTACAGTATACTGATTAAGGAAAAATTCTTTAGGGTCAGACAGACTTAGGTTAAAGTCTAACTCTTTCAGTTACTAGCTGGATGTCTTGGACAAAATATTTAACCACTCACTGAATATAAACATTCACTTTTGCAAAGTTGGGATAATAATATCTATTTCATAAGATTATTTTGAGGGTAAAACTGATATCACAAAAGTATTCAGACCACCCTTTGGCAAATAAGCATCCAATAAGACCCAACCAGTCCATTCTAAAGGAGATCAGTCCTGGGTGTTCTTTGGAAGGACTGATGCTAAAGCTGAAACTCCAGTACTTTGGCCACCTCATGCAAAGAGTTGACTCATTGGAAAAGATACTGATGCTGGGAGGGATTGGGGGCAGGAGGAGAAGGGGACAACAGAGGATGAGATGGCTGGATGGCATCACTGACTTGATGGACATGAGTTTGAGTGAACTCCGGGAGTTGGTGATGGACAGAAAGGCCTGGCGTGCTGTGATTCATAGGGTCGCAAAGAGTCAGATACGACTGAGCGACTGAACTGAACTGAACTGAAGAGCTATTATGTTTTGCTACTATTATAATTTAGGTAAACCAAAAGAAAACATAAGGCCACAATATTTTTCAACATTTTTTATTACCTATAAGTCTGTCATCAGTTGTAGCACCTAAAAAATAAGGTATAATACTCTGTCATCAAGTATTATACCTGATGATAGGATTTTGGCATCAGGTATAATCAATACATGAAAATATGAAAAAAGCTTTACAGAAAGAGGAGGTATTTATGTTTCTTACTGTGAAATTTTTCCTTATATAGTGTTATACCATGGGAAAACTACCAAACCCCTCAAGAATATAACCATTTCTATAACTCACAATTCACACTAAAATGATAGTAACTACTTCACAACTGACTTGTCTGAAAAGATGTGATTCAAGAAAATTTCAAAACAAAAAGATAAAGGGCAAGAAATCAAACTAAAGTAGATACAACTAAGAACGGATATGGTAAGTCAGAAAGAAAAAAATTTCTTGTATTAATGCATATATATAGAATCTAGAAAAATGGTACTAGTGAATCTATTTCCAGGGCAGGAATAGAGATGCAGATGGAGAAAACAGACTTGTTGACACAGCGAGGGGAGGGGGTAGGATAAATTGACATTCAAACACACACATTACCATGTGTAAAATAGATAGCTAGTGGGAAACTGCTGTGTAACACAGGCAGCTCAGCCCGCTGCCCAGTGATGACCTAGAAGGATGGGATAGAGGGGTGGGGGGTGGGAGGGAGGGGTTTTATATATACTTATGGCTGATTCACATTGTTGTATGGCAGAAACAAACACAACATTGTAAAGCAATTATCCTTCAATTAAAAATAAGTATTTTTACAAGGGATATGACGTTTTAGGAATGAGGGTACATAAATATGTACCATATTGTACAGACCTGGCAAAGAATACAGAGGTAAATCACAAAGATGGCCAAAAATTCTTCCCTTTCTAAATATGCCTTTAGGTAATCCCCTCTTACAGTGGGTCTGGGCTTGGTCATGTGAGTTGCTCTGACCAATGGGAAAACAGCAAAGGTGAAAAGAGACTCAAAACTGCTTGTGTTCCAGTGCTTCCACTTTCTTGCAGTTCTTGGAATCCTACAACTACCATGTGAAGAAGTCCATGAAAATCTGCTGGATGATAAGAGACACATGGCCCAGTTACTACTGTTTCCCAGCTAACAGCATTCTAGCTGTAAGAAATGTGAATGAGACAGTTTCAGATTATTCAACCACCAGTCAAATCCCTAGTTGACCTTGAACACATGAGCAAGTCCAGTGGAAATGAGTTGGGTTGGCCCAGACCAAAAGAGCCACCCAGCTGACTTACAGAATCTTCAGTTAAATAAATGGTTCTTATTTTAACCCACTAAGTTTTACAGTGATTTGTTACAAAGCAAAAGCTAGCAAATACAAGTCTAGATCATCAATACATTCTCTTTTTGGTATTTTGGCCATGCCACGTGGGATCTCAATTTCCTGACCAAGGATCAAACCCATGCACCCTGTAGTGAAGCGTGATGTCTTAATCATTGGATTGCCAGAGAAATCCCTATTCTCTTTTTTTTAATCATGGAGAAATAGTAGACTATCAAAATAATGAAAAATGTCCATATGCAAATTTTTTAAGATAAATCAACTAAACACTCTTATCAGAGAAGACAGTAGAAAAACAATGCTTACCTATATAGCAAATGCCTAATAGATATTTGTTGAGTCAAAATAAAATATAGCACACATATAAAAGAACAACAGGATCTGATAAGTTATTCAAAAGAGAGCATACGTCTTATATATGTGGTGAAAAAAAGTCTCCCTCTTCCCTCTGTAACACATGTATCTTAATGGAACATCTCATCCATGTGGCATCATACTTTTAAAAAAATGATCAGCAGAAACTGGGAGGACTCAGAAGTTTTTATAAGGGGAAGAAAAATGCTCAAAAAAGAATTGGGTAGTTTGACTAAAAACTTTATGTGTACAAATATGGAACAATTATAGCATGATGATGGTAGTTAGCACCATCATCATTTATAACTATCATGTATTAAATTACCTATATATGAGAAACTCTGTGCTAAATGCCTAACATTATTTTATTTACTCTTCAATACAACCCTTCAAGGTTTGTGATGTTAACCCAGTTTATAATAGGAAAACTAGGGCTTATGGAGGAAAAGCAACATATAAGGAGAAAAAACTCAGGTCTTACCAAAGAACCAGCAGCCGCTATTTCACATGCTTCAATATATATGAATTTCAGTTACCACAGTTAAATAACACCAGTTCCCTAATAATGCAGTTCGAGTTTCACATACCGTGGTATATTCAGTTCAGTCACTCAGTCGTGTTCGACTTTGCGACCCCATGGACTGCAGCACACCAGGCTTCCCTGTAGATCACCAACTCCCAGAACTGGCTCAAACTCACATCCACTGAGTCAGTGATGGCATCACTGGCATCACCATGGTATATTAACTGTGAGTAAATGCATAAAAGTACAAACTCCACTGCTAGCTCTTCAGTACACAATTGCTACATAATAAAAAGACATGCATCATTACTGACCAAACATGATTTGTTTCAAAGTCTATCAGAGAGACTTTCCTGGTGGTCCAGTAGCTAAGACTCCAGGCTCCCAATGCAGGGGGTCCAGGTTCAATCCCTGGTCAGGGAACTAGATCCCACATGCTACAACTAAGATTCTGGATGCCGCAATTAAAGATCCAGCATAGCCAAATTATATAAATAAATAAATAAATAAAAAGTCTGTATTGGTCACTGCAAATCTGTTATTCAGCTCATATACAAACAGCAAAGCAGCAGTTATGCTGCCTCCTTATCTTCCAGTGATAAAACCATATGGACAGTCTCAAAAGAGAACTGACCAACAAATATGAGTGCATCAAAGAAAGAAAAAACAACAACACTGCAGGTAAAACTGAAATCAAATATAAAGAAAGATATAGAAGAACAGCTGACTGTGGGGATGCTGACATGTCTACCATTTCAGGGATTCAGTCAGAAGAACTTAGGACAATGAACTTACGGACATAAATGAAGAAACTAATTGTGACAAAAAAGCTGAATATGTTCCAGAGAAAGTGATGCTGGCAAATATTGGAATTACAGGAATTTTCAAAGATATTTCACAAAACTGAAAGCACAAAGATTGAAACAGTAGAAGCTGATGCAAAATTACAAAGGAGTATGACAGTTTGCCAAGGCATATTGTCATTGACATTTGCTCATGCTGTATCATAAATTACATAATGAGAAGGCAGTAAGCACTGTTCAAATAACTCTGGGTAAGTTTTTAATAGAAAAATAAAACAAATCCTTAATGTTTTAAATCACAGGCACTGAATACTAGTTTTTAAATATTTTAATATTTAGTCTTTTCCTTTCCTTATATATTTATAATCTACAATAAGAGTTTTTAAAATTTTGATAAAAACTTGCAAAGGTCACAGAACAATCAAAACTGCTGCAATGATCACACTGAAAGATTTTTCAGCCTTCACAGTCATCTCTAAGGTACTGTGCTACCACGCAAAGCAATGAGTGCCTGTATGTGCTGTTTCCATTATACGAAGCTATCTCACTAAACATACAAAAGGTTTTAATGTGGTAGATTTGAAAGAAAGATTGCTTCTAGAACAGATTAAAAAGTAGACTAAAACTACTGAGGTCTTCAGCTAATGATTAAAAGAATTTCTAAACATCAAGTTTATGGTCTGTGACAACTGCATCCTTGGAAGTCTTCAAACACACACACACACAATTGTGCCTCCTAATTTTCTCATTGATTTAAACATTGAGGCTTAAAAAAAAGTGCATAGTTGCACTTCCCTAGTGGTCTGGTGGTTAGGAATCTGCCTGCCAATGCAGGGGACACAGGTTCAATCCCTGGTACAGGAAGATTCCACATGCCTCTGGGCAACTAAGCCTGTGCATCACAACTACTGAGCCCATGATCTAGAGCCTGTGCTCCTCAACAAGAGAAGCCACCACAATGAGGAGCCCATGCATCACAACAAAGACTAGCCCGACTTCCTGCAAATAGAAAAAGGCCTCACATAGCAACAAGAACCTGTGTAGCCAATAAATGAATAAATAAAAAAAAATTTTTAATATGTTTTTTTAAAGTGCACAGCAATGTTAGGGCTACAAGATAAACAACAAACTTTCAAGGAATTTTCAAGCTAATTTAAGACAGATACATTCAAGTGACAAGTCTATATAACAATAAAAACAATTAAGTGATGTTAGCAGGACTCAGTGAATGATACATTCACATAAGCTCATTGCGGTTTCCAGGAAAAAGTAAGAGTTGACAACCATAAAAAAGAATGAGGTCATGTCATCTGCAGCAACATGGCTGGGCCTAGAGATTATGATACTAAGTAAATTAAGTCAGACAGAGAAAATACAAGTATCATATGATATCACTTATATGTGGAATCTAAAAAAAAAAAAGACACAAATGAACTTATTTATAAAATAGAAATCAACTCATAGACATAAAAAACAAACTTATGGTTACTAAAAGGGATAGCAGGGGGAAGTGGGGGATAAATTAGGCGTTTCGGATTAACGTATACACACTACTATACACAAAAAGGATTTACTGTATACAGGGAACTATACTCAATATCTTGTAAAAACCTATAATGGAAAAATGGAAAAAGAATGAAAAAGAATACATGAATATATACATACACACTTGAAACACAGCATTGTAAATTAACAAACTCCCCCGGTTGGTGGGTGCCCAATATACTACTGGAGATTAGTGGAGAAATAACTCCAGAAAAAATGAAGAGACGGAGCCAAAGCAAAAACAACACCCAGTTGTGGATGTGACTGGTGATGGAAGTAAAGTCTGATGCTGTAAACAGCAATATTGCATAGGAACCTGGAATGTTAGGTCTATGAATCAAGGCAAATTGGAAGTGGTCTAACAGGAAATAGCAAGAGTGAACACCTATATTTTAGGAATGAGTGAACTAAAATGCACTGCAAGGGGTGAATTTAACGAAGATGACCATTATATCTACTACTGTGGGCAGGAATCCCTTAGAAGAAATGGAGTAGCCATCATAGTTGACAAAAGAGTCCGAAATACAGTACTTGGATGCGATCTCAAAAAATGACGGAATGATCTCTGTTTCCAAGGCAAACCATTCAATATCAGAGTAATCCAAGTCTATGCCTTGACCAGTAATGCTGAAGAAGCTGATGTTGAACGGTTCTATGAAGACCTACAAGACCTTTTAGAATTAACACCCAAAAAAGATGTCATTTTCATTATAGGGAACTGGAATGCAAAAATAAGAAGTCAAGAAATACCTGGAGTAACAGGCAAATTTTGCCTTGGAGTACAAAATCAAGCAGGGCAAAGGCTAATAAGAGTTTTGCCAAGAGAACATACTAGTCATAGCAAACACTCTCTTCCAACAACATAAGAGAAGACTCTACACATGGACATCACCAGATCGTCAATACCAAAATCAGACTGATTACATTCTTTGCAGCCAAAAATGGGAGTTCTATCCAGTCAGCAAAATCAAGACTGGGAGCTGACTGTGGCTCAGATCATGAACTCCTTATTGCCAAATTCAGACTTAAATTGAAAAAAAAGGGAAAACCACTAGACCATTTAGGTATGACATAAATCAAATCCCTTACGATTATACAGTGGAAGTGAGATTCAAGGGATTAGATCTGATAGGGTGCCTGAAGAACTGTGGACAGAGGCTCGTGACATTATACAGGAGGCAGGGATCAAGACCATCCCCAAGAAAAAGAAATGCAAAAAGGCAAAATGTTTGTCTGAGGAGGGCTTACAAATAGCTGTGAATAGAAGAAAAACGAAAGGCAAAGGAGAAAAGAAAAGATATACCCATTTGAATCCAGAGTTCCAAAGAATAGCAAGGAGAGATTAAAAAAAGCCTTTCTCAGCAATCAATGCAAAGAAATAGAGGAAAACAACAGAATGGGAAAGACTAGAGATCTCTTCAAGAAAATTAAAGATACCAAGGGAACATTTCATGCCAAGATAGGCACAATAAAGGACAGAAATGTTATGGACCTAACGGAAGCAGAAAATATTAAGAAGAGGTGGCAAGAATACACAGGAGAACTATACAAAAAAGAGCTTCACAACACAGATAATCACGATGGTGTGATCACCAACCTAGAGCCAGACATCCTGGAATGTGAAGTCAAGTGAGCCTTAGGAAGCATCACTACAAACAAAGCTAGTGGAGGCGATGGAATTCCAGTTGAGCTATTTCAAATCCTAAAAGATGATGCTATTGAGAGTGCTGCACTCAATATGCTAGGAAATTTGGAAAACTCAGCAGTGGCCACAGGACTGGGAAAGGTCAGTTTTCATTCCAATCCCAAAGAAAGGCAATGCTGAAGAATGCTCAAACTACCGCACAATTGCACTCATCTCACACGCTAGTAAGCTAAGCTAAGCTAAGCTAAGCTAAGCTAAGCTAAGTCACTTCAGTCGTGTCCAACTCTGTGTGACCCCATAGACGGCAGCCCACCAGGCTCCCCCATCCCTGGGATTCTCCAGGCAAGAACACTGGAGTGGGTTGCCATTTCCTTCTCCAGTGCATGAAAGTGAAAAGTGAAAGTGAAGTCGCTCAGTCGTGTCCAACTCCTAGCAACCCCATGGACTGCAGCCTACCAGGCTCTTCCATCCATGAGATTTTCCAGGCAAGAGTACTGGAGCGGGGTGCCACTGGGCTCAAAATTCTCCAAGCCAGGCTTCAGCAATACGTGAACCATAAAATTCCAGATGTTCAAGCTGGTTTTAGAAAAGGCAGAGGAACCAGAGATCAAACTGCCAACATCCACTGGATCATCGAAAAAGCAAGAGAGTTCCAGAAAAACATCTATTTCTGCTTCATTGACTATGCCAAAGCCTTTGACTGTGTGGATCACAATAAACTGTGGAAAATTTTGAAAGAGATGGGAATACCAGACCACCTGACCTGCCTCTTGAGAAACCTGTATGCAGGTCAGGAAGCAACAGTTAGAAGTGAACATGGAACAACAGACTGGTTCCAAATAGGAAAATGAGTCTATCAAGGCTATATATTGTCACCCTGCTTATTTAACTTATATGCAGAGTACATCATGAGAAACGCTGGGCTGGAGGAAGCGCAAGCTGGAATCAAGATTGCCAGGAGAAACATCAATAACCTCAGATATGCAGATGACACAACCCTTACGGTAGAAAGTGAAGAAGAACTAAAAAGCCTCTTGAGGAGAGTGAAAAAGTTGGCTTAAAACTCAACATTCAGAAAATGAAGATCATGGCATCTGGTCCCATCACTTCATAGCAAATAGATGGGGAAACAGTGGAAACAGTGACAGACTTAATTTTGGGGGGCTTCAAAATCACTACAGATGGTGACTGCAGCCATGAAATTAAAAGATGCATACTCCTTGGAAGAAAAGTTGTGACCAACCTAGACAGCATATTAAAAAGCATTACTTTGCCAACAAAGGTCCATCTAGTCAAAGCTATGGTTTTTCCAGTAGTCACGTATGGATGTGAGAGTTGGACTGTGAAGAAAGCTGAGCGCCGAAGAATTGATGCTTTTGAACTGTGGTGTTGGAGAAGACTCTTGAGAGTCCCTTGGACTGCAAGGAGATCCAACTAGTCCATCCTAAAGAAAATCAGTCCTAAATATTCATTGGAAGGACTGATGCTGCAGCTGAAACTCCAATACTTTGGCCACCTGATGTGAAGAGCTGACTCATTTGAAAAGACCCTGATGCTGGGAAAGACTGAAGGCAGAAGAGGATGACAGAGGATGAGATGGCTGGATGGCAACACCGACTCAATGGACATGAGTTTGAGTAAACTCTGCAAGTTGGTGACAGACAGGGAAGGTTGCAAAGAGTCAGACACAACTGAGCAACTGAACTGAACTGAATTTTTTAAAATAAGAGTTGAGTTGGACCTATTCTATGTAGCCCAATTGGCTTCCTTGGTGGCTCAGCTGGTAAAGAATCTGTCTGCAGTGTGGGAGACCTGGGTTCGATCCCTGGATTGGGAAGATCCCCTGGAGAAGGAACCAGCTACTCACTCCAGTATTCTGGCCTGGAGAATTCCATACAGTCCATGGGGTCACAAAAAGTCAGACACGACTGAGCAACTTTCACTTATGTACCCCAAAAATAGTAGGTTGCTTCAGTCTAGTCCCACTCTTTGAGTTCCCATGGCAGCAGGGACAAAAACCCCAGGCATAAAGCTTGGCATAAACAAAAAGAAAAGGGAAATGAGTGGATCAACAAGAGCAGGTCTGTCAGCAGAATAGCAAGAAATAAATGGGGAAATGTGACCACTGAAAGCACTGGAGAGTAATGAGAAGCAGGTGGATCCTGGAGGAAGAAAGTTGTGAAATGAGTTTCCATTTTCAGGGTGCAGAGATGAAGTGCTGATTGCAGGTGAGCAGGACAAGAGTGCTGTCTCTCTGGCCTGTGGAATTAAACCACTGAAGCACAAAAAAGTCATAGTCTTTAGCCAAGGAAGAAGGGGATCTCAGAAGGAAAAGAGGCAGAAAAGGGATACACAAATTCTGCCTTCCAACATCTCTGAATAACCCATGGGTTAACATGTATGAAGCAAATTCAAAGCAATTCAACTAAAGACAATATCTGTATTGAAGCTGAAGCTTCAGTTCAAGAAATCAAGTATGTAGTTGGACGGAGGAGCCTGGTGGGCTGCAGTCCATGGGGTCGCTAAGAGTCGGACACGACTGAGCGACTTCACTTTCACTTTTCACTTCCATGCATTGGAGAAGGAAATGGCAACCCACTCCAGTGTTCTTGCCTGGAGAATCCCAGGGATGGGGGAGCCTGGTGGGCTGCCATCTATGGGGTCTCACAGAATCGGACACAACTGAAGCAACTTAGCAGTAGCAGCAGTTTTATTCTAAACAAGAAAATTACTAGCCAAACAACATCATCAACAACCACTGAAAACAATGGCAAACTTACAAGAAAAAAAAAATCAACTCAAAAAGATTTCAAATAAACCAATAAATAGCAGGAAAAGAGTAACAAAGACAAAAACAGAAGACAGAAATAAAATGGTAGGTAAAGGCAAAATCAATAGCATTGATGATCACATTAAATGCTATTGGACAAAGATCAACTTAAGAGACAAAGACTACCAAAACTGACTTAAAAAGCAAGACACAATTATATGCTATTCAAAAGAGATGAAGTTTGAGTGTAAAAGCCCAGAAAGATTGACAATTTATAAAGAGAAAAATATACATAAAGCAAAAAGTAAGCAGAAGACAGCTCTATTAATATCAAACAAAATAGATTTTTATAGAGTGGCTATATTAATATCAAACAAAATAGATTTTAGGACCAAAATTAGTATACCAGAAATAAAGAAAAACCTTGCATAATAATAAAAGGATCAATTCCTCAAGAAGACATAATATTAATAAAAGTATTTATATTAATAACAGAGCTTCAAAACACATGAAGCAAAATTTGACAATACTAAAGAGGAAAATCTCCAATTCCAAAATCTTAATTGGAGATTTTAACTTTATTCCAACAATTGATGGAATAACTAGACCTAAATAAGTCAGCAAAGAGAAAGAAGATATGAACAACACTATCAAAGGCAACCCACTCCAGTATTCTCGCCTGGAGAATCCCATGGAGGGAGGAGCCTGGTAGCCTACAGTCCATGGGGTCACAAAGAGTCGGACATGACTGAGCGACTTCACCTCACTTCACATCAACTACCTTGACCTAGTTGATACCCATAGAGCTATACCTCACTACTGCAAAATACTCATTCTTTTCAATTGCTCACAGTAGGTTCACCAAGATAAATCATATGCTGGCCATGAAACAAGCCTCAGTAAACTAAAAAGCAATAATATCATTCCAAGTATGTCCTTTAATAACAATGGGAATAGATTAGATATCAATAATAAGATAACTTAAAAAAACCCAAATATTAGGAACTTAAGTACAAACTTCATTAAATAACTCATGGATCAAAGAAGTAACCATAAGGAGGATTAGAAAACATTCTTAACACTAGCATTATAATGAAAACATGTCAAAATTTGTGGGATACAGCAAAAGCAGTGATTGGAGAGAACAATTTAGGTTTAAATGATTATATTAAAAAAGAAGAAAGATTTATGATCAATAGCCTAGGTCTTCCCTGGAGTGCAGTGGGACACTGCACCTTCAGTGCAGGGGACACAGGTTCCATCCCTGGTCTGGGAAGACTCCACATATTACTGAGCAACTAAGCCCGTGTACCACAACTACTGAGCCCATGCTCTAGAGCCCTCCTGCCACAACTACAAAAGTCTGCACACCTTAAAGCTCACACACCTCAACTACTGAGCCTGTGTGCTACAACTACTGAAGCCCACGTGCCTAGAGCCTGTGCTCCACAAGAGAAACCACCACAATGAAGCCCGCGCACCACAACTAGAGAGCAGCCCCCACTCGCCCCGACTAGAGAAAAGCCCGAGCCCAGGCAAAGCAACACACACCCAGCACAGCCAAAAAGAAATACAGAAGAAATTTTTAAATAAAATCAATGGCCTAACCTCCCATTTTAGGAAATGAAAAAGACAGCAAATTAAATGAAAAATACTTAGAAAGAAGGAAATAATAAAGAGCAGAAATTGATGAAAGAGAAAATGTACAATACTGAAAATCAATAAACCTAATAACTGATTGAACAGAAAGATGAACAAAATTGATAAGTATCTAGGCAGACTAATGAAACAAAAGAGAAGATACAAATTAACAATAGTAGGAATGAAAGAAAAGACACCATTATAGATCCTACAGAAATGAAAACAATAATAAAAGAATTTTATTAACAATTCCATGCTGATAAATTTGCAACCTGGATTAAATGTAAAAATTAACTGAAAGAAACAAAATACCAAAACTAATCCAAGAAGAATTAGAAAATTTAAATAGCCTCATATCAAAGAAATTTAATCCATAATTAAAACCTTCCCACAAAGAAAAGTCACGGTAAAGACGGTCATTTCTACCAGACTCTAGAATAGACTGGTGAATTCTACCAAATACTTAAAGACAAAACATGCCTTTTTCTAGAAAACACAGGAAGAGGGAACACTTCAAAACTCATCATATGAGGCCAATATCATTCTGATACCAAAACCAGCAAAGACATCACGAGAAAAGAAAACACAAATCAATATTCCTCACAAACACAGATGCAAAAATCCTTGACAAAATTATAGCAAGTTGTACCTAACAATATATAAAAATGGTATATATGACAACAAAGTGGTATTTATCCCATGACTGCAAGGCTGGCTGACTTAACATTCCAAAGTAAGTGAGAAAAAATATCATTTCAACAGATGAAGAAAACATGTGACAAAATTCAACACTCAATCATAATAGAATTGAATGGAATATCCTCCACCTGATTAAGGGCATCATCATCAACAATACAGGGCTCAAGTGATCTTTTGCACTAAGATCAGGAATGAGTAGAGGAAATTTGCTCCCATCTTTTCTATTCATAATTGTACTGGATATCCTAACGGGTATAATGGAGCAAGAAAAAGAAATAAAAGGCAAAGGCCAAAAAAAAAGGAAGAAGTAAAACTGTCATTACCTGCAGACAATAAGATCATGCACAGAGAAAATCCAAAAAGCCCTGCTGCTGCTGCTGCTGCTAAGTCACCCAGTCGTGTCCGACTCTGTGCGACCCCATAGACTGCAGCCCACCAGGCTCCTACATCCCTGGGATTTTCCAGGCAAGAGTACTGGAGTGGGGTGCCATTGCCTTCTCCACCAAAAAGCCCTACTAGAACTTAAAAGAAAATTCAACAGGGTCACACAACACACTTTTTCCTATACAATAGCAATTAAAAATTGCTAAATGAAAAATTTTAAATACATTTGTAATAGCATCAAAAAACAAAATACTTAGAAATAAATTTAATAAAAGATGTGAAAGACCCGAACACTGAAAGTGACAGAAAGTTGCAAAGGGAAGTAAAATAAAAACTAAATAAACAGAGAGATATATACCATATTCATGGACTGGAATGTTAAGACAGCAATTCTCTCCAAATTACTCTAAGATTCAATGCAATCCCATTAGTTTCCTAGATTTTTTTAAGAAATTGATGTTGATTCTACACTTGTATAAAAATGCAAAGACAGAGAATAGCAAAAACCTAGAAAAAGAATAAAGTTAGAAGATTCACAGTATCTGATGTCAAGACTCACAAAACTATAGTAATCAAAACAGTATGATTTTGATAAGGATAAATAATAAATTAATAGAACAAAACAGTACAGTAATATCCTCACACTTTTACAGTCAAATGGTCTGTGAAAAAGGTGCTAAAGATAATTCAACGGTGAAAGCATAGTCTTTTCAACAAATGTGCCTGGAACATGGTTATCTATATGGAAAATAAATAAATAAACCTTGATCCTTACCTCATTCAGTCCCTAAAATTAACTTGAACTGAATCACAGACCTAAAGGTAAAACTACAAAAATTCTAGAGGAAAAGAAAAACTTTACAACTTTCAGTAAGACAAATATTTCTTAAACAAGACACAGAAAGAATGAATATATACACAAACCACAGCTAAGAGGCAGCTGGAGATAAAGGTATCATAATGGGATCGGGCTTGTTTTCTGGGGGGATCTCATAGTGTTTTCGTCCATACTTCTTTTGAAGCCCATATCACACCAACATATTTCTTTCAGACAAAATAAATGAGGATAAAAACTCTCCATCCAATCTCTGGAATCCTCGGATCTTAACATAAACTAACTTTTACAGAGAGAGAAAGAGAAATTGGAAGGTATGTTTTACCACATCAAACTAGACAACAATGACAGTTGGAGAAAGATTTCAGAATGGATTATAATGAAAAAGCCCATCAAAAAAGTCAAAAAGAAAAGGAATTGATAAAAATTTACCAGACATATCTTTACAAGGGAATAGAAATAAATCTTCTTTAATATAATGAGTATATTCCTAGAAAAGTATAAAAGCAAGTTTTTATCAAAGAAAACTTTTATGCAGTAGAAATGTCTTCATAAGTTAATTTTATTATGAATCATATTATATAGAAAGACCCTTTCATGACTTCAGTAACAAACCCTAATTTATATTTTACATGATTCTAAATCTTGTTGCTTAAAGCCAAATATGGAGTTTAAATATTAATGAAAATTGTAAATATACAATAAACTTATTTATCATAAGGGAAAAAAATCAGAAACTAAAATTGAGAGAAATTATCTTAAAAGTTGATCTCTCATCTATAATCATAAAAGTGCACCTTCCAGCCATTTTCTGCGCAAAAACCATAAGAAGTGGACATGAGAAAGTGGAAATGACATAGAAAAAGGGAAAAGAAAAAAGTTTGAAGCTATTCATAAATAATAAGAACACAAAATAAGTAGACCACCTAAAGAAGGAATGAAGACACTTGATCTGAAATTTAAGCGCTCTATATTTATTGGGCTTATTGTATCATCACAGGCTTTAAAAAAGAAAGAAAGAAAGAAAAAGAGAGGATACAGACCAAGGTTTGCTAGAATAACTTACTAATTTGAACATTCAATAAAAATGCACAATCACAGCTGTTATACACAAAACACCAAGTATGTACAAGTAACAAATTATCTCTAACTCTTAAATAACCTTACAAGATAGGTATTATCATTCCATTTATCTTAACCCCAGAGATGTTAAGAGACTTATCTAAAGCCATATTGTCATTAATAGAAGTGAAGGAATTTGAACCTAGGTCTGTCCTTTGAAAACAGCAATAGAACTCCCAAACAGTGTCATGTAACATTTTTTTAAAAAACAGATCTTGTTTCATTTACAGTGATTATAGTTGTAAAAGAAATCCTTTAGGGAATTACAGAATCCTAAACAACTTACAAGGTAGCAGCATTACTACAAATTCCACTGACTGAAGCTAAAAATACCTATACCAGAATTAAAGCAGAAAACAACATGACTATGACATATCACTAATAAGACAGTAAGAATCATTTTTAAATTTCTGGGAAATTTCCACTAACATTTGTTAGTCCAACAGAAAGCCAAAAATAGAATGAAATGGGTTTGTAGTTCAATTTTTAAAAAAATCTCAAACACTTTGATCACATCTTAAGAAAGCATTTCTAAAACTGGGTGTTAGAAGGTGAACAGGCACAATGAAAATAAAGTGTATACCAAATAAAGATAACAACTCAACCCTTAAACTATTCAAGGGAATACAGATAATTATACTGATTTATTAGGGAAAAAAAGCTTCTCTGATCAACTACCATTCTGAAAACAAGCAGTTGTTGATAGAGAATAAAATTATTTTAAATTGAAGAAACACAATAATAATACTCCATCTGAAATATCAGTGCAAAAAGAGATATCCAAAACCTAAATAACTAGAATGCATACTATCAAGAAGCTAAGCTGGAGTAAAAAAAAAAGTATATCTCAAATACAAAGGAAAAGAATTAGACACGGAAAACATACTTCCAAGGTATAAAAAAGGAAGGCATTCATAGTGTACCAGCTCAATGAAGCCAATTCCACATCTTGCTGAAGTACAGACTATTAAAATATTAATAACTGTACTCAGTCAATAAAATGTTACATTAAAATAAGAAAGCACAAAAAGTTCTGAGAAAGTAAAGGAAATTTCTACCTTTGGCCACTTGGGATTGAGAAGTCGAGCTTTGATTGCATCATCCAGTGCCTTGTCATACTGCTGGATTTTCATATAGGCTGCAGATCTATTGCTGTATAAGATACAGTTCTGAGGGTCAACAGCCAGGGCTTCATTGTAGAGAACAATAGCTGTGTGGAAATCTCCATCATGACAGGCCTGATTACTCTGACGAACTTTCTCAACAAATTCAGCTTTGCTCAGCACTGGTCCATCAGGACTTCTCCGGCCAATAGTCTTAGCACCAAAGAGAGGAATCTACAAACAAAGAAACTTTGTGAGATAAAGTTCAGTTAATCCAGAGAGGTTCCTTGTTGAAATTTCAAAAGAATATGAACATTCTTCATAGTCCGCTTTATATTACAGTTAACTTTTATGCCCAGAAAGACAACACACTTTCCAAGAAGCAGCAAACCTAGTACCTTAAATACATATGTATATATGCATGTGTTCTCATATACACACATATAGTTACAAAAACACATATTTATATACGCATATATTTTTTGTTTGAGAGAATGAATAAATGAATAAATGCAAAAAATAATCAGGCTTTTCCTTGGCAATTTAAAGTTATACTAAGAAAAAAACAAAATGCAAACCAATGCAGACAATATGATCTCAATTATGTTAAGATGGCTGCATTTAGGAAATTAACAAAAGGAACAAGATCAAAATATCAACTATGCTACAATATCTTTGGATACAAGATTATGAGTTATTTTCTTAAAATTTTCTTTTACCCCAATGTGATGCAATGAGCACATGTAAGTCTTAAATTTAAAAAAATAATAACCTTTTAAAAAATAAATTTTCATGTACCAAGGAATCTTTTAAGACTGGCAAATTTGGTAACTATAATTTGCCTACCACCATGGAATTTCAAAGACAAACATCAGGTTTTGGAGATCATCAAAATGAAAAAAAAATCTGCTGTAAATTGTATCTTGGCAATTTAAGCCCTGTCTCTGACGTTGATTTTTCCAAATCACTAAGTTTTCTATGACTTTATAGCAATGACCTTAAAACAAAAAGGAATAAATGAGTCAAATGTTATTCATTTTTAAAAAAGGAAAATTAGAAACTGCATTAGAATCCCAAGGATAGATGCTTAAGACGGCAGTATCAAGACAAACAGTTTGCAATTTCAAGTAGGCTTGCCCTAAATGAAATTAAAACAAAAAACTTAATTTCCTTCCTCACGTCTTCCTTTAAGACTCAGTCCAGTCCCTCCATTCAGAAGTGGACAGATCTAATAGGTAACAGATAACAACAGGTACAAAAGTAACAGACTCCTCACAGAGGTAGTTGCATTAGAAAAGAACAGATTCCACAGAGAGGAGGAAGAAGACAAACCCAATCTCCCACAGAGGCAATCAGATTTTTTCCTCTACTCATAGGGATATCATATCCTAGCTTTCTAGGACAATTTAAAATTTCCTAGAAATTTCAAATATCAGCGCCCAAATTATATCCCTCAAATTCCTCATGCTAATATAGAAGTAGCCAATAATGTATACTCTGGTTAGGGTTCTGTTTCTTTTTTTTTAATGATGATCATGAAACATATTGCTTGAAAGTGAATGGACTACGGAACATTGAGCAAATGAGCAGGATTTTCCTGAAGAGTCTTGATTAATTTTTTAATGATTTCAGCCACACCAAATTAATGGATTAATATAAGACATTTAACAATGTATTGCTATTGCTAAGTCACTTCAGTCATGTCCGACTCTGTGCGACCCCATAGACGGCAGCCCACCAGGCTCCCCCGTCCCTGGGATTCTCCAGGCAAGAACACTGGAGTGAGTTGCCATTTCCTTCTCCAATACATGAAAGCGAAAAGTGAAAGTGAAGTCGCTCAGTCATGTCCAACCCTCAGCGACCCCATGGACTGCAGCCTTCCAGGCTCCTCCATCCATGGGACTTTCCAGGCAAGAGTAATGGAGTGGGGTGCCATTGCCTTCTCCTTAACAATGTATAAGACATTTCATTTTGAGAAACAGTCATCATCATGACTCTACTTAAGGGCAGTGCTATCCATAAACTATAGAACAAATTTGACATTTGAAAATTCAGGGGTACAACATAAAAAGAGCAGTAACAGTAACAGAAGTAAAATTCGTTAGGTTCATATGTGGCCTAAAAGTGAAAAAGACATAATCCTACTATTACAGCATTCCTTGCTTCTCAGGGTTAATTTGGTTCTACTTCAAAATAGATAAGAATCAAATTAAGAAAAGAGTCTGCATTCTATTATCTCCATATACAGTAATACAAAGTAACATTTCCAAAACATGTTCCAAGGAACCCCTAGGTCCTCAGGAGACTGGGATAACAAAGTTAAATTACGTTTCTTCTTTAGTGGGAGACACTTCAACAGTCCATGGAGTCCTCCAGGCTAGAACACTGGAGTGGGTAGCCTTTCCCTTCTCCAGGGGATCTTTCCAACCCAGAGATCAAACCCAGGTCTCCCGCATTGCAGATGGATTCTTTACCAGCTAAGCCACAAGGGAAGCCCAAGAATACTGAAGTAGGTAGCCTGTCCCTTCTCCAGCAGATCTTCCAGACCCAGGAATGAAACTGGGGTCTCCTGCATTGCAGGCAGATTCTTTACCACCTGAGCTATCAGGGAAGCCTGCTAAGAGTTATTTCACACATTGTAAATCTGATAGAGGAGATAGCTACTATACATAACAAGATCAAAGTATCTTTTCGGTAGAGTACCTAGCTGGACGAGAAAATGCTCAAAACGCTGATGTAAACTATTAAATAATGCCTCTGAGAGCAAAGAAAAACATCATGAAAAAGTTAGTGCTAGTGCAGAAAGATTATAAATACTAGGGAACTCCAACACCATCGTCACCACCAAATGCCCACAAATGTAAGAGAAAAACACACTCTAGTAAGTGTCCACAGAAGCGTCAAAATATGCCTGAGTCTACTCAGCTGGTTACAATGTGGTCCTCAGGATGCTAAGAAATGGCAATTTTTGTGTATGATTTTTTAAAAGAGATATAATTTCCCTTGTCCTTTTCTATCTTCTCTGCAATTGATAAATTTGGCAATACAGAGAGATTTTTTTAAAAGGTTTGCATGTATTTCTCAGATTATATAGTACCTGGAATAAATGGCCATATTAAATTCATAGACTACTAGGGTGAATATACAGTACTACTCAAGAAGACCAAAAAAAAACCAAAGTTTTGAAATACCACTTAATTCTTCTGATATTCTTTCCTCACATATTTCATATAGGTATAGTTTATGAATGTCAACATCCATTAACGTTGATGTTTTCTTCTGACCCTCTGACAGACTCATCTTAAAAGGTCAGAAGTGTCAATAACATATGGATCAAATTGACTCAGACCTATTCAGCCACATACAATTACTTAACATAGCTCAAGTCCTGTTATAAATTTTGACTACTCAAATGATATAAAAAATGCTTATCATTTTTAAATATCTGCATGGAAAAAAATATTTTTAAAAAAGTAAAAAGATGAGTCACAAGTAAGTTAAAAAAAAAATCTATTTGTAATACATGATAAAAAGCTAATTTGCTTACTATATAGTGAAAGAAAAGTAAAAGTCGCTCAGTTGTGTCTGACTCTTTGCAACCCCATGGACTAGTCCATGGAATTCTCCAGGCCAGAATACTGGAGTGGGTTCTCCAGGCCAGAATACTGGAGTGGGTAGCCTTTCCCTTCTCCAAGGGATCTTCCCAACCCAGGAATCAAACCCAGGTCTTCCACATTGCAGGCATATTCTTTACCAGCTGAGCCACAAGGGAAGCCCTTACTATATAAAAATCTACAAATAAATTAGAAAAAAAAATCCAGTGGAAAAAGCAAAGAATATGCACAGGCAGATCAAGAGAAAGGAAATTCATATGGCTTTTAATCATATTTTTTGATGTGTGGCTTCAATTATTTTAAAAGAAAATCAAACCATGAAATATCACTTTTCACCTCTCCTACTAATGGGGAAAAAAAATACATTTTAATGGTAAGAGGATAAAGAAAAAGTCCCACCCATACATTGTTGGTGGAAGTGCAAGCTGGTGTAATCACAGAACAATTTAGGAATATCTAAAAAAAAAAAATGTAAAAGATATACACCCTTCAAATTCTAAAAGTTTTTCCTACTTCTAGTAAATTAGACTTCAGATACATTAACCTATGTAAACAAAGCTATATATACCAGGATATTCATAATAGCATCATTTGTATGAGCAGAGCTCTCAGGTGAACAGGTGCATTGTCAATGAGCAGTACTATTTTGAAAGGAATCTTCTTTTCTGAGCAATAGATTTCAACAGTGGGCTTAAAACAGTCACTAAACCATGTTGTCAACAGATGTACTGTCATCCAGGTAGATAGATTTAGCATAATTCCTAAGTACCCTAGGATTTCTTGAATAGTAAATAGCATTGGCTTCAACTTAAAGTGACTAGCTGCATTAGCCCTTAATAAGAGTCAGTCTGTCCTTTGAAGCTTCAAAGTCAGGCACTGACTTCTCCTCTGTAGCTATGAAAGTCCTAGATGGCATCTTCTTCCAATAGAAGGCTACATGGAAAATCTGTTGTCATTAATTACCTTAGTGAGGTCTTCTGGTTAACTGGCTTCTATGTCAGCACTTGCTGTCTCATATTCCACTTTCCTGTTATGGGAACAGCTTCTTTCCTTAAACCTCATAAACCAACCTCTACTAACTTCAGTTTTTTCCTCTGCAGCTTCCTTGCCTCTCAGCCTTCACAGAAGTAAAGAGAATTAGGGCCTTACTGCGGATTAGGCTTTGGCTTAAAGGAATGTTGTAGCTGGTTTGATCTATCCAGACCCCTACAACTTTCTCCATGTCAGTAATGAGGCTGTTTCACTTCCTTATCTTTGTGTGTTCATTACAGTAGCACTTTTCTCCCCCACAGGTTTAATAAATTTACCCCTTCAGTGCCTATTTGCAGTGCTCAGTATTCCTTTGAAATACCAGCCAGACTTAGCAGTGGCCAACAATAAAGTTTAGACCTTCAAAGTTTAAAAGCTCAGGTCCTCTGAGCATTCTGTTACACTTGTCCAAAATTGGTGACTCTTTATAGGTGAAGAGCTTTAAATGTACCAGTGAAAAAAGTTTTCTCCCCTTCAAGGGGAAGAAAGAAAATCACTCCTCAAAACCCAGAAGATCTGTCTGTAGGAGCTTTCCTCCTGCCCCATCTCTTCAGGCTTGTTTTTTGCAGTGGAACAAGAGACCAAATCTAACTTGAGTTACAAGAAACAAGACAGTGATGGCTATAAAGGGAGTGACAGAAGCAGCAGATTCTCCTTTACCTCCCGCATCCAATATATGTTCCTCACAGAAAAACAAAAATAACAGGTCCACAAAAGACAACAGCTAGAATTATAAAAAATCCATTCATCCAATGATAGAGCAGTGTTAGTCACTCAGCCGTGTCTGACTCTCTGTGACTCCATGGGCTGCAGACCGCCAGGCTCCTCTGTCCATGGGATTCTCAAGCAAGAATTCTGAAGTGGGTAGCCATTTCCTTCTCCAGGGGATCTTCCTGACCCAGAGACCACCTACATTGCAGTCAGGCCACATACAACATTTACCAATTAAGTCTGGCATCTTATATGGGTGCAATTAATTGTGCCCCAAAACAACCACAATACTAGCATCACAGATAACCATAACAAATATAATAAAATTTTTTTGAAATATTGTGAGGATTACCAAAATGTGACATAGAGATATGAAGTGAGCAAACAGTACTAGGGGGAAAAAAACGCCACCAATAAACTTGCTCAAAGCAAAGTTGCCACAAACCTTCCATTTGTAAAAAAAGAAAAAAAAAATGCAGCATCTGCAAAGTGCAATAAAGCGAAGCACAGGAAAATGAGGCATGCCAATATTTTAGCTTGCTCCTTGGAAGAAAAGCTATGACCAACCTAGACAGCATATTAAAAAGCAGAGGCATTACTTGGCCGAAAAAGGTCAAAGCTATGGTTTTTCCAGTAGTCATGTACGGATGTATGGACTATAAAGCTGAGCACCAAAGAATTGATGCTTTTGAACCTTGGTGTTGGAGAACACTCTTCAGAGTCCCGTGGACTGCAAGGAGATCTAACCAGTCCATTCTAAAGGAGATCAGTCCTGGGTGTTCTTTGGAAGGACTGATGTTGAAGCTGAAACTCCAATACTTTGGCCACCTGATGCTAAGAGCTGACTCACTGGAAAAGACCCTGATGCTGGGAAAGATTTAAGGGAGGAGGAGAAGGGGATGACAAGAGAATGAGATGGTTGGATGGCATCACCGACTCTATGGACATGAGTTTGGGGAAGCTCTGGGAGTTGATGATGGACAGGGAGGCCTGGCATGCTGTAATCCATGGGGTCACAAAGTCAGACATGACTGAGCGACTGAACTGAATATTTTAGCCAATGACAAAACTGCCAATATTTATATTAAAAGCAGATATGCTTTAGATAGCTTATGATTTTGAAATGTTGTGGGAGAAACATGGCTTTCTTACTTTTAGTGTAGATTAAACTTAAAATGGCCCCTATGTTCAGGAATTATTGGATGCAATACTTTTACCTGCCACTTTCAGTTCAGTTCAGTCGCTCAGTCGTGTCCGACTCTTTGTGACCCCATGAATCGCAGCACGCCAGGCCTCCCTGTCCATCACCAACTCCCGGAGTTCACCCAAACCCACATCCATCGAGTCGGTGATGCCATCCAGCCATCTCATCCTCCGTCGTCCCCTTTTCCTCCTGCCCTCAATCCTCCCAGCATCAGAGTCTTTTCCAGTGAGTCAACACTTCACATGAGGTGGCCAAAGTACTGGAGTTTCAGCTTTAGCATCAGTCCTTCCAAAGAACACCCAGGACTGATCTCCTTCAGAATGGACTGGTTGGATCTCCTTGCAGTCCAAGGGACTCTCAAGAGTCTTCCCCAACACCACAATTCAAAAGCATCCATTCTTCGGTGCTCAGCTTTCTTCACAGTCCAACTCTCACATCCATACATGACCACTGGAAAAACCATAGCCTTGACTAGACGGACCTTTGTTGGCAAAGTAATGTCTCTGCTTTTGAATATGCTATCTAGGTTGGTCATAACTTTCCTTCCAAGGAGTAAGCGTCTTTTAATTTCATGGCTGCAATCACCATCTGCAGTGATTTTGGGGCCCCAAAAAAAATAGTCTGACACTGTTTCCCCATCTATTTCCCATGAAGTGATGGGAATGGATGCCATGATCTTCATTTTTTGAATGTTGAGTTTTAAGACAGCTTTTTCACTCTCCTCTTTCACTTTCATCAAGAGGTTTTTTTCGTTCCTCTTCACTTTCTGCCATGAGGGTGGTGTCATCTGCATATCTGAGGTTATTGATATTTCTCCCGGCAATCTTGATTCCAGCTTGTGCTTCTTCCAGCCCACCATTTCTCATGATGTGCTCTGCATATAAGTTAAATAAGCAGGGTGACAATATACAGCCTTGACGGACTCCTTTCCCTATTTGGAACCAGTCTGTTGTTCCAGTCACTGTTCCAACAGTCCACTTCTAACTGTTGCTTCCTGACCTGCATATAGGTTTCTCAAGAGGCAGGTCAGGTGGTCTGGTATTCCCATCTCTTTCAGAATTTTCCACAGTTTATTGTGATCCACACAGTCAAAGGCTTTGGCATAGTCAATAAAGCAGAAATAGATGTTGTTCTGGAACTCTCTTGCTTTTTTGATGATCCAGCGGATGTTGGCAATTTGATCTCTGGTTCCTCTGCCTTTTCTAAAACCAGCTTAAACATCTGGAAGTTCACGGTTCATGTACTGCTGAAGCCTGGCTTGGAGAATTTTGAGCATTTACTTTACTAGCGTGTGAGATGAGTGCAATTGTTTGGTAGTTTGAGGATTCTTTGGCATTGCCTTTCTTTGGGATTGGAATGAAAACTGACCTTTTCCAGTCCTGTGGCCACTGCTGAGTTTTCCAAATTTGCTGGCATGTTGAATGCAGCACTTTCACAGCATCATCTTCCAGGATTTGAAATAGCTCACCTGGAATTCCATCACCTCCACTAGCTTTGTTTGTAGTGATGCTTTCTAAGGCCCACTTTACTTCCATTCCAGGATAGCTATTAAAATTCCAGGGCATTCTAAACTTGACTCTCTGGAAGCTAAGGGAAATCACCTTGCTGACATCTCTGCAAGGAATGCTACCGTTAAAGGAACTAACAATCGCCAAACCTCTGTCATGGTCGAAAGGGATATTTCCCTAAATGATAACTTAGGAAAACTGGCTAGAGAAGCCCAACAATGGCCTCAGAAAAAAACAAAAACAGTATTGGAAACTCAACAATTGTTGACTTGATAAAAAGAGAAAGCTCTGGTTTGGACCAAATAACAACCCCATCCTACCAGAGACTCTCAAATTCTCAGTCCTCACCATTGTACATGCAATAAGCCACTGGTCTACCAACAAAATGATAGCCTTCATGAATCAATATTGGTGAGAAAACAATAACAAAGCCACAAAAAGTGCCTACCTCACTTGTCTCATTTATCTAAGCACAACCCAGGGAAGCCTGTTAGTACTGCTCTCGGACATTTTAAACTGCCCAATGGACCATTTGAGGTCTGGCAAAATGCATATCATACAACTTCTTCTGTCTCATGTATATAAATATGTTTTAGTCATGGTTTGTATGTTATCACACTGGATGGAAGCATT
Source organism: Bos indicus x Bos taurus (assembly GCF_003369695.1). Lineage (NCBI taxonomy): Eukaryota > Metazoa > Chordata > Mammalia > Artiodactyla > Bovidae > Bos > Bos indicus x Bos taurus. Next base: position 4,818,388 of record NC_040092.1, on the reverse strand, counting down.
CCCTTGCAGACAGGCTACTGCCTCCTTTGTGGCTAAAAAGTCCTTTAAGAAAAAAATTATCCCTACCAAAAGAATGCTTCTCAAACTTCACAGTGATCAAGAACACATTCTATGGCCACTTCCTTTGACAAGCCTGAGTAGTTTGGCTGGTTTTACAATACTTTCACTGTGTTTACCACCCTCAATCCTCTGGTTTAGTCAAATGCCCAAATGGCATTAAGACTGGAAAAATTTGTAGAGGCTCTCCAAATACCTTGACCAAAAGCATTGCCATTGGTCCTTCTAAATCTTAGACCCACCCTTTTTGGAATTCATAAACTTTCACCCTTTGAAATAGTCACAGGATGCCTGATGCACTTGGTCCTGGTTTTTTTGATGCAAAACTAATAAAAAGGAAAGATACTCCAATATTGCAAAGGTCTAATTGCTTCTATTAAAAATAGTCATGCTTTAGTACAGCAATCTTTTCACAGTGCACTCTCAGGAGACAAAGTACTTAAGCATCACATCTTGAAACCTGGAGATTTCATCTAAAGGAAAAGACATCTCCAGGAGAGTATTTTTAAAAGTTAATGTTAAAATACTGCTGCATTTAAAGTAACTATACACAAAATGTAATAAAATACTACACAAGAAGAAACAAGACTTTTTTTTAATGTTTGAGCCAAATTGATACAAACGCACTTTCACAACTTCCTCTGATCAATCAAAATGCTATGACAGAGACTTCCCTGGTAGTCCAGTGGCTGAGACTGTGCTCCTAATGCAGAGGGCCTGAGTTCATTCCCTGGTCAGGAAACTAGATCCCACATGCCACAGCTAAGACCCAGTGCAACCAAATAATTCTTTTTTTTTAATGCTATGACAATCGTGGCAAACCAACTACATTTTGAAAAAAATTCAGCTAGTATTAAACACAAACTAAATCTAACTCCTCCAACTTCAACTAGAAATAAATATGTACTCTAAAGCAGAAGAGTAGGGAATTCCCTGGTGGTCCAGTGGTTAGGACTCTATACTCTTGCTGCTGAGGCCCTGGGTTCAATTCTTGCATCAGGGAAATAACATCCCATAAGTTGCATGGTGCAGTCAAATACATATATATATAGGTATGCAGAAAGAGAGAGCAGTGTAAAACTGAGACATTTAACTATTTCAACTCTTTAATTCAAGAAAAATAAGCTCAAAAATTAATATTTATTAAGTAGAAATAACCAAAAACTTATTTCAGGAAACTAAAACTGTAGTTTTATTTTTCAAATCTGTCCTTGGGCTAAAATTCTGAATCAATACATTACATATAGTGTTAATTATCTTTTGTTTTTTGTTAACAACTTTTAATTTGCATTATGAAGACTAATTCCCTTCATTAGTAAGAAAGGAAGATATAAGCAATGATTTTACAATTCTTTTATTTCAGAGATGCATATGAAATTATAATCATTCCTTTACTATCTTAAAAACAATTATTTTTATATAGCCTCATTTTGATACTTTTCTTCATTATCTGGTTTAATTCCCAGTATTCATTCAAGAAACATTTATGTCAGATACTGCACTAAGTATTAGTTTAATAACAGATTTATAACTTTAAATACTTAAAAATAAACTGCTCACCCTGCAGTTAAGTTTATATTTTGATTAATAAAGTTGTGAGATAATAAAATGAAAGAATAAACTCAGTTTCAAGTACTCATCCTTTTGCTCTATCATTATAAAGACTCAAATTTCAGAATACTGTGTCAACATAACCTTAAATCCCAAAAACTAGATGTTTACAAAATATCCAGGGGCATTCCTATGTTACTGTCCAGCAGTAAGTCTAATATCCCATAGCAAAAGTTACAATGGATTATTATTTGCTTAATGATCATTCAAATCAAAGACAGTCCAGTGCAATGGTTAAGAAAATAAACTCCAGAGCCTAACTACTAACTTAGAATCCAGGGCAACTCAGCTTCCTAACTGTGGAACTTGAGCAGGATACTACATAGTAACCTTGCCGTACCTCAGTTTTCTTTTGTGTAATAAGGGGTAACAACTATCTCCTAAGAAAGATAGTTGTGAGAATTAAATGAGTTAACTTATGTAAAGGACTTAGAACAGTACGTAAAAGACAGTAAACACAAAATGTTAGTGATTAGTGATTAAAGATTAGTGATTAAAATCTGAAATCAACAGACCCTATACTTTATGGCAAGAACACTGCCAACATACAGTATTTTATAATTTACATGATTCTTCCAAATACACCTAATGAAAATTTTACTTTTTATAAAATATATCTTGAATTTATGACCAATTTCCAGAACAATTTTTATAAATAGTTCTCATAAATCCTCATAGAGATTAGGAAGTAATTTAACAAGAGTATTATTTGACAATGGGGAAACTTTCAAAAATCTCATTTCTGCATAATCTAAAAGATTTAAGACAGCACTCTACACTAAAATATTACATACAGAACAAAAGCATTTGTGACTGTTTTTAGTACTCTCTCAGCCAATTGTGCAATCCCCATAAAACATTTTTCCCAAGGACAAGAAACTATACACAAGGTCAAATGTCCAATAAAGGTGCCTGAATTCCAAAATCATATTAGTAACACGAAAATTTCTGAGAGGGAAATGAGAATGACCAAATCAAACCAGTCAATCCTAAAGGAAATCAACACTGAATACTCATTAGAAGGACTGATATAGAAGCTCCAATACTTTGGCCACATAAGGCAAAGAGCCAACTCATTGGAAAAGACCCTTATGCTGGGAAAGATTGAAGGCAGGAGGAGAAGGAGCCAACAGAGGATGAGATGGTTGGAAAGCATCACCAACTCAATGGACATGAATTTGAGCAAACTCTGGGATATACAAGCTGCAGTCCATGGGGTCACAAAGAGTTGGGCACAACTTAGCAACAACAAATTCACTCCAAAATAAAAAGTACTGTTTCAACCTAAGTGCTTAGCCTTATTAAATATATACTCTTCAGTATCAAACTATACTAACAAAATTTCAGGAAACTAAGCTCTTAGAGCAGAAGGCAATGGCAACCCACTCCAGTATTCTTGCCTGGAGAATCCCAGTGACAGAGGAGCCTGGTGGGCTGCCGTCTCTTGGGTCACAGAGTCGTACACGACTGAAGTGACTTAGCAGCAGCAGCAAGCTCTTAGAAGACGAAGGTCACAGGGTAAGTCTTACAAAGTTGATGGCTTCTTCTGCTCTATAACTTGGCATAATAATCTCATAAATATGTAAAGGTTAACATGCTTGCATTTAAAATGTTGTCACTTATAGACCCATGCTTTTTTTAGAATTTCATTGTTTTTGCTCTTACATTTAGGTCCTCAATAGATTTTGAGTTAATTTTTGTGTATGGTGTAAGATAGGGGTCCAAATTCAACCTTTTTTTATGTGGATATCCAGTTGTCTGCTGTCCAGCAACTTTCACTGAAAAGACTATTCTGCCCACTTTGAATGGTCTTCACATTACTGTTGAGAATCAGTTGACCATACATGTGAGCACTTACTTCCAGACTCTCAATTCCATAGACTTATGTTATTCTTATGCTAGTAACACACTGTCTTGATTACTCTCACTTCACAGATTTTGAAACTGGGAAGAGTGAGACCTCTAAATTTGTTCTTTTTCAAGACTGTCTTGGGAATTCCCTGGCAATCCAGTGGTTAGGATTCCATCTCCACTGCAGGTGGCATGGGTTCAATCCCTGGTCTGGGAACTAAAGTCCTGCAAGCCTCAGAGATTCCAGTAATTTTTGGAATGAAAAGTGAAAGTTAGTCACTCAGTCATGTCCAACTCTTTGTGACCTCACGGACTGTAGCCCACCAGGCTCCTCTATCCATGGAATTCTTCAGGCAAGAATACAAGAATGGGTTGCCATTTCCCTCTCCAGGGGATCTTCCCGACCCAGGGATTGAACCCAGGTCTCCCACATTGCAGGCAGACTCTTTACCAACTAAGCCACCAGGGATATCAATTTTTTTTTTTTCTTTTAGCTCAGCTGGTAAAGAATCTGCCTGCAATGCAGGAGATCCTAGTTCGATTCCTGGGTCGGAAAGATTCACTGGAGAAGGGATAGGCTACCCACTCCAGTACTCTTGGGCTTCCCTGGTGGCTTAGCTGGTAAAGAACCCCCCTGCAATGTGGGAAACCTGGGTTTGATCCCTGGGTGGGAACGTCCCTTGGAGAAGGGAACAGCTACCCCACTCCAGTATTCTGGCCTGGAGAATTCCATGGACTGTATATCCATGGGGTTGCAAAGAGTTGGACACAACTGAGCGACTTTCACAATTTTTAGAATATTGTCCTTTAAATCTAATAATTACTCTCTTCTCTCATCTCTGCTTGCTTCTACTTTCTGTTTATTTGGTTGATTCTTTTCCAATATGTCTTTTCTTCTGCCTATTCTTATTTTCTTCTTCTCATCTTCAAAAACTATTTTTTTGTGTGTCTATTATCTAAAAATGGACACCAATGCATGATTTTGCAAAATATAAGCATCAAGTTTTATGATTTTCCTTTTATGATGACAGAGGGAAATAATCATCTTAGGAAGTTCCAACTTCATCAAAGTGACATTTTTTATGCATTACTGCAAGTGAAAAGAATACTGATTTTAAAAATTTCCTATCATTTTCTGAAATTAAGTCCACATTAATAGAAACACTACTATGGCAATTTTTTAACTTCCACTATGGCAAACTTATGCAGTCATAGCATGGAAATGTCATATATATAATCACAAAAAGGGAAACTGTATACAGTAAGATTCCTTCCCATATGTAACAGTCACAGCTAAACTTTTTTTTACTCTTGCAAAACCACAACACAGAGTCAGGTTTCCTGCGTTATGGAGACCACCTGCTATTTCTTAGCAATCTGTTCTTTACCCACAACACAGTACCACATCCCCATTATGAATTGTTAATTGTCAACCAGAATCTCAACAACTCACATTTCAGAATACTGCAAGTTAACGGGTTTTTGGTAGTGGTCGCAGTAAGGGCAATTAGAGCCCTTAAAGACCACCTGCCTCCCCACTTTTACAGTTCTACTCTCTAGTTACTCTTATCGGAGGGTGTGTGTGTTGGGGGGGGGGGGTGTGTTGGGGGGGGTGTGGGTGTGAGTGTGTGTGTGTGTGTTCGTTCTACTCTCTAGTTACTCTTACCGGGGGGTGTGTGTGTTGGGGGGGGGGTGTGGGTATGAGTGTGTGTGTGTGTGTGTTCGTTCTACTCTCTAGTTACTCTTACTGCTTTCTCAATCTCCGTGTGCGTGTGCATGTGCGTGCTCAGTCGCTCAGTCATGTCCGACTCTTTGCAACCCTGTGGACTGTAGCCCACCAGGCTCTTCTGTCCATGGGGATTCTCCAGGCAAGAATACTGGAGTGAGTTGCCATGCCCTCCTCCAAGGGATCTTCCTAACACAAGGATTGAACTCAGGTCTCCCACATTACGGGCAGATTCTTTACCATCTGAGCCACTAGGGAAGCTCCAGTCTCCCAGTACTACTTTGATTTCCAATAAAATGGACTAGTCTCTGATTTCAATATCCCATAAGTCACACGGTCAAAAAAAAAACACAAATGTACAGAAAAAGTTCCAGAAAGTTATGCATTAAAGTATTAATAGTAATCACTATATTGGCAACATTATGAGGGCGGTATTTCTGCTTGTCTTATATTTTCTAATTTCATACAATGCAAACACACAGTTTTTGTAATAATAAAAGGGTTTAATTTACCACACCACATTCAGGATCTTCCCTGACCAGGGGTTGAACCTGTGTCCCCTGCAGTGGACGTGTGGACTCAGCCACTGACCCCTAGGAAAGTCTAAAGTTGTTTTTTTTAATAAAGACACTATGATTAAATTTTTTATAGAAATATCTATGAGTTATCAGTCTGAGGATGTGGGGGCTATAAATTTAATTGTGACCTTGAAGATAAGCTTTTGTTTAAATAATACTTACAATATAAACAATTATTTTCTTTGGTTCATAGTGAATACACATTCAGTGAACATGATTTGTTCCAAGCACCATATCTGCCTTAATATTGTTATTTCTGATTTCCTCCTACAGAAAACAGCAATCTACTCTAGCTACTAAAGAAACCTCAAAATAAAAGTACTATTAAATTTAAGTTTAAACATCAGGTTCTCTGTCTCTAAAAGAGTTTTTCTAAATTAGCAACCACTCTAAAGAAGTAAGAATTGTAACCATCAAACTTAATGAAAAAGCACTGCTTCTGATTTTAGGAAAAATAAGTAGTAAAAGAACAGCACATTAATAAGAACTGTGGAATAAAAACAGCTTTCAGTTACACTTTTATTTTTAATAATACATACAAATACACCATCAAGTATCATACACACAGCCTAGATTTAGCAGCCTTCTGTAATACAACTGTGTGGTGTGGGAGACTTTGTCCTTCACTGTTCCTCAAGCACTCACAGGGATTTCTTGGGTCACAGAAAAGTGATGGGGACAGGAAGAGGTTTGAGGTTTTTGTCTGTGGTTTTTCCTTTGTGGGTTTTTGTGGTTTGGTTGTTTCGTTTTTTGTTTTTTGGTTTTTTTTTTGTCTTGTCTGTGTTTTAGGCTTGTTTATTTGTGGGGGGTTGTGTTTATTTTGGGGGAAAAGAGGGGTTTGTTTTTTTTTTGGTTTGGCAGTTTTGTTTGCTTTGGGGCTTGCTTTTAAATTGTTAATTAGCAAAAGAAGATAAACAACAAGTACCAAATCCCTACCACACACAAGGCATTGTTCTAAATATGTACCTACATTCTCTCTTATTTAGTAATTCTTTGAGGTGGATATCACTGTCCCATTATGTATATGAGAACACTGAGATGTAGTAACAGTTAAGATTTGTCAAAAACTCAACTAGTAAGTAGCAGAGGCAAAATCTGGAGATATGAACCTACATCTGCATCCATACTTGAGCTTTCAAAGACCTTTTTTCCTTACCATTTTTGAGGAAAGATCTGAAACAGAAAACTTGAAGAGACTACCACTAAATGATGAGGTTGAAAGATAACATCTAAGGGGGGTGAGAGAAAAGCTCAAAAGGGAGGGGACATATGTGTGCTCACAGCTAATTCACAGTGCTGTACAGCAGAAACAGCTGACTCATGTTGTTGTACAGCAGAAACTAACACAACATTGTAAAACAATTTTCCTCCAATTAAAAATAAATATTTAAAAAGATATATCCAAAACTCAACTGTATTTCTACTATACACTAGCAATGAACTAGTGACGAACGATGATGTGAAATGAAATGCTGATAACAATTCCAGGTACAACAGCAACTACTACAACAAAATAAACACTAAGGCATAAATTTTTGGAAGAAGTTTAAGACCTGGGCCTGAAAACTACAAAACATTATTGAAAGAACAGATTAAACACAATCTATAAAAATTCCAGCCACTCTTGGGCAGAAATTGACAAGCTGATCCTAAAATCCATATGCAAGGGACCCAGAAAAGTCAAAAAAGTCTTGAAAAAGAATGAAGTTACAAGACTTACACTTACTTTCAAAACCTATTACAAGCTTATTATCAATACAAATCTACTGTAACCAAATAGTATAGTACTGGCAGAAGGATAGACAACAGAATAAAATTGAGAATCCAGAAATAAAACCCAACATATAGTCAGCTGATTTTCAATAAGGGCACAAAGAACATTCAATGGAACAAGAAGAGTCTTTTCAATACATAGTGCTGAGACAACTGGATCACCATATGCAAAAGAATGAATTTGGGCCACTGCTTTACACCATACACAAAAATCAATTTAGAATTGATTGACAACCTAAATATAAGGACTAAAAACATAAAACTCTTAGAAGAAAGCATAGGGTTTCCTTGAATTTGGCAATGAATTCTTAGATATAGCAACAAAAGCATGAGCAACAAAAGCAAAAACAGATAATTTGGACTTCATCACAAAACTCTGCAAAAAAGGACATTGTCAAAAAACTGAAAACACAACCTACAGAATGGGAGAAAACATTTGCAAATCATATATGTGACTTAGTAACCAAAATTTTTTAAACTCCTACAACTCAATAATAAAAAGACAAACAGGAGTTTTTAAAACTCCTGCAATTCAATAATAAAAAGACAAATAACCCAATGAAAAACTGGACACCTGAAATGGACAAAGGATTTGAACAGACATTTCTCCAAATACATACAAATGGGCAGTAAGTTCACGCACACGTGCACACACAGACACATACACCCAATATCATTAGTCATCAAGTCATCAAGGAAATGCAAATCAAAATTGCAATGAGATACCACTTAACACCGACTAAGAAGGCTAAGTTAAAAAGACAAATCATAACAAGTACTGGCAAGAATGTAAAACTCTCATACACTGCTGATGGGAACGCAAAAGGATGCAATGCCTTAGGAAACAGATTTTCAACTCTTCAAAACATTAATACAGAGTTATCATATAATCCAGCAAATGGGGTATGCCCAAGAAAAATCAAAACACTACATCCACACTGAAACTTGCATACAAATGTTCATAGCAGTATTATTTATTATAACCAAAATGTGTGTGGGGGGGGGGACACGTCTATCAATGCATCAAAAGATAAAATGTGGTATATCTGTTCAATATTACTCAGCAATAAATAAATGATACACATGCAACACGGATAAACCTCAAAAACACTGTGCTAAGGGAAAGAAACCAGTCACAAAAGACTATGTATTGTAAGATAATTCTTTCTCAAAAAAGCTGGGTTGTTTTTTTAAGACACTTTAAAAAAAAAGTCATGGGAACATAATGCACAGCACGGTGACTGTAGTTAATAACACTGTATTGCATAATTGACAGTTGTTAAAAGAGCAGATCTTGAAACCTCTTATCACAAGAAAAAAATTTTAACGATATAACTTATTGTGATCACTTTGCAATATATAAATTTCAAATCATGTTATACACATGTAACTAATCAAGCCATTATATTGTACACCTGTAACTAATATTATATGTCAATTATATCGCAAAAGAAGGGATTCCTTAAAAGACATTGCATGAACTACAAAAATGAAACAGTGGGAGAAAAAGAGCACCTAATTTTCAATTTTTCTTCTTCAGATGCAATCTCAATTCCTAAAATTTTATCTTCCTATACATTCATATTTCATCCATCAAGAACTACTAAAATTAAATCAACTACTGAAATTCAAAACACATGAAAAAAACAGCCCCTGAAATATCAAATAACTTTCAAACAATTCTACTCAGCATTGATTCTGAACTAAACATAAATCTCAATTTCAAAATATCACATAAAGATTAACAAATACTCAGAGGTTTAAGCAAATTGCCAACTTTCTGAATAAACAGTAATTCAGATTTGCTTTGATGAAAATGTAAATATTTACCTGCCTCAAAAGAACAAAATCCTGTAAGCCTAGCGTTCCCAAGTGATGAAGAGAAAAAAAATATGCATTTTTTTATTCAGAATTCAGTTTCTGAAATTAACTTCAATCTAGCTAGGGTATACACAGTTGATGGCTTATACTAAGCAATGTATATACCCTGGTTTTGCCTAAAATATACTGAAAACAAGGAATTTATAAACAGTCATAAAAGTTAAGTTGGGACCTGAGGAAAATCACATACAGTATATCTGACAGAGATCTTAACATCAAAAAGCTCCTGAAAATACCTCAAGAACTCCTATTTTGGAAGCTCCCTAAGTCAGTCTTCCTGCAAATATTTACTGACCATCTACCATGAGCCAAGCACCGCGAGTGATACCAGGATGCCATGGTGAGCTCTGAACATAGTAACTTAAGAGTTTGTTAAAAATTCAAATGTGCTTCTCTGCCTTGGAGAGCCCGGGCCTGGGGTGAGTCGTGACGCCCGTGTTTTCATCAAGCGCTCCAGTTTATTCCCAAACCCTGGCTATCTGGGGGCAGGGTGCTCGGGGGCATCCCATCCCACCCAGTGGGAGCCACACCTCCATTTCACTCGGTTTCAGTCCATTTCACTCAGCTTCCGGCACTCAAACGGATAAATACCCCAACCACACCACCAGTTGAGATTAATGTAAAGCATTCCAAAATACCCTCTGTGCTGACACTCTGACAGACTTGCTTCCTTCCGAGGACGGCCAGCTCACTCCCTCAGATTCACCTGGGGCTGTCTGCACCTGAGCATCCCGGAGCTGCACCGACACCTGTCTCCCAGAGGCTGCGGTCTCCCTCTCCCGTGGGCCCGGGCCGCGGGCAGTCGCCGCCTCGAGGGGCCGGAGGCAAGGAGTAGCACCGCGCGCATTAGGCGCTGACTGTATACCGCTCCCCTCCCCGCTGGCGCGCACACACAAACACCCCCGCGGAAACTGAGCTGGGCAGGCGACAGACCCGGTCCCGACGCCGAGCGACGCGAGGCAGGGCTCGAACCCGGACGGCCCGGCGGGTTCCGCCTCGCGGGCGCTCGTCAGCCTCAGAGGCCCGGCCCGGCTCGCACCGACGGAGTTTCACAAAGAAAGTCTCCCGGCCCGCGCCCCTCAAGCACTCACCGGAGCCGGCGCCGGCGGCGACTCGGCCTCCCGTCGTCTACGACTCCGTGCTGGGGTCGACCCCGGGGTGGGCTCAGGCGCGGGCGGCGGTGACTGCTCCATCCCCGCGGGGCACGGGCCGCGTCCGCCTCGAGCTAACGGTCCCGCCAGCTAGGCGCGCGCGCCGGCCCCGCGCGCCATGTTCCCGCCGTGCCGCGCGTCGCCGCGGCGTCTCACACTACCCCCCGCCGCGCACGCGCCGCGCACGCTCCCCGCGCGCCTCCGCGCGTGCCCCCGACCGCGCACGCGCGCACTCGCCGCGCCCCCGCCCCCCGAAGCCTGACGCCCTCCGGTCCCGGCCCCGCTCTTCCCAGCTTCGCGCCCACCCCCTCCGCACCCGTCCGGCCAGGCCCAAGCGCTCGCTGTTCTGAGCTGGGCGCAGCCGCCTGCCGCACTGCGGACGACGCCAGACCAGGCCCCTCGTAGCATTACCCCTTTTAAAAGCTTCACCTGCTTGGACTTGAAGCGGTGGTCTACCCCAAGAGGGAATTACCCCCAAGAAGTGTGAGGTGAAGGACACCGCTAAGGTGATCGAGATCCCCATCGCGGTGGTCTGTGAGCACGTGCGTGAACTTAAGCGGCACAATTGGATGTCTGTGCCTCTGGAAAAGCCACACTCAACGGAGAAACTTGAGTTCGAGTCCCGCATCTCCACTAACCTTTACCTGATTAAGGTCAGGTCTCCAGAAGCCTGTTTTTCCTTAATGGGGAAGGTTTAACAACTAAGGCAAGTCAGAGGACTTGAAGAAATCCAGATAAAATATCAATACCGCGCCTAGTACTTTTATCAAGTGGTAAACTGGTGACAAAAACCTCTTAAGTAATTTTATGATCAAAAATCAAGGTCTCTTGAAAAGGGAAATTTCCGTTCAAGTCTTGCCTCCACTTCTTGCCAACTGGGAAATCTCTAAACCCGTAAAGCGAGGAGGGGCAGTAACGCCTCACAGGGCTGAAGTGAGCTTTCTGAGGAAGCACACGTGTCTGAGCACCATGCCTGGCACAGAGCAAGCTCTCCAAGTTTCAGTGGTATAATTCCAGCCCTGTCCTTCCAAGACTCCTAAAAGTTTAATGAAGGGGGCTCTGCTCCCAAACCCTGTGGTATAATTAGCTGGGAGGGGGTTCTCTCAACCTTGAGGCTGGAGGGACTCTTAGTTCCCACATCTTCACTTTCCATCCTTTGCCCCAAACCTCTCCCAAAACCCTGAAGTTGGCACAAAAACAACAGCAGTTGTTTAGTTTTCTCTACTTAAAAAGAAGAGTGTCCAAGGGTCTCTTAGAGTTTGCAAATGGTTGAATTTATTAGTCTGGCCTCTTCCAGACACAAGTGACCAAACAATGAAAAAAATTAATTTGTTTTTTAATTTAAAAAAACTCAACCTGAAGTAAATCAACTAAGGGAACAAATCAAAGTCCTTGTTGGTACCTCACTGAAGGGATAGTTGGATCCACGTACTCAAACAATAAGCTCAGTCATTCCACATCTCAGCTCTGCTTCTGTCTGTGATGACTTCATTCTCATGCAGTTCTCCCCAGTGTCCCAGGCACCTCCCAGCTCACACCTCTACCATGGTAGGGTGAATAATGGCCTCCAAAGGTGTTCTCGTCCTAACTTATGATTTATGAATGTGACTTTACATATTCACAGCAGGAACTGTTTCCCAGTAGTTCCAGCCAAAGGCTTGGGTTTTCTTTCTTTAGGGCCCCTTTGGGTCACATGCATCTGCCTGAGCCTATCACAGCAAGACTGGCCAGAATGGATCATATGGAGCCCCTCTAGGAAGGGAGTGGGGTCAGCCCTGCCAGGACACGGGTGGGTGGGGCAGGTGGAAAAAGGGACCCCCCCCTACCCCTTCTAATTGCTCCTACTAATGTTGCCATCCTAGCTCCATTTCCTAATGTTTTAGTCCTGTGCCCATCTCCAGCTGGGTAGTCAGTGGGAGGAGCTCTACCAGGGGAGAGGCCTCTAGGGACCCCTTTGGCTTCTTAGGTACCATCTCGCCTTCCCGCTATGAACTCATGGGATAGGGGGAAAGAATTCCCCCCTAAAGAAAAGTGGAGTATGAGGTTAAGAAGTGGAAGTGGATGCTTGGTATCCCCAGATCAGCAGTTGATGTCTCATTAATGAGTATATGTTTCCTCTGGCTGCTGTAACAAATTACCACAATCTGGGTGGCTTAAAACAATACACATTTATTCTGTTAAGTCTGGAGGTCAGAAGTCTAAAATCAGTTTCATGTGACTAAAGTCAAGGTGTAAAGTAAAAGCAGTGGTTCCTTCAGGGGGGCTGTGAGGAGAGAATCCACTTCTTTGCTTTTGGTCAGCTGCTAGCGACTGCCTGTAGCCCATGGCTTGTGGCCTCTTCCTCTGTTTTCAAAGAATACCACTCCCTCTCTTCTGACCCTTGACTCCCCCTGTGTCCCTCTTAAAAGGAACACTGTGATGACACAGGCCCACTTTGATAAAACAGGATAACCTTCCCATCTCAAGATCCTTCACTTAATCACACCTGCAAAATCTCTTTTGCCATGAAAAAGGAACATATTCATAAATTCTGGGGATTAGGATAAGAACATCTTTGGAGGCCGTTACCCATGGTAGGTGTAATCAGAGAGTGCACTGAAAATAGAGAAGGGCTGGTTGACTACCCCAGAGGGAAAGATGCCCTAAGAAACCACAGCCTTCACATTAAGTATTCAAATGAGCTGAAACCCATCTAACTTGGCAATCTCTGCCTCATTCCTTTAAATATGCAAACCACCTAAATCCCCATCTAGCCCTCAGCAACAGGCCAGCCAAGCCTCAGAATGCCTACACACCCTTTTAATTTCCATTGCCAACCACCACCCTCACTGCCTGGGGCAACAGCTGTGTGCCCCTGACCCTCCCCTGGCTGGCTCAGCAGTAGCATCCAAACCAAGGCACTCAACTTATGGCATGGTCAGCAGGCTACAATGTGGCCTAGCATCAATCAGCCAAAGTGACCAGAGAAGCAAATTCAGTGCATCGGAAGGAGACAAGAGGAGCCAGCCATTAGAACTGCCCGGGCTCCTGATGGCCTCCCAGGCCCAGCCCTCTGTAAGGGCAAAACAAATCTTTTCCGTGAAGTAATTTGAATGGGCCTCTGTTCCTTGTCCCCAAGATGTCCCAACTTCCACAGATTATGGGGTTGTATCCACCCATCATGATTGAACATACCAGTATTCAAGATTTAGACATCAGTCTCACATGAGTTTTGTCTGTGAGTCTACATCCCTGAGTCTCATCAAATAAGGGACAGAGGAGATAGGGAACATGAATTTGAGTCAGGAAGCCCTGGGCTGGGTCCCAGCTCTGCCACTTCCTAGCTGTGTGACATTGAGTAAGTCACCTCACTTCTTCAGTCTGGGTTCCCCACTTATAACATGATGGTAATCAGAGGACCTAGCACACTGAATCACTAGACAAGACCAACCAAGGCAGGCACTTTACATAGGGTCTTCTTGGTCATCATTGGGTCAACATGACAAGTCCACATGCCTTATTTACATTTCAAACAGTCAATGTTTCTGGTCTTTTTCCTATAATCAGGAAGTTTTTGATTTTCACAACTTATCTGGGTCTGTGGTTTTAGGGACCATGAGGGTAAGAATGGGACTCTAACCGTGGGGGAATTCCCTGGTGGTCCAGAGGTTAGGACGTCATGATTCAACTGCAGGGGGCACAGGTTTGATCCCTGTTTGGGGAACTAAGATCCTGAAAGCTGTGCAGCCAAAAAAATAAAAATTGAATTTAAAAAATTAAAATAAAAAACACAAAAGTGGGCCATGGTATGTGCACCAAAGTACCAACTGTCTGGTAAAGACTGGCAACCAGCCACTTTCAACAAACCCCACCCTGACTTGCTGTGCCCCTCCCCCTGCACCTTTCTAAGGGGTCTTTAGAATTTGTACGCAGCTCACCCAGGGACGTATCCTCAGAAACATGTCTAGTTACAGCCAAAGTAGAAGCACCAGAAGTACACGTATCAGATACACACTAAAGGCATGTAGCTAAGAGCTGATCAACACGCAGAAGCACAAAGCCCAGGTTCCATCACATTTTGAATTGTGTGTCAATGGTTGTGGAAAAGCAGCCGTCCCATAATGAAATACAAACTATACAAAACATATTTAAAGAAAATGGCAGCAGAGGGGTTCAAGAAGGTACGCTTCTTTCGTGGTCCACCAGTGTTCACGAGACAGCCGCGCACACAGCCAGGCGCTTCGTGGGGTCGGCACTCTCTGCTTCCCCTTCAAGAAGCCGCTTTCGACTTGTGGAAGGCTGCAAGTAAAGGAAAGGGGAGAGATGTTCAAAGAAAACCTCTGGCTTTGTCACAATTATCAGTTTCCCAATATGCTTCCAGTAATCTTGAAGAACTTCATGTGAACCTTCTAGGACCAAGAATACTGATTGTCCTCATTGGCTCTGAACCCCTACCACACCCCTCCCCAACTCACACACGTTTATTGGACTGACATCTCTCTCCCTTGGGGCCTCCAACCACTCAACGATGCGTATTGAAAGTAAGCTGCAGGGACTTCCCCTGCTGGTCCAGTGGTTAAGCATCCGTGCTTCCACTGCAGAGGGCACAGGTTCAATCCCTGGTTGGAGAACTAAGATCCTATATGCCATGTGGTGCAGTGAAAAAAAGAAAACAAGGAAACAAGCAGCATAACCAGCCTCCTCTTGGTTGTCTTCTCCTGACCTTTTCGTGTGTTTTCCCATTTACAGAATTGTCAGGGACCGACGGGAAAATGAATGTTACCGAAAGAAGGCTGGACAGAAATGAACAGATATTAACATATATACAAAGAACTTCAGAGGAATAAGACTATAGTCAATAAGTTATCAATCACTCCCCCAAATTTTTAAATTTTCAACAAATTTAAATCTGAGCCTCTAATACAGTCTTCCAATGTGGCTCAGTGGTAAAGAATCCACCAGCAATACAGGAAACGCTGGTTGGATCCCTGGGTCAGGACCATCAACTGGAGGAGGAAATGGCAACCCACTCCAGTATTCTTGCTGAAAATATCCCATGGGCAGAGGAGTCTGGTGGGCTACAGTTCATAGGGTCACAAAGAGTCAGACGAGACTTAGCAACTGAGCACGCACACAATCTTGCCTTACAGGAGACTTTTGAATAATGACCCTCACCTGTGCTTCTCTAATTCATAAAACATATTCTTCATTATTAAATCTTCTAAATGTATCAGAGCAGATCAAGCTGAAACAAAGTATCTACGACATTACTCCTTACAAAAAAATGTTAAGCAATTGGAGCTGAAAAGACTATTCAAGCTCTTCCTCCTCCACTCATGGGCTCCTTAAACTTAGCCTACATTTAATGACCATCATCCAGAATACCTGGGCAGGGACCTGGGTCACAGCCATCAACTTATCTTCTTCAGAAAGCAAGTTGTTAAATTTTCTCTTCATGTCCTCATCCTGTGAAGAAATGGAAAACCTAAATAGGCTGTGAATGTGGGAAAGAAAGCTCCTAAAAGGCAGGGCCAGGATGCTCCCAGAAACAGAGAAGTGGGCTAAGATGGGGGTGCAGGGGAGAAAACAGAACAGTCTAATCAGCAGTCAACACCCAGTCAACATGGGCTCAACCAAATCCATACACCCTAAGCGCTCCAGGTGGGTCAGAGAGAACCACAGACCCCAGTGGTCAAATACTTTCAGAACAAGCGTCCCAGATCCTGAGAAATGGCAATCAGGAAGCCAGATACCGGGGTTGGCTCCATGCTGCTCCACACATCTTTCCAATAAGTGCCCCCTCCCACTGCCAACAATGAAGCATGTTACCAGGGCCACCCTAACAAAGCAACCCTGCACCCTAGAAAATTCAGCAAGCAAGCACTGTACGAGTTGTAAGAAGGATGGCAAGCACACAGTACCCCAGAGTTAATGAGAAGAAAAAGTGAACAGGTGCTTCCTGCTGCTAGAGATGGAAATGAAGGGGTGGGGCAGGGCACGTAGACACCCCTGCCCACCTCCCAAGATGTTCACTTCTGCAGGGCTTAAGGATTTGCCAGCCAGGAGAGGTGGCCTGGTGTAGCTTCCCCCTTCAGAAAGGTAAGATGCCACATGATTAGGAATGTGGACTTTGGGGCTAGCCGAAAGCTGAGCTCAGCCATTGCAAGTAGCACGTTTAGAATAGAGTCCCAGAGCAGCTCGTTTCCAAATCCCCGTGTACCTTCCCATCCCAGCCCACCCCCACTCCTCCCACTGTGTATTGGCATACACAGTGCACCATGGGGGATGGGGGCGATGAAGAACCAAGGAGGGAAGGCCTTCAACATTCAGCAATTCGACTGCAGAAAACTTAGTGCACAACGGTCAGTTTACCTGTTCTACATGTCAGTTCAGTTCAGTTGCTCAGTCGTGTCCAACTTTTGCGACCCCACGGACTGCAGCAGGCCAGGCCTCCCTGTCCATCACCAACTCCTGGAGTTCACTCAAACTCATGTCCATTGAGTCGGTGATGCCATCCAACCATCTCATCCTCTACATTTAGCGGCTAGAATCACCTGCTTCTATCACTCTGTTTATTGAGCTACTCAGTGTACCTCCCCATTGTCCAAGCACCAAGTTCATCCACACTCTCCTCTAGGATCTCACTTCTCAGGCAAGGCCACCCTCAAAGGTCCAGCCCTTATTTCCTCCTACACCTGCTCGCCTCCACCAGGCATGCCCTCTGTGCCTTCCTGCCCACCCAACTCACCCACCTCACCCACCTCCCTCTTCCACCCAGTGAACAGTTACGAGGACCCTTGGGTGCCAGGCACCATAGTAAGCACAGGGGCCTCTGTATCAGAGGGGCTCAATGCTGAAAATGTTATTCGTTCGTCATTATGGCAACTGAATTGTGACTGTTATGGCTGAATTGTATCCCCTCCCCCTTTCCCCACTTACATATTGAAGCCCAACCCCCAGTATTGTGACTACTTGGAGACAGGGCCTTTGCACAGATAATTAAGTTAAAATGAGGTTCTTAGCTTAAATATAAGACATGACACCATACAACTCCTAGAGGAGAACAGAGGCAAAACATTCTCTGACATAAATCGTACTGATGTTTCCTTAGATCAGTCTTCCAAAGCAATAGAAATTAAAGCAAAAATAAATGAATGTGACCTTATCAAACTTACAAGCTTCCGTACATCAAAGGAAACCATGAACAGAACTGAAGGACAACCTATGAATTGGGAGAAAATATTTGCAAATGATGCGACAAGGGCTTAATTTCCAAAACATACGAACAGCTCATACAACTCAACAACAACAACAACAAAAACTCAGTCAAAAAATGAGCAAAACACATAAATAGATATTTTCTCCAAAGAAGACATACAGATGGCCAACCGGCACATCAAAAGATGCTCCATATGGCTAATTATTAGAGAAATGCAAATCAAAACTACAATGCAGTACCACCTCACAGGTTAGAATGGCCATCATTAAAAAGTCTATAAATAATAAATGCTGGAGAGGGTGTGCAGAAAAGGGAACCCTCCCACATTGTTGGCGGGAATATAAACTGGAGCAGCCACTATGGAAAATAGTATGCAGGTTCCTCAGAAAACTAAAAAATAGTTGCTATATGCTCCAGCATTCCCACTCCTGGGCATATATCTGCACAATGCAAGAATCCGCCTGCCAGTGTGGGAGACGTAAGAGACTTGGGTTCGATCCCTGGGTCCGGAAGTTTCCTTGGAATAGGAAATCGCAACCGGCTCCAGTATTCTTGCCTGGGAAATTCCATGGACAGAGGAGTCTGGCAGGCTGTAGTCCATGGGGCCACAAACAGTCCGACACAATGGAGTGACTGTGCACACACATACAATTCAAAAAGTTACATGCATCCCTAAACTGGACACTGTTAATGACAAGAAAGAATGACAAGATTCATATTCTTTGGACAAATAGTCCAGTGCCAGATCCACAAAACCATTTAGTTTCTTCAAAAATGTTGAATTTCCCAAAATAAAACCTAAACTGTCACTAACAGGTGATTTATGTGAGCAGTCGGCATCCTTGTCATCATTGAATGTTCACTCCAACTTTTGCTGGAAAAATAAAACATGGACAAAAGAGTATTCAAGTGAGACCCCTGTGGCAGGGCTGAACTTCACCTTTTCCTTGGCTGTTAACAACAATTTTCTTTTGAGACAAAAAGTGAAAGAAAAATGGGCTACACTTGTTTGTACATTTCGAGTGGATGTAAATCCTGTTCCCAGGCCTAACTGGCAAGCTCAGTTTTTTTCAAGACTAACAGCTCCTCCACCTCCATATCTGGCCCCCAGGAGTTTCCCTATTAAGGCATATGAAAAGAGCCAAGAGGAATGTTTTTCTTTTTCATCAAAATTAAGTCCCCACATGCAAAGGCACCCTTTGTTTCCAAATTCCTTTTCTCCAGGGTCCTGCAGTTTCAAATCTGTGTGGTCTATTAAGTGCTAAATCATCTGACAGTTTTTTTTTTTTTTTTTTCTGGGGGGGAGGTGGGGTGGGGGGTCAGGGGGACTGCTGTTTCCAGGGCAACATCCCAAACATATACATCTACTTTTTTTTTTTTTTATTGTAGGGATTTCTTGTTCTCAACCTGAGCTGGCCTGAGCTGAGGGTTGGATGACAGAAAGAATAAGGACAGTCTTCCCAGAGCCCCAAAAGCACAGTGCTGAGACTGGATGGCCCCAGGAGTTCCTGGACTAGAAATTTCCAGAGTATCTGAGCCTCCAGCTCAAGCAACCTGGTTAAGTCCCCCATCCAACCCCACAAGTAACAGAGACCAACTGCAAGTTAACAGAAAGGGGTATGGCTGGCTGTGCTGAAAGGAACTCCACTTCACAGACCTGGCATCCATCAGAGAGCCTGCCCAAGGCTGCAGTGAATTCTAAAACCAAAGACTAGCCCAGCAGAGGCACAAAGGATTTCCAACTCGAGTATCTTGAATGAAGTCAACACATAATCTAATGGGAGCCACAACCCCTAGCAGGGACACAGAGGTAATGCAGACTTGAAAGGCGCAGGTGACAATCTGCTAAAAGCATGCTTGCTCACCATGAACAGGAAGTAGGACCCCCTCATACCCGATCACTTGAGCTTAAGAAATAGCCAGGTTCTCCCAGCGGGAGGCTGCTCCCCTCCTCCCACCCGCGTTTCCCTGATCTAAGGTTGAAGATGGCGAGAACGCAGCTCATCCCATCTGTCTGAGGTAAGGGGTTTGAGAGAAGAGAAGGAATGGAGGGATTGGAGCTACAACCACCTCTCAAAGGAACACAACTGAACTGCAGACTTGGAGAAGCCAAGAGGAACCAGGACAGGCCATAAGGAGAGCTTGTTCATCGAGGTCAAGCTGTAAAGGCTGCACACAAGTGCAAGACACCACACTCACACCCACAGACATAAACATGCACCTCCACCCACCTAAAGCTCAGTCTTGAAAAATGGCATTAGACCCAACCAAGCAAACGTATGTTTTCATCCTCTTCCCCATCTCGGGGACACAGTTCAGGGCTGCCTGGGTATTTCAGGCGGGCAGCCACCACCCCATACACACCTGAAGCCACGGGTGTCTTAAAGCCTCTTCTGTCGTAAAACGCGCCTTTGGATCCACTATCAACAACTTCTTGACGAGATCCAGAGCTAAAGCAGTAAGATAATTTGGCAAATCACAGTGAGAAGGATAAAAACATTAAATCAACAAAATGAGAGTGTGCCAGAATCACAGGCCAACATCCAGAAAGAAGAGAGAGGGGCTGAGGTCACAGTGAGTCAGCAGACAGAGCAGGCAGGGCCCCCTAGGCCTCCCCACTCTCAGTATTTGTCCAAAGACTTTAGAACACCAGGAATGCCATGATGGTCCCCATGGCTCCCTGCTCAGATATCACAACTTGACTCTCTGTTCCTGCTCCCCTTATTGGACTCAAGTTCAAACTAATTAAAGCTGAACTTCCCCCAGTTCTAAAACACTCAGGATGTTCAGCCAACTCTCTCTGAGACCCACGGAGTGATGGAGAGAGTTCCTCAGCCAGGGAGAGCTCTCTCCTAGGAATCGCAGGCTTGGCAGAAACAAAGCTGGACTGGCCAGCAACAAGTGGAGGCTGACTGTATATTGCAACAGTATTATTTATCAGATGTTCTGACACTTAGCACAATCATCTGTGTTACGTTGTTTGACATTTAGTTTTAGTTTTTACTTTTCCTTTTGAGAATTACAAAGTTACCCTTTTAAATTCTAAAACACAGAATAACAAGTTACATTTAGCTTTTGCTGTGCTTACTACTTCAAAGGAGACCTTGTAACTAAAAAGTTACCCATTATTTTGCACACTTAAATAGATACCAGGCACAGTGAGTATATTACATTTAACCCTCACAAAACCTCCTTAAAATAGAGGTTTATTGTGGCCTCTTTTGGAGAAGGCAATAGCACCCCACTCCAGTACTCTTGCCTGGAGAATCCCAGGGACGGGGGAGCCTGGTGGGCTGCCGTCTATGGGGTTACAGAGTCGGACACGACTAAAGCGACTTAGCAGCAGTAGCAGTGCCCTCTTTTACAAATAAACAAAAAGGAGACCCAGAGAGGTTAAGTAACTTGCCTAAGGTCACAAAGCTAAGAAGTAGCAGCCCCAGGACACAAGCCTACATCAGCCTGACTCTGGAGCCCAAGTTCCCAGTAACTTCCTTTGCCTCTAAAATGGTGCAAAAACTAACAGAAAATAAGAACAGGATTGACAGGAGAAAACATCACAGAATTTGAAAATAAACTCCCATCGCAGCACACACACATTTTAGCAAACCACAAATTCTGAACTCTTTCGTATCCATACCCTTCTCTGAGACCTCTGCCCAGACTTCGGGAATGAAGTTGTATTTTCCACTGGTGATCTGATCCTTCAATGACACTTGAGTCTTATGCTCAGAGAAAGGTGGATACCCACTAAGGCTTCATATTGGTAGAGAGAGAAAGGAAAAGAAATCAAGTGGCATTCTCAGTGGCATTCAGATATATCGATTTTTTTTCAGCATAATGAAAAATCAGGTATTGTTTTAAATCAATGGTCAAAAAAAAAAAGTGACCTCAATTAAACACAAACTCTCTAACTGGACACATTTTTTATTTCACCTTAATACCACCAACCACAGTCTGAAGCGATAAAAACTTTTTCTTACCAAATGAAAAGAATAACTCCTAAACTCCAGCAGTCCACAGCCCGGTTATACCCAGCGGTTCCAAAGGAATTGAGAACCTCCGGAGCCAGGTAGGTGGGGGTACCACATAAGGTTCTCATCAGAGAGGTCTCCCCCAAAATCTTGGACTGCCCAAAATCAGTAATCTAAAGTAAGGACAAAAGGGCATCTCTTTTAATGTCATGAAATAAAAAGTAACATAGTCTGCCAATTCAAAAAAGACATGAAGGTTACAGTAGTTCCTAGCCTATGATTCATGCCACTGTTAATCTGGACTCTACACATTCTTTTCTTCGTAAGGTAATTTTAAAAAAATATTTTTATTTATTTGGCTCTTCTGAGTTTTAGTTGTAGCATCTAGTTCCCCAACCAGGGATCAAACCCCAGGCCCCCTGCGTTGGGAGAACAGAGCCTTAGCCACTGGACCCCCAGGAAAGCCCTGTAAGGTAATTTTAAATCCTGAAAGTTATTAAATTTTGCTTACATAAAATTCCTGAGCCAAGGAACTTTAAGGCTCAGGTTTTCTCCCAACTTAGATCTGTATTCTCTGTAACCTTACAAAAGGCTTATAACCCTTAACTGACACTCTAGAAGTCTAATAATTCCTGATTCTTCATAGACCCCAGTTTTTCAATGTTGGCTGAGGAGCTGGGGAAAAATACTTCACCTAGGTGCCACCTTCAGCAATTCTAAGGTGCAGGCTTGCTCTCGTTTTTTTTTTTTCTCTAAATCAACAGAGGATTCTCAAATGAAGCCAGGCTTGGGAAGTACTATCTTAGACAGAGGAAGACAGGGGATGTGTTTCTCCCATCTAGACTCTTCCTTCCTCTCTCTGAAGATGAAAGTGGCTTGTACACATGGAGCTGAATAAGTGCTCATTCGCATCTTCACTGGAGCAATACCACCTGGTTGCTAAAAGAACAGCTAAGAATGGAAAGGTCAAATTCCCTCCCTTTTTATGCTCCCACTTTTTACTTGATGAATTCGAAAACAGTTTCTGAACAGCAATCTACTGGAGTGGCCACATACAGAGCATAAATTTCTTACCTTTATAAGGCAGTCCTCCTTTGGAGATGACAGGAGAACATTCTCTGGCTTTAAATCCCGATGTATAATGCCATTTTCATGAAGGTACTACAGAGAGGAGTGACCTTTAGATTCATGGAGCAGGCGCGTGAGACAGACACACACACATCTTATAGCTGGATGAAATTATAACTCATGTTACGACCATATTCTCTCCCAAATCAGAAAACCACTGGATAAGTGGACTACTATTTACAAATTTGCTTGCAAGAAAATCTTTAAAAAGTAGAAAAATGAAAAAGGCAACTTATGACAGCAGACCTTTTATTTCGCTCTTCAAGACAATAACTATTCCTTCATGTTAGCAGAAACAGAAGGTGTCAGCTTCAATAATAAAAATGCAACAGGTGACATGAAACATTTGGGGACTATTTAATCTATAAAAATTCTACCAAAATAGTGTATTTGTTGATTCCACTTCTGAGAATATTTTTAAAGGGACTCTACAAAGTACACATATGTAAATTATCTGAACACCTAGAGTTAACATATTCCTTGATGCAAGATCAGTCTTTGAAAACTTGATGACTGAAATAGAATGGTTTCTAAACATCATAAATAGAAGGATGTTTCTCTGTGTACTCATTTTTATATACCAAGTCATATTTCTTTAGGAAAAAAAGAATTTCCCACGTCCACTGATCTGAACTCAATTCACGTTAATATTCTTGGTATAAAGTTGGGAGCAAACCATTAAGGGCCTTCCCTGGTGACTCAGTTGATAAAGAACCTGCCTGCAATGCAGGAGACCCGGGTTCAATCCCTGGGTCAAGAAGATCCCCTGGAGAAGGAAATGGCACTGCACTTCAGTATTCTTGCCTGGGAAATTCCATGGTCAGAGGACCCTGATGGGCTACAGTCCACAGGGCCACAGAAGTTGGACACAACTTAGCAACTAAAGCACCACCACAAACCATGAAGAGAGTAAAACACTGGTTAGATTGATAAGAGCAGATACTACACGTTACACGTGATCTTAACCAAAAGGCTGAGAAGTGATGTTTGGCAGAAACCAGCACAATTCTATAAAGCAATTATCCTTCAATTAAAAACTAAATTTTAAAAAATTAAAAACATAAAAATCACTGGTTAGGTGTTTGTGGGCTTTAGGTTTCTCTGGATATCCCTCTGGCCTACAGCAAAATACCTCCAAAACACTCATGTGCCTGCTGCAGCACTGAAATATACACATTATCATGTGTAAGCTCAGCTCAGTTCAGTCGCTCAGTCATGTCCGACTCTGTGTGACCCCATGGACTGAAGCACACCAGGCCTCCCTGCCCATCACCAATTCCTGGAGATTAGTCAAACTCAAGTCCTTTGAGTCGGTGATGGATCCAACCATCTCATCCTCTTTTGTCCCCTTCCCCTCCCGCCTTCAATCTTTCCCAGCATCAGGGTCTTCTCCAATGAGTCAGTTCTTTGCATCAGGTGGCCAAAGTATTGGAGTTTCAGCTTCAGCATCAGTCCTTTCAATGAATATTCAGGACTGCTTTCCTTTAGGATGGACTGGTTGGATACAGATAGCTAATGGAAAGTTGCTGTATAGCACAGGGGGGTCAGCCTGGTGCTCTGGGACAACCTACAGGGGGAGGGAGGGAGATTCAAGAGGGAGGGGACGTGTGTATACCTATGGCTGATTCATGTTGATGTATGATAAACCAACACAACATTGCAAAGCAATTATCCCCCAATTAAAAATAAATAAATGGGAGAAGAAAAAAAAAAAACAGGATGCTACAGATGAAGGAAACCCCTAGCACTGTGCCACGGGGGAGTGATTTATCCTCACACCTGCCCAGTTGCCTCCTCACCCCTGCCCCAGAGGTAAGGGGGATTTCTGCAAGGATCAGGCACAACAGAGATCCCTGCCCCCCATTAAAACCTCCTAGCTAAAGAGAAGCCATGTGGGACCGTGTGTTTATTTCTTTAACTTCCTTATTTCTTTTTTTTTTCTCTTAAACTTCACAGCAAGAACTTTCTCATCTGAGTCAAAGGGGTGGGGTGTTTTCGCCAAGAACAGAACAACCCACACACAGACTCTGCTCTCTGGGTTTTTATCCCTGGTGCCTCATTTTCTGCCAACTTGGAGAGTAACTCACCTAAAAGAAAGCTGTCAAAAGCACCGAGGGCTTCTCTTACCTGCACGGCCAGGAGCATCTGGTAAAAATAGAGCTTGCATGTGGCTTCTTTCAGGCGCTTATGCCCCACCACCCTGTCGAACAGCTCTCCTCCTTCCATTCTGAAACACACAGGCAAAGCAGGGGGTTCATTCCTAGAGGGAAACTCACTTGGAGGGAAGATAACAACACAAACAGAACAAACTCATCAAGACAAGTAAAGTGGTTTATGCACTCTCGGCTCCCATGTGTCAAGGCAATGAGGTAATTAGCCACATCCACAATAAACACGCGTCCGTCGGAAACTGAGGAGCAAGGAAAGATAGAGGAAGAGAGTGGCGGGCATTGGACATGCTTGGGGAGCTTTCAGAAAACCTGATGCAGTAGATCGGAAGCAGACTCCAGGGGTCTGCATTTTTACTGTGCACCCAGGCGGTTCTGAGACTGGTGTAGGGGAGAAAGCAGGAGCCTATGACCTGACAACTGGGTCTGAATTTCAGCTCCACCACGTCCCAGCTGAGGGACTTGGGGTGACTTATGCAACCTCTCTGAGCTTGTTTCTAAACCCCTTCAACAAATGGGGATAAAACCCCACCTACCTTGATGGCTGCTGTAAAAATTAAGAGATTAACTGCTGTGGGTAAAGCACCCGGCACAGTGGAGATGCTTGGCCAGATTATTCATCCCTCTGCAATCCAGTTCCCATTTCTGCCAAGTGGAGCTAAAGACAATAACTAACTTACCACTTCACTTATGTGACTTCCCTGGTGTCTCAGATAGTAAAAGCGTCTGCCTACAACGCGGGAGACTCAGGTTCGGTCCCTGGGTTGGGAAGATCCCCTGGAGAAGGAAATGGCAACCCACTCCAGTGTTCTTGCCTGGAAAAACTCAGGGACGGAGGAGCCTGATAGGCCCTAGTTCATGGAGTCACAAAGAGTCGGACATGACTGAGCAACTTCACTACTACAACTCACCACTAACTTGTACATAACCTGGATGACAGTTATGCAGGTTACATGAGTCAATCCCAGTGAAATGCTTACAGCAGGTTTTGGCTCATATTAAGTGTTTCATTAGTATCAGTTACTGCCATTGTATTATTACTACTATTATTAAACTATTTCTTTAAATTTATCTGACTGAGCCAGGTCCTAATTGCGGCACACGGGATCTTCAATCTTCATTGCAACATGTGGAATCTAGTTCCCTGACCAGGAATTGAACCCAGGCACCCTGCCTTGGGAGCACGGAGTCTTAGCCACTGGGCTACTGGGGAAGTCCCGAACTGTTTTAATGAGATCCAGTCAAATAATAAATCTCCTATTTCATAGCAACAGATATTCCCTTAAGCACTTCAAGGGCCGTCCAGTCTCTCCTAGCGCAATGACTGGCCTGCTGTTTACTCTATAATCTTTATGATCAGCCAGCACGGCCACTGTTGGCCACTCAGGAGTAAGGCCCAGCCTGTCTGCCATGACGGCCAGTCCCAGAAACACTGCGCACTTAGGCAGAATGGACACCAAGGCAGGCCTTTTTCAGGAATGAGACGGTAAATGATTTTAATCACACCAAGTACAGCTGCAAGTACACCAGCGCCTGAAAGATATTCAGGTGTCACCCTGGTGCAGTGATCCTGAGCAACGAGGGCCACCCAGGTTCTTTCAGAGTATAACACGCACCTGTGTTTGAGCACCATGCGTGCCACATGCTCCGCTGGAGGCCTTCCAGCCCTCAGAGCATTTGATCCTTATGACTGCACAGGGAGCTATCGTTATTACTTAACACTAGGAATGTGAAACTCAGGTGAAATCAACTAACCCATGGGTAGACAGCTGCTGCTGCTGCTGCTGCTGCTAAGTCACATCAGTCGTGTCCGATTCTGTGCAACCCCATAGACGGCAGCCCAACAGGCTCCTCTGTCCCTGGGATTCTCCAGGCAAGAACACTGGAGTGCGTTGCCATTTCCTTCTCCAATGCATGAAAGTGAAAAGTGAAAGTGAAGTCGCTCAGTCATGTCCGACTCTTCTCGACCCCATGGACTGCAGCCCACCAGGCTCCTCCATCCATGGGATTTTCTGGGCAAGAGTACTGGAGTGGGTTGCCACTGCCTTCTCCAGGGGAGACAGCTAGTCACCAGCAAAGTGGGCTTCAAACCCAGGCCTCAGATCCACCTGCCTTTGGAAACACTAGAGTGATTTTTAGAATTCATACTAACCTCATGTGCTTGTTTTACGGGCCACCCCCCACATACACACGCTGAGAGTCCCCAGGATGAGAAATGCAGGCCAGCATTAGACCCTTTGGTTGGTTTATAAGCATTTAAATGGAAACAAAAAAGTTTGCTACTTACAATTCCAAAACAATATAATAATCTTCAGCATCAAAAAAGTCTTTAATCTTGATGATACAAGGCTAAAAGGGGGAAAGGAGAAAAAATAGTTAAGAAGCTCCCCAAGAGGAGAAGTACAAGAGCAGAACTCGGGACACCCACCCAAGGTGTCAAGGAGGCCAAGACCAGGCATCTGGTCCTTGCCTCAGGACTCTCTGCAGTTCATGCAGGGGAGGAGCGTGCGTGTGTGCTCAGCCGCTTCAGTGGAGTCTGACTCTATGCAGCCCCATGGACTGTAGCCTACCGGGCTCCTCTGTTCATGGGATTCTTTTCATTCATGTTCATTGCCATGGCCTCCTCCAGGGGATCTTCCTGATCCAGGGGTCGAATCTGCATCTCTAAAGTCTCCTGCATTGGCAGGTTGGTCCTTTACCCCTAGCACCACCTGGGAAGCCCGCAGGGGAGGAGACAGAACTCTAGCTTGCTCCTTTGTGAGCACACACAATAAACTCTCTGCCCCACCAAACTAACAAGGGCGCGGTCCATGCTTCACACTTAACGCTGGCGCCAAGGCTGGAAGGCCAATCTCTTCACAGCCTTCCTCCTCCGTCCCAGAGCACAGGGACTCAAGGACACCTAAGAAACCAGGGAGCCTGACAAGGAGCGCGAGTAAAGGAAGCCCAGGTTGGGGGCCCAGCCATGCTGCCAGACAGCAGGGCCATTCAACTAAGGCAACTGGCACCGCAGGGCAACCCATGAGACAAGACCCTCCATTTTCCAAGGAAGAGGGCAATTCTAGTTTCAGAAGAACTCAAAAGCACATACGTGCGGTGGAGGAGAGAGAGACACACACCGTGGCTGACAGTCTGTGACCTCTGATCAATGCTGGGTGCATTTGCTAAAGAACAAGGGAGAACCGTACAGTACATCTAATGCATATAACACCCCTATTGTTTTCTCTAGTACAAAGGATGGATGGTAAAGCTAGTGGTCAGGGTAGATACAAGAAGTGGTAAGGATCAATGACATACACTCCTTCCCACCAGGGAAAAGGATTCTGGCTATGTCAATCAAAAGGAAGAGAGTGGGAAGATTTTTAGACTGTATTTATTTTCTCATCAAAATCTCGGTTTTTATTGGCATATCTATTCACTTTAGATTTTTCAACTTTCGATTAAAAAGAGCAACACCCACCAGAGTGATTTTCCTGCAAAGCACATTTCATCCCTTCCATTGCTGATTAAAATCCTCCAAGTGATACCTCCCCACCATGAACTGTTGGTGGAGAATGGACGCCCCACCACCTCCCCCAGCACGGTGGATCTTGGAAACACAACGCCAAGTGGAAAGGGCAAATCTCGAAACGCTTTTTTGAGTATGAGGTATATTCGACAGTATGATCAGGTTTCTTCGTTCTTAAACTCACAGCAAGTTCAAATGTGTTCATCCTACCAGTTCGCTTTACCACTTACACTTTACATGTGTCGGATATTATATAATTTTAAATTATTTTAATGCAGAAAGGGAGAAGAGTGAGAGGAGGGAAGGAAGGAAGAAAATAGAAATCCTTCAGCACCTTGCAGCCGAGAGGCTGCAATCCAACTTCTCAGCAGGGGTTACCAAGACCTTCCAGACCCAGCCTCCTCCTGCCCCCACTACCCCCCAGCCTCATCTCCTTCTGCCCATCCCAAATATCCTCCTCTCCAGGCCACAGAACTCCCCATCCACCCCAGGCTCTCTCCCCATGTCACATCTTTGCTCACACTACCCTCCAGCCTGGTGATCCAGCCTTCTGGCCACATGTGGCCTCAGGTATCAAGCCCTAGCTCAAAGTCCCCTTGGATTTTTTTTTTTTTTTTGGCACACCACACTCTGTAGCATGTGGGTCTTAGTTCCCCAATCAGGAATCAAACCTGTGTCCTCTGGATGGCAGATTCTTAACCATGGGACCACCAGGGAAGTCCCCCCACTTCCACAGTTTGGATCCACACTTTCTGCAGTAGTACTCATCTGTGTGGCCCCACAAGGAAATTGATACCCAACAGAAGTCTTTCACCAGGTACTGCATGGGCTAAGTCAACGAGTCAGTCTTATTTTTATCTTCCTAGGACCAACATTCAACAGAGCAGCTGGCACACGGGGGACACTCATATGCTGTCAAGTTTAATACCATCAGCATCAATAACAGACACAACCACCCACTGAGGGTGGGTCCTGCTGGCCACGTTTTGGTCACGGATTCTACAGCCATGGGGTCAGGCTGACAGTAAACCATTTCTACCTCTCCTTACCCGTGATCACTGTATACTTGGCTCTGCAGGACCACCTGTTACTGTCACGATAATGGAAACACCAAATATTCACTGTAGTATTACATTAAGAGGAACAGAAAAGAGACCTGAGGGACTTTCCTGGAGGTCCAGTGGTTACAAGTTCGTGCTTCAGGGGTGAGGGTTTGATCCTTGGTTGGGGAACTAAGATCTTACATGGCACATGGCCGAAAATAAAAATAAATAAAAAGAAAAATGAGAGCTAAAGTGAAGAGGAACTAAGGAGCCTCTTGATGAAGGTGAAAGAGGAGAGTGAAAAGGTTGGCTTAAAGCTCAACATTCAGAAAACTAAGATCATAGCATCTCCTCCCATCACTTCATGGGAAATAGATGGGGAAACAGTGGAAACAGTGTCAGACTTTATTTTTAGGGGGCTCCAAAATCACTGCAGATGGTGATTGCAGCCATGAAATTAAAAGACGCTTACTCCTTGGAAAGAAGGTTATGACCAGCCTAGATAGCATATTCAAAGGCAGAGACATTCCTTTGCCAACAAAGGTCTGTCTAGTCAAAGCTATGGTTTTTCCAGTAGTCATGTGTGGATGTGAGAGTTGGACTGTGAAGAAAGCTGAGCGCCGAAGGATGGATGCTTTTGAACTGTGGTGTTGGAGAAGACTCTTAGTCCCTTGGACTGCAAGGAGATCCAACCAGTCCATTCTAAAGGAGATCAGTCCTGGGTGTTCTTTGGAAGGAATGATGCTAAAGCTGAAACTCCACCTCATGTGAAGCGTTGACTCATTGGAAAAGACTCTGATGCTGGGAGGGATTGGGGACAGGAGGAGAAGGGGATGACAGAGGATGAGATGGCTGGATGGCATCACCGACTCGATGGACGTGAGTTTGGGTAAACTCCGGGAGTTGGTGATGCACAGGGAGGCCCGGCATGCTGGGATTCATGGTCGGACACAACTGAGTGACTGAACTGAACTGAACTGAAAATTCTCTTATAACAGAAAGACAACAAGCTATTATTGTTGATAAGCCAAGAAACAGCGGTTTATGCATTAATAAATCACGTAGAAATAACGGAGGTAAATTCTTCTTTAAAAAAAGCTGAAAAAAATTTTAAATGCACTTCGCATGAGGTGGCCAAAGTTCAAAAAAAAAAGAAAATAAAATAAAATAAAAAAAATTTTAAATGCAGGAAGGTGATTAGTAAAGAAGTAAAGCTGCTGTTTATAAACCTTTTAGCACCATCTGACTCTAGAATATACACCTGTGACATCTTTTTCTTTTGGCAGCGAGGCACATGTGCTCTTAGTCCCCTGACCAGAGATCGAACCCTTGTCCCCTGCAGTGGAAGCGCAGCGTCTTAACCACTGGACCGCCAGGGAAGTCCATAATAAAATGAAAAGAAAGGCAGAAGAAAAGACACACACATGGAAAAGGAACAGGAGAGGAAGGACTGGGAACTGCTTGGTCTGGGAATGGGGGGCGGCCAGAGCCAGCATGCACTGTCTCCAGTCCCCACCAGCTCTAGAGCCACAGGCTGCAGCTGTCACAGCTGAAGTGTCTCAGAAACCAGAGGCCACCAACCCAGACCCTCCACTTAGGTCCTACAGGGCAAAGGGTAGGGAATTGCAGATCACTGTCATGCCCCCAGTGTGTTTCCTATGCCGAGAGCTTTGTGTGCATGCTCAGTCACTCAGTCATGTCCGACTCTTTGAAACTCTATGGACTATAGCTCACCAGACTCCTCTGTCCATGGGATTCTCCAGCCAAGAATACTGGAGTGGGTTACCATTTCCCTTCTCCAGGGGATCTTCCTGACCCAGGGATCGAACCTGGCTCTCTCCAGTGTGTCCTGCACTGCAGACAGATTCTTTACCACTGAGCCACCTGGGAAGCCCTGAAAACTTTAGAAGCACATATTCAAGTCTCATTGACCTTTGAGGTAAGTATCCTACGGTCTCCAGGAACAGACAAGGGAGCAGAAGCTCTGCAAAGTGAAATGACCTGCTCAGAACAAGGGATGGGAACTCAGGTCTGTCTCCCCACTAGACTAAAGCCATGTAAGAGGAGAGATGGCCAGGTCTATCTGTGCTGACTGCCTGGGGCCTAGAAAACAGGCTGGCACCATAAACATTTGACAATTGATAAATCAGTGCCTGACTCTAAAGGCCAGGGTCTACTGGACTTTATACTAGGCTCTACTCACTGTCCCCAAACATCCAAATGCGCTCATGTGCCCATCTCTACTTCCCAAGGGCTCCCAAGTGCCCTTGTAAATTGCCAACAAAAATCTCCAAGGATCTTTTTTAGAGTTTTAAATTCCTCTCCTCTGCAGCAGATATCGGATTTATATAAATGTTATGCTTGGGGATCTTCTGACATCAGAGAAAATTCTCTGAGGATTCTAAGTGTTTATCTTTGGGGGATGTTTGAAGCAACCCCACCCTGGTAAATTAGAGGGCTCCTCTCTTTAACGAGATTCCAGATCCCATGGAAAAAAGGAGGCAAAGGCAGGGAAGAGGTAGAAGTTGCAAGGCATTAGAAGAAAGCCAAGCAGGAAGCTCGGCCACTCACATTCTCATGGGTCTTCAGAACCACCACAAATTCTAAAGGAACCTACTGAATTGTTGTGTCCACGTGATGTTCTCAGTTTCTATTTGTTGTTAGGAGGATCTGACCAGGTCAGAGAAGGGAGAAGAAATCTTTTGTAGTTCAGAAGTTAAGAACCAAAATCAGACAATCCAGGGGTCCCCAACCCATGGGAACTGGGACCACACAGCAGGAGCTGAGTAGTGGGCAAAGGAGCAGTTTCACTTGTACTTATGGCTGCTGCTAAATTGCTTCAGTCGTGTCCAACTCTGTGCGACCCCAGAGACAGCGACCCACCAGGCTCCTCTGTCCCTGGGATTCTCCAGGCAAGAACACTGGAGTGGGTTGCCATTTCCTTCTCCAATGCATGAAAGTGAAAAGTGAAAGTGAAGTCCCTCAGTCATGTCTGATTCTTCACGACCCCATATACTGCAGCCCACCAGGCTCCTCCGTCCATGGGATTTTCCAGGCAAGAGTACTAGAGCGGGGTGCCATTGCCTTCTCTGGTACTTTTGGCTGCTCCCCATCAATCAAATGACCACCCACTGGTTCTGTATTATGGTGAACTGTATCATGATTTCATTATATATCACAATGTAATAATAATAGAAATATAAAGTACATAATAAATGCAATGCACTTGAATCATCCTGAAACCAATCCTCCACTCACCCTGGGTCCAGGGAAAAATCATCTTTCATGAAACCAATTCCTGGTGCCAAAAAGGCTGAGGACCACTGAGATAATTCTCAGCTGGAAGACTGGAGGTCTTATTTCAAGTTTAACTCATGTAGCTCACGACTACATGGGGGCCCATGAATTAATGAAGAAACACAGAAAGAAGAAAAAGGAAGATGTGAGGCGTCCCACTCGTCTTTCTTTCTCTTCTCACATCTTTAGACTCTTTCCACTGAGACAAGGTCCTGATCGCACAAAAAAAGACAGGACCTCTGATACTCAGTGGGGCCAGAGACACCATTCAAACACCCAAGATGTTGTCATACTTATTGGGTATACTCTTGGATATATTTGATTTATTCCAACCAAGGTGAATGGAAATCAGCACCTCCCAAAGGTACTTAAGAGGTATTAAATTCAGGTATAATTAATGTACCAAAAGAGATTTAGCAGATTTACTATGTCTTTTGGTCCAGAACTAACTCAGTGGAAAAATAACATAATTAATGATAAAATTTTTGTATTGTCCTTTCAAAATTTTAGGGTAAAGCTCTTCCCAGCGTAACAGCTAAAACCATGCATGTATGCATACACACACGTATACACACACAATTAAGGAACCCAGGTTAATACTAGTTTTATTACACTGAAGTGCTTTGCACTCTCCCCATTTTTTGAGATAAAAGAATTTAAGTATGTGTCATGTTTTTATAGTAGTACTTACATGATTTAGTTTCTTCAAAATTTCTATTTCTGTTTCAACATCGAGTGCCGGATCCTTTAATAAAATAACATTAGTTTATTAATGATAATAATAGCCAATATGCAGAAAATGTTTACAGTTAAACTTAGTTGAGTAAAGGCTTCCTGAGTTCCAAACTCAGCACTGTTCTTACAAAGAAATCAAGGATGAATTACACAAAAACTCAC
Organism: Bos indicus x Bos taurus; assembly: GCF_003369695.1. Taxonomy (NCBI): domain Eukaryota; kingdom Metazoa; phylum Chordata; class Mammalia; order Artiodactyla; family Bovidae; genus Bos; species Bos indicus x Bos taurus. The sequence goes on along the minus strand of NC_040092.1, from coordinate 4,784,550 downwards.
CTAAAATCACTTTGCAAAATGCTTGGTAAATAATAAGCCATTCAGTAAGTGACTAGGCTCTATGCCAAGCTCTTTATCTAAAAGGGTCATCTCATGTAAGCCCCATAATCCAAGTGAACTGGGCTCTGAAAGTATTCCCATTTGACAGACAGAACAAGGCTCAGAGAAAGGAAGCCACTTTCTGCAGTTCCCGCAGCCAGAAACAAATGTGTTCCCACTGTTCTTACATTGACCTGGTAAGCTCTGCTTGTCTCATCAAACTGAGGAATTGTTTACATTTGTAAATATAATACAACAAGTAAAAACCATAAAGGAGAAGGTATTCAATTAAACTGTGTAAAGAAAACATAAAGTCACATTTCTCATAATTAAGCAGAGCCAGGTTCCAATTTCAAATGCAAGCTGAGATATTTACTGAGACTCTAAAGGGAAGAGGAAGCTTCAGGGTAGAAAAGTCGCTCTCCGTTACAATTCCAGAAGAATGACTCGAGTTACTCAACCTCACGGGCTACACCCTCTACAAGCAAAGAGGATATAGAATTACATATTTATGTAAAATGGACTTCAGCGAAGAAAGCCAGATGTTTAATTTTAAAAGCCAGCCTCTTCCTGTAAGCCGGTAAACTCATTACCAAGGCCGGGTATACTCTGATGATAGAGAGCTCTAAAGAATATGATGGGATTTGAAAGATGAAATTAAAACATAAAATTGTGCTCCAAGTCATTAAGAATCTGTTAGGTTATTTTCTTCCCCCCAAAATGGAAAACAAACCCAGAATCACAGGGGAAAGATCTATAACAAAGTGAACACTGAAAGGAAATTCCTCTTGCTATGTGAGAATGCATTGTCTAGGGACCAAAAAAAAAAAATCGATCTTTAAGGAATGTAAAGCATAATAGCCAGAAACAGCTGGCCACAAAGGAAAACGTGACTAGAGGACACATTTTATATTACTTTGTAGGGTCATGTGTTGAAAAACCAATACATTTGGCCACTCCACCAATGCAGTAAGTATGTATTACAGGAAATGTAAAAAGTGAATGGTTACCATATAAAGAGACCATATAATTTAATCAAGATCTTTTAAAAATCTATAAACATGGAGGTATTCATTGCCACATTATCAGGAAGAACAAAGAATTAGAAATTATCTCAATGACCTAAATGATCAAGCAGAGAGATGGATGAATAAAGTGTGATAAAGCTGGTGAAACAGAGACTCAATCATCCAAAAGGATATAGTAGGGAAGAGTTTACGCATTAATGCTTATGTGGAAAAGCAGAATACAAAACTGTATACAATACGATCTCAGCCATCTAGAAACATGAGTTCACAGGAACAAAGACCAGAAGGAAAGGGAAAACTAAAAGCAGCTGTGGGGTTCCAGCAGTGGGGATACAGCGGGATTTTTTTTTTCTCCCCTAATTTCCTTTCGTTTATTGTAAAAACAGTCTTGTAACAACTTGGAAGGAAAAAAAAAAAGTTCCTGCTATGTGTATTATTATGTACAACCAAATATTTTTGGAAACAAATTATCTGTGTTTAGGTTAGTTCAGTATACCCAAAATTTTCCAAAGTTCTTCTGAGCGGTAAATTCTTTATGATGGGGCCAAGCAGCCACCAACACAGGTACTTACTGCCTCTCTCTCAGAGCCGATAGCAAACTTCCTCTTGCTAATGATCTTTATGGCCACTTTCTTACATGTCTTCCTCTCGAAAGCTAGCTTCACCTCACCACAGGCACCGCTAATAGGGAAAAATGTAAAAAGTGATTGACTGTCACAGTGTTTTAAATCCTGAGACCCACCACTCTTGAACTGGCCTGAGCTATTTCAAGTTAAAGACAGTCCATTGTCTGTTTTCAGAAACCTCACCAGGGTAAGATGTCAAGGGCATAAAGGAACAGGGACCATCCAGCAACAAATTTGGAGTCAGCTCCAAATTCCACTTTTTGAGCCAAGCGATATAAACCTAAATCTTACTGTCCCTCCAGATTGTGAAATGCTCAGAAAGACACTAAAAATAAATCAGAGAGAAATAACTTCTCCCAGAGGCCAGAGAAAGATCAAATATACAACCAAGTCCTAGTTTAAAATGAATGCCTGCAACAAAGAATATTAAACAGCATCTGAAAATAAATTACTTCCACTCATCCATTTCTCTTTCTTATTCTCTGTCTTCAAAGGAAATGCATAAGCAGTTGATGCCATGAATTGCACTGTAAATAAAATCACTAAGAAACCAATAGTATCCCAGGAAACTGCTTGCAGCAAGCTCCTCAAGATTCGCAATTAACTGGGATGCTGATGCTAAAATGCAGGACTGCTACCCAGGATGGCACCCAGTACAGTTAATCAAGTATCAAGCCCTCGTTACCTACCTGCAGTAGATTTTTATAATCATTGTGGGTCTGGGGATGGGGTGAGAGGGTTGCCGAGACATCTTTTTTTATGTATCGTGTATATACATAAAATTTGCCATTGTAATCATTTTAAAGTGTACAATTCAGTGGCATTAAGTACATCCACAATGTTGTACAACCATCATTTCTATCAAGTTCCAGAACTTTCTCACCAGCACAAATGGAAACCCCATACCCACTCAGTGTTCACTCTCCATTTTTCCTGTCCCTGCTGCTGCTAAGTCGCTTCAGTTGTGTCTGACTCTGTGCGACCCCATATGGAGACGGCAGCCCACCAGGCTCCCCCATCCCTGGGATTCTCCAGGCAAGAACACTGGAGTGGGTTGCCATTAGCCCCTGGCAAATTCTATTTCTCTCTGTAAAGATCTGCCTGCTCAGAATATCTCCCACCAGTAGATTCATACAGTATGTGGTCTTTTTTCCAACTTCTTTTACTTAGAATGTTTTGAAAGTTCAGCCATGCTGTATCAGTATGCTCATCAGCATGTTCATCCGTGCATGTATTAGTATTTCATTCCTTTTTATAGCTAAATAGTAGCCTGTTCTATGGATACATCACCGTTTGTTTATCCATTCTCTTGTTGATGGACACTTAGGTCGTTCCCACCTTTTCGCTATTGTGAACAGAGCTGCAGCGGAACATTCATGCACAAGTTTTTGTTGAACATCTGTTTCCAATCTGGGGGGTATATACCTACAAGGGGAACTGCTGGGTCATATGGTAATTCTATGTTTAACTTTTTGAGACAACATCAAACTATTTCCCACAGTGGCTGTACCATTGTACATTCCCAACAGCACTGCATAAGAGTTCTAATTTCTCTGCATCCTCACAAACGCTTGTCATCTTCTGTTTCTTTACTACGGTCATCCTAGTGGGTTTGAAGTAGCATCTCACTGTGCTTTTGATTTACATTTGCCTAATGACGCTATCTTCTCAAGTGATTTGGGGTCACTTCTATATCTTCTTTTGGAGAAATGTCTACTTAAATATTTGCCCATTTTTAAATTGGGTTCTCTTTTTGTTGTTGAATTGTAAGAGTTCTTTACCTATTCTGGATATTGAGTCCGTATCACTTGTCAATATATATATCACTCAATATATATATTGATATCTCACTTGCAAATATTTTCTCATTTCATATGGGTTTCACTCTCCTGACAGTGTCTTCTGACATGCAAAAGTTTTAAAATTTGACAGAGTCTGGTTTTTCTATTTTTTCTCTTGCTGCTTGCATTTTTGGTGCCATTTGAGAAACCACTGCAAACTCGATGATCATAGAGTTGTCTCCATGTTTTCCTTTTACAGTTATATAGGTAAACCTCTTACATTTAGTTTTTTGTTTCATTTTGAGTTAACTTTCATATATGGTATGAGATAAAGTTCCATGTAACTATGATTTTTAAAAATCTACTCAAAACACTTTCTAATTCCCCTTCTGCTATGATAACAGTCACCTTTTGCCTGAGAAAACTTTGTTGAGTCTAGCAGAGTACCTATAGTAGTACAACACCCACTCCTGGGACTATGGGGTAGATGTACACATAAAATTGAGCCAATTAGGGATTTCTTTGGAATCAAATGCTGATGTTGGGAGAGAAACAATTCTCTATGCTGTAGTTTCTAGAAGAAAGAAAATATGAATATGAGACTCCTGGAAGGCATTTTTCCTGACACCCAGAGAAAGTAATTCTATGGGAGAACAGCAAAGAATACAGGCATCAAGAGATGGAGAAAAAGCCCTGGTAACATTTCAGTAACCCTCAGACTGAGCCACATAAAGCCAAATAGATAATTAAAACATAAGAGTGAAATAAAGCCCTAAAGGCCTCTTGGTCCAGTCATACCAGAAGTCAACTGTGCCCCCGTATTCCCCAGTTATAACAGCCAGTAAATTTATTTTGTTACCTGGCTCATTTCTGTCCCTTGCTAAAAGCTAGAGAATTTGTGTTGAATCCTCCCTTAGGAAAAACAAGAGTCCCAGACATTTCTTTAGGGTTGACACAAATTTGGCTGCGAGCTTCTAAGCAGCCAATGCCAAATATGGGAACACAATGAGCTACTGAATTTAATGTTCATAAACTGAAATATCTCTCGCAAATAATCATAAAGAGTACATTGTGCTTAATTCTCTGTGGCAGGAACGTGAGTGATTATCACCTTCTCCTATTTTCTTTCATGTTTCCGAAAATATCAATAAACAGAAAGTCTGTCGGGGACAGGGGAGGGCTGGGAGGGTGAAGGACATCGGGTGCGTGGTAAAGGTGTCCTAACACCTTCCCTAAGGAAGTGGTTCTTGATGGGCAACCCCCAAAGGGCCCTAAGATCCATTCAGAATGCCCACAAAGTCAGTACTAGCTAGAGAATGACACGAAGACATCATTTGCCTTTTTCTCTCTCATTTTCTCACGAGTGTACAGTTTTCCAGAGGCTACATGGTATGCAGTATCATAAAAAAACACAAGTGAAAAAGCAAATATCAGGCTCCAGCCACCATCTAGTAAGCCAGGTATGAAACAGATTTGTAAAAATGTGAAGCTTTCCCTCTCTTCTCACTAATCTTTTCTAAAATAATTATTTTTCATTGAAAAAAAATGTTATTTATCTTAACATAAGTGACTATTTTTTAATGAATTAACAAATATTAGTAACATGCCTCCATTTTAATTTCTGGGCTTCCCTGGTGGCTCAGTGGTAAAGAATCCGCCTGCCAATGCAGGAGATATGCCTGGGTTGGGAAGATCCCCTGGAGAAGGAAATGGCAACCCACTCCTATATTCTTCCCTGGGAAATCTCATGGACAGAGGAGTCTGGCGGGCTACGGTCTGTGGGGTTGCAAAGAGTCGGACATGACTAAATGACAGAAACAATTTTAATTTCTAACACAGTAAATTTCAAGACCTAAGTCACACGAACAAAAGCTCTTTGACGTCTTCAGTAATTTTTAGGAGTGTAAGGGGTCCTGAGACCAAAAGATTTTTGAGAACTTTGCTATTCAATGGTCAGCTCCATTTCTCTTCCCAAGATGTCACAATTCTGAAGAATGCAGAAATGCAATAAATGTTTCTTTATGGAAGGTAATGAAAATGTTCTAAAATTGATTGTAGTAAAGGCTTCACAGTTCTCTGAATATATGAAAAACCATTGAATTGTACACTTTTAAATGGGTGAATTATATGATATAAAAATTATCTCAATAAAATTGCTTTTAAAAAGAAAAAACTGTTCAACTGAAAATGATCAAATAAATCAGTAACATACCTATCACAAACAGGTACCCTAAAATATTTTCTATACATAACAAATGCTATAAAATCAGGAACAAAAAGCTAACCAGTAACAAACATCTAGAAAGAAATTAAGTGCAAGTTCCATAAGAAAACAAAAAAGTTACCTTCCGAGAGTTTTTGACATGATGTATTCGTCTCTTAATTCCTTAGGATACACTGACTGATCATCTACAGTCAGATCAAAAAATACAAAAACTAAGGGGAAAAAATGGCAGAGACAAGTCCCATTAATCCATTTGATAAAGAGAAGATAAATGGTCCTATAACTTAGTAAACATATGGAGTATAAGACAATCATGCTTAGTTCCATTTAACATCTAACCCCAAAGAAATCACTAGCTAGGCCAACGGATATCATGAAACCCTTGAGAAATGATGGCAGCAAGTTTCATTCCCACAATGGAAACACAGTATCATTCTCACTTCACGGCAAGAAACTCATATGTCAATGCTGTGCTTAGTCACTGACCTCAGAACAGTTATCAGCTGGGCCCAGAACCAAATGCCAAATAGTTTAAATCTAGAAAATATATTCAAGGCAAGTAAATATCCAGATAAAAATAAAGCCAGAGGTCACCATCACTAATATTATCACCTTTCAGTCATTTCTACCTTTACCTAGCTGGTATCTTACAGCGCAAACCATCCTGAACTTACTTGTAAAATTAAATAACACTTTCCCCCCAAACCTCCTTTATTTATTTACTATTTGGCCTACATCTGAGACAGAGTACCACAAAAACTGCTCATTTCATAATTTAACCATCCACTGGTCCAAACCTGCAGTCAGTTATTAAACACTACAATTCTACAAAATGGTACATTTGCAACAGCCTATAATATCAGGAAACACTGAAATTTGTGAAGACCCATGAGTTTCTCAGATTTCAACTGACAGGTCTTAACCACTCTGGAGTAACCTAGAGAACCAGTGTCAGGCAGAAATCTGAACCAGCTCAGCACATTTCAATCCAGGCTGGTCCCCAGGAGGCAGACACCTGCCTAATGAATGAGACCTGCTGGCCACCGAGGATACAACCGTTCCTCTCTGTGGATATTTATGAACCTAGATGTTATAATGACACCCTAGATCAGTGGATCTGAGGGGCTCTGAGATGTATTTTTCCCATGTATTGAGGTCTACTTCAAAGGCTGCAAACTCAGTTGCCTACAGAAGCCAGAAGGTCATGGAAATAGGTAAGGCTGGGGGAGTGTAAGATGTAGGGCAGTGAGTGGGGACTTCTGAAGGAGGCAGCCTCTACTTAGCACCTGCAGATCCTCGAATTAATGGACGATAGGCTCAAGTGTGGCCAGATAGCCCATCTTTTCAAAGAAATCTGGATTTTCACATTAAAGCACACACATCAACCAAGGCCTAATAAAATATCAATAGGCCAAATGCGGTCTGCAGAGTACCAGTTTGATCCATTTCAATCATGGCCAGCTTCAGACTACATAACACCTCTGTTCAAATTAGAAAAGGTGCCCTTTGCTGCTAAGTCACGTCAGTCGTGTTCGACTCTGTGCAACCCCAGAGACGGCAGCCCACCAGGCTCTGCCGTCCCTGGGATTCTCCAGGCAAGAACACTGGAGTGGGTTGCCATTTCCTTCTCCAATGCATGAAAGTGAAAAGTGAAAGTGAAGTCGCTCAGTCATGTCTGACTCTTCTCGACCCCATGGACTGCAGCCCACCAGGCTCCTCCATCCATGGGATTTTCCAGGCAAGGGTACTGAAGTGGGGTGCCATTGCCTTCTCCAAAAGGTGCCCTTTAGATAGAACAATTATGAAAGGATGGCACACCACTTGTCAAGTAGAGGACAGGCCACATTTTAGTGCCTACTTGCCCCCTTGACTGGGTGCTTTCAAAACAGCAAAATCCTGTGCAGCTGCCAACTGTAATTATCAGATAGGAAACAAAGTGGAAAACAGAAAACTAAGGCAATCATAAAACGTACACCAGGACGGCAAGAATAGCCATAATCCCGAGATGCTGTTCTGAAGACTGGCTGCAGGAGAACCACCTGGGGAGGATTTTTAACACCCTGGAACTGGTGGATCAGGCTCTGAGGGACAACGCCTCTGGGAATCCGTATTTGTAAGGTGTCACCCACACAAACAGATACTATTTCACATCATCCAACCCTCAAGTTTTGGGAAGATCTGTGAGGTTTTTTCAAATTAAAGAAACAAGAGTATTGCTCTTGTCCAAGGTTTTAAAATCACTGTGAGCTATGTTTAATTCTGTAGGTTGTTTTTTTTCATCCCCAATGAATGACAACTGTTCATTTCAGATGTGATATTCATGAAGTTTTAGGAACAGCTGCGTATAAAATGCTACCCGATGGTGATGATAAACATTTCCACTTTCAGAGGATAACCATGCAATATTTAAGGTGGAAGATCTAAACTGAGACTCTTACAGGGAAGCACATAGCCTAATGCCGGGCTATACATAATAGCTCAACAAATATATACAGAAATTAATGTCTAAAAGGAACAAAGAAAAGGAAGAATGAGGAAGGGAGAGAAAAAGGTGGGGAGGGAAATGAACTAATGGCCTAAAATAATTCATTGATATCTAAGGTTGACGTAATTAAACTGGATCAATTAATGAATGATAAATTAAGCAATATGATTATTTAAAGCATATGGCTTTAAATGAAATTAATCAAACCAATCCAACCCTAGAAAATCTGTCTTGATAGAACTTTTCATAATTAAAAAAAATGCAGCTAAGATTGAAATGAATCTTGAATGCTAACCTACTTACTTTATTTACCTAAACCATACTCTGCAAAGGACAGTGTCATTTTTCCTTTTACACGGGAGGAGAAAGTTCCAGTAACCAGAAGATAATAATATTACCTTTATTACTCCATACTGAAAGTGCAATTTCAGAATTGTTACTCAAAGGAAGGCGTCTTCCTTTCCCTACAAGCTCTCTATTTACAAAGGTTCCATTCCCACTGTGATCTTCTATGTATGCGATGTAAGAGTTTTTAGGACCCATTTCCTAAAATAGAGAACATTTCATTTCAAAGTTTTAATGGTGGGGTGTTAGAGTCGGGAGATAGCTGAGCGTGACGTCTAGATGACCAGTTTTCCCAAATGTATGGGTATTTGACACCTACTCTGAAGATCCGAAAGTGCTTCTTGCTGTATGTCCGGTATTTATCGGTGCTTTTCAGCAGGGGCTCATCGAAGCAATATTCACAGTTTCTATCCCTCCCGAACCAGTAGCTGTCATTAATACAATCTGCAACACAAAAGCACACATCAGAGGGCTGCTGAATTTCATGTCTCAAACACCTTTTAAAACTACTTATAAACATTGAAACATACATTACCATGAGTAAAATAAGATAGGTAGTGGGAAACTGCTGCTTAGCACAGGGAGCTCAACAGGTGCTCTGGGACAATCTAGAGGGGTGAGATGGGGTGGTGGGTATGAGGGAGGTTCAAGAAGGAGGGAATACTTATGGCTGATTCATATACTTATGAATACACTTCAGCCATATACTTATGGCTGATTCACGTTGTTGTATGGTAGAAACCAATACAACATTGTAAAGCAATTATCCTCCAATTAAAAAAAGACTGCTCAGAAAATCATGACACAACATGAATGAACTTTGAAAACATTATGCTAAGTGAAAGAAGCCAGACACAGAAGGACAATTACGATTTCACTTATATGAAATATCTACTCAAAAGACACAGAAAATAGGTTACAAATTAACAGAACTCGATGGGGAACAGACAATCTCTTCAATGAATGGTGCTGGGAAAACTGAATAATCACATGCAGAAGAATGAAACTGGACCCCTATCTTACACCACTCACAAAAATTAACTTGAAACAGATTAAGGACTTAAATAGAAATGAAACTGTAAAGCTACAAGAAAACAAATGGTCATTTTGTGATGTGATGAAGGTGTTAGCTAAGGCCATGGTGAGGATTATTTTGCAATATATATCGTGTATCAAATTGTACATCTTAAATTTATACAATGTTACATATGTTAGTTACATATGTTTCAGTAAAGCTAGGAATGGGAAAGGAGAAATTACCAAAGGAAAAAATTTTGGAACTAGATATGTGGAAGTACTGATGCCAGTGAACTGTATTTGTTACTGTTGTTTAATCCCTAAGTCATGTTGGACTCTCAGCCTCCTATGTCCATAGGATTTCCCAGGCAAGCATACTGGAGTGGGTTGTCATTTCCTTCTCCAGGGGATATTTCCAACCCAGAGATTAAATCCCTGTCTCCTGAATTAGCAGGCATCAGATTCTTTACCACTGAGACACCAAGGAAGCCCAACGAACTGCATACTTCATGGTTAAAATGGCAAATGTTTATGTTATATATATTTTATCACAATGAAAAGAAGTAAACATTAAAAAAAAAAAAAATACTAAGGGAGCTTCCCTAGTGGTCTAGAGGTTGAGAATCTGCTTGCCAATGCAGGGGTCAAGGGTTCAATCCCTAGTCTGGGAGCTTCCCAAATGCCGTAGATCAACTAAGCACCGAGTGTCACAACTACTGAAGCAGGGCTCTAGAGCCCGTGAGCCACAGTTACTGAGCCCCCGCTGCAACTACTGAGGCCTGTGCGCCTACAGCCTCTGTTCTGCCCCAAGGGAAGCCCCTGCAATGAGAAGTCCATGCACCCCAACCAAGAGTAGCCCCTCTAATCACAACCAGAGAAAGCCTGCGTGCAGCAATGAAGACCCAGCAAAAGCAAAAATAAATGAATTAAAAAAAGAAAAAGAAATACTAAAGTACATAGCTTTTAAAGTGCAAGATTTGTGTCCTGAAAATTACAAAACACTGTTGAAAGAAATTAAAGACCTAAATAAATGAAAGATATCTCATGTTCATAGACTGGAAGACTTAATACGGTTACAATGGGAACAGTATCCAAATTGATCTACAGATATAACCCCAGAGGCCTTCTTTGCAGGAAGTGACAAACGTATCCTAAAATTTCTATGAAAAAGGAAAGAACCATAGTAGTCAAAACAATCTTGAAAGAGAACAAATCAGAACTCACTCTGGATTTCAAAACTTACTACAAAGCTATAGTAATTGAGACTGTGGTGCTGGCATAAGGATGTACACATAGATCAATGGACCGGAAGTCCAGAATTAAACCCTGACATTTATGCTCAAACTGATAAGGACAGAGTAAAGGGATAAAGTAAGTGATTAAATAGTCACGCTAGAGGACTGTAAGTAGAAAAAATATGAGAGACCCCTATAAGTTAATGATTACTCAAGAAAGCAGGTTTGCTAAATCACAAAACCAAGCAATCTTGCTTAGCAACAAAACCATGTAACAGAAGCACGAGACACGCCCCCAAACAATAAAACAATACTGGTGTGAACCCACATCCTGGCCAGCGAGCTCAGTAAGTTAATGATCCCTGGGACATGCTCTCTGCTCACATGAAAACAATTTGTGGACCTAGCTTGACCATGCGGAGAAGGCAATGGCACCCCACTCCAGTATTCTTGCCTGGAAAATCCCATGGACAGAGGAGCCTGGAAGGCTGCAGTCCATGGGGTCACTGAGGGTTGCACATGACTGAGCGACTTCACTTTAACTTTTTACTTTCATGCATTGGAGAAGGAAATGGAAACCCACTCCAGTGTTCTTGCCTGGAGAATCCCAGGGATGGGGGAGCCTGGTGGGCTGCCGTCTACGGGGTCGCACAGAGTCAGACACGACTGAAGCGACACAGCAGCAGCAGCTTGACCATGAAAGGACAAGAAATCTCCCCTGCTAAACATGCAGGAGGAGCTAATGATGGAAGCATGACATCTACTCAAGAAAAACAAACACGGTCTTCTCCCCTTGCCCACTTTTTTTTTTTTTTTTTACCATAAAGCTACAGACTAGTAAGTTCTCAGTGCAGCATCTCTCACCTACCCCACTGGTAAACCTCAGAAGTCCCCTATTCTAATAAGTCGCTTTATCTATCACTTTGCCTCTCACTGAAGTCTTTCTGTGCTGAGACATAAAGGACTATGGTACCAGGAGCTCTTCGGAGCCTCCCTCCCCCTCAAAAGGCCACCAAATGGCTTCAAAATGATCTTTGATGAAGGTATCGAGACCATTCAAAAAGTCTCTTCAAGAAATAGTTCTTGGACAACTGGGCATTGCCATGACAAAGGATGCACTTGGACAATACCTCATACCAAGTACAAAAATCAACTCAGGGATCAGTATAAGAGCTAAAACTGTAAAGTATTTAGAAGATAGGGTTTGAATCAATAACAATAAAGTAGCTCCTCTTTATTCAGCAATTACTTTATTGTTATTCAGTTGTTAAGTCATGTCCAACTCTGTGCGACCCCATGGACTGTAGCACACCAGGCTCCTCTGTTCTCCAGTATCTCCTGGAGTTTGCTCAAATTCATGTCCACTGAGTTGGTGATGGTACCTAACCATCTTATCCTCTGTCACCCCCTTCTCCTATTGCCTTCAATCTTTCCCAACATCAGGATCTTTTGGCCTTATATGGTCAAAGTATTGGAGCTTCAGCTTCATCAGTGCTTCCAATGAGTATTCAGAATTGATTTTCTTTAGGATTGACAGTTTGCTCTCCTTGTAGTCCAAGGGACTCTCTTATATATCAAGTTCTCCCTTTTAAAGGAGATACATCCTACATCCAGACACAAATGTAAAGAACAGTCTTTTGGACTCTGTGGGAGAAGGCGAGGGTAGGATGATTTGAGAGAATAGCATTGAAACATGTAAACTATCATATGTGAAACAGATCACCAGTCCAGGTTCGATGCATGAGACAGGGTGCTCAGGGCTGGTGCACTGGGATGACCCTGAGGGATGGGATGGGGAGGGAGGGGGTAGGGGGGTTCAGGATGGGGAACACACGTACACCCATGGCTGATTCATGTTGATGTATGGCAAAAACCACTACAATACTGTAAAGTAATTAACCTCCAATTAAAATAAATTAATTAATTTTTTTAATTTTAAAAATTAAAAAAAAAAAAAGGAGATACATCCCACTTCACTCTTAACACTCCTGTGTCCCATTCACCATACATCAGCCCTAAGCCTATCTTAAAAATATGGCTTAAATGAGTAAAAAGTAGCTTCAAATGTTTACTTCTTTTTTTTTTTTTAAATGTTTACTTCTAAATTTAAAGTTATACATATGAATATTGTTATATTATTTCTCCACTTTTTACTGTTTTTTCAAGTCACCAAGTTGCACATGATATAAAAGGAAAGGTGATTGACAAGGTACAAAATGGTACATTAGTCATTCATTTCCTTATATTATTATTCTCTATTCCATAAACATCAAGCTCATTTTTTAAAATGAAGTGTATTGTGCGTATTTCAGTTGTGTTTGACATTGCAACCCATTGGACTGTAGCCCTCCAGGCTCCTCTGTCCATGGGATTTTTCAGGCAAGAATACTGGAGTGGGTCGCCTTCTCTATCTCCAGGGGATCTTTCCGCCCCAGGGATAGAACCCACGTTTCCTGTGTCTCCCCATTGGCAGGCTGATTCTTTACCAGCTGAGCCATCTTTTTAATGAAGAGGTCATTTTAATTCGAGACAGGAAAAATACTAAATAAGACATACTGAAAGCAAAGTCTCACTGTTGGAATCAGCTGTCAGAGTGGATGAGTATGTTTAAACAGCAAGGTTGGCTATTTTGAGATAAAAACAAATAACAGGGAGTCAACAAATAACCTTCTCCATCCTAAGACTGTAACACAGATGCTCTGAAACTGCTGCACCAGAGCAGGACTGAAGTGATGACATTTCTGTGATTAGACAACAAATGTTTACAAGTTTGCATGAATTAACATTTTTCTAGGGAAAACATCCACAACCCTCCTCAGATGGACAACACATGGCAGAGGCCAAATCAACATTTGGTGAAAGAATAAATGAAGGGGATCCACAGCAAGTAAGAGCCAGTGCATGACCCAAAACTGCCTTCTCAGTTCTGTCTTTCACCACCTCCAAACTCCAGAATCATTCCAGGAGTGTCTTAGGTTATCTGTTGCAACAACTTTCTGTAACTGTTTTTCTGAGCCAAATATTGCACTGCATAACAAAAGATCTTACCAAGATTGGAGAATCCATCCTGAAGGGCCCATAATCGAGCCCAAGGGGCAGGGACAGGCTCCTCGGGTTCTTGGTCCTCCGGAATAGAATAGAGTTCCTGCGTGGACACTGTGTCTAAGGAGCTCAGCGTGCCAGAGCTGGAGTGGGAGGACTGGCTGGACGTGCCCTGGGACTGTGACGAGGAGCTGTGTGGCTGCGAGGAGGGACCCTGGGACTGTGAGAAGCCACCCTGGGACTGCGGGGAGGCGCTGCCGCGGGGCTGCTGACGCTCCACATTCGTCTCCCGAGACATCACCACCTCAAAAATAAGTGTCCCACAACCAGGTGAGTTTCAAGGAACAAGACTTAAAGGTCAACGAAGAAGGATGGGCATATTACAACAGCCAAAACAAAACAAAAAAGAAGATCCAGGACAAGCATGCTCTGCAAAAATTAAAATTCCAACAGTCTACAGCCATCACTCTTCTGAGCTCAGTTTTTCTTCAGATTATTTTCACCTAATAAGTTTTTTGTGTGACAGCCACAAACCACAGGGGAAAGAAACAATTTGAAGACTATAAATAAGTGAAAAAACAAAGATACTGAATTGGGGAAGGGAGAGAATCATAACAGGTTACACTCATCCAATTGTTAAAAATTAGAAATGGTGGTCCCTGGTGGTCCAGTGGCTAAGACTCTGTGCTCCCAATGCAGAGGGCTCGGGTTCAATCCCTGGCCAGAAAACTAGATCCCTCATGCCACAACTAAAAAGATTCCACAGGCTGTCACTAAGACCGGGTGCAGCCAAGTAAATAAATAAATATTTTTTAAGAAAAAAGAAATGGAACCTAAAATGTATTCACTAATACAATCAACACTGCACTTAAACTACATAGGTATTTTCGGAAAGCAAAGAAGGGGAAAGGTCGGGTGGTTTGGCATAGATGATGAGCAAAGAAAAATTGTACAGAAATTGGCTGCATCACCCCAGGGGTGACATTTACATAAAATGTCACTGATGCCCCTTACCCAAACCAGCTCCTGGAGGGTAGGACCCAAGTTCATTCTAGATTCCTAGACTCCAAACTAAGAGCTGGGCCACTTAAAGAAGCAAAACACTAAGACAGCTCTAAACAATCCCACCTAGCCCTTTGTCATGCTAATTAACTATGCGGCTCATCTTTTCAGCATCCCAAATGACCTCCCAGCACAACAGAAAGAACTATTCAGACATATAGAAGATCATAACAGAGGGTCCCACCCTTGTTTTAGAATTAATTTCACAGTTAAACCCCAATAACAGAACCTACAGTAAAGTCAAAGTAACTTTCAAATCCTAACTTTAAATCCCTAATCTGATTTTTTTTTAAGGGCTTTCTCTCCAGAACTCCACACTCAGGCTACCCCTCAAGGAAAATATAGTAAACATGACCGACACAGATTATTGCATTTACATAGGCCTTCCAGACACAAACGTCCTTCCAGATGCAAAAGTCTGGTGAGGTTTCCTCAAAGTGCACCAGGGAGGTGCTGCCAGAGCTTCGACTTCAGGACCTGATGCTCTGATACCACCTCAGCCGAGGTGTGACCTCCTGCGGCTTTGGAGCAAAACTTCTCCGCCCTGAAAAGTGGCAAAAGACAGTGTGTCAAGAGGTAGCTGCTATCATCACACCTGATAAGAAGGGTGCACCACACCAGGACTACATGGGCCTCCGCCATGTATAGTGGAGAGGTTATAAGCAAACAGATTCGGAGTCAGCTAAGTCAGCTCTTCGCATGACCTTTAGGTAGATCACAGCCTCTCTGAACTCAAAAAGTAGACGGAGCTAGAAAATCACATGAGATGCTGCAGCAACGTTCTTTCAACCCCACCCCCTCAGTAAAGCTTGATAATCGGACTTTCAGGCCCAAAGAATCTGAAAGCAGAGAAAGGCCTTATAAGTGCAACACAATTTATTTTTCCTCAAATAGAGAAACTGAGTCCCAAGGAAGACTGGTGGCCCCCTCCCCTCCCTTTGCCACCCAATCCCCCACACTTGCTTATGGACACTCTCGAAGCATCTTCCTACACAAGTCAGTGTGCTTCCAGTTCCAGCAGAGCCTATTGAGAGTGGGTTCTCAATAGGCATTTTCAGATTGAACCAAACTATGATAATAATTGGGCTTCCCTGGTGGCTCAGACGGTAAAGCGTCTGCCTACAATGCGGGAGATCCTGGTTCGATTCCTGGGTCGGGAAGATCCCCTGGAGAAGTAAATGGCAATCCACTCTAGCACTCTTGCCTGGAAAATCCCATGGACGGAGGAGCCTGATTAGGCTACAGTCCATGGGGTCGCAAAGAGTCGGACACGACTGAGCGACTTCACTTTCACTTTCATGATAATAATTACTAACATCTTTAAAACTTTCCGCAGAGCAGCTTGGCTCTGATTCTGAAGAGCATAACTTTGTTCTTTCTTATCCTGTACTTCTGGGCCAGTTTCTGCTTGTAAGTAA
Organism: Bos indicus x Bos taurus; assembly: GCF_003369695.1. NCBI lineage: Eukaryota > Metazoa > Chordata > Mammalia > Artiodactyla > Bovidae > Bos > Bos indicus x Bos taurus. Next base: position 4,768,248 of record NC_040092.1, on the reverse strand, counting down.
CAAGGGAAGTGAAATTCACCTCGAGGTTTGTCTACAAAGGAGGAAGAGTCTCCCACGCATTCCTCTCCCCCGCGCCTTCCCGAGCTCATACACAGGACGAGATGAAGGCTCGGGAGATTCAGCTCGCAATAAGACCCTGAGGACAGGATTCGAACCCCTAAATACCCAAAAGAAGCTCCCCACTATGACTCACCGCGTGAGCCCCTCTGGAAGAGTACAACCCAGAGCAGCCGCAGCCAGCGGAGTGGCGCTAAACCCGCGGATACAAACTCCACCCTCCACCAATCAAAACACCCCTCCGCTCCCGCCGGACCAATGAGAAGCAGCGGATGTGGCCGCCCCCGCAGCTTCAATGCTTTCTGGGAGTTGTAGTTTAAGCTGCAGAGCGGGACTCAGAATCCAGGTTTCCCCCGAGTGGTCCCGCCCTCCGCCTAGTTCCCCAGCCAATCATTAGCACAAGTCTGGTCAGGCTCAGGTGACCTCGGCGAGGCAGGCCGCCGGCCCGATGTGGGGCGGAAGGACCGGGGCCTTTCTCCGGCCGTCGGGGTGGTGGCCGACAAGGGTGCTCGGGAGAAGACTGCTAAACTGCAATGCTGCGTCGCTGGCAGGAAGCAGCTCCCCACGATGTTGGAACTGCGGCGGCCCAGGGGGCCCACCGCGGGGGGACCGGTTCTTCTGCCCTCAGTGCCGCGCGCTGCAGCCACCTGACCCGACTCGAGATTACTTCAGCCTCATGGACTGGTATGGAGGCCGTTTCCTGAAACGCGTCTGGACGTGCGAGAGGGGAGGGCTGGTCGGGCTAGGGGAGGAGGAAGGCTGGACCAGTCACACAGGTTGGCGGAGCCCTGGAGGACCGGGCTGGGGGTGGAGCCTGGTCGAGAAGGATGCGTGGGATGTGCCTGGGGAGGAAATTAAGGGGCTGGCCTGAGCGAGGACGCTTTGAGGGGATGAAGACGAGAGGGAGTCTTGGAGTGGAGAGGCGGGGAGTGGATAGGGGAAACTGAAGTTTGAAGGCAGCAATGGAGGGGCGGGTTCTGAGAGAAGGCCAAGTTGAGAGGCGGGGCTTTGAGGGGAGGGTACTTGGCGCGGCCCTAGGGCTTCCCTGATAGCTCAGGGTAAAGAATCTGCCTGCAATGCAGGAGACCCCGGTTCGATTCCTGGGTCGGGAAGGTCTACTGGAGATGGGATAAGCTACCCACTCCGGTATACTTGGGTTTCCCTGGTGGCTCAGCTGGTAAAGAATTTTCCTGCAATGCGGGAGACCTGAGTTAGATCCCTGGGTTAGGAAGATCCCCTGGGGAAGGGAAAAGCTACCCACTCCAGTATTCTGGCCTAGAGAATGCCATAGACTGTATAGTCCATGGGGTCGCAATAGTTGGACACGACTGAGCGACTTTCCGGAGAAAGCAGTAGCACCCCACTCCAGCACTCTTGCCTGGAAAATCCCATGGACAGAGGAGCCTGGTGGGCTGCAGTCCATGGGGTCGCTAAGAGTCGGACACGACTGAGCGACTTGACTTTCACTTTTCACTTTCATGCATTGGAGAAGGCAATGGCACCCCACTCCAGCACTCTTGCCTGGAAAATCCCGTGGACGGAGGAGCCTGGTGGGCTGCCATCTATGGGGTCGCACAGAGTCCCACACGACTGAATCAACTTAGCAGCAGCAGCAGCAGAGCAACTTTCACTTTCACTTTGGAGCATAGAAGCTTGAAGTTCAGAATGTTTAAAGTTGGCTTGAGATTTTTAAGAAAGAAGTACAGAAGTGGTATCCAAAATATGAGAGTAAGAGCATGGAAAAACTTAAGGCTGTGGGCAGAATCTAAGGGAAAAGTGAGAACTGGAGGGTCTGAGAAATAAGTGTTTTTCCTATTTACACGGAAGGTCGAGGAGTTTGGAGAGGTGACAAATTTGGGCGGAGCTAAAGAGATAGTGCAGGCTCTGGGAATAAAAAGTGAAGGGGATTTGTTTAAAATAAAGTGAGAGGCAGAAATGAAAGGACCTGGGCCTTAGAAAAATAGAGTGTGATTCTGGAATGCCCCTTAACCCTGGGCTCTGGCCCCACCAGTCACTGAGCACGTATGAAGGGTCGCAGTAACACTACCCTGTAAGTTTTCAAGCATGCCAGTCTTGTTCTAACTTCAAGGTCTCTGCGTGTTCCCTGTGCCTGAATGCGTCTTTCCTCTAATCTCTGATTACTCCTCATCATCATTTAGGTCTCAGCTCAAATGTCATCTCTTTGTCCACTACATCTACCATTCTCTGACCTATTCTGTTTTCCTTTACAGTACCTAGCACTTTCTGGAATAGCTCTTGTCTACATGTTTATTGTGTCCCCCCTGAGAAGAGGAACCAAGCGCTGCTGCTGCTGCTGCTGCTGCTAAGTCGCTTCAGTCGTGTCCGACTCTGCGAGACCCCATAGATGGCAGCCCACCAGGCTCTGCCGTCCCTGGGATTCTCCAGGCAAGAACACTGGAGTGGGTTTCCATTTCCTTCTCCAGTGCATGAAAGTGAAAAGTGAAAGGGAAGTCGCTCAGTCGTGTCAGACTCCTCGAAACCCCATGGACTGCAGCCTACCAGGCTCCTCGGTCCATGGGATTCTCCAGGCAAGAGTACTGGAGTGGGATGCCATTGCCTTCTCCGAGGCCCATAGTATACAGATCTGTAAATATCTGATGCATGAGTTTCATCTCCTGATTTCCTTCCAGCAACCGCTCCTTCAGAGTTGACACTGTGAAGCTCCAACATAGATACCAGCAACTACAGCGCCTTGTCCACCCAGATTTCTTCAGCCAGAGGTCTCAGGTAAGCCTATTGGCCATCCCCAATCATTCCCTGGATGAGGAAGCTCCCCTCTAGGAGGTCATGGCCACCACTCCAATATTCCTCCCTGGAAAATCCCAGGGACAGAGGAGCCTGGTGGACAACAGTCCATAGGGTCGTAAAGAGTCAGACATGACTGAAGTGACTTAGCACAACAGACATAGCACAGTCATACCCAGACACATATGCACCCTGGGTGCAGTGGCCTGTGGTTATGAGATTACCAATTACCAGGGACAAAACTGGACAACCAGCTTTGCCCTGGGGCAGCCTGATTACAACCAACCAGGCCCTGGATTAATCCTACACTCAGAGCTTTTACCTTACTTCCTGCTGCTAAATCACTTCAGTCGTGTCCAACTCTGTGTGACCCCATAGATGGCAGCCCACCAGGCTCTGCCATCCCTGGGATTCTCCAGGCAAGAACACTGGAGTGGGTTGCCATTTCCTTCTCCAATGCATGAAAGTGAAAAGTAAAAGTGAAGTCGCTCAGTCATGTCTGACTCTTAGCGACCCCATGGACTGAAGCCTACCAGGCTGCTCCGTCCATGGGATTTTCCTGGCGAGAGTACTAGAGTGGGTTGCCATTGCCTTCTCCAACCTTACTTCCTAGCAGAATTAAAACCCATTGTCTGAAAATTAAAACAGCTTATCCCACACCAGTTCTCCTTCCTTATGTGCTGGCCCATCAGTGTTTTATGAAACAGTTTGTGAATGTAAGATGGCTGATTTGCATGGTAATATGACTATCTTCATTTCCACCTACAGAATGAAAAGGACTTCTCAGAGAAGCACTCGACCCTTGTCAATGAGGCCTATAAGACCCTTCTGGCCCCCCTGAGCAGGGGACTATACCTTGTAAGGTGATTTTCCAACCCTTCTATCATGACTGCCTGATCCCATTCCTCTGGGGGACAGCTGTTCCCCTGTATTCAACAGAAGAGTGCTTGAGATCTTAGCTAGTCTAGGGACCCATAATTAACCTCAAAAATACTACATGCATATAGTTTTCTGAGTATCTCTATAAACTTTACTTGCCCAAATGCCTTTTTTTTTTTTTTTTTTTTTTTACCATTTGCTATAAATTTAAAGAATTAGACGGTACTGGCTTTCAGGAAAGAGTAATTTTTGTTTTGTTTAGTTGCTAGTAGAGAAGTGAGCACCTTAGAGTTTTAGGATTTAATAGAATCTTTACAGATACATAGTTCAACCTCCCAAGTGGAAGAATGACTTCTCTAGGGTCACATAGTTCCAGGTAGGAGAGTTCCAATACTCCTGTCTCAGTCCCAGTTTCATCACTGGGACACTTAAAGTTTTCTGTGTGAGTGACATTTTGTTCTAAAGGGTGAGAAGGATTTATGGTGAGTAGGATTTATGACTCTAGCCATAATTTCTTGAATTAAACTTAATTTTCCCTGCTTTATGCCCCAATAGCTAAAGCTCCGTGGAATAGAGATTCCTGAAGGGACAGACTATGAGATGGATAGTCAATTCCTCACGGAAATAATGGAAATCAATGAAAAACTTGCAGAAGCTCAAGGTGAAATTGCCATGAAAGAGATTGAATCTATTGTCAGAGGTAAAAGATAAAAATAGTACCAAATATTTTGTATTGCTATTTTGAGTACACGTAGAGTCTAAGTCACTCAGTCGTGTCTGACTCTTTGCGACCCGATGGACTGTATAGGCCACCAGGCTCCTCCATCCATGGGATTTTCCAGGCAAGAATACCAGAGTGGGTTGCCATTTCCTCCTCCAGGGGATCTTCCCGATCCAGGGATAGAACCCAGGTCTCCCGCATTACAGGCAGATACTTTAACATCTGAGCCACCAGGGAAGCCCAAAGGCAGATTCTTAACCACTGGACCACCAGAGAAGTCCCTATATATGTAGAAGTTAAGTGGAAAATGCATATAAAGAGGACACATTGGTCTTCATAGTGATTCAGGGAATTTTTTTTTCTTGATCATACTGAAACCCGTTTTGTTAGACCTGCAAAATCCCTAATTCTCTGGAAAGCAGGCTTAAACTAAGAATGTAATAGTATTTTGTAGACCACAGTGCTCTTTCCTACCCATGACATCATTTGGATGATATTTTTATCCCTGCCAAGAAAAACAGGCCTCAGAAATTCATGGAAATACCCAGTCACTCAGCAGATATAGCAGAGCAAAGAATGAAACCTTGCTCTTATGATCCCATATTGCTTTACTGTCACTTTATTCCATAGAGTGTCAGTCAGGGTTCTCCAGAGAAACAGAATCAATAGTGTGTGTGTGTGTGGAGAGAGAAACTTATTTTAAGGAATGGCTCATGCGATTGTAGGAGCTAGCAAATCCAAACTGTGTCAGATAGACCAGCAGGCTGGAAACTCAGGCAGAACTTCTATGTTAGTCATGAGGGAAAATTCCCTCTTCAGGAAAACTCAGTTTTGGCTTACTGTCTTCAACTGATTGGATGAGGCCCACCTGTGTTATTAAAGATAGTCTCCGTAAGGTCAACTGACTGTAAACGTTAATCACGTCTACAGAAAGCCTTCACAGCAGCATCTAGACTAGTGTTTGACCAGACAACTGGGCACTGCAGCCTAAACAAGTCGGCACATAAAATTAACCATGCCAAGTAGAAAAGGCTCCAGGTTTCTCACTCAAACTGTATGCATGTCCAAACTTTCACAAATGTTTATGGCGTGCCTACTGTGTATCACGGAGAAGGCGATGGCACCCCACTCCAGTACTCTTGCCTGGAAAATCCCATGGACGGAGGAGCCTGGTAGGCTGCAGTCCATGGGGTCGCTAAGAGTCAGACATGACTGAGCAACTTCACTTTCCCTTTTCACTTTCATGCATTGGAGAAGGAAATGGCAACTACTCCAGTGTTCTTGCCTGGAGAATCCCAGGGACGGGGTAGCCTGGTGGGCTGCCGTCTATGGGGTCGCACAGAGTCGGACATGACTGAAGCGACTTAGCAGCAGCAGCAGCAGCACTGTGTATCAGGCACTGTGCAGGACACTGAGAATCCAGCAGTGAACAGAAGGACATGACCTTGGGCCTTCAGGGAGTTTATATATTCCAATTCAGTGTGTCCCACATGGAAGTCTTGAGTGTCCGTCCTCCATCCCCCAAAATCAACCTATTCCTCTGAAGATATTCCCTTTCTAAGTGGATGACGCTCTGCAGTTGCTCAAGTCCAAAACACTGAGTAGGCGTTCTTGACAACGTACTCCCCCTCCCCCCCACAGACAGTCTATCAGCAAGTCTTGAAAAACTGGCTTTCTTACTGCGTCTCAAATCCATCCATCCATTTTCACTGCCACCACCCCGTCCCAAGCTACCATTTTCTCCCACCTGGATGACTGGAGTAACTCCAGACCAGTCCATCTCTACCTTCAGTCTGATATATTCCTACACTATCACCTGTGTTGAAACCCAAATCTAATCATAGCACCCTTGGCCTTGCTTAAAAACTTGGAAGTGGCTCCCTTGGCTCCCTATCACTTTCAGGTTAAAGAGACCTGGATAACTGGGCCTCTGCTTCCTCTTGTTTGCTCCTTCCATTCCAGCCATGCAGGCTGCCTCCAGTTCTTCATCTGTACTTTCCACCTTCCTGCCCAGGGCATTTGTAGGTACTGTTGCTTCTGCCCAAAATCCCCTTCTCCTCCACCCCGTCTACTAACTCTTCCTCCTTCAGATCCGGGGGCAGTCCCCACTTCCTCAGGAAATCCTCAGAGGACCTCTGTCTATGTCTTTTAGCTGAGAGTACCCCTCTTTTGTAGGACTAATAATAGTTATAACCTTATTGTTCTATGTAAGATTATTGGCCCCACATCAGCCTCCCCTATTAGACCAGAAGTTCTGTGGAGGCAGAAATTGTGTCTGCTTTTTGCTTCTCTCACATCCTCAGCACACATAACAGTACTTGGAGTGTAATGAGGACTCAGTAAATATTTATCAAGTGAGTGAACAAATAACAAACAAATTAAAAGCAGTAAAATAGAAGTTCTGGTGGGGGAGCTGTCCAGTGGGGGTATATCAGCACTAGAGCTGTGTGGTGTTGGAGAAAGAGAAACTCAGCATTTGCAGTCAGAAGGTGCAGCTGCATGGCTTTGGCAGGCAGATCATGAGGCTCTGGGTGAGGTGGGCTTGGGTTCGCTCCCAACACTGCCACTGACTTTTTGTGTGACTTTGAGCAAAGTGCCTTCACCCGCTCTGAGCCTCAGTTTCGTCATCTGTAAAATGGAGACAATATTAGTACCCATTGTTGCAAGGATTAAGTAAGTTAAAAACACCCTGATGCTGGGAAAGATTGAGGGCAGGAGGAGAATGGGGCAACAGAGGATAAGATGGTTTGATGGCATCACCGACTTAATGGACATGAATTTGAGCAAACTCCAGGAGATAGTGAAGGACAGGGAAGCTTGGCATGCTGAAGTTCATAACGTCACAAAGAGTCAGACACAACTTAGCAACTGGACAACAAAGTGTGTAAAACACTTGATACAGAGTCTGGCTCATGGTAAGTGCTCAGTCAGTGGTGGGGGTTATTTTAGCTCTAGCGTTACTGTCTGGCTTTAAGCAGGTCAGATCAGATCAGTCGCTGAGTCGTATCCGACTCTTTGCGACCCCGTGAATCGCAGCACGCCAGGCCTCCCTGTCCATCACCAACTCCTGGAGTTCACCCAGACTCAGGTCCATCGAGTCAGTGATGCCATCCAGCCATCTCATCCTCTGTCGTCCCCTTCTCCTCCTGCCCCCAATCCCTCCCAGCATCAGAGTCTTTTCCAATGAGTCAACTCTTCGTGTGAGGTGGCCAAAGTACTGGAGTTTCAGCTTCAGCATCATTCCTTCCAAAGAAATCCCAGGGCTGATCTCCTTCAGAATGGACTGGTTGGATCTCCTTGCAGTCCAAGGGACTCTCAAGAGTCTTCTCCAACACCACAGTTCAAAAGCATCAATTCTTTGGCGCTCAGCCTTCTTCACAGTCCAACTTTCACATCCATACATGACCACAGGAAAAACCATAACTTTGACTACATGAACCTTTGTTGGCAAAGTAATGTCTCTGCTTTTGAATATGCTATCTAGGTTGGTCATAACTTTCCTTCCAAGGAGTAAGCGTCTTTTAATTTCATGGCTGCAGTCACCATCTACAGTGATTTTGGAGCCCAGAAAAATAAAGTCTGACACTGTTTGCACTGTTTCCCCATCTATTTCCCATGAAGTGGTGGGACCGGATGCCATGATCTTCGTTTTCTGAATGTTGAACTTTAAGCCAACTTTTTCACTCTCCACTTTCACTTTCATCAAGAGGCTTTTGAGTTCCTCTTCACTTTCTGCCATAAGGGTAGTGTCATCTGCATATCTGAGGTTTTCGATATTTCTCCCGGCAATCTTGATTCCAGTTTGTGTTTCTTCCAGTCCAGCGTTTCTCATGATGTACTCTGCATATAAGTTAAATAAACAGAGTGACAATATACAGCCTTGACGAACTCCTTTTCCTATTTGGAACCAGTCTGTTGTTCCATGTCCACTTCTAACTGTTGCTTCCTGACCTGCATACAAATTTCTCAAGAGGCAGATCAGGTGGTCTGGTATTCCCATCTCTTGAAGAATTTTCCACAGTTTATTGTAATCCACACAGTCAAAGGCTTTGGCATAGTCAGTAAAGCAGAAATAGATGTTTTTCTGGAACTCTCTTGCTTTTTCCATAATCCAGCAGATGTTGGCAATTTGATCTCTGGTTCCTCTGCCTTTTCTAAAACCAGCTTGAACATCAGGAAGTTCATGGTTCACATATTGCTGAAGGCTGGCTTGGAGAATTTTGAGCATTACTTTACTAGCATGTGAGATGAGTGCAATAATTCCTAAATTTCCTCCCTTACCTGCTAAGGCCCAGTTAAAGTGAACGTTCAAGGGCATGAGCTAGATGGTTTTGGGGTAAGGACTTCAGAGCCTCCAGACTCCTAATCCACTGTTCTTTTTGTTGACACCACGTTGCTACCAGAAAAGTGAGTTTCTAGCCACTGAACTAGGAGTCAGGTTACTTGGGGTCTGTTCTGAGCTCTTCAACTTGCTAGCTGTGTAACCACAGTACATTTTCCCAATACCTGTCGTTGCCTATGATAGGGATATAATATATTTAAAAGTGCTTTGAAAGCAGGTACCCCCATAAATGATTAATACTGTCTATCTGGGAAATGCACTTATAAAATCCCTCATTTCCTAATGAGGGAATAATGCAAGCATGAGGGAGCTGCTCCTTTACTTCATCTGGCATCTTCTCTCTTCAGGTACGTTCTAAGTGCTAAGTCACTTCAGTCGTGTCCAATTGCAACCCCATGAACCATTGCCCAAAGGCTCCTCTGTCCATGGGATTCCCCAGGCAAGAATACTGGGATGGGTTACCATTTCCTTCTCCAGGGATCTTCCCAATCCAGGGATTGAACCTGCATCTCTTACATCTCCTACATTGGCAGGAGAGTTACCACTAGCGCTACCTGAGAAGGAGAGGCTGTATGATTTGCTAGTGGTTGCCTGATTCTATAACACCCTGCTGATGGGTGAGCCCAGCTTGTTGATTTTTCTCCTAGCTGAAACCTGGAAGACTTAGAGTGCTTGGTGGAGATAAGATATGTCCTTGTCCTTTTTTCTTTTTTAATGCTTCTATAGCCCTTTTATGAACTTTGGTGACTGCCCCTCAGACTTTGCATGGGTGGGAAAACTGTGTAACTAGGGTCAGCCAGAGCTGCACGAAACAGGAGCTGCCACTGTGAACACGTAGAGACGGAGGTCAGGAGGCCTCGCCCTTGAATCCAAGCTCCCCGCTGTGCTGTATTCACAAGATGACAGAGGATTGTCTTCATATTATCAGTCTACTTAAATAGAAAAATTAAGATATTGGTTTTCCTTTTCAGCTAAACAGAAAGAACTGACTGACGATGTGAGCAGAGCTTTTGAAAGAGGTACTCCCTTCATTTCATGACTTTCTTAAATATGGAAAGAAATTCTAAGCACTGAGATATAACCATTCGTTCAATAAGTAGCTATTACATGCCCATCCTATGACAGGTATGTGGGGAGCGATAAAATAGAGATAAGCCTACATTTCTGCCTTCAAGGATTCACAGTCTTGCTAGAGAATCCAGGTGTGTGCCAAGCCAGTAAATGTCCACTGAAGATTAGATGAGAGAAAATGCTCCCACTCCCCTTTGGCAAGTAGGGGAAGATAAGGTGAGGGATGTGGGCGGAAGCCAACCCAGACTGACCTGAGGGCAAGGCCACACAGTCAACATTTGGCAAAGCCCCGTCTTCTGCAGAGCCCATAAGGAGAAGCCCATGGCCCAACTGTGCTAAATTGTAAATATGGAGTCCTCACTGCTCCTGGCTCTCAGGCTGAGGAGACTAGATCTGTTTCTAGCTATTTTTAAGCAAGAACAGCCCATTCCCTCCATCCCTGTCTAGTGACACCTCTTAAATAAGACAATAATAGCCCTTTGGCCTAGGGATCATTCCACTGCAGGAAGGAGAAAGCAACTCATACTAACCCAGATAAAAGGAGGTTATTCTAAGGAGTTAGGGCCACCTCTCAGAATCTAGAGTCCCAGAGATGAGTCCATACAGTGTGATGAGAGCTGTTGTAGAGCAGGACCTGGAAAGTAGAAGCAGTCTGGAACCAAGACTGCCGTCCTGAATGTGGTGGCCTGCCGGTCCACTCCATCCTCCTCTCCCTGCACCAGGTGCTTCCACATTCCTTATCAGGCTTCGACCACCATATACCACAGGGGGAGAACTCTTGAAACACAACTTAGGGACTTACCTGGTGGCCCAGCGGCAAAGAATCTGCCTGCCAATGCAGGGGACACGGGTTCGATCCCGGGTCCAGGAAGATCCCTCATGCCACGGAGCAACTAGGCCCATGCACCACAGCTACTGAGCCTGTGCTCTAGAGCCCCTGCTCCGCAACAAGAGGAGCCACAGCAATGAGATGGCCGAGCAACACAGCTAGAGAGTAGCCCCCACTCGCCACAACTAGAGTAAGGCCCATGCAGCAACAAAGACTCAGCACAGCCAAAATTCAGTAATTTAAAAAAACAAAAAAACCCAACCTTAGTTATACTGGGTATCATCCTGAAAAAAATCAGCTTCTCATTTAAAGTCTGAATCCTGTGAACAAGGATGCTTTTGCTCCCTTTGGTTGTAAGTCCTCTGTCCCGAGAGCAACCCAGGTGTTCCATCTCCCTCTCTCAGATCTACTGAGTAATTGATCAACCTTCCAGAGCCCGGCCCTCAGCTTTGATCCAGCTGCCTTGGGTGGAGTGATTTTATTCTTGCTTGAAATGAAGCCTCTCACATTAATCTTTCTCTTTATTTCAGACAATTTTGAAAAAGCCAAGGAACTCTTAACAAAGATGAGATACTTTTCAAACATTGAAGAAAAGATTAAGTTAAAGAAGATTCCCCTCTAATGGTTGCTAATTTTAAAGTTTTAAAAAATAAAGTTCTAGTGATTTCTCTCCTGGCCTCTGCAGACTGAGAACAGAGGTGCTTCAACCACTGTGACCGTCTTAACTAACCTGTGGCTCAGGCACTAGCGGGCGGTAGCGTCTGTCATGTCAGCGGAAGCACAGCCTAGCCAGGGTTTGAGTGGTTGGCTCTTCACGGGGGACTTGGTATACCATGTCCCCCAGCTAGGCTGGTGGATGAAGAGATGCAAACAGGGCCAACCTGAGGCCCTCAAGAAGACAGGACTTTTTCCTGAAAAGGCCAGTAGTAAACATTTTAGATTTTGTGGGCCTCCTCCTCTGCTGCGACTACTCAACTCTGCCCTTGTAACATGTGCATGCTACGTGCGTACTAAGCTGCGTCAGTCACGTCCGACTCTTTGCGACCCTATGGACTGTAGCCCACCAGGCTCCTCTGTCCATGGGGATTCTCCAGGCAAGAATAGTGAAGTGAGTTGCCATGCCCTCCTCCAGGGGATCTTCCCAACCCAGGGATCGAACCCACGTCTCTTACATCTCCTGTATTGGCAGGCAGGTTCTTTACCACTAGCACCACCTGGGAAGCCCTTATAGCATATTATTTACTAAGCAGGCAGGGGGTTAGATTTGAAACAGGTTTACTACCCTCTGCTCTAGAACCACATCTTCCTTCCAAAGGCATGACCTTCACAAATAGTCTTGTTAGTATGTCTTTCAGGGAATTCCACTTTGAAACCATGCAAACTGCCTAAGGGTCTCTTTGGTCCACACTTAAATAAATGCATTTCATCTACATGAAATATAGATAATTTTACCAAGACTTAGTCTGGTATGAAACACCGAGCACATTTTCAGCTCCACCTTGGTGGAGCAGAGCGTTTTTAATCTGTTCCTGGACAACTGCTCTCCTGTCACCCGAAGCAGCTTCTCTCCCCTTTGTGATCTTTGGAAATTCAGTTTAAAGTTGATTCATTTCCAGAAGAAAAAAAAATTTTTTTTAAGTCTCTAGATCAAGGAAGATTAAAATAGAAAATTCTGAGAAACAGCATTCAAACTCTTAGAACTGCTTGTTTATAAATGAAAAAAATTCAGGGTTCTGAACCAAGGTTTAAATATTACTCCTAGAGCTTAAAACTGCAGCTCCTAGGGCTTTCCTGGTGGTCCAGTGGCTAAGACTCTGCGCTCCCAAGGCAGGAGGCCCGGGATCAAGGCCCGGTCAGGGAACTGATCCCATATGCTGCAAGTAAAGATCCTGCATGGTACGACTCGGCACAGCCAAATAAATAAATTTAAAAAAAAATTTTTTTTAAAGAAAAACTGGCGTTCTTTTGCATCTTCCCTCATCACTGTCTTAAGAATTTATATCTTGTGAATCCGGTTATACTCAGTTAATGTTTCAGGATTTATGGATCTTTCTAAGGGCAAATGAACCACAGCAGCTGTCTGGCTTAATGGTATTTAGGAATATCAGTACAATCTCCAAGCCCCTCATAATTTACAAGAAGAATGAGTTACTTGTCTGAACATGCACAGGAAGTCCTTTAAGTAAATAATTACAAAGCAAGCAAAAAGTCCTGATTAGACTGGGTGCTTCTGCTAAGAAGGAAACGAAAGGAATATTCGAAATATGCTGTAGACAATTTTCCATCCTTCCTCAGAACAAAGATCAAGACTGAAACTATCCGACCACAAAAAGAAATCAGATCAACGAATTTGCTTCGAATGACATTTTTGGCAGCACTTCAAAGAAACTTCCCCTTACCTATTGCCATTGGCTGGAAAGGCCTCCCAGCAAACCATTTCTGATCAGGGGAATAGATAGAAAAGAATATTTCTGGGATTTCCTTGGTGGTTCAGGGGCCAAGACTCTGTGCCTCCAATGCAGGCGGCCTGAGCTCAATTTCCGGTTAGGAAACCATCCCGCATGTTGAAACCACAAGTTTGCCTAGCACAACCAAATATCCCTCATCACTGTCTTGTGAATTTATATCTTGTGAATCCAGTTATACTCAGTTAACATTTCAGGATTTATGGATCTTTCTAAAGGCAAATGAACCTTGAGGCAAATGAGCTGCATGCTGCAACTAAGACCTGGGTGCAGCCAGGCAAGCAATTTTTTAAAAAAGAAAAGACTTTATCTCTGAGACATGGTTTCCCCTCTCTTCCAAATTCTTTCCCTTTTAGTCTAAACTCCAAGTGTAGCCGAACTTCTCAATCCAGAAGCCCGCTCAAGTGTTCCCTGACAAAGCCCTCTAGAGGGATGCTTCAGGACCTCTGAAAGCTTAGCAGTCCCACTTGGGTTAACATTTCTGACCGAGGGAAGGAAATTAAGCACCTGCCTCCCAGCCCCACATGGTTCCTAATGTAATGGTAGAACAAGTCAAGGGGTTGAGTGATTTGTGACCGTTTGCTCTGGTGTCAGACGAACCTGGTGTTATGGACAGAACATGGCTCCCAAAATTTGTATGTTGAAGCCCTACTTACACTGTGGGCTGTATTTGGAGATGGTGCCTCTAGGGAAGTAACTAAGGATAAATGAGGTTGTAAAGGTGAAGCCCTGATCTGACAGGATGAGTGTTCTTACAAGAAAAGACACCAGAGAGCTTCCTTGCTCAGTCTTTTCACAGTCATGCACAGGGAAAGGCCCCAACAGAAAGCCAGGGAGATGCCCACTGTCTATAAACCTACTAAAACTGGCCCTGATGGCAACCTTGATCTTGGACTTCTAGCCTCCAGACCATGAGAAAATTAACTTCTGTTGTTTAAGACACCCAGTCTGTGGTATTTCGTTACAGCAGCCTCAGTAGATTATTAATAATATGCCTGGGTTTGAATTCCAGCTCTGCCGCTAATTTGCATGAGTCCACAGTTGTGCTAAGCTTCATTTCCTCATCTTCAAAACAGTGATGATAGCGGCTTCCCTGGCGGTCCAGGGATTGAGGCTGCGCTTTCAATGCAGGGGCAGGGGGTGCAGTTTTGATCCCTGGTCAGAGAACCAGGATCCCACATGACACGGTGTGGCCAAAAAATGAACAAAATCACACCTACACAATAATTCAGTAGGTTCCTTTAGAACTCCCGGTGGATGTGAAAGCGCACAGGAGTATGAGTGGCTGGCCTTCCTATTGGCTTTCTTCTAATGCCCAGCGCAATGGCCAAAACAAAAATGGTGATAAAGATAATAGCACCGCGCTCACAAGGTTGTAAAGAGTAAATGGAATGAATTGTCTATGCAAACTGTTCAGCACCGTGCATGGCATGTAATCACTCAAAGGTGATTTTTTAAATGGTAATGACTTCTGTGGTTTTTATTTTGCAACAAACTCATGCCTTTCGCTACAGAGTAAAATATTATCCTTTCAATGCCTAGTTTCAAGCACCTAGTTTGTGTAAGAGAATGCTGGAACCTGAGAAAGTAACAAAAAACAGTGAGATGTTTCCTGTCTATTTGGGGAGAGGACTTTCAATACCGACAACCAAAACAATGATAAAGGTTCCCATTTGCTGCGCAGTGACTGTGTGCCAGGCACTATGGGCAGTACTTTGCATGATTCCATCAAATTAAACCCAATTCCATCCATTTTACAGATGAAGAGACAAGATCACAGAAAGTAAGAGAATTAAGAGCAGGGATTCAAACCCAGGTCTGCCTGCAAAGCCTGTGCTCTTAGGGAGGTTAAACCAGCCATGATTAAGTACCAGCCATGGGTACTGACCAATCTTTACAAGAGGGGCCACGTACCTGGGCCTGCACCGTGCCAGCCGAAGCAGGATTTGATCCAAGACCCCGTTTCCAAAGTCTGCTGATACAGCTTCACTGGGCCTAGGGGACGATCACTCCCCACTGTGGGAACCAGGGAAGAAGGCCTCAGGGAAGTGGGATCCAGACAAGCAGAGATAACCTGTGTCAGGTGTCCCCGAGACCACCCTCAGCTTCACTGACTCAGTGGGAGAACCCACAGGACTTGGTATATAGTCCTGTTCATGGCTACGATTTATCACAGCTAAAGGATACAAAGCTAAAGTCAGCACAGAGAAAAAGCACATGGGATGAAGTCCCACCAAAACAAGGCACAAGCATCCAAGGTTCCTCTCCCAGGGAAGTCACAGAAAACACACTGAATTCCCCCAGCAACAAGCTGTGACAACGAAAGTGTGAAACTGCTGTCTGCAGGGGAGGCTTGTTAGAGACTCAGTCCCTAGAGTTTTTCTTGAGTGCTGGTTATGTAAGCACTCTTTGTTTAGCATGTGCCAAAATTCAACTTCCAGAAAGAAAACAGGTATTCAGCATAAACTACATTGCTTGCATGAACAGCAAAAACTAAGATCATGGCATCCAGTCCCATCTTTTCATGGCAAATAGATGGGGGTGGGGGTGGGGAATGGAAATAGTGACAGACTTTATTTTCTTGGGCTCCAAAATCGCTGCAGATGGTGATTGCAGCAATGAAATTAAAAGAAACTTGTTCCTTGGAAGAAAAGCTATGACAAACCTAGATAGCATATTAAAAAGCAGAGACATTACTTTGCCAACAAAGATCCATATAGTCAGAGGTCCAGTAGTCATGTACAGATGTGAGAGTTGGACCATAAAGAAGGCTGAGCACCAAAGAATTGATGCTTTCGAACTGTGGTGCTGGAGAAGACTCTTGAGAGCCCCTTGGACTGCAAGGAGATCAAACCAGTCAACCCTAAAGGAAATCAACTCTTGAATACTCATTGGAAGTACTGATGATGAAGCTGAAGCTCCAGTACTTTGGCCACCTGATGCAAAGAGCCGACTCATTGGAAAAGACCCTGATGCTGGGAAAGATGGAAGGCAGGAGGAGAAGGGGATGACAGAGGACAAGATGGTTGGTTGGCATCATTGACTCAAAGGACATGAGGTTGAGCAAACCCTGGGAGTCAGTAAAGGACAAGGAAGGCTGGCGTGCTGCAGTCCATGGGATCACAAAGAGTAGGACACAACTGAGCGGCTGAACAACAACGTTGTACAAATAACTTAGGTAGAGTGAACCACTCTTATCAGTTCTGGAAATAGGGAAAGTGTTAGTTGCTCAGTCATGACCGACTCTTTTTGACCCCGTGAACTGTAGCCCTCCAGGCTCCTCTGTCCATAGAATTCTCCAGGCAAGAATACTGGAATGAGTTGCCATTTCCTCCTCCAGGGGGATCTTCCTGATGCGGGGATCAAACCCTGGTCTTCTGCATTGCAAGCAGATTCTTTATCATCTGAGCCACCAGGGAAACTCCCCAAATCCAAGTTCCCAGGCACCAACCAAGGGCCAACCTTGTGAGCAGCACTTTCTAAGGATGTTCAATCTTGGGATTCCCTGGTGGCTCAGATGGTAAAGCATCTGCCTGCAATGTGGGAGACCTGGGTTCAATCCCTGGGTCAGGAAGATCCCCTAGAGAAGGAAATGGCAACCCACTCCAGTACTTTTGCCTGGAAAATCCCATGGACGGAGGAGCCTGGCAGGTTACAGTCCATGGGGTTGCAAAGAGTCGGACACGACTGAGCAACTTCACTATAGCTTCACTCAATCTCAGGGCAGCTGAGTTAACTGTTTTCTCCACAGAAGCCAAGGGGCAGTCCTGTCACAGTTGAGGGAGTTATATGACCAGTAATCTATGATTGCTAAAGGGCTTTTTCCTGTTTGACCACAATCAGGCAAAAAGAATGGAGAAGGCAATGGCACCCCACTCCAGTACTCTTGCCTGGAAAATCCCATGGGCAGAGGAGCCTGGTAGGCTGCAGTCCATGGGGTCACGAAGAGTCAGACATGACTGAGCGACTTCACTTCCACTTTTCACTTTCATGCACTGGAGAAGGAAATGGAAACCCACTCCAGTGTTCTTGCCTGGAGAATCCCAGGGACGGCAGAGCCTGGTGGGCTGTCATCTACGGGGTCGCACCGAGTCGGACACGACTGAAGCAACTTAGCAGCAGCAACAGCAGCAGGCAAAAAGAAAGATGCTGCTAAGTGACCACCTAGTGTGTTCAGTGGCAAGGGACAAACAGCTGCAGCAGACTAAAGCTTTGCTTTGGCAAAGAATTCCTTTGGTTCTGTCACTTTTGATAACATGTTGGTTATATCAGATGGGGCCAGATGAAAAAAGAAAGAGACGACACCATTTTTCCTTTCTAGGGGCCGCAGTCGGAAGGCAAGAGAAAGTCAGGAGAGTTGAGAGGGGTGAGGGCTCCAGGCAGGAAACACACAGAGCGTTGGTGGTGGAAGGGGCTGCCATCAGAGAGGGGTGAGGTCTTGGAGGAATTAGAACATGCCCCATCCCAAAGCTGTGGGGGGAAAAGGAGATGCTACTTGACCCTAGTCCTTGCTGCCATGCTGAGATTCAGACGCTGTGTTGACCATCTCTGGATTGTTTTTAAGAGAAGCTGGAACTGGGATTTTAACAGAAAATTTCCCTGGGACTGCCCATGGAAACAGACAAGCAAGAAAGAACTAAGTCAGCTGGCGAAAGGAGAGAAGCGAGAAAGGCTTTTTGCAGAGGAGGTGATGGCAGTAAGGTAAAAAATAAGACAGTTCAGGAACTTCCTGGTGATCCAATGGTTAAGACTGTGCTGCCAATGCAGGAGGTCATGAGTTCGATCCCTGATCAGGGAACTAAGATCCCACATACCAAGTGGTATGGCCAAAAAAATTTTTTAAGTAAAAAAATAATAATAAAGTGTACAATTCAATGGTTTTTTTAAAAAATGAGACAGCTTATCCGGTGGACTGAGGAAGGAAGTTAGGTTACTTGTGATACCGCAGATTTCAGAGATTCAGACAGAACTGGGTTTTGCATCTGGAAGTTCCTCTTACCGTGTGACCTCGAGCAGTTAAGTACATTTTTCTCATCTGTAAAACAAGCATAACTATAGCACCAGCCTTAATCATGACAAAGTACAAATATGACATCAAGAGTGAAGAGGATATAAAATAATGGACACGAAGTGCTCAGCACAAGGCCTGGCGATGCACTCACCAAATATTCGTGGGAAGCACAGAATGACGTGGGAGCAGAGAAGAGCAGCCCCTAACCCTGACCAAGGGTTAGAGGTGGAATCACAGAGGCTTCCTGGAGGTGGTGCCTCATGGTAAGCTGAATCTTGAAGGTTAGAAGGCATTAGCATTTTCTGGTAGGTTAGCAGGAAAAATGGCATGCACGAAAGTAAAGAAGACTCTTATTGCAAGGAGGTGACAGCAGGAGCAAGGAAGGGGTAGGGATGGTGTTCAGAAGGAAGCAGCCAGATCAGGAGGGTGTATACAACTAGAGAAAGAGACACATCCGGAGACTTGGGTAGAGCTGACAGCTCATGGTTTCTGATCAAAGGCAACGTGGTGGTGAGGGGACAGTAAGTGGACAGATCCAAGAGCATTCTAGGAGGTGTGACCATTAGGACTTGGCAGGTAATTGGCTATGGTGAGGGCTGAGTAAGGGGACCTCAAGTGCCTGGTGTGAGCACTGGGGAGATGGAGAAGCCTTGACCCGGGAAGAGGAGCTGCAGCTTGGGGTAAGGGCTGAGGGAGGGACTGAGCTCTATTTGGACAGGTTGGGTTTGTGTCCTTGGACTTCCTGTAGATGTTCAGTAGGCAACTGGAGGATGCCAGCAGCTGAGGAAGAATGTCTGGGCAGGGCAAAGAGATCTGGTGGACGGGCATTTAATAAGTACATTATACTCCCCTTCTCCCTGAATCCTCCAATGGGCCCTTTCAGGCAGGAACTATCAGCCCCATTTCACAGATGGAGAAATTAGGGCTTTGAAGAGCAGAGTAGCTGTTTTGAAATTGGAACGTGTGTTGAGGAGATGGTGTATTGAGTTAAGAATATGCAGATTATGATCTGCTGAATAACGGGGCACAGAACACCACATGGGGTACCAAGGTAGTTCCCTCAGCATCTGAGCTCCCACTTTGGGGAAGTGAAACTCATGGGGTGATTTTGATTGAAGGCAAAGTTTCAATATGCCCACACAAAGGAAGTAAGTTACAAGAATTTTTACTTATAGATCCCAGATGGGAGGTGGGGTGGTTTATAATGAGTGGGGGAAGGGCAATCCTTAGTCTCACCTCAGGAGTGAGCTGGAGATAGAGAGAAGGGTATATGTGCTCAGTTGCTCAGCTGTGTCCGACTCTTTGTGACCCCATGAACTGTAGCCCTCCAGGCTCCTCTGTCCATGGGATTCTCCAGGCAAGAATACTGGCGTGGATTGCATGTCCTCCTCCAGGGTATCTTCCTGACCCAGGAATCGAACCCACATCTCCTGCATTGAAGGCAGATTCTTTACCACTGAGCCACCTTGGAAGCCTCAAAGAGCAGGGTAGCAAGCACTTATTACTTATAAAGTAATTGGGGTGGAGATCACTAATTTTTTACTTAACCACTTAACTCTTAAGTGGTTACTTTAAAAGGTGCCCTGGGAAAAGCAAAGTGAGAACTGAGCAGCAAGCACCCCAAACTCAAGTCCTTATCTAGATGTTCAGACTCTGGGTGTGATCAGGGTTATCACCCTGTAAAATGTCTGGGCAGCAACTCAGAACCCCGTGTGTTTTTCTCATCATAGAAGAGAGGCTGAGTTCACTAACTCTGTTCTTCTTTTATAAGATTGTTTGGCTTTCCGGGTCCCTTGCTATTCTGACAGGAGTGCAATACTGCGGTGTAATTCTGACACTAACCATCTACAGTTGGCATCAGACTCACCAGGTTTAAGGGCACAGGATTGGGTCAAACAAGATTTCCCTTATTTCAGATGCCAGCGTCAAGTGGGGTCACCTATGCTTATGACAGACTAGCCACAAATCCAGGAGGTTCCCGTGACACCTCTTAGGTTCAACAGTTCACTGGAATGATTCCCAGAATTGAGGGGAAGATATACTTTGATTACAGCTGTGTTGTAAGGGTACAAAAGAAAGGGTACATCTTATGTCTAGTATAAGACGTAGTGGGGAGGAGGGGTGTTCTTGAGTGCAGTTTCCATGACCTCTCCCTATGCATTCAGAGTGCTTCATCCTCCAGCATATCTATGTGTTCATCATCAGAAAGCTCCAATGAGCTCTGGCATCCAGTTTTTACTGGGGTTTTACTGTGTAAAACCAGCCTAGACAGCATATTAAAAAGCAGAGATATTACTTTGCCAACAGAGGTCCGTCCAGTTAAAGCCATGGTTTTTCCAGTAGTCATGTACGGATGTTGAGAGTTGGACTATAAAGAAAGCTGAGAGCCGAAGAATTAATGCTTTTGAACTGTGGTGCTAGAGAAGACTCTTGGGAGTCCCTTGGACTGCAAGGAGATCCAACCAGTCCATCCTAAAGGAAATCAGTCCTGAATATTCATTGGAAGGACTGAGGTTAAAGCTGAAACTCCAATACTTTGGCCACCTGATTTGAAGAACTGACTTATTGGAAAAGATCCTGATGCTGGGAAAGATTGAAGGCGGGAGGAGACGGGGACAACAGAGGGTGAGATGGTTGGATGGCATCACTGACTCGATGGACATGAGTTTGAGTAAACTCCCAGAGTTGGTGATGGACAGGGAAGCCTGGTGTGCTGCAGTCCGTGGGGTCGCAAAGAGTCAGACACGACTGAGCAACTGAACTGAACTACTGTGTAAATATTGTTGACTGAATCATTGGCCATGTGGTTGGATTCGATCTTCAGTCTCTTTTTTTCTCCCTGGGTGCTAGGCTGGCTCAAAGCCCCAACCCTCTAATCACATAGCTGGTCTTTTTGATGACCAGCCCCCTTTTGGGATCACGTCATTCATTAGCATAAACTGAGGAATAATCCATAGAGCTCATAATACACACACACCTATCAGTCAGGTAATTCTCAGGATACAGAAACACTCTCCAGAATCAGAGATAAAGGCCAAAATCTTTGTTACACAACAGTTGCATTTCTGTATGAATTTTAAAATCACTTTGTCAATATCTGCAAAAAAAGCTAGAATTTTTATAAGGATTGCATTGAATCTGCAGATCAATGTGGGGCGTATTCAGTATTAAAACAACAATATTGGACTTCCCCAGTGGTTCAGTGGTTAGGGCTCTACCTACCAATGCAGGAGGCATGAGTTCAATCCCTGATCAGAGAACTAACGTCCCACATGTCTTGGGTGCAGCAAAAAAAAAAAAATTTTAATTTAAAAACTATTAAACAATATTAAGTGTTTTGATCCATGAACATAGGCAGACTTTTCATTTATTTACATTGTCTTTAATTTATTTCAAATGTTTTATAATTTCAGTGTAAAAGTCAGATGCTATTTTGTTAAGAGTTATTCCTAAGTATTTTACTCTTTCTGATGTTCCTGTAAACGAAATGATTTTCATTTCATTTTCAAGATTATTTATTGCTGCTGCTAAGTCACTTCAGTCGTGTCCGACTCTGTGCAACCCCATAGTCGGCCGTCCACCAGGCTCTGCCGCCCCTGGGATTCTCCAGGCAAGAACACTGGAGTGGGTTGCCATTTCCTTCTCCAATGCATGAAGGTGAAAAGTGAAAGTGAAGTCGCTCAGTCGTGTCTGACCCTCCGAGACCCCATGGACTGCAGCCTTCAAGGCTCCTCTGTCCATGGGATTTTCCAGGCAAGAGTACTGGAGTAGGGTGCCATTGCTAGTGTATAGAAATACAATTGATTTTTAAATTTAAATATTGTACTATTTTAAAATAGAAACAGATATCTTAGTTAATAATTTTAGTGCTTTGATGCAAGAGTTTGGGTTCATAAAATTCTTTCCTGAAACTATTTATCTGCAGACCTGTTCTGCCAGATTTGCCAGAGCAGAGTGCCTCATTCCTAATCTCTGCTCTGAAGTTCTTTCAGGGCAGAAAGTCAGCTACTGCAGTGGCTAATGACCTAATCCTTTTAAAGCCAGATTATGAGTGACATTCTTTAGTTAGCATCTGATTTAGGCATCAAAGTAATACTGGCCTTGTATAATGGATTGGGAAATTTTCCCTCCTCTTCTATTTTCTGGAAGAGTTTGTGAAGGATTGGTGTCAATTTTTCTTTAAATATTCAGTAGACTTCACTGGTGAAGCCATGTGGACTTGGTCTTTTCTTTGTAGGAAGATTGTTTATTACTAATTCAGTCTCTTATCATAGGTCTATTCAAAATTTGTTTCTTCTTGAATCAGTTTTATTAATTTGTTCATGAATGTATCCATTTCATCTAAATTATCTAATTTGTTGGCATACAGGTATTTGTGGTTTTCCCTTATAATTCCCTCTTTCATTCCTGATTTTAATAATTTGAGTCTTTGCTTTCTGTTTCTTGATCTGTCTAGCTAAAGGTTTGTCACATTGCGTTAGCTTTTTCAAAGAATCAAGTTTCCGTTTCATTGATTTCTCTTGATTTTTAAAAAACTGTTTATTTATTTGGCTGCACCAGGTCTCAGTAGCAGCATGTGGGATCTTAGTTCCCCAAACAGGGATGAAACCCATGCCCCCTGCCTTGGAAGTGTGGAGCCTTAACCACTGAACTACCAGGGAAGTCCCTTTTCTATTCTTTATTTATTTCAGCTTTAATCTTTATTACTTCCTCCCTTCTGCTTGCTTTGTATTTAGTTTACTCTTCCTTGTTTCTTTTTTTTTAATAACTTTATTTATTCATTTCTGGCTGTGCTAGTTTTGGCTCACGGGCTTAGTTGCTCCACAGCATTTGGGATCTTCCTGGAGTAGGGACTGAACCTGTGTCTCCTGCACTGGCAGGCGGATTCTTTACCACTGAGCCACCAGGGAGGCCCCCAGATGCTGCTTTTGAGAAGGGGGTCCTCTATTTGGAATGTCATTGGCAAGCCCTGAACATATAGGTTTTTCTCTGTCCTATAGAGGTTGTTGTATTTTTTAAAGCAGGAACATCAATTTTTTAGGGATTGTGATGGTTAATTTTATGTGTCAGCTTGACTAGGCTAAGTGATTTCCTGATAGCTGGTGAAATATTTCTGGGTGTGCCTCTAAGGATGTTTCTGGAAGAGATTGGAATTTGAATTGGGGAACTGAGTAATACAAATGGCTCTTTGATGTGGGGAGCATCCTCCAATCCACTGGGGGTTCTGGTGGTGGTTTAGTGGCTAAGTCGTGTCCGACTCTTGCAACCCCAGTGACTGTGGTCTGCCAGGCTTTTCTGTCCATGGGATTTCCCAGGCAAGAATACTGGAGTGGGTTGCCATTTCATCCTCCAGTGGATCTTCCTGACCCAGGGATCAAACCTGCGTCTCCTGCATGGCAGGCAGTCTCCCGCATTGCAGGCTGATTCTTTACTGACTGAGCCATGGGGACCCTAATAGAACAAAAAGGAGGAGAAAGGGCAAACGGGCTCCCTCCTTCTGCTTGAGCTGAGATATCCATTTTCTGCCCTTGTGCTCAGGCTTTCACACTCAGATATGGACTCACATCAGCAGCTCCCTGATTGCCAGGCCTTCAGACTCAGACTAAATTACATCATTGGCTTTCTGGTTCTCTAGTTATAGAGGGCAGATGGTGGGACTTCTTGGCTTCCGTAACCAAGTGAGTCAATTCCAATAATAGATCTCCTCTTATATATATATATATATATATATATATATACATACATACATACATACACATCCTGTAGTTTCTATTTCTCTGCAGAACCCTGACTAATGCAAGGATCTTCCCTCAAATATGCATTTGGAGGATGCTCAGCAGGGGAAGAAAAGTTTCTATTTCCTTGTAGAAAGCGGTGATGATATAACTAGTTTTGGAATCAATCAAACATTTCCAGAACAACCATTATGAACTGTGAGACCTTGAGATTGGTCCTTCACCTCTCTGAATCTTAGCCTATTATTCTGCAAAGTGGTGATGATGAGAAGCAGTGCCCTAGCACACGTGTATGTTAGTCGTTCAGTTTTGTCAGACTCTTTGTGACCCCATGGACTATAGCCTGACAGGCTCCTCAGTCCATGGGATTCTCTAGGCAAGAACACTGGAGTGGGTTGCCATTTCCTCCTCCAGGGGATCTTCCCGACCCAAGGATCAAACCTGAGTCTCCTGCATTATGGGCAGATTCTTTACTGTCTGAACCACCAGGGAAGTACAGAGTTGTGGTGGAGTTAATGAGAAGCAGTGCCCTAGCATAGTGAAAGAAAGTGAAAGTGAAGTTGTTCAGTTGTGTCCGACTCTTTGCCACCCCATGGGACTGTAGCTTACCAAGCTCCTCAGTCCATGGAATTTTCCAGGCAAGAGTACTGGAGTAGGTTGTCATTTCCTTCTCCAGGGGATCTTCCCAACCCAGGGATTGAACCCAGGTCTCCTGCATTGCAGGCAGACACTTTACCGTCTGAGCCACCAGGGAAGTAAGTGCTCAATAAATGCTCGTTGCTGATGTTTGCTTCTTTCGACTTCTTGTTTTTAACCTCATGTTCTGCTCCATCTGGGTTAATATACAATGAGGTGCAATGGACACAAACATTCGGTGCATTGCATCTCATTGTATTGAACATGTTTATTTTAAAAACATTGTCAGCAATTTTCCACCTAGGAATCCATTTACCTACTTGCAAATATATACAAAAAACTTAGATTTGTCTACACTTAGCCTTACAATGGGGCTTTCCTGGTGGCTCAGACGGTATCAATCCACGTGCCATGCTGGAGACTGGGTTTGATCCCTAGGGTGGGAAGATCTCCGGGAGGAGGGCATGGCAACCCACTCCAATATTCCTGTCTGGAGAATCCCCATGAACACAGAAGCCTGGCGGACTACAGGCCCATGGAGTCGCAAAGAGTAGGACACGACTGAGCTACTAAGCACACACAGCCTTACAATAGAATTCCACTCAACAGTTGAAATGGAAATGAAGTAGAACTCTATGTGTCCATATGCAACACAAGTGTGAGTTCTTGGTGGTCTTTGACTGAAGGGCATTGACTTTGGTATAAGCAACTCAGACTAGACGATGGTGCCGTTTCCTGAGATGGGAAGTAACTGTCGTGATCGATGGTTGGGACGGCCAACTCTGCTAGCCCTTTAGCAAGCAGTTGTCTCTAGATGCCCCCAGAGAGAGGCTGGAAGGCTTGCCAATACCGCTCAGGAGAACTCTGAGGGTTTTCCTGATCTTCCATGCCGTTTCCTCTAAAGTGTCACCAACTTCATTTACATTAAAACACCGAAGACTGAAGAAGGAAATGGCAACCCACTCCAGTATTATTCTTGCCTGGAAAAGTCCATGAACAGAGGATCCTGGCAGTCTGCAGTCCATGGGGTCGCAAAGAGTCGGGCACGACTGAGCGACTAACACTTATATGTGCCAAGAAGTGTTCTAACTTAGAACTTCTAAGGGCTCTGCTGCTGCTGCTGCTAAGTCGCTTCAGTCGTGTCCGACTCTGTGCGACCCCAGAGACGGCAGCCCACCAGGCTCCGCTGTCCCTGGGATTCTCCAGGCAAGAACACTGGAGTGGGGTGCCATCACCTTCTCCGTCTAAGGGCTCTAGAGGTTTTAATTCATTTACTTCTCCTGTCAATCTTAAAAACATAGGTACTACTGTTTTCGGGTTTTACTACTGAGAAAACTGAGATATAGAGGTTACTTGACGAGTGAGGATTTGGACCTAGGACCTCTGCTAGGTAGGGCCATACTCCAGCCCCGAAGACGACAAGCCATCTTGTTTGTAGTCCTCAAGGACTTCAGCTCCCAGCAGCCCTCGCGCTAGCAGTTCGCCACACACAACAAATCCCGGCGTGCTCCGGGCGGCTTGGGGTGGAGGGTTCTAGAAGGCGTGACGTGGGGTCGGGAAGCGGGCTCAGAGGCGGGTACCTTTCGGCAGTCGCTGTGGCCGCTGCTGCCGAGCCCGGGGACGCGGACGGCCGGGGCCGTGGGCGCAGCCTCCTCGTCTCCCCGGCGATGGCGGCGCTCGGCCGGCCGTTTAGCGGCCTTCCCCTGAGCGGTGGCTCGGACTTCCTGCAGCCGCCGCCGGCCTTCGCCGGTCGGGCCTTCCCGCCGGGGACGGAGGGCGCCGAGCTGGCCCCGCGGCCGGGACTTCGCGCCACCCCGAGCAGCTCCGGCGGGAGCGCGGCGCGCGGACGGTGAGGAGACCGGCGGGCGGCGGGGGCGGGTGTAGGCTCCGGCGCGGGCTAGTTGACCCTTTTCGCGACCCTGGCGAGGGCTCTTCAACCTCAAGTTGAGGATGAGGAGACATAGCCCCACAGGCGGTTGCCGTAAATCGCGGAGGTCGCACAGCGCGGGGGTCCGGTTCCGACCTCGGCGCGCTAGCGCCGGGAGTGAGGAGAGGTCTGCTCACCCTGGGCGTGCGGGGGTGGGAGCCGGCCAGACCCGGGCCTGGAGCTGCCCTGGGCGCGCACACGCCTCGCTCCCTCCGGACTGCCGCCCGGCAGCTGTTGTTGGCAACTTTAAGCGACTCTCGGACTCTTGAGTTTCCTCATCCGCAACTTGGGAGAGAAATGGGTCCTTCTAGTGGGATCATAAACTAAAGTGCTCACCATGGTGCTTTCCCCGATAGGTTTTCCCTACGCTGGTCGCCCCAGTTTATCTCTCCCAGTCTTGACCGAATGAATTTAGCTTTCAGTGTGATTTTTGTCAGGACCAGCCAACACTTTACCTGACTGACCGTGTGACCTGTATATCCATACCACAGGACAAGGGAGGGGAGAGCTGATAGTAGTGGGGTGGGCAAGATTATCGGAGCCTGAAAGTGGATGCTGAAAGTACCAGCTCAGTAAATTTCTCAACTGACTGAGTTTGTTTGTTTGTTTTAACAGTATTTCAACTCACTGTAGAAAGAAACACAAGCGAGAGGAGGAGGAGGAGGATGAGTAAGTTTCAAGTGCTTTTTTAGTCACTTAACGGTCACTTAATTTAACCTATTTTATATCCATAACTATTTGTTTTTAAGTGAAAAGGTGGAACATCAGGTGTCTCTGAAAGGAGGCCCAAGGAACTGACAACACAGGTTGCCTTTTAGAGCAGTGAGCTGGGCAGGTCAGAGGGAAGCTTCTTAAGGCATAAGCGATTGTCATGTTTGAACTTTGAGGCCTATGAGTATTATTACATGCACAAAATTTTTTAAAATTAGCAGAAGGCAAAATTTTATGCTCCCAGTTCTCCCCAGAGGGTTATCCTTATTGCCTGTTTCCCCTTAAGGAAGATAATGTAAAAATGTGCACGTTTATAGCTGTATAATTCTGGTTTTTTACATTTATTAGTAACATACTGTTAACACTGCAACACTGGTGTTTTCATTTTACTCTCCTGTAACTTGTTGCATATGGACACATAGAGTTCTATCTCATTTCTTTTTCAACAGTTGAGTTGAATTCTGTTGTAAGGCTAGGAATAGGTAATTAACCAGTCTCCCCGTGATGGATTTTAATACTAACAAATCTAAAGTGACCTGGTCTTAAGTTCTTTGTGTTTGTAATTAGATAAATGGATTCCTAGCTGGGAAATTGCTCAATCTTTAAATGTATGCATTTTGAATTTTAAGCAAGTTGTTGGCAATTTATACTCCTTTAAACTTTGGGAATGTGTGTTTCTCCATCTTCTCATCAGAATTGTATTTTCAAACTTTTTGATCACCTCTTAACTGATAGGGAAAATACTGCATGTCTAAAAAAGAAAATGAGTAAAAGACATCCCCTAAAGAGGATATCAAAATGACCAAACAAATGAAAAGATATTCGACCTCATCAGTCTTTAGGGAAATGCATATTAAAAGCACAGTGAGAAAGTACTCCACTACCGGATATTGGAGGGTTCTGTAGCACCAGGAACTCACAGACACTATTGGATAAGAATGTAAATTGCTATAACACTTTGGGAAGCAGTTTTGAATGAGTTGAAGGCACACATACCCATTTACCCAGCAGTTCTTTTTTTTGACTACACATGCTCATCGGAAGACATGTACAAGAAAGTTTATGGCATCCTTGTTCATGATGGCTCAAAATTGGAATGTCCCTTAACAGTATCTGAACATAATAAATTTTTGCTGAGTTCAGTTCAGCAAAAAAGAAACACTGAACCACACTTACCAACCCAGATGTGTCTTATAAGCATAGTAGGAACAAAAGAAACATAGCACAAATGTATACATATTCAGTATAATTCCTTATATAAGGGTCAAAACCAGGCAGAACTGAAAACTTTTAATATTGCATATTTACATACATGATAATGTATATTTTTTAAAATGACGTGGTTATTATAAAAGACTGTGTGTACTTAGGCAATGGCACCCCACTCCAGTACTCTTGGCTGGAAAATCCCATGGACGGAGGAGCCTGGTAGGCTGCAGTCCATGGGGTCGCTAAGAGTCGGACACGACCGAGCGACTTCACTTTCACTTTTCACTTTCATGCATTGGAGGAGGAAATGGCAACCCACTCCAGTGTTCTTGCCTGGAGAATCCCAGGGACGGCGGGGCCTGGTGGGCTGCCGTCTATGGGGTCACACAGAGTTGGACACGACTGAAGCAACTTAGCAGCAGCAGTGTGTACTTACGGGGAGGAGGGAATAGAGTACCATATAGGGATGCTGATGGCATTCTGTATTTTGAATATTACTTTCATGGATTTTTGTTTTATAATTATTATATGTATTTTTATGAGTGCAAGCATTTTATAATTAAATTAGATCACTTTTAATTTAAGTTTTGTAAATTACATACAATTTTGAACATCTTTTCCTTTTAAGCGATTTGTGTTTCATTTTGGGTGAATTCTTTATGTTTCTGCAGATCTTTTATTGACTTATTGGTCTTTTTTATGTATGTTGTGTTTTTCCCAGATTTGTTGTCTTTCACCTTTTGTGTGATTTTTTTTTTTTTTTTTTTTTGCCAACAGAAACTTTTAATTTTCTCACCAGGTTGATAATAAACCTACAAGACAGTAGATTTGAAAGTTGCCTCAGTTTAAAAATCTGAGACTTCTCTGGTGGTCCAGTGGTTAGGACTCCATGCTTCCAATGTAGGGGGCGTGGGTTTGATTCCTGATTGGGGAACTAAAATCCTGCGTGTCATGTGGCATGGCCAAAAAATTTAAAATAAAAAACCTCTAGACCAGACAACATTTATGTTCTTTATAGCTTTGGGATTGCTGTGGATGCACAAGGACCTCTTTGCTTTTATCTTTTGAAAGTGTGGAAGTGCTAGTTGCTTAGTCACGTCCAACTCTTTGCGACCCCACGGACTGTAGCCCAAGACTCTCCTCTGTCCACGGAATTCTCCAGGCAAGAATACTGGAGTGGGCCATTCCCTTCTCCAGAGGATCTTCCTGACCTAGGGATGAAACTGAGGTCTCTTGCATTGCAGGCAGATTGTTTACTGTCTGAGCCACCAGGGAAGTTTCCTAGGAGATTATTAAATAATTCTAATGTCATAAATAAAAATTTTGAAGTGTAAAAACCATTGACTTTAAAAGTTAACCATCTTTAATTTGCAGATGGAGAGATTGAGGCCCTGAGAGGATAAGGGACTGGACAGTTGGATGTCGAACGCCCAGAAGTGTGTTGCCTGCTTGCCACTTCAGTGGCTCTTATCAGAACTTTAAAGTCTTTTATGTCCCATTTTCTCTGGTACTTAATCATCATTGATCTCTATAAAGTTGTTCTGCTCCTTCTTAGATGATTTCTTATGTGTATAACTTTTTCTTCTGCTTTCCAGAACATCGCATACCTTAGTATTGAAGAAGTGTTTAATTTATGGAGAGACATTCTTAATACTCACTTATGAGTTAAAACTAATAATAAGCTAAACATATGATTGAGATTGTGCTTGGTGATATCCAGGCAATAACGTACTTTTGGTCTAAATACTCAGAGCAGGGCTGGTTGTCTGTTCAGGACACCCCTCAGTAGTAAAGAATTGGCCTGCAGTGCGGGAGACAGGTTCGATCCCTGGGTCAGGAAGCTCTCCAGAGAAGGAAATGGCAACCCACTTCAGTTTTTTGCCTGGAAAATTCCATGGGCAAAGGAGCCTGGCGGGCTACAGTCCATAAGGTCGCAAAAGAGTTGGACATGACTTAGTGACTAAACAACAACTAAATGTTGGGCATGTTGTAGTGCTTACAAATACTAGTATGTGTTAAGAGCTTGAGCAGTTGAACTTCCCTAACAAGGCAGGTTTTAGTGAGAATCCTCTATGAAAAGCATAGAGGATATAGCACCTGTCTCTGGAATCTGGTGCCCAAAATACAACTCACCTTATGTGACACTTTAGAGGGGGCACTTTAGTTTGCTACATTGTTGTTTCCACATGTGCAAAGTAATCTGAATTGAACTCTTATGGTCTCAGTGAAATGTAAAATTTTCTAGAAAGTGAAGATAGTTTATGTTGCAAGCTGGGAGAAAAGTGCACCCCATTAGGAAGGGACCCATAGAGCAAATGACAGCCTCTACCATTTTTGGCAAGAACCAAGAAATGAGCAGTGTCACCTGTGCCTGTCGTACTTGCTGCAGACCTGATGAAGCATGTATTTTTGCCCTAAGGGAATATAGGATGCCTGCAGACCACCTCCTCATATGCCCAGTGTAATGGAGCAGCAGCAGTATGAAAAAGTATCGCTGGCCCTGAATCGCTACTTTGTGATTCTTGGTTTCTTTACTTTCCACTTGACCTTTCCAGAGCTGAGTAAGTAAGAATGACTCTTAAGTTCTCATATCAAACGCTTCTAATCTGGAAAGGCAAAATCTTGCAGGTGCAACCTAATTTGACAGATGTTAAGGGAAACATCTCAGGGTGGCTGTGAGAATGACAGAAAAGAAAATGCGTGATTTTCCATCTTGTAATCACATACTGTCAAAAGTTAAGAGTTTTTTTCATAGCAGAATTTTATTAGCAATGGTGGTGATACATGTTTCATTTGTATCAGTCAGGATTTTCATTGATTTTTTTTTTTTTTTTTTTCAGTTGTCCAGTAAGAAAGAAAAGGCTAACTGAAGCAGGGCTCTGTGCTGGTCCTAATGACTGGATTCTTTGTGCACATCAGGATATAGAGGGTCATGGAGTAAATCCATGCACTAGTGGCCTTTCTGCACCTGGCATGTTAGATGTTATTTGTGAAGAGATGGATCAGACAACGGGGGAACCACAGTGTGAAGTTGCCCGAAGGAGGCTTCAGGAAATTGAGGACAGGTAAATGGACAGCATATCCGTCTGGCTTCTTGTTGTCCCTGTGTAACATCTCCTCTCTTTCAAGTTAGTCTTAATTCATCATCTGGTGATTCCTTAATCCTAAGCCTGTCAAACAATAAAAATCAAGAAGCTTAAAGTATGCACTTTAAATGTTAAAGTAAGCGTTTTTCATAGAACTGTACTAAATATTTTCATTTACTATCTCTGAATATTAATTTTTTGGTTTATGAGGGTTTTAGCCTTCAAATTTGGTATCTTTTTTGTCAAATGTAGCTCTTGTGTATATACTTCCTTCTCTCCAAAGTAGAGTTTCATACTTTACTTAACCTTTTGCTGTAGCACCTGTTGAGTTTATCCTTTTTTATTTTAAAAATTTTGTCCAATTAATAGAATATATGTTTAACCAAATAATTTTTTTTCTTTGCGTCTGCGTTTGTTTAGAATAATTGATGAAGATGAAGAAGTTGAAGCTGACAGAAATATTAACCGTCTCCCCAGCCTTGTCCTTTCTGATACCATGAAAACAGGTTTGAAGAGGGAATTTGATGAAATCTTTACAAAAAAGATGATTGAGTCCATGTAAGTTTTGGTTTCTGGTTTCCATTCAGCTCTGATCTTTTTTAAAAATTCTTTTAAATGTATTTTTGGCTGTGCTAGGTTTTCATTGTTGTGCACAAGCCTTCTCTGGTTGCAGCAGTTGGGGCTACTCTCCAGTTGTGATGCTTTCTTGTTGCAGATCACAGGCTCTAGGGTGCACAGGCTTCAGTGTTTGCGTTGCGTGGGCTTGACCCTCAGCTTGTGAAATACTGCACCAGGGGATTAAAGCCATGTCCCCTGCATTGGCAGTCAGATTTTTTACCACTGGACCACTAGGGAAGTCCCCTGTTATGATCTTAAAAGGAAGAACCAATGTCTCTAAACACTTCCTGATCACCAACTAAGTGAAAGCTCAGTAGGCTTTATGTTTAGCCCAGGTTGGAGACCTTTTCTTAGTTCATTGGGGTGAGCAGAATGCTGTGCAAGTGGGATTTGGAAGTTCACAGGAGTGGCTGCCTTGCCTATTTACCCCTGGGTTGTTCTGAAGTCCGGAAATGCACCCACAGTCTAATACTTGGGAATGGGAGGATTGGCAAGAAAGAACCCATTCTCTCAAATCACTGTGATAGGTTGTAAGAACCACACTTGAAAACTACCTGTTTACGTGGCTCTCTCAGTTATCTTGGACCACCATTAAGACCTTGGAAAAAAGTGAAAAGTTTACCAGCCGTCAAAAAAGTTATCACAGAGGCCACAGTCTAGAGCTCATATTTGTATCTCACTGTGAGACAGAAGAAATGAAAGCAAGCGTAAGAACCTAAAAAGCAAAGCAGCCTGGGCCCCATTAACATAAAACTAATGGTGGCCTGTAATTCATGATAATGACTAATCATCATCCTTGGACTTCAATGGTCTCAAGATGGTCCCTTACTCTGTAAAATACAGTTGTCTGTCAATATCCATGGGGGATTGCTTCTAGGACCCCTACAGATACCAAAGTCCAGGGATGCTTACATCTCTTATATAAAATGGTCCAAATCAAAACCCCACAGATACGGAGGGCCAACTGTAGTAGGCAAGATATAAAGTGCCCTGTAGGTGTTTCCTAGAAAAGCCTTTCAGTAGACTTGGTACTGTGAGAGTAAGTGTCAGATATCTGAAAACTTCTCTTAGCCTACCAGTCCCACTGGTACTAGGTAGATGACTGTCTTTAGACACTGTGGTTTCTCCTATTGCTGGATGTTAGCTCATGGGGTTTTGCATTAGCCTCCTAGCTTGAGCTTATAATTAACTACCCAGCCCTGAGGGTGGGTAAATAGTTTAGCCACGAGTAAGCAGGTCACATTGCCCCCCAGTGTAAAGCATTAGCACTTGCTGCTCTTGGTAGTTTTCCAGAAGCTAACCTTTGTGGGGTGTTCTTCATTGTTTGTGTTTTATTTTGCCTTGCACTTGGGTCCCAGAAACCATCAAACCATCACTAGATGAAATAGGTTGTGGGGTGGTAGACACAGACAGTGGCTTACTGCACAAAGCATTATATACTTCATAGCTGTACTAATAAGCAAAAGGCTTGCTGAGATATTTTTAGTGTATTTAGCCAGTGTTTCTTTTTATTTATAATGGTTTAGTACAAGATAAAAACCGACGTCTGCTAATACTAACCACAATTTAAGAAGAAACTATAATGTTAAATCAAGGGCCTCTGTGTTTCATATTGAACATTTATATTCTAATCACAGCATTCAGTGCAGCCAGTTGCTTTGCTTACAATGCGTGCAGAACTCTAAAATTTTATGTACTTGAGTGGCCTTTGTAAAGATAAGTTTGGATTGTCATAATTCTCCCTATTTTTATCACATCGCATCCGTGTGTTTTTTTTTGGTTTTTATTTTTGGATTTTTTTTTTTTTTTGGCTGCCCAGATCTTAGTTGCGGCACGTAGCATCTTTTAGTTGCAGCATGTGGGATCTAATTCCCTGAACAGGAGTGGAACCCGGGCCCCTGCATTGGGAGTGTCTTCCCAATGTGGAGCCCCCAGCCCACCAGGGAAGTCCTCCCATCAATTTTTATATACTAGCTTGCAAACATTAGTTTTCAACGTATGTCTTGTATTTCTGCTTTGTAAAGTTGTTGATACAAATATGTATTTCCTGTCTTAGGAGCCGTCCTTCCATGGAGCTTGTGCTCTGGAAACCTCTCCCTGAACTCCTTTCTGATAAGCCAAAGCCGTCATCTAATGCTAAGAACTACACAGGAGAGAGCCAAACTAAGCACGCAGCTGCTGGCACTGCCTTTCCTCAAAGAACTGAACTGTTCTTGGAACCTCGGCCAACAGGGTTGCCTGTTTACAATAGTTTGGAGACAGCTGCTTGCACAGAAGAGGAGATGGAACTCTAGAAACCAGTTTCTACACTAAAGTTGTCATGTTGCAGAGCTTATGTGTTCAGTCATGAGCCTGCTTGTACAGTATAGGGACTTGAAAGTTTTGAAACGGGTGTAATATCTCCACCTGTGATTTGGGGTGGGACTCTTGATTTTGGGTAGCCATTTCTTGAACTTCAACTTCTTGCCAAGGAAACTTGTCTCAAGGGAAAAGCAGTTTTCTAGGGGGCTTATTAAAGGAATGTGAGAGTACATTCTGCAGAGTTGAGTGTAGAAGCTGTATGTGACTTTTAAGTCATCTGTCACATCATCTAAGTCATTCAGATACTTGGAGAATATTCAGACACTTGAGCTGAAAAAGATGCATTAAAAAAAAAGAGTGCTCTCCCTACTACAAGTGTGCCCTGACAGTTGAGCCACAACTTCAGATAAATGAGCTCTGTTTATAATGGTAACTAGATATTACTGGGGAGGAGGAGGATGACAGTAGCTTAGGCCTATTGCTGGGGAATTTAACAGAGGCTCTGAAACTTGTATATTAGTTGTCAGTTCAGTGTAGCTTTATTGATTAAATAGCCAGTAGTGTTGTGGCTCCCCTCCTTGCCTCTTGACAATGCAATGGAAAATACAAAGAAAAGGTTTTTCCTCCGAGGCTTGTTTTGCCGTGTGCTACTGTTGCTCCTCGGTTTCCCTAATCCATAAACCCAGCTCTTCAGTGATGTTTACAGCCTAATTGACTTTGAGTGATAGTTTAGAAGATTGTGAGGTAACCAGTGTGTGAACTGGCTCTGGGAGAAGCTTCCTTAAGTCATCCTGAGGAAGTGCCGTATCAGCTCAGCCCAGCATATTATTTCAGTAGTTAAAGAAATGTGCCTGTAGAAGCAAGTTGTTTTTTGGTTTTTTTTAACGTTAATTTAGGAAAGGTTGAATAATTAACTGAGCACATGCAAGTGACATTGAGATTTACTGAAAGAGCCAGTTTGCCTGGTGCTTCAACTCTTTGTGCAGTAAGCCTAGAAGTTACTAGAGAATAGCTTCCTGCCAGCCAGAAATCATCATCCGGAGGACACTACCCAGGCTCAGGGTGTCCTCTTGAGAGTAACCAGGATTGAAGTATTTTTTTTCTCAGGAACAGCTCTTCTGCGTGGCAAGGACTCAGTAGTACAAAGTAAAGTGACCGTCCCTTTAGTGCTACAGAATACCCACTATAACTTATTAAATGAGTGTAATACTGGCCCTTTAATCAGACAGCAGGAGACCACCCCAGTTCTTTTTGTTTTGTTTTCTGGGTTTCTTTTGTAGAAATCACATACCTTGTGTAGAAAAAAATGGTTTATGCCAAGTAGAGGTGACTTTAGGAGGCAGCTCCCAGGCAATTTTGAAACCCATGCCGAAGTCCCTCCCCTTGTTACAGATGGTGTAGAAGTCACAAGTCTGTTAACTAGACTGTTTCTTCTGCCTGTAGTTCCTGCTTTTTCTATTTCTGTCTGGATAGTCAGGAAAAGATTTAATGTTTAATATTTAAACAAAATATTTAATGTCTACACAGTAAAATTATTCAGACTTCAAACCAGTATTGAAACCAGTTGGAAACCAGCTACTAGTTTCTTAATCTCAGATTTAGAGATGAATGTAAACTGTGTTCTGTTGAAACATGCACGTGTTTGATTCACGCCATGTCAGCTGCCTCTAGGTCATTGTTTAATGGGACCAACTTGTAACATTTGTAGCCTTAAAGAAGTCTCCAGATAAAAAGTTAGTTCTGCTACAGCTCATAAAGAGGAAGTGACTGCCTGGAATTTGGAGTTAGGCCCAGTGTTGAGGTGAAGAAGAGATGACAGTTTTCCAAAGGACACACACACACTTATACTGTCCTCTGTAGGGGTGTTGGACAGGCCTGGGATCCAGGTCTGTATAGTGAACAGTAGGAAGAGCTCTCTGAACAAGGCTCTGATACCACAGCTTTATGTAGGAGAGAACTAGCAGGATTCTGTTTAATTGAAATCCAGGCAGAACTTGTTTCAGGAGTCATTTTATCTGACACGATCATCATTTCTGCGGGAAACATGGATGTTCAGTGCACCTCTTTAAACCCGCATTCGTTTGTACAAAAATTTTCTTCATCCTTGTGGTGCTTACTCATCTGAGCCGTCTCCACAGGCCCCATGACTTGCTTTGTTTCCCTTTTTGTAGGGTAAGGTTTTTGTTTTTGCCTTAAGGTTTCCCTCGGGAATTAACAGGTCTTTTCATTTTGTAAAACTTTTACAGCATGGATCAAACATTGGCTTACTATGCTAATGTGTGATGAGAAACGGTTATCTAAAGCAGGTGAGCTTTAATGAACAAATGTATATTTCCTCTGAGTTTGATTAGGGTGTGTGTGGTTTTGTTTTTTAATTAATATGGAGAAAGTAAGTCCAGTTCTTACAGATATTAATCAAAAATTGCTACTCATTCTTGAAAAGGTGCAAGTGTCCAATTAAAAAAAAGAAAGTAGGGTGGTAGCTCTAACCATAAGAAGAATATTTACCAGCAGGTTCATTGATTATTTTGGATCTGGGACTTGGCTTTGTTTTTTAAATAGTGATAAGAAAGGTGGAATACTAGGAAAGTTCTGGAAGATGCTGTCAGTTTTACTTTAAAATGAGAATATGGTGTTTCTGTATTTTATTGTTTTCAATAAAACTTCTTAAGTGTTTTGGACTTCTTGAGGCATTTGTATTTCTGCATTTAAGTAAACTGAAATCAGCAAGTTTGGGCAAGTCCAGGAAGTAGGAAAAGTCCTTAATGTTCAGTAACATGGTCGTTCCGTTCTTGAGTTGACAGGTCACTGGGTGGCAGTATTGCCTGTATGTTTACGACCATTATTGGATAAATGTGGATCCCTATTTGTGGGTGGGCAGAGTTTTCAATGCAGTTACCTTTTCTACCTGAATTGAAAATCACAGCTAAAAGTTACCTAATTTATTTTTATAGATTTGAAAACTAAGCCTAAGTAGATAGTGACAATTTAGTATAATCAGTTCACCAGGTCCAGGGTTCTTCCTACTTGAGCAGTGGTTTTACATACAGTTTTTTGACAGCAATACCTAACGTGTTTAGATTTCATTGAAATAAACTACAGTAAGGGGTATAGTTCAGGCAATGTAACTTTAAACACCTTGAGGGAATACAGTCGTATATATATCTGTTTGGTTCAAATACTCTTACCAGTGTGGCATATGAGATGAACTTCATGCAATTAGAATACAGTGTTAGAGTACAGCTCCAGAAGACAGGATGTTGTCTTTAAAAACCGGTTGGCAGGTAAACAAGCCAGTCTTCCTGTCCCTTCGTTAACTTTAGAAGTCACGGGGTTGGTTGAATGTCTTTGAAGATGAGAATTCCTGGTGTAGGAATGTCCTCTGCCTACATGTCTGTCCCTACGTTGCCTGTGCCCGCAGCACACCTGCTAGGAAAGCAGGAAGGCAGGCACACGTTGGTGTCTGAAGGGTCAGGGAATTGGTGTCTAGCCATCTGTCACCTGTTTCTTTTAATCAGAACTATGGACAACTTGGCTTTTAATAGGAATCTTGCTTTGGTTTTGTGGGGAAAGATCCTGATTTTCATTTTTTAACTATTCAATTTAGTGTTTCAATATGAAGATACCCTTGAATGTCAGGTGTTTTCTCAGGTCTGAGCACAGTGTCGAGTCATTTTCAACCCATCTGTGCAGGAAATGAACACTCAAATAATCTATACTCTTGTGCGTTATTCCTGTTAATACAGCTGTTTCTTTCATGGTGTCACTTAATGTAAATTACCTGAACCCCAATCTTCAGATGCTTGTTCTATAATTTTGAAAGCTAAAACATATCTGTACCTTTGCCTGTGTTGTTGAGTCACTCAGTTGTGTCCAACTCTTTATATGACCCTATGGACTGGAGCCTGCCAGGCCCCTCTGTCCATGGGATTTCCCAGGCAAGAATACTGGAATGGATTCCTATTTCATTCTCCAGGGGATCTTCCCAACCCAGGGATCAAACCCACATTTCCTGCTTGGCAGGCAGATTCTTTACTACAGACACACCTGGGAAACCCACATTTACTTAATCCCTAAATAGATTCTCAGCACTTGAAGTTTTCAGTTCTAGAAAATCAAGTGATAAGGTTTTTAATTGTGGGGGCAGCTGGAAGCCTGTTCTTATATTTACAAAACAGAAACCCAGAGCTTAAACACGTTTGCACTGCTAGGCACTAGGACTGAACTCTGGCCATCAGTGACCATAGATTGTCTTGCCTACTAGTGTGCTTCTGGGCATGCTCCCAGTCACACCAAAGGCATTCCTTTGTATTAATATACTTGGTTGAAACCATAGCCTGCTGTGCCTTGCTACTTGGGATTCTTTGAATCCCATCTTCACTGACCTCCCTGGAGGTAGTCAGTAAATACTGGCATAGAATGCTGGCATGGGTGAAATAATTTTTATCAATTAGGGAACTCCTTTAATATCTTAAGTGGTTTCCCGAGGAAAAGAGGCAGCATGATGAGGTTATTAAGTCTGTAATTTGAAGGTCATATTGTCTCTAGGATGTTTTCTTGAACAGGTTCATTCTTTTGTGAAACATGTTCTATAGTGTATATAACTCTTTTAAGAGATTAAAACCCTTCCAAAGTGGAATAGGAGATAACCATCAACTTTTGGGATGGTGCCTGGCTTTGTACAAGGTGCTTATAATGCATCATTTATTTGAATCCTCTAGTAGCCTTTAGAGATACTATCATACCCCTTAGAGGTGGGCAAATAAGGTATTTTGAGATGAGGAAATAAGTGGTATTTTATGCCCAAGATCACCCAGCTAAATGGGTGGGAGAGTTGAACTCAGGGAGTCAGTCTAAAAAATGCTCTTAATCTCTGTAATATCAATAGCCATATTGATACTTAATAGCATGTCCTTCTGTAACAAGATGTTATGGCAAAACGGTTAAATGTTCTAGCTCTACCATTTATTAGCTGTAATATGGGTCAGTTAGGCTGAAGAAACTGTCTCAAATATAGTTACTGGTCAGAATGTATTACTTAGGGCAGCCAGGAACTGAAGCAGGCGGTAATTAAGGGGGAAAGGCCTTCACTCACTATAAAAAGTGGCTCAGTGAAGTTGGATAAATCACTACCACGGCAGTGAAACACCCGGAAAGAACAAGAAGACTTGAAACGTTCAAGAAACATTCGGAGAACAAAGACACTGCATTGTACTTTTTAATTGCACAGGTAGTTTTAAATAAATGGAGAAAGCACCGTCCAAAAGTTACACTAGCACGGAAAGATTTCATCGAGCATGTACATAGTAGTTTTCTGTAATTTTACAAAAGATTCTTGATCTTTATTTGAACTGTACATGAGGGAAAAGGAGCCCCCTCAGGTAGGTGTTCCGCTTGCAGAAGCAAACTAAAGGACCTAAAGTCGGAGGCAAGCCTGGGATGCTGAGAAGGGAAAAGAGAAACTGATAAAGGACCATTCGTTAACTCCATGTCTGAAACACTTATCGCGTGACCCTTGTGTAAGTACTTCAGGGCAAACCACCGCCCTTAAGATAAAGGTACACCCTCAGAAGCTGTAATTCTGGATCACAGTAATGTATCTATGTACCCTGGACCACTAAAGGTCAAAAGACAATATTTGGGGTGACCTAGGAGGCTTGAACAAATACTTTAAAGGAATTCTCTAGGACCACACCCCCTCTACTTTGGCTTTTTGGATGAAGCACAGGCCTTTGTGCTGTCCTCCAGGCAGTGTCACAGTCAAGAGCATCAGTACTGGATCACTCCTTAGACACTAATCAGCTGGGGAAAGAGTTCACTGGCAAAAGGGTCCTCCCAAGAATGGTCTGCATCAAGCAGGGAGGACATGTCACTCAAGGGAGAAGGGGAACCCTCATAGCTACAGTCACTGTAAGCATCCAGCAGGCAGGAAGATGGCTTCAGGCAGTTGCTGGTTGAAAGCAGATCTGAGATACCCAGCTCTGGAATGAAGTCATCTTC
This sequence comes from Bos indicus x Bos taurus, assembly GCF_003369695.1. Lineage (NCBI taxonomy): Eukaryota > Metazoa > Chordata > Mammalia > Artiodactyla > Bovidae > Bos > Bos indicus x Bos taurus. Next base: position 4,727,884 of record NC_040092.1, on the reverse strand, counting down.
TACAAGTTCTTCCTTCACTGAGACTGTGAATTCAGGGTGATCTTTCTCTGAGGGGCTGAAAGGTGCTTCCTCAATTTTCACTACCACATTGGCTTCGCTCTCTGTCTCAGAGGGCATCTCTAAGACTAGGGGCTTTGTATATACGTGATCAAAACGAATCAGTTCATTAATGGCTTCCAGCTTGGCTGATGACGTCCCCAGGGATGGAGAAGGGGAGGCCGGTAAGGAACTGGGTCCTTCTGGGTCCACTTCTGGGAGCTGCTCCAGGCTGGCAGACTCTGGGGAAGGACATCTGAGGAACATGACTGGGTCCAAGTTGAACAGAATGCCCAACAGGATGTCAGACTAGAAAAGGAAAAATAAATGGCATTCAACTGCTAAAGAGTACACTGAGAACTGACCTTAGTGTTCCATAATGTAAACTAATCCTTCTGCTACAGGATGATCTCTGGGACCCACGAGACCCACTCATGTACCCTTCACTCATGTCCTAGACCACCTGGGAACAGGGAGGTAGTCAATGTTCAGCCCCAACTCAACCAAACCTGCACTGCCCGCATCTGTCTGGTTAGGGGTGTCAGGCATCACACAGACGGAACCGAGTAAACAGCTCTTTAGTAAAATCTGAGTAAGCCCTACCTCAGAGTCTGAAGAGTCAATGCCATCAGAGTCCATGGGGAGATGTTCTGGAGGGGTGACAACTGGGCCTGCACCTGCTGCAGAGGTGCACGTAGTCTGAGTGCTGCGGACTCAGCAGACCCGGCCACCAGCCCCGCTCCATTCCCCTGGAAGGAAAGATCAGTCAGTGAACAGCTCCAACAGCTGGGTGTCCCCAGGGAAATGCTTGCCAGGAGATTGATTCTCAACTTTTAAGAAAGCTAAAAAAACTTTTTTAAAATTCATTTATTTTGGCTGTGCTGGGTCTGACTTGACAGCATGTGGGATCTAGTTCCCTGACCAGGGATCAAACCTGGGCCCCTGCATTGGGAGCACAGAGTCTTAGCCACTGGACCACCAGGGAAGTCCCTAGAAAATTATTCTTCAGAGCTGAAATCTTTCCCTTACACATCTGGTATTTCCATTTTTTTGAGTCTTCCTTGAAGAAAAGAGAGGTAAGGCTAACTTCTTTTTATTTTCTGTACGATGAAATGTTTTTCTTCCCCAAGCTAAGATTCAGGCAGGACTATTATTCTTAATTATTATCTTATTTATATTCCCAATAAGAGTAACATCCCTAGTAATAAAGTTCTGTAGTGAATTGAGGCCCATAATATTTTTGGATAGTGCTGTACTCAGACACTCAGTCGTGTCCAACCTTTTACAACCACATGGACTGTAGCCAGCAGGCTCTTCTATCCATGAAATTTTCCAGGCAAGATACTGGAGTGGAAAGCCCTTTCCTACTCCAGGGAATCTTCCCAACTCAGGGGTCGAACCCATGTTATTATTTTTAAAGTTTGTTCTGAACATTACTTTTAGAGCAGAACTGCCAGTCAACCTTAGACCACATATCTGTTATCACTGGATTTGCCATAAATTAAAACCCACACATCACGCTTCCATCAGAAAGGTATGTCTATCACAAAGAATCCCTTCTCTTATTCATATTCATCAAAGAGCTATTTTAATTTTAGTAGCATTCAAAGTCAGGTTTGACTGCCACTCTTATCCTGGTTCTCCTCAATGCTGGCATTGTAGACACATGTCAGCTACCGGCATTTGTTAGTACTTGCTCTTAAAGAGAGTCGTGTAACTTATTCCAGTTATTAGGACTTAGTACTATTCACTATACCCTTGAAAAATGAATATCCTTAAAGAGGTTATGTCACTTAAAACCAGTTCTTACATATGGCACCAAATAAAGGACATAACTCACCTTGGTCTCTGCTTCCTCTTCAGTCACTAGGGCATCCATTCCCAACCGCTGTCTCAACTCCTGATTCTCAACTACAAGGCCATGAGTTTTCTCTCGTAAAAGCTGATTTTCTAACAAAAGTTTTTGGTTCTGGAAGAAAGTTCAGAAGACACTATTAAAACATCTCATTCTTTCACTTTAAGAGCACACCTGACAGTTTCACTACAGCAGGTTTTCCTTCCTTCTCCTGGATCTTTTGGAAAACTCTACACAGTTGTTCATAGTACGTATCAGAAGGCAAGGTCATAAATATAAAAAATAAGCTATTTAAGAAGTGCCATTACATGAGGGTCACATATAACAAAGTGCCCCCAACTACTGATAGAGACTTCAGCAAAGAGTAACTAGTAGCTTTAATTTAGATGTGATGGTTTAAAAAATCCTATCTTGAACTGGCAGGTAATAATAAAAGTGGTAGTGGTGAGCTGTAAAATTAACACGTTTAAAAAAAAGAACAACACAAATACTCTTTATGTATTCAAGATGTGTAACCAGCAACAATTTAAGTTTAGGTAACAAGTGGGCCCAAGAAGGGGAAGGGAACCGTTGGTGGACTAAATCAGGAAAATTTAAGCAATGATTTCCTATCAGCTTTTACTCATTTCTTAGTACTAGTTGATTAAACATTGTTCTAATGCTGTAATTCACCGACAATCGATTTAGACTGATCTAGCACCAAATACCAGAGGGTCAATCACTTCTGTTCTCATCAAGCTTCACCACTTAACAAACTACCAATCTACCCTAACTTAGACTTGCTTAACTTTTAACAATACATCCAATTGTATTCTAAAGGAGATGAAACAACCAACCATTCACCAGGGAAAGCTACACAATGGACGTAAGATAAAGTGTTTGGCCTTAAGTATTTTTACCTCTTCTTCCAAATCTACCACTTGTTGCTCCAGCTCACTCATTCGAGCTTTCTTCCGGTCTCTGGCAGTCTGAGCTGCTACTCTGTTTTTCAGTTTCCTGAGAAAAGAAAGAGACATACCACACTAAATCATCTCAAACCTTATTTATTTGAAAACTTGGCCAGCTGGTGCTTTCACTTTAATTTACGGTATACAGTAATGGTAAAATACACTTCAGGCTCCTCCCCTCAATAAAAGAAAACCAAAAAAAAAAAGAATCGACCTTCTGTGGATCTAGCTAGCAGTACCTACTTATCCTCCCCCGTATTGCGTCACCCACCTCAGCCTCGTCCCCGCCACAGCACAGGCTGGACACAAATATTACTCATTTTGCATCATAAGATATTTTCCCCTCCCCTTTCTATTTCCCATCGCTTCCTGATTACAGTCCCCTCAAAAAGGATCCAACCAGGACTGATTAAACCTAGCGAAGGCTGCAATCGCGCTACTGCAGCCGATAACGTAACAACCTAACTTCTAAGAGAGAGAGGCTGATGCGACTTTCCTCCTGGTGCTGAAAGCCAAGGCTCATGTCTGCTCCAGGGGGCACTTCATAAATCACAAAAAAGCACACTGATCATAATAACATTTACGAAGGAGTAAGTACTAGGCATTTCTCCACAGCCCCAGCGACCTCGGGAAGTAGATAACCATTTTTAAGGACGCAGAGACTGACTGAAGAGTCTCATAGTGCTTACAGTCCCTTCAACAGCTGGCATTTCAGCTCCGTGAGCCTCCAAAAAAGTAGGTAAACCCATGGCTCCACGTCACAGCCCAAGTTTAGAGAAGCTGAACCAGGGGTCTGTGGTCACACAGCTAAAGGGCCTGGAACACAGGTGCCAGCGTACCCTGCTCTGGTCATCTCTAACGAGACAGAAACGAAAGAAATAAAAAAAGCCTGCGCTGCCCTGGACTCCACCTAGCGCAATGGATCGGCCAGTCCAGACTTCCTGCCCTGCCCCGCCCCGCCCCGCGCCGCGCCACGCTGGCAGCGGACCGGCCAGACACCGGCGCCCGAACGCTGCAGGCGGTCAGCGCGACCCCAGGCCCCTGTCCCGCCTTCGATTTCGGTCCCCAAACCCCCGACGCTCGCCCACCTCCGCAGCGCCTTCTCTTCGGGGCTCAGGTGCGTGAGGCGCTGTCGCTTGCGCGCCTGGGGCGGAACCCCGCTCGCCCCCTCCGGGCTGGCCCCTTGCTGGCCCGGCACCATGACCGGCAGAGCCCGGCCTGCCGGGGCTCCGCCGGTAGCAGCGGGCTGGCCGGACAGAAGCAGTACTTTAGGGGCCCCGGCGGCCGGGCTCTGCGCGGGTGCAACCACCACCATGGCCGGAGCGTGTCTACGCCAGTGCGCGCCGCCGCTGCCCAGTGGGCCGGCCCCGCCGGGCCCAGCCTTTCTACGATCGTGGCCCTTCTCGATTGGCCAGCGCCTCGTGACGCAAGCCTACCTCTGCGCCCATTGGCCCGGCGGATCCTGAGGGGGCGGGGCCAGGGCGTCCATTGTGGCCACCGAGGTCTTGCGCAGGGGGCGCCCGAGCCTTTTGCGCGGTGGCCACAGACAGAAGTCTAAGAGCAGGTGCGGGGTCCCTGAGAGCAGGGTGGGGGTGGGGCCCGGGAACTTGAGGAAGGGTCCGGAACAAGGCGGAGTTTCCTCACTAAATGGATTTCCCCCCCTATGCTGACGGAGAGTTTAATTAGAAACCGCTAGGTTTCCGGACTGAGGAATTTTGACGGAGGTTTTTATCCCCGCCTGAGAAAACTATCTTGTGCGCCACTTCGGGCCCGGGGCTGAGTGGAAAATCCAAAGGGTAGCGCGAATCTGGCCTTGGGTTAGGAAAAAAATAGCCTGCAGAGAAATTCCGCGAAATAAGTCCTTAGGGAGTGAGATCGCCCGTTTTAAAACTAGATTTATCTCATAGTGAAGGTTTAATAAACCATTGGTGATGTTCTCTCAGAATGCAGGAGTGCCTGTAATTTCGTTTCTCTTTGCCTCTCTAAACTTTCAGCTATGAGCGTGTATTTATTTATGAAAAGACAAAAATGTGTATAAAAGATAGGAGATTCAGGGCTCCTGCCTGCCTGTTATGGCGCAAAGGGAGTGGGGGTGGGGTACTTGTGAAAGAGGGGCCTCCGAACTGTAGCTGGGGACCAGTTTAGACACAGGAATATTAAAATGGAGAAACCTGAGGAAACGCCCTCCACAGGCATTTTCACTTTTTTGAAGCAAATTATAAAATGTTAAGTTCCCTGGAATCACGAAGCAACCCTTTCTTTACTCTGTGCTTAGCACTGTTTTAGGTTCTTAGGGATGTTGTTCTTTAGTGGCTGAGTCGTGTTCCGCTGTTTTGTGACCCCATGGACTGTAATCTGCCAGGCTCCTCTGTCCATGGGATTTCCCAGGCAAGAATAACTAGAGTGGGTCGGCATTTCCTTCAGGAGATCTTCCCAACCTAAGGGTGGAAGCTAAAGATCCTGCATTGGCAGGTGGATTCCTTACCACTGAGCCACCGGAGAAAGCCCTAAAGGGACCCAGAAGTGAGTGAATCTCTGGTGATTGGAAGGTAGGCAAAGAGTGAAAGAATGCTTCCAGGTAGTTCTTTGGTGTTATTAAGTCAGACTAGCTTTTCAGTTATCTTTTGGTGGTGAGAAAACAAGTTGGGATGAAGGAATGAATGAAAATTCAATCTCTCAATATACAGGCCCCTTTAAGGCATGGTTTCGGTCATCCCCAGGGCTGGACTGTGAGTCTCCTAGTATTTTCTTCCTCCAAACCGGAGGAGTAAACTCAGTGATTTTATTTAAACTGATCGGCCCACCTCAGAGCATCCTGAGCACAGGCTGCTTCCTTTGACTGGGAAAGAGATAGGAGCTGATCAGAGAACAGGACAAAGCAGCCAGCCTCCCTTTTAACCTCATCAGCCTTGAGCTAACTGGGTCCTAAAGTGCATGCAGGGTAGGACTCACTCCTGGCCCTGGAACATTTGGGGGAAATTCCTTGCAATGCTTTCTGGTTAAGACATACATGTTCCTGTTAAAGGACCTTGAAAAGCTGTAAGAGGTTCTGAGAAAAGCCATGTAAATGTCATGAAGACTTTTAAGTTAATATTTGTGAAGACCAAAAGAATGTCTGGCACTGTGTAAGAAATCTCAAGGCAACTAAAAGAAATTTAAATCATTTAGACTTGAAAATGCATGAGGATTTTATCAGTCCAGCATGGTGTAAATAAGTAACTATATGGAAAAGGTACAAGAGCTGGGGCAGAGGAGGAAAGGAGCATTGCATTTTAGTCTTGGTCAATGGGGTAGAAATAGAATGTTGAAACTAACTCCCCCAGGTTTGTTTTCAAGGCCCTTTTAAAAAAATCTTTGATAAACATGTTAAATCATTCTCAAAACCAGTCATTGGACCCAGTGCTGATTTCTCTCCGTGGAATCATGAACACTCTTGTCCAAACCTTTGAACAGTTTTATATCCTTTCTGTAAGGTTACTCTGATAATTCTTGCATCAGATGCCATTAATATTTTAAAACAAGGCACTTGTGATTAGAGCTCTAAAATATACAAAACACAAAGTTCTTAGTCTTTGTGAAATGCAAGAAAGAGTAGAACATTGAATTCAGTTCAGTAGCTCAGTCATGTCTGACTCTTTGCGACCCCATGGACTGCAGCCCACCAGGCTTCCCTGTCCATCACCAACTCCCGGAGCTTGCTCAAACTTATGTCTATAGAGTTGGTGTTGCTGTCCAACCATCTCATCCTCCTTCATCCGCTTCTCCTCTTAATTTAGAACGTTAAGTCTAAATAAATGTCAATGCAAAAAAAAAAAAAAAAATACACCAAAACAACCCAGAAGCAATCTGAAGCTAAAATTCAAGAACTGCTCTATCTACTACAGGAACCACTGACCACAGGTGGCAAGCGATTCTTTTTTTTTTTTTTTTAATTTTTTATTTGGCTGCACCAGGTCTTAAGCCTAATCCTAAAGTTGGAGTCTTAGTTGTGCCAGGCAAACTCTTAGTTGCATCATGTAGGATCTAGTTTCCTGACCAGGGAACAAATCCAGGCCCCCTGAATTAGGAGCACTGAGTCCTAGCCACTGAACCCCCAGGGAAGTTCCTGCCTATTTATTCTTTTTCCCACCTCTCTTTTTCAGTCTCCATTGTAACACTCTACACTCATGCTTAATCTTCCCAAGGTGTACTGCCCTGAGGTAGAAAAATGTCTGGGGCTAGCCTGGAAAATCCCATGGACGGAGGAGCCTGATGGGCTGCAGTCCATGGGGTCGCTAAGAGTTGGACACGACTGAGCGACTTCACTTTCACTTTTCACTTTCATGCATTAGAGAAGGAAATGGCAACCCACTCCAGTGTTCTTGCCTGGAGAATCCCAGGGACGGGGGAGCCTGGTGGGCTGCCGTCTCTGGGGTCTCACGGAGTCGGACACGACTGAAGCGACTTAGCAGCAGCAGCAGCAGGAACAAATAGACCTATCAAGCTACTAGTGATGAGATTGGAAAAGGAAATGACCTTCATCACTGAGTATCAAATCCCTTTCCAATTCCATTGGTTCTACTCCTTTGAGTTGTCAGCAAAGACTTCAATACCATAATTTTTAATGATAAATCATTATCATTGGCTTCTAAGTCGAAAGATGTTCAGACAATTGAAGGGCATTGTTATAACCAAATATGCCTTCCTTACTTATCCATTTAGGTATACAAACAAAGTTTGGGGGCACTCTTTTAATGAAAAAAAAAAAAAGGAATAAAGTTAATGCTGAATCCTGCCTCACTCTAGCAATAAGTACTATTAATCTGCTGTGTGTTTAATAATTACCAAAATTTGGAATATAAGTTGTTTTGGTAAGGCTTATAAAATTTGTCATAATTTAAATTGTTACAATAGCTCCATGCAGAATAATTTTTTATGGTTTGAAAAAAGCTTTAAAATACTTAAATGTATGTATTTTTTGTCCAAGGTAGCCTATTAGGTAATCAACAATAGACTTTTAAGCATAAAACTATGTTGCATTGAGATAAAACCTGTAAGGAAAGTAGAATGGGCAGGAATACACAGATGGTGCTGTGCTCTTCTCAGTGCATCTTATCAGGAGACACAAGATGACCATTTGTCCCAAAACTAGTGATGTTAATTCTTACCAATTGGTTACCATAGTACCCCCTGAAGTTAATTAGTACTGGTACTTAATAAGAAAGATATTTTAAGATTTCTAGCTATCCTGTTCCTCATTAGATTTTCACTCACAGTTCTAGGATCCATAGATGATTCTTCCTTAAATTGTTACCACAGTGATTTCCTTTCTTTAAAAAAAACAAAAACTTTATTCCTGACTGCGCTGGCCTTTGCTGGCTGTGCGCCGGCCTCAGTGTTGGGGCCTCTCGTGGTGGTGGCTTCTCTCGTGTTGGAACGTGCGCTTTAGGGCAGATGGGCTCAGTAGCTGTGGTGCATAGGCTTAGTTCCCCAGTGGCATGTGGGGTCTTTCTGGGCCAGGGATTAAACCCGTGTCCCCTTGCATTCCTAGGTGGATTCTTCAGCAACCAGGGAAGTCCCACAAGGCTTTCTTAGACTGCTAGTACAGATTGTTATTTAACTCTTTCATTGTTACCTAGCTTTCCATTTGTGTACACATTGTTATGTTTCTCCAACTGGATTTCAAAAAGCTCATTAGAAACAGAAGCATGTGTTACACTTCTTTGTGTTTAGTATAGTGCTGAGTACACATTAGACATTCAAATAAATATATTTTTAAATGGCTATTAAACTGTTAGGTTGTCTGCAATATGCTTTAAAAGACAGAACATCTTTTAAATTACTCTGGCAGATTGCTACATAATACCATTTTCTTGAAAGCAGAATTCAAGACAAAACTGGTCTGTCTTGGACTCATTACTAAAGCCTGGAATGTGCTCATTTTAAGGCACTAAGGCAATATTTCTAGTTATTTACGCAGCATATATTCTATTTTTCTTATAAAAAAATAATAATAATACTTTTGTACAGGTTGCCTAACTGAAAACATTCAGCTTCCCAATTCCCTGGAAACTCTGAGTAGATGTGGAATGAAGTTCAGGCCAGTGGTAAGTGGAAGTAGTAGGCAGAGAGGATTCCGGGAAAGCTTGTTAAATGAAGGCTCTGCGGGAGGCCTTACGCCTTTTGACTGTTGCCCCTTTTTCCCCCCCGGGCAGTGCTGCTTGCCTGCAATGCTGATGACAGTGGAAAGATTGAGACATTCATCAGCCACCCTGCAAACATGAGGGAGGAAGCCACAAACTAAGGATGTCAGAGAGTAAAGACAGAACGAGTCTGGGTTCCTGATGCCGTCAGAGAGTGGTCATCTAGCCCTGACCTAGTTCTAGACTGCCTGCTTACAGATCCCAAGTTACATGTGACAAGTAGAATTATCATGGTGCCTGGGTTTTTATTATCTGCCATACAACACAATCCTCATTTTTACAGACACTTACTTACACGATGCCCTAAGTCAGATTTTCCAAACACTGTCTTTGTTGTTCTTGTGAATGGGCTACTAGTACTGCTGAAGAAGTAGAGTGACAGGAAGTAGGTGGATCCCAGAGACAAAATTTTTGTCAGTTCCCTTCCAATACCGGGAAAAGAGATGAGGCACTTAGCATTATGCTGCAGCTAAGTTGCTTCAGTCGTGTCCGACTCTGTGCAACCCCAGAGACGGCAGCCCACCAGGCTCCCCCGTCCCTGGGATTCTCCAGGCAAGAACACTGGAGTGGGTTGCCATTTCCTTCTCCAATGCATAAAAGGGAAAAGTGAAAGTGAAGTCACTCAGTCGTGTCCAACTCTTAGCGACCCCGTGGACTACAGCCCACCAGGCTCCTCCGTCCATGGGATTTTCCAGGCAAAAGTACTGGAGTGGGGTGCCATTGCCTTCTCCGACTTAGCATTATAGCATCACTATTTTGTGGCCAGAAAAAAAAAAAAAAAAACAACAACCTGTAAGTTCTAAGGGGCAAAATAATCATCTTAAAGCTACACTTTTCCAGCTTATCTATCTGTCCCATACTACAGTCCCATCATTTTCCTGGAATGTCCTTTTCCTCTCTCTGTTTAAACCTTAGTTTCCCAACCTCATCATTAATGACATTTAGGGCTGCACAATCCTTTGTTGTGGGGTGAGGCGCTGTCCTGTGCATTGTGAAATTTTACTAGCATTCACTAGATGCCAGTAGCACCCCACCCCCACTCTTGCCCATTACGACAACCAGAATTTGTCTCTGGACATGATCAGTGTCCCTGAGAGCCAAGACCTCCCCCTCCACCCACTGTTAAGATCCACTGCTCTAAACTTGCTGCCTATGATTATCGGCAGTACTGCCTACCTACCTAGATCTCCATGTTAAACTGTAAGCTCCCTGAAGGCAGGGACTACATCTGACTCATCTTTGTAATCTCCCTGTTCATTGACAAAATAGATATTAAAATGGTCCAGGACAATAATGGGAATAGATTTCAGGAATCCTGGCTCCTTGATACCATGATTTTGACACTCACTGTTAAAGATGCCTGTGTCCTATGCCTATGCCTGGTATCTTATTTTATAGGCACTCATGCTATAGTCAAGAGACAGATTCTAGCAGGAAAGTGCTACATGGCTTATTGTTATAAACACCAACTGGATGGTAAAGGAGAGCAAAAAATTGTAAGACAACTTTTTATGGTCTCACAAAGAGAAATGAAAAATTCTTAAATGATAAGGGAAAGAGTGAAAAGCCAAAGTCTGTATACACTATTTTTATTTCCTTAATAGAATCAAAGTTGTATTTTAGTCAGAAAGTGCTACCTACACCCCTCACCCAGTTCCCCTTCCCCGTAACATTGTCCTTTTACATGACTGTGGTCCATCTGTCACAGCTAAGAAACTGACCTGAAACCACAGGGATTCATTACCGGTGAGAAATGGATGCAGTCGTTTGGTTTGCTAGGACTAGTGATTCTAGTGCTTTTGATTTCATGAGTATGTGTTTAAAGGCAGACATTTTTGAACCATCTGAGTAACAAGACACCAACACGTGGGCAGGAAGTCCTCCTGGTCCTGCTGGCGGATGCTTCCTTCAATCCTTCGGGCTGCCCACCCCTTTCTGGAGAAGAGTTGCAACACTTCCTGAAGTTCATTTGTGTGTATTAAGGCTCTAAGAAATTCAATACTCCTTTGGCTTCTGTAAAATGCTGCTGTTCATTTGCTCAGTAAATTAAACAGAGCCTGAAAGGGAGCAGACAGTAACAAAAGGAAAAGTTTTCTTTGAAAAGTGAAAAGATATTACATGACTCTCTTTTACAGTTGGCATTGACCCAGAGCAGTAAATGGCTCAACGTTTGTTTTTGTATTTTTGAAGAAAGTACAGACTCTCCATTGTCAGTACCTTTATTGACACCAAGGTTCAAAGGCAGCAGGAGGAGCAAGTTTTATCTTACTTGAAAGAAGTTACAGTGGGGCAGGTGCCCTTCATTAGTCCTAAGAAAATATATATCAATGTGCTGGTTGTGAAATTTTTTTTTAATAGACTTTTTGGGGTATAATTTTAGATCAACAGAAAAGTTACAAGGCCAATAGAATTCCTTTATGCCAGCCTCCCGCCCCACTCCCCTACACAAACAGTTCTAGCTTCCCGTAATGTTATCAGCCTTTTTAGGTGGCACAATGAAAAAGAATCCGCCTCCCGAACAGGAGACACAAAAGACGTGGGTTCAGTCCCTTGGTTGGGAAGAGCCCCTGGAGTACGAAATGGCAACCCACTCCTGTATTCTTGCCTGAAAAATTCTATGGACAAAAGAGTCTGGCAGGCTACAGTTCATGGGGTTACAAAGAGATGGACACAACTGAGCACACATACACAGTGTTTTCAACCTACACTACCATTGTTATATTTGTCAAAATTCAGAAACCAGTACTGACACAGTGCTATTAACTAAACTCTAGACCTTATTTGGATTTCAACAGTTTCTCCCTTACTTTCTGTTTTCTGTTCTAGGATCCTGCCTTGGTTTTGATTGCTTAGCTTTCGTATGGTATATCTGTTTTTGCAAAATGTTTCATGACTAATTTCAGTAAGTGATATTTATCTGCAGTGCTGGATTTACCTAAACTCAACCTTCCCAGACACATACATACCCTGAGGCTCTGACTCTAAAATAATAGCAATTGAATCCCTCCCTCTTTGATGAGATGGCCTTGCCTTTAGGTGATGCTGTGAGTTTTATCCTGACCTGGCCTGTAGGAGACAAGATTTCTTGAGAATGGCCCAGGGACTTTGAATATTAAAAAAAGAAAAAATCCTCCTGTCTTTTATTTATAGCTACCTTTGAACATCTAATATTCCTGTGGGGAAAGATAGCGAGCTGTACATTTTCTGTTCTCTCATAAACTTTTTTTCATGAAAACATCCAGGATTTATGCAGCTCCAAGAGTCAGCTGGGTAAAATATGGACCAAACTCTGGTTTGGTAAATAAAAGAAATACGAAAAGAGAAAAGCCTTGGGAGCGGAGGACGAGAATTACGATTGCCTCCTAGAATATTAGAACAGAGACCATGCATCTTCCATTTCCAGACCCTGTAAGGACAGTCCTTGCAACCTGGGAGCTGGAGGCCTGGGCTAGCGACATAGACAAATGGACATCGGGCAGGTTTTCAGCTCTCACACATACTAGTTAGGTAACCTTGGACAAGTTACTTTACCTCTCTCAGCCTCAATTTCCCTGTTAGGAAAATGAGAATCAAGTGTCGACCAAGATAATATGTTATACACAGCTCATGACGCAGAGAAAGCATCACAATTCATGTTATTACTCTCACCAAGGGTCATCCACCTTCATACCACGTGTCATTCCCACACTCTTTGTAGTTTCACTCAATTCTCATCCTTCCTTCTATCTTTTGATATCTGGTAGCCAAGAGTTTTGACAGGTCCCAGAAAGCCAAGTAGAGCAATGGTAGGTCCAAGTCTTTAAAATATGTCTGAATATAAAATTTGATCACTGATTACATGCAGAAAAGTGCCCATGAAGGTGGACCATAGTGACGGATGACATGTAGGAGAGGCGTCATAGGGATGGACACCAGGTGAGTTTTCCCCAGCTTCGCCCTCCCCCAACAAGAGGACAAAAGGCCCGCATGTCCCCTGGGTGGGCTGGACCTGGCCACAGGCTGCCAACGACCGGTTCTGTCTGTGTGACCTAGGACAACATTCCCAGCAGAGAACTGCCAACATTGCCTTGGTACACAGACCTGTGACCTCCGGTGAGATTCCGGGGCGGGGCCTGGATGATGCCATACCTGGGGCTGGGGGGCTCGTGGGAGTTGCTCTGCACAGAACAGCTGAGCAAGGCTGCAGGATCTGGGGAGGAAGAAGTTGGGATCTGCAGTTTTTTAAAAAAGGACCCTGTTGGGACCTTCCTGGCAGTCCAATGGTTAGCTCCGAGCTTTCACTGCGGAGGGCCTGGGTTCAATCCCTGGTCGGGGAACTAGGATCTCACAAATCACAAGGCGCAGCCAGAAAAAAAAGTGGGGGACTCTGTTGTTTCGTACTAAACAGAATCATTTTGTGTTTGAAAACGAGTTGTGTTTTCCAACCTAGAGTTCCAGAATTATAGAGTTTATTACAATCCTTAGGATCCACAACGTGTTTCCTAAAAGCCCTCGTCATGGTCTATGCCTGCATGGGAGCCAGAGGTGGGGGACCGACTGCTAAACTTGAACAGCACGGGGTGGGGGTTAGTGCTTGGCTCTGCTGGGGACCAGGAATACACCATGGATCTCTTGAAGAGCTTTTTTTTCATTGTTGTTGTCTGTTTCTGTTTTAAATTATTTGTTTATTTTTGGCTGTCCTGAGTCTTCATTGCCGTGCGAGCTTTTCTCTAGTTTCGGAATGATCTCAGGGGCTAGTGGTGGTGTGCCAGCTTCTCACTGTGGTGGCTTCAGCACGGGCTCGAGCTTCAGTAGTTGTGGCACGTGGACTCGGCAGTTGCAGCTCTGGGCTCTGGAACACAGGCTCGGTAGCTGTGACACATGGGCTTATGAGCTCCGCAGCACGTGGGATCTTTTCGGATCAGGGATCCGAACTTGCGTCTCCTGCATTGGCAGGTGAATTCTTTACCACTGGGCCCCCTGGGAGGCCCTGTTTTTGTCTGTTTTTACTCGAAAAGACAGGCATGTGCCTGAAAGCAACCTAACAGTGCCTGAGTGACTGGAACACAGGAAGGAGCTTGTTCCAGGCTCCGAAGCAAAGGCAGTCCAGTCTGAGCCCCTTCACTTACCGGGGCGGCCCTTCCCTGTCTTGGAATCTGAAGGAAACTGACATCAGCAGAGATAACCCCCTGTTTGAGCCCTTCACGCCCACAAACAGCCTCCTCGGCACTAGATAACAAAACGCTGGTGACCGGAGTGCCCACCCGCCAGCCTCAGACTCCCACCCTGGGCAGCGCTGTCCAGGAACAGGCACTGCCACAGAAGGAATGAATGCAGGTTCTCCGACATCCCAAAGCCACATGCCAGGGATCCTTTAGATTCACCTTCCAGGTGACCAGGTGAGTTTACAAATCAAAGGGCCTCTGAATCTGACTTTACTTTCCAGAACAGAGAAAGGGGTAGAGAAGACAGCCACCCTGGGCACAGCTTTGGATGAAAATAAAATTTCTCAATTGGTGTGTTTCATCAGTGTCCTGAAAAATCAACTTTGTTCAGGCTTGCAGGAAGTGTGTTGTCTACGTGTAACTTTAAACATTTGGGGGGAAGAAATTGAAAACAGTTTTCTAAAGGGACACTCCTAATCTTGATCAGCAAATGTCCCCTTACTCTTCCAGGGACCAGGACAAGAAGGAGAACAGTTTGCACTGACTTGAGGTTCTCCTGAAGATTTCCGTCCTTCACCTGTGCTCAACTATTTGCAGTCAGTAGTTGTTTTTTTTTTTTTTTTTTTTTCTGTTCCATGTGCAATGAACTGATTTTTCCAACACTATGATTAGAACCACAGCCAGAAAAACCTTGATTTGGAGTCAGTCATTCATCCTGAGCGCTGTGCTGCCTTTATCTCCTCTCTGGGAGCAGAATCTAGAAGAGGAGACAGATAATAAGTGACTAATGTTGTATAACTGTAAGCAACCCTTAGGGGTGGGACTGAGGAGCAGGGGCCTAGCTCTGCAGGGCCATCAGGGAAGGCTTCCAAGAGGAGGTAATATTCATGAGGCCTTGAAGGATGAGCAGGAGTTTGTGTAGGATTTAGCTTTACTTTTCCCCCTGCTCCTTCTCCCTGCTAGAGAAGCTAGATGCCACCTGGCCCCTGAGCTAGAATCTCAAGAAAGCAGTAATAGTTCATTCCGGGCTAAAAAAGACCCGAAACTAACACCATATCTCAACCTTTGACACCTGCTACCGTTCCTGAGGCTGAATGGATAAGAAGACCCTTCTGGATTTCGGTATATGTATTCCAACTCTCCTGAGACATCCTTTGCCCCTTTCTTACCCTCATCCTTAGCCTCCTTCAAGATTTCCTTGATATTTTCATTTTAACCAACAACTTTTCTTTAGAAATGGAGACAGGAAAGAGAGAGAGAAAAGATACCTTCCCATCCTCCCCACCCTTCCCTTGTTTGGTTTTCAATTCTGCACACTCACTCACTCCCCAGTTCCTTACTCTGCTTCTCTCCTTAAAGGAGACAGAAGGGACATTGGGGTATCTGAGTTCAGGGGGTGCTGTCCCTCTCCTGAGTCCCTTGGAGGAGTTATCCCTCGGGGTCAGGAGCCAGGTGGGAGCCTGGGGTTCTGGGATCTGCGTCTGTGCCCCCTCCCGCCACCCTCCCCCGAGCCTGCAGCTTTCCTCACTTTGCACAATGAGGTTGTTGACCTTTTCCATTTCATCTTGTTTTTCTTCTGTACCCTCCTTGGCTTGGCAACCACAAATCAACTGCTTCCTCCTTGGCATTTCTTATGAGCATCCCATTGAAATTAAAAACTCAAGAGGAAGAGGCCCCACAGACCTTGAAATGTTTAGCCTGCCTCCTGGCCTTGGCCTCTGGCTCGACTGGTCCCACCTGCTCTCCTGGGAGAGTGGGCAGCTGATGAAATCCAGAGGCCCCGAGACCTCCCTTCCAGTAAGTGCTTTTGTTTGCATATCCTGGTTGGAAAACAGGAACCACTGGTTGGAAATCAATCGATCAGGGAGGTAAAGTTACTGAATGAGTGGATGAGTGAGCCATAGGCAGTGGCCTTCCCGAGAAAGGCAGAATCTGCTGTCTCTTTTAACCGGTTAAAATCTTCCTTGTTTGTTTGCTCTCTACTTCTGAAAGTTTTCTTGGAACCCTCTTCCCAGAAGAAGCCAGGTAACGGGAAATCAGGGTCACAAAGAACAAGAAACCTCGTTTGGGCCCTCCTAAGTTACAAAGCTCCTTTTATTTTCAAAGAACCCAACATGAGGATGTGTGAAATAAGTCACTATTAGAACATGAGCAAACAGTTACAGGACATGAGCCGGGCATGGTGCATAACTCCTAGCCTCTGCTCTCTTTTCTCGGCAAGATAGGAATTGGCTCTGTTTCTCAGAGGAGGATGATCAGGCTCTGAGAGGGTAAGCCGAAGGTCACGTGGTTGACCTGGGATTCAAACCTGCATCCCTGTGACTTCAGAGGTTGTCTGGCTTTCTGGAGGTTGGACAGGCGTAGAAAGGACCCAGGCCAGGCCCACTGCTTTTAGGACGAGACGCCTCTGAGGCGACCTTCAGTAATTTGCATGGTATGACACAGAAACTGAAAACCCAAGTCAAGGTGTCCGAAACCAGCAAAAGAAGGTTCCTTTCAGTCGCTGTTCCCGTCCACTGGTGGTGGTACAGATTGGGTGACGTTTACTGTGCAAACAGCAGCCTGGGAGCCAGGCAGAGCCCACACCTAACTGAGTAAATAGCACCTGGAGGCCTTGAGGCAGGGCACCCAAGGTCCCCAGTGAGGCCTCCCTTTGAGAGGCAAACAGGAGAATGTGCCTGTGGGCTGGGAGCCGGGAGCCCGGAGCACTGGTCCTAGCGCTGCCTCGTATACGTCTCTGCTCCTCACCTGGAAGTGGAGGAGATCAACTCAGTGACACGGGAATCTGGCTGCAGGGGTCAGTTTGCCTTGGACAGCACGGACTGGTGGGCAGAGCTGCAGAGGGTCGAATCGAGCTGCCTGGGTTCAAGTGTGAACTTCACCACTCACACACTCTATGACCCCACACAAGTCCTTCACTTTTCAGAGCCTCTGTTTTCCCATTACTCATCCAGAAATAATTATAGGACCCATCTCACAAGGGTTTTCAAGGAATCAGAGTCAGAAGTCACAGTAGGATTCTAGAATATTCCATCATGGCCATGAGAGTCCTTTCCTTTGACTTTTTGTTGCTGTTTTCAGGGACATTGAGATTCAATTCAAGCCAAAGTTAACAAACTTACAAGAGAGTTAACCTCTGAGAGTTCAAGCTTAGTTCAGTGCTGGTATCTAGTTGGGAATTATTGGTGATTCCTTAATTCTGCAAATATTCAGTGAATGCTTGGAACCTGAAAAGGCTCTTTACGAGTTCTCTGGATGATACACGGATATTAACACATGGACCTTTTCTGTCCAAGAGGAGACGCACACAAATGTCTATGACACAGAAGTAACAGCAGTCCAGTGTTAAGCATCAGCCTGCCAATGCAGGGGATGCAGGTTAGATCCCTGGTCCGGAAAGATCCCACGTGCCACTGGACAGCAAAGAACTGGACACGACTGAGCAACTAACACTGTGCCGAGCACCATCTTAGGTTTTAGGTGCTAAGCACATGATGGTGAACAAGAATCCGGTGAGAAAACATGAAAATTATCCAGAAATCCCCTGCAAAGGAAGACTAAGCAAGAAGATTGATGGCAGAACACGCCCAGAAGTCAGAAACCATCCATCCCCATGATGACCATTTTAGATGAATTCTGAGTAGATACTGCTTAGCAGGTGGTCACAATTCTCCCAAACCGGCTGCTATTCTTGTATTTAAAACACCTGCTGCTGTTTCCAGGATGCTAACATTTACTTTGGTTTTTATGTCAATGCCTTTTGTACAGAGAGCCAGCTGTGGAGCTTTTCTTGTTTCAACATTGCCCCTGGACTGTGCTTTGTTGATAAGAAAATAAATCACCACTTGCCAAGATAGCACTAGAGCAGGCTTTAAGACTGGTTGGAACAGAAGCCTTCCCTCAAGAGAAAGAATAGTCTTTCTCTTCCTGGTTAGGAATGTTGTCCTTTTTCAAGGCTTGATCATCTGGAATGCCGTCCTTCTTTATGGGTTGATTGTCTGCCTTGATCTTCTGTCCTTCTGCTTTCTCTTCCTTGGCTCTCTTTTCAATAATCCCTCTCTACTCGTGGGACTTTAACCAGACGGTTGAGGATTGATGAGCCATAAAAAGTAAAGGTTAGACAGAGAGCAGGTGATCAGTTGCCAGGTGCTGGGGGTGGCAAAGGACTGGAGAGTGCGAGCTTGTTGGGGGCGGGGTCTCCTTGGGGGGCAGCTGTTCCCAACCTTTTTGGCACCAGGGACCAGTTTCATGGAAGACCATTTTCCCACAGTCTGGGCCGGGGGTGGTTTCAGGATTTCAAATGCATGCCATTTATTGTGCACTTTATTTCTATTAGTGTTACATCAGCTCCACCTCAGATCATCAGGCATTAGATCCCGGAGGGTGTGGACCCCTGCTTTGGGGGTGGGTAATGAAAATGTCTTAGAACTTGATAGAGGTGGTGGTTCCACACCATGGTGAATGTCCTAAATGCCATTGAATCTCACACTTTAAAATGATGCTTTTTATGTTATGTGAACTTCACCCCACTCAAAAATGAAAGAAAAGGTTAAAAAGCCAGATACAAAGGCACATGATCTGTATGAATCAATTCATCTGATGCTCAGGTACCAGCTCATCTGTGGTGACAGGAATCAGAACAGGGGTCATGTGCGGGGAGGAAAGGGTTGGAAAGACGCACAAGGGAACTTTCTGGAATGATGGAAATTGTCTACATCTTGTTTTGGGGCAACTGTTACAGAAAATATACAACTGTCCAAAAGTAATGAATTGTACACTAAGATCTGTGCATTTTATTGATGTTAATATATCTCATTTAAAATTTCAAAAAAAGTTAATTAAAAAAAGGAAAGGTGGGGAATTCCCAGGTTGTCTAGTGGTTAGGACTCCGAACTTTCACTGGTGAGGGTCCAAGAGTTCAATCCCTGGTCGAGGAACTAAGATTGTGAAAGCTTAGTGAGGGGGCCAAAAAAAAAAAAAAAAGAGGACACAGCAGTATTTTTTTTTTAATATCTATCTACTTATGTATTTGGCTGTGCCAGGTCTTAGTTTCAGCACATGAGATCTAGTTCCCTGATCAGGGATCAAACCCCAGGCCCCTTGCATTGGGAGTGCAGTGTCTTAGCCACTGGGACACCAGGAAAGTAACCCTGCCCTCACTCCAGCATTATTTGCTTGGACTGATTTGACACTCTTTCCTGGAGTCAGTTCATCCATTTTTAAAGGTGTTGCCTGGAAGAGCTGCTTGCTGGTACTTCATTGCTTGTTCTATGAATACAATTTTTGGAGGGGAGGAGGTTGCATTATTACTCATTTGTGGGCGTGTGGCTTGTACGCACACACAGTTTCACTTCGGAGAACTTTATGTGCTTCGAGCTAATGGAGCCTGGTCCTGAGCACCACAGTAGCCCTCTCTGGAGAGGGGCTTTGACAAGGTGGTCACCAGCCTCACTTTGCAGTCAGATGCTCTGGGTTGGACACTGCCTCAGCTGCATTGACTCTTGCCTCATCTATCTGCCCGGGCCAGTTGGTAGCTGTGTGATGTTGGGCAAGTTGCTTAACCTCTCAAGGCATGACTTCCTCCTAGGGTGAAAGCAGGGATGATAAATGCCCCACCCCACCCCCAGCAGCATTGTCGTGAGTACTGAGCTGGCTGATCCCAAAGTCCCAGACACGGAAGGGCATCAGAAACCACAGCTGTGTGAGTAGGATCATCAGATACAGTGTAGGACATGCAGTTACATTTGAATTTCGAATAAAGAGTAAATGATTTTTAGTATATCATTATTATGCACCAAATGTTGTATTTGCCCCTCCATCCCCCTAATTCACACAGTGAAGCCCTAACCTGTATTTGGAACATGTAATTAAGGTTAAATGAGGTCAGATGAGAATTCCAGAAAAACATCTGCTTCATTGACTATGCTAAAGTATTTGACTGTGTGGATCACAACAAATTGTGGAAAATTCTTAAAGAGATGGGACTGCCAGACCACCTTACCTGCCTGCCTCCTGAGAAATCTGTATGCAGGTCAAGAAGCAACAGTTAACAACCGGACATAGAACAACAGACTGGTTCCAAATTGGGAAAGGAGTACGTCAAGGCCGTGTATTGTCACCCTGCTTATTTAACTTATGTGCAGAGTGCATCACGGGAAATGCCAGGCTCGATGAAGCACAAGCTGGAATCAAGATTGCCGGGAGAAATAGCAATAAACTCAGATATGCAGATGACACCACCCTTATGGCAGAAAGCGAAGAGGAACTAAACAGCCTCTTAATGAAAGTGAAAGAGGAGAGTGAAAAAACTGGCTTAAAGCTCAACATTCATAAAATGAAGATCATGGCATCCAATTCCATCACTTCTTGGCAAATAGATGGGGAAGCAATGGAAACAGTGACAAACTTTATTTTCTTGGGCTCCAAAATCACTGCAGATGGTGACTGCAGCCATAAAATTAAAAGGAGGGAGAGAAGAAGAAAGGCTATGATCAACCTAGACAGCATATTAAAAAGCAGAGACGTTATTTTGCCAACAAATGTCCACCTAGTCAAGGCTGTGGTTTTTCCAGTAGTCATGTATAGATGTGAGAGTTGGACCATAAAGAAAGCTGAACACAAAAGAACTGATGTTTTTGAATTGTTGGAGAAGACTCTTGAGAGTCCCTTGGACTGCAGGGAGGTCAAACTAGTCCATCCTAAAGGAAATCAGTCCTGAATATTCTTTGGAAGGATTGATGCTGAAGCTCCAGTTCTTTGGCTGCCTGATGTGAAGAACTGACTCATTGGAAAAGACCCCAGTTCTGGGAAAGATTGAAGGCAGGAGGAAAAGGGGACAACAGAGGATGAGGTGGTTGGATAGCATCACCGACTCGAGGGACATGAGTTTGAGCAAGCTCCTGGAGTTGGTGATGGACAGGGCGGCCTGGTGTACTGCAGTCCATGGGGTCGTGAAGAGTCGGACACGACTGAACAACTGAACTGACTGACCGAGGTCAGATGAGTGGAGCCCTGATCCAGCACAGTTAGTGTCCTTAGAAGAAGAGACACCAGCAAGCTCCTCTCTCTTCTCTCCTTACCCTGTAAAGACACAGGGAGAAGGCGGCCATTGGCAAGCCAGGAAGAGAACTCTCACTAAAAAATGAGTCAGCCAGGGACTTACTTCCCTGGGGGTCCAGCGGTTGGAAATCCGCCTTGCAATGCAGGGGACACAGGTTTAATCGCTAGTTGGGGAACTAGGATCCCTCATGCCATGGAGCATCCCCCCCCCCCCCCCCCCGCCGCTGCCCCATTTCTTTTTAATTAGAAGGAAAAAAGAGCTCAGAACACCAAGACAGGAGATTGGGCCCTAGGCAGGGACAGTCTCCTCCACCTCCAGGTGTGTCTGACTCCTGGGACCAGCCTCCTTTCTTGCTGCCCTTCGCCCTCTGTGGTTATAGATTCCAGGTGGTGTACAGTCCTCCTCCCCACAACCCTAGAATGTTCTTAGCCATCACTCCCGTGGTCTGTGGGGCTCTTCTCAGCATGGCTTCCTAGACTCACTGGTCTGGCTGGCTTGCTCTCAAATACTCATCTTGGCTTCCCAGCTGAAACTTACTCAACTCCTGCTTCCCTAAATGTGACACCTGGGGACTTTCCCTGTTTCTCCCCATCTGGAGCTCAGACTCCAATTCCTCTACACACCCCAAAGCTTCAGATTAACTGCGCCCGGCCCAATCCCCAAAGGACTCGCCCAGGAGGAACCTAGGATCTGCCTGCATGACCAAGAGGGAAGGCCACCTTGGGAGAATCCCCAGCAGCCATCTGTAGTCTCAGATTCCTCACCGGTAGCTTGGAAGGGATTATGCGTGTGGTGAAGATTCAGGGCCTACAGTGATTAGAGCCGTGACCGTACAGAGTGGGCCTAAGGAAATAACTGATTTTTATTTTTAACTGGAGGATAATTGCTTTACAGTGTTGTGTTGGTTTCTACTGTACAACAACATGAGTCAGCTGTAAGTATGCATATATCTCCTCTCTTGAGCCTCCCTCCCACTGGAAGTTATTAGCCAAAGAAACACTGAGGAAAACACAGAAAGACAGCAGCAGACTGACTTGGTGAGGGTGGGCAGCGGGAGGCAGTCTAGACGTCTGGAAGCAAGGCCAGACTGAGTGAGGGGCTCACATTTTAACAGTTCTTATGAAAAGAAAAAAACGTAGACAACAATAGCTGTGTCCATAACTGGATGGTCTTCTACACCTATCCCTGTGGCCTTTTGGCCACACCCAGAGACTCACCATCTTTAAGTGCAAAGCAAAAGCCTGCCCAATTCCCTCTCCTTCCGTTTCAGAACATCCCCAGGCCTAGGCAGGTTCTTGCCGATCCCTTAGCTGGGCCTTGACCTGCAACTCTATACAAGACTTCTTCCTTTGGAGACTTCCCTGGTGGTTCAGTGGTTAAGACTCTGTGCTCCCAAAGCCCGGGGCATGGGTTCAGTTCCTGGTTAGGGAGCTATTAATAGATCCCACATGCTGCACTAAAACCCTGCACAGCCAAGTAAATGAACTTAAAAAAACCCAAAAGATTTCTTGCCTTTTTCTCTCTCTAGCCATCTCACATCTTCTACCTTCCTGATACTCCAGCTGTTTTAACAACTGAGTCACTATTTCCCTTGGGAAATTTTTACTGACTCTGCACTTACTTGACTTGATGATTCTTTTATCAACTTTCCATTTCACTATTTTTAAAAAAGCTTCTAAGTGTGGTATTTATGTCTGTAACTTTCTTAGGTACTGTATGTAGCTTTTTTCAAGGGCTGCTGCCTGGAGGGCTGAGAACCTTTACACCACACTACTACGGTTGACCTGGATCCATTTTTCCTGAGAAGCTAGTACTCTACTGATCCCAGACTTTCTGAATGCACAGTTTAGCATTTTTTTTTTTTTTTTGAGGTCAGCAGGTCAGCAGGCCAGGGGGATAGGGTGGGGGAAGGATTTGCTGTGCAGCACATGGGATCTTAGTTCCCTGATCAGGGATCAAACCCAAGCTCCCTGTGGTGGATTCGTGGAGTCCTAACCAGTAGTTCGCCAGGGAGGTGCCAATTTTTTTTTTAAAAGGTATCCCGTGATAGGTCAATTTTGCCAAGAAAGAATATTTGCTAACGAAAGGGTAACCATCTATTACCATCCCCCAAAGTAAGAAGGGCATGATATCAGAGTAGAGGATGGTCTTTTACATTTAGTACACTGAGCTTTTTGAAAAATAAGCCCCCGCATTCTGCACAGTTTTGTCATTTCTCTGTTTTTTCTGTGGTTTGGCCACCATGAACAGAGGCCGAGGTAGAGAGCACGGACACCGTAACGAGCTGCAGGGCCATCTAGTGGCCATTTGTCATCACTGCATGTGCAAGTGACGACTATTCCAATGGTTGACTCCCACCCAGGGTTTCTGGCATAAGAATCAATCTTGGTCATTTTGTGGAATTTCTGAAATCTCACGTTAGAAACGTTCCTACAACCTTGCACGTAAAATTATTGCCTCGGTACAAATCTTAAGACTGAGTTTCTAGCATTTCAGTGGTGATTCAGAGCACTGTTACCCAAGTCAGACAGGCTTGGGTGAGAGTTTGCTGTCTGTGTGACTTTGAGCAAGTTACTGGAACTCTCTGACTCTCAGTGTCCTCTTGAGCAATGGAGATAACAGTGGACAGGACTGTTCTGAAGACCCAGGAAAGTGTGCATGTCACATCTTTGCCACTGTTTCTAATAAAAGAAGTAAACCTTTGCTATTAATTTGTTCAGTGCTTATAGAAAGACAGCATCACCCAGGGCTCAAGGAGAAGGTTCACTATGAGGAACTCAAGCATCGTCTCAGAAATCCTTCACTTCCTCTCAGTAATGTTTTATAGTCGTTGGTGGTTGTTTTTTTTTTTCCTGTATATATATATTTTTTCTTTTATATACGTGTATTTGGCTGTGCTGGGCCTTCACTGCTGCTCAGGCTTTTCTCGGCGAGCGGGGGCTGCTCTCTAGTTGCGGCGTGTGGGCTCACTGCGGCGGCTTCTCTTGCTGTGCAGCACAGGCTCTAGGGGGCGCAGGCTTCAGTGGCTTTGACGCATGCGCTCAGCAGTTGCGCCTCCCGGCTCTGGAGCAGCGGCGTCATAGTCGTGGCACGTGGGCTTAGTTGCTCTGCGGCGTGTGACATCTTCCCAGATCAGGGATAGAACTTGGTTCTTCTGCACTGGCAGGTGGATTCTTTACCACAGCCACCAAGGAAGCCGTGTGTGTGTGTGTGTGTGTGTGTGTGTGTGTGCGTGCGTGTGTGTTTTAACTTAAAAAAATAATTTATATTGGGGTGTAGTTGATTTACAATATATTAGTTTCCGGTGTACAGCGGAGTGATTCAGTTGTACATATGTCCATTCTTTTTGCAGATCTTTTTCCTATATAGGTTATTACAGAGTATTGAGTAGACATCCCTAGCTATATAGTAGCCTCTTGTTTATTTTATATATAGTAGTGTGTATATGTTAATTGTTTGTATTTGTAAAGACACTGTGTTGAACCTGATGTGAAGAACTGACTCATTGGAAAAGAGCCCAGTTCTGGGAAAGACTGAAGGCAGGAGGAGAAGGGGACGACAGAGGATGAGATGGTTGGATGGCATCACCGACTCAAGGGAAATGAGTTTGAGCAAGCTCCAGGAGCTGGTGACGGACAGGGTGTGCTGCGGTCAAAGAGTCAGACACGACGAGGGAGCGACTGGACTGAACTGAGCTACATATTTTAATTTTGATGCCATTATACATGGTGCTTTTTCACATTTCACTTTAAAATTGTTTTTGTGTAGAAATCCAGCTATTATATCAACCTTGTATCTAGCAAACTTGCTAAATTAACTTCTTTTACAGTTTATGTTTCATTCATTTGAACTTTCTGCATGCACAATCAGGGGAGTATTGCATGCTGCTGCTGCTAAGTCGCTTCAGTCGTGTCCAACTCTGTGTGACCCCATAGATGGCAGCCCACCAGACTCCTCTGTCCCTGGGATTCTCAGGCAAGAACACTAGAGTGGGTTGCCATTTCCTTCTCCAATGCATGAAAGTGAAAAGTGAAAGGGAAGTTGCTCAGTCATGTCCGACTCTTAGCGACCCCATGGACTGCAGCCTACCAGGCTCCTCCATCCATGGGATTTGCCAGGCAACAGTACTGGAGTGTAGGGTGCCATTGCCTTCTCCGTCTGTGTATCCATACCATATGGTTTAAATATTGCCTCTTGAATGGCCTAAAGAACTGTGGTAAATATTTGTGATGAGAGCAGACACTGTCATCTCATTCTCCATCTCAGAAAGAAAGCTTTCAAAGTTATCATTAAGTATATTTGCTAAAGGTTTCCAGTGGGTCAGATTTAATGAGACCTCTTCTGCTTTCTCAGTTCAGTTCAGTTCAGTCGCTCAGTCATGTCCGACTCTTTGCGACCCCATGAATCACAGCACACCAGGCCTCCCTGTCCATCACCAACTCCCGGAGTTCACCCAGACTCAAGTCCATCGAGTCAGTGATGCCATCCAGCCATCTCATGCTCTGTCGTCCCCTTCTCCTCCTGCCCCCAATCCCTCCCAGCATCGGAGTCTTTTCCAATGAGTCGACTCTTCGCATGAGGTGGCCAAAGTATTGGAGTTTCAGCTTCAGCATCATTCCTTCCAAAGAAATCCCAGGGCTGATCTCCTTCAGAATGGACTGGTTGGATCTCCTTGCAGTCCAAGGGACTCTCAAGAGTCTTCTCCAACACCACAGTTCAAAAGCATCAATTCTTCGGTGCTCAGCCTTCTTCACAGTCCAACTCTCACATCCATACATGACCACAGGAAAAACCATAGCCTTGACTAGATGAACCTTTGTTGGCAAAGTAATGTCTCTGCTTTTGAATATGCTATCTAGGTTGGTCATAACCTTCCTTCCAAGGAGTAAGTGTCTTTTAATTTCATGGCTGCAATCACCATCTGCAGTGATTTTGGAGCCCCCAAAAATAAAGTCTGACACTGTTTCTACTGTTTCCCCATCTATTTCCCATGAAGTGATGGGACTGGACGCCATGATCTTCATTTTCTGAATGTTGAGCTTTAAGCCAACTTTTTCACTCTCCACTTTCACTTTCATCAAGAGGCTTTTGAGTTCCTCTTCACTTTCTGCATAAGGGTGGTGTCATCTGCATATCTGAGGTTATTGATATTTCTCCCGGCAATCTTGATTCCAGCTTGTGCTTCTTCTAGTCCAGCGTTTCTCATGATATACTCTGCATATAAGTTAAATAAGCAGGGTGACAATATACAGCCTTGACATACTCCTTTTCCTATTTGGAACTAGTCTGTTGTTCCATGTCCAGTTCTAACTGTTGCTTCCTGACCTGCATACAGATTTCTCAAGAGGCAGGTCAGGTGGTCTGGTATTCCCATCTCTTTCAGAATTTTCCACAGTTTATTGTGATCCACACAGTCAAAGGCTTTGGCATAGTCAATAAAGCAGAAATAGATGTTTTTCTGGAACCCTCTTGCTTTTTCCATGATCCAGTGGATGTTGGCAATTTGATCTCTGGCTTCTGCTTTCTAGACCTTTCCAAAAGATGACTCATAGAGATAAGAGCTGAGATAATATACTTCTAACTCTTACCAGTGGTTCTCTCAGGATGGATGTGTGGGGACAGGTTGTATGACATTGTTCTTGTTCAGTCACTAAGTCGTTGTCCAACTCTTTGTGACCCCGTGGACTGCAGCACACCAGGCTTCCCCGTCCTCCACTATCTCCCAGAGTTTGCTCAAACTCATGTCCACTGAGTCAGTGATGCCATCCGACCATTTCATTGTCTATCGCTCCTTCTCCTCCTGCCTTCAATCTTTTCCAGCATCAGGGTCTTTTCCAATGAGTCGGCTCTTTGCATCAGGTGGCCAAAGTATTGGAACTTCAGCATCAGTGCTTTCAATGAATATTCAGGGTTGATTCCTTTAGGATGTATGACATTACTTGTTTAGTTGATAAGTCACGTCAGACTCGTTGTGACCCCATAGACTGCAGCCTGCCAGGCTCCTCTGTCCTTGGGATTTCCTAGGCAAGAATACTGGAGTAGATTGCCATTTCCTTCTCCATCTGACCTTACTTGCTAAGATAAAATTACTTTAGCATAGGAATAGTTTACCATGAACCTAGATTTATTTTGTCACTAGAAAAAAATAAAGCCAAAGAGCAATTTAAACTAACATTACATAATAGGCATCAAATAGTGAAATAGATCGTTCTTTGACGAAGCTTTGTGAAGACATGTCCAAGAACATATTTTTCACTAAACCTTTCCCATCATCACATCCTTAGACTCTGTTTCAACTATTTCTTTCTAATTTATGATGAACTGCAGCAAGTAGGGAGATTTGGTCTCTGGGCTGGACACTGTTGGTGCCCTGCCCACTGGTACACCCACTTCCCAGCTGTTGTGGGTGTTGGCTGCTAAAAGCTCATGGCTCCATCCTTCTCTGGAGGATTCTCTTAGCTAACAGGAGCTGCCCTGCCAGGAGATGCCTGAGAGGTTACACACACGGCCCGGGTGGCCCTTGGCCAATGATTGACTAACAGGGTGGGGTTTAAAGTCCGGCTCCCTGGCCTCAGGGCAGGACAGACTCTGCAGTGTAATAAATACCCCCGAGCTCCCTGTGGGATCAGGCTGTGGTTAGACCTCTCCTGAAAGCACGCATCTGCTCAGTTTCCTCCCTGGCTCTGTCCTGCTTCTTTCAGTTCCTCCCATGTTCCTCCCTAGGGTCCTTCCTCAATAAATCTCTTGCACTAGAATCTCTGGCTGTCCCAGTCTCTGAGCGGGCTCCCTTTGTCCAGCACCCACCTGAGCCATCTGTGATTGGGGGGTGGAGCGGGGTGCAGAGTTAGGCAGCCAGGGAAGAGCTGGGGAGTGATGTTGTGGTTGGATCAGGGGGTCCCCGGGAGGGGCAGCCATAAAGAAGGAGGAGATAACTCATCCGAGAGGGGAAGTGGGATCTTAGGTTAGGTCTGTCTGACTCTAAAGCCTGAGTTTGTAACTATGACCTTGGACTCCTCTTCACTCTCTGCCCATACTTTCTAAAGTTTTGAACAGCAACTTTCCTGAAAACCCTAAAGGGGGTCTCCTTCATCCACGCAGCTTCTAAAGCATTGCTGCAAGTTGTATGCCCAAGAGGGCGCTGCCCCGCCAGGACTGTCCTGTGGCTGAGGAACTGGCCCACTTTGACTCAGCCCAGACACCAGACCAGCAGGTCGGCAGGGAAGCAATGGTGTTGGGACAACAGACTCTTTGTACGGGAAGAAAACAGGATCGGCTCACTCTGTCCCATCAGACCATGAACGAATTTCAGATGCATCAAAGCTCCCTCTGTGGAACATGAAACCTTACAATTTTGGCAGAAATTTTAACAAACATATTTGGAACATCAGAATGGAATGGATCTCTTAAAGAAGATGCAAAAACTGCAGACCGTTAAGGAAAAGATGGTTAAATCTGACTGTATCAAGATTAAAAGCATCTGTGTGACAAATCCCATGGTAAAGGGAAAAGTGACTGTGACCGTTTCTGACTTACTACTGGGGAGTCAGAAATGTGGAGGAAGGCCCATCTAGAGCCTGTGCTCCGCAACAGGAGAGTAGCCTCTGTGTGCCGCAACTGGAGAAAGCCCGTTGGCTTTCAGAGGGCATTCAGAGGAGGAAACAATTTCTGGGCAAAAGTTACATTAGTGGAACCTTGCAGGTGACAGGAGGGTGAGGCGGGGAATGTGGGGAGGGCATCAGAGTCTGATGGAACGGGATTTCTTTCCTTGCTTCCTGAACAGAAAGCTTGACGTTGGCCTCTTGACTCTGTCAGCCTTCCCGAAATTGATCTACAGCTTTGTGCTGCAACAAAGACCCAGAGCAGCTGAAAGCAACTGATTAATTAAATGCTGGAGAGGGTGTGAGAAAAGGGACCCTCCTGTACTGTTGGTGGGAATGTAAGTTGGTGCAGCCACTATGAAAACCAGTATGAAGTTTCCTCAAAAAATTAAAAATAGAGCTATCATAAAATCCAGAAATCCCACTCCTGGGCATCTATCTGGAAAAGATGAAAACTCTAATTCAAAAAGACACATGCACCGCAATGTTCAGGGCAGCACTGTTTACAAGAGCCAAGACCTGGAAACAACTGAAGTGTCCATGGACAGATAAATGGGTGAAGAAGATGTGGTCCATATATGCAACGGAATATTACTCAGCCGTAAAAAAAGAATGATATATTGCCATTTGCAGCTACATGGATGCACCTAGAGATTGTCATACTGTGTAAAATAAGTCAGAGAAAGACAAATATCATCTGATATCAGTTATGTGTGGAATCCTAAAAATTAAATACAAGTGAATTTATTTACAAAACAGAGACAGACTCACAAACATAGGAGACAAACTTATGATCACGAAGGGGAAAGGCGGAGGGATAGATTAGAAGTTTGGGATTAACAGAAACTCCCTGCTGTAAACAACAAGGACCTGCTGTATGGCACAGGGAACTATATTCAGTATCTTGTAATAACCTATAATGGAAAGAATCTGAAAAAGAAGGGCTTCCCTGATGGCTCAGTGGTAAAGAATCCGCCTGCCAATTTAGGAGACATGGGTTTGATCCCCGATCTGGGAAGATCCCACACACCATGGAGCCACTAGGCCCAGGTGCCACAGTTACTGAGCCTGTGCTCTGGGGCCCGGGGAACCACAGCGACTGAAGCCCATGGGCCCCAGAGCCCGTGCTCTACAACAAGAAAATTCACAGCAATGATAAGCCCGCACCCCACGACTAGAGGCTAGACCCCACCTGCCACAACCGGAGAAAAGCCCACGCAGCAGTGAAAACCTAGCACAGTCAGAAATAAACATGAGTACAAAATTTTAAAAAGAATCTGTGAAGGAATGTATGTATCGCTTTGCTGTACACCTGACATTAACACAACATTGCAAACCAACCGTCCTTCAATAAAGGAGGTTTCCGTTGGCATCGTGGAGCCGTGAGACAAGCGCGCGGCTGCCCCGCTCCGGACTTCCAGTTACAGGAGAAGAATAAGACCTCTATCTGGCTAAGCCATTGTAAGCTGAGCTTTCTGTTAAACGGGCCAAACCGATTCCTAGTTTATTCAAGGCCTGAGAGAGCAAGATATGTTAAGCTGGGGAGCTCCAAGTGGTTCAGGGGACTCAAGAAAGGGGGGCTGTAGAGATGACGAGGCTGGAGACATGTTCAGGGACGGGATCACAAAGGGCCTTTGAAGTCTTGCCTAGGGATTTGGGCTTTATCCTGGAGGCTTTTGTTCCTTAAACCTGGATAATGTATAAATGGACTTTTTTTAAAAAAGGAAAACACTTCTTCCTGACCCTCTCCTTGCCACATTATTCACTAAGTGCTTTTATTATAATGCAGAAACATAACACTAGGTATAAGCACCTTATAGAACTATAAAACCACATTTGCAAATAAAAATTACAGTTGTCAACAATCTAACGTGACAGATGATGTTGTTTTTCTTTCTTTTCTTTTTTTTATGGCCACATGGTATGCAGGATCTTAGTTCCCCAACCAGGGATTGAACCCATGCCCTCTGGAAGCATGCAGTCTTAACCACCTGACGGCCAGGGAAAGTCGCAGATGATGTCGTTCTGCTGGAACTATATTACCACTCAAAACAAAGAGATGATGCTGGCTGCAGTGGCTCAGTTCTGCCTCTCTGACTTCTGCCCCCTATGGAGCAGTGAGCGGCAAACTGGGCTAGAATATTTCATTGTTGATACGAGAGTTTTCAGAGCTCTATTCCACTCTGTAATGACAACCAGCAATTTTCAGATCTGGGGCTACTTTGGTATTATGCTTCACTTTTGAAGGGAGGTAACATGGAGCAAAGCACCAGCTAATATGTAATGGGTATGTAGCATAACACAGTAATAAAGAACTCTGTTACAAGACACTGAGGTTTAGGGGCTGTTTGTTACTATAGCATAATGTAACCTATTGGTAATGCTGTAATGGAAAGAGATCATCTGGATGATACAGAATATGTTTATTTTGCTGCTAAGTCGCTTCAGTCGTTTAAGTTTATAGTATTATAACAGAATATTAAAGTGATCATAAACATGGACTTCCCTGGCAATCCAGTGGTTAAGACTCCACGCTTCTAATGCAGGGGGCACAGGTTTGATCGCTGGCTAGGGAACTAAGATGCCACTTGCTATGTGGCCAAAAAAAAAAAAATAATAACCATGGCTAAGTGTGGGGAAAAAAGGTCATAAACATAATATTGTGATTATATAAGAAAATGCCCTTGTCCTTAACAGATATATTTTGAAGTGTAGAGGAGTAAAATGTTTTCACATCTGCAATGTATTTTCAAACAGTTCAGCAAAAGTGAAGCAGAACAACAGGACAGAAGGTTAACAATTTCAGTTCTAAGTGAAAGCTGTGTAGACTCGTCTTGCCACTTTCCTGTGGACTTGAGATTTAGAAGGAAAATTATCAGAGACCGCTCAGGGAGCCCCCAAGAATACATCATTAGCTCTTGGTTTCAGAAGCTGTAGATCAATTTCGAGAAGGCTGACAGAGAGTCAAGAGGCCCACTTCAAGCTTTCCGTCCCGGAAGCAGGTAAAGAAATCCTGTTCCGTCAGACTCTGATGCCCTCCCCACGTTCCCCTCCTCAACCTCCTGTCACCTACAAGGTTCCACTCTGATTTTCCTTTCACCCAGACATTGCTTCCTCCTCTGAAGGCCCACAAAAAGCTCTCCGTGTCTTTCTACTGTATCTCAACCCAGCTCTACATCTACACTGTATGAATGAAAGAAGGAAGATAAGGTGGTGGTCACCAGCCTAGTGCTACTAGGCTCAGCGTCTGGCGCATAGCGCAGTAGGTAGTAAGGCTACTATTGTTGTCATCACCCTTAATTAATGCTTGGGGTACGTCAGCCGAAGTCTCTGCCTTCATATAATTTGCATTCTAAAAAAAACTTGTATGAATTTGTCTATGTCTTATAGCATGTACTACATTGGGTCATTGCTTTTTTTGAGAAAAGTATTTCTTAGATTATCAGTTTGTGGTGTGTGTCCTGAATACAGGAGTCCAAGTTTAGGACCTGATTCTAGTCCTGCCTTCACCATGAAGTTTCCGTATGTCCTGACGATTCCCTTTCCCTCTGTAGACCTTCCCTTCCTCAACTTCCTCTCTAATCCAATAGGATTTAGGGTTTTTATTAGAATTTGAAGGGTTTTGATTTAATCAACCACGCCGTAGTGTGTTGTTCTTGTTTCTAGCACTAGGGGGCGATCCGAACATTGGAACGCATTTTGCTGTTACAGCTTCAGCTGTTAGATGTAGGGGTTGATGCAGAAAGATGATTCCCCCACCTCTTCTGAAACCTTAAACCCCCAAACCTGCACCTTCTACCAGGCTGGCTAGAGACTCAGACCTCCGTGAAAGGGAACAGGGCAAAATCGCCCATGAATCTTGGATCCATTGCTTTTCTGTCTCTCATGAATCCTGCGTGTGGTTGGAGGGAAGGCATGTGGGTGATAAATGCCCTGTGAATGACTAATGGACCACCAGAAGAAGGAACACTGAGATGTAGACTGAGATTTCGTTTGGAAAAGAAAACAGTTTGGAAGTACTCTATTGCTGTGATATCACAGTGAGACCAGCATGTGATGGGAAGGTCCATGGAGGCCACGCATACAGAAGGAGAACCAGGGCCTGAACGCAAGGAGACCCACAATGAAGGCCCAGCTCGTCGAATGGTCAGCATGCTCCAAAGCCATTCAGAGATAGGAAAGTGTGTACTAACTTTGCCCTTGACCTTCAGAACTTTGCTTGGAATTTTCACATCCAGGTACACAATGTAGGGCTTCCCCTGTGGCTCAGTGGTAAAGAATCCGCCTGCAATGCAGGAGCCAGAGGTTTGATCCCTGGGTCTGGAAAATCCCCTAGGGGAGGGCATGGCAACCCACTCCAGTGTTCTTGCCTGGAGAGTCCCATGGACAGAGGAGCCTGGCGGATTACGGCACATAGGGTCGCAAAGAGTCAGACATGACTGAAGCAACTGAGCACGCAGATGTGCACACAGTGTGACTACACTTAGGCACAAAGATAAGGTTCCTCTAAGGGAATCTGGGATGAACTAGGGCTTCATTCCTGAAAGATAGCTCCATTGTGTGATGTAGCCACCATCCATTTAAAAGGGGGTTCAAGTCAGTGTGTCCTGTTAGTGTTACTGGACTAGAAGTCAGGAGACCTGAGTTCTGTTCCTGGCCTTACCCTTTGTTAACCGAGTGACTAAACGTCTCAGAGCCTCAGTCTCCCCACCAATACAATGGGGATTATTAGACCTGCTTTACCTATCTCAGATTATGCAGGTCAAATCAGACAGGTCACATACCTGAAAATACATTGCAAAGGGCAAATACACCAAACAACTCCAAGGGAACATGATATGGATTTTTGCAGGGACCTTCTCTGAGAACATATTTATCTTTTTTTTCTTCTTTGTACTTTAAAAACATTTTAAAAATTTGTATACAGTATTTAAAGGTTACTTTCATTTACATTTGTTATAAAATATTGACTATATTCCTTCTGTTGTACAGTGCATCCTATAATCTGTCTTACATCCAGTAGTTTGTATCTGTCTCCTCTCCCCCACCCATATACTGCCCCTCCCTGCTTCCCTCCCCTCTCTAGCTTTTTTTTTTTCTATATCTGTGAGTCTGCTTCTTTTTTTCCCATATTCACTAGTTTGTTGTAGTTTTTAGGTTCCACACGTAAGAGGCTCAATAAATAAAACCTCCCCCAAACACAGTATCCCCTCTGCGATCTCTCCCACACATGAACCCTATCCCAAACCTGATGTCTATTATTCCTCTGGATTTCTTTATATTGCATCTATATGTATGCCCTACCAAAAGGTAGTACTGTTCTGCATGTTTGTACAACTGATTTAAAAGAAATCATGCAGTGTGTCGTTACCTTTTTACTTAGCATTTATAAAACAACCAAGTTGAGGCATGTAGCTTAGTTCATTCACTTCCCCTGCTCTATGCTGTTTCATGGTGAATGAACAACATCTATCCATTCTTCTCATCATAGTCATTTTCTCCCCCTCCTTTT
The DNA here is from genome assembly GCF_003369695.1 of Bos indicus x Bos taurus. Lineage (NCBI taxonomy): Eukaryota > Metazoa > Chordata > Mammalia > Artiodactyla > Bovidae > Bos > Bos indicus x Bos taurus. Next base: position 4,693,550 of record NC_040092.1, on the reverse strand, counting down.
TTTTTTTTTTTGCTATTACAAACAATTGCTCTCTGAACATTTGGACTTACCTCCTTGTATGCATGAGCAAGATTTTGTTGCAAATATATACATGTAGGCATGTGACTGAGGGGTGGTTGAACTTTGTTCCCTGACCTACCTGAGCCCCCTGTGGCGGAAGCACATAGTCTTACCACTGGACCACCAGGAAAGCCCGTATTGGATGCTTATCTTTATCCTATTTGTTCATAGATGCTCTTTAGGTCTTCCCGATACTGATCTCTGTTGATGACGTGTTATGAAAATCTTCCCATCTGTGGTTACTGTCTTCCTTTTTTAATAGTGTCTTTTGTTGAACAGAAGATTAAAGTTTAATTTGTCTCTCCTTTCCTTTATGGTGTGACTTGTTTAAGATATCTTTTCCTACTCCAAAGTCAAAACAATGTTCTCCTTTTGAAGTTTTGCTTTTCAAGTTGAGCAATTTAATCTCCTTGAGATGGATTTGGGGGGACATGGTGGTACAGGGATTTCCTCCCCTCTTTTCTCTCTGGATAACAGGTTGTCTGTTCACCAGATGTTCAATAATCAATGACAATCAGCTAATGTCACTCCCCTACTTAAAACTCTCCATGACTCTCCATGCCGCAAGAAGAGGCCCCAGATTCCTTGTTTCAGTCTGCAAGGTCGTTCACGAACTCTGCCTCAAAATTCCTGCCCTCACCCCTCACCATTCTGTGCTCCAGAACATGGACCAGCTCTCTATTACTTTGGACATTCACTGGTTTTGTTCTTACTACCTAGCAAGTCCATTTTCTTCTGGTCTCAGTTAATACTGCTTGTAGTAGGTTGAATGGTACTCTCCCCCAAAAAGTACGTCTACCCAAGATCTGTAAGTATGGTCTTATTTGGAAAAAGGGTCTTTGGGAGTATAATTAAAGATCTCAAGATGAGGTCATCCTGAATTATCTGAAGTGAAGTGTCAGTCGCTCAATCGTGTCCGAGTCTTTTCACCTCCATGGACTGTAGCCCACAGGCTCCGCTGTCCATGGAATTTTCCGGGTAAGAATACTGGAATGGGTAAGTCATTCCCTTCTTCGAGGGATCTTCCTGATCCAGGGATTGAACCTGGGTCTCCTGCATTGCAGGCAGATTCTTTACTGTCTGAGCCACCAGGATTACCTGCTGGATCCTAAATCCAATGACAGATTCCTTCTAAGAGACAGAAGATGAAAAGACAAAGAGGAAGGCGATGTTCAAATGGAAACAGAGCCGTAGTGAAGTGGCCACAAGCCAGGGAACTTGGACAGACACCAGAGTCTGGTGAGCTGGGGAAGCATATTTCCCCGAGAGTCTTTGGAGGGCACATGGTCCTGGGGACACGTCAATTTCAGACATCTGATCTCCAGAACTGTAAGAGACTGCATTTCTGTTGTGATGAGCCCCCTGAGTATGTGGGAATTTGTCCCAGCAGCCCTAGGATATTCATACGGATGGGAAGCTGGAGTTAGGGGGAACCAGAGAAGCTGATGGATGTGGAGCCCAGACTGGGGAACTAGAGAGGTGGGCAGTGGGATGCAGCCTGTCTGAAACTGCCAGCCAGGAGGTAAGTCCACTCCCTCACGTCTAGGAAGGGGGATAATGACCATAGAGAGGGCATAAGTGACAGGGCCACAGTGAAAGGACCCTTGACTCCCAATAAAATGAATGAATCCACTCCAGACCCCTTGTGATACCTCATCTACAAAGGAGAAAGGCAGCAGGGATCCCTGGGCGGCCCAGGGAGCCCTGGGCGGTGAGGCAGTGGATGCCTGAGCCACCACAGAGGCTGGAGAGTGGCAGACGGGTCTCAAAGAGACACTAAGGGCTAAGCAGCGTGTGACTAACAGTAGGATGGGTAAGGTCTAACCCAGCCCTGCAGCGGTGCAGGGGTGGATGCCCCAGGCTAAAGGGCAGTTCCAGGACGGGGACAGTGGGCGGTTTCCTGTGTCTCTGAGCTTCTTTGATCCCTGGGCCACTTGGGTGGAGACAGGGCCTTGGGCACCGACAGGGTCATGTCTGTTTAAACAAAACTAAACACTGGAGGTAAATCATTAACTCATTGAAGAAACAAACAGGAGTGTTGGCCACCCTAGAGTCGCCTGGACATGAAGAAGTCCCGCTTATCAGGAGAGTCTGCCACTCAAGGTTCCCACAGGCTGGTGCGAGCGTTTGCTGAGCATCTTCTCCACAAAGGAGACCCAGAGCGGGTGCTGTGCGGACCGAGGCACGGACAGTCAGAGCCGGCTGTCAGCTCAGAGCTGGGGCGCCAGAGCTCACAGCCCCCACAGGCGCACGCCTTCACAGGGTCCTTCACCATGCGCCATCACAGGGTCCTCTGCGAACGGTCATGCTCTCATCTAATGCTCACGCCGACCCTCTGAGGCAGGCGATGATTGCCCACCCACATCCCGCAGACCAGGAGACCCAAGTCCAGAGAGGGAGAGAACTTGGCCTGGCCACACAGCTTGTCAGTGGTGGGGAAACAAATAGAGCTGGCTCTAGCCAAAAGGGGAATGAATTCAGGTTCAGGGTATGTTTAGGAGCCTAAGAAGAGTAAGCAGAGCTGGGCCTCTTTAAAGACAAGAGCCGTGACCAGCAGAGCTTTTAGGAAGACACTGTCCTCTTCTCTCTCTTTTTCTGGGATTACATAATCTCCCAGCTGGATTTCTAATTGAGTATTAATGTTATTCCTCCCTCTATTTTGGGGGTTAAGAGCAAGAGTTGGGTCCAATCCTGGCTTCACCATTTATTACCTCTGCGACCTCAGGCATGCACGCCACTCCCCCACCGCTAAATGGGGACGCTGTGGTTCCCATGGAGTGATCAAAGGTGATAACACGTGCAAAGTCCTTGGCACAAAGCCTGGCACATAACAAATGCTTAGCAAACAGAAGATTCTGTTATCATCTCACATGGTAGGAAGTAGTCTCCCCAGCCCTCCCAGATCCAACACTGCCCGTGAGCTCACTAGCACCTTGTCCTGACTTCAGCCGGGGAACCAACTATTACAAAGAAGGGTGGTGATGATGGTTTAGTCACCAAGTCGTGTCCAGGTCTTCTGTGACCCCATGGATTGTAGCCTGCCAGGCTCCTATGTCCATGGAATTCTCCAGGGAAGAATACTGGAGTGGGTTGCCATGCCCTCCTCCAGGGGATCTTCCCAACCCAGGCATCGAATTTGGGTCTCCCGCATTGCAGGTGGTCTCCTGCATTGAAGGTGGATTCTTCACTGAGTGAGTCACCAGGGAAGCCCACAAGGGAGGGTGGTTTTGTTCAAACACAGTCTCCTGTGACAGACATTTCAACTGCAAGGTCTTGTGATCAGAAAACTGGGTGATCAACCTTTCCAGACTCCTCCATGATGAGTGCTTTGAGTGTAGATGGAGGCCAACCTGGCCAAGGGAGTAGCTGGCTAGATGGATGTCAGTATTTACAGGTGGATGCTGACCAATAGGCTGTGGAAAATGCAGGAGAGGCTGGAAGGATGATTTGAATGTCAAGACTTAATTTTGGCATAGACTGAAGAGCCATTCATTCATTTTAGCAAATCTTTATCATGCGTCAACTGTACATAAAGCATTTTGGCAGGAATCACCGCCTAAGTGAAAGGTGTAGTCATTGTCCTCAAGGAGTTAAATGGTCCAGTAGAAGGAAACAGTAGGAGGAAATGGACGAATGTTGTCAACGTGATGGAAACTCTAAAAGGGATCCGCTTTCAGCTCAGTTCAGTCCAGTCGCTCAGTCGTGTCTGACTCTTGGTGACCCCATGAACTGCAGCACGCCAGACTTCCCTGTCCATCACCGACTCCTGGAGTTCACCCGAACTCATGTCCATTGAGTCGGTGACGCCATCCAGCCATCTCATCCTCTGTCGTCCCCTTCTCCTCCTGCCCCCAATCTTTCCCAGCATCAGAGTCTTTTCAAATGAGTCAGCTCTTCACATCAGGTGGCCAAAGTATTGGAGTTTCAGCTTCAACATCAGACCTTCCAGTGAACGCCCAGGACTGATCTCCTTTAGGATGGACTGGTTGGATCTCCTTGCAGTCCAAGGGACTCTCAAGAGTCTACTCCAACACCACAGTTCAAAAGCATCAATTCTTCAGCCCTCAGCTTTCATTATAGTCCAACTGTCACATCCATACATGACCACTGGAAAAAACCATAGCCTTGACTAGACAGAACTTTGTTGACAAAGTAATGTCTCTGCTTTTGAATATGCTGTCTAGGTTAGTCATAACTTTCCTTCCAAGGAGTAAGTGTCTTTTAATTTCATGGCTGCAATCACCATCTGCAGTGATTTTGGAGCCCCCAAAAATAAAGTCTGACATTGTTTCCACTGTTTCCCCATCTATTTCCCATGAAGTGATGGGACCAGATGCCATGATCTTAGTTTTCTGAATGTTGAGCTTTAAGCCAACTTTTTCACTCTCCTCTTTCACTTTCATCAAGAGGTTCTTTAGTTCTTCTTCACTTTCTGCCATAAGGGTGGTGTCATCTGCATATCTGAGGTTATTGATATTTCTCCCGGCAGTCTTGATTCCAGCTTGTGCTTCTTCCAGCCCAGCGTTTCTCATGATGTACTCTGTATATAAGTTAAATAAGCAGGGTGACAATATACAGCCTTGACGTACTCCTTTTCCTATTTGGAACCAGTCTGTTGTTCCATGTCCAGTTCTAACTGTTGCTTCCTTACCTGCGTACAGGTTTCTCAAGAGGCAGGTCAGGTGGTCTGGTATTCCCATCTCTTTCAGAATTTTCCACAGTTTATTGTGATCCACACAGTCAAAGGCTTTAGCAAAGTCAATTGCCGGGGTCCAGCCCCAGTGGATCCAGGGGTTTCAAAGGGGAGACAGCTTCGGCGATCAGGAAACAACAGCTTACTTAAATGTTAATTAAAGATATAAAGAGTGGTTAAATAAGGATAGCTCAGTGAGGAAATTCAGTGGAGAAAAGAGGCTGAATAATTCAGCCAGAAGGTGAGAGAAAGAACGACATGGGGAGACCAAGCTTTGGTGAACAAGGCCCGCACTTTATTTTCCAGAGTAGTTTTTATACCTTAAGTTATGCATAGAGGATAATGGGGGAAGGGGTAGAGTCATGCCAGGCTTTCTTCCTGCAAACTTATCATATGCAGAAGTTTAGGTGATTTGCATCATCTTCTGGCCCGGAGGCCTGTTAACATTTTAAGACCCTTTCTTCAGAAAACTTATTTTTCTCTAAAGGTGATTAGTCAGGCGCCACCCTCAAAAGTATTAGATAAAGTTGCATTCCTACAGAGCAAAGGTGTGGTGGGCTATAACAAGAAAAAGAATTAACTCAAGGGTCCAAGGTTACAAACATTAAAGCTACTACTTACACCAATCATATTAATCAATACACTGCCAGGGACACAGCAGGTAAGGGATATGGAGACTTAGGAGCAAACATTGGCCCAACAAGTGAAAAACCCTTCACCAATACAATTTCTAATCAATCTTTTAACTGCTCAAAAGAATCTGTATTTAGACAGTTTAGAACATCTCATGCCTCTCACAGTTGGGACATGTGGCCGGAAAAACCTATTCAGGCAGGCTAGAGGACTTCCAAAGGAGTTTGTAGGTTGAAACACTATCACACCCAGGAACTTTATTAACTCGAGCTGTAAGTTAACTCTTTTTTTCAGAGAGAGGTAGTGGGGGACAGCCTCCCATAAAGTCAGAGGTGTAGGTGAGAGCACAAAGCAGAAAGTAGGCAGACTCTGGTTTTGGGGGTAGATGCTCGAGAATTTCCAGGGGGACTCCTGAGGCTCGATCCCACCTTTGCGTATGCCGAGCCTCCTTCCTCATGACCTTTGTCATGGGTGGAGCTCCTGCTCCTGGCAGTCAATGAAGCAGAAATAGATGTTTTTCTGGAACTCTCTTGCTTTTTCGATGATCCAGCGGATGTTGGCAATTTGATCTCTGGTTCCTCTGCCTTTTCTAAAACCAGCTTGAACATCTGGAAGTTCATGGTTCATGTATTGCTGAAGCCTGGCTTGGAGGATTTTGAGCATTACTTTACTAGCATGTGAGATGAGTGCAATTGTTTGGTAGTTTGAGGATTCTTTGGCATTGCCTTTCTTTGGGATTGGAATGAAAACTGACCTTTTCCAGTCCTGTGGCCACTGCTGAGTTTTCCAAATTTGCTGACATATTGAGTGGAGCACTTTCACAGCATCATCTTTTAGGATTTGAAATAGCTCAACTGGAATTCCATCGCCTCCACTAGCTTTGTTTTAGTGATGCTTCCTAAGGCCCACTTGACTTCATGTTCCAGGATGTCTGGCTCTAGGTGAATGATCACATCATTGTGATTATTTGGGTTTGAAGATCTTTTTTGTACAGTTCTTCTGTGTATTCTTGCCACCTCTTCTTAATGTCTTCTGCTTCTGTTAGGTCCCTACCATTTCTGCCCTTTTTCTGCTTTAAGTACCAGGAAAACACCTGTCCACACAATGTAGGGAGCAGGGGAAGGAGGAGGTGACTATGGCATCTAGTTTTGCTTTTGTGAGTCTTGCCTGCCCAGCATTCCTTCCCCTTGCAGTCGTCAACCAATCTTAGTCCATGTGGTTGGAAGGGACTGACCCTCACCTCCAGGTCCAGAGAAGAACACCTTGAACCAGCCCTAGTCAATCCGTGTAGTCCACCTGCCTGACCACAGTGATTGGTTCACTGAGGTGCACATAAACCAGCTTTGGCCAATGAGAGTCAACCTATGATTAGTGTTGGAACCTAGAGTAAAGAAGCTCTGTCTCCACTTGGAGTGTTGGCAAAGTGGGTGATGTGAGCCTGGAGAAGAGGGACCCGCCTCTGTAGAAACCAGGGAAAGTGATGTCATAGAAGAAAGCAGAGCTGAGAGCAGGAGAGAGACGGCACCTCATAACATCCTTTGAGCCGCTGGACCCAGCTGTGTCTGAAATCAAAGTTATTTCTGGTCCTTGCAGTTGTGTGAATCATTAACCCCCCCACACTTTTTTTTTTTTTTTTTTTAATCTTAAGGCAGTTTGAGTTGGATTTCTATCATAAGAAAAAGGATTCACTATGCCTCTCTCCCATCCCAGACTTAAATTTTTTTCCTTTATTCAAACAAGTCTGGATAACAGTTTCTTCTGTATATTCCTGGAGTATATATGTTTGTTTCACAGAAAAAAAAAAAAAGGACTATCTAACCATAAGTACACTCATCTATCTTTAGATGCTCTAATGACCCCCTTATCCACTATCAGTCTTTCTTGGTCAAGTAGGTATATGATTACATTTCCACCTCAATTAGATATGGCATCATGAAAAGAGGTTCCTTTTGTGGTCATAGGTGCAGCCCACACATACAGCTATCTGTGTGTGTGTATGCGTGTGTGTGACAGTCAGTTGTGTCTGGCTCTTTGCGACTGTATGGACTGTAGCTGCCAGGCTCCTCTGTGCATGGGATTCTCCAGGCAAGAATACTGGAGTGAGTTGCCACGCCTGCCTCCAGAGAATCTTCTCAACCCAGGGATCAAAACCTGGTTTCCTGTGTTGCAGGCAGATTCTTTACTGTCTGAGCCACCAGGGAAGCTCAGCTATCATTATACACTGCAGCATTTACACTTCTCAGATACTGCGTTTCTTCTTCTTTCTCCATCTCAATAGCGAGAAGCAACAGTTTTACAACCTGGTCCAATCAACATTTGCTTTGTCATTCTTCTCTCCGTTGCCTTTTGGGCCCAAACTGTATTTATTTTGGGACCTGGAGGTGTATTTATTTGGCCCCACACAGCAATATAAATATTTAAAATCTATTGTAAACATGTTAAACCCAACAGACACTACAGACACATTTGGAGTTTTGTTTCTTTCTTAAAGCTCAGAAGATCTGTGAACCCTGGGCCCACGTACCCCAGAGCGATGATGCTTGGAGTGTCCCGGACCTACCATGTGCTCCTAGGCCACCGCTCCCAAGGGTGCTCCTGTTTGAGGGCCCTCTGCCATTTACCTTCTTGTGTGCTTAGTCGCTCAGTCATGTCCGACTCTTTGCAACCCGATGGACTGCAGCCGGCCAAGGCTCCTCTGTCTATGGGGATTCTCCAGGCAAGAATACTGGAGTGGGTTGCCATGCCCTCCTCTAGGGGATCTTCTTCACCCAGGGATCGAACCCAGGTCTCCTGCATTGCAGGCAGATTCTTTACTGTCTGAGCCACCAGGGAAGCCCATTTACCTTCTTACTTGCTGGTTATTTTTGCTTACACCTGGCCCACCTCACTCAGTCACATTCCCTCCCTGGCCCCTGGAGCGTTGTTTGAGTTTGTGACTCCTGGTTGGGTGGCCACTGCACATCAGGGACGGGTTGAAGCAGGGTTTCAACCACTGATGAATCGGGGCCAGCCTGGCCTTCCGCCTCGAGGCTCAAAGTAGATGGAGATTGATGGTGTACTTCAAAGGCAGAAGAGACACTTCTAAGGGTTTTGAAAGAACTGCCGCTACTTGTCTGTGTAATATCTATTGTACCTTTCAAGAGAATTATATGATCTTTAAATACAATAAATTAAAAGTTTCCAGAAATAGACATAAAGGCTGTGGAAGAACACTAGCACGTCTTCAGTTTGAATCTCCTTAAAGAAACAAGATGAAATTCAAACTCTTAAGTTTACTTTGTGAAGGAAAGTGTGACTTCTCTAACTCTCCCTTTTTTTTTTTTACATTTTAGGAAAATTTTATTGTACTTTGAATTAGAGCCCAAGTAAAGGAAGATTTAACCTGTGAACCTTATTGCATTCAAACTCTGTCCTAAAGCAGGCATCCTCTTTAAAACAAAATGAGAACAAAACATTTCTACTTTTACTGGCCACATCTCAGGTCCGTCACGAGTGCTAGTTTGCTGTCGATTTTTGGATGCCACTTAAAATTTTCTTGTGAAAGTGTTTCATAATATAAACTTCCAAATGTTAACCTGTATTGTTGAATAGTCACTTACGGAGTTTCATCTGTTCATTCAGAAGGGTGCTAGGAACTACCAGAGATACTTTTAGCAACTTAAATAATACTATGATTGCCGCACAGTTTACTAAAAGGAGATAATTCTTGCACGCTGCTGCTGCTAAATTACGTCAGTCGTGTCCGACTCTGTGCGACCCCATAGACGGCAGCCCACCAGGCTCCCTTCCCTGGGATTCTCCAGGCAAGAGCGCTGGAGTGGGCTGCCATTGCCTTCTCCATAACTCTCCCGTCGTGCTTGTGCTGTTGTGCTAAGTTGCTTCAGTTGTGTCTGACTCTTTGCAACCCCATGGACTGTGGCCCACCAGGCTCCTCTGTCCATGGGATTCTCCAAGCAAGAACATTGGAGTGGGTTGCCCTGGCCTCCTTCAGGGGATCTTCAGGACTCAGGGGTTGAACCCATGTCTCTTAACTCTCCTGCATTGGCAGGTGGGTTCTTTACCACTAGCGCCACCTGGAAAGCACCTTTAACAGGTCAGATAATAGTACTATCAGTCACTCAGGAACAAATTCAATACATACAAAGGGTATACAGGTAAGGGTACACCTCCCTCCCTCCCTGCCTCCCAGTCACCCAGAGGCCACCATTCATTTCTTATAGCTCCTTCCTCACACTGTTCATGTCTGCAAGCCGTCGCAGATCTGTCGCCTCCTCGTCACTCCCCTCCATTGTAGAATACCATCTATATATCCTTTTCACTGAGTGGTGTACATTGGAGATCATTCTGTGTAAGTTCATAGAGTGCTGCTGCATTCTTTTTTTTTTTCCTTTTTCACTCCTTTGCTTGAGGCCTTATTTATTCTTTTGGCTGCGGTGGGTCTTAGTTGTGGACGTGGGATCCCTGCTGTGTCATGCAGGATCTTTAGCTGAGGCGCACAGGCTCCCTAGTTGTGGCTCGTGGGCTCCGGAGCTTGCAGGCTTCCGTAGTTGTGGGGTGCAGGCTTAGTTGTTCCTCTGGTGTGTGGGATCTTACTTCCCTGACCAGGGATAAACCCACATCCCCTGCACTGTAAGGCAGATTCTTAACCACTGGACCACCAGGAAAGTCCTTATTGCATTCTTTTTAATGACTATTTATATGTGTTCCATTATATATTATATAGAGGTACCATAAAATAATTTGTTTAATGAATCCCCCTTTAGGCATATTGACTCTTTCCTGTCTTTTGTTTTCAAGAACAATATGGCTGTGATTTGACTTAGCACAGATAACAGTGTCTTTAGGTACTAAAGCATAGGTTTTACTGGCCTCACATCTGTGAACTTCACTATTTGATCATGTAAATGGAACACGGATGGCAGAAAGCTTCCTGAGCTTTGTGTGGTTTCTGGCCTGAGTTAGTGAGGCTCGCTCAGGGTCTGGCAGCGCTAGCTGATGCTGACGCGCCCGCGCTCCACTGCTTTCATCTGAGCTGTGTCCGAGAGAGACGACCAAGATGAGTTAAGCTCGGGGTGACTGGGAGTCTTGGATAGTGAATGTGCATTGCTTCACTTCCCCCTATCAGCCCTGTTCCTGGCCTTTAAGCCTTCCTTCTTATTTGAAGTTACTTTCTATCTCCCCTCGCTGCCCAGCAGATTTTGGTGAAGTTTCATTACTCACTGAGCACTTCCATCTCTAGACAGGTTTACTGCTGAGAGGTGAATCATGCTACTTCCCAGCTGGTGCTGGTGGTAAAGAACTCAGTTGCCAATGCAGGAGACACAAGAGATGCGGGTTCGATCTCTGGGTTGGGAAGATCCCCTGGAGCAGGAAATGGCAACCCACGCCTGTTGCCTGGAGAATCCCATGGACAGAGGAGCCTGGCAGGCTACAGTCCATAGGGCTGCAGAGCTGGACACTACTAAAGTGAGTTGGTGTGTGTGCACGCGCACACACACACACACACCCCACTTTGTGTTGCTGACTTGTGTCTTATTAACCACACCTTTTTAAAAGCAGATTAAAAAAAAAAAATCTAAACTGGTTTCTTTTTTGACCCTTGACAGGATCTTAATCACAGTCCCTGAGGGAATGACTGTTACTCTTTTCCATGTTCAGAATTTATTTTGGTCCCATGAAGCCCAGTGCTCCTAAACAGCTGTTAACAAGCTGCCCCACATATCTGCAAAATGAGAGGGATACACAATAGTGAGCTTATCACTCATTCATTTAGTCATTAATTCATGCAAGAAATATTTATATTGAGTGCCGACTCTGGGCCAGGCAGCCTCAGCCTAAGTCAGTGAATAAGACAAGATCCTAGCCATTATAGAGTTTGCTCTCTGGCATGTGTGTTTATGGGGCATGAAGGAGAGACAAAAATAAATCAGCGAATTATTTAGTATGTTAGGAGGTGATAAGTGCTAAGGGTGGGGGTGGGGTGGGCAGACCAAAGGAGATTGGGAGAAGGGGACGGGAGCACTCTGCTGTTTTAAACAGAGTGTCCTGAGTAAGTGTTGCTGAGGGCGTGAGATTTGAACTTAGACTTCAAAGAACACAAAATAGTCTTACACAGTATCCTGTGTGTTATATGTATGTTTGCCTGAAAAAAAACCCACTGATGATTTTGTAATATTTATTTTACAACTGTACTGAGATATACTGCACATACCATTAAATTCACCCTTTTAAAGCATGCAATTAAAAAAAAGTGTGCAATTCAATAGCTTTTAATACGTTTACAGAGTTGTGCAACCATCACAAAATTATCTAATCCCAGAACATTTTTATCACCCCCAAAATAAACCCATTAGCCATTGCCACCCATTTCCATCTACCCCCTAGTTCCTGGCAACCACTAATCTACTTTCTATCTCTGTAGATTTTGCCAGTTCTGGACATTTCATATAAAAGGGATCATGTACCATGTGGTCCTCTGTGTCTGGCTTCTTTCACTTAGCGCTGAAAACCTTGTTTCCAAGGTTCATCAATCTTGTAGCATGCATCAGTACTTCATCCCTTGAAGGCTAATATGCCACTGTATGGATATATCACATTTGTTTATCCATTCATCAACTGATGGGCTGCAGTAACTGACCACCCCATTAAGGACTGGAGGGAGACCACTGTCAGGCCTGATGTTGCCCAGTCCAGTAAGCACTGGTGAAGCTCGGTTCTGAAGAAACTAAAATGCCACCATTTTCAGAACCCTGCTTTCCCACCTGTTCCTCTCCTGAGCAGTAGCTCTGGGTGGTCCAAATTCAGCAACACAGACCTGTGGGGGTTTTTTCAAGTGTATTTGCTACTCCATGTTTTGAAAGTTTATTTTTTCTCCCCCTACTTTAAATTGTAACCTTGGTAAATTATTTACCCAAGACAATTCTCAGTGAGTTTCCTTTTTAATATTTTGGGTGTGGTAGCAAGTAGAAGAAGCAGCCCATCCCAATCAAATATTTGCCACTATCTGAACAAAGCCATTCTGGTCAGAGAAGGAAGACTCCACGGAGGAAGTGGGAATTGAATCTGGATTTCGAAGGAAGGATCGATTCTCAGAGGAATAGATGAGGTAGAAAAAGGCATGTTACAAAGAAAATCCAAAGTTTCTTTTCTGGGTGACTGGGAACCCCTGAATCCTGGAGCTCATGTCTTAGGTACGTTAATTTGGTAGCTATCCTCCGCGCACAAAGTGTGATGGCGTTGGAATCCTCTGGACTTCTGCTCAGGAGAGAATCGAAGTTTCAAAACTTCCATCGAGGGGGATGTTTCAGTTACAGCCTCTGGGGCTGTAGAAAGATTATCTCTATCAGAGTCCAAAAGACTTAATGGCTTTCTCACCCCCGCCCCCTCCCTCCCTTACACACACAACTGTCTAAGCGACTCCAGTGCAAGAACCCGACACGCCCGGGAATGGCCCAGCAGCAAACTGCCCCAGACCGCCAGAGCCTTTCCCTTTCGATCCTGGAGGTGGGGGTGGGGGTTGAGAGCCGGGTGCGGGGGCTCCGCTCCCAGGAACTGTGGATTGACGCAGGGAGCCGGGAAGGAAGGACAGGAACCTGACTTCTGCATGAGACTAGGAGGCGCGGGGCCTCCAGAGAGGACACGCATCGCCCCGGAGCAGGATGCGCTCTCCACTCCCGCCGAACTTCAGGAACCGGGAGGAGAAATGTCTGCCGCCGAGGGAGGGGCGCGGCGGGGGCGGAGCGCGACAGAAGGGGCGGGGCTAGAGCCTAGGGGCGGAGCGAGGACGAAGGGGCGGGGCAAGACGGTAGGCGATGGGCGGAGCGACAGCAAGGGGAGGAGCGCAGACGGCGGGCGAGGGGGCGGGGCGAATACGGGGGCGTGTCCCACCGTCCGGCTCCACCCCCGCCGCCGGCGCGCCCGCCCCGCCTACCCGATCCGATCCCCCGCTCCCCCGCCCCCCGGGCAGCCGCGGCGGTCGAGCGCGGGGAGGGAGGGGAGAGCGGGTCACGACGTTGCCGGGGCGGGGATAACCCCTCACGTGGAGCAGATGAAAGGGCCGCGGCGCGACGGCCGTGGGAGCCCAGCCGAGCCTGCGACCCACAAAGCCGCCGCCGCCGCCGCGATGGGGCTGTGAGGCGTCCGCCCGCGCTCGGTCCTCCGCCGGCCCGCGACTATGCCCGGCCGCGCCCGCCCTCCGCGCCCTCCCGCCGCAGGACCATGAGGCCGCGCTCGGGCGGGCGCCCAGGGGCCCCGGGCCGCCGCCGCCGCCGCCTCCGCTGCCGCCCCCGCGGCCCCCGCGGCCGCCGCCTGCCGCCGCCGCCGCCGCTGCCGCTGCTGCTCGGGCTGTTGCTCGCGGCCGCGGGGCCCGGCACGGCGCGGGCCAAGGAGACGGCGTTCGTGGAGGTGGTGCTGTTCGAGTCGAGCCCGAGCGGCGACTACACCACCTACACCACCGGCCTCACTGGCCGCTTCTCGCGGGCCGGGGCCACGCTCAGCGCGGAGGGCGAAATCGTGCAGGTAGCTGCCCGCCGCCCGGGCCCCGCGCCGCTGCCGCCACAAGATGGCTCCGGGGGCTGCGCCCGCCGACCCCGCCGCGGGCTGGCGGGCGGGCGGGCGGGAGGGGCGGTGAGGAGGCCGGCGGCATCCCTCTCAAGCGGGCGGGCGGGCGGGAGGGACGCGGCCTCCAGGGCGCCGCCGTGGGGGCGCGAGCGCACGTGGGGCTCGGCCTCCCGTGGGTCCCAGGAGCGGGAGGGGAGACCCCGGGTCCGGGCGCCCACGCTGAGGCAGCCCCCTCAGGCTGTCGGGGCGCTCGCTTTTACCTCAGGTGGAAGTCCCGGGAACTACCTGTTGAGTGCCAACTTCGGCGAGACAAGTGATGAAGGATGGGGAGGCTCGTTCCAAGTCGCAGGCTGTGCCCTCCAACCCGTGCAGGTTCTTTGAGGGAGCAGCCAGGCTTGTCCGAGGGTCTCCCCCTGGAACCTGCCGCCAGCCTCACCTGGGCGCCCACAATCCCGGGGCGCTGGACCAGCAGCCGCAGGAGGAGAGGCAGCGGGAGCTGGCGGAGGAGTGGGGATCGCGGGTGCCCCGGAGTGGCCGGAGCAGCAGCCCTCGCTGCGTGCCTCAGATTACAGAGAGAGTAGGAGGGAGGCAGCCTGCCCGCTCCTCGGCCAAGGACTGGTGCAGAGGGCCTGCACCTCGGGAGAAGGGTCGCTCACTGACAGGGCCTCCACCTTGCTCCGAATGAAAGGGGTGTGCATTCCAAAGGAACCTGGCGGAGTGGGGCGGCGGGGAGGTGGGGTGGAGAGCGAGCTTTCAGCAGAACCCCTCTGTGCGGAGGAGGGACTCTGAGCCCAAGCCTCTGCAGATGGTGAACTGGGTAGATGCCTTTCTGCTTCCTTGGCTGTGATTTTATCAACTTAGTAGACAGCCAGCGCACTTAACCAGGGTGAATATGCGTGCCTGGGATGGGAGTGATTTGAAATGGTTGGCTTGTCTTTCAACCTTTTGCGGGTGAGGGGATGGCTGCAGGGGCTCCAAGCTTTGAGGCCTTGTGCTCTTTACTCTTGGATAAGTTATGAATGAAGAGCGGGGGACTGAATGGAATTAACTGCAAGCAGCCTTTCATTTCCCCTCCCCTGGTGCAGACTGAAAACTCTGCAGGGTTAGGGCAGGGGGCAGTGCGGCTTGGCCCTTAGAGGTGTGTCCTTAGGTCCCCGTCTCAGACTTCTGCAGGACAGATGGAAGGGGGAAAACACAGGTTGTCTGAGTTCTGTGACTACACGTATGTTAAAAGCTTTTGGACTTTTTAGGGGGATAATGTTATAGTCTTTAATTTATAAGCTTTAGAGACCACGGTCTGCTGAAGATTCCTGCAGCCTTTCTTTCAGTTGCAGCCTTCAAGCACAGTTTGAATCTTAATGCCTGCTCCTGTGACTTCTTGTTTCTCTTTGAGGCTTTCACTGTGGCCTGATGCCTGTAGAAAATGTTTGATTTACAGCTTTCTAAGAGAAAAGATGTTTTAATCATGGCACTTCACTTTTTGAAGGAGACTTTTGAAGTTTGCGATTTTTATCTGCAGTGTTTTAACTTGTACTTTCTCCCTGGTAGGTTGTCTGGCGAGCTATCCATTATGAGTAGTGCAGTGCTTTGGAGATAATCTTGGGTTCGCCATTTAATACAAAATTAGCAGTTTAAACACACCATTTGTAACTATTTTATCCTTGCGAGTGGGGAGATACTGTGTGAATTTGGCAGAAGGAATCTATTCTCTTTTGAAAGTTTTTGAAGTGCTTATCTAACTCCTTTGTAGTCCATTAGCCTTGCCAAAAAAAAAAGTCAACAACTGCTAAGTAAAGAAAAATGACTTAAATGGTATTTAATAAGTTTACCTGTTAAGCAATCACTAATAAGTGTCCTAATTCCCTTATAACTGCAGTAACACTGGTGAGTTTGTCTGAGTAGTCACTTCTTAGTGTTCTCTACATCTTTGATAACTTTATTGTGAGGCCTGCTTGCTGAACCTGTGTGCACAGAAGGAGCTCGGCGTGGCTCCCAGGGCTGTGTGTACCGAGGCTGGCATGCTTTCATTAGTTCTTGGAATACTCCTGAGTGGAGGAACTAGCGTGGCCCCTGTCAGCCCCCAAGAAAGTTTTTGTAAGGGAAACTGATGTTTTAGGGCTGCCGAGAGAGAGAATGTCACCTTTTGCTTGAGAAATGAGAATGTAGAAGAAACAACTTGGCTGTTTCTTCAGCTTCAGATTAATCAGATTTTCTAAGTGCCCTTGTTGAACTTTTCAAGCCTCCTTCTATTTACTATCTTAAAAAAAAAAAACAAAAACTCTTGCGTAATTTGCTATTTAATATTTTATGGTCTTCAGAACGGAGTTTATTTTCCTTTAACTAAACCTAAATCATAGCACTTACAGCACTAGTTTTGTTGCCGTGGGATTCTGTAGCACTGTTTTTCATGCTTTAGCGGAGAAAAGAACCTGTCTGAGAGACTCTTTCCTTTAAGAATTCTAAGATAGGAAATTGGTTTGTATCACTGATTCCCCCCCCCCCCCCTGTATTGTATGCAATGAAAGTATGTGTCTGTGTCTGTTTATAGAGTAGATGCCTTATTACAGTCTGGTTTGCCCAGATACCTCTAATTAGAATACCTGTTCATTCATCTGCATGGGTTGGGGTAGGAGGAGGCCTGGTAAAGAAGGGTGTGTGCGTGCGTGTGTGTGTGTGTGTGTGTGTGTGTGTGTGAAAGAGAGAGGAGAGTGAGAAAGACAGAGAGAGAGAGAGAGGGAAATTCAAATCTTGAGATTAGTCACTAAGAGTGTTGATTCTCTCCTTGTGCATTTTAGGCTTAAATAACTTTCCCAAGGTCATCACTGTGCTCTGAAAGAAGAGAGATCCTTTTTCCTTTTTTTTTTTTTTTTGACATCTTCGTCTGTGAAAGTTGTGGAAACAATATGTGGCTATGAAGTGCTGTTCACTACTTTAGTATTTTATTTATTCATGCAGGATTACAGCCCGTCTGTTTGTAAGTGTCAAGCATACAGTGTGAACGCTGGAGGAAGTAATTACACTTCTCCTTTAGTTCTGAAGTGTGGAACTTTAAAGGGTTCTTAGATGTATTGATACATATTTCATCTTTGAACCAATTTGTTGCTATTAATGAGATCATTATCTGAAACTTTCAGACTTTGGCTGTTCAGCTCACATGGTTAGTGATGTTAAATAAAGACCCAATTAAACCTGGCTAGTGGTATGTGAATTGGTTAAGCAAACAAAGAAAATTTGCATAGCTAGAGGTGAAAGATTGTTTTAAATGGAAATGTATTTTTCTCCCCCTTGAAGTCAAATATTTAGAAACGCTTGAGAAATTCATTTGTAGGAGAAATCTGAATGGTAGGTTTTGTGTAACTTTAAAATCGGCCTCTGGATCCTGGATTAAGTGTTGAATGGTCTTAAAAACAGAGCTTGCTGAGAACATTTAAGAACTAAGCCAGTGCCTTTAGCCACGAGGGCTGGGAGGAGAGCTGAGTGGTGGGTCAGAAAGGCTTGAGTGAGGTCCTTAAATAGCCAATGTTAACTAAGGGTATCAGAGAGAATAATTTTAGGAAACTAATTCCTCTGCCTTGTCTCCCTGTCAGTGTGTTTCTGCAGTTTAGCATTTGATCAAACACTTTCTTTTCATCTCCATTTTAAGTTAACAGGCCTGCCTCTCTAAAAATTGACTTGACCTAATAGAACAATTGCGTGCTGACAGCTGACCTGGATTTACACAAAAAGGGATCGCTGACTGTCTTGTCAGAAGGGCCTTCATAGGTTAAAACCAAGCATTTGATTTAGGGGAAGACATCAGGGCTGTGTTTTGTGACCTCGTGAATTCTTTAGGAGCTCTTACTTTCTGTCTCGTTCCCTGAGATGCCATGGGAGTTACTAATACAGCTCTGAATGGAGATGAAGGTGGGAGTGAGGATAAGTGTGCAGCCTGTGAACTAGAGGGTGATGCTGGCTTCTCTTTAGGAGCATTTCTTTTGTATAGGGCACCATGCCAAGCTCGTCATGTGTTTGCTCATCTACGTCTTTAACATGGAACCAACAACTGTTGTTGACCCATTTGACAGATGAGGAAACTGAGGCTGAGAAAGGCTATTTGACTTTTGCAACCTCACATAGGTAGCAAATGATAAAACTTGGGTTGAAACCCAGGTCTGTCTGGCTCCTTTGTTCCTATTACCGTTAAATAAATAGGAGTTGGTTGGTTAGGTCCTGACGTTTGTTCAAGTCTAATTTTTCATAGTCTAGAATAGGGGTTCTTAACCTGAGGGTCACAGACTTCCATAGATGGCCTGTGAACCCCTGAAATTATGCATACAATCCCATGTATGTGCACTTTTATTTTCCTGAGAAGATGTGTAATTTTCCCCCATCCATCCCTGGGGATTTGAAGGCAGTGATGTGCGGCTCAGGCTAGCAGGAGTCCTTGAGAAGCCTACAGGTTTATGTGTCTCTGTCGAGCGTGTTCACTTGATGGATTTCTACTCAAGCCCTGTTCTGTACCACATACTGTATTGTTGTTCCTTTAGATCTGTGTGAATAAATGATAATTGCTCCTGACTGGGTCTCCACACACAGTGGAGCCCTTAGTTCTGAAGGCATCCTTTATCTCTAATGGATTAATTTCTCTCCAGTTCACCTATCTGTAGTAGTGAAATGCATTATCCTTGGGAGAAATGGAAAGACAGTCACTCCAAGAATTTTCTGCATTTAATATTGAATCACTGTGTTGTATACCTGGAACTAACATAATGTTTTTGGTCAATTATACTTCAATTAAAAAAAGAATTTTCTGCGTTTAGATGGTGACAGGCAGGAAGATGAGGCTCTGAATGCAGAGTGTGGGAGTGTGGACTGCAGGTGTATGTCTTTTCAGCGTTCACTGGGAATGAAGCAGAGCATCCGTTGATGTTGAGACGCCTTGAGAGCAGCCCCTCACTGCTTGCCTCTCCGTGGCCCTGGGCACAGGCCTGTTTGTTTCTGCTCGTCCCTGGTCCCCAGTGCCTGCTGCTTATCAGACACCCAGTATTCAGTGAATGAATGATGGATTCAGGGTGGACCATCTTACGAGAATTGATGAGAACCGCTTCATATGCTTTGGCTAATACATTCTGGGATCAGCTTTCCTTTTTGGTGGTTGTTTGCAGAAACTTGCTTGATTAGATGGAAAGAATGGCTCTGGTTGGAACCACTGCTGTTGTCATCCCGGGCTGTGAGACAGTGACACACGTGTGTCTGCATGTGTGCTCAGGGGTAGGGTATCTGGCGTCGTGAAGGTCTGAAGACATTCTTTTCATGATAACACCCTGATTATTGAGAGAGGCCTAATGTGGACAGCTGTTAGAGATGGACAGACACATGAAGAACAGTTCATGGCCAGGCCCTAATGTCCCTGGGCGTAACTGTAAAAGTTTGGTATTCAGGATTATCATTACCCTGAATATTATGTCATATGAAAACTTTGCTTTTTGATGGCATTGCACAGGTCTGGAGAATGCGGATTCACAGTTCACGACAAAAAGGACGTTTAAATCCATTTCAATAATCTGAAGACCCAGACTCAGCCCTTTAATGTGTTAGATGAGGAAGGAGGCTGAGGTCCAGAGAAGTGAAGGGGGTTGGTCCATAGAAGTGAGTGAGGTTGAGATAACCCTGGAGAACTGTCTGGGTCTCCCAGCTCCCGGGTGTGGGCCTTTCTGTCGTCCTCAGCTGGACCTTGGCCGAGTGTGCCAGGGAGAGCCCCCTTGGAAGCGAGCTTAGTGATCAGGTGTCTGACTGGGGAAAGCCAGGTCTCGTAAAGCTGCACCCCGCGTGTAAGTGGCTGCTTTTCTCCTTTAATTTAGAGTTTTCAGTCTTCCTCTGTCAGAGCTCTTAAAAATAGGTGGTCGTGATCCCGTGTTTCCTGCACGCCAGGCACTGGGTACAGCACCTGAACTCAGTGGATGAGGGAAATGGGATGGCCCAGGTGTTCAGATGAGGAAACTAAGCCCAGAGAGCTAAGGTCACGCGTGGAAGATGCTGAGCAGGTCAGTTGCAGGGCTCAGATTAAAACCCAGCTCTGTGTGATTCCCAGCCATTTCTGTTTTCACAAGCCTGCTTCACTTGGCACTTTCTTCTGCTTGGGATGAGATTATGGCAACTGATGGTGGAATTTAGAGTCAGTATAAACCCAGAGTGGGGGACCAAGAGAGGAGCCGGTAACTTCAAGTGAGAAGACCCTCTGCCCTTAGAGACTTCTCTCCTTCTTCCTTCCTTCCCCTTTTCTCTTCCTTTTTTCAATCACACAGTCTCATTCTACCTTGTTTTTTTTCATGAAGAGCTGATCCGCCAAGGTTGGGAAGAGGGGCCAGTGACTTGAAGTGCACCGCTGTCGCTCGATGGCATGTCCATTGTTTTCTGGCTTCGGGGAACTCGGAATGGCCGTGGCGCTCTGGCATTTAAAGAGATCTCTGAAGTGAGACACACCTCCTTCCTGTAGCTGGCTTTTCAGAGCCCTTTCACAGCCTGTGTGGCTTTCCCCAAAGAGGCCCCGTCCTGTGTTCATCGCTTTTCTTCCTTTATTTACACAATCTGCGCGTTCCCCTGTGATCTGAAATTTGATTTCAAAGATGGTCACAACCTGAAGCTGTGGCTTCCCTCTGCTCATCCTGTCCTCCTGGCGGTTAAGACCTCCCGTGGGTCTGCATTCCTGCAGTGGGCCAGCGTTCACCGCTGCTTTCTGTGCCCCCGACCCTGTGCGGGGCGAGGCAGCAGGTGGGCACGAGGGAGGCGTGGGCCCTGCCCGCAGGCGGCAGAGTGGAGGGGGCGGGCGGCGTGCTGACCACAGGCCCTCTCCGGGAGGACACAGCTGTGCGAAACCAGGGGTGCACCTGGCCCAGGGGTGACAAGTGGGCCTGGGCAGCCCATTCTGAAGAAGCACGTCTGCGTAATGACACAGTACGTGGATTTGTGCCTTTTGGCCCTTTCCTGCTCATTTTTTTGTTTGTTTTGTTTTTACCTACCTTTGAGGTTAAAAGCTGATAACCCCTCTGCAGAGAGGTGCCTTTATACCTGCCAAACAGGATGGGGAGACCGTAAAGAGTAGAGGGTCTTTGTTCCATCTGCCGCTTGAATGAGATGTTTGAAATTCTGACTTTGAGCGGCTCTGTTGACTCACTATAGTGTGAAGAGAATGAGGTCAGCCGGCCTGTTGTGGTTCAAGGGAGAGCGTTTTATTTTTATTACCCTTCAGATGTGTGGTAAGACTTGACATTAACCCCATTCTCGCCCCAGCAGCCAGTGTGATATGGTTGTTTAGAAATTCAGTGTGTAGAGTCAATTTGGTGAAGACAGACTCTGATGATTCTAGAAGTTTCACAGGGAAATGTATGTTGGAATGGGAGCTTCTGGTCTCCTGGTACAGAAGCTGCTGCATTTTTAAAATAAGAGAGTTAAGAGTGGTGCTCGATCAGGTGCATGTAACCCTTCAGTGCTGTAAGAGTTTAAACTTGATTTTTTCTTTTCACTTAAACCGAGTGCGCTAACTTGTCAGCAGGCGTTTCTTGAGTTCCTGCTGTGGATACAGCCTAGAGAAGAAGCAGCCTTGTGCACCCACCGCACAGTTTGTGGTTTGCAGGTGTCATGTTCATGGTCTCTCCATGCACAGTGGGCCGTTGAATTATCTGCACTTCACAGAGGAAACCGAGGCAGAGGGTGTAAGTAAGCTTCTCAGGGCCACAGAGCTGGGATCGAGCTTGGGTCACTTGAAGACAAACCTCGAGACCCGCTTGCTTGAGGACCTGGGTGTACTTAGATACGGTTTGGGCAAAAAGGCTAGGATAGATTCATTTTACATTACCTCTCATCAGGGCCAACATTTCCGTTTAAAAAACCAGATCATCTGTAATTTATTCTTTAATTATAAAAATCATACATGTTTATTGTCGAATACTTGGAAAATAAAGAAAAGTATGAAAAAGAAAATCAGTCCCACTGCCTCCACGTAACCTCTGTTAACCTTTTGTGGTTTGGGATAGCTTTCCTTTCCTTTTTTTTTTTCCTATGCACTCAGATTTTTAAGAAAATTGGAAAAAACACTATATAGTGTTAACGACCCTTTGTGTACCTTAAGTATTTCCCTCTTACTAATAAATATTCCAAAACGCTTTTAGTGTCTTGTTTTCCGTTATTATAAGTGCTGCTGTGGGGAGCTTTTTTTCTCTATCTCTTGACTACCTTCGCAGCCTCAGGTTCTAGGATCGGGACGCCTGTGTGGAGAGGTATAAATACTTTCCCTGGTCCTGTCATGTGTGGTCAGTGCCCCCTGCAAAAGAGCAGGGCTGGTTTATATTCCCCAGCCAGGCTGGCATTCGTGTTTCCACGCACCCCTGCTCACAATGGGTAGTTTCTTAAAAAACAAAACAAACATACCCATTGAGGGCAGGAGGAGAAGGGGACCACAGAGGATGGGATGGTTGGATGGCATCACTGACTCAGTGGACATGAGTTTGAGTAAGCTCCGGGAGATTGTGAAGGACAGGGAAGCCTGGCATGCTGCAGTCCATGGGGTCGCAAAGAGTCGGACATGACTGAGCAACTGAACAGCAACCCATTGAAAACCAACTTCACAAGAGTGAAAGCTTGTGTATTCCTGTGTGTGTGTTAGTTGCTCAGTCATGTCCGACTCTTTGCGACCCCGTGGACCGCAGCCCACCAGGCTCCTCTGTCCATGGAATTCTCCAGGCAAGAATACTGAAGTGGGTTGCCTTTTCTTTCTCCAGGGAATCTTCCCCATCCAGGAATTGAACCCAGGTCTCCTGCATTACAGGCAGATTCTTTACCACCTGAGCCCCAGGGAAGCCCCGTGTATTCCTGTGACTTAGTAAGTGGTAGAATACTGGCTTTCCCCCTCTGCCTCGAGGATCTGAGTTGCGACTGTCAGCATCAAAAGGAAGGTGCCTGGCGTGGTATCTGGGTCCCTCACTGGCGGGTGTGTCTGAGCCCGATCCAGGAGCAGGCGCCCTAGGGCTCTGGGCAGGGACGCAGCGTCTGGCCGGGCAGATGGCCACGCTCCGAGGCCTAGAGAAGACCTCACGGAAGGGACTGCCTTGTGGTGGGCACGCCCGGTGGCAGCAGATTGTGGCCCAGGAGGGTGCTGCTGCCTGGGGTGTTCTCTGCCCCGCCTCTCTCCCTGTCCCCTCATTCAGAGCGGCGCTGCTGTCAGCGTGTGGAAGGCAGGGGTGCCTTAGAGCGGAGCTCCAGACTGTCAGGGCGCCCTAAACAGCAGGCCCACGGGCGGAAAACGGCTTCCTGCTGTTTCGTTTGATCCCTGTTAAAAATCTAGAAGTTTTACATAAAAATCTGGAGCTTTGGCTCTTCTCGAAACACGAAAAGATCTGGCAGTGTAGGGTCCACATTCCCACGTGGCGACAGCCTGCTCCAGTGAGACAGCAGCTGCCCTCTTCAGATGGGGCGCAGGCCCCTGTTTACAAGCTTCCCCTGCATTGCAGCGGGTTGCCGCACTCACGGGTAACGATCCAGCGCCTACCAGCACCTGGGGCCCCCGTGGGCAGTGGTGTTTGCCATCCTTTCTCTTGCTGGAAGTTTTGGAGCCTAAAGCTTTTAAGTTGCACTTGGCAAGTCTCTGTTGTCTTTCCCCTGCCATCTGTGTGTCAGACGGCCAGGCCGTTAGTGACTTCATGACACTTCACTGCACCCTCTGAGCCTCAAGTTCTGCTACTGGGGAGGGCCGCGGTGGCCCTGGCATGACCAGAGCATTCTTGTGTGTTGCTGCTGTTTTTGGCTGCCCCGCGTGGCATGAGGGCTCTTAGTTCCCTGACCAGGGGTTGAACCTGCACCCCCTGCAGTAGAGCACAGAGTCTTAGCCACTGGACCACAAGGGATGTCCCCCCCCGACCAACCAGAGTATTCTCGGTTGACAGGGTGCTTCTGTTCCCTGGAGCCATTTGGTGCGTGCCTTCATCACCATCTTTGTCCCTTCTCTCTTTCTGCTCCTTGGTTTTTTTTTGACTATGAGAGCTCCTGTTTGAACCAGAGGGCACCCTGGAATGCCATGGCCCCGATCTCCTTTTACAGCTAGGGTGCTGTGGGCAAGGGCCTCGAGCCTTTGGTGGCAGGAGGAGCTGGGGTTAGAACTCGGGTCTCATTGTTCCAGGTGCTGGTCTCCCTGGAGCAGCATCCTTCTCTGATGCTCGGGTTCCAGCAAATTTTCCACGCGCTTTTAGGGCAACCCCCCCCCCCCCCCCCCCACCGAACTTTCACCCGTATTCCTGGTTTCATCCTCCCAGCTCAGAGCGCCTTCCCTGGATTCTGCCCAGAGGGCCATCTGCCATTCAGGTTGTCCCAGCTGCCAAGGCTTGTCCCACACTTGACGTCGAAGGCGTTTCTTTGTACCTAATTTTACTTACGCGCCTTCGACATTTGTGTGTTCAGCACCTTTATGCGATTTTTGGAACCACCACTGGGTACCCGGAGGCTTGGCATCATTTCAGAAAGTGCCTCAGTCTTGGAGTAGGTGGTAGGCAGGCGGCTAATGGCATGTAAAGAATGTTGCAAGCGTGACTTGCAAAGCCCTTTGCAAAATGTAAATCGAGGTAGCTTGTGGCCAAGTCAGAGGAAACAGTGCCCTTGCTCCCTCCCTGCTGACCTTGCCCCTTCGCGTCAGCAGATGCCGCCTCAGCATTTCCCTGCCTCCGTCTGCCTCCCCCAGCAGCTCTTCCCCTCCGCTTCATCTTTCCCAAGTAACCGCTGATCTTGTCATTCCCTCCATCAGAGTCTTTCCCGTTGTTTGCTGAGCGCAGAGCCGGCCTGGGACGCAGGCCTGTGTCCTGGGTGTTCCTGCTTTTATTTCCCAAATGGGTCCTGGGCTTCCCTCGCTCTGAGACTTTCCGCAGGGGTGCATTTCTGCGGCTCGCACCTTCCCGACCCCCACCTTTGCCCCCTAGTCCACTTTCTCTTCTCCCCAGAGCTTTCACCTGTGGTTAGACTTCCAGCCATTCCCGTCAGGCATTCCCAAGTTCTGCTGGTGGGTTCCTTCTACCCAAGCACTCTATTTTTCACTTCTCAGCTGATCTTCCATACCTTACTATTTCTTTTTCCCCACAAAGTAACGGCTCCCAGCAGAGAAGGCTTGTGACTTCCTCATCCCCCCTGTTGCCGTGCAGTAAAGCTCTTAAAAATTTACTGAACTGAAATTCTTCTAGATCATGATACTTAGGGATATGGTAGAGGTGGAGGTGTTAGTGGAGCCCAAAAATAAATAAATAAATAAAAGACTTGGCTTTTTGAGGGAGAGCTTTCTGTGATTGGAGAAACCGTTCACAAGACGTGGGTGTGTCCTAGGGCTATTCCAAATAGTTGGGATGGACCAGACTCTCAAAGTAATTTCCCCTCGCTTCTGTTCTCTGGGCCTGGAAAAAGGACGTGGGATAAAGCCATAGCACCATCTAACTCCTTCCCGGCTGGCGAGGCTGCCTGGGTGCAGTGTTCGGAGCATGCTGGACAAGAGACATCTCAGCCTAGACTTTTAGGGAGTATGTTTCTTTTAAAAAATGTGCCATATTTTGGTGTCACTTAGAAAGCTGGTGTTTGGGGAAATGGTTAAGAATTATCTGAAGCCCCCGAAGGACCCATTCTTACGTTTGCACTGAGCTGTTTTGTCAACTCCCTGATCCCCGCACACCGCCCCACCTCTGGCCTTGGAAGTTCTGGCTGAGGCTGTGTTTAGATGCTGGATGGAAAGCAGTTCCATTTCACTTTTCAAAATTTATTTGTTAATTTTTGGTTTCACTGTGTCTTTGTTGCTGTACACAGGCTTCTCCACTTGGGGTGAGCGGGGGCTACTCTCTAGCTGTGGTGTGCACACTTCTCATTGCTGTGGCTTCTTTTCTTGAAAAATACTTTCTTTATTGATTCACTTTGGCTGTGCTGGGTCTCATTGCTGCATGGGCTTTTCCCTAGCTGCGGGGAGTGGGGGCCCCTCTCCAGTCTCGGTGTTGGGCTTCTCCTTGGGGCGGCCTCTCTTGCTGTGGAGCACAGACCCTAGAGCACGTGGGGCTTGCAGCTCCCGGGCTCTAGAGCACAGACTCAGTAGCCGTGGCCCGTGGGCTCAGCTGCTCTGAGGCATGTGGGATCTTTCTGGACCAGGGCTCGAACCTGTGTCTCCTGCATTGGCAGGCGGACTCTACCACTGAGCCACCAGGGAAGCCCCTGCTCTGGCTTCTCTCGTTGCGGAGCCTGGGCTCTAGAATGCAGGCTCAGTAGTGGCGGCCCACGGGCTTAGTTGCTCCGTGGCACGTGGAATCTTCCCAGACTAGGGATCGAACCCATGGTCCCTGCATTGGCAGGTGGACTCCTATCCACTGTCCCAGCAGGGAAGTCCGGGAAGCAGTTTTAAAGGATGACAGTAGTACTCCAGAGAGACCAGCAGGGACTACTTCCCTGGTGGTCTACTGGCTGACTCCGTGCTCCCAATGCAGGGGGCCAGGTTCAATCCCTGGTCAGGGAGCTGGATCCCACATGCTGCTGCAATGAAGATAAAGATCGTGAGTGCCACAACCAAGACCCAGCACAGCCGAATAATAAATGCACAAAAATAGATGTCAAAGAGGCCAGCAGACTACGAGTGGAAGGAATTAAGAGTTTCAGTTTAAAGAACGTGATTTTCTAGTCTTTAAGCGGCCCACCGTACACATTTGGGAATTATTAAGTTATTGCTTTGTTGTGTACATGTTGGCATGTTGAGGTTTTTCGGTTATTTATTGTTTTTTGTGAAACAGTGGCTATGATATGGGTGCTGGGACCTTCAGAAATAGTTCAGAGTCGGTGGGCTGCCATCTGTGGGGTCGCACAGAGTTGGACATGACTGAAGTGACTTAGCATAGCATATCTGTGATGTGTTATATTTCACTTGTACTGGAGGCTAGTCACACCTTTTCACGGCATGTCTCCTCCAGAAATGTTCCAAGGCCCCTCAGGTAAGCGTCAGCCTCCCCCAGGGAGTTAAGTGAGCAGCCAGCGTGTAGTTCTGGAGCTTTGGTGTTACTGGGTTTAAATCTCTAGGACGCACACAAACTGCTTGGCATTAAACGTGCCGTCTGGGTGATTCAGGGCCCAGTGGCAGCGGTAATTTTTGCATTTCCTGACTCTTGTGTTTAAATTTGCAGTCTCAACATTGCATCACCATAGGTTTTCACATTTAATGAATATTTATGTGGAGCCGAGTTCTATACGAATGCGGTGGTTTCTGACTTGATTATAGCTCGCTGCGTGCTGTGGCCAGGAGTGCCCTACAGACAACAGAGCTGGCACACGCCTCAGCACGCCAGGCCCTGGCGGATGTGGTTAGGGACCACAGTGACTGGTGCTCTGGTTGCCATGCCAACCTTGCTTTTGGAAGGGGGAGGCTCTGAAACAGCAGTGGGATGGGGGGTAAGAATAGTTTCGAATATTCCAAGTGGAATGATTCCCTGTTACGTGCTCCTACGAGAAGATGTAGGAAACCCTAGAATTCTTACTGCATGCTCAGGTAACAGTAGTTAATTTTCTTAATTATGCAAGCCTGTTTTAATTGCCCCCTTGCAAACTTGTCAAAGTTCAGGTATGAGTGTCTTCCCTCCTTGTATATGTGTGCGCGCACATGTGTATTTGTATGCTCAGTTGTGTCCAACTCTTTGCAACTCCATGGACTGTAGCCTACCAGGCTCCTCTGCCCATGGGATTCTCCAGGCAAGAATACTGGAGTGGGTTGCCATTTCCTTCTCCAGGGGATCTTCTCGACCCAGGGATCAAACCCGTTTCTCCTGCCATGGCAGGCAGATTCTTTACCGTCTGAGCCACCTGGGAAGTCCGTCTACCCTACTTGCTGCAGGGTAAATAGGGACTCTTCAGTCTCTAAAAATTTACAGATCCCCCTCTCCCACCTCCTGCCAACATCTCTTGCCCTCTGGTATCTCTGATCCAATGGGGGTGATGGAGGGAGGGAAAGGGAAAGAACATGAGGCGGATGGATAAGGGACTCCCCCTCCCCGAGTTCCTCATCCTCATTCCTCCCTGCTCCCCATTTCAGGAAGGCTTATCCTCTCCCCTCTCTGATCCTGTATATTCAGCAGAGACCATGGTGGCAGGTGCCACCCCCCTGCCCAGAAGTGGGATCTCAGGATGTCCAGCTCTCAAGGTTGGGCGTTCAGAGCTGGGGCAGGGAGAGGAGCGGTCTCTGCCACGCAGCCCTGGGATGCTGTCTGCCCCTTTGCAAATGGCATTCCACGGAATTGATTCTGTGGCGCTTGGTGTGTGTGGTGAAACATCCGGAAGGGGCTTGATCAGGCCCAGTAAGCTTGATGGGAGGTCCCGATGGTAGAATGGGATGGGGCGCCAGGGCACCGTCCTCGGAACGAGCGCCCCTCTGCAGGGGGAGACCCGAGTCCCTCAAGGCCGGGCTGGGGCAGCGTCAACAGCTCAGGTGGCCTCGTGGTTAGAGGGCCGGCCCCCACCCCTCTGAATGGAGACTTACTGCTGCAGAAGGGGATGTGACCACACGTGTCATCATCGCTCAGTGACTCAGGGTCGCCTGTATGACTCTCCAGTGGACTGCTCTTGTCTTCAGGGCAGGGCTGGGGGCTCGACCTTTTGACATTTACCCACTCTGACTCACAGTGTCCCTTTGTATGAATGAGGGAAAGCTGCCCCTTCCTCAAGATACCTGGCGTTTCTTTGCCCTAACGTGGATCCAACAGTGCCCCCTGGAGTTGTGCAGTCGTGAGGCACCTGTCTGTAAATTCGCTCCCTCCTCCCCAACAAGGCTTCTCTCTCCGCAAATGCGATTTGCGCCTGCCTGCCTTCTGTAGTCCATTCCTAGAAAACCAGGGAGCCACGTTTGTCAGAATTGAGTGTAAAGTTAGGAAACAAGATCCCAAGGTGAGTCAGGAGTTTAGTACAGGGATTTTTAACCTCTGCTTGTCTGCTGTTTTGCTTTGGGCTGCCTGGAGTGGGGTCCTCAGGCCTTGGGTGTGTTCAGTTAAACAGAGAGGCCTTCCGTGGAGCAGAAATGGCACCGCATTTTATGGGAGAAGATACACATGCCTTCCTAGGAACCAACTTTAAAAATTACCTTTCGGCCTCTCTCCTGATTTGGGTATGAGTGCTCTTCGGTTCTGTGTTATAACCTTGAGCCAGCCTATTTCAGGAGTTGGGACGGCCGGGTCTTGAGGCATTGGTGTGGCTGTTAGCCGTAGTTAGCACCTTTGCTACGCAGGACTTGTCGGCTTCCTTAAACTGTATGCAAATGTTGGTGGTTCTGGATTTCCTTTGCTGATGTGAGAGGCAGCAGAGCAGACTGCCTAGGCTTGGACCCGACCCTGCCAGTTACCTGCTGTAGAAAGGTGACCATGCCTCTCTGGGTCTCAGTTTCCTCACCTGTAAAACGGAGTTGAGTTACAACATGCACTTCGCTCTAGTGATGAAAGGATGATGATGAAGAAAGCAATGTGCATACTTGCATAATGTTCCTCACATATACTAACACTCATGGTGTCGTTCCCGCGCGGCTGAAGCTTTTTATTCTGAAGTCATCGTTGATCAAGGTTAAAGAATCCAGAGATGCTAGTCATCAACAGGAGACATGACCATACTGTAGGAATCATTTCCCAACACGCTCGGTGCCTGACCGTTTGCACCCGTGGCTCTTCTGTCCTGGGAGTGTCTGCGAGGGGCCGGGGCGTTCAATGCCTCACGGATCCCCGGGGCCCTCTTTCAGCCTGTGTCCTGGGGGATGGGAGAAGCTCTGCTGCAGCTCCATCTGCTCAAGGCTGGCCCTACAGCTCGGTCACCATCCAGGCTCCGAGCTCGGTCACTTGGGCCTGTGTTCACACACACACACCCACAGGCCTGCGTATGTGTGAACTTCAAGTCCAGTGCACAGGAAGCGAGGCTTCTAGACCAGCCTGCCCCTTGTCCCTGAGGCCACTCGGCCTGCCTGCGGGCACGGCTGCTCCGCAGGGAAGCAGGGTGGTGGCTGGCTGCTCTGGATCCAGCCAGGGCCCGTGGGGTGTTGTGATGCGCTCAGGCTGTGCTCTTGAGGCCTATTATATGGGACCTGAGGCAGACACAAGTGACTTCCATGATTGGTTCGGTCCGGTGTGCGATTATGCCAAAGCAAATACTTCATTAATCTTAAGCCCCCAAGTTAGGCACTTGGATTTTTTTCTAAAAATGGGAATGACCAGAGTGCATTGTGGGCTTTTTTTTTTTTTTTAAATAACTCCCCCCATCCCCTTTGCCAAGACCGGGCAGTGCATTCCTCTCCTTGAATGGAGACGGTAGTTTCCACCTCGGCCTGCCCCCTTCTCCCACATTCCTGAGACAGGGTGATGGAAAGATGCCCTTTCTCTTCCGCGCAGGTGTGTTTTCTCTCTGCATTCTGCAAGAGGTACTGCTGCTTTCTACTTCAAGTCCAGAGAATCTTGTTCCTGAAAGGACCTGCTGTCCTGAGGGGGACTTCACGAATGGGGGAATTCTTTAGGATCCTGACTCTGAATGTGTGTTGGGAAACTGCTGGGTGACTGGGGGGCTCGGCTCTCATTTCTCGCAAGGCATGCGAGCGGGGTTAGGACATGAAGAAGGGCTTAGGTGAAGGGCCCGCTCACAGGGCAGGAAGAACGAATTTGGTATTAGGAGGTGAGCTCTCCTTACCTGGTCGGGGGTGCGGGGGGTAGGGTGGGGGAAAGCAGGCTCTAAATAAGCAGGCAACCTAACCTCACCTTGAAAACGATTCTGGGCCGGCCTCCTCCCTTCCTTTCCCTCGGCCTCTGCCGGGGACCTGGTGGGATTTACCAGCTTTGAAGTCCTAAGGTGCTATTTTAATACTTTTCTTTTACACTGCAGGTTTCGAGACTGATTTAACTAGATTCTGGAGGGAGCTCACTTTACAGCATTCTTAGGAGCTCGGACAATCTTGAAAGAGTTAAACTCTAATTAGCTCATTCCTAAGGTATTTAATGCCCTTATTAAAACTCAACTGCTCGTTCACTTTTTTCTTTAGTGAATCAGATTTCTCGAGGAGCTGAGCCCTCGCTCCTCAGATCACAGGCTCACATGTTGAAGCTGGCAGAGCGCTGGAGGCTAGTTCCTATCTGTGTGACAGCATTTTTAATTTAACAGGACCGCCTTTGATGTTTCCAAATATTTATAGGCAGCTTTAGATCATTTCAGTGTGTGCTTTCTTTTTCTTTTCTTCTCTCTCTCTCTTTTTAAAAAAAAAAAAACTGGAGCAAAAGTTCTCCCTCATGCAACAGCCTTCCTTTTATCCCGTTGGTTTATTTTTGTTTCCTTTGCAGCTTTAGCGAAGGCTCTCTGGGTGCATTCACACACACACACGGGCTGGACCCTTCCTTTTGCTTCTTTGGTAAAGACCACCTCTCTGTATCATCCTGCCCGCTTGACATTGCTTAGGGCACTTTTTTTCTGCTGTCCCTTGACTTTCTAGAAGCTGAGATTTTTTTTTTTCCTTCTTGATTTGGCTCAGGAATCTGCTCTCTGGCTGACCTGAGGGCTTTCAGATCCACGCGGAGACCTGGGCAATGTGTGTGGAGGTGTCTCTTTATGGATGACCAGACTCCGCCTGTGCATCTTGACCGGGCCCCAGCACGTTCTGATTTATGATGTAACTCTGGCAAGGACCGTCGTAGCTGGGGCAGGAAACACAGAGACAGAACCCTGTCCTGATCTCTGCAGGCCTGCTCCATTTGGCTTTGCTGGACTTCCTGGCCGAAAGTAATAGAGAACCTTTAGACCTCAGGCTCGGGAATGGGAAAAACAGAGCTGCGACGGAGATTTGTTAAACCATTAAGGAAAAGGAAAAGGAAACTTGGTACCAATCAAATCCAGTGACAAGACAGAGGACAGTGGTTTCTCCCAGGCTGGACTCTGGGTAAACATTCTGCTTGTGAAACTACCCAAGGGATTACCTCTCGGCCGCTGTCCATTAACCTGGCCTGGAACCTTGCATGGCTGGCTCCACCACCCCTGGCTCTGCCCCCTCCTGCACGGGAGGCTTTGGGGGCTGAAGGTCACATAGGTGGTTGGTGAAATATTTGAATCAATGAAAGAATACCACGGTAGAGACTGCCCTTGGGGCTTTACACTGTTGGTCCCACTGGATCCCCAGGATGCTTCCGAGTGGTAGGAGGTTCCATCCCTGTGTCACTGGGTGGCACCAAGGTGCAGGGAGGTTTAATGCAACTAGTGACTGGAGAAGCTGGCCCGCAGCTCAGGACTGTGTTTCCAGCCTCGCCGTAAGGTGGTTTGAGGCCCGTAAACCCTACGGTGGTCTGCTCGCCTCTTACAGGTCGTGATGGCCGCCAGCTGCATGCCAAGAGTTTGGAGCTGACCAGGCTCGTGCCGAGCACGGCCCGGGAGTCGGGCCAGCATGTGCATCCCAGCTTTGCCACTGCCAGGCCATGACCTTGGCCAGGTCATCAGCCTCCCTGAACTTCTGCCTCCCCATCTCTCACCCGGGACAGGATAGCTCATACCTCCAGAGGATCGTGAGCTAATTCATGTAAAGCATACAGTAAGTGCCTAATACACGTTAGCACCCTGGCTTTGCTGCTGGAGTCCACAGTCCTGCTGGAAGGACAGTCAGGCGGAGCAGGTGACTGTGGTGGACGCAGCAGAGATGTCCTAGTGCTCAGGAGGCACCCAGGATGGAGTCCCAGGCGTGGGTTTCTGCCTTCTCTCACTCAGCACCTGCGGATTGAGTGCCCTGTGCTAAGGAAGCGTCCCCTCCCCCTCCTGAAATTTCCCTTTCCCTTGGGGGAGCTTGAGTTAAAATGTTAATTGCCACCTGGAGAAAGGTTTCCTGAAGTCATTTTCACATGAAACCCCAAAGTGCCGAACGGGGGCATTTGACAGTTTATCTCCTATGGCTCTGTGTTATCCGTCAACTGTTATTTTAACCTCATCTAATTTTCTCCCTAATTTTCCTGGTCTCTCACACACGAGAACTGCACCGTCCTTGCGAATGTACCGGCGACTCGACGAGGGAGCAGGTGGTGATCCTTTTGTTCCTCACGGAGCCCAGATGGTGGCCGTGCCTTCTCATGGTCTGGTTCCATGGGGATTTGTTGATAAGGGTTTGCTTTGATTTGGTTTTCCAACCCAGCGCCATATTCAGATTTGATTACCGGCACTCTGTAACTCTTTTCTCTGCTTCATTTCATTGTCTCTGTAAACACAAGTCCCATTCTTCACCTCCCCGCCCTTCTGCCAGGAGCAAGGATGGTGGGGCGGGATAACTTTTGCGTGGTCCAGAGTGGGTGGTTCATAGCTTTCATTTGTTGAGTTGATTGATAACAAGTTTAATAAGATGTGTTACATATTTTTAACAAAAAAGCATAATCGAACAAATGATACAGCTGGAAGGAGGTTGCTATTCTCTTCTGTATACTTTAACCCAGATTAATTAAGCCTCTTTCCTAAAACAGATTTCGGGTCATTTTGGTGCCTTTTTCGTTGAGTTAGCAAGCTTTCAGTGGGAGGCGGGTGTTTTGTAAATACACCAGCGGACCATGAAAATAGTGTTAATTTTCTACTTGGCTCCATTTGAAGATACCCACCAGGGTGGGTCACTCTGCTCAGCACAGCAGGGGGCCCTGCTTTCTTTAAATAGTAGACGAGCTTCCCATCAAAGTAGCTTCCATGCAGCTAAGTCAGCAACCGGTTGAAAGGAGAGTTTGGAAGAAGGGTGAATGAGAGGAGGCGGCATACGACTGAAATGTGCTGCCGGTCAGCTCCGTAGTGTCCATGAGAATTGAGCGAAGCCCAGGTTTCTCTCCAAAGAACCCCTGCTCCCTTACCTTCCCTTGGGCATCTCGGTGGTGTCCTTCTGTCCTTGGGCCCCGGTGCTCGTCAGCAACAGACAAGGATGAAGCAGCAGTGTCTGAAAGCACACCTCCCAGTAGCATTGGGGAGCGTGCAAGGTTATTCTGGAGAGAAGTGGGCATCACTGGCAAACCTGGACAGAAGGAAGTGCAGGGAGGTTGAGTTAGTGCCCCTGCGGCTGAACACGGCAGTGTCGGTGTTTCCTGGTGATACTCATGGACCATCCACGTGCCCCCTGCCCCGTGGGGCGTGTCCTGCCCCCACTCTGGCTGTCGAAACGAGGAGCAAAACCCAGTGCGCGTCACACCCCTTCCTCTGGCTCAGCTGGCCCGATTGTGTGGTCAGTAGGATGCTGTGTGGTTTTGCTCAGAAGGTTTTTATCAGAAGGGAAAGTCCGCACTGATAACACAGTGACAGGACCTGTGCTTGCAGTCTGGGTGTTTGTAATTGGGGATTAGAGCTGTCTGGGTGGGGAGCAGAGAGGAAGGTGATGGTCCAGCAGGAACCGCGGGTTCTCAGGCCAGGCCTAGCGTCTCTCTTGGGCTTGTCAGGCCTGCTGCCTACAGGAGCTCTTTTGGTTTCGAACCACTTTCCAGAACTCCAAAGCCCTGCCCGGTCTTAAGTCTCTGTGGAAACTTGCGCTCTGGGGATGGGCAGCCCCTGGGAGCTGGCAGCCTCTAGTGTGGCTTGGCTGTCCTGGGGGCTTCCTGTTGGCCTCGCTCACCGCCCTGCCATGGACTCTGCCTCCCGTCCAGGACGGTGTTCACTTGTACTGATTTTCTTAGAAAATAAACTAAAATTTGCTCTTGCTGGTAGGGGACGGTTCTGTAAATCAGGTCCATAGGCTTGTGTTCCTGGAAATAAATGTTCAGTGAAAAGAAGAAAGGGACTCCTTCTGGCCCATGTCTCTTCCTCATTTACGCAACGAGTTTGATGAAATCTGGTTTGTGCCCGGGAGCCTCAGTTTCTCCGTTAGACCCCGGGTCTGAAACGGAGTGAGAAGAGAGGTGAGGTGACGCGGCACTGTCTCTGTGGGTTCGGGCGGCCCCAGTCTCTCACCGCGGGCTGTGTTCTGTGTTCTTGGGCACGGCGGTGTTTAAGGGTGTGTCCGGCCATGTTTGTGCCCTCTTTCCTGGAGCGGTTTGATGGATGTGGGCCTGACATCTTCCCGGTAGTGTGCACAGAACCACTGCGGGCCTCCTTCTGAGTGACCGGGGCCGGGGTGAGGGGGTGCTTCTGGGCCAGCGAGAAAGCCAGACTGTGCCCCCAAGATGGTGACAGGGCTGGAGTGAGTACTGCAAGCCCCGGGCTGCGGGAAAGTGCCTAGCATTGCTGCGAAGCTCTTGGGGGCTCACCTCCAGCTGGGTTCTTAAAGAAGGCCAGCACTTGGATCTCAGGGGGTGGGTGGGGGACATTCCTTGCTGAGACCCAGGGCCGGGTCGGCCTCCGACAGGGCTTTTCCAAGCTTGTGGGGGTCACAAGTAGACCAGGAGGCCCCATGGCGTGTGGAGCGTGCTGGTGGCAAGTTGAGGCACTGCTTGGAGACGGAACTCCCAACCTCCTCCCCTACCTGTCACATGAGTGAGACCCCAGGGGAGCCAGCCCCTCTGAGCCTCAGCGCCTACATCCGTGAACTGGGCGTGGGGGCCAGGTGAGATTCTCGGGGGCTCAGATCTGTGTGCCCAGGGGTGGGACAGGAGCAGGAAAGGGGAGAGCCGCCCAAGCTGGAGAACCAGGGAGGAAATGAACTTTAGAGGGCAAGCAAGGGATGGATCGGGGGCGGCAGGGGGTTGGGTGGGGGGTGGTGGTTTGAATGCCAGTGAAGGTGTTTGACTCTTTTTGCTGATGGGGGCCACGGTTCCATGCGGTCAGGAGGTCCCTGTGCACGGCTGGATTTTTGATAACATGACCTCCCCCCTGCTCCAGGCTCCCTAGCCAGCAGCAGGGTTTGTAATCACAGCCACCCAGAGGCTCAGTTGGGGGCTGTGCTCTCCTTTCCCGAGGAGAACAGCCTGGAATGTAAGGGAGTAAGTGACATTCGAGTGAAAACCTTGAATTCACTTTATTAAAGATAAATAAATTACATGCCAACTTTGGCCTTTAACTGTTATTAGTAACAAATTGCTCTCCACCCGTACCTCAACCATTCATGACACCCTGGGGAAATTTGCTGTTGTGGCCCTTTTTTTCTGAGTGTTTTCTTTCTTTCTTTTTTTAATATACTATGAGTGCATAGAAACTTCTGGGGGAGCGATTCATCAGCGGCCTCTCAGGTTCTGCCCATAGCCCTTCAGCTGGGGCTCCATCTGTTGACAGTCCTGGGTTTCCCAAGAGCAACTCCGACGTCCGTTAGGATTAGGCAATCGAGTGACAGACAGGCTGGGTTTGGACATTTTTCTGGTTATTGACAGGCCTGACTGTGGCTTCTCCCACATGAATGAGGAATATATTTTTCTAAATCCAGCCACTGAGCCAAATGAGCCACACAAGGATAAACTCTGTTTGTTTACAAATTATGTAAGCAGAGGGCCTGACCAATAAATTCTTTTGGGCCAGAATTCCTAGCCCCTCTTCAAAGTTGTAATCAAACTAAACAAACACTTTCCACAGGAACTAACTCCCTCCTGAGAAGCAGGAGCATCTGTTCCTGGGAGGCCGTCGGCGGCTCTGGAATGTTTAAAGTAGAAATATGTAACCAAGGTGAAGCCTGTTCCAGGAGCTGTTGCTTGCTCTAGCCAGGACCAAAGCACATGTCAGCTTTTTAATTTAGGGCAAGAGGTGCAGAATGAACCAGGGCCAGTCCGGGTGGCATTCTCTCTAGAATGTTTAATTTTCTGTTTTCATCTTTCCTTGCCTCTCATAGTTTCAGCTCTTTTGTGACCTTTATTCCTTTCTGCTTAAGTCACTTTAAAAAAAAAAAAAGCTTGATCCTTATCTCTGAGCTATGCTGGATCACATCTGGGGATCAAGGAGCCCTCCTCCTCACCAAAGCACTCAATTACGGCTTCTCTGTCCCTAGGAAAGATGGCAGGTGCAGAGCACACGCTCCCGGGGAGGAAGACTGAGGCTGTCTTGCGTTTGTTGATCTTGGTCTTTACTGGCCGACTTGGTTTATTTTGGTTTGGGAATGTTGTGGGAGTTTAGGGCCTGTATTAAAACAGTGGTACCCTTTCTAAAGTCCAGTGCAGATTTCTCTGGATTAGGCCTCAAAGACGAGCTTTTCTCAAGGCACCTTCTGAAAGATACCCAGTCCTACAGAATGCTCTGGAAAGGGTTCCACCGTGAGCTAACTCTGAGAATGCTGTTTCTCATCATTCCATCTTGGAGACTTAGACTGCTCAGTAGTGAGTTAATGGCTCAGCAAAACCCCACTGAAAAGGAATTGAACTCTGTTCAAGCTGGCATTTCACGAGTATCCTTGATCCTACAGCTCTCTTTTTTCAAAGGCCCCAAGGTGCTGCGGAAACTCCACTCCAGCTGGCTGGCATGGGGTTGGTTTAGGGACCACGTTCACCCTGTCAGTGTCCTGTCGGATCACGAGCATGGAAGGCCAAGACTGTGTTGGTTTCCAACTTCCCACAGGGCCCTGGGACAGTCATTCCCCCCAAGAGCCGTCCGAGCGCCTCTCAGCTGTGATGGGCCCTTTTCTTCCATCTGGTCTTAGCAGGTTTGTGGTCTTCTCTGGACTTGGGTGATGGATGGGTTTGGGGTCAGAGTGTATAAAGAACCAAGAGACAGCACCTGTCTTTGAAGACTTTAAATTTCTACCAGCATGGGAAGACTCATGAGAGTTAAGCAGTGATACCTTCCAACCGGATAGGAGGCAATACCAGATCAAGCCCAGCACCAGGTCCAGGCAGCCTGTCCTCTGGGCGTTTGTCAGGGGCAGGAAGGAGCGAGAGTGTTGCAACCGAGTGAGCTGTGGGAGATAAGACAGAGGAGCGGGCTGGCAACTGAGACGTCCTGAATGACTCGCTGTTGGACTCGGCCCTGCGTTTGACCCACGTTCACGTGGAGCAGCCCCTCAGACTGGCCTGCGGTTGGCATGTCGGAGTTGGATGCAATGCGCGTTGGAAGGAGCCTCTGGAAGGAGCACTCTCTCGGCTCCTGGGCTGGGTTCACATCCTGGATTTGGGGTTGGCCACCCTCCCCAACTCCTGACCCTCAGGCTGTGAGTCTGGCGGCTGGGTTTTGGGGCCCAGCTTCCTTGAAGGCACTGGGCTGAGTAGGATGGACGTGCCTCTTTCAGGTTTGTCTACTTTGGTCATGGGAAGATTACATACGCTCTCCTGGCTCTGATTGCCTGTAGGAAGAATGTAACACGAGCAGGGCTGAGCCGCTCTCCCCATGAGTGTGAAGAGGAGACTCCAGATGAGTTTAAACTCTTCTCCAACAATGTGTCACATTTCACAGAGTGTTGACTTAGGGCTTTTTTTTTCTTTTTTTTTTTAACTTTTTCAAGTGGGGTTGACCCTCCTGATGGAGACTGTCAGCAGTTGAGCTCTCTGTAGCCAGGGGCATCCCTCCCTTTGACTCAGTGGCTTCTGATGAGGTCCCAGCCTCTGCTATGGCCCTGAGGGTGGGACTCAGCCGCTGTTCAGCTCCCCGCCCCCAACACACACGCCCCTCAGGGAAGCAGCGTCTTTTTGCAGAGGTCCTGAAGTCAGAAGGTTCTTCCTTATAAGGACCCAGACTCCATGCCTTGGTTCTGGTTTCTAGAGTATGTTAGCATTCTCGGGTTCCTGGAACAAAGCACCACAGACTAGGTGGCTCATGCGGCAGAAATCCGTCTTCTCATGGTTCTGAAGGCTCCACATCCAAGATCAAGGTGGCGGCAGGGCTGATTTCTTCAGAGGCCTTTCTCTTTGCCTCACAGACAGCCCACTGTCTTCTTCCTGCGTGCTCGCGTGGTCTTCCCTCCGTGATCAGCTCTGTCCAGATTTCTCCTTAAAGTGACACCAGTCGTACTGGATTAGAGCTCACCTTTAACCTGATCACCCCTTTAAAGGTCACACTCTGAGGTCCTGGGGTTTGGATTTCACTACGGAGATTTTGGGGAGATACAATTCAACCGTAACACGCAAAGCCACTAAGACATGACGGGTGGTCATGTCTTTGAAGGTGGTCATCACCCACCACCACCGAGGGAACCGGTAACACTGGTTTTCTCCTCGCTGAGCACCCTGGCTCTTTCCATTATTCTTCACATGAGATGGTTTTGAGATCCTTGACCATCTTGGGAGTCTTCTAGACTTGCTTCAGTTAGGAAGATACAACGTCGAGTACCCTGGACTGCTTGCTATATTCTAGATGGAATTAATTCTAATATCTCCTCCAGCAAATAGTTGTGATGACTTTTTTGGAAAAATTTTAAAAGCTGAAATTACACCTAAGTTTCAGTAGCAACTTTACTATATTTATCTTTAATCTTGCCTGAATTGGTCTGGCTGTTGACAAATGTACACGTGCGCACACACACAGCCCCTCACGAGAGCAGTGCTGACCATGAGTCTCCTTCTGACTCGGGCATCGATGTTGAGAGTTAAGTACTCAGGGTCCAATCTTATTCACCACTCTTGTCCTTCCTTATACTTCAGTTTTAGGAAAGCCAGTGGGGATAGTTATTTCAAAGGAGCAAATGAATGGAGAGATGTGTTTATTCTTTTGAAGTGTAATTGCTGTCTGGAGAGCCTTGAAGTAATTCAGTTACTTGAATATAACTCCTTTTAGGTACATACTCTTATGCCAAGTTCTAGTGTAATTAGAGTTAAGATTATAAGGTATCCTCTTCACTTGTGAAGACTGTTTTACTTCTTATTGTCCACATCTCTTCCACCAGAGATTAAGTGTCAAAAGGCCTATCTTTCTGTTTTGTTCTTTCTATCTTCAGCATGTGGCAGAGCGAAGTTTCAAGTTGTTGAATGACTAAACGAAGCCTCTGAATCATCTTGTGCTTATTTGATTGGGAGTGTCCTGTTGTGTCTCAGAGGCCCAAATGTAGCAGAAATGGCAGCTTGGGGTTCGGGGGTTATTCTGGCTGCTTCCTCTTTGGCCGCTTGGATCTTTCCACCAAGAGGCCACTCACACTTCTGCTCAGTAGTGGTTTGTAAATCCTAAGGGATGTTTCTCATCTTCTCCCTCCACTGTAGCCTCTTCAGATGGAGCTCAACACTCTTGGAGTTCCTTTCTTTGAAGACACTTTGACTGCAGCACCCAGGGTTTCCAAATTGGCTCTGAGATGCCCAGAACCTCGGCCCCACACAGCTGTTGGGCCCCCTCTGTTCTGGAGGCCCGATGACATTAAAAACACTAACTATTTATAGCATCCTTTTCAGTGTCAGGAAATTACAGGATGCTCTTGCCAGTGGGTCGGGACAAACACCCACCTGCCCGCCACTCTAGGGCTGCCCAGAAGCTGGCAGCCAGGTGGCGGGAGCAGA
The DNA here is from genome assembly GCF_003369695.1 of Bos indicus x Bos taurus. Lineage (NCBI taxonomy): Eukaryota > Metazoa > Chordata > Mammalia > Artiodactyla > Bovidae > Bos > Bos indicus x Bos taurus. The sequence goes on along the minus strand of NC_040092.1, from coordinate 4,653,293 downwards.
GGCCCACCTGGTGTGGTTGGGGCCTCCCGGGACGCCCTGGGGTTTCTAGTAGGACCTTGGAGATAGTGTGGGTAGGGGTAAAAACACAAGAGAGGCCAAGGTATGTAGACTCTTGAGAGCAGCCCTCGTTGCTCTACCTGCAGCCCCTAGGTGACTGTGTCTCGGGTGGTCGGTTCGGAGAAGCCCGCTAGGTTAGGTCCCTGGTGAGCAGGAGCGTGCCCAGCGCAGTGTCCAGGTCTGGAAGGAACCCTCGGATTCCAAGGCGGGCACTGAGGATGCTGGTTCTGGCTCTGGGTCCACACAGTCTCTGCAGGGTGAAGAATCTGGAGAGAATGGAGAGCTGATTGGGTCTGGGGTCTTAATCTTCCCTCCCCTGCCCCTTTGGAAGGCCTTCCAGGCAGCCCTTGGGAGTCCTGGGGAAGGGTTGGCCCCCTCCGGGCGCTGCCCCACGTGCTTAGCAGGGGCTCAGCTGCTAGGATGCCGCCAAGGGTGGGCGGGTTCTCCCCAGGCCTCCAGGCCTCAAGGGGTCAGACTTGGCGCTAGCTTTTGAGCCCTTGAGCCCCTCGTGTGGCTCAGGGAGGGACTGAGAGAGAGAGAGAGGCCTGGTTTGTTAGCGGGAGTTTCCATTTAGCCCTGCCTCTGGAAGGCGCGCCGCCTTGCTGGAGGGGTGGGGAGCCAGCCTGGGTGTGGGCTGAGACGGCTCCCCGCGACTCCACCAGGCCCCCACGGCCCTCTCAGGGTTAACGGCTCTGCTTTGGAAGCAGCTGGCCAGTTTACACTCCTCCCCGGGCTGTACAAAAATACTTCCTTTGAAGTGTGGGGAGAAGCGGCGGAGGGTAAAACCTGGTGGAGAACCGAACCCGGAGCGGGGCCTGTTGCCCGCACGTCTCTCCCGGGGAGTTTGAGGGGGAGGGACCGAGCCCCCAGCCTTCCTGGTGACCCACCAGCCGGTTGAGTCTCCTCACACATTTCACAGCTTGCAGCGGGGATGCGGCTGGCTTACTCAATGTGTATGTGCGCGCGCGTGCACGCGTGTGTTTGTGTTTAAAGTTTCTGCAAAAAGTGTTTCTCCCCAAGAGAGATGGCTAGACTGCAGCTCCTGGCGCAGGCAGGAGCCCCTCTGACCACACAGCTCCTGGGGGCTGCTCCAGTGGGGGTGGCGTTCGGGTTTCTGGGAAACCCTGGTGTTTCCACGGAGTCCTCAAGGATTGAGCCAGGCTCCTTGCCCCCCGCGGGCGTGGGACAGCCACCACAGATCCCGCCTGTGATTCAGATCGGAGCAGTGCAGCCTGGAAGACCGGTGGGCTCAGGGCGGGAGGTTCTGATTCCGACACTTGGGACTCCTTGCTGAGAGAGCCAGCATGATGCCCCGACCCCTCTTAACCTTGGGGGTCCCTGTCCGAAAAGTGGGGCTGGCGGCTCCTGCCGCCAGGATGTCCGTGTTGTAAGGATCCGTGGAAATCAAGGTTCGAGGGCACCCTGAAAGTGCAAGACCCTTCTGCAGTGCAGGGCCCGCTGCTGTGGAGCAGAAACGGCATTTAGGGCAGAAGAGAATGCCAGAGCAGAAATGAGACGGAACAAAGCTTGAATGTCTTCTTAATCCTTGAGTATTTGCAGCCGAGGAGGGGTCGGGGTGAGATGAGAGGAGAGGCAGCTGTTAGATTCTAGGGGAAGAATGCCAACCTGTTTCTCCCCACAAATGGGGCCACACAAGTTCTTTCTGAAGTGGGGTTTGCAGTCCTTTTTTTTTGCTGGGAGGTGCCCTTATCATATGGATTCCTTACTTCTCATGACATTACTTCCTGTCTCCTTTAGACAAGGGATGAGGGCCACAGTTTTAAAATATCAGAGGGCTAACATTTATCACTGCCTTGGGACGTGATCACGATAATGCCCGCATGACGTTAAGCACCCAACGCAGATGACCATATTTATTTCACATGATAACTCTGTGCTGTTAAGTGCCCTTGTTCCCATTTTATAGATGAGGAAACTGAGGCTTTAAAGAAGTGAAATGACTCGGCCAAGGTCTTACTCCCTCCTGATACAAATATGGATATGCAGACCCAATCAAGATGATTTTAAACCCTTTACTCTTCATTGCTCTGAGTTACACTAAGTGACGAAGGTTGAAATTTAATTCAGTGCCCCAAGCCTGGTCAGAAACTGTTTTTAGGGAAAGAAGCAGAACATTGAACTCCGTTCCTTCTGATGGTTATGTTCATCTGTTGATTCTTGCTGATTGGTTGTATTTGAATTAAATACTTTTTTTCCCACTTGTGGTTTTTGAAAAGGAACTTTTCAAGTTCTTTGTGTTGTCTTCATAACATAAATGCTGCTTTCTCTATCATTGGGAAGGAAGGAAGACGGTTGCAGGGCTCTGTAATGGTGGCTTTCCTGCAGCTGAAGGTCTTGGTGTTGGGCATTGGTGTACCTCTGGGAATCTTCTTTGTAAACTTTTGGTCTTACCCCAGCCTAGATCCAGACTTGGCACTTACTTCAAGGGACCTGAGAGCCCATCCTTGACCTTCCTCAGTGAAGGAGGGAGAGGGTTGGGAAAGCTTGAGTGATTTACCCCCAGTTGTACATGGGGCCAGACCCAGGTCCAGGCCAGCAGGCCACTGGCCACATGCTTTTCCTTTTCACCCGAATTTCAAACAGGAGAGTAGATGAAAGGACTAGAAATGACAAGTCAGAGGAGTAGGAGGGCTCTCATTTGCAAACAGTTTCTTTTGATCTTCACCCCTTTGTTTAAACATGCCCCCCTTCCCCAGCAAAGCCACACTGGCAGCCTGAACACATGGTTCTCTTTGGTTCATTGAGGGACAGTCATTTCTCTTTTAGCAGGAAGCCCCCCACCCTCCAGTGGCCTGTTTCAGCTAGGGCCCCGCATCCTCTCCTCAACTCTGCTACTCGCCTGCCAGATGTCATGTTCCTCTTCACGAGTCTTTAAGAGCTTTTTGACTCTCTGTAGGATGGAGTCTAAACCCTGTGTTACCCTAATATTCTAAACCCTTTGGCATTTTGCTCCCCATCTGTCTTTGCAGTTTGATACCCTACTGTAGAATCACTCACCTCCTCCAAACAGACTTTATTTGCCTCTTTGCTTACTTTCTGCCCATCTTTCAAGCCTGCCACCTCCAGGAGGCTCTCCTGGATCATGGCTGCACCCAACCATCTCTGCTACCCCTGAACTTGAAAAAGCCTGGTCTGGTCATGCGTCTGTCACTTCATAATAGGTTTTGTGGGGCGGTGGGGAGGGGTGGTGTCTGCCTCTTCACTAGACTGCAAGCCTACTGAGGTCAGAGGCAGGCCTTCTGAGTTGCACCAGCACTCCGCAGGGTCTTGGTTGGATGCTACATAGGATCTGGGACTGCAGTCTTAACATTTTTTCTGTTGATAGGAGTGAAAGACTTGATCCATGAGTTTCCAAAATAATTAACAGAGAGATTTTTGTGCCAGAGAGATCTTGAGATCTTGCTGTGCCAGAATCAATATGCTTTTAAATCAGAAACTCTTGAATGAGTGGGGGAATTTTTGCACATTTTAAAATGTGTGTGATTTGACTGGGAACCAGTCTAGAGTGGGGTTTTTGGAGTTAGACCCCTTCAGGATGAACGCTAGTAAGTGTGTGCAGTTTTAATCTGCTGTTGAGGTTTTGCTCCCCTCCAGTTGGTTGCCCTTTTATTTTTAGTCTTTGACTTCAGTGTTCTGATAACTTTTCCCCCCGATCTCACTTCTTGGATCTCTGCTCACACCATTGCAGTTGTATTCTTCTCTTAAAAATATCCCTAATCTTCTCAGCTATTATGATACTGTATCTTGTTTCCTTGACCCTTTCCGAAGTTTTTCGTTGTTGTGCCCTGGACTCTGAGGGGTGTAGGTGGGTTGATGGTCTTCACTGGGGTTTCCGGTCTGAGCTCCCAAAGGAGGATCCACCTGTATGGAGAGGGTTTATTTCCACTTGTCCACTCCTTCCCAGCCCTTTCCTCTGCCTTCTGGCCTGTGTGTGTATGAAATTCTCGCCTTGAACACACCTAACAGTCCTGGACCCTGTCTGTTTCCAAGCTAACTCTTCGGTGCCCAGTCTGTGTGTGGTTTGTTCAGCTGCAGTACCCAGTAGAATCATGTTTGCGTCCCCACATACATTTTCCTTCTTGCATTTTGCCCCCCCCACCCCCCCATTTCTTACACCCCAGTTAAGCCTGTAATAGAAGAGGGTCGTCATTAATAACTCTCCATTGACAGAATTCAGGGATGGGCTGGGAGAGGCTAGGCAGCTTACCCAAGGCCGCAGCACTAGAAAGGAGCAGGGTCGGCCTTGCAAGGCAACCCAGAGGTGTGCCGTGCACCCTGGCCCCCATGGTGGTGTTGGGAGGCCACTGACTGGACACGAACCTGTAGCCCTTTGAGGGAGGGAGTGGTCCAAACAGAGCAAGCTGGAGCACTCCAAGGGCCGCTTTTGATCTGATTTCTGTAAGTAATGGATCTGGGGGAGGGGGGTTGGTATTTCCTCCAGGGTGTCCTGCATTTGTGGGTGTTTTTTTGGTGGGGGAGAGATGGGTTCTCATCTTTCTCTTAAAGAAGGCTGAGGCCCTTAAACCAATGAGGAGCTCCTGACAGGGGTGCCCTTGCACTCCTCTTGCTTCAGGGATGGCACTGGGGACCTGGCCGCCTGAGCCACGTGTGCCCTGGTCGCTCCAGCGACTGCCCTGGGGGCAGAGTTGGAAAGTCTGATGCGTTCCGCCCTCACCCCATCCCTGTGTCAGACCGCTGTTCTCTTTCCTAAAATAAAAAGTCTATGAGAAATAACCTTTTAAAATAGCAAAGCGTCAAGAGGTTGGTTTCTTTTTCAAGTCCTTATTGTAGACAGTCTTCTACTTGTATTCGCAAGTGGATAGAAGGTGTCCTGTACACCGTGTACCTCCACTGTACCCCCTAACCCAGCCAGCCGCCATCACCTGCTTTAGAAGCCATCAACTCCCCGCCCCTCCCGTTCTTTTGAAGCAGAGCCAGCCCGTATCATTCTTTAATCTGGAAACATTGAAAAATCTGTAAATATTCCCTAAAAGATAGTGGGTCTGTAAAAACGTAACCTCAGTGCTATTCCCAGAAGAGGTTATCTCTGAGTCAGTGGTGTCTCCTCCCCGCTCCGCTTGGTAAGCCATCTCCAGCGTCCCGGCCCTGGCAGCCGAGTCTGGGGGCTGGGTTGTGATCGGCGGTCCCCGTGTGGACCGCGGTTCCCCGCGTGGGCGCGCGATGGTATCGGCTTGGCCCCCGGGGCGGGAACCTCAAGATCAAAGGGCACCGCGCGCTCCGCGCTTCAAAGCCGCCGAGCAGCCGGGATTGATGCAGAGAAAGAGACTCTGCTGATGTAATCGCAGCCTGTGAGACAGGTTCTTTTTTTTTTTTTAATTTAAACAAAGACACCCCTTGTTTGTTTAGAGAGGTGAAGCGTGTGCCGCGGAGGGCACCCGGCATCTGGAGGGCTCCAAGCCTGGTGGAGGGGTGGTGGGTCGTGGGGGGTGGGGGGCGGGTAGGGCAGGAATGCGCCAAGCATGGAGAGTTTTCTTAGCTGGACTTGCCGGAGTTTTCCGGAAAAGACAAACTGTTTCTGTTAGGAGCAGCTGATTTTTTGTCCCTTTCTTGGGGGTGGTCGGGTTTGTTCCCAAGTGGCCTTCCTGAGATTTTGAAAGCAGCATCCTCTGGTGGGTGAGTCAGCCTTGGGAGCGCACCTGGTGAACCAGGTGGGAGACAAACCAGAAGTAGGCAGGGGGGGCTGGGGCCCCTCCTCTGCTTCTTCCTGCTCACCTGTCCCCTCCGCGGTGGATGTGAGAGGTTTGCCTGAGGCTGGTGGACAGGGCTTTCTGTTGGGGAGGTGGTCCCCAACAATGTGGTAGAATGCCAGGATCCCCAGCACCCCAAGCCTGAACGTCCTCCAAGTCTTTATAAGAATCACAGACATGTGGGTGACCTGAATGTTCCCAGCTTAAGCCGGTGTGTCTGCCTTTAGCAGTTTGTTCAGTACACACATTGGCAAAAGCCTGTGCCACACATACCTCCATGAGTGAAGTCATAGCCCTGCTCCATCGTCTTACAGACACAGAGCTGCAAACGTAAAGCAGTCCTCCACAGCGGGCCAGCTTGCTGGGCCTTGAGCTCCTTCCCGGGATCTCTCCCACATCAGAGGTTGGGATCACTGGGGTCTGAGGTGCTCAGCCAGGCCGAGTTCATGGTGACCGACACCCACCTTGGCATCTTACAGGCACTTTAAGCCCGCACGTGTAAAAAGCAGATTTCTCTTCTGTTCCCAAATCCATTTCCCTTGTGTCCTTGCTTGTAACTCAAGCTCAAATCCTGCCATCTTTCTAGTCTGTCTTTTCTCTTCTGGCCCCAAAGAGGCCTCTGTCCATGCAAGTCAAATTGTCTGTAAGCTCTTTGACAGTACGACTGGGAGGTTTTTATCCTTTTTTTAAACTATAAATCAGATTTTTCCATCTACGAAAACCCTCCCCCCACTATTTTATCGCGAAAAATTTCAGACATAGAGGAAAAGAAAAAGCATTTTATAATGAATGACTGTATCCACAATCTACCGTTAACGTTTTACTAGACTTGCTGTATCACGTATCTGTCCATCTGTTCACGTGATGTGTCTTACATGTTTGAAACCGGTGCACATGTATTTGGTAGGTGCTCAGATGTTTTAATGGATGTGACAGGGTTATTTGAGGTTCCCTTTTTATTCTGTTTTTACAACTTTCAGATCGAGGTATCTGTCTGTCTCTCTCTCTCAAGCTGGAGCAGACCCAGGGATCTTGCTTCTTTCTTTAGGCACTCAAAGGAGAACCCAGAAGGTTGCACCTGGGCCATGGAGTCTGCTTTGGGGACCTGATGTGTTTGAATGACTTGTCCCCTCAAGCTTCCAGAGCCCATTGCTCTTCTCAGTCTTGTTCTGACCTCTGCTGCCTGCTGATGTGGCCCCGGGATGCTGCAAGGCTCAGAGACTATACATTTTCCTACAACAAAGGACGCTACTGTAGAGTGAACAGTTAGCCAGCTGGGTGGAATGTCTGGTAGGTTTTAAAGAAATTGGGTTTAAGGCTCTAGTTTGAACAGTATTGTTTTTTTAATTTATTATTTGTTTTTAAGTAAGTAAAACAAGTCATGTTTCTTGGAATATTAGTATGAACCTGTGCTTTGGAGGGAAATCTCACAGGAATTGACAAAGTCAGCTTGCTGTATAACCCTTTCAGTTGAAAGGCCTTCCTTCACTCTTGCTTGTAAACCTGCTTGAAGGATCCTGGAGACCTAAGCTATTTTGATTTCTGTGTAAAACCTGCATGTGAAAAGCTTTGCAAAGTTGAAGGGAACCATGGATTGCTGCACTTAGACCGGCCTCCTCCTTTCTCTTTGCTTCACTTGGCTTTGCGTCTCCTTCAGAACAAGCCAGTGGGATCGTGGGCGTGTGCAACGTTTTCTAGGGGAGAAGTGCTTGCTTTCACTGTTATAAACAGGAAATGGACCAGGTCTTCAGGCTTACCTGATTCTTCTTCAGAGAATGGGTAGGCTCTTCCCTTTGTGTGTAGGGAGCAAATTTTCATTTCAATCTTGGTTTCCCTGGTTAAGGGGTTGGGCTCAGAGAGATTTCAGTTTTAGGTGTGTGTGTGTGTCCAGATGACCTGACTTTGCCTCTATGGTGCCTCCAGGATGCTGAGAGGTCTGTGACATGAGTTGTGTTGTGAATCTGCAGGGTGTGCCTTTTGCTCCAGGGTTGTTGTACCTGTTTAATTTTGCTGTAATGGTAGAAGGCAGCTCTGCAGCCTTTTTAATAATGATGCCAAGCCCACCATCTCCAGTTTGATTCTATTTGGAGACCTTTCTTTGGTCTGGACCCAAGATCCAGCAATACTTGTGATTTGATTGTCTCCCTAATCCCTATCTTGGTCTTTAATTTTTTTTTTTTTTGCCCAACTCTTATTTTGAAGTTTTTAAACACATGGAAAAGTTGAATGAATAATTGAGTGTGGCAAAATGTTAATAGTTGCTTACATTATACTCTGACACATTGTGGTGTGTGAGTTTTTTTTTCTGTTTTGGCCATTCAAAAGATGCTAGTACCTTGACTTTTTTCCCCTCGGTACTCCAGCATACATCCAGTGAGGACTAAGGATGTGCTGCTAACCACTGTGTCACCGTCACACCTGTGAACCTGATATATTTAACTTTCTCTAAGTGTCTCAACATGGCTGTAATAACTGGCTTTAAAAAATACAGGATGCATTCAGGCTTCTCGTACTGTAGTAGCCAGCCTTTAAGTGGTTATATTCTGTAGATGCTCAGACACTAGAATGCTCATGGGAAAGCGATATAGAAGGAAAGCTTCTTCCACAGGCCTTCTGTCACAGTAAGCCAAACCAATTTCGCCTTTCCATCTGCTTATAGTCTTTAAAGACAAAGCTCTGGACAAACGTTTCAGTTCATTTTCATCACCATCCATGAGATAATTGGAGGTCTCATGGAATGTGAAAGAAAAAAGAGAACTGACCAGCATTCTTGTGCTGTTTCACCACATACACGAAAATTGTGGTCTTTGAAAATTCCTGCCAACAGATTGGGAGTTTTATCAGGAATACCAGGAAGCCGGTGGCCTTTGAGTCCTGTTTGAGTCAAGAGGGAAGAAATCGCCTCTTCCTTTGGTTTGTCCAAAGGCTGGCTTTTCTGATGATGTAAACAGAATCCACAGGTCTGGAAACCCCTTTCTCCAAGGTGACTTTTTCAATCCCAGGACCGTTGGCATTTTAAGCTGGATCATTCTCAGTCGGTCGGGGGTGGCAGGGGCGCTGTCCCGTGCTTCAGACGACATTGAGCAGCATCTCAGCCACCCCTCCCCACCCGCTGGATGCTAGTAACAAGCTTCCCTCTCAGTTATGACAACTAGAAATGTCTCCAGATGTGTGTGTATGTGTGGGGAGCAGGGGGAGTGGCACAAAACTGCCTGTAGTTAAGAACCATTGTTTTAGAAACATTTTAGGGTTAATTACTGAGTTGAGGTTGACCGGGCTACTGATGAATTTCTGTGTAGGGATATTTCCTATAGCCATGAGAATTAAACTATGTTAAGCCCTCTCCTTGTGTGAGAGCCCAGAAATTCCTAAGATGTCACTGGCCAGGGACCGAAATCAGTTGGCAGATGACAACAGATTGTGTGCCTTTTGTGATAAGCTGATACTGTTGGGACCTGTAGATGGCTGGGTGATTGAACAAGGTCAGTTCACTTGAATCAGGGAATGATTTAAAAAGTTTAAAAGCAGACATTCAGACTCAGGCTTTTGTGAATGGGACCACTGATTTGTATTCCTCAAAGCCTTATTTTAGCCTTCCTCTTGATCTATTTCTTAAAATTCACAGTTCTGGGCTTTTTTTCTAAGCAAAGGGAAAACTTACAAACACCTGCAAAGCTATCAGACATTCTGATACAAAGCTTCTAGAAATTGCCTTCCCCCTACCCCTTTTCATCTAGTCTTCAAAAGTTGCATTTAGTTCTCAACCATTTTTAAAGTTACTTGCCTTCATTCAATCTTTCTTTCCACATTTTTTGACTTAGTTTTCGTAGACTAAAACTCAATGTTTTGGTAACATTTAAGATTTATTTTAGTTATAAAGTCATATCAGACAGAGTAAGGACAAACAGATCTATAAACACATACAGTCTCGCTAATGGGAGATGGTTTCCTGGCCACGCATCTGCAGTGGGTACCAGCCAGTGGCGTGTTGGGCAGTTCTGTTGATAGCCCCTGCTCTTTTCTGAAGTAGTAGAGTCACTCCAGATGAAGGCAGTGCCCTTTCCTAAGTGTGGGCAGCCTCAGGAGTTGGAAGATCTGGGAGCAAGAGACCCCAAGCTTACCTTAGAGACCGCAACCTTCTGGTTGCTCATCTGCCAGATTGGAGTGATTAGTAACCCTGGTCTTAACCACCATGCAGGTCATCCTGCAGGTTCCAGGCAGGTCACCTAAGGGACACGACGGACGAACCTTTGCAAACGTGCCCCGGGGCCCCTGGTGTGTTATTAGTGAGTCAGCTCTTGCCGAGTCTGCAAATGGATTGCTCTTCTGAGGGTGTGTGTTTGCTTCTTGCTCTCTGACCACAGGACAGCGGAACCATCACACTGAGCGCTTTGGGACAGAATAGGAAGCAGAAGCGACTGTTCAGTCAGTGTTCATACCCATTGTTCGTTGGTGGTGTTCAGTCGCCAAGTCATGTCCAACTGTTTGTGACCCCATGAACAGCAACACCGCCAGGCTTACCTGTCTTATATTATCTCCCAGAGTTTGCTCAAACTCAAATCCATTGAATCGGTGATGCCATCCAGCCATCTCATCCTCTGTTGCCCCCTTCTCCTCCTGCCCTCAGTCCCTCCCAGCATCAGAGTCTTTTCCAATGAGTCGCTCTTGGCGTCAAGTGGCCAAAGTATTGGAGCTTCAGCTTCAGCATCAGTCCTTCCAGTGAATATTCAGTGTTGATTTCCTTTAGGATGGACTGGTTGGATATTCCTGCTGTCCAAGGGACTCTCGAGAGTCTTCTCTAGCATGTCCATACCCATAACTGGGGAAACCGCTCTCGACTCCTGTTGGCAAACCCAGGTGGTGTGGCTCTGTTGTTGTCGTAGGTCTTGCTTGAGTGGAGATACTGGCTTCTCAGTGAATGCAGACCGCAGGTGGGGGTGAGGGGCAGGAGGTGGGGACACGGGGGCTTGGCTGGAGGGTCTGGGTCCTCATCCCTGGTCCTGCACTGGTGCTTTGACGTGCCTGCAGAGTAAGTCTGCACCATCCTGGAGGAAAAGAAGTCATCGTTTCAGTGCAACATCCTAGGGTGTTCTGGACAGTAGGAAATGATGTGTGTTTTTGCCAGGATGCCGCTTTCACTCTTGCATCGTCAGGCTGACCAGCGTTCGAGCTGTCTGCAGTCTTGTGAGGCTTCTTGAATGGTTAGATGACTCTCACGCTGATGTTCAGACGTTGAAGGCCCTTTTGTTGTGGAATGTCACCAATCAGAGAAACTGAGTCCATCCAGTCACTCTTTTGTAATCTTCCTCCTCCTCCTCCTCCCACCTTGGGAAGCTAGAATCTCCCCAGTAAGTGAAGAGGTTATTTTGTGAGTACATTTGTAGCTTGAAGAATAGCACAGTTGTGTTGCAATTAGCATTCCAGGGAAACCCTGGAATTATTAATGCAAATTGTTATTAGTGCAGCACAGATTCTGCCCTGAAGCTAGCACTGGTCTTCTGACATGCGAATTGACAGAAGGGGAAACATCCAGGAGGCTGCGCTTGGTTAAGGAAGCCCATCCATCCATGCCAGGCGCTAGGAACACCGCAGTGGAAAAGACTCGGATCCAGCATCATACCGGGGAACTGTCATACCACCGCAGTCATGCTGAAAACAGAGGGACCCCCACCTGTCCAGTTCCCCGGGGCTGGACGTGCAGTGAATGTGTGATCCAGAAACAGCTAAGCTCTGGTCACCTGGCAAAACACAGGTGCGGTTTCCATGGTCAGAGAAGGTGTGATGGGGACACGCTGAGCGTGGTGAGGCTTCACCATGGAGAGCCTGGGGGACCTGAATTCGGCGACAAGTGCAGGCTGCACGCCAGGCCCAGGGCCCGCCTGGAGCAGAGGCTGTGGAAGGGCCGGGTTGTGTGTGGCTCCTTGTAGCTGGGGCTCAGGTGATGGCCTTACCCTGCTCCCGCGCAGAGAGGACCAGCTAGGCCCCGCCCGCCCATGCATATCCCGGAGCGCCTATTTGAAATCAAAGATGAAAGCCTAGCAAAGGGAGGTGTGCCTGGGGCAATGGGAGGTGGGGGAGCTGATGCTTATCTGGGCTGGGGGAGGCCTGGCCCTCTCCTGGGCTTGGTTTCCTCACCTGTAAAAGGAGGCCTGCATCTCAAAGGTCTCTACCGCTTTGAATTTACAAAAAAAAAACCAACCCTGCAGCAGCTCAACATTGTTGAGTAAGAATGTAACCACTTGCCTCTTTGATCTTTGATCAGCGATCCACATGAGTGGAGGGGACCTGGCTTTTCCTGGCTCCCGCTACCTTTGGCGTGAATGCAAACTGTCTGTCTGTAGAAGACCGGGGCCCTGCCGTCAGGTTCAGAAGCTCGGGTAGTGCGAGGGTGCGGGAGCTGCGCGGCAGCAGGGGGTCCTCACCGACTGTCCCCAGGCCGCAGCGCCCAACAGTGAGCTGAGCTGAGAGGCGAGACCCCAGAGTGGTGCCTTCTGCAACTGGAGTCCTGAAGCCTGGAGGCAGGGCTGACCCCCCCACCCCACCTTCCTTCAGTCCTTGTCTTGGGTGTTGCTGGCTGTGATCAGCCATCCCCCCTCCCCCAGTAGCCTTCCCCCGCCCCTGCCCCAGGAGGTTCACCCCATGTCTGTCTTCTCTTTACCAGCAGCAGATCTTCGGTGTGGGTCCTCTCTGAGCCGGGCCCTTCCCTCTCCCCTACGCCCCTGCCTCTCCCTCCCTCTGCCCGAAAGACAGAAAGCCAAACTTCTAATTATATGGAGACTAAGACTGCCAAAGTTCATTAGAAGTGTTGTGTGTCTGTGTGTGTGTGTGTGTGTACGTGTGTGTGTGTAGTCCATCTATAATAACAGCCAAATCTTCCACAGCATGTCATCTGACATTTTAGAACAGAGACTTTCTTTTCATGGCAAACCCGTATTTTAATAGCTGTGGTTTTTAAAATATCATCTCAACTCAAGAACAAATGCATTCTTCTCGATTATACCCTGATTCCACCACGATCTTTCCTTTCTTCTGCTTAATGTCTCTAGAAATTATTGGAATCTACTTGTTAAAACTAGGGGATTGCGCATTACAGTGTTCAAAAAACGGATCAGTTCAAGTCTGAGCAGTGTGGTAATTAGAAGGCGTTTCAGGCGTTATTCTGATTTTCTTTTTTTGACGGGACATTCCTGAACTTGAATGGAGCAGTCAGCGTTCCCCATGAGCCAGGGGCCCCGGGAAGCACACGTTGGAGTCTTCTGGTGGGCGTCGTAACTGCTGAGGAGTTAAATGTTACCCCTGCCTGTGTTTAAATATTAACCAGAGGGCTTCCTCTGCCGTTATCTGTTATCAACAATTATTCAGAACATTTTCTGGCAGTGGGAGCTTTGTTTTTCCTCCGAGGAGATGCTAAAACAGGATGAGACTAAACATTAGGCTGCAACAAAGGAAGATTCTTGATTTTATCCAGCGAAACACTGGTGTTGTGGGTACATAGAGTTTGCCGTCTTACATTCTGTAACCTCCTGTCAACACCTCCTGCTCCCCTAATACACACACGCACAGAATTATCTGGATCTGGGGGAGAGGGCTGTAGTAATTATTTCACTGTATAAAGATGAACAGTACCTCTTTTCCTGTTTTGGTCTCGTTGTCTGGTCACTAAGTCGTGTCTGAAGGCTCTTTCTGCGACCCTATGGACTGTAGCCCGCCAAGCTCCTCTGTCCATGGACTTTTCCAGGCAAGAATACTGGAATGGGGTTGCCATTTCCTTCTCCAGGGCTTCTTCCTGACCCAGGGATCAAACCCACATCTCTTGCACTGGCAGGTAGATTCTTTACCACTGAGCCACCTGGGAAGCCCCCTTTCGGGGCACTCGTTACAACTACTTCATGGAGACAGTGATGGCGAGGTGCAGGTACACACAGTGAGTGCCCTGGGGAGGTACTGATGCCCTGAGGCCGCTCGTGGCTGGGGGTCCTGCCCTACTGCAGATGCATCTATGGGTTATGAACAAAAGGCCGGGTGACCCAGAAACTTAAACCCGGAGAAGAACAAAAGTACTTTCAAACTCACAAATGGGAAGATGCTGGAGGCTCCTGAATAGCCCCTCTGGAGTGCTCTCCCTGCCACCTCGCTGCTTTGGAGCCGTGGCATCTAATAGCTTCTCAGCCCAGAGGGCCCCCTAAAATTTCAGCCTGTTTCTGTATAGAGTGGTCTGGAGTGGCCATTTCTCTCCGCCTCTCATTTACTCTCAAATACCCCGCTGGAAAAAGAGCTGATGAGGTGCATTGAGAGTTGGCATCAAAGGCCATTCATTGATCGACATTGCCCAGTGCTCCTGGAATTTTTGGCCTTAAATTCTGTTTTTAAAAATTGCTTTTGGGCTTCCCTGGCAGTCCAGTGGTTAAGACTCCATGCTGTCAATGCAGGGGGTGTGGGTTCGACCCCTGGTCTGGGAACCAAGATCCCACATCCCACCTGGTGTGGCAAAAAAAAAAATGACCCCCCAAAATTGCTTTAAGGCAGAGCTCCTGTAATTCAAGCAAACATTACAGTCTCATCAGTGAAAAAGTATACAGATTAAGAAAGGAGTAGCCTTCGTACCCCCCTCTTCTTCTTGTAAATGCTGCCGTCACCAGCTGTGTGCCTAGTTTTTCTCTCCTGCGGTTTATCTGTTATCTGCTAGCTCTGTTGCTAGACTGCTGATCCAGGGCTCCTCGGAGTAGAACAGGGGTACTGGGGCACCACAGCCAAGCCCTAGCGTGGCGTGCAACGCGGGTCTGGTGAAGCAGGACGTGCTCGAAGGCGTTTGTGGGGCAGCGGTGCTGACCTGAAGCTCCTGGGTGTCACATCTCTGTATGCTTCAGATGTTGCCCCGCTTTCTGAGTATGACTATTACGATTTTTTTTTTTTAAGTCTTTGTTTATTTGGCTGCACCGGGTCTCAGTTGCGTCATGTGGGATCCTCGTGTCCTGTAGGACCCCTCGTTTCCGCGCGCAGTTTCTCTAGTTGCAGCCCTTGGGCTCAGCAGTTGGCGGCTCGCGCTGGCTTAGTTGCTTCACAGCCTGTGGGATACTAGTTCCCCAGTCGGGGATCGAACCCGCATCTCCTGCATGGCAAAGCGGATTCTTAGCCACTAGACCACGAGGGAAGCCCCTGTCACGATTCTCGATCCTCTCGGTGTTGTTCTCCTGCCGTGGTGCTTCCAGGGTGGAATTTCAGGATATCTCAAGTCCTTTGACCTCAGACACAAGCACACAGACCTGTCCCTGTTCCTGTCCTTTGTCCCCAGAGGCAGCCCTGCGGGGACCCTCAGAAGCAGCCCACTTTGGTGTCACAGGAGATCAAGCCCCGCCGCCTTCAGGTTTCAAGTCACTCGGCCCCGACCTTGGCATGGCTCTGCTGTGGCCTGGGTTTTGGGTACCCCACCAGTGCGCTCGGTTCACCTGTCTTTATTCCAGGTTCTTTGCTTTGGGTACACTTCCAAGCTCCTTTTCAAGTCTGCCTGTTCTGTTGTTTTGACTATAACAGTGACACTCGTGACAAAGCCAGTTTCCGTCATCTAGAACGGTATTCTCGAACTTTTGTGTGCATCAAAATCACCTGGCCCCACCTCAGAGTCTGATTCAGTGGCCCTGGAGATGGGGGCAGCTGAAAATTGCATTTATAACAAGTTTCCAGATGCTGCTGCTGCTGATCTGACAACTCCCCTTTGAGAACCACGGATCTCGCAGGGACAAGGAGATGAGCGCTGTCTTCAATCTGACCACTCAGAACCGCTGTTAACTTCTGAGATGTAGTGAACATGTGCTGGCGTATTTACATGGACAGATTTTTTAAAGCAAAGATGGTTCTGGGCTGTGGAGGTTATCGCTTTTGAAAGAAGCCAACTTCTAATTTTAGAATAGTTTCAGACTTGCAGATAAGCTGCAAAGATGAAATAGATAGTTCGCATATTCTGCACCCAGTTTCTCTTATTGTTAGTAACTTATCTTCTTATGGTACCTTTGTCACAACCAAGAGACCAACACCAGTACACTGCAGTTACGTAAATAAACTCCACACTGTTTTTGCTTTTAATGAAAATATTCCTTTTAATATTTTTTTTCCCCTTAAGATTCAAATATCAGAACTGTATAGTGACAGAAGTTAAAAGGCCTCTTCACTCCTCCATCTCATTACCTGTATATGTCAGAGTATTTTTCTGTGCACTTATGTACTCATCACTTGCACACAGACAGACAGACAGACACACACATTCGGACATGCTGTTTTCATCTAATGTGTCTTGAGCGTTTTCTGTCTGTCGGTGTATCTAGATCTGTCCCATTGTGTTTTGATGGATAGCACACATTGTTTGGTCCTCTTTTTAAACCTAATAACATCTCATCAGTTTCCAGATTCTTAATCTAGTGGATAAAAGGTGAGGTTTGGCACGCCTCCCTTTTATCTTACACTGGAGGTGAGACATTATTTGCCTGCCTCTGTGGAGTACTTAGCAGGTTCCAGGCACTGCCAGGCCTTCACCTTTAGCATACATTATCTCATGCACTTATCAAAACAACCTTACGAAACAGGTATCATTATTATCCTTATTAACAGATGAGGAGACTGAGGGTCAGGAAGGTGAAGTGAGCAAAACCCTTTGATGACTTTCTAGTTGCAGCATGCTCTCTGGCTTTTCTTTTAAGTGCCCCCCCCACCCCTTTTTTAAAGGTTCATTTATTTTTGCCTGCATTGGGTCTTCGTTGCTGCCTGCGGGTTTTCTCTAGTTGTGCTGCGTGGGCTTCTCACTGTGGCATCTCTTGTTGCAGAGCACAGGTTCTAGGCGTGCTGGCTTCAATAGCGGCAGCTCAGGCGCTCTAGAGAGGGCTCAGTACAGTTCTGGCGCAAGGGCTTTAGTTGCTCTGTGGCATGTTGACCAAGAATCAAACCCGTGTCGCCTTCATTGGCAGGCTGATTCTTAACCATTGGACCACCAGGGAGGTCCCCCTGGCGTTTTGAGTGCCACGAGCCTCTCCGCTTAGTGTGACCATGGTGTGTTTGTTCAGCTCTCCTGTGGGCCAAACGCAGTGCTCAAATATGAAGGTGAAGGATGTCCTTTAGGAACTCGGGCTATTTGGGAAGACATGCAGATAAACAAAGAACTACATCAGAGGTTTTAAGTTACTGATGGGGTTTTGACGCCTTAAAAAAAATTCCACCAGAGGAGGGGACGTGTGCCTGGAACTGTTGCAGGACAGAGGTGCAGAGGGGAGTGGAGCTTCAGGCTTGGCGATCAGACCTGAGTTCATAGTCAGCTGAGTGACCCAAGGTAAGGCGCTTGACCTCTCTGAGTCTTTGCCATGAGTACCTTCTTATGGTTGCTGTAAGATTAAATAGATGCATGTAAGAGCTCGCTGTTGTTATGCTCAATATACATAAATACGTATTAAGTATTTTTTTCTGTACATAGTGGGCCTCATAAATATAAGCATGTAATCTCTGCCACATCAGTTGCAGAGTGGAAACTTGCACTGAAAAATCCTTGGAACGTTCCAGACAGGAAATAAGGGAGGAACCGCATCTCACAGTCTTTTTTATCTCTTAAGACCAAATCCTGAAGGTCTCCCGGGATGCCTCATGCCCAATTTTGCCTTCTTTAAAAAAAAAAAAAATCGTTATTTATTTACTTTTGGCTGCATCAGGCTTTGTTGTGGCGCACGGGCTTCTGTCTAGTCACAGGATGCAGTCTGTTCAGTTGAGGCGCGCAGGCTTAGTCATCCCCCGGCACGTGGGCTCGGTTCCCCAACCAGGAGTTGAACCCGGCCTTGGAAGGCTGATTCTTAACCACTAGGCCGCCGGGGGAGTCCCAGTTTTGCCTTCTCACGGTGGTCCTCGCTGTTGGCGCTGACACCTCTCCCACGTGTGCAGTTATCCCGTTCGTGCCTTCTCTGCCCCGGGCAATTGCAGGGTCCCTGCCTTTCATTCTTGCGTCCCCTGAGGTTAAATGGAAACACACTGAATATCAGTTGCAGAACCAGGTGCTATAAAGGAGGGGCGCATGCTCTCGTTGCCAAAGTGGTCAAGCTTACACACGATGGATGGTCTTGGAAGACTTTCCCAGATGTTAACCTTTTACACCCAAACTTGAATTTTTAACACGGATGGGTTACTGCACATTTTATTCAGCAAGATTTTTCATTTATTTTTTTATGTTTTTGATGGTACTGTGCAACATGTGGGATCTTAGTTTCCTGACCAGGGATAGAACGCACACCCCCTGTGTTGGAAGGGCGGAGGCTTGACCACTTGACTGGTCTCCAGAGAAGTTCCTCAGCAAGAGTTTTTTAATGAACTCTATCTTGATATATGAGTAGTCTTCGTCATGAGTTAACTTAATCCTTGGCTCTTTCGCCGGGAAGAAAGATTTATGTTGATACCCCACCCCCTTAGGAAAGCTGGACAGAACCTCAGGCATCTCGCGTAGCCAGGACAGTTGTGACCAGGCCACCACAGGGTGGATAAAATGCAGTTTGCCCTTTTCCTTTCCTATGTATGCCTGGGGTAGAGAAGCCTCTAGCCAAGATTCTGGACCAGTCAAGCTGGAATAATATTGTAAAGTTTTGGTTGAAGACGCGGTGAAGTGAGCTAAAGGAAAGACTAGCTTCTTTGCTGTGTAATAGCTTGGAGAACTTTCTGAGTTTGTCCTGGGGGACTGGTGGTTAAAACACATTCCATGTCGACCTGAACCGTCCAAACAGTCATCTTGAGAAGAAACAAGGCAGTCTTATTTTTGTTTTTCCTTCTTTCCCTGGAAAATCGGCCAAACCCCCACATATTGGTTGGAAAGTGGGCTTGACATGAGTATGTGAAAATCCACTCTTCTGGATTCAAAGAACGGGATTCCCATTTCTGACAGGCAGCAACAGCCATGCTACATTTCTGCCCCCTTTTTTTAAAGAAGTTTGCTCCTCCTAAGAGAGCCAACTATTCAGGAAACTTAATCACAGGTTCTTCTTCCATTCAGACTTAATCTGGTCATTCAGAGGCCCTCGCCCTCCCCTTCAGAGGCTGCCAGCGCCTGACCTGGGGCCATGGAGGTCTTCCTCTGGGCCCTCAGAAGGCTGAGGGGGCAGGAGCAAGTCTGATTCTCTGGCTTAGGGGGTTGGGTTTTGCCTCTAAATCTCCAGTCGTGAACTGTAAGGGAGATGTGGCATCAGAGACCAACTCTCCTTTATCATTACCACTGCAGCCAGAAGCTTCTAATGGCTTCAGCCAAAAAAAAAAAAAGTATGAAAATGACCCAACATAACAGAAATGTGTTTAACTGAGGTTGTTCATTTTATGGACAGTTGTTCCTTTTCAGGCACTTGAATCACCCTCACGAATTCCTTCTTTCTTTCTCTTTTTTCCCCCCTCATCTTTTTCTGTCTTCAGTTCTCTGATGTGTTCAGTGACAGTGGAGGGGCCTTGAGAAGTCTTTCTTCACATAGATTAGTGCCTGCATCTCTCCCCGTACTTCTCTCATTTTCTTGAGAATGGAAACAAGACAAAAAGCCCACAAGAGTAGAAGCAGGGTTCTCAGAAAGGCTGTGATGGCGGCATCACTGGTGGCGGAGGAACAAAGTGGCGAGGCCCTGGCACGCCGATTAGGAGCGGTCGCTTGTTCACCAGCTGGGTGGCCATAGAAGGTGTCTGGAGGACCGCAGATTTATGTCTGTTGATTTGAATTCAGAGGAGTTTTTGAAATTTTTATTTTTTTTCTTTTCATTTCGTGTTGACTCTTTTCCACTTGGCTGAGGACAAACCCAGATAAAAGTCTTGGCCTATTGAAAAGGCCATTTAAATCTTGTCCTTTTATTTTTTAGCACAGCACATTTTATATCCGCAAAACGTGGTGAAGACAGAGCCATTGATAAAAACAGATTGCGAAAGTCTTTGACTCGCGAGTGTTTACCCTGGAAGAGATCACCTGTGCCTCTTCAACTTTGCCCTTTCACACAGGATATGGTTCCGAGACAGCGTTTCACAGGATAGGGTTCCCTGGTAAAGTTTTGGACCTGAACCCTCTTGCGTTTGTACGTCTAGCCCCACGAACCTCTCACCTGCTTCAGGAAATCACTTTGAGCAAAACGATACCTTCTCTGAGGCTCTGAGCACGTTCTCAGCGAAACCACGTGAGACAGACATGGGGAGCGGGCCGAGCACACACAGATGTGTCCACCTGCCTGGGGGCCTGACGGCCGTGAGTACCCACTGAAACCAACAGACAGACTGTCCTTCGGAAGCGTTTTCTCTCAGAACTTCTGTAGAGCACGTCAAGCCATTCAGTAGCTGCCAGAGACGAAGACCAAGCCTCTCGCCCCTCTCCTCGTCCCCGGGCCTTTATGGTTGTCACCCGGGAGTGGAAAGGCCTTCAGCCTGGGAGCTAGGAGACCGGCCTCCAGATGAGCCGGGGGCACGTCCCAAAACCTGTCTTCCTTCGTCCTGCAGCAATGGGACTTGATTCTCCTACTGTCTCTTCCCCCAAGTCCCGTGTGATTTCTGGGGCTGGAGAGCGCAGGTGTGAAAGGGACTCTGAGATGTCCACTTAGAGCCTGTGGAGCCTGCTGACTCTGTGCCTCTTACACCTGGAAAAATGAGGACAGCTTCTACTCATATTAAGGGGCACACTCAGATTCCACTCTTCTTTGTGGCTGGAGTTGCTCTGCTGGGAAAGGGCCGTTTGGGACCAAGGTTTTAGAGATCTTTCTACCGGGAGGCGATCACTTTTGTTGAGGTGGTGCTTAAAGCTAGTTGCTGCTGCTTAGTCCCTAAGTCATGTCCGACTCTTTGCCACCCCATGGACTGCAGCCCACCAGGCTCCTCTGTCCATGGGGTTTCCCAGGCAAGAGTACTGGAGTGAGTTGCCCTTTCCTTCTCCCGGGGATCTTCCCGGCCCAGGGACTGAAGCTCCATCTGCTGCATTGGCAGGCAGTTTCTTTACCGCTGAGCCACCAGGGAAGCCCCTTACGCTGGTCCTTGCCATTTTATCGCTCATGGCTGTGTTTTTCTTTCCGCAGCCGTGGGTTTTCTCTGGCCATCTCTCCAGTAGGCCCACAGCTCTGACTAGCACTTAAAAAGGCAAGTTCAGGAAGTGCTGTTTGCTTGTGTCTTCTTTCCCTTCTTTCCCCCTTGTTGAGCCACACAGAACTGCCGGGTTTTATGTTCCACTGGGCAGCTGCTACCGGTCTGATGTTTTCCTCTCTCCTTCCTCCTCCTCCTCCTGGGCCCCCTCCCCCGGCCGCCCCCTCCCCCACCCGTGCTCCCCTCCGAGGGGCGCGCCGTACCTTTGTGGTGCTTCTGCAGCTGCCGGACTTTGATGGGGACATGCTTGCTGCCTCTACACTCGCTTCCCGTAGCAACCGGCTCTTTGAAGATGACCTCTTGCTGTTTGCCTGTTGTCTCTTGTGTTGGATTATAGATGAGAGATTTACCAGGCTGGGGGTAGGGGCCTGCTGTTAGCACATTTCTTTCAGGGCTCCCAGGGTCCCTCAGCCTGTGCTGAATATGAGGTCTGGGGGTGGTTGGGGAGGGAAGGGGACATTCGTGCTGAACTGAACATACTTTTGAGTGTGTAGGATTGCCCTGGTGGTGAGATAATTTGGAAATAGACGCCGCAGCAGTTCCTTACTGAAGTTATTGGGTTTCCTTTTCATTTTTATCATAGTGAGATTAGCCTCCCACCCCGCTCCCTGCCAGTGTTTGTATGTTGGCACTAAACCTGCCTCCTGATATAATCTGAGCTCTGGGCATCACCAGAGTGTCTGAATCTCCACACACTTGAACGCCCGTGTTTTCCCCCCGAAATGTCAAGTTTCCTCTTTCTTTAAAGGCTTAGGATCCCCTCACACGTGGCCCTTGTCCGGCGTGGACAGCCCCTTATGTGCTGGGCACGTTTCTGTTGAGCCCCGTGGCTGCGCCGTGGAGAGAACGAGGCCGGACAGCAAGGATTTCGAAAGAACCCTGGATTAAAACAAACACAAATGAAACTCACCTTAAAGTCCTCAAAACTCCCTGGCCTTATTTATTGATTTATTTTTAACGTACCTGAATGGCAAAGGCCAATATAATGGTAGAACCCGTTTTAGTAAAAGGTATAAGAAAATAGCTGTTTTTATGCACTGCTGGTAGGAGGGTGGTTTGTAGCAGCAGCACATGTATCTAGAGGCTTACAAATATTCTGACTCCTTGACTCAGCAGTTTTTCTTCTAGGAATTTATCCTAAAAAGAAAAATCAGAGGTGCCTAACAAGATTTTCGTGTGAGGATGTTCGCTAGTATGTTACTTAGGATAAAAACTGCCAATAATGAGAATATGTAACAATCAAGAGCTGGATCAGTGATAGTACTTTTGTTCATATGGTCGAGTTCCATGCATACCTTAAAATTGCTTGAGAGTATTTAATGTTGAGGGAAAATGCTCGTAAGTGAAAAAAAGCAGAATATAATAACACAGTGGGCTTCCCAGATGGCTCAGTAGTAAAGAGTCCACCTGCCAATGCAGGAGACACGAGTTCGATCCCTGGGTCGGGAAGATCCCCTGGAGAAGGAAATGGCAACCCACTCCAGTACTGTTGCCTGGGAAATCCCATGGACAGTGGAGCCTGGTGGGCTACAGTCCATGGGATCTCAAAGAGTTGGACATCACTGAGCAACTAACACACACTTTCACATACTTTCTAAAGCTAACTATTTTTAAAATACATAAACCAAGATAATGCATCTGTTCTTTTGTTGTTGTTGTCATTAGAATGTGCTTGTGAGTTTTTTTTTTTCTTTTAATTAACATCACCATCATTCTCTGTGAGACAAATGGCTTTGCAGCTTTAAGAAGTTACAGTTTTATCCAAAAGGAAGTTCTGTCCCTTAGCAGGAAGTCAATAAGGTAATATATCATCTTTTGTAATCATGCAGCGACGCCTGACTTCAAAGCGACTTGCTAATTTATGGGCAGTGGTGTTTGGATTGGTTGTTTTTGGCAGAGTCCAGGTAGACTGTCCATTTGCTAGAGGTGTGTGAATGAGAGCGTGCTTTCGGGGCCTTTTCTGTTTGTTAGCGGTTGAAAGCACTAGTTATGGACTCTGCCTTTATTAGGACATGTCTGTGATTTGGAGGGAAGAAGAAGTGTTCTCAGGTGATGGTTTTATGAGCAGGTTATTTAGGGGAATCAGAGTGGCGGGAGAGGGTTTTGAGGACTTTAAGGTGAGTTTCATTTGTGTTTGGCAGTAGCAGATGACTGTTCAGTCTATTGAGGTGAACTTGACTATGAGGTTGGTTTACTCATCATAGCTGTGCTACAAGCCTTATACTTCTTCAGCCATCACTGTCACCAGTTACTTGGGAAACTCATAAAGCTGGGAGGAAGAGAAATAGAGCAGTCAGTTCTTGAGAAGGCGTTGAGAGTGAAGTCTAGAATGCTGGAATATGAATAAAACTGGCTTCTGTTGGATTCATCTTGTGTGAGGGACTAGTGAAGTTTGGTTTGGCTCTCCTAAAAGGGCTTAGTTTTTTAACACTCCCTTCTATTTTGCACCCTTTAAACAGGGACATGTGGGAATCTACAGGTGTCTAGACGGAGTTTTAATTAGTATCCTGTTTTTAACCGTATATGACTGAGTAATGTTGCATTGTATGAACACCACATTTTGTTTATCCGTTCATCAGTTGGTGATCATTTGGGTTTCCACTCTTTGGTTATTATAAACAATGCTGCTGTGAACAGTCATGTCCAAGTCTCTGTGTGAACCTGTTTTCTCTTCTCTTGGGTATAAGCCTGGCAGTGGTATCGCTAGGTCACGTGGGAAGTCTGTGTTTCATGTTTTCAGGAACTCCCAGACTGCTTTCCAAATGCTTGTGCCGTTTACATTCTTGTCCGCAGTGTGTGAGGGTTCCAATTTCTCTGTTCTCATCAGCAGTTGTTGTTGTTTTGTTCTTTTGCTTATAGTCTTCCTAGTAGGTATGTTCCTTTTTTATGGTAAGACTCCTTAATGCTAAGTATTAAGGAACACAAAGAGATTTTCTTTATGAAAGTTGTATTGCCATTGTTTAGTCGCTTAGTTAAGTCCAACTTTTTGTGACCCCATGGTCTGTAGCATGCCAGGCTCCTCTGTCTTCCACTGTCTCCCAGGGTTCGCTCACATTTTTGACTGTTGAGTCGGTGATGCCGTCTAACCATCTCATCCTCTGCTGCCCCCTTCTCCTTTTGCCCTCAGTCTTTCCCAGCATCAGGGTCTACTCCAGCGAGTCGGCTCCTCACATCAGGTGGCCAAAGTACTGGAGCTTCAGCTTCAGCATCAGTCCTTCCAGTGAATATTCAGGGTTGATTTCCTTTAGGATTGAGTGGCTTGATCTCCTTGCTGTCCAAGGGACTCTCAAGAATCTTCTTTAGCATCGAAAGTTCTATGATGCGACAGTTCCAAAGCATCAGTTCTTTGGTGCTCAGCCTTCTTTATGGTCCAACTCACATATCCGTACATGACTACTGGAAAAAAAGCCATAGCTTTGACTAGACTGACCTTTGGCGAAGTGATGTCTCTGCTGTTTAACACACTGCCTAGTTTTGTCATATCTTGCTCTGAGCGTTTTTTAAACCTACTGATATTTGCCAGATAAGAAATTAAAACAGAAACTTTAAAAATATACTTTAAAATAATAACAAGCCCATTTCATGTTAACGTAACTAACATTTTTTATGAAACAATTATATTTTGGAGATACAGTGAGAAGAATGGTCTGGTTTTGTATTTTCGTAAATCTCTTTAGTGTCTGGCTTCATATTATCTGATAGTTGGATTCTCACACCTACTTCTGTACCCAGTCTGTTTTGATATGCTTTGATTGAAGTATATGAAGAAAATCTGGCCTTACTCAGATATGTATTGGAAAACAGAGGAGTACTTTCTTAGCTTCTCAAGGTAATTGTGGATATTCTTTGATACTGTATCAATACTCAGAAGAGGTAGTTTCTTGAAGTTTCTTGAAGGTATAAAGTGGAACCTGAAACCATATCAATGAACTCTTCCTGCTCTGCTCTGTTGAAATCCATTGGTCTCGCTTGTTCTTTGAAGGGATCTGTTACTAATGAATGATTTTGTATTATCATGCGCTGGTCATTTAGAAAGTACTGATTCACTGAGTCACTCAGCTCTTTCAAATGTGGACACATTTCATCATACAGTATTTAAAAAATCACCTTTGTTACTGTCCTCATTCTTCTCAGTAGGAAAGCCTTTAAGTAGTTCTGGGATTCTGTCAAGCTCATGGTGGTAGATACAAATTTCCCCAACTTCTGATTTTGCTTGGAAGCTCAAGTTTTATCATTGGCAACAAATATTATCAATTGTTTTTCTTGAAGTGGCAGGCTCATTTCATTCATTTCTGAGAAAATGTCTGCCCTGTACCTGTCCGTATAACTGTATGTTTTAAGTAAAAAATTTTAAGTAAAAATGCCGTCCCATTAAGAAGTGGCTAGTTCAGCTTGCAACTCACAGTCACATGGTATTGTATGACTTTATCATGAGGCGACCATGTGCTTTGGTATGCAACAGACGTGCTTTGTGCAAACTTCTCATTTTTTCACACAGAATATTAAAAAGTATGTACTTAGGAGTTGAGGGCTTCCCTGGTGGCTCAGCTGGTAAAGAATCCGCCTGCAATGCAGAAGACCTGGGCTCAGTCCCTGGGTTGGGAAGAGTCCCCTGGAGGAGGAAATGGCAACCCACTCCAGTATTCTTGCCTGGAGAATTCCATAGTCCATGGGGTCGCAAAGAGTCGGACATGACCGAGCAACTTTCACTTCACTGGGAGTTGAATGCTAATAAAAAAATTTTTAAGTTAAATAAAAATAGCTTTTATTCATCAGTGTCTTTAATCAGTATTGCTTCATTAACATTCTTCTTTATTTCTTTGTTTTTAAATTTCGGTTGTGCCATGTGGCATGAGGGATCTTAGTTCCCAAACCAGGGATCAAACCTCTGCCCCTGCATTGGAAGTGCAGAGTCCTAACCACTGCATCGCCAGGGAATTCCTGATTCATCCACCTTCTTACGGAAACTGTTTTTCCCCGACTGCAAGTGCATAGTCATCAGGAGTGCGGTCTGGCACCACTGCCTTGATTCCCACGACATTCTTTTCCCACTGTTGCATTTACACCATCAGTGCGTGTGCTGCGCGGTGTAAGAGGCAAATGCTGCCTTAGTGTCATCACAGAAATAGTTGTGCACTTTCAGGTTCTCTGAAAAGGCTTAAGGACCCCTCACTCCTGCAACCATGACCTGTTTGGGGCTTCCCTGGTGGCTCAGATGGTAAAGAATCTGCCTGCCAGTGCAGGAGACCCAGGTTCCAGCCCTGGGCTGGGAAGATTCTCTGGAGAAGGAAATGACAATCCACTCCAGTATTCTTGCCTGGAGAATTCCATGGAAAGAGGAGCCTGGCGAACTACAATCGACAGGGTTGAAAAGAGTTGGACACTACCAAGCGACCAACACAAACCCTGCCCCTAAACTACCCCCACCAGGAGCTTGTAGACTGGACTTTCAGAACCCATGGGCTAGATGGGATTTAATGGAAATTGGGATTAAATTGTTTTGAAGGCACTTGGCTGTCCGGTGAGGCTTCCCAGGCGGCTCACTGGTAAAGAATCTGCCTGCAATGCAGGAGATGCAGGAGACACAGGTTTGATCCCTGGGTTGGGAAGGTATCCCCTGGAGGAGGAAATGGCAACCCACTCCAGTATTCTTGCCTGGAAAATTCCGTGGACAGAGGAGCCTGGTGGGCTACAGTCCGTGAGGTCACGGCAGAGCATGAATGTCTGTTGCTGCTCTCTTCTCTGGTGGTTGTGCCTCTCTGGTGCCACATGTGAGCAGACACTTGCCCGATGATAGTGGCTGTGTGTTCGCGTGTGCTTTATACACCTTGTGCTTGGACATTCTTCCCAGTCGTCAGCAATATTCAGAATCACAAAGCCGTTACCAATGAGGTCCTTTTAGAAATAATATGCCTTCCGCCTTTTTTTTTCTTCCAAGTAAAGGACCCTCTTCATTGCCCGTCTTTGCCAAATGTAGTGTTTCCTCATTTCATGCTTTGAGTTTGAGAAAGCAGGGTCCCCTTAGGGCCTCCTTCCATGCGTCTTGTTTCTCAGGACACTCCTTCCTCTGAAAACCCCAGGTGGGTGTCTAGCTCAAGCCCGGGCCAGTGGCTGGCAGTGACCCGATCCTCGCCACGTAAATCCTCTCTGAATGGCAGGAGGCTCAAACTTAGCAGTTCACGGAATTGTAAGGTGAGCCCCGTTTCCCAGCCAATTATGACTCGATCTAAAGCCATAGCTAGGCCATTAATGTATTTTGGGCCTCGTCCTCTTTTATATCTTGCCAAACTCAGAGAGTCTACTGTATAGCTACTGGCAACAGGCCTCTGCCAAAACAGTCTGTGAATGTATCATTTTACACCTCATTTTTTCCTGTTTCCCCCTGTGATGGCACCTTGCCTGTGTTTCTCTCCCACATCTTTCCACCCACTTAAAAAAAAAAAATTATCCATTTAATTTACTCCTGCACTGTAATACAGACTTGTGGGTTCTGTAGTTACTTATTGTGAAAGAGATGTTAAAGAAAAGAAAATGCTTATTTCTTATAGGGCCCTTCCTTTCTCACTACCCGTGGTTCTCCAAGAGTCTTCTTATGGGTGGAATTACATTCCCCCACCCCAAAAATCACATGTCAGGTTTTTAACCCCCAGTACCTCAGACTGTGACCTTCCAGGGAGATGGATTCCTTACAGAGGTAATCAAGTTAAAAGGAGATTATTCAGGTGGGCCCTGATCAAATATGACTGGTGTCCTTATAATATGGAGAGATCTGGACATAGACGTGAACAGAGGGAGAACATGGGGATGGGAAGCCGTGACGGGCCGGTGACCCTGCAAACCATGGAGTGCCAGAGGTCGCCAGCAGCGCCCCCGCAAGCCAGGGGAGAGGCGGGGACAGACTCATTCTCAGACACCTCACTCTCTGACCGCTGCCCTCCAGGACAGCGGGACAGTGCGCGGGTGTTGAGGCCGCTGAGTCTGTGGCGTTTGTCGGGGCAGCCCCAGGACTCGGAGACCGGCTGCACGGCTGACCGCGCTGTCTCAGGACCCCATGGTTCTGTCGTTCACCTTGGGCCTTTGCGCCACAGGTCATACCACGGGCGGTCTCCCCGTGTCGCCTCCCCCACCCCCACCCCGTGAGGGTCATGCTCAGAGCCAGGCTCCCTGAGCACTCCTGCTGGTGAGGTCTCCCGGAAGGATGGAGGGGGGCGGGACTGCACCCTGAGGCAGGCAACTCCAGGCGTTCGCCTCCATCCCTTCCCCTGCCCGGCCTCCTCTTGCCCCCTGTCTTGCTGAGCCAGAGTGGGTATCTTCTTTGCCGCAAGTGCTTCCTCCCCGGGACCCTCCCGTGGGTTCCCGCCGCTGGCCGCCTGTGTGCGCCACACTGGGAGGAGCGGTGGCCAAGAAAAGCGAGCTGCTGGGGGTACTCCAGGGCCCCGCAACTCTCCTCTCTCGTGGTAGCTTGGTTCTTGGCAGGATGTCCTTGTAAAACTTTTATGAAGATGTTGTCGTGCTCGCATTGGAGGTTGCAAATCGCTGTTAAGTTGGCTAAGTCCCGTATCCCCCAGGAATGTGGGACGCTAAGGAAATGCCTCCGGGCCCTCCCTTCTGGACGGGCACTTCTCAGCAGCAGCTGCCTGCTCTGAAAGTTGAACTGGATGGATGGATTAAGGGCCATCAGCTAGGCCTTTGTTTAAAAATATTTAAAATATGTTTGAACCTCCCTTTTATCAACAAAGAGCCGTTCCTTTCAGCAGAGAGAAGTTTTTCATTTTCATGTGTTTTTTTTGTTGTTTTTTTTGCGATTTTTGTTTGGTCCTTTTGTATATTCGTGACTTTGGGAAAGTGTTCCCATTCACGTTTTTGAAAGCTGAACACAAAAAGCGCTGCATAATGTCCTATTTTGCTTAAGGGAAAAGAGCAGTTTACTCCTATTAAGAATATAATGTTTATGAAGATAATCTTCTGGGGCTCGAGTTAATTTTTTCTGGTGCTGTTGACAATTTAGGGGAAAAAAAAAGAACATGTTTGAGAACGTGCGTATTTATAACTTCTCTGGAATTAGGAGTCTGTGGAGGTATATCAATAATGAGAATGAGCTCTGCAAGTTACAAAGAAATAAAAATAAAAGAGGTTCCTAATGTCGGGGGACCATGCCGTTCTTAGAATGAGGAGTCTTTAACCTGCCCAGAGTCCCTGACCATTAAGGTATTTTGAGTTAAATGTCAGAATAAAGCATTTTCCTAAAATAAGATCCAGGTTTCCCCTTGCCTTCCTCCGTGATGATCACAGTTTTGTGTATCAGGTTTCTGCTTCACTTCAGATCTTCTCTGGGCATCTGCCCAGAGTTATTAGAAACCCGAGCTCCCTTCTCTCCATACATGCAGGAAGGGCCAGCGTGTTGCACAACCCCAGGGGCCCCATTCATCTGAGAGCAGATGAGACCAGTGTGTGAAGGGTGCTGGCTGGAGCCGGGCCGCGTGTGCAGGTGGCGACAGGAAAGGCAGGGCGGGTGGGGGTCCCTGCTCTGGGGGTCATGTATTACGTAATCACATTTAGAAACGGACCCTGGGCATAAACCCTGATACTCTGTGCCCTTGATGAACCAAATCATTCATCTGGAGAAATATTTGGCCAACCCTGACTTATGGCCCTTGCCCTCCTGCCACGAGCTTAGCCACAGCTTGACGGGGGTGAGGCCACAGCCCATGAAAGATCAACCTGGAGAATCGTCAGTTGTCTCTCCAGGTTGCTTTGAACCTGCTTGCAGGCCAGTCCTGCAGTTGAGGAAAGGAACGTACTTGCATTTCTCCTTTTTATATGTTTCTCCTCCAGTATCCCTTCATGTGCTCCAGTGGATTCTGGAGACCGAAATCTGAGTCTCGAGACGGAATTTGAAGAAGACGAAGAGGGCTTTAGGTAAACATTCTAGAATATTCCAAAAGTTTGGGGGTTTGGATTGAGGTTAGGGACGCACTGCCCAAGACTGAGGTTCCACTCTGTCCTGAAAGGAATTGGCTCCAGTCAGTCACGTGCCAGCTGTTAATCAGACATTTAACAAATGGCTCATGCAGCTCTTAGGTTGAATCCTTTGAACTTGCCATTTTTGTAAGTCAGAAATGGTTGCATATCCACGATTTCCCATGGTCCTACCCAGAGTTCTCTGGGGAGGCTCAGAAGAGCAGGGAGCTGGGACCCACATGCCTGGTGCTGGGCTGGGCTCTGCACTGTGTGTGAGTGTGTGTGTGTGTGTGTGTGTGAGTGTGTGTGTGTGTGTCTGAGTGTGTGAGAGAAAGAGAGTGACATTGGGCAGGTCACCAGCCCCCTCGTGCTGCAGTTCACTGCTCTAACAGGCATGATGCGGTACCTTGTCGTGGGTTTTTTTTTTAACTATTAAAAAAAATTTTTTTTGAAAGATGTATTTATCTTTGGCTGTGTTGGGTCTTCATTGCCACATGGGCTTTTTCTCTAGTTGCGTTGAGTAGGGACTACTCTACAGCTGTGGTTCCCGGGCTTCTCATGCTGGGGAGCACAGACTCTAGGGCATGTGGGCTCAGGAGTCGTGGCTCCCGAGTTCTAGAGCAGGCTCAGTAGTCATGGCTCATGGGCTTGGTTGCTCAGGTGGGATCTTCTTAGACCAGGGATCAAACCCATGTACCCTGTATTGGTGCATAGATTCTCAACCACTGGACCACCAGGGAAGCCCGTGGAGTTGTTTTCTAGATGAAATATGTTCAGTTCCGTAAAGCCCCTGGAGCAGGCATGGCTCATGGCTTGCTCTGTGCACTCTTGTTGTATGACATGGTTATTCTCGTAACACCTTCACAGTTCCTCCCGTACCTGCAAGCCACGGTTATTTATTTGAAAATTTTCTTTAAAGTGACTGTAATTCTAAAACCTGAAATAACTTATCCTGTTGATTTTTAGAGGCTTTCCTTTTTGGTCATATCATCTCTGACACTGAAATGTCTCAAAACCCATGGTGTGTCCTAGGTTAATTTTTTCCTTGCTGCGTTTGGTTGATGGTATCTGAGCTTTGGTGAAAAATGGTATTTTTGAAAGGAGATTTTTATCAAGAATTTGTGCTAGTTAACTTTTTCTAACCCATGCTAAAACGAACATATGTGTATTGTTTTCAAAAGTCCGCCTGGGTACCACCTTGAATCCTCTGTGGTTTTACTTGAGGGCTGGTCGATAGAACTTCCAGTACTAAACATGGTTGGGGAACCGACAGTAAGCCATTCTCCCATTTGCCGCCCCCCCCCGCCCCGCCCCCGCCCGATGGCCCACTGAGGTCCTCTCCGCTGGGCAGGGTGGGGTGCAAAGGGTTCTCTCTGTCTCTGAGACAGGGACACCCACCTGGTGGACCAGCTGGCCTGCCTGGTTGATGGTCGGTGGCTCTGCCCATCATTGGAGCACATTGAATACCACAGAGATGGTCAGAGACAGGGATGTCTGGCTTGGCCAGCAGTGCCTTCAAGTAGTGGGCGTGTTCTTCACAGGCTGCTTCCTGGAACGGAAGTGGGCTGGTCAAGTGCTGTGCGAGGCCTGCCCTGAAATACAAGGGACCAGACAAGTGTGTAGAACAGGTAAGGTAGGGAGGGGTGATGGGTCATTCCTGCCAACACCTGTAGGTCTTCCTATTACGCAGAAGTGTCTGATGACATATTTTCGATTTTCTCAGCAGCCTTTCATTTCTGTTTCCTTGATTTTCTTTCTTTTTTTAGCAGCAGTGTCTTTCACGGGATGAAATCCCGAGCTTCCTAGAAACAAAGGGATCTCCCGACTCTTCGCTCCTTCCCTTCTCTGGGGCTGGACCAAGCAAGGAGCAGGAGCACGGAGAATTTGGGGAAGCCGGTTCTGCCTTTGCTCCTCCAGGAAGAGAGGCGTGTCTGCAGAGCCAGAGCCTGCCTCTCAGTCCTTTGAAGTCACCCGCTCTGCTGGAGACAGTTTCCCCACTAGCTTTGAGCCTCGAGCTGAGCAAAAAGGAAAAAAGAAAAATCAGTTAATTGCCCAAAGCAGTACGTGAGGTGCGTGTGGAGGGCTTCATGCATTCCTGCCTTAACTTTATCTGCCAGAGAGCTGAGAAAGCCTTTTCTTAGACTCATGCCTTCTTAGGGGCATGCCTGCTTCTTAGACCCCTGGGCGTTGAAGGCCTCCTGTAGTGGTGTGGAGGGGACGGGGGTCTCCATCCCTTCAGGGCTGGGGGATAAATAGTCCCCAGAGGGCTTTGGAATCAGGCTGGGTCAGTTCTGGAGGAAAAATTGGGCCTAAGAGCCACTACTGCTTTTCACTCCAAATGTCTTTAGCTCTCAGGGGGCTCAGCCGCGAAGTGGGGTCCAGCGGCACAGAGTGCTGAGGGGCACCTCCCTCTCCCAGCACATCTTGATTTGTTAAGAAGGAAAATTTGAATCAGATCTAGAAAGGTAATACTGGACAGACCACAGGGCGTTTGTTCAAGGCTGTCTGCATTTGGAAGAGAATTGTAGAGCAGTGTAGATTTATGTTAGCGTCTTTTTTTTTTTTTTTAAGATTTATTATTTTTTGGCTGTGCTGGGTCTTCGTTGCTGCACTCAGGCTTTCTCTAGTCACAGCGGTCGGGGACTGCTGTCTGGTCGCGGCGCGTGGACTCCTCACTGCGGTGGCTTCTCTTGTGGTGCACAGGCTCTAGGCGCTCAGGCTTCAGTACTTGTGGCGCACAGGCTTAGTTGCTCTGAGGCACGTGGGATCTTCCTGGACCACGGATCGACCAGTGTCCCTTGCCTTGCAAGGCGGATTCTTAACCACTGGACCACTGGAAAAGCCCAGTGTCTTTGGTTTAGGACACCTGGTGTACGACATCACTGTCTGTGGTTTGGAGCCAGAGCAGTGCTTTCCAAATTCTGTCTCTGTCGAGGGGCTTTGCAGAGCCGGGGTCCTGCTCTGGTGACACCGGATAAGGCTCAGTCACAGGATTGCAAGCCGAGGATTGTCATCCAGAGCCCCTCCAGCAGGGGGACATCCTTGGTGTGACTCTTCACCGTACCACTCCCAGCACCTGTCACAGTGCCTGACCCCCAGAGGATGCTCAGTAAACTTATTGACCAGGTTTATAAACTTACAAATTGCTTTCTGATGGGATAATAACTAGCTCACTGTTTCTGAGACCTTGTTCATCACGTTGCACCTAGTAATATTATCAATATACTACCTCCCCGAGATTGCACCCATTCAAGGGGTGGGAACAAGTTTATTCTCCATCTGGGAGTGTGGAGAACTTTGAGGGGGAAGAAGGATGCTTCAAAAAGCAAGTGACGCTTCTGTCCGTTTGTTAATAAGAGCCGAGAATACTAGTCACCTACCAGCAACTGTGTGAGTGCTTACTAGGCAGGCCAGTAGATCAGTCATTGATTGATTTGAAGATGGATAAAAGTTGGTTTTACCTTTGTCTCCCTCAGATCCAGAAAACAACTGAAAAGTCATGTATTTTTCCCTGTTGGGGAAGGTATATGACCCAGGGACTCAGGGCCTTCTCGGTGGAGGGGGCTCAGAGTGGCTGGTTTGCCCGGGGGTCCAGCAGCCCCCCGTCTCTTTGGACATGTCCCCTCCTGAGCACAGGCCCCTTCTCTTGCACAGGGCCGTAAATCTACAGCGAAGGAGCGGATATGACCTGCACTGAAGTGTGTAAAGACCGTGTACCTGGAAGTGGTTGCTGCCCACGGGGGCAGAGGATGAGAGAGTGGCCCTGGTGGCCACAGAGACTCCAGGAGCCTCGGGCTGGGGACTGGCTGCATTTGGTCCTCCTGCCCTCCGTGGGTGCCGACTCCTCCAGTTTCCTTCATTTGGCCCGTTTCCCAGTTTGGCTTCTCTCTCAGCTCTAGGTAAACAAGTTGACTGTGTTCAAAACCGAGTGACTTGCATCTGGTACATTTTGTCCTCGCATCTTATAGCAAGGACTAAACGGAACCGGGGTCATCAGCAGGGAAGCATGCAGCCTCGAGGGAAGGCCGGGCCCTGGAGGAGGGCGCCCTTTCTGGTCCGGAAGTCCTCACCATCACAAGCGCTCCGGAAGGTTACCTTTTGGACCTCACCGTCCCATCCTTCCCAAGGGAAGCCGAGTTGCTTCTCAAGCTCATCTTAAGACCAAGGGGTGAGAATCCCAGTTTTGTTGAAAATAATTAGACCTCAGAAACAAGAAAATACAGGCTGGTCTTCCTGGAGGAAGAAGCAGGCTCAGTTTACACAAGCCTCTGGCCCAGCAGCTCTCTGACTCCCACATGGAAAGTGACCCCCGAGCCTTAGAACCAGGCATCTTGGTGGGCACTCGCCCTTGGACTGCCACACCCCCTGGCTGCTGCCACCTGCCCCCCCCCCCTCCCCCCCACCCAGGGCAACAGGACAGTTCACAAGGGAGATAAACCTCTGTTCCCAGTGGACTTCTTGTAAATTAAGGTATGCTCTTCTATGGATAAAAAGATGCCCATTCGCCAAGGCACATGTTTGCATCTAGAAGTAATGGCATCCTATTACCATATACAATTGCGACTTTTGTAAATAACAATAATTGTCAAATAGTGGCCATTGTCGGAGAAGGCAATGGCACCCCACTCCAGTACTCTTGCTTGGAAAATCCCATGGGCGGAGGAGCCTGGTAGGCTGCAGTCCATGGGGTCGCTAAGAGTCAGACACGACTGAGTGACTTCACTTTCACCTTTCACTTTCATACATTGGAGAAGGAAATAGCAACCCACTCCAGTGTTCTTGCCTGGAGAATCCCAGGGATGGGAGCCTGGTGGGTTGCCGTCTCTGGGGTCGTACAGAGTCGGACATGACTGAAGCGACTTAGCAGCAGCAGCAGCGGCCATTGTTATACCGTTCTTCCCACTACTTCTTGGGAGCATCGAGTTATGATTCCTGTCATGTAGTCAGTTTCAGATAGAAAGTGAGAAGCCTAAGTCGAATTATCCTGCTTGTCTACCCTTGACCTGTTTTCTTTGGCATAGGCAAATAGTTTTCAAAGCTGACTCAGAAGTTCACCTTCATGAGCATCATGTTAAAATCCCTAAGTCTGTGGCCCAGTCCCGGAGATTCTGGTTGGGGTTATGTGTATGGCTGGACTTGGCATTCTTTGTGTGTTTACTGTCCCTTCTTCGTGGTTAAAATTTGCATGGAATGAGATGTGCAGATCTTAAGTATACCACCCGGTGACTCCTTGCGGAACTCAGTCTTTGTCTCTTCGGTCAAGATAAGGAACAACGTGACCACCAGCCCAGAAGGTTCCCTCGTGCCCGTTCCCAAGTCAGTCCCCACCAGACTGCTCACCTCACAGTGCCCAGGGCTTCTTGTCAATAGTGGGCAAGAACTGCTGGTGATTTCTGAGCTACCACACCACATTGGAAGTCTGATCCAGCAGTAAGGGTTGAGCATTGGAGTTCCCATCCGAAGTCAAGGCTCTTGGATTCTGTGGATCTTGGATTCTATTGATAGGATCTATACACTATATGTGTGTGTGTGTGTGTGTGACCCTGCTGTGTCTTCGTTGCTGTGCGGGTGTTCCCTGGCTGCTGTGCTAAGCAGGTGCTATGCTTCATTGCAGTGCGCAGGTCTTTCATTGCAGTGGCTTCTCTTGTTGCAGAGCGCGGGCTCTAGTAGATGTGGTGCATGGGTTTAATTGCTCTGCAGCATTTGGGTCTTCCCTGACCAGGAATTGAACCTGTGTCCCCTGATTGGCAGGCAGATTCTTAACCACTAGACCACCAGGGAAGTCTGACAGGGACTGTATTTTAAAAAGACCTATTTTGGGCAACTTTCTTAGGAGTTACAAAGCTGCCCGTGGGTCTGCCTTGATGCTCCCTTCTGAAATCAGGGTGTTTTCATTTCCGGATGTGGAGTCTCCATTGTTGTTCAGACTTTTAGATCTTTGGGCCTATTTCAACAAAATACCATGGACTGGGCAGCTTATAAGGAACAGCTTATTTCTCACTTTTCTGGAGGCTGCAATTCTGAGATCTGGGTGCCAGCATAGTTGGTGAGGGACCTCTCCTGGGCTTCAGACTTCTCACTGCATCCTCACAGGGCAGAAGAGGCCAGAGAGTTCTCTGGAGCCTCGTTCACAAGGCACTGATGCCATACCTGACGTAAGCACCCCTAGAGGCCCCACCCACTTAATACCATCACCTTTGGAGGCTAAGACTGCAACAGAGGAATTCTGCGGGGACACAAGCATTCAGACCATAGCAGTGCCCATCGCCTGCCAGGCTCTTGTGGGCTCCAGCCCCTTCATGGCTCAGTCGTATCCAACTCTTTGTGACCCCAAGGACTGTAGCCTGCCAGGCTCCTCTATCCGTGGAATTCTCCAGGCAAGAGTACTGGAGTGGGTTGCCATCTCCTCTGGAGGATCTTCCTGATCCAGAGATTAAATCTGGGTCTCCTGCATTCAGGCAGATTCGTTACCATCTGAGCCCCCAGGGGAGCCCCTGGTACTCTTAGGTGCTCATTACCTTACCTTTCGTACAGCTCTGTGAATTAGATGGGGCGGGTGGTTAAATCTTGTGTATCGTTGAGAAATTGAGGTCCAGAAAGAAAAAAATGATTTTTTTTGCCTGAGACTACCCAGGGAGATCACCGGCAGCCTGAGCCCTGCCTTTTGCTCCCGAGTTTCCTGCGTCACCTGACGTCCCACTGGTCTCTGACCCCAGAACACCTTCACTGCTGGTTCCCCGTGGTGTTGTTTTATTCTGCACTGCATGGTGCTGCCCAAACAAAATCTCTTAACCACAGCATTTCCCCTGCAAGCCTGCGGCATCCAACACATGTCTTTATCTTCTAGATTTGAGCCAATCCTGACTTTTAAGATAATTGAGGAGGACAGAGTAAAGAGTATCTCTAGACTTTTTTCCCCCTCTTTTGAGATCATAGGGAAATATTAGATTCCAGAGTCTAAAGTTAACATGACAGTCACTAGCCAGGTGTGGCTCCTTGAATTTGAATTCATTAAGATTAAGTAAAACTTTAAGTGCAGTTCCCCCGGTTTCCACGGCCTCATGTGGCTCATGGCTTCCGCAGTGTCAGTGCAGAAACAGAGCGTCCCCTTCACCGCAGAAGGTGCTGCCAGACGGCCCTGGCCTAAAGCCACAGCCTCCACTGAAGGACTTCCGTGGCCTCTGACCTTACATGGAAGGCTCCGGACGCAGAGGGTGTGATGTAGTTGTCTGTGGCACTGACACGTGTTCAGGCCACCTTCGAACAGTCTCCAGTTCAGCTCCCTAAAAGACACAATCGGTTGCTGGTTTTTCCCAGAGTCTCTGTCTCTAGTCATTGTTCTGAAATGTTACCAGTGCTCTTCGGGTCAGGCAGCCTCCCACGACAGAATCCAGAACCAGCGTCCGTCGGCCATGGGTCCAGCCAGCCGCAGATAGAAAGTGTTCGGTTGGGAAGCAAAATTCCAGGAAGTCCCAAAACACAGAAAGTCCCAAAATGCAGAAACTGGATTTGCCTCATGCTGGTGACTTTTTAGCATTTACATTGTATTTACAACTGTTGACATTGTGTTGAATGTTATAATTAATCTAGAGATGATATAAAGTGAACAGAAGGATGAGTGTATGTGCTGTGCTCAGTCATTTCAGTCATGTCTGACTCTTTGTACCCCTTTGGACTGCAGCCCTTCAGGCTCCTCTGTCCACGGGATTTCCCAGGCAAGAATACTGGTGTGGGTTCCCATGCCCTCCTCCAGATGATCTTCCCGACCTAGGGATCAAACCTGGGTCTCTTACATCTCCGGCACTGGCAGGCAGGTTCTTTACCACTAGCGCCGCCTGTGCAAATCATATGCAAATATGCACCATTTCGTATAAGGCACTTGAGCATCCTTGGATTTTGGTATGCAGGAGAATGGGGGGTGGGGGGGTGGCATTCTGGAACCAGTTGCCGTGGATACTGATGGACGGCTGTATTATCTTCTATCCCATGTTTACATGTGGTCACACTACATGTGCTGTTAGTGGTGCACAGTGACACGGTGGTGTGTGTATGGATGAACGCATATGGGTGAAGGCATAGCCTGTGTTGGGAGAGGTGTGGTGGGGTGAACGAGCTGCCACATTGCTGCCCCCACCCTTAAGAATTTCACTGTTACCGGTCTCTGACTGGAATTTGGTTTGTGCACTCTTTGGGTTTGTAAGAATAAAAGCCTGAATGCAGAGTTACAGGTAAGGGACTGCTCTTAGTTCCTGTGCGTCAGATGTAAAGTTATTCTATACACACTGGCTGGTAGCGGGAATGTCCTTTCGGAAGAGCGAAGCAGAGAGGGCTCATGTGGCTCAGCGCGTACACTGCCTCTGATGGGATGGTGAGACACCCAAAGGGCCCTGCTCTCCGCCTCAGGCTCTGTTCCACCAAGATTAGGGTTTACAAAGCCCGAAGCGCCAAATCCACACTCGTGATCTAAAAAAGACATCGTCTCGTATTGGTTTTCCTGGTCCGGTTCTACGCTAGAGCTGAATCAGAGAAGGAACGTTTTCTTCCTCCTCTCCCAGGTCATCACATGTTTATGAGTGAACAGCCTATTTACATAACTGAGTGTCGGCACTGAGACGCTTGCACTGAGACGCTTGTGACGTTTGGTTGGGGTGGAGAGCTCCATGGTGGAGTTGCTGACTCTTTTTAGAATGTTGTCTTTGTTTTTTGCCCTGAATTCAGCAATTTCCTTAAAAACAAACCAACAAACTTTTAATTAAAGTATTTATATACCATTAAGTACCATTTAAAGGTAAAATGTAGGAAGTTTTGATAGATGTAGACATTGTGAAACCAACACCACAACCAATGTTTTCATTACCCCTGAACATGTCTTGTCCCTTGGCCGCCCATCCCTTTTCCTCTGGCCCAGCCCCAGAGAATCCCTGGTCTGCTTTCTGTCACTACAGATAAGCTTCTATTTTGTAGAATTTTGCATTAATGGAAACAAGCATGATGTGCCCTTTCTGGGGGGAGGGGAGGAAGGCTGGGTTGCTTTATTCGGTGTGTTGATTTTGAGGTTCATCTGTCTTATAAGCACCCATCTGTGTTTTGTAACTCTTTATGGCTGGGTAATATTCCATTGTGTGTACACACCAGATCTTATTTATTCATTTACTTTGTTGATGGACACTGGGTTGTTTCCACTTTCTGGCTTTTGCAAGCAAAGCTGCTATGACTATTTGAGTACAAGATTTGTGTGGACAAATGTTTTCATTTCTCTTGGGTAAATGCCCAGGAGTAGAATGGCTGGGTCACCCGGTAGGTCTGAGTCTTATTTGATAAGAAGCTGCCAAACTGCTTTTCCACTGTGACTGTGCCACTTCGCCTTCCGGAAAGCAGCGCGTGAGAGTCCCCATTCTCTACATCATCACCGTCCCTCCATATTATCAGTCTTTTCATTTCAGCCCTCCTACTGGGTGTGTAGCAGTGTATCTTGTGTTGATGTTGCATTTCTCTGATGGCTAATGATGCTGAGCATCTTTTCGTGCGCTTATTTGCCACCCTCGTCTCTTCCTTTGTGGAGTCTTTATTCAAATCCTCTCCCCATTTTTAATTAGATTGTTTGTGTTTCTATTATGGAGTTTTAAGAGTTCTTTATATATTTTGGATAATAGTCCTCAGTCTTCTTTTGAGTCTTACAGTCATTTTTGTATCTTTGTAGTAAGACAAGGCCCAGCTTTCGTTGTAGTGTTCAGGACTGAACTCCTTCCAAAACAGACCTGTTCTGTCACTCTCTTTCATCTCAGGCAATAGCACTTCTATCCTTGGGGCCCTTCCTGACTACTGTCTCTCTCCCCAACCCACGACCAATCCATCGACAATTTCTGCTGCTCTACCTTCAGATTATATTCAGAACCCAACCGGTTTCACCACGTCTG
This sequence comes from Bos indicus x Bos taurus, assembly GCF_003369695.1. NCBI lineage: Eukaryota > Metazoa > Chordata > Mammalia > Artiodactyla > Bovidae > Bos > Bos indicus x Bos taurus. The sequence continues at coordinate 4,613,521 of NC_040092.1, read as the reverse complement.
CCCTGTTCTCACCCGCCGTCATCTCTCCTCTGGGTTCTCAGAGGAGCCTCCTAGCTGGTGTCCCTTCATCTCCGCTCCCACTTCCTGCCACTCTCCCCACCCATCTTTCCCCAAATGTAGCAGCTAGAGCAACACTGTTAAAACCCAAGCCCAGCCCTCTTGCTGCTCTGTTGAGAATTTCACATCTACTTAGGAGGGCCGGTAAAGCCCTCACCTTTCTGCCTCGTTCCATCAGCCCTTGCTCACTCTGTTCTTCAGACACTGCAGACTTGCCTCAGGCTTCTTGCACTTGCGGTTGTTCCCTCTTTTCTGGGATAATTTTCTTCCTCCAGGCATGACTCTCGCCCTTAACCTCCTTTAAGTCTTTGTTTAAATATTCACCTTCTGCTCAGTGTTTGTTTAATTTGGAGTCGCTTTCCTTCTCTGCCCCCCCTACCCCACCCCTAGTTCTAAACACCAAATATAAAAAGAAAATTAAAGATGCAATTATGCTCAAAAACAAGACAGACATATCTGTGAAAAACACACAACCAAATAAAAAGCATCAGCCTTTTTATGCTGAAGCCACAGCCCCGATCCTCTGGGAGTCTGGAAGTAGGTTGTGTAGCTGGGAGCCCTGCTCTGCTGGGGCAGAGGGAACTAAAAGTAGCCCACGAGCCAGACTCACTGCTGAAAACAAGGTCTGGGCTGGCCGCTCTGGCTGTGGAAGGAAGCTAAAAACATCCAAGACAATTACTGCTCAGGGTGAAGTCTAGGGCACTGGGAAGAAGCAGACACAAGCCTGCGGCCCACTCGTGGGCCAGCATCACCTGGAGGCGTGACTGAAGTTTGCCGGCATTACTGTGTGCTAGGAATCCTGACCTGTCAACATGAGGCGGATCCTGGGAGAAGTGACCACACGGCTGTGGGGGAGGGGTGGTGCAGAAGAGACCCACCCCACTCCCACCCCCACCTTACTCCACTCCACCTCCTGCTGACTAACTCTGACCGTGTGGACTTGCAAACCAAAGTTCCAGTACATCTGAAGTACTAAAGATAGACAGCCAAATCAACACTGAGAGATTAATTTGTTCAGGGTTACATGAAAACAGAGCAATCCGATACCGGCTGTAAAATGCATGTTTAGAATTATCAGAGACGGAAGAAAGTACAGCTATAAGAAAACAGGAAGCACAACAGGCAGAAAGGAAGTATTAATAGGTAGGTATGAAAAAAAAGTACAAATGCCAGAAATGAAAAATGAGAACGAAAATTAAATCTTAATGAATGAAGCCCCATACTGGACAAACATACAGATAGGATTAGTGAATTGGAAGATACGCAGAATGCCGAAGAGGAGGAGTAAAAATGTTTCGATAGAGTAGTTGGGTCACATGTAGGGAAGACCTGAGCCTCAACCAGATCTGATAGGTGCCCTTGAGGAAGAGAGACAGACCAGTGGCAGACAAGTGCTATTCAGAGAGGAAGCCTGAGAATTTTCCAGAGGCAAAACAAGATACAAGTTTTCAGAATGAAACACACCCAGTGCTTTGCTTTAACAAGGTGAATTAAAGTAAACCCACAAGTCCACACCTGGACATGTGGCAGTACAATAGCCCAATGTGGGCATAAAGCAAAAATCTCCCAAACTACCAAAAGAGAGAAGACTGCTAACCTATGAAGGAGTGCCAGTTTTTGTTTGTTTGATTGGTTTTTGTTTTAAAAACTACATTTTTATTTTACTTTATTTATGTATTTGGCTGCACAGTGTGGCATATGGGATCTTAGTTCCTCAAACCAAGCAGGGATCGAACTCACGTCCCCTGATTGGAAGCTTGGAGTCTTAACCACTGGCCCTCCAGGGAAGTCCAGTCCCAGGAGTGGCAGTTTTCAGGTGGTGCTTTTTCTGCAGACATTCTACTCCATCTCAAGCCTTGATCCTGAGTGCTAAGGTAGGAGGTTGCTGCTTAAGTCCTTAAGCAGCCACAGATTTTGTCTCGTTGAGCGTTAAGGGGACCTGCGTCTGAGTAGCCACACTCTTGGTTTTGTTCAGTCACTCAGTCATGTCTGACTCTTTGGAACCCCGTGGACTGCACCACACCAGGCTTCCCTGTCCTTCACCATCTCCCAGAGCTTGCCCAAACTCATGTCCATTGAGTCGGTGATACCATCCAACCATCTCGTCCTCTGTCATCCCCTTCTCCTCCTGCCTTCAATCTTTCCCAGCATCAGGGTCTTTTCCAGTGACTCAGTTCCTCACATCAGGTGGCCAAAGTATTGGAGTTTCAGCTTCAGCATCAGTCCTTCCAATGAATATTCAGGACTGATTTCTTTTAGGATTGACTGATTTGATCTTGCAGTCTCAGGGACTCTCGAGCATCTTCTCCAACACCATAGTTCAAAAGCATAAATTCTTCAGCGCTCAGCCTTCTTTGTGGTCCAACTCACACATCCATACATGACTACTGGAAAAAAAGCCATAGCTTTGACTAGATGGGCCTTTGTTGGCAAAGTAATGTTTCTGCTTTTTAATATGCTGTCTAGGTTTGTCATAGCTTTTCTTCCAAGGAGCAAGCATCTTTTAATTTAATGGCTGCAGTCACCGTCTGCAGGCCACCCCCTGCTACCCACCACATCCGAAGATGTACAAGCCGGGGTGTTTCTTGCCACATTTTATAGATGCAGAAGCTCGAAGACCCGAGGGGCTGAATGACAGTGACCTGTTCAAGGCCACGGCTATAGGAGACCGAGGTGAGGCTGCTGCCCGGAGCCTGTGCTCTGTCCACCTCTCCTCAAGGTGGGAAATCAGATAAACAGGCTTCCCGGGTGATCTGGAGTTGTTTGGTGCTAGAACCAAGCCAGGTTCTCTCAATGGGCTCCTACATCCTGGGGAAGGTGATGAGAAGACAGGCTGGTTGTCCTCCTATGCTGACACACAGACTGAAGTCCTGCTGCATTCCTGCTTCTTTGGCCACCTCCCAATTTAAAAAATGACTTGTTTCTTTATTAACATGTTTCTGGACCTAGTTGGTACACTTATGATTTGGTATTGTGTGTTACTTTTTTCTTCAGGTTAGAAAAATTGATACAGATTGGTAGTTTTCTTCCTGCCTAGGTACTTTTTGGCACCGGTTGAATTTCAGAGGTTTAATTTAGTTTCACATTTTCCCCCGTCATTTAGACAAGGACCTAGGAGCTTTGCAGAGGTAGGAATTAGGTTTTTGCCAGTCAGAACATTGGGAAAAGTATCTGAAAGTAGACAGGAGACATACTAGGAAGATTGCTGATTTATGGAGAGAGTCAACTGTGCTTGATATGGGGGTGTGGTGGGTAGATTTCTTATGTAACAAAGTCATCCGGTTTATGCTTTCTTTTTTTCTTTTCTTTTCAATTGGTGTATAATTGTTGGTTTCTGCTGTACAGTGAAGTGAATCAGCTATATATGTATACATATATCCCCTCCCTCTTGGACCTCCCTCCGACCCCACCCACTTATGCTTTCTCAAGAAATAAAGGGATTGAGATGTAAAACAGTATATCAGATAATGTGGCCACCATCATGGCATTTTTATTTCCGTGGCTGTTTCTGTCTTAAATGGGTCTGGTGTTCAGCTGGATGATTGCCTATTCCCAGATTTGGAACTTTGGTTTGTGGAGGCACAGGGTCATGAAGCCTTCTTCACTGGGGAACCTATTTGCTTCTCTTCTGCCGCCCCTCAGAGTGGATGATGCCTCACTTCTAGAGTCCCTTGTCACCCACATCCCTGTCGACCCTTCTCCTTTCTCTCACTGTTTAAACTCAAGGTCAACCAAATAACTAAGACGGTATCAGGATAGGAACCATTCTTAGCACTTGGGTTGGAGAAAACATGTTCATTTTCTTTTCAGCACCAAGAAGGTAATATGAATGGGGTCGTATTTTATGTCTACTGTGGCAGGGGAGTAAAAGCTACCTGGGTTTAAATCTCAGCTCTACCACTGACTTGGGTGTGACCTTGAACGAATCACTGAACCCCTCTGTCTCGATTTCCTTATCTAAAAAACGGGGAATACTAGGAATACCTAACTCAAGGTTGTTAGGATCAAGTGAATTATTACCTGTAAAACTGGAAAACCGGTGCCCAGAACACAGCAAGCCCACGATAAGTGTTGGCAGCTGTTATAATCCACCACTCTGTAAGTTTAACGTGTGTTATCTCTGATCTTCACAACAAACTTATAATGTTAGTCGACCCAACTGAATAAAGACCCTTGAAGACAGAGGCCCATGTATAGACTTTTGTATCAGTTTTACACACACACAACGTGGCCTTGCCTTCGCTTTGAAATACTGGTCTCCTGGGTTTGGTAGCCTTGAAATTAAACCCTGCAAAAACCGGTCCATGAGTCTGATACCCAGGAACAGAGTCCTTGAAGACTCCAGGAGCTTGTCCCCACGCCCCTCCCCAGCCTGGCCCAGGTCACTTCCCTCAGGTCCTGAATGTTGAGGGGTAAGGGTGGTAACATGAAGCAAGGGGTCTCAAAACCCCCAAATCCAGGGGACCTTCATTTAATTATTTGTTTTGTTTATTTTTGGCTATGCTGCGTCTTTGCTGCAGGCGGGCTTCCTCTGGCTGCAGCTACTCTTTGTCGCGGTGCACAGGCTTCTCAGTGAGGTGGCTTCTCTCGTTGCCGAGCACAGGCTCTAGGTACGCTGGCTCCGTAGTCGTGGCCCACGGGCTTACTGGCACATGGACTCTTCCCAGACCAGGGATCGAACCCGTGTCTCCTGCATTGGCAGGTGGATTCTTTTCCACCGAGCCACCAGGGAGATCCTAGAGGGCCTTCTAAACCATCCGTCTCTGGCATCAAATGCCGGGCGCCCTGCTGAAGGTTCAAGGTGCCCTGTTGTTGAGGAGCAGGGTTTAAGGACTGGTGTTAACAAGGCTGGCCAGGCAGTGCTGACCCAGCCTGGGTTGTGACCTCTGTGGTACACTCTTAGAGTGAGAACTTTAATAGCAAGACGTAATAAAGCTTAGGTGTCATAATGAGGTGAGGAAAGGGCAGAGGGCTGTCCTAGCCTGTGCTGATAATGCCTGAGACCCAGTGGTGTCTGCAGGGGGCCTGGAGGCTCAGACACTATCTCATTAATCCTCCCCAAACCCCCACGGGGTGAGCAGGGGGCAGGCGTTCCCCTAGCTCTCGGGCACAAACAGAGCCCTCATGCCACTCGCCCAGGGTCATCCAGGGTGGGAAAGCGCAGCGTATGATTTATTGCTTTTATTGTTGTGGTCTCCTCTCCTCCCTATCCTCCCGCCCCTGTTATTAACAGACTAACACAGAACAGTTTTAATCAGGCGGTTTTCATCCAGTGTCCCTTTCTGAATGCTCCAGTCTGGAAACTCACCAGTGCAATTCCAGAGAGGCAGGACGGGAAGGGGTGAACCCGGGGCCTGTGGGTGGAGCTAGTGGGTCCTTGAGGGCCCCGAGGCACGGGTCCCCTCCCTGCAGGCTCTTGCCCCCCACCCCGTTCCATCACTGGGGTCCTGCTTTCCTGTGACAGTTTCTTGCTTGGGTCCGTGGTCGGGCACAGGGAGTGGGGATGGTTGTGCTTCCGCTCCACTCTCCCGTTGTCCCTCTTCCTAGAGACCCCACCCTCTTAGACACTGTGCCTCGATACACACCCCTCACCCCCAGCCCCGGGATCTTAATTTACCGATGGCTTCTGCTGTCTAACTCAGGAGATGCAGGCCCTGTCCCTACTTTACGCCCGAGGAAATGACCTCCAGGACTGCATTCTCTTCAACACGCCATACCATTGCTCTTAATTAGAGTCCTGCCCTATTTTTTTTCTCTTCTAACTTTCCCTTTATTTGCATAGCTCTTTCATAACAGCTTTGTCGAGATATAATTTACACACCATACAGTTCACTGTATAAAGGATAGGGTTCAGTGGTTCTTAGTATATTCGCAGAGCTGTAAAGTGTCACCACAGTCCGTATTAGAACATTCAAATCATATCAAAAAAGAAACCTTGTACCTTTTAGGTCCTACTTCCCCAGCCTGTCACTCCTCAACCCTCCAGCCTTACGCAACCACAAATCTCTTTTCTGTATTTGTAGCATTCCCTGTGCCGGACCTGCGTATGAGTGGAGCGATATAAGATGTGGACTTTTGTGACTGGTCTCTCTGACTCGGCTTAATGTTTCCAAGGCCCACCCGTGTTGTAGCATGTATCAGGACTCTGTTCCTTGGTAGAGCCGAGTGATACGCCCTTGTGTGAGTGTGCCACGCTTTGCTTACCCATTCACCTGCTGATGGGCATTTGGGTTGTTTCCACCTTTTTGGTGGAATAACGAATAATGTTACCATAAACTTCCAGGTGCAAGTGTTTGTGTGGGTGTATGTTTTCATATCTGCTGGTTATGTAGCTAGGAGTGGAACTGCCAGGTCTGATGGTAACTCTGTTTGTTTGCAAAATTATTGTCCTGTCTCCACAGTTCCCAAAGAAGTGAATGGAGGTTCTAATTTTTCCACCTGGTAGGCAACACTTGTTATTTTCTTTCCGAGTACAGGCGTCTTAGAGGGTATGGGGGCTTCCTTAGTGGCTCAGACAGTAAAGAATCCACCTGAAATGCGGGAGACCTGGGTTTGAACCCTGAGTTGGGAAGATCTCCTGGAGAAGGGAACGGCTACCCACTCCAGTATTCTTGCCTGGAGAATCCTCATGGACAAAAGAGCCTGGTGGGCTATAGTCCATGGGGTGGCAAAGAGTCAGACAAGACCGAGTGACTAGGCACAGCCCAGCACCAAGGGTATGAAGTGGTAGCTCATTGTGGTTTTGATTTGCATTTCCTTGATGGCTAATGATGTTGAGCAACTTTTCATGTGCTTATTTGCATTTGCTTTTTCTTTTTTTTTTTTGGAGAAATATCTATTTAGATCCCTTGCCCATTTTTTAATTAGATAATTTGTCCTTTCGTTACTGAGTGGTAAGGATTTTCCCGCATTTTAGTCCATTATCAGATACGTGATTTGTATGTATTTTCTTCCATCCTGTGGGTTGTCTCTGCACACTCTTGAGGGTGTCCTTTCCATGTGTCACTAGTCCAGTTGATCTGTTTTTTTCTCTGGTTGCTTGTGCTTCTGGTGTCAGATGTGTTGCCCTACTGGCCACCCGCTGGGACACGGGCCCACTGCAGCTAACCTCAGGAATAGATGCACGTAGTCAGGATCAGCACCGCCCTCAGACGGGAAGCAAGCTCTGAGGTTGCATGGCTCTTCCCAGGTGGCCAGAAGTTAAGCGGCAGTGCCGGAAGCCACCCTGGCCAGCGGCTCACAGCCACGTCCAACACGTCAGGGCAGCGCCATGGGGTCAGCGGAAAGGACACACTCTGCCCCCAGGCTGGACACCAGAGAGCCTGCTCCCAACACGGTGCTGAGTCCCTCTGCGTCCAGAGTGGTTACTTGGCAACTGTTGGCTCATTCCTCCCATCTTACTTTCTACGTTTTACTAATTAAGGAGACAATCTGAATGAAAATAAATTAGAATCATGACTGGGAGGTAATGTAATGAATCTACCTCCCCAAGGCCTGACTTTCTTTGCATTCAGAAAATGACTCAAAGTTACAGCAAGCCTGAATTCTCTCCCTGCGTATTCCTTGTAAGAAACCCCTCAAATCTCAGGAGTTGTCTTTATTTTATAAAGAACCCCTGACTTGCCCTTTATTGTCATATTTGGGGTGAAGAAGTGTATTTTCTGGGGCTTTAGGTGGTGATAGTGGTAAAGAACCCGCCTGCCAATGCAGGAGACATAAGAGATGGGGCTCTGATCCCTGAGTCAAGAAGTTCCCCTGGAGGAGGGCAGGGCAACCCACTCCAGTATTCTTGCCTGGAGAATCCCATGGACAGAGGAGCCTGGTGGGCTACAGTCCATGGGATAGCAAAGAATCAGACATGACTGAGCAATTTAGCATGCTCACAGTGTATTTTCTAGGTGAAAGAATTTTTAGCTTTATTTTTGTTTCAAGCGTTTTTGTCCATCTGTCTTATGTGTTTCAGAGGAAGGAAGTCAAATCGCCGTGTAACTTGGTAAGGTGTTTCTGTGATCAGGTGGCCTCTTGAGCAAGTTTGGCGTGTCAGAATGACTGGAGCTAAGCTGCTGTCATCATTGGTTAGGATAGTGTTCATGGCTGATTCCTCGCTGTGTGCTGGTGTATAATAATTTCCTCCTGTGTTTTCTTTGCTGAGCCCTTGCACGCAGCCTGTGCTGTTTGACCAGCACTTGCTCCCAGTGCCAGGCTGCATGTGGGGTCTTAGCTCCTGGACCAGGGATCAAACCCACACCCTCTGCGTTGGAAAATGAAGTCTTAACCATGGACCACCAGGGAAGTCCCAACAATAGGCCTTAATCACCTTCTCTTGTGCAGTGTCAGTGCGCTGACTGGGTCAGCACTCAGCAAATGTTGGTTTGGATGAATATAATACTAAAATCCACAAAAGGGAAGTCTCCAGCTATCCTTATACTCTAAACCCATCAACTTTTAAAATTCGTTGTCTCCTTGCATTCTTTGCCCGTCTGCAGATGGTATTTTTGAATAGGTGTTGCCTTATGAATACACTTTTCTTACGATTTCATACATGGTACTTTTTATACCCTGTTATCTTCATCATTATCTTCTTAGGGTTGTACAGTATCCCATAAATTAAGCATGTTGTTTGGTTTGATTATATACTCTTAGGGAAATCTTTTTTCTCTCTACGTTTTCATAGCTTGGAGGGGGACTACTTGAAGATTTTATCATGTAAAGTTGTTACTGTTCAGTCACTAAGTCATGTCTGACCCTTTGTGACCCCATAAACTGCAGCACACCAGGCTTCCTTGTCCTTCACTATCTCCCAGAGATTGCTCAAATCATGTCCATTGAGTCAGTGATGCCATCCAACCATCTCATCCTCTGTCGCCCTCTTCTCCTCTTGCCCTCAATCTTTCCCAGCATCAGGGTCTTTTCCAGTGAGTTGCCTCTTTGCATCAGGTGACCAAACTATTGGAGCTTCAGCTTCACCATCAGTCCTTCCAGTGAATATTCAGGGTTGATTTCCTTTAGGATTGTGTTTCTTCTTTTATTTAGTTAGTTTGTTTTTGACTTATTTGTTTTAGATTAATTCCTCAGTATTTTCTCTAAAAATGGAATTATGGGGGAAAGGAAGTCATAGGATCTCGGGTTTGTTGCATGTTGCTAGACAGATTCCACCCGAGTCCACGTGCGCCCAGCAGCCCTCCCCTGTGGTTAGCACTGATTTACGTTGGTGGTTTTACTGTGCATTAATCCACAGTAAGGCTGACGGTCTCTCAGTTTTCTTACTATAACCTATTGATGTCTATCCTATAATCATCATTTCATTCCTTTCTGCTACTGATAACATGGAGACGTTTTAAGAATATCTTGTTCTTTCTGCCTCCTTTTGTTATTCTCAAGCTTCCCTAAAGGGCTTCCCTTAACTCAAGTTGCCTCATCAATTCTCAGAATAGCTTACGGACAGCCAAACTGAGCTTTTCTATGCGTTGCTATACACCTGTTCCAACAGTTTATCGAGTGAGTCCTTTCTCCATTCTTATGTTGCCCTGGTCTACGTCATATTAAGACCTTATAACAACTTAAATGTGTTTTTGGAATTCCGTTTCCACTTGTTCCATTTTTCTAGTTTAAGACTGGCACCACGTAGCTTTGTTGATTTTGTGGTTTTATAGTTGTTTGTAAAACTGGGAGAATGAGAAGCCCACTTTGCTTTCCCCTCCATCATGTTTCTTCTTGATTTAGTAACTCTTTGGTGTGTACAGGCACCAAACCCTTACCTTCTTTATAGTAGGAACAATCAGGTGTCCTTTATTACATCTTGCAATTAAAATAAAACTGTGTCCGTGGACTTCTGTGTGGAGCTCAGTTCTTGTCATCAGGTAGTGGTATGAGTCACTTTGAGTCATTTTTAGAACAGAACATTTTCAGATGGTTTTCTATAGGCTATTGGATACTTTTTTCTTTTTTAGAAAATAAAATTTAACTTAGGAAATATATCCTCACCTACTTGGAGTCAGAATTGGAAGTTCTAAGTGAAGGTCTATAAAGTCAGACCTGGGATAGACACAGGGCTATATCTAAGTTTCAACATAATCATCTGACCAAATTCAGTGCCTGGAGATGTTCAGGTGAAAAGGTGGATTTGAAATGCTTGCTGCTTTGCACAGCTTCCGACAGGCAGCTTCTCAGTGGTTCTTTGGTACCAAGAGGAAGCAAAAAGGGTAGACGTGGTTCTTGGTTTTTCTCTAAAAAGTGATGCCCATGGCAGAAGACCATGTTCAGAAAACCAGAGTCCTCAGCAAAAGAAACACTGGTTTTAATCCTCAGACAATTCCCACTTCGAAGTTTCCAGCAAACAGCAGCAACAGCCAGCTCCTTTTCTGTGTCTGTCTGTGGTACTTTCTGTTCCCATTGCTATGACAACCGGGGGAGAAAAACTGTGTTCGAGGCCCTCTGGATTCTAGCTCCAGAAGGAGGTTCAAGATGTTTGTTCAAAGAGCAAAAGAGAGCTGTTTCTTTGTACATAGAAGAGAAAAAAAAAATAATCCTTATGATTCAAGAGAGAAGCGGGTGGAGCTGTCCTTTTCCACTCTTTCACATAAATTATAAGTCTTGACCGCAGCCACCACACCTTTTAAGAAAAGGTCCGGGGCTGTGAAACCCTGTACCGCACTGACACCCTACCCTAGTCGACGGGCGGCGAGAGGACAAAAGGAAGGAAGTTTCCCTTTTAAGTCCCCAGGAATTTTTTGATGAGATAATATTACAGACCAAAATGTCTCTCCTCCTATTCGTTCCGTGTTTGGCTCCAGTGTAACAGTAACCCACTTAGAAGCAGGCGGCCCTTTTGAAGTTATTTTAAACTTGCAGCAGAGTGTGGAGATATTGTAACCTTGGATAAGAGCTCCACCAGCCCCGGTTTCAGTTTTGCCCTTTCAGACATGTGGAAAGCGCCCTGGTATATCTCAAGGATTTTGTACTGAGAGCTTCTTAAAGAGCGGGTCTTGGTTTCAAAGCCTGGCTTGATGTCCTGTCCCCAAGGGAAAGTGGTTCTGTTTTCTTCAGTTATTTAACCTTGTCTGACATAGCCTTTCGGCTTTGAAGTTCCCTCTAGTCTTTGTCCATTAAGAAAACAGTGAAACCCTGATAGCCAACCCCATCAGGCTCCGAGAAATTTGAAGAAGGTTCATCTTCATATTTCAGCATGAAGCCAGACGCTTGATTCCTGGCACCGCCGGTGGCCAGGACTCTGCTCTACTCATTGATAGCCATTTGGCCCTGAGCAGCTCCTTGTGGGGAAGTGCAGGTCGGTCGTTCGGCACCCCTCCTGGAGGTTATAGGATCTGTCTGCGTCTGGGAGAAAACCAGGGCCCCTTGTGTCTGCCACCTCTGCAACACCCAAGTCCTCGTCACACCCTGGTGCCACCCGGAAGTTATTTTGGGCTGTGGGGGTGGCGTGGGCTGCGGGTCCTCTCTGCACCACTCTCCCTGAGTCCCCCCGAGCTGTGTTCCCGCCATCGCCAACCCTGGGCCTGGGGGCTCCCGAGAGCCATCCCAGACGGCCCTCCTCCAAGGCCACGGTCCTGTGCAGGTTGCCTGCGGGGTCTCTCTTTGGCCCGATGGAATACTTCCCTGCAGGACCCAGAGAATCGGCTGGAACACCTAGAGGAAGGTGTTTTGTCCAGCAGTGCCTGCAAAGATCCTAGCCAAACTGAAGCACGTGTACATTTATAACGGGCAAAGGGCACTTCATGGCTTTTAGTAAAAAGAGGCTTCCTCCAGGGCACCTGTTGCCATTCCCGATTGCTCTTCTCAGAGGGAACTATTTTCAGTTATTTAGTGGTTTCTTCTATTGTTCACCTCAAGGAATATTTCTAAGTTTCTGTCAATTTCTAAATAGCATGCTTATACTGCCTCATATTTTAGCCCATTTATACGTTTTTTGTCTTCCTCCTATGGAAGATGGACATTTTGTTCTCTTACCCGCCTCATCCCTTCCCCAGCCCCAACCTTTCCGCCTCCCCGCCCCCCGCATCGCCCCCTGTCACACATTTCCCATCTCTGCATTTTCCCAGTGTAGTCACATGATAATTAATGCCTAGATCGGGATTTACATTTTATGGCTGTCACTATTCCCAAGCAGGTCCTGCATGCCATGCCCTGCTGTGGTTTACAATTCTGGCGTTGACGTTTTGGTTTTTTTCCGGAGCTAATAATTGTCCCCTTTGCCTCCATTGCTTCAGTTTGCTGTATAATTATCACATTTCATTCTCCTGTTCAGAACTCTAACACTCTGCCCAGTACTGCCAGACCCCCTGGGTGATGACCCAGGCTGCTGCTGTTGTTTGCTTATTATCTGGTGCTGTCTGCAGTGCTCATCCTTCTGGCCCCATCTGGGCTGCTCGCCCGGCCAGCCAGTGGCATAGCTGTCATCCTGGGATTTCCCTCTATTTTTCTTCTCTGTTGGGTTCCCTGTGACCTTGATCCAATGCCTGCTTATTCCTCACTTTATTCCTTCATCTTATCCGAGGTGACAGCAACTTCTGAGGTCAGACCAGGGTGAGAGAATTTGAAATTTATCCTCTATTCCTCATCCCCCTCCACCACCCTGATAAAGCCCTGTCGTGGGCCTGCCCCAGGGAAGGGAGGCGGCGTTGTGTTCCCTGCACTTCACTTCGAGAGTGCTGTCCGCCCCTGCCAGCCCGGCTGTGGTGACCAAGAAGGAGCAGCCTTTGCTCCTGTGCTGTTGCTAGGAAATCCTGAGGTCGCCAGTAAAGTCCTGGGAATGTGTTGGTGACTTGGGGATCAATGGCTGTAAGAGCCGCCTCCACTAAAGTTCATGCAGTCGTTTGCTGAAATTCTGACCTGTTTTGTCCTGCTCCCTCACCTAGGCAAACAGAGGCCCAAATGACTTCCAAGCAGAGCTGAGGCGTGGTAGCAGTGGTCATATATTGAGCACCTTTTGGGTGCAAGGCTGTGGGTGGGGTGAAAGGGGACCTCTGAGAAGACTTCTAGAAGCAGCTGCCCATCCCTGAGGAGATGGTGAAGGAACTGTGGCAAGCACCATGTAAAGCGTTTGGGAACACAGGGGTGCAAGCCTCTAGCTGTACTGGTGCATTTAAGAAAGCTCCATGGAAGGGCTGACCTTGAAACTGGTCTTGAAGGACAGAGGATTCTAGGCAGAAGTGTGACTTGCAAGCGAGCGTGACCTGCCTAGAGAAAGAGAAGAAGGAGAGGACTTTCCCACTGATGGAGCGTCTGCTGTGCGACTATGATGATGTGTTCTATCTCATTGAATCCTCACAGCACCCTGTTGAGGCAGATGCTGCTGTTCCCATTTTACAGATGAGCAAGTAGAGGTTTACAGAAATTGAATCATCTGCCCAAGGAGATGTGCCTCATAAGAGGCAGGTTTTAAAACATGGTTACATGATTCCAAAGCTCACATCCTCTCCACCCCCCCAAACACCCCTCGGAACAAAATCAGGAGGAAAACAGCAAGAGGCACAACTTCTTCTTTTTAAAAAAAAAAAAAAAACTCTGTGATTTATCTGCACCAGGTCTTAGTTGTGGCACTCAGGATCTTCAGTCTTTGTTGTGGCCTGTGGGATCTAGTTCCCCGACCAGGGATTCAGCCTGGGCCCCCTCCATTGGGAGTGCAGAGTCTTAGCCACTGGACCACCTGGAAAGTCTCTAGACACAGCTTCTTAATGTCAAGCCTCACTGTAGAGGACCAGCTGGGAATTTGCCTTCAGTTAACTTAAGCAAGAATGTTGACATCACAAAGTTATTCTGAGAGCGCCAAGAGCAGAGTTACAACACAAGACAGATCTTCTGTTAAATCCTCACAGTTTAGGGTAGCTTGTGAATTACTGGCATTGTTCTTCTGTGGACCCACCTAGGAGTTTTCCTGATCTTCTCATCATTTCAGGCTGCCCTTCCCCTCTTTAAGTATTCTGTCTCCAGTGAATTTTTGTCAAGCTCTGTTCTAGTTTTCTGAGTCTTTTTTTTTTTTTTTTTCTTTATGCTTTTGTTAGCTTTGGGTTGGCCAGAAAGTTGGTTTGGGTTTTCCCGTAAGATGTTACAGACCCCATAGCATGGAGCCCTTGGAAAAAGAGGACCCCAGGATGTGAATGTTTGGAGACCTAGGGCGGCAGGCACTTCTGGAAGCTGATGTTGTCATCAGGGCTGAGTTGAGAAAGACCCAACTAGACAGTATCTGGCAGGTGGATGGAAGAGACCAGTTACACCTGGGACATGGCTGAGATTGCGTTCCCAGGCCGGGCAGTTCAGGCCTCTGGAAATACAAACTAGAGTAAGGAACTCTAAGGAACTCGGCAGAGAAAGAACTCCGGAGAGGAGCTCAAAAGTCAGTGGAGACAGCGAGGTCGGTTTTGGATGCGCTGAGATGCGATCTTGGGGGCCCTTTCACCCTCCCCAGGGAAAACAAACCACCCATACCAACCCATGACACCCGCCGGCACTTTACAGAAATTCCTTTTGGTTTTTAAGTCTTTGATCCTTGTTCAGAAGTCAACACCCTTGACAGAGCTGACACTTAGAGCTGCTCACAGTCACCCCAGCAATGGTCTGAAAGGGAGTCTGGGGGTTGGTAGGGGAGTGGGAGGGCATGGCTGCCGAGAAGGGGAGGGTCTGCAGGTGGGGTGCAGGCCAGGGCTCCAGGGGGACCTCAGTGTGTGGGAGGCGTGTGCAGTGGGGGTTTCTGCGAGCTCAGGGCACCCCCTTGCTGTCCCTCCCATGCCTGCATGTCCTGTTCCATAGCTTGAGCCTCTGCCCAGTCTGCCAAAGGGCCCCGGTTTTTCCTCCAGCTCCTGCTGCTCTGGTTTCCTGGTACCGCCCTCCCATGCCCCCTCTTCTCCCTCTGTCCCTCCATCTCCTCCCCGTCAAAGCCCTTGCTGTTGGCATCAGGCGTGTCAGCGTCAGGCTTGAGTCACGTCTATTTAAGTTCGTTTCTTCTTCACTCGTGTACCTGTGCTGTCCCTGACCCAGCATCTCTCAGGATGTGCCCCATGAGAAAGTGTGAGCACCGTAAGCGCAGCATGGGCTGACCCTCAAAGGGTAGGGAACACTGGTTTCAGCAACGGTTAAAACCCTTTTTTTAAACCTCAGGCCACTGCAGAGCTTTAATTTCCAGATGTAGATCCCGAATTCGCCTGCCCCGTTGCTCCGCCTTCCTGCTTGTGCGGAACTGTCAGTCATGGGGCGGGGCTAGGACTCTGAGGACAGGGTCTCCTGAGGGACACAGGGCTGGCTTAGACTCCAGAGGAGTGGAAATCACTGTTGTCTTACACTGTGGATCTCCGCGTTGACTGAGGACAGTAGTTTCTGAGTAAACTCTTGGGACATTAAATATGTGTGTATATATATATATATATATATTTAAACATTTATTTAATTATTTGGCTGCACCGAGTCTTAGCTGTGGCATGCAGGATCTAGTTCCCTGACCAGGGGTTGAACCCTGGGCCCCGGCACCGGGAGCTGAGTCTTAGCCACTGGACCACCAGGGAAGTCCCCCCAAAAGCTTTTTTATTTCAGTAAAATTGACATCAAATTTACCATTTAAGCCATTTTAAAGTATACAATTCAAGGTCCCTCTGAATGTTCATAAATACCAAAATTCCTTCTCTAAGAAGAAAATTAGATAGGAATTTGGCATGTATCCTTTCTAAAAAAAATTTTTTTGAGAATTTATATTCATAAATATATCAGTAAAAAATGCATTTAAAATTTTGTGTGTGTCAAACTGTATATACTTTTCAATTTCATTTTGTATGTCACTGTGATTCGATATGTCTGTACTAGTCTATAGATCAGCCTCATTTCTTTAAACTGCTTTGTAAGATTCAAAATCTGAATAAAGCACAACTTACGAATCCTCTTTAAAAAAAAATCAAGTGTACAGTTCAGAGGTGTTTAGTCCATTCACAATGTTCACATATCAATGACTATCATGGGACGCCAAAACATTTTTATCCATAAAATGAGTGGGGGATTAGGAGGTTTTAGTTTCCTATTTGCTGCTGTAACAAGTTACATCAAACCGAATGGGTTAAAGCAACACAGACTTACTCTCGCATATTTCTGGAGGTCAGAAGTGAAAAAAATGGGTTGGCAGGGCTACATTCGCTCTGGAGGCTTGCGAGAGAATCCTTTTCCTCGTCTTTTCTAGCTTCTGGAAGCCAACCACCTGCTTGCCTTGGCTCTTGGCTCCCACCTCCATCTTCAAAGCAAATCACTCCAACCTCTGCTTCCCTGGTCATGTCTCCCCTATTTCCACGATTTCCCCCTTTCCTTGTAAGGACCCCTGTGATTACATTGGGCTTAGCCAGGTAATCCAGGACATCAAAGTTCATCACATGTCTAAGTCTCTTGTGTCTTTTAAGATAACATATTCCCAGGCTCTGTAGATTAGGACATTGATCTATTCTGGCTAACAGGGTGGGTTCTTCATGTCAGGAACCTAAAGACATATTTCTTGCGGTTATTTAAAGAGCTTAGCACCGTGATACACCCCTTAACATCGTGGTAGGTTAGGTTTATCTTCGAGGACCTCCTCTTCTTGGATGGTTATCAGGGATTCTTCCGTCTGATACCAGACTCAACACTGAACTGTGAGCGTAAACGGCAGCATCATTCTGTGTTCAGGCTTCCACCGACGTCACTTTTCCTGGTAAAAATTTGACCAGCTCTTCTACCTATCTCTGATTTTGGGCTTTGCCAAATTTTGAAGAAAACCTCAAAAGAATGTCACCCGTCTCCCGGTAACCAGGAGTGGCCTTTAAACGGCCTGTTAATCTTATTGCCGATGCCGCCCCACGGCGAGTGGTCTCTCCATAAATCCCTTCCTTTTCCAGGTCCTCTTGCGTCAGCTGAAGTAGATCTGTTGTTCAGGTCTGGAAGCCAGATAGTCTGGGATACTGCCGCTGAGCGTCACGGCATTTCACAGTGATGTAGACCGGCCCTTACGTGGGGGTTAAGCTGCTTCTCTTTTTCTGCTTTCCATCAGATGGCATCCGCCTGGGGTGACTGCTCCCTACAGAGCAGTGAGACAGCGTCCATGCAGTCTATTTGTAGCGGTCCTACCGTGTTCTCCCTAGGGTTCCGCTCATTATGCTGAAATCCCATATGCTTTCCGGTTTCGAGGTTGCTCTTGACTGTGGCGTCTGAGACGGGCACCGCGGGAGCCCCGCAGGCCTGCAGCCTGCCCACTGAAGCTTTCTCCCCACTTGTTTCCCAGATGCACCCACTGGGCCTGTGTAACAACAATGACGAAGAGGACCTGTATGAATACGGCTGGGTCGGAGTGGTGAAACTGGAACAGCCGGAGCTGGACCCGAAACCATGCCTCACTGTCCTCGGCAAGGTAAGCCCCTGGCCCTCCCCCAACCTGCCCCGGTTCTGACCGGTGCCATCCACGCCCTCAAATAGCCAGGTGTGGAGAAGAGCCCTTTTGGCACCGCGCTCTTTCCTGGCTGAAGTCGTGTGTTGGGGCAGCACCCCCGCGCCAGGGTGGCAGCGGCTTGGACACTGGTGGCAGCCGCAGCCTCAGAGTGGCCTCTGCCCTTGCCCGCCATGTGGCCTCGCGCAGGTCTCTCGCCCTCGGGGATTCCCAGTTTCTTATCGGCAAACTGGGTTGATCATAGAGATTCACAGTCCTTATCTTACAGCCCTGGGGCCAGATATTTCAGAATTCTGAGATTTGGGGGGGTTAGAAAGGTGCTCAGGTGCACATATCTTGTATTAAGGAGCCACCTTCAGTAACCGAACACACGCAGAGCCTGGTAGCTGCCTGCATGGATATTCACACCTAGTGGGACAACTGGAATCTAAACAGCCTGGTGTTAGCTCAGGGCCTTGCTGTTTTGCTGCCAGCTGAGTTATGGAAAAATCTGGGGGCTGTGGAGCTTTTTTGGTTTCCGAATGGCAGACATCAATTACGGTCCTGTCTTAGAACTTACCTCACAGGACGGTCAGGAGGTGAGATGAGAGACAAAACGTGTAGCAGAGAGAGGGCTCCAGAAACTTCTGCTGCCATTGACTGTTTTGTTCTTCCACTTAGAAGTACTTTATAAGAACAAAAAACAACTCTTTTAGGGTCAGCATTACCTCTGGTTGTGGTATGAGATAAAAGATAGAGGTCCATTGATTTTGGAAAACCATATGTCAGTGATGTCAAAATACAACAGATGACATCTTGTTTTAAACCGGATCGTTTTGGTAAAGAGAAAGGTCTGGAGAAAGCTGCTAGGATTTTGGTTGGAGGAGCGGCAGTACAGCCTAAGGATAAGTGTTATTGCCTGGATGTTTTTTTATCTTCTCAGAAACAGCTGTCTAGGTATCACGGGGAGAGAACTGGCGGGGGCGGTGGGGGGAAACAGTCCTGGTTCTGACCTCCTGAGGAGATTCACCCCAGAGCAGAGTGGTTCTGATACAGGGCACTTGAGAGCCTTTTCCAACACATGAAAATGTCCCAGGGGACTTGCCTGGTGGTCCAGTGGCTAAGACTCCACGCTCCCAATGCAGCAGGCCTGGGTTCAATCCCTGGTCAGGAAACTAGATCCCACCTGCCACAACGAAAAGTTTGCATGCTGCCGCTAAAGATCCCGCATGCCGCAACTGAAGACCCGGCAAAGCCAAATAAAGAGCTAAATACGAAAATGAAAGAGAGAAGGAAAATGTCCCAGTCAGTGTTTCCTTGAAGACTTTTGGACCAGGAGACCCTCACGGATCTGTGATGTTTCTGTCCCATCTGTCTTCTTGGGTAGCTTCCGACCACTTGTCAAGTTCCCCTGCCTTCTTGGTTTGATTTTGGCTGTGCTGAGTCTTCATTGCCGCGAGGGCTCTTCTCTAGTTGCAATGCACGGGCTTCTCATTACAGTAGCTTCCCCTGTATCGAAGCGCGAGCCCTAGGGTGCGTGGGCTTAGTTGCTCTGAGACATGTGGGCTCTTCCCAAATCAGGGATCGAACCCGTGTCTCCTGCACTGGCAGGGGGATTGTTTACCACTGAGCCACCAGGAAACACCCTCCCCCCCGCCCCACCCCCCAACCACCCTTTTAGAGAAGAAGAAGGAAAAACAAAAAAACCCCCACAGGGACTATTGCCTGTTTGGTTTACAATTCACGAAGTCGACTCGATGTGTTTCAGGCGGCCCAGGCCCCATCCTTCATCGTTTAAATAGGTGGCCATGCTGCCTAATGATGCTAAGAGAGCAGCAACCCCCTCGAGAAAATGTTAGTGTTTTCCTAGGAGGAATGCCAACCACATCCAGGGCTTGGGCACAGTGCTCTCCTTGTAGCTAACACTCCCCCAATAGGATATTTTCCTTTGTACTGAAGCTGCTGCTCTGCAGGGCTCAGCAGCTCGGCCGCAGTCCGGTGGGCCTCCACCCGCGCGTCTGTTACGTCTGTAAATGGGCTGGAACATGGCCTCCTCGGCCCCACCCGCCGTGGTCCCCTGGGGCCCGAGCGGTGTTGAAGTCACTCCAAGAACCCAGCTGCTGCTTCTCTACCTGGAACAGCCATGGAGTGGGTGTGACTTGCGTTGTGTATGGCTTGGCCTGCCTGCCCGCGAAGCCAGAAGGAATAGAAACTCTTGACGTATACTGCACCATTAAGTATCTGTCATGTTTATTCCTTCACCAAGTATGTATTGAATGCAGGACCTCAGCACAAGATTCCGCCTGCTTGCAAGCAATAGGCCGTCCCCGACCCCTTGTCCCTGCCGCCATGGTTCTGTTTGGAGGGGCTGTGTGGTGGCCAGGCAGTATTCACATGTGGTTAGTGACTGAAATTTGGCTTAACACCCGCATAAAATCATGAGCAAAACCGCCAGGGCCAGAGGTAGCAGGGCAGTTTCGCATTTGCCCAAAACCTGGACTGACTGAGGAGGTACCCGGAGTCAAGCCTCTCTCCCTGTCTCCTTCCTCACCTCGCTCCCTCCCTCCCTCTCTTCTGCCCTCTCACCTTCTTCTTCAGAAGTTTTTTTTCCAGCTTCAGTTTTATTTACTTTGCCAGCTGCCCTTTCTTTCTTCCCGAGCCCCCAAGCAAGCACAGTGGCAAGAGGGTAACGCGGGATGAGCAGGGTGGTCCACCCCACCACGGACGCTCGGCGTGGTTTTCTGCACTCAGGCGTGTTTCCCTCTGCTCTCAGCAGCTAGGGCAAGAAGGAGGTGGGCAGCCAAGTCCCCGTGGGCGTGCGGGTGGGCCCCCTCCTCCTCCTGTGGATGTTGAGACTTGTTGAAAACCATAGAAGGGAGGGTCCGCCAGCATCTGGAAGGGCCTGTACCGGGAAGGGGAGACACAGACCCCTCTCCCTCCCCGTCACCCACGCCCTTCACCTACCCGCCCACAGAAAATGCCATGGGGCGAAACGCTGCAATACTGGAGGAATGTCCTAAATTAAAACAACGTTAAATGCCTCTCCAGGAGTTCAAATAAAGTTTCATTTTAAGAGTGAAAGACATAAACTCATCACCTGGGTTTATTACTGAGTGCTTTTGAACTCCTCAAAAAAAGGGAACACTGTAAACTCAAGAGAGAAAAGTGATTTACGATCCTCTCCTTATAATCTTTTTGATTCTGGAGGAGGCAAAGGCAGACAGTTGGATCAGCTCGGGGCCTGGGGGGGTTGCAGAGTTGGGATGGGGGTAAGCCGCCCTACCCCACCCCGCCCCCCAGAATGCAGCTGGCCAGGGTTCCAGGCCAGACCCCGGGCAAGTCCCTTCCACTTCCTGGGCCTCTCTCTTCCACATCATGTGACAAGGCTGTCCTGGGTTCCTTTCTCGTCTGATATGTTGTACTTCTGTATCATATTAAAAAGCTTCCCTTGAGATTCTACCTTTCAGAGATTTCTAGTTGCAACACTGAAACACTGGCTGTGTTACCCGCAACGATCTAAGTCTTCAGAAATTAAAACAGAATAAAGTAGACATTTCTGAGCAGCTTGCTTTTGAAAGTAAGGGTCTTCAACCATCTCCAAAGTTGGAAGAGTCTGTGTTTAGGCCCCAGGCATTTCAGCCCTTTAATTCAAGCAGTATTTATTGTATAAAGCATCCTATGGGATAGGTAAGACATCGTCCGGCCACCGCATGGACAGCCTCGTGGCAGGGAACATACCAGACTTGCTCAGATCCAACACAGCCTGCTCAGCCTGGAGTCACCAAACATGGAAGCAGGGCAGAGCTCCGTACCCCACACCCTACGCTGGAGGGGGCTCTTAGGGTTCTGAAGCACAGGATGGTCAACAGATTTGAACTTGGCTTTTGCAGTCCTCAGGAGGATAGCAGGAAGTTAGCAGAAAGACAAGAAAAGCAGGTGGCTTAAGTCAAAGAGAACCTAGCTTTGGCTGAGTGGCCTTGGAAAGGTCCCTTCAGATTTGGGGGCCTGTACTCACCCGGGCTCACGCCGCCCCTGTCATCGTGGTGGGAGTTCTGCGGGGAGCCCCGAGCGCAGCGCCCAGCCCTCAGTGGACGCCCCGCGAGGGTGTGACAGCAGCCCTCGTGTGCTGGGTACTCACCGAGAGCCGAGGGCGTCCCACGCAGCGTCTCCTCCCATCGTCAGGCCAACCCCGGGGCCGTGTCTAGATCCCCATCCTGTGCTGAGGACATCTCAACGTCTCCTGAGATCAGATGACTCCCAGGGGCTGAGCCAAAATCTGAGATGAGGCCTGTCCCGCCGCCTCTCCGATGGTGGTGTCTTCCTCTTGGCTCCTGTTGTCTTTGGCGGTTTCTCTGCATTTAAGAATTGGATGCACTTCAGTGGTTACTGGCCACGTGAGGAGTGCTGGTTCTTTTGAGTAGAAACCCCGCTTGAGCTGTGTTGAGCCCACAGCTGGATCCACTCCTGAGGTTCTGAATGTCGTCAGGGAGCCCGAGATGGGGGTGCTGTGCTCCACTGCAGCTGCCGACCATGAGGCTCAGTGCCGGGGTCCCTCCCCGAGTCTTCTGGGCATCTGCTTCATTTCACTCCCACTCGCTATCTCCTGCGGGGGAAACAGCACCCTAATATCCCTTGATCCGATGCATCTTGGATCAGGTGCTCCCTTTAGTCTGTCAGCTGTGATCTGGGGCTGGGAACATGCTGGAACTGCCCAGCTGTGTGTGTGTGTGTGTGTGTGTGTGTGTGTGTGTGTGTGTGTGTTGCGGGGGCAGGGGTGGTGGAAGATGCACTTTGAAGAAGGAAGCTGGCGAGGGCCAGCTCTGGGCTACTGTGCCTCAGCAGCCCCTGCGGGCACCAGGTCACATGTGCACTCACAAGCCGCCCCCGCTCTGGTTCCTGCACCCGGAGGAGCTGCTTCCTCTTGTCCTGAACTGAGGGCCGTCCCCAGAAGCCAGTGGCTGGACGGGCTGTGTGAGGGGGTGATGCAGGCAGGGAGTGTGGGAGCAGGTTCCTTGGCGGGTATTGAAAGCTGCTGGGGCATGAAGAGGCTTTGAGATGACAGGGTTTCATCTCCATCCCCCAGGAAGCTGGGAGCCACTGAAGGTTTGCCGGGGAGTTTGCTTGGCAGTGGTGTCTAGGTCTAGGGAGAGGGTCAGTCAGGTTACTGTGCTGGCGGGTGTTTCCGGAGCTGAACGGGCCCAGACACCAAGGCTTTGGGAGCTCTGATGAGGCTTTAGCCGATGATGGTGACCTCGCGTTCGCCCTCAGATCTCCCAGCTCTCCACCCAGCCTCTTCTGCTTCCACCTGGGGCGGCCTCCTGGCCGAGCACGGTGGGCAGACACTGCTGGGAACCACCGTCCCGTGAGACTGAGCTGCGGGAAACCCAGGGGTGAGGGGTCGGTGGAGAACGGAACCCCACGGCCAGCCCTCGGAGTGTTTCTTGGTAACTTCTTCTAGAGAACAGATCCCTTGGTGCCCAAAGCGACTGCAAGACAGAAAACAGAATCAAAGGAATTTACTGTTTTCAAGACAGCCGGGGGGAGCGGGAACACATAACAGTTAAGATTTGGGTTTAGTCACCAAACTAACCTGAATTTAAAGCCCAGTTCCAGCCCCCAGATCCACGTGGCCTGGGACGGTCACCAAACCCTTCTGCCCGATTCCACCTTCCGGAGATAGGAGGGACCTCGGGGGAGAGTGCATGTCGGGTTCACACACAGCCAGAGACACAAATCAACTAGCAGCTCTTGGTGCCCAAGCTCCCTTTCTTTCTCCCTCCCCGCTTCCCTTATTATCCTTCGGTAGCTTTCAGCACTCACAGTGCCATTACTTAAGTGGTCAGATCCCTAGAGACAGAAGCAAAGTGGTGGTTGCCAGGGCTGCGGGGAGGAGAGGATGAGGAATTAGTGTTCAACGGGGCCAGGGTTTCAGAGAGGAGGTGGAAGAGTTCTGGAGATGAATGGTGGGTGGTGGATGGGAGTGGGGGTCATCGTGCCCTCCTCATCCGGGGTTCGGTCACAGGTGGGTGTCCCCTGCAACCCTGGGGGCCTGACTCCTAGGCCAAGCCCAGCCTAGCGCCCCTGGGAATGAGATCCCCGGCTGTGTCTCAAGAGCCAAAGGAAGGTACTGGCCGACTGGAGCAGGGTCTCTTAGCAGCCACCCCCCCATCACAGGCACTGCTGGGAAGTAAGTGTGAAGTTTGCCACATACCTGAGCTCAGGGCACTGTGACCGAGCAATTTGCCATGGTATCCCTAGGAGCACCTGTGTTTGGGACACTTATGTGTGTCACACCTTCCCAGAGCACGTCACCTGGGGCCTTTTATTGCAGCGATTCTCACCTGGGGTGGGGGTGGGGGGCAGGAAAACGCGTGTGCGCACACACACCTCCCTAATGTCATCTGGCAGTATCAGGAGACCTGTTTGGTTTTCAGACAGAAATATCCAGGAGAGGGTGGGGGTGGGGTGGGGCTGCTGCTGGCATCAAGCAAGTGGAAGCTGGGGATGCTGCCTTGCTGCTCAGCACCCCTTGATGCACAGGCCAGGCCTCCCTAACAACAAAGTACACTCTGGCCCCGGATGTTAACTAATGTCAACGTTGAGAAGCCCCATCTCTCTGGGACACGTGCTGTCTCCCTGAGCAGACCCTTAATTCCCACTTCTTTCTTGCTTCTGTGCCCACTGGCCTCTGGCATGAAGGCAGGGCCATGGTGTCTGGTGGTGTGTTGGCTGAAGTGCGTGATCCGCGTCAGTGCACGTTTGTTTCTGCGTGAGGAGTGTGGGGAGCAGGATTTGCACGGATGCGTTGTGCCTTCACCACCCAGGCCCCCTGCACTCCTCTGTGCACCTCACCCTGGGCCGGTTCACCTCCCTCTGTCTTCATTTCTCCACACTGTCCTCTGTAAAGAGCGTTGTGATGATTTTAAAAAATGACGTCCGTCAGTCTCAGAGGGTGTGAATATTCGGCAAATATCAGTTTCCTCCCCGCTCTAAACATACTCCTGAGATGAGGTGGGTTTCTGGCTGGAGAGGAAGTTTGGAAGGCTCCTCAGATTTATTTTAAGGAGCACTTGGGTACATACCTCCCATATTTGGTTAAAAAGGAAAGCAAGAAAGGAACTTAGTAAAAGAAATCAGATCAGGAAGAAAAGATTGGCATGATATGAATGGAAAAAGGAAAATCTCAGGGAATACCACTTTGCTTCTCACGTCCTGTGTCTGGTTTGAAAGTCACAAACTTTTAATGGGATGCTTTTCTTCTTCACCTAAATCTTCCAGGAACCTCTTGGTTAACAGGCTATATTAAGCACAAGACTTTTTTTTTTTTTTTTTTTAAGCTAGATCTGAGACAGTTTCAGCTATAAAAGGCTAACCGAAACTTTTCTTTGAAATCCCCTGAAAGGCTTTAGGCAGTTTTGACGGTAGAGCGAGTGAATACAGCAAAATAATGTTTCTGGCGGTCTGAGGCTGCCGGCCACCTCCCCGGACCGGGGGAAGCCTGGCTCATAGCACTCCCCTGGCCACTGTCCCCTCCAACTGAACCAGGCTCTCAATAGAGCAGAGGCCACAAACGAGACTGTCCTAGGAAACGGGCTGGTGTGACAGGCCAGCAGAAAAGACCATCAGAAGTAGCTAATGGGGCTTCCCCGGTGGTCCAGCGGTAAAGAATCCACCTGCCAATTCAGGGGACACTGGTTTGATGCCTGGTCCGGGAAGATCCCACCTGTCTCGGGACAACAACTGAGCCCAAGCTCTAGAGCCCCCGCGCAGCAATGAAGACCCAGTGCAGCCAAAAATAAATAAACAAAATTTTAAAGTAGCCAATGACCTTGTCTACTTTTGAGAGGCCGTTCTGAATTATAAATGAAGTTAGAACCTAACACAGTAAGTCATGGTAATGTGTACAGAAACAGTTCCAAGTCAGGTGACCTGCATCTCTGGAGATCAGCCCCAAGGCTCCATCTACTTACTCTCTGCCCAGGCTGGGCAGAGAGTCCCACTGGGTGCAGATGCAGAGGAGCAGGGATGCTGGCCAGATTTGTCTGCTAACTGTGGACAGAAGCCATTTCTCTGCCTCATTGTCTTTCGAATTTGTTCCCCGTACAGAAAGCACTGTATTTCATCTGATAAAAGGTAGCATTTTGCTTTGGTGATCTTACTTTCCAAATCAGACTTCGGGCCCTGTAGTCTAATACGTTTTGTGCTGTTTTAAGTTTGAGACAGTCTTAACAATTGGGATACTGAAACCCTTTAAATCCTGCCTCATTTTTGCTAGTTATAAAAATACTAAAGAGTACCAACACTTTCCAGTAGTTCTAAGCACTGCTGGATAAAATAAATATCTAGTCTGCCTGAAGATCTTGGGCTATTTTTCCTCCTCTGCCCGTGGAATTCTCCAGACAAGAATACTAGAGTGAGTAGCCATCCCTTTCTCCAGGGGATCTTCCCGACCCAGGGATATGAACCTGGGTCTCCCGCACTGCAGGCATATTCTTTACTGTCCGAGCCACCAGGGAAGCTTATAAAGCACGCAGCTGTCCCTATTACACTTTACCCCATTGCTGATGGATTTTCACAAGTGCGCTGCTTGCTAAGTCGCTTTTTAGTCGTGTCTGACTCTGTGCGACCCTATGGACTGTAGCCCACCAGGCTCCTCTGTCCAAGGGATTCTCCAAGCAAGAATACTGGAGTGGATTGCCATGCCCTTCTC
Organism: Bos indicus x Bos taurus; assembly: GCF_003369695.1. NCBI lineage: Eukaryota > Metazoa > Chordata > Mammalia > Artiodactyla > Bovidae > Bos > Bos indicus x Bos taurus. The sequence continues at coordinate 4,587,371 of NC_040092.1, read as the reverse complement.
CAGGGGATCTTCCCAACCCAGGGACCGAACCCGCGTCTCTTACGTCTCCTGCATTGGCAGCCAGGTTCCTTACCCACTAGTGCCGCCTGGGAAGCCCATTTCACAAGTATTGACTCTTAAATGAACCTCAGAGAAAAGAATGTGATGTTTGCTAGGAACCTTTGTTATTTTGGCTCAGTCTTTAGAAATCAGATTTTAAAGCGGTTAGCTTCAAAATCTTTTTTTAAAAAAATCTGTAAATATAGTAAATTGTTTGTTTTTGGTTTGCTTTTGGCCATAAAGTTGGATTAAGGGGTTGGATAAAGGGGTCCCACGTTTCCTGCCCTTGCAGTGGAAGCTCTGAGTCTTAACCACTGGACCACCAGGGAAGTCCCTAGATTTTTTTTTTAGATGAGTTATTTTTGTAATATTTTCCCTTTTTTTAGAGTTTCAATTAATAGAATCTTAACATTTTATAATCCCTTATTTTAAAGATATACCCCAAATTTATAGCATTAACTTATTTTACTGTTTCTATAACTAACAATTTTCTGGTCCCTTTTCTTTTTTTTTTAAAGCAATATAATAATTGTACACAGTCCTATATTCCTAGTGCCAAGAACAGTGCCTAGTACCTATATTGGGCACTTGGTGGATATTTGTTGCATGAAACAATTAATTATGGATTATTGAAAAACCGAAGGGGAAAGTCCAACTTTAATCTTACTCCTTCAATTCAAGTACTGTCAGTCTTGGTTTATTCCCTTCCAGTCTTCCAGGGAGTCCAAGTCTGATGTTTAATGTAATTATTACGAAGGCATGCATCTCTGTTCTGCCTTCTTAAACTTAATAACGCATGCTAGTCATTTGACCAGTTTTGTTACTTTTGTAACCTGTCCTTTCATTGGACCTGACAGTGGAACATACCACGATGTAGTCGACCCCCACGGTTCAGTAATTAGATGGCTTCTGTTTTATTTTCAGTCCTTACAAAGAAGCCACACTGAAAGCTTTCTTCATGTAAGATGGACTTCCGTTGTTTTTTTTTTTTTTCTCTCTCTCTCTCTTTGAATTATTCTCTCATGGTAATATTCCAGGAGCAGATTATAGATGAAAGGACATAAACATTTTTTAAGGACTCTTGCTGCAAACAGTTGCAAATTGCTTTTCAGGAAAGCTCCCTCAGTTTACCTTGCCACTAGTGAAGTAAGTGTGAACCATTTTCCACAGAAACAAACAGCTAACACTGACCGTTATAGTTACTATGTTTCTTTACTGATTAGAAAGATAAAAATAGTACTTCATTGTTTCCTTTGCATTTCTTTGATTATCAGCAAGCATTAAGTGCCAAGCATCTTTCCATCTACTAATTAAATTTCCTCTCTTGTGAATTGTCTATTCTGGCCCCTTGCTCATTTATGGGTGGATCTTAATGTAGTTTTTTTTTTTTTAATAGTAACATATTAATTCCTTGTTCGGAATGTCTTTAAACTGGCCCTTGTATTTACTAATTTTGTCTGTTTTAGCTTTCTTGGCATGCAGAAGCTTAAAGTTTGTACATAGCCATCACTCCTTCATGATTTCTCCTATTGCTTTTAAAGTTAATTATTTAAAAAATAAATAAATAAAGTTAATTATTTTCTCCCCTCCCTTGCAAGCTTAGCATCATTTTGCCTTTTGCACTGTTTCTGTTATCATTGGTTTTCTTGTAATATATTACATCTTTAAATCACTCAATTTATTTTGATGTGTAACATCAGGGAGTGGCTAATTAGAGTCTCTGCCTTTCTCAAAGTTGTCATTTCCTTCGTTTTATGTATCTTCCTCCTTTAAAAAGATAACATATTCTGACCTACTGAAACCTATAGCAGACAGTATTATCTACTGTCAGATTCTGTATTCCTTTTAAGGCCAATAACACACTGTTTTAATTTTTGTTGTTTCAGAACATAGTCCCCCCGAGTTAAGTAAAATACGCTTGTTTGCAAACACTTTTTTTTTTTTTTTTGGCAAATTTATTTAGTTACTTAATTTTGCCACGCTGTGCAGCATATGGAATTAGTTAAGCAGGGATCGAACCCATTCCCCCTTTAGTGGAAGTGCAGAGTATTAACCACTGGGCTGCTGGGGAAGTCCTGCTTACAAAAACATTTAAAAGGATTAATCCGTCGGTAAATCAACACAGCAAATGCCTGCTGTTGCTATTCTTTAGACCAGGGAATTCTAATTAAACCTCATTCTCTCCCACTCAGTAAGTATATCATGAAAGTATGAAAGTGTTAGTCACTCAGTCATATCCGACTCTTTGCAACCCTTTGAACTGTGGCCCGCCAGGCTCCTCTGTCCATGGAATTCTCCAGGCAATGCGGAGTGGGTTGCCATTCCCTCCTCGAGGGGATCTTCCTGACCCTGGGATTAAACGCAGGTCTCCTGCATTGCAGGCAGATTCTTTAGCATCTGAGCCACCAGGAAACCCCTAAGTATATCATAGCCTGCCCCAACTCTGTCAGCATGGGGAGCTGCTTTCAGAATCTGTTCATCATCATATCCAAGTTTCACTCCATTTCAGCACACACACATAAGTTTTACTAGGAGGTGTATACAGTGGTTAAAACCAACTGCCAGTCAAGCCTATTTCAACTTTGAAATGCCCAAGATCTTTTCCCTATCAAAATTTTTCTACCCATTTCTGTTCAAGAAATAAGTTTTCAGATGATTGGACTCTACACAGAAATAGAAAAGAAATGACTGATCAGGTTGTTCCCACACAAAGGCTTCTTTTTATCTAAGTATAGAGTGGTCCTGGGGGGCTTCTCAGGTGGCTCAGTGGTAAAGAGTCCACCTGACAGTGCAGGAGACACAGGAGACACGGGTTCAATCCCTGGGTCAGGAAGATCCCCTGAAGAAGGAAACGGTAGCCCACTCTAGTATTCTTGCCTGGGAAATCCCATGGACAGAGGAGCCTGGCAGGCTGCAGTCCACGGGGCCACAAAGAGTCGGACACGACCGAGCACACATGTGCACACACAGTGGACTTTAGTATATTCACAGAATTGGGCCACCATCACTCACTATTAATTTTGGTATTTTCATAGTCTTTATATATAATGGACAGAAGTCCCTTATCAGATGTCTGAACGTTTTCATCAACCCGGAAAGAAACCATGTACCTCTGAGCCCTCATCTCCCCTCCATCCCAGGCATTCCATACATATGGAATCATGCAGAACGTGAACTTCTGTACCTGTTTCTTTTTGGCTTAGCCTGATGTCTTCAAGGTTCATCCACGTGGCAGTGAGCTGTCAGCACGTCGTTTCTTTTAATTGCCAAATAACAGTTCATTGTGTGTGTTCGTCGCTTGTTCATCCATCGATGTGCGGATAAAAACATTTAGATTGTTTCTGCTTTGGGGTTACTAGGGTGATGCTCCTATGGACATTTGTGTGCATGATCTTGTGTAGGTATCGGATTTCATCTATCTTGGGTAGGTAACTAAGAGTGGAGTTGCTGGGTCATGTGATAACTGTTTAGCCTTTGAGGAACTACCAAACTATTTTCCCAAGGGGACCGCACGTTCTTTACTACTGCCGGCAGTGTATGATTCCTCCAAATGCTAGCCAACACTTGTTATTATCTGTCTTTTTGATTACAGCCATCCTCCTGGGTATGAAGTGGTGTCTCATTGTGGTTTTGCTTTGCATTTCCCTGTTGGATAATGATATTGAGCGCCTTTTCTATGTGCTTATTCAAAGTTTGCATATCTTTTATGAAGAAATATGAATAGCTATTCAGATCCTAAGAGTTCTTCATATATCCTTGATACCTGTCCCTTATCAAATATACAATTTGCAAATATTTTCTCCTATACTGGGGGTTTTCTTTCACTTTGTTGATAGTGTCCTTTGGAGCAGAAAAGCTTACATTTCAGCAGAGTCCAGTTAATTGGTATTTTCTTTTAGTATCATGCCAAAGAAATCTCTGGAAAGCTCATTTTTTTTCTTTTAAATTTTATTGAAGTATAGTTGGTTTACAATGTTGTGTTCATTTCTGCTGTATAGCCAAGTGATGAGTTACACACATATATATTCCTCTTCACCTTCTTTTCCATTATGGTTTATCACTAGAAGGAAAGCTCTCTCTTTTACTGAGACCCACTAGTTTTCCTTATTGGTCATATATTTAAGGCCCTCCTGGGATTTGTAATAAAGAATTTACCGTCTTTCCCCCTCAAGAAGCTTAAAGCTAACAGAGGGCCAGGAGACACTGGCCCGCCACTTCCCAGAATCCCAGCAGATGCCTATGAACGCGGGTGCCCCCGCCGACCAGGCTCAGGGACCCGATTTCTCAGGCTTAAGGTTATATTCTGTCAGGCTTACGTAGAGAAGACAAGACAGTCTACCAAAACAAAGGGAAAGACAGAGCCAATTTTGAAGTGCTACAGGAAGGATGTAGGCGAGCGACAGCTGTCAGCGCGGCGCCCACCTCCATTGTGCTCTTAGTGCCTTGGAGAAGACAGTGGCTCACAAGTCCCATTTTAGAACCTTCAGGATCTTGAAAAATCTTTCCAAAATAACTTTTCTCTTAAAAGGTTTTGCAATGAGCACTGGCACTGTGAAAAGAACTCCCTAACTGTTGGCCACACCCTTGTTCTACAGAGAGGGTGTAGGTGTCTTTGGGGTCGAGAGTCATCGACTGGGATGATGTCCTCCCAAGAACACGGGCAGTGTGGGGGCCTTCCTCTGAGTTCTGGCCGTAACCACCGCCAGCCTGCAAGGCCTCACTTCAGACCACTCAGCCTTGGCAAGCATGTGCTTCAGAAAGTCCCTGGCCGAAACCAGGGCTGATAGACAGACCCACGTGGCAGCGGGAGCTGGTGGTGCAGACGCATCTCACTTGCTAGACGTGAGGTTCTTCTCCTAGGTTCTTTTCATGAGGTCGGAAGCACTGAGAAGGGTGGGGCGGGGGGGGAGCTTTTTGCAGTTATTTGTGTCATGTATAGAGCTTCCCTGGTGGCTCCCAGTGGTAAAGAACCTGCTTGCCAACGTAGGAGACAAGGGTTCAATCCCTGGGTTGGAAAGATCCCCTGGAGAAGGAAATGGCAGCCCACTCCAGTGTTCTTGCCTGGAGAATCCCCATGGACAGAGGAGCCTGGTGGGCTACAGTCCATGAGTTGGACATGACGGAGCACACGTGCACGTGTCATTTGCGGCATCTGAAATTTATCTCAGAGAAGACAACGGCACCCCACTCCAGTACTCTTGCCTGGAAAATCCCATGGATGGAGGAGCCTGGTGGGCTGCAGTCCATGGGGTCGCAAAGAGTCGGACACGACTGAGCGACTTCACTTTCACTTTTCACTTTCATGCATTGGAGAAGGAAATGGCAACCCACTCCAGTGTTCTTGCCTGGAGAATCCCAGGGATGGGGGAGCCTGGTGGGCTGCCGTCTCTGGGGTCACACAGAGTCGGACACGACTGAAGTGACTTAGCAGCAGCAGCAGCAGAAATTCATCTAAGACCCTGAAAATACTATTTGTTGCTTACACACCCCATTTTTCCTGTTAACACAGTCTTCAGTTCCTCTGCTTGTATTACAGTGCAGTTGGCTTTTCTATCACAAGTATGTTAGATGGATGGATGGATGACTGGATGCAGTAGGCTACCACACAGAATGTTTACTTGACATGGAAATGGACTCTTCCCCTAAAGGTCAAAATAGAATCAGTTTGTTTTGCAAAAGGATTACCTGTTGTAGAATTGCTTTCAACTATGCTCACTGCCCTGCAAAATAACCCGTGCCCCGCCCCCAAAAATTAAAGACAAATGCAGTATGTACCCGTCTCTTAAGCGTTGCATTCTGTTAGGAAGCTGGTGTTAGATAAAGCCTCATCTCTTCCCAGGCCCCCACCCTCTTTATCCCTCTGTGCTATTGTCATCTCTGCTTAGGTTGGGCTTTCTTCTCTGAATGAGAGAAACTAAGAAAATTGCCTGTTTTAGGCAATGCAGGTGTGTTTCAGAGATTTAGAGTTAAGAAGTCAAGTAAATGTTTTGGCAGCCCAACAAAGGTAAGAAAGGGAGAAGGTACCTAATGGGCCTTTCAAATTACAGGCCTGTCCAAACACCACCTTCCCCAGGAGCCGCTGGTCAGGGCCAAAGCCTGCCCTGCTCAGTGGCAGCCATGAGGCCAGGCTGAGAAGTGGGCTCACTTCTCTCACTGGCCCTGGCCCTGTGCCCAGCAGGATGCTGTTGGACTTTGATTCAGTCCCACCCGAGAGAAAAGATTCTCATAAGTCAGGGCAAGAGCTTTCCTCCTTAACAGACTCTAATCACATCACTTCCGCTTCCTTGCTGGGGAAAAAAAATCACAGATAGATTCCCCCCACCCCCACCCCCACCTCCCCGACCCCTCATTTAAATTGGAACCCTGAAGAGATGGGGCATAGCATTGCAGATAACTTGTTCAGTGTAACTTCCTTCATCTTGAGGGTTGGGAGGTGGACAACTATGAGAGGACCCGGAAGCAGTAAGTCTCAGGGGGGCGAGGATCCAGGGGCGGCATCCAGGTGCACCACGAGCACATCAATCTAGGTGGTTTCTGGGTCCCTGGTTTAAGAGCAGAGACATCCTTGAGGGAGGTAACTCTGCCAGTAGTGTGTCTTCTCCGTTCAAACCATGCCTTGCGTCTCTTCTGAGAAGAGAACAGCAGACATGAAAGCTGCCTCTCTTCCTTGCCCCGCACCCCGCACCCCCCACCCCAGCGGCCTCCACTGGATCACCTTGGCAGGGCCTCATCCGAGGAGGAGGGTGGGAGGAGGGAGGTGGGAGCACGGGGCGGCTCCTTTGATCACCTCCCTCCGGGTTCCAGGCCCCGCCGCCAGCAGGCCAGCCAAAGGGCCGGCTCTACTGATCTGATGAGGTGCTGAATGGGACCCGAGGGGCAGTGACGGGAGCGAGAAGAAAGCCTCGGGAATGAAAAGGAAACCCCGTGAACCTGCTTGGCTTCACTGGCCAGATTCTCCTACCAGGGAGCCGCTCAGTTCCTGCCAGCCCCCGCGGGCCGTCTGCCCCTCCAGCCTCCGCTTTTCAGACCCCCGTGTGTGTTTGACGTTTGAATCGAGGCTGCTCTCGCTGGTTCTCAGGCTGGGAACCCACTGTGCCTGTTTCCATGGTCACTGGGAAGCGCTCAGCGCCATGTGCTTCAAAGGGAACCTTTCCCCTCCGGGCGCTCACACTGCCTGCCCCAGGCGGCCACACAATGAGCGGCTCCTCCGAGCCAGGCCTCTGACCCTCACTGCCCGGGCTGAGGGAAGCCTCCCCTCCGCCCAGTGCGGCTCTGCCGCCTGAGTGTGTGTTGGCGTGCGCTGGTCTCGCATGCCCCGGTGGGCTTGGATGGGATGTAGAGATCACAGGTTGGTGAGAGTTTGGGGAGGCTTTCTGAAACTGAAGGAAAGAACCAAGCCCGAGCCTCTTACAATTGGAAAAGAGTGGCCTCCTTTGGGGCAGGAGAGGGCAAGGGAGAGGAGGCTGGATTGAGGAAGGTCGTGGGACCAGCAGGTGGTGGGACTGGCAGGTCGTGGGTGACTTCCTCTGCTAGACCCGCGTCTTTAGGGTCAGCAGAGAATGGAATCCATGTAGATGGCCCTGCTTCGTGTCCCAGGAGCCACGGTGGTCCGGGTGGTACCTGTTCATTCCTCCAGGACCACAGATGGCGGAGCAGTCACCCCGCCCCGCCTCCCGGCTTGACTTCTGTCTTCACTCTTTGTTGAATAACGCAGAGGAGTGGAGCCTCTCACATCATTTGTAGAGACAGAGGCAGTGTCAATGATCTGGGAGGGCTCCTGGATGGTGTTGCCAGAATTAAAAGATGAAATGTCCCCTGAGAACTCACCTTTCAGATATCAGGCCTGCCCCCTTCCCTCGGAGCCCATATGTTAATTTCTGCCTTGGGCTTCCTGAACTAGAGGCGTGTGGGAAACTGGATGTTTCTCCAGCTGTTAATTTGCTACCTAGCTCTGCGTGTGTGGGTACTCAGTCGCTCTGTCATGTCTGACTCTTTGTGACCCCATGGACTGTAGCCCACCAGGCACCTCTGTCTATGGGATTCTCCCGGTAAGAACACTGGAGTGGGTTGCCATTTCCTTTTCCAGGGGATCTTCCCGACCCAGAGATCCAACCTGCATCTCCTGTGTCTCCTGCATTGGCAGGCAGATTCTTTACCACTAAGCCACCTGCCTTTTATAATATTTTGATCACACGTCCTGTTTTTTCTCTTGCTCATTTGCCCTTTCTATGAAAACTCAATTTGGTTCCTTTTTACAAAGCTACCCGAAACGGTCCCTCTCTCATTTGCCTGCTCAGATGATGAGGCTAGAACATACCATGGTGGCACAAGCTCTCTGTATTCAAGAATGTCATCCTCACCACGTCCTGTTTGGTGGGCAGAATGCGTGCTCCAAACTGTATTCTTACCAGTGGGAGCAGGAGACCGTGAGCTGTTCAGGGTCTGGCCGTGGGGTCTTGGGGTTGCGGATCACCCACGTGCGCTGCGGGGTGATCCAGGGTCTGAGCCGACTCTCTCGAGAGTCTTGATCCACCTCAACATGCAGAAGTTAATGTGGTGTGATGATTTACTTTGGCCCTGTTAGCTTGTCGGTCATGTGACTTGAAGAAACTAGGAAAGAGAGGAGTCTTGATTCACTTGAACCTGTTGGGTTTTCTGCCTCGCCTTCCTCCCCAGGGCCAGGCCTGTCTGACTTGGACGTAGCACTGCAAGGCTGAACGAATGAGGACTGTTTTCTTTCTGTGTGTTCTCAGGACAGAACTCGGTGAGACGGGCGTGGGATGGCGGGTGGAGACCACACAGGCTCTTGCCTTGAATTTAGCCATTCTTCAGAAGAATGTGGTTGGGTTTTCACCCCTTGGGGTGACAGAGGATGAGATGGTTGGATGGCATCACCGACTCATTGAACATGAGTTTGAGCAAGCTCTGGGAGATGGTGAAGGACAGGGAAGCCTGGCGTGCTGCAGTCCATGGGGTCGCAAAGAGTCGGACACGACTTAGTGACTAAGCAACAACAAAAAATGCCAGTGACTATCCTTCTTGGCAGCTTTCATAGAAGGATTGGGAAACTTAGATGTCTCTCACCACTCGAAACTGATTCTCCAGTTTCAGTTCTGTGGTTTGTCTGTATTCTGTGGCTACGATAATCTCGGGAGCCAGTTAATCTTTTTTGTTACCAAGGAGGTCTGTTCAGTTATTGGGCCAGGATTTGTGATTGAAGGTGTGGATGTGTACAGGGATGTAAATTTTATCTGAAGTCTCAGAACTATAGCTTCCCACACACTCCTTTGCCCTGGTCTCTCAACCGTTAGCAGGCAGCTTCAGGATGTCCATAAGGCTCGAGCCACCCTCTGGGCACCATGAGGCCATCATAGAGAGAGCCTCAGGACCGACTTCTTCAGGTCTTTGCTCATACATCACTTTCTCTTAAAAGTCTTTCTGGACTGGTGGTGTGTTAGCAAGCAAAGGCTTCCAGAAGAGGGGAACCTGAACTCTCAAGGATGGTTGGGTTTGGGGTAAGAAACTGCAGGAGGGAGGGAAACTCCTGGAGTAGGGCTGGCAGGAATAGCAAAGCCCTTGCTGTGTCCCAGGGTGGGGTGGCCAGAAAGAGAGATTGGACTGGGTCTCGTGGTTTTAGAGGACAGAAGAGCCCTTTGGTAGGGAGGGCATTTCCAGGGAGCATGTCAAGAGGTGTGCAAAAGAGGAGCACGCAGTGGAGGGAACTGGGAGTGCTTAGGCCCAGACACAGAATCCCAGTTTGGGCATTTCTATAATGTTGCTGTAAATTGCTGTTCTGTGGCAGTTTAAGTAAAAAGAGGAATAAACTCAAAGAGGTCTTAAAATGTAGACTCCAAGAGGATTTTTACATGACTGAACTGAAGTGGTACTTGGTAGAACCTGCCCGGCCAACACGAACACAAACAGGGGCTCTAATTTCCCTTCCCCTGTGGCGTTTATTGTTTTTACCCTGAATCTTCTCTCTGCTTTGTGGTTCTGTATGTATATATGGAGTTTCCCTGGTGGCTCAGACAGAAAAGAATCTGCCTGCAATGCAGGCGACCCGGGTTCAACCCCTGATTTGGGACGATCCCCTGGAGAAGGGAAAGGCTACCCACTCCGGTATTCTTCCCTGGAGAATCCTGTGGACAGAGAAGCCTGGTGGCCTACAGTCCTTATGGTCACAAAGAGTCGGACACAGCTGAGCGACTAACACTTATCATTTTAAGCATTTTCAAGTGTACAGTTCTGTGGCATGAAGTACTGTCACATTTTGTGCGACCATCACCACCGTCCATCTCAGAACTTTCTCCTTTTCTCCAGTTGAGACTCTGTACCCTTTAAACACCAGCTCCCCATCCATCCCTCTCCCTAGCCCCTCCCTGGCAGCTACCACTGTCCTTTCTGTCTCTGTGAATTTGATTACTCCAGGTGCTTCATGTCAGTTGGGTCAAGTCATGTTTGTCCTTTCATATGCTTTTCCCTTAGCACGATGTCTTCAAGGTGCGTCCATGTTGTAGCATGTATCAGAATTTCTTCCCTTTTTACGGTTGAGTAATATCTTTGTGTGTGCACGTTTGTTTATGCATTCATCGCTCAATGGATGATTGGGGTGTTTCCATCTTTCAGCTGCTGTGAATAATGTTACTATGAACACAGATATACAAATGTCTCTTCAAGACCCTACTTTCAGTTCTTTTGGGTCTATACCCAAAAACAGAAGTGCTGAACCATATGGTAATTCTGTGCCTAACTCTTTGAGGGATCCCACCACACCATTCTCCACAACAGTTGCCCCATTTTGCATTCCCACCAGTAATGAACAGGGGTTCAGTTTTCTCCACATCCTCTCAACACTTCTTGTGTTTTGTTTTCTCATAGTCATCTTTAGGGGTGTGAGGTGATTTTTTCATTGTGATTTTGATTTGCGTTTTCCTAATGATTAGTGAGGGCTTCCCAAGTGGTAAAGAACCTGCATGCCAATGCAGGAGATGTAGGAGACGTGAGTTTGATCCCTGGCTCAGGAAGATCTCCTAGAGGAACGCACAGCAACCCACTCCAGTATTCTTGCCAGGAGAATGCCATGGACAGAGGAGCCTGGTGGGTTACAGTCCATGGAGTCGCACAGAGTTGGACACGACCAAAGTGACCTAGCACTCACACACACACGCAGTGATTAGTGATGGTGCGCATCTTTTCTTGTACTTATTGGCTATTTGTATATCTGCTTTGGATAAGGACTGTTCAAGTCCTTTGCCCATTTTTTAACTGAGTTGAGATCCAGATTCTCTCTTTTCTTTTTCTGTTTGTGGCCTTGTGCTTCTGATGTCTCTTCTCTCTTTTGCACTTGCTCCTTAATTCATCGCCCGCTAACATTTTTCTTACACGTAGAAAGTTATGGAAACACATCCTACTCCTTAGTCTCGGTTTAGAATTTACTGTTGTCCTGAGAGTTCCAGTTTTGCTTCCCAGGCCGGGCTCTCGACTCCCTGTGTTGGAAGATGCGCTGTTGTGGATGCAAAGAATGATACGGAACCACACAGAAAGTTCCGAGGCCATTCCGAGGCCGGCCGCAGGGGTCCAGCAGGCTGGCCGCACTATTCTGCGGTCGACCTCTCGCAAACGGGGAGCTCCTGTTGGCCTCCGTGGCCAGCTGCCACCGGCCCCACGGTGTGAATGGTGAGGAAGTGGGGGCTGGCGGCTGGCGGCACTCCAGGATGTAGCCTCTGCTGGCGGGGAACCAAGGCGGAGGGGAAAACACGCTTGTGTATGAGAGAAATAGTGCCAGTTCCAAAACCTATAATTCCCAAGTTTAAAAAAAAAAAAAAAAAAGGCGGGAGGGGAAAAGATTTTTCAACCAAACTGTGCTTTTATCTTTGGATTCTGAATGGGAGATTGTTCACACAGCTAAGCTGGCTGCTGAAGCCAGGCCAGTTAAAACAATATGCAGGCAGCTCCCCTCCAAGTAACCAGAAACTGTTGGCTCAAAGGCGCCCGAGCCGAGGAACCAACCTGCTGGGAGACGTTTTCCAAGTAACTCCAAGCAACGGCCTGAATGTAAATTCTCCTGCTGGGGAATGGCACTTTGGCAAATGAAGACCCTAATTAGAGATGGAAGGGTTTCTATTTTGTTTTTCTTTAATCCTTACCCTGGGGCCTTTGCAGGGCCGCCATGTCTCTGCTTGTGTGCAAAGACATTTCCAGCTCCTCTTTGTAACCAGATCCTCTTTGGGGAAAGAAGCAACAAGCTGACAATGCGGGCCCACCACCGCGGCCGGGGGGCACCCCGCCACCGGCCTCACCCCAGACAAAGAGCTCGGGCTGGGCCGAGAGCCGGGTCACCTGGACTGACCAGGTCGTTTGAAGCCGATGGCTAAGTTGGAGCCCAGGCCACCACCACCGCCCCCAGCCCCCTCGCCCCTCGCCCCATGAGCCGCTCAAATCCACGCTTAGACTGCAAGCAAAGTTTCTCAAGTCCCGAAGGAGAACAGTGCGAACAACATGCAAAGCAGCGGAGGGGCGCTGCCGCTCGGAGGTGCCGAGGCCAAGGTGGAGTTGGAACCGGGTGGCAGGGCCTCTCATGTCTTCAGCCTCACATCCGTGAGGCTGAGGGGCTGTGCTCCTTTTCAGACTCATCACCTCTTGGTATCTTTGCCAGGAGAACTCCATGGAGAGAGGAGCCTGGTGGGCTACAGTCCATGGGGTTTCAAAGAGTCGGACATGACTGAGTAGCTAACACTTTCACCTCTTAGTTCTTGAATATCCCGAAGTATCACAGGTGTAGAGAATCTACCCACACCAGTTTCGTTCTGTCTTGTGTACATCGTTGATTTGCCCAAGGACCCTCAGGGGCTAGCACAGATGGTCTCACTCATTTTTCTCTCTCTTGTCCTAAAAAGGCAAATGAGCAGTGTTCTCTGCGCCCAAAGTACCGGGCTGTGGGCAGAGGACAGAACAAACTGGACGATTCTAGATGATGAAGATGAGCACGAGTTATGCACCGTTCCTCGGTGCTCTTCAGGGAGTCCGTCGTCCGTCACGTTGGGAGGCGTGGGAAGGACACGTGAGAAGCCATGTGCCTGCGCATCTTATGCTGTCACCTGCTGGGTCACTGGATGCTTGTGCCCAATGAGCGCCTTCAAAAGCTCCTGAGGGAAAATGGCACATTCTGGAGTTGCATATAGGAAGGACGCCTCTCCTGAGCTGCCATTCCCTGTGCACGGAGCCCTGGGCCACACTGGGTCCGGAGAGTCTCCTCTGATGGTCACAACTTCCAACCTCCTTTAAGATGAATATGCCGAGTCTCGGGGAGGACAGTTGCCCGCAGCCACCTCTTGGCTCTGTCCAGGCCCCCAAGTAACTCCAGACCTGCCCTAGGCCACCCAACTCCTCTTTGCCCATCAGTTCTGTCCTTTGCATTAGAAGTTGAGCCTACAGATGGTGGTTCTTCCACTTGTGTATGTGTAACAGTCCAGTCACAGGACTGGAAAAGATCAGTTTTCATTCCAATCCCAAAGAAAGGCAATGCCAAAGAAAGCTCAAACTACTGTGCAATTGCGCTCATCTCACATGCTAGCAAAGTAATGCTCAAAATTCTCCAAGTCAGGTTTCAACAGTACGTGAACCGTGAACTTCCAGATGTTCAAGCTGGATTTAGAAAAGGGAGAGGAACCAGAGATCCAATTGCCAACATCCTTTGGATCATCAAAAAAGCGAGAGAGTTCCAGAAAAACATCTACTTCTGTTTTATTGATTATGCCAAAGCCTTTGACTGTGTGGATCACAATAAACTGTGGAAAATTCTTAAAGAGATGGGAATACCAGATCACCTGACCTGCCTCCTGAGAAATCTGTATGCAGATCAAGAAACAACAGTTAGAACTGGACATGGAACAACAGACTGGTTCCAAGTCAGAAAAGGAGTACATCAAGGCTATATATTGTCACCTTGCTTATTTAACTTATATGCAGAGTATATCATGGGAAATGCTGGACTGGATGAAGCACAAGCTGGAATCAAGATTGCCAGGAGAAATATCAATAACCTAAGATATGCAGATGACACCACACTTATGGCAGAAAGCAAAGAACTAAAGAACCTCTTGATAAAAGTGAAAGAGGAGAGGGAAAAAGTTGGCTTAAAACCCAACATTCAGGAAACGAAGATCATGGCATCTGGTCCCATCACTTCATGGGAAATAGATGGGGAAACAATGGAAACAGTGACAAACTTTATTTTGGGGGGCTCCAAAATCACTGCAGATGGTGACTGCAGCCATGAAGTTAAAAGATACTTGCTTCTTGGAAGAAGAGTTATGACCAACCTAGTGAAGTGAAAGTGAAGTGAAGTCACTCAGTCGTGTCCGACGCTTAGCAGCCCCATGGACTACAGCCCACCAGGCTCCTCCGTCCATGGGATTTTCCCTGCAAGAGTACTGGAGTGGGATGCCACTGCCTTCTCCAATGACCAACTTAGACAGCATGTTAAAAAGCAGAGACGTTATTTTGGCAACAAAGGTCTAGTCAAAGCTGTGGTTTTCCCAGTGGTCATGTGTGGATGTGAGAGTGGGACTATAAAGGAAGCTGGGCGCTGAAGAATTGATGCTTTTGAACTGTGGTGTTGGAGAAGATGCTTGAGAGTCCCTTGTACTGCAAAGAGATCCAACCAGTCCATCCTAAAGGAAATCAGCCCTGAATATTCATTGGAAGGACTGATGCTGAACCTGAAACTCCAATACTTTGGCCACCTGATGCGAATAACTGACTCACTAGAAAAGACCCTGATGCTGGGCAAGATTGAAGGCGGGAGGAGAAGGGGACGAAAGGGGGTGGGATGGTGGGATGGCATCACTGACTCAATGGACATGAATTTGAATAAGCTCCAGGAGTTGGTGAAGGACAAGGAAGCCTGGCGTGTTGCAGTCCATGGGGTTGCAAAGAGTCGCACATGACTGAGTGACTGAACTGAACTGAACTGAACAGGGCAGATGGATTCCTAACCAACAGTCCATGCCCCCACTGGGGAGGAGCCCACCACTGCCACCCACTCCTGTTGTCCTGAGCCCAAGGGCCATGTCCACTGCGCCTGTTTCCCAGAAGCCCTCAACCCACTCAGACAGTCTGAAGTGCGGCTTCAGGGAGCCCCAGGGAGTCTGTCTGTTCATGCTGTGCCTGTGGTCAGGCCACTGCAGCTTGTCCACCATCAGGCCGGGTGATGCCTGTGAGGAGCTTCCCATCAGCGCCAGCTACTGGCCTGGTTCCAGCCTCGCATCCATGCTTTAATTTTCAACAGAGCTTCTAGAAACTACTTGAAGTCCCAGGGAAATAGGCAGATCGACACGAAAGTGAAGTGCACGTCGCTCAGTTGGGTCCGACTCTTTGTGACCCCATGGACTGTATCCATGGAATTCTCCAGGCTAGAATACTGGAGTGTGTAGCCGTTCCCTTCTCCAGGGGATCTTCCCAACCCAAGGATTGAACTCAGGTCTCCTGCATTGCAGGCGGATTCTTTACCAGCTAAGCCACCAGGGAAGCCCAGATAAGACAACCAAGTTTCTAGAGGTCCCATTGATCCTTTTAAAAAGATAAGACAGAGACTGCCCTGGTGGTCCAGTGGTTAAGAATCCACCTTGCAATGCGGGGGACATGGATTTGATCCCTGGTCGGGGAACTAAGATCCCACAGGCCTCCGATCAGCATACAACTGAGGGAGCTACAACTAGAGAGACATGGGTTTGATCCCTCCTCTGGGGGATCTTCCAGTGTGAGGCAGCCAATAAATACATAAGTACTTTTTGAAAAAAACTTTAAAAAAAATATAAAAAGATAAGACAAAAGGAAACCTTCCCACCGTGCCCTCGATTTATCTTTTCGCTTTTCAAAAGTTTTGTGCTTAAGTGACAGAACGTGGTAGCAACTTGACCCATGTTGTTATAAAAAAAATCTTCGCCATGTTACACACTCATGGCTAACTTAAAGAAAGCTGTATCAGACTGAAAAGAGGGAATACAGTCATCTGCATGTCAGCTTGTACCTAATGGCTTGTACCTGGGCTTCCCCGATGGCTCAGATGGTAAAGAATCCGCCTGCAATGCAGGAGACCCAGGTTTGATCCCTGGGTCGGGAAGATTCCCCCAGAGAAGGAAATGGCTACCCACTCCAGTATTCTTACCTGGAGAATTCCATGGACAGAGCTGGTGGGCTACAGTCCATGAGGTTGCAAAGAGTCAGACACGACCAAGTGACTATTTTTTTCTTTGTGTACCTAATAAACAGCTTAAACCATTGCCTGCTAAACTTGTTACGACAGCAGGCTTGGAAGAGGGCCCAAGTGTTAAGAACCAAACTCGATCACAGATTCTTGATTGCCAGTGTGACTGTCAGCACGGTGACACAGAGAACTGCGATGCTGTACTCCATTAGCGTGAGGAACTGGGGGCAGGGTTGGGCACCATTCTCTGACATAAGCAACCACAGACGTCACAGATACTGGTGGCGGTCTTTTTCCAGACCAGCCTAGCATTGCTAATAATGGTAAAATATCTCCATGCTCTGAAGGAAAAAAAGAAAAAACCAGTGCCAAAGTCTTCATAGTTTTAATATTGTTCCCTAAATATCTTTCCCCTGTATTTTTCCTCTTGCCCTGGTTATTTCCATGTTGCTGCTGGGAAAGCACACAGACATCCAAGGGCTGACCCCGAGGATCCTCGCCAAAATCTTGCCCCTAGGAAGAGATGAGAAATGTCACCGGAAGTACCCCTGTTGTTTTTCTTGCTTTGTGTTACTGTTGTTCAGTTACCCAGTCGTGTCCGACTCTTTGCGACCTCCATGGACTGCAGCACTCCAGGCTTCCCTGTCCGTCCCTGTCTCCCAGAGTTTGCTCACTCATGTCCATTGAGTTAGTGATGCCATCCAACCATCTCATCCTCTGCCACCTGCTTCTCCTCCCGCCTTCTTTCCCAGCATCAGGGTCTTTTCCAATGAGTCAGCTCTTCACATCAGGTAACCAAATTATTGGAGTTTCAACTTCAGCATCAGTCCTTCCAATGAATATTCAGGGTTGATGTTCCCCCCCGCCCGCCCCACTTTTTAAATTTTCTAAACAAGGCAGTTAATAGTGGTGGCATCTTTGATGGCCCTCAGTCATCTGAAGTTATTTGTTAATGCCCTGCATGCCCTCAGCCAGTCCCCCCAGAGCAGTCACCCTGTGAGCTGCCTGAGCTGTGTGCCAGGCTTGCTTGGGCAATGTGATTTCTCGTGTCCGTGGGATCCCCGAGCCCCGGCAGTTCAGCGCACCGCATAGAAGCCAGGGTGGGGATGAGAGCTTGTAGGCCATCTCACTGCAACCCCTGCATTTGCCCAGAGGCAAAGATGTACCAGGGCTCCCAGCAGTGGGGAAAGGATGCAACGAGCTCGACTCACAGCAGCTCCCTTTTGTGTAGAAGAACCGACTACATCTTTGGATTTCATTCCTCTGTTCATGAAGTAGCTCCTATGTCCCCATGCGTGCATGCTTAGTCGCTCAGTCGTGTCTGACCCTTTGCAACCCTACGGACTGTAGGTAGCCCGCCAGGCTCCTCCATCTATGGGATTCTCCAGGCAAGAATACTGGAGTGGGTTGCCATTTCCACCTTCAGGGGATCTTCTGGACCCAGGGGTCGAACCCACATCTCCTGTGTCTCCTGCACTGGCAGGAGGATTCTTTACCTGATGAGCCCTTGGGAAGATCCCGTGTCCCAGGTCTTCTGCTCAATGCTGCCGATACAGTGGTAACTCGGATAGATAGGTCCCTTGCCCATAGGGGACTAGTGGGCAGTGAAGGGGGCGCAGAGACCCCTGGCAAGTACACACACACACACACACACACACACACACACACACACACACGACAGGCTGCTATGTGCATCTTGAGACCAGTAAACGGGTGGGAGGCTGGCTGCAGTGTCTCTGCACATAGGCTGCCTCAAGGGGAGAGCCTGCCAGAGTCAAGGTTCCCACACCTCTCACCACGTCCCCAGCGCCCGCCTCTGCACCGACCCAACCCGGGACCTGCTCTTTGGCACATCTGCTGCATGGGGGGGTCGCACTCTTGATTCCTGTGATTCCTGTCACTTTCTAACCATCAAGTGGAACTTCGCTTCCATATATGTTCATCTGCCAAGTAATAGAGCGAGAGCACTTGAGTCTTGCAGAAAGTTAACAACTTATTTGAGGTATCCTGTTAAATATTATCTATTAATACTTGATTATTTGGTGACAACTTCTTTCAGATCCTCTAAAAGTTATCTAATGTACTGAGTGCTGTTAAAGGATGTGCTGTATGTAAAACCTTTATTCTAATAATTGCCTAAAACGTACTGTATGAGTTTTTTTTTTTTTCCTTAATGGCTAGCTGTAGCCTAAGAAACCCAATGTTTAACCAAACCTTGAATGGAGGGACTTCCCTGGTGGTCCAGTGGCTAGGACTCTGCGCTCCCAATGCAGGGGACATGGGTTCGATCTCTGGTTAGGGGACTAGATACCACTTGCTGCAACTAAGACCCAGCACAGCTAAATAAATAAATATTAAAACAAGAGAAAACTTTAATTAAAACCTAGGTTTCAGTGTATTGCTTTGGGTTAATATCCTTCCTTCCAGACTTTTTCTTTCCTTCTCCCAGTGGCTTTAAGAAGGGAGGGAAGGAAGGAAAGGGGAAAAGAAAAAAACATCCCCAAGCTATTGCAATGAAAACCGGCTTGGCTGGTGAAAGCTGTGTCTTCTACTCTGAATTAAATAATGTTGCAAGAGGTCAGCTGGCCATCCCTAGATAATGTCTGTGATCCCGGCAAAAGTCATGGCCACAGTTCACGGCAGAGCTTCCGGTGCACTGACCTCGCGGTCGCCTGAAAATCTAGAGACCAGACCAACCCTGCGTCCCCTCAGCCACGATGATAAGTGCATTTGGGAAGGTGATGTGGTGTCTGACCACCCAAGGTAGATGCAAGTGTGGGCACAGGCTGTAATGAGCTAGAGAACTTTCTCTTTAGAAAAAAGGTGAATGAGAAGCAAGGCTTTGCCAGGGCAAGGGATGGGCGCTCTAGCAAATAAAAGGTTGCACTAGAACCCACTTCCTTTGTTCTGCTAAGTAAAGTCTTGCTAACACTGAATAATTATAGTGGGAAGAGTCTGAATGAGGCCATCCTTTCACTTGTTCAATGAAGGTTAATTTAAGGGACTTAAATTCAAGGGTTAATTTAATGAGACTTGAGATAAAGCTTGAATTTAGGGATTTTTGCAAATTACCTGTTAGAGGTGGTGGAAACAGAAGTGTATTTGTTCCTTTTATGCGAGTGACCTCTTAGCATTTAAGTGATTACTGATTAACCAAGGAGTTTCAAATAAAACTTTTCATATTCTGATTTAAAGAACTTGACCTGGCTGAAGGCGGCTTACGTTGGGGAGCAGTGGGGGGTGGGATGGGGGGTGGGCAGGGTGCAGTATCTCAAGCAACATGACTTCAGCTGGAGAAATGTCCCTCTGGGCAAAGCTCCCCTTGTTCTAAGGAGCATGCCCAGTGGTGCACAAAGCCGCCTCTGCAACCCTTTTTCATCCAAGAGCCTTGAAATAGGAGAGAAATGCTTGCCTAGAGAGGACGGTCTGGTCCCTGTATTCTAGATAAACCAGGAGAGTACTGCTTTGCCCCACAAATGGTCTTCATCAGCTAGGACGCTGGCCCAGGCTCCTTCACGTGGTCCTCTCAGGGTTCCCAGCAGCAGAAGAGAGCCAGCCCAATGCACAGGCACTTAGCAAGCCTCCGCAGACATCACATGTGCTAACCAACCATTGGCCAAAGCCAGCGATAGGACCAAGCTCAAGCCCAAGGGCTGTAGAATTAAACTCTAGCTCCTGATGGCAGGAGCCACAAAGTATTGTGGCCAGATTTTCTTTTCTGTCTCCCTTGATAGGTGTGAATTTCTTGTTAACACTTGACCAGAGGAGCTATTTGATGTTTTGGGTCAACCGTGTAACTCATAATTGACCCAGGAAGGATGGGAGATCACGGTGGAGCACTTTAAATTCTGACGACTCACCTAACTGTCGAGGAGACTGTTTCGGTTCTGCTCCAGACGAAAGCTAAAGGTGGTACAGGGAAAAGCCAGTGCCACTGGTATTCGTGACAGCAAGCTAAAACGATTCCTAAACACATGGATATACCCGGTTCAAGACTCAAATTCCTTTCTCTCAAAGCAGCATTGTCTGATTCATAGCAATCAACACTTGTTAGCACCATGACTCATTTGAGACTAGATCCTAGCTGCCATTCCTTGGTGCCTTCAGGGTGCTCACACCATGCCACGCACTCCGCACCCACAAACTGTCTGATCCCCTGAACAACCTTACAGAGTCCTATCGCTGGCTCACTTCTCTCCGAGCAGGAAGCCTACAAGTCAGATAGAAACAACGAACTCACGGGCACCTATTTAGGAAGTCAGAGAGTCCAGAATTTAAAAAAATAACAATTTATTTTCGGCTGCACTTGGGTCTTCGTTGCTCCGAGCAGGTTTTCTCTAGTTGCAGGGGCTTCGTTGTGGTGCTTGGGCTTCTCACTGCGGGGACTTCAAGTTGTGGAGCAGAGGCTCCAGGGCGCAGGCTCAGTAGTCGTGGTGCACGGGCTTTGTCTGCCCACAGCACATGGAATCTTCCCCAGTGAGGGATGGAGCCTCGCGTCCCCTACACTGGCAAGTGGATTCTTATCCGCCTTATCAATTTTTAAGGAATCGCTCAGGCCAATAGACTCCCAGGACTGTGGGCAGCTGGAGCAAGTGCACAGGGACACTTGCCACCCCCCATCCCCTCCAGTCCTGATCATCCCCCCTACACATGATCATCTCTCCCACCTACTGACCTGGGAGTCCAACTCCCCAGGGGCTCGGGACTGCCGGCCCAGCTTTCCCATTCATCCAGATTCACCGAGAGTGGATTGGTTTTAGAATGTTGAGACGAGATGTATCAGAAGGAGGTCTTAATCTTGCTCAGTCTGGATAATTTTTAAAACCAGCTTTAGAATTTTCCTATATCAGCTAATGCTAACAGCATTCACATGATGAAAACTATCTGTGTCTTAAAAATTTTGCTTTTAAGCAGTTAAGAGCAATAATGGGG
Organism: Bos indicus x Bos taurus; assembly: GCF_003369695.1. Lineage (NCBI taxonomy): Eukaryota > Metazoa > Chordata > Mammalia > Artiodactyla > Bovidae > Bos > Bos indicus x Bos taurus. The sequence goes on along the minus strand of NC_040092.1, from coordinate 4,566,193 downwards.
AAAGAATGTTTCCGGATTCTCCCCTCCCCCCCCCCCCCACTTCTAAGTTCTCTATTGATGTATAATAGTACATATTTGAAGTGTACAATTTGATAAGTTTTTACCACCACCTCCCCCCCCCCCCCGACCCCGTACACACACACATCCGTGAAGCTAGGACCAGAGTCAAGATATGGACTTTCTGTCGCTCCAAAAAGTTCCCTTTTGCCTCTTTGAAACCCTTCCCTGCCCCCTCTCTCTTGTCCCTTGCCAGTCCCCAGACAACCATTATTTGCTTTCTCCTCTGTAGACTAATTTGACTTTATATGAATAAAATCATATAATATGGACTCTTTAATCTGACTTCTTTCACTCAGCATAATTAGCATACTTTGCGATTCATCCATGCTGATTGTATCAGCAGTTTATTCCTTTTAAAATTTTAAAGGAGAAAAGGGAACACTGCTGTTTTTTTTCCCTCTGAACTTGGCCCAGGACTATTGAAGTTACCTACCAAATTGTACATTAACCAACTAATGCCAGCAATGAGTTAATCTATAACCTCATCTGTTACCGGTTAACACGACCCCTCCCCAAACCTAAGCTCCTCCTGACTGTCAGTCAGACCCTGATCCTGGGCACCCTTTCCCTTGGGGGCTCAAACTGAAGTCGGGCTGCAGGGCTTGGGGAACCCAGTACTTGGGAGTCTTGGTTCATCCCTGCCCACGGTCGAATCTGAATGTAGCCCATCTTCGTGTTCTCATGACAGGGGGCTCTGGGCTTTGTGATGGTGTGGCTGTCAGAAGAGCAGGCTCTGGGTGCTCTGAGAGAAGCTTGGACTTCAGTCAGCTCTCTAAGTTTGAGCTATGCAAATGCCCAGTAGAAGCACATTCAGTATATGGGGCGGAAATAAGGGGACCCCTGTGTTGTTTCAAAAGTACTCACTTTAGGATTTTTGTTTTTTAATAATGAACTCGATTCACTTGAAATTATTTGAATTGACACTTCAAGACTCCATCTCCTTTTAAGGCTAACATACACCTGTCTGCTATCGAGTTCATTACAGTTCACCGTCTTCCTTTCACAGATCGGTTTCTTTTTAACAGCTCTTTCCTTAAATGTTTGGTTTCAGACCTCTTAGTGTAGGAATGTTCTAGTAAACGACTGCTTAAGATAATATGCAAAATATTTATATTCTAACGCATAGGTACCGGTTAAATATATCTTTCAGCTATTTTTGGAAAACTACCATTGGACGTCCCTGAGTTTTGATTTTCTCCCAAAAGGAAAGCTCAGACATGACACAACATAATGGGCTACAGAGAAGTGGGGGGCAGGGCCGACAGGATGTGAGTTGAACGCCCTCCCCCGCTGCCAGTGTGCTCTGACCTCGGGAAGTCACCGCATCCTCTGCAAATCTGGGACGTGGGGCTAGGTGCTCTTTAATCCCGTTCCAGGACCAAGAGACACTTAATCGATTCAGATGGACCATAGTCGAGGAGGTCAGCGTTGCCTCAGAGGCCCCCTTTGTCCCTCTGTGTGAGGACTGCGGCGGCTCCTCAGCTGGGCCATATTGGTGCCCAGGAGAAGCAGGCTCACCTTCTCTTCTGGATCTGGCTCCCTGGTCCTTCCAAACGGCCAGCCTCCCGCGGGGGAACGCAGTTTGACTTGCTTAGCTTCAAAAGGATGCCTGCCAGTCCCCCACTGCCTGCCTGATAGTGGGGTGCCTCCTGAACCAGCCCTGGCATATTCTACGATCACCTGCTTGTTTTTCGGGGGTGGAGGTGGGTGGGTTACATGGGCTTCCCAGATGGCGCAGTGGCAAAGAAAGCGCCTGCCAGTGTAGGAGACAAAGGTTCCCGATCCCTGGTTGGGAAGATCCCCTGGAGGAGAGCATGGCAACCCGGTCCAGTGTTCCTGCCTGGAGGATCCCATGAGAGGAGCCCATGGGGTCGCAGAGTGGGGCATGACTGAACATCCACCCACCCCACTCGTAGTCTCAGCCCTCTCCGCTTACCTACCGCAAGCCAGCCCGCCAAGCCCTCGGATTGGGAAACAAAGCGTAAGCACCTGGATCGTGACCCAGCTCTTTTCCTGTTCTTCTTTTGAGACTTCCCCAACAGGAAAGGCTCTGGGTAATTGATAGAGATTATCCCTGATTCCCTTAATGTAACCTTTTTACTCTTTCCTTTTCCTGGGATTAAGCTGTTCCTTTGCAAGAAGTCCTCTTCTTAATGACACAGTCATCGACCCATTATTGACCAAAGGAAGCGATCCAGCCCAACCCCACCTTTCTGTGGTTCACAGTCCCTTTGGTCTCTTTCATTATAAACGACTTTCAAAGTCATTAACTGGTTTTGTTTTGTTTTGTTTTGTTTTTTTTCAATTTTTGGCACAGTGAAAGGCCATCAAACTACACTTTAAAATCAATCTGCCTTCTTGAAGCAATAATTGTCTGTGTATTTGTTGTCGCTATGAGTGTTCACACCGAGGAGATGTTTTAGTATTTGCTGAGTGAGGGTTCCGAGGCAGTACGCCCTGCACGGGATGATGAGTTGAGGTCTGACGTAAAGTGGAGACACGTGGGCCCTGTCGGCAGGCACCTTTGTTCCCCTTATTTCCCTCCTTTCCCGTTTTTCCTTCATTCAAGGGGTATTTCTTGCTCTGCATACAGGGCCCCCAGTGTGACTGCTGCAGCTCCAAGCTAAGAGGGATTAAATCTTTTAGGACTGGGCCTGCTCAGCATATGTCTGTACCATCATGGTAGGCACTCGAGAAATATGTGTTACATAAATAACTCCTGGGGAAGACTGTCAGAATTACACATTTGCCTGTAAGCATAGAGCAAGCAAACTGAGCCTTGTGTAGGGGTCAGGGCACCCCTCCCAGAAAAAAAATGCAATTTCAGTTAGTGATCCAGAAATGTCCGTACACCATAGGGGCTCTTGGACGCTGTGTGCTGGAAACTAACCTGTGGGCCTGCTGCCTGCTACCGAGAGAAAAGGAGAGTTAGTTGGTAAGTAGTAGTCAAGCTGAAGAAGGCAATGGCAACCCACTCCAGGACTCTTGCCTGGAAAATCCCACGGACAGAGGAGCCTGGTAGGCTGCGGTCCATGGGGTCGCACGGAGTCGGACACGACTGAAGAGACTTAGCAGCAGCAGCAGTAAGCTTCCCCGGTGCTCACTGGGAAAGACTCCACCTGCCAGTGCAGGAGATGCAGGTTGGATCCCTGGGTCGGGAAGATCCCCTGGAGGAGGAAATGGCAACCCATTCCAGTATTCTTGCCTAGGAAATCCCAAGGACAGAGGAGCCTGGTGGGGCTACAGTCCATGGGGTTGTAAAGAGTCAGGCACGACTGAGCGACTGAGCGACTAAACAACAGCAACAAAGTAGCAGTCAGTATCCACACGGTGGCTTCAGGGACTGTGCTGTGTAACCACCTTCGAGTTACAGGGCATTGCCTCTTCCCTTCATAGGACTTGACGGTGTCTGCAAGGTCTTCGGCCTCAGCCGGCACCTCACGTGTCCTGCTCCCAGCCAGCCTTCCCTTCCTCTTCATTTGGGCAGTTTGGCCGCTAAAGCCCTTCCCAGCCACACGCACCACCCCCCATCCCAGCTCTTCTTTGGAGCACCTACTTGGAGCATCCCTCAAGGTGGTGGTCCCACATGGTTGGGCTCTCGATCCACTTGTTTCCCCTGTTGGTCCAGCTCCCTCTCTCTAGGTGAGTGATCTCCACCTCTCTGCACAGGTGAGTGATCACCCCCGACTGCCTTGCAGCCCAGGCGGTGGGCAGGATGGGACTGTGGACCCAGGAAGTAACTGCTGCCGCCACCCTGATGCCGGGTAGGGATGCACAGGAACCTCTTTCTCCTCCAGCTCGGGTCTGTTCTCAGCCTGAGGAAGACCTGCTCAGTGCCTGCTCAGCTTGTCTCCCTCCCCTTCCATCACCACCACCATTGTGGTGGCTGTTTATTGAGCGCCAGGCCTGGAATGTGTTGGGTCTATAGAGATGGGCTTATAAGGCTTGATCTTTGAATTAAACACTAGCATATGGCCTTTCTGGGCTGAAGGAACTCCCATGTTTTCTAGCGTGCCCCACTATCTCAGCTGCTCTCGCCAGCTTCCCCCTCCACACCCCCAGTCCCCGTCCCCAGAAGGGCTCCCAGCGGCACAGCTGTCCTGACTTCCCGAAGGGAAGTGGATCTGAGGTGGGCAGGTGGGATTCCAGCTCTGTGGCTAACTTGGCTCAGGGTGTGCTTGAAGATTTTGTTCAAGAAAGCATGGGTCTTGTGAAGAAAAACGGGACTTTGGAAATGGAATCCTTGAGAGTCTCATCTTGAATTTTCATCATCCTATTATCACAGAAGACTCCTCTGAACTCTCATTCTGTTGCTCTGTCCAGTCAGGGTATGCAGGCCCCTGGGCCCTGGGAGATCCTCTGCACTGAACCCTAAAGTTGCCCCTTACTGGGTAGGCGGTTGCTCTGTGCCCACAGCCCCTCCCCTGGCCCTGCATGAGGGCCTTGGCACATTTGCTGCCTGCAGGGTCCCAGGTACCCTGCCGGAGGATGCCTGGGATAGTGACTGCCCCCCAGACCTTTGACCTTTGACTCTGAGCCTCCTGCTTGGTGGGGGAGTGGGGCACATACCATTTCCTCAGCCAGACATCGAAAGAAGCACAATTATTGCCTTGAAGCACATTTTTCTGAGCGCTTTCCTTAGGTCTGAGTTACAGCAGCCTAAGTGGGCTTCTAGAAACCAAACAGCCCGACTGAGAAAGGAATCAGGCTGTCCTGGGGCCGGGGCTGGGGTCGGGGGTTGGCTGTGGACAAGGGAGGGGTAAGCTAGGGCTGAGCAGCACACTCCCACTGCCCCCTCCTCTGGCCCCTCAGGGTCTCAGTCTGGCAGTGCAGCTCTCAGCTGTGCCCAAGGATCAACCCAGGGAGCCTTCAGCCCCACAGAGGCGGGGTCTGCCTCCCGCCCTGGGCCCCCGGTCTCCAGGGAGGGCCTGCCCCCACCCCGTGTTTTTAAGAGGCTCCCAGAACATTCAGATGTGTTTCTGACCACCTTCTCCTGGTTCTGTGCCTAAACCGTGAGGTTCCTGTGTGTCCACAGTGTGCAGCACAGTTACGCTGACTTCCAGAGCCTTCCACAGGTACAGTCCCTGTGAGTCCAGCAGAGTGCCTGCTGCTCTGTGTGGGAACTGAACCTGCAGGAGGGACCTGGAGAGGAGAGGAAGCCTGCACACAGGCGGTCACGGGGAGGGCCAGGGACCCCAAGGAGACACTCCTCGCATACCTACTGCATCGAGATGGAGAGGGTGCTGAAGGGCTTACCGCACACCAGGCGCTTTCTCGTCTCGTCTGTTAGCATCATCCCCGTTGTGCAGGTGCTCACAGTCAGAGATGGGGAGGTGAGCCGGATTTTTTTTTCTTTAAACACCAGCAGTGCTAAAAGAACCCGGGTCAGCCACCCATTCCCAAGTCACCTTCTAGCTACTGTTCTTCCTCAGGGCCACCGTGGTTGGGGGGGTGTCATCAAACCCCTCCCCGGGCTGAGGGGCACCTGGCAACTCTGCCCAAGGTGGGCTGGGGGAGAGGTGTGGTTCTGTTGCTGCTATAAATGACTTTGGTGTAAAGTTAAGAGACGATGAAACAATATCACTCAAGTCCTAATACAAGTCACAGATACAAGGAATCACGACAGTAGGGTACACAGGGGAGGACCAATGTGAAACAAGCTTGGCAGATCCTTAAGAACCACACAGTGAGGCTGTACCGCCTGTGAGCCCGCACTGCCTAAAGACCAGTGGACCGACCTCCCGAACGAACGGCTTCTGACTGAGACAGTCATGAGCTCTCAAAGCAGCTAACCTGTACATAAGCAGGACGTTCCACCCTGCCACCCCACTTCATGTCGACTGTGTGAGCTGCACAGCATTTGTAAAGGGAGTTTTAAAGAGCAGGGAGTCTAGCTGGGTTAGGATAAGAGATACCTGGAACTTCATTGTGGGGTTGGGAAATAGAATACTTACTTAAGGTGTTAGTGGGTGGGGCTTCCCCAAGGCTCATGCCTACCAACACAGGAGACACAAGAGATGCAGGTTTGATCCCTGGGTTGGAAAGATCCCCTGGAGGAGGCAATGGCAACCCACTCCACTATTCTTGCCTGGGAAATTCCATGGACAGAGGAGCCTGGCAGGGTACAATCCGTGGGTTTGCAAAGAGTCAGACACGACTGAGTGCACACACACATAAACTGTTAGTGGACTACCATTCATGTCTGTACGCATCTCCATCAGGCTTGACTTTTGGAAACCCCTAGGATACCATGTGGAGAAGGCAATGGCACCCCACTCCAGTACTCTTGCCTGGAAAATCCCATGGACAGAGGAGCCTGGTGGCCTGCAGTCCATGGGGTTGCGAAGAGTCGGATACGACTGAGTGACTTCACTTTCACTTTTCACTTTCATGCATTGGAGAAGGAAATGGCAACCCACTCCAGTGTTCTTGCCTGGAGAATCCCAGGGACGGGGGAGCCTGGTGGGCTGCCGTCCATTGGGTCGCACAGAGTCGGACACGACTGAAGTGACTTAGCAGCAGCAGGATACCATGAGTATTTCTCTAGCCTCGGATTATGGAGAGAAGCTGATGTCACATTCTCAGCTCCCCACAATACCACAGCTGTATCATGTAACCACTGGCTGTCCAGCTGTAAACCAGGAACAAGCCCCACCTCACCTGCAGACGTGCTGTGCAGGCTCAGGGCTGTCTGAAAGCACTCGTTGCCTCACCCTTACATAACAGGTTACTTTCCTTCTTTAGGTCTGATGCTCTGAGGCAGTCATGTCCCAAGACCAGGTCGGGGAGGCCCAGTTTCTACAGCTTCTGGCCACTCGAAGACAATCCAAGAGGAAGCCCCCTTCTAAATTGTTTCTGGGATCCCAGATCTCCCCCAAGATGGCCCTGTGCTGGCTTCCAGGACCTTGCAGTTCTCTCCTCCAGGATCCTCCTTCTGGGGCAGGGTACCCTGGCAGCACAGCCCTCTTCCCAAGGAGGGTGGGTGGACTTTGGCCTCGAGGCTGGGGTGACCCCTCGCATGTGCACAAGCTCGCCCCACCCCACCCCCGCCCCAAATGCAGGGTGGGCCTGGGGGTCAGCTTTCTCCATACCGAAACATTCCGACAATGAACTCCAAGGAGTTGGAGAAATTACAGTTAGAACCTGGCCTTTCAAGTCTCTATGAAGGTGTATATGTTAAGATATGTATGCGTGTGTGCATCCAACTCTGTGCATGGACTGCAGCCCGCCAGGCTCCTCTGTCCATGGAATTCTCCAGACAAGAATACTGGAGTGGGTTGCCACTTACTCCTCCAAGGGGTCTTCCGCCCAGGGATCGAACCGGAGTCTCCTGCATTGGCAGGCAGATTTCTTTACCACTGAGCCACCTGGGAAGCCCTCAAGATAGATGGTAGCATTTATTTTATTTAAAGGTTTGTTAGTTTCCCCCCAAGCCCCACAGATGGGACATGCAGAAATTCTGCATGGGACATGCAGAAATTCTTTCATGCAGATTCCCTTCCTCTTAATAAAAATAAGAAAACATACAATCAGACTATCCTAGGGTTTTTTTGTTTTTGTTTTCATTTTGCCTCCTGATTCAGGAATTCCTCTGCCTCATCAGCAGTTTTGCCTGGGATGCTAGTTACCTAGCTTCTGGACCTATCTGAGTTCAGCTGAACCAGGAGAGGCCTCGGAATGTGCCTCTGACAGGTACCCCAGAGGCTTCATGCAGCTCCTGACTCAGTGGTACCTCGGCCCTGTCTGAATTTTAAAACTGACTGAGAAACTCAGAAAAATCCTGCAGGGGGAGGCTCCCTGAAATAGGCATCTCCAGGGCAGGGGCCCAGGCCTGCAGGCTGCCCTGCACCCCACGACTTGCCAAGGTTGAGAAGCAAGTCTGCCAGGCTTGATGGTTCTCTCTGCGAGGAGCCCAGCCTTTGCTCTCCTAGTGGAAGGGAGCCTGTCGGGTCTTCAGTCTCTGCAGGCACTGTTGTTAAGCCCGATCCCGCCACCTAATTAACACTTGTTTATATTAAACAAGCGTTAGCTGCCGAATGCAGAGAAGGGGGTGGTCCTTTTTGAAGTTTCTAGTTGCTGACTTTATAAGATCTGGCCTCAAGTGGGGCTTCTGGAAACTCATCAACCCCACACAGCAGCTAACAAGTCCTTCGACAAGTTTCTGTCGCAGGCAAGGCCATCTCCCGAGGAACAACCCAACCTGCGGAGGTTCCCCCTCCCCCCCGCAACACCTCTTAACCCGGCAGCGCGGTGGCGCAGGAGGGCGTGGACAGCTTCCCGGGTTTGGGTGCTCCTCGTCAAGGTGTTAAAACAAAGAGGATCGTTGTGTTTCTTGGAACTGGTCTAAATGTCTCTGTTTATAAGATCTAGGGAACCGCATTTCCGTTCGTTTTCTGCTCGTGAAGGGTACCAACCTGGTGATGGCGCCGTGACACGGCCGCGGCCCCCAGCCTCTCCTGCCGGTTCCTTTAATTAGGAGAAATTAAGTGGGGCTGCTACATATTTTGAGAATAAATAACACTATTTAAACGCAGGCAGCCTTAACCACTAACTTAACCGCTGAGTTCTCGCTGCTACATGTCTCCTAAGTAGATCGGCATAATCTTCACTAGGACTTAAAATGCATCACATTCGTTCCGGAGCTCGGAACCCGCAGCCGACGCGAGCCCCGGGAGGGCTTAATGACTTTAATTATGGCGAGAAATACCTTCTCCGGGCGGGAGGGGCGCGGCCGGCGGGGTGGGGTCAGAGGAGGCCGGATGGGAGCCCGGCTCCCCCCCCAACCCCCGCCCCCCCGAAGACGGCCCCGCGGCGTGGGGGGAGGGCCTCGGAGTTCTGAGCGGTGTTTGTGGCTTCGGCGCTTTGATCTCCGGCCAGGGAAACCTGGAAGGTCAGGCCGGGCTGCAGCCAAGCCCCGGAGCCTGGAGCCGGTGGAGCGGGCCGGGCCGCACCACCCACCCGGCTCCCCCATCCGCCTCCTCCCGCCCCCGGAAGGTGAGCCCGCTTGGCCGCCCGACACCCCCACTTCCCCACACCCACCCCCTCACTGGGTTGGAGCTGTTTTGCGTTGGTCTCCCTTTAGGCAGTGGATTAGGGTCTCCAAGTCGTGGCAGTAAACCAGACACATGCCCTGCAAATTTTGTTCAGTAACTACCCTATCTGTCCTACATACTGGAAACGAAACCAGGTTATTTTCTTAAGCTCTGTGCCCCTCCCCACCTCCTCTCCCTCCTAACCCTCCCCTGCAGAACCCCACCCCCCCCTCCCCGCCCCCGCAGAGCAGCAGGTGATTCCGCTGCCCGGTTAGAGTGTTAGGGTCTTTTTTTTTTTTTTGGTTTTTTTTTTTTTTCCTGGCCAATTCTTCTGACGCCCGCCCCCTCCTTGGCACCAGGCTTTTCTCACCGGTTACCCATGGGCGCCGGTGTGTGACCTCATTTCCTATGGAATGAAAGGTTTCTGTAGGAAAACAGGGCACTTGGTGAGACGGGCCTTGCAAGCCCCCTCGGCTGGCAAAGAGTGTCCCCTGTCGTGCGGTGACTCATGCTTCAGGGCGCAGCGGCGGACCAGAAAGCCCAAGAGCCCCGTGCCTGGGTGGTCACTCAGCCGAGAACACAGGGGAGGAGGAGGAAAGGAAAAAGTGAGGAGGGCAGCTTTAGAATCCACTTAGCGGTGTCCAGAGGGAGGGGCACGCAGGGACCTGGGGAGCTCTGGCTTGTTTGTGCTAGGATGGGACCAGCCAAGAGACTGGTGAGCATCAGGCAGGGTGTCTCCGCGTCTGGCTGGTGGTCTCTGTGTGTGGACAGGCCCCTGCCCCAGTGGCAGCCTGAGCAGGGCTTGTTAGGGGGCCCTGCGTTGCTGGCAGGGACCGTGCCTGGAGGTTCACGCCTCAGGTGGACGAGCCTCACAAGCCTGCACTTTTGGTCTCTCATGGCTCTGCCCAAGGGCATGTTTGAGTCTGGGGGTTTGGAATCTGCCGCCCGTTCTGGGATCTTGACAGCAGGGTGGGTGGGCAGCCCAGTGTCCACACGCTGCCCCTCTGTGTCATGCAGGCCAGTTTCTCCCATCAGTCTTCGAGGAGGAAGGAAAGCCAGGTTTTCCTAAGTGACGAGAGGACAGTGAAAATGCACATCTCCTGCCGTCTGTGCCCGCGCATGTACCTGGAGGTGGTGGTTTGCTCAGCTGTCCTCTGCTGAGAGTTGTCAGGGAGGCTTGCGCTCCTCCCAGGAGTAGAAGGGGAACATGCAACGAGTGCCCTGACATCAGAGACCTGCCCACAAGAGGCCTGGGACCCCATAAAGATCCCCAGTGAGGCAGAGCCACTCTCAGGGACTGGGGTGGAGGTTCCCCAGAGAGAATAATTCCTGAGTTAGAACCAACCACCAGTAGAAGGCCCGTACGCAAGCACTGCAGCAGAAGACCCGGCCGCGGCTCATAAGAAACCAAACTGCCAACATCTGCCCAGCGGAGGATCCCGACTTCCGAGAAGATCTGGTAGAGAATGAACCTTCGGCCACTCGGAAAGTCAGAGGAAATAGGAGACCAGGTGGCCTGGAGCGAGCCACAGCCCGTGCTTGGAACAGCAGGGCTCGGTGTGTTTGATGCTAACCCCGGGGGCGAAAGCTCATCCTTTTTAGGTCAATCAACAGACGTTTCTAGGCCATTTTACCCTGTGCCAGGCTCTTTGCTGGATTCTGGGAATGGAGCGGGAAAGAAGTCTGAGGCCTTGGCTGCCCTCTAGTGAGGGAGGCACTTTAAGTAAACAGTGACAGTGTGATGTCACAAGAGCTGTTCCAGTGGGACCGAGCGGGCCAGGGTGTGGAGAGGAGCACCTGCGGCTGTGAGAGCTGGAGGAGGCCCGGCTGGCTACGGGCGAGAGTGGGCAAGGAGCTGCAGAAGCCCCGCCTCGTCAGGCTCCGGGGCTGGTGGGTTGAGTTCGCGGAAAGCCGGCGGAGTCACATCCTATTCTGATTTTTTGGAGGATAGCCGATTAACAGTGTCGTGCTGCTTCCAGGTGGGCGGCAGAGGAGCTCAGCCGAACATGCACGTGGATCCATTCTCCCCAAACCCCCTTCCCAGCCAGACTGCCGCGTGACGTTGAACAGAGTTCCCTGGGTGTACTGTAGGACCCCGGTGGTTACCCGTTTTAAATAGAGCTCACGTCTTATTCTAAGAGCATCACAGAGTCATTCAGGAGAGTGGGGCAGGGCAGGTCTGCGATTCAGAGAATGCCCTCTTGTGCTGCATGGAGACCCTGTGGGGGGTGGGGGGCGCTGGGGGAAGGTGGGGTGGGCTACGGAGCCCCCAGGGGGGTGGTGGTTGTGACTCACGTGAGAACTGTAGTGTCCGATACAGGATGGCAGTAGTGGGGCTGGGAAAACAACGAATGGATGTGGAAGACGGAAGCAGCAAAACTTGGTGAGCGGCTGAGCGTCGGGGTGAGGGCAAAGGGGTGTGGTTCAGCCTGGCCCCTGGATGGCGCTCGTGGGGCACCTTTCTCCAGAGAGAGCCCTGGCTATAAGAAGGCCAGGACCACGTGAAGGGTAGGCACATGCACCTCTATCAGCCTGAGCTGGAACAGTGAGCTTTGCCCCAGGAACAGCTGCAGAAGGAACCTGGGGACCCGCTGAAGCAGGAAGCTGCTGCCAGGTCGTGGACACTAAGCCCTGGGCCTCTGGTGCCATCTTGGATTCCCCATGACCATGGTTTCTGCCACTGTGGGTCATACGGCTGTGTATGCTGGAGGAGGGCTGCACGTGAACACTCTTGAGTAAGAAAGGGGGAGACCTCAGTGCCCTTACCCTGCTGCTTGCCAACCGAGATCTCTTCCCCCTCCCAGGACAACAGCAGGTGTGTGGAGACAGACGCCTCTAGAAGGTCCTGGCTTGGATCCTTCCTGGGGTGCCTGGCACACACTTGGCCTTCTTAAGTAGTTGTCACATTGCACTGTATACAGCTGACCCTCAAGTAACACAGGTTTGAAACATGGGTCCACTTAGACACGGGTGTTTTCAGTGGGCAATAGTACAATGCTGCATAACCCAGGGGCTTGAATCTGCGAACACGGAACCATGGACATGGAGGAACCTTGGAGATTGAGGAGCCGAGTATACAGAGGGTGACTCTAAGTTCCATGGCGATTTCCCTTCGGTTGTGCAGAGGGTCAGCGCCCTGACCCCTGCATTATTTGAGGGTCAACTGTTAATTGAGTGTTTTCACACCAGGGACCACCTCCTTTAGACATTGTCTTCCAGGTCAAAATGTAGATTCTGGCCCATCCCTCCCCCTCCGACCATGCGTTAAGAGCCAGGGAGTAGTTAGGCAGTGAGACTCCTGTCACCTGAGCCAGCCGTTTGCACAGAGCCTTGGGTCCCAAAGCTTCTCCCGTGGAAGGAAAGGTATGGACAGAAGTTGCTGCAGAAAGGGTCCTGTGTCGAAAACACTAGGGCTGCCAGGTAGCTGAGAGCCTTAGCATATGCGATATTTCTCAAAGGACGCTAACCAGGACGGTGTCTCATCCCCTGAGACCTACTATAGGAACGTGGGATCGGTGGCTCCAGGCGGGTCATTTCGAACTCATTGGCCCTCGGAACAGAACACTCAGACCTTTCGTTACGACTCCCCCAAGGCTCTTCAGCAAGGCCCGCCCCAACACTGCTGGTGAAACGGACCCTCCGTGAGGACGGGGCAGCCACCGTCCTGCTCACCGTGTTCATCCTCCCGGCCTAGCACCCACAGTAACTGGTTAATTACTACCATCGAACGAATAAAGTCATAAATGGCACCACAAAGAGAATTAAACTGCCGCCGCCTACTATGTGAATTTGTCGAGTATGGGCTGTGCCCACCCAGGGCAGTCTGCTCTGTTAGGCTTTTCCGGGCACCGACACGGGTCAGATGTACGTCCTGGCTCCACAGACCCCAGGGCAGGTGAGCCTAGCAGCCAGCCAAGACAATTACATGTGAGATGTTAGCGCCGTCTGACTCCGCAGGACCACGTGTAGCGATGTAAAGAGTGGATGCCACCAGAATGTGAGTACAAGACTGTACATAGAGCACTGATCCTGATGGAGAAAAGGCAGAGAGCCCCTAAATGCCTGTCAGAGAGGCGGTCCACCATGTGTTGGAAGACTATATGTAGCTGGTAAGAAGAAAAACGCTTTTCTGCATACTGCATATAAGGTTGTTGAGTAAATTGTTGAGATAAGGGGGAAAACAGTTGAGAACAGATTATAAAACATTATATACATCCAATTTATTTTAAGTGTATTTTCATATGTGAGTGTGTATATACACATGCACTTTATGCCTGCTGATACATGAATTTTAAAAAAAACGTACATGGAAGGATATAAACCACACTGTTATGTTCTAAAGCTGGGATTTGAGGAGGTACTAAGTCGGTTATTTTTTGCTTTCAACTTCTGAGTTATGTTTGAATTTTCATGTCAAGTATGTCACTTTTATTAATTGCAAAAATACTAAAGATGGTCACCTTTGCAGGGGAAAATGCATCATAGAAAGTGATAAGTGGCAGAGGAGAAATCTTTATAGGTATTAGAACTCGGGTAAGAGCTGCTTCTGACTAAAGAGAAGCATTTACCAGTCTTACGTGGGAGGCTTTGCACATGAACTTGACCTTGAAGCATCAATAGGCTAGGTAAGATTATAGTTCACTCTGGAGGTCTTTACACGTGTGAAGTATCTCCTGGAGGGTTACTCTCAGATTGTCAGCCTCCTTCCTAGCCAGCTCCCCAATGTGCCACTTTATCCAGAAGTTAAAACTGTTGACCCAAATTTGTCTTTTATTGTCTTTGTCATCCTATCTTGTCCTTGCTGCAGATAAATTAAGAGTTGAGTGGGTTTATAAAGAGGAGCATTAAAATCTTATGTGGATTGTATAAAGATTCTTAATAATCTTCATTTTCTTTGGCCCTGGGCCTCCATCCTAGGAGAATTGGAAGTGTAAGCCAAGATTCATTCAACATGGCATTAACTGTAAGAATAAAAAAACTGAAATAGCCCAAATATCAAAAAGATATGAGTGAGCGGGGTATCTGAAGGGATCTATCACAGCCTTAAAGATATTAACAAAAAATTTTAAATGACTTGTTGGAAGATTATGATAAGTGCAAAAAAAAAAAAAAAAACCCAGAACACAGACTTATATTCAATAGAGGCAAATAAAGAAAAAGTCTGCTTGAAGCCCCCGTATATCAGAACTTCCTGTAAGAGGCTGAAGACACAAGTCTTTGTATCAGTGCTAACAGTCCAGCTTCCTGGCTTATGCTCTGGTCAGGCGTGAGGGCCAAAGGAGAGATTGTGGGCCATCTTTTGGGTTATTTCCGATTCAGGCTGTATTCCACCGAAAGTTTTCCTACAGTGAAGTTTAAGCACTGGGGACCCCACATCCAGTGCTTCATGAAGAAACGGGGAAGCGGTCTGTTCCCAGGGGCTCTGCAGGGGAGCTATGGGGTGGGAGTCTGTGTGTGCGCTCAGTCATGTCTAACTCTTTTCTACCCCATGGACTATAGCCCACCAGGCTCCTCTGTCCATGGGATGGTCCCAGGCAAGAACACAGGAGTGGGTTGCCCTGCCCTCTTCCAGGGGATCTTCCTGATCCAGGGATCAAATCCACATCTCCGGTGGCTCCTGCATTGGCAGGCGGATTCTTTACCACTGAGCCACCTGGGAAGCCCTGATGTGGTGTAGGACCAGGCCCCAAACCCAGTCTGGGTGTAACTGCACACTCTGGGTCAGTGCCAGGTCCATCCCTGGTTGGAATTCCTGAATTTAATCGAAACCCAAGCAGACTCTAGGCTGTGGGTCTCTTCACCCACAAGGTGGCAGTGGGACTATTAGCAGAATGCACAGTATGCATCCGGAAATTCAAGACTCAAACATATCGATAGAAGCACTTCCGTGGGGGAGGACAACAGTCCACGTTCAGGGAGCAGGAACCCTAGAGCACAGTCCCAGGCAAACTTGCTATCATTCAGAATAAGTGTTTATTGAATAACCACAGGGGTCTTGCATTGCAGTAAGTGCCAGTCACGTAAGACCCTGTCTTCTAGAGCTTGACGTTTTGTACTCTGCAAGACGTAAGTCTGCAGGTGTTGGCGCTTTTGTGACATGTCTCAGTGGCTGTGGACGTTGTCGCCTCGGGTCTAGCAGGCCTGGAAAGGTAAATAAGGAACCGTGACAGCCTTTTAGTCCACATCCTGCTGTGGGGCTTGTGGTCACCTGCTGGCTGGGGCCGACCTGTGCCGGCCTGGTGGAAGCAGCCGCCGTGATGGAGGGTGGGAACGTGCCCGTGTGAGTGGGGCACGGGAAAGGGTGGGCAGAGGCCTTCGGCTGCTTCTGGGAGGCCTGGCCTGGTCCTCCCACCTGCTTTCTGCTGCCCACGCCCTTCTCAAGCTCTTCTTCTTAATCTAGTCTGTGCACAGATCAGGGGTAACTGCCCTCTCCAGCTAAGCTCAGCTACAATGACTGTCTAGCAGCATCCACCAGAAGGCATCTTCCTAGACATCCATTGAAACAGCCTCGTTTTGAGAAATTTGGACATTTGGGTGTGTGACTTCATAAAGATGAGGCTTTGAAGTAACTCTCCAGCCCAAGTTTGACTACAGAAGACGTGAAAAATCTAACACATGAACACGCGTTCAAGGACACCGCATCCATTTTCAAACTGAAAATGTGGGGTGAGGGGGAACTGTGTGACCAAGTACGTTTTTTCATTTGCTTTGGGAATAGTATGATCAATGTGTCATTTTCAAAGTGTAGATCATTCATGGCCTGTTTTTAAACCCAGGCTTTTCAGGTGGCTCAGTGGTAAAGAATCAGCCTGTGAAGCAGGAGAAACAGGTTCTATCCCTGGAGGAGGAAATGGCAACCCACTCCAGTACTATTGCCTGGGAAATCCCATGGACAGAGGAGCCTGGTGGGCTACAGTCCATGGGGTCACAAAGAGTCAGACCCCACAACAACAACATTCTTAATCCCAAGCCTGCTCCTGACAAGTGAGTTCTGAACGTAATCCTGACCCGCCTCATGTCCAGTCCTATGTGCGGGAAATACAGCCTTACTTCAACAGCAGCTTACATCAAACCTAATTTTTAAAGTAAGCCACTGTGAGAATGATTGTTTTCTCAAACAAAATATCGGTGCCCTGGGCCCTGTGTATTAACCTGGTTGTGTCTGCAGTTGAGCTATAAACAGGATTTAAGCTCCATGTTCTTGACCTGCTGTTTTCATGAGAGAAACCAGGAGACTGGTGCGCCCTCCACTGAGGCTCCCAAGCAAGACAAAGCTGCATGCCCAGCCCCCTCCAGTGCTGCCTGATGTGCAGGGACTGAAAGCCAGTAAAGGAATGAGAGATCCTGTTTATTTCCTCACTGGCAGCCAGTTTATGAACAAGGCTGGGAGGATCTTCCTTGTTAAAGAATCTGCCTGCCATGCAGGAGACCTGGGTTCGATCCCTGGGTCAGGAAGACCCCCCGGAGAAGGGCATGGCAACCCACTCCAGTATTCTTGCCTGGAGAATTCCACGGACAGAGGAGCCTGGTGAGCTACAGTCCATGGGTTCGCAAAGAGGTGGACACAATTGAGTGACTCACACACCCCCTGAGCAGAAGACTGGCACCCATTTACTGTGGCCCCCGAGGACCTGCTGACCTCAGGCAAAGGGGTCTGTGCCCCTAAACAGCTTTCTGGAGGAAAGTGACACCATCTGGCTCCAAACTTTCTCACAGGGACATCACATCCTCTCTTGCTGGAGGCAGGTGACAGCCATCACAGCTCTTTCTGCAGCACTCTGGACAGCCCGTTGCCTCTACAAGTGGCCGAGACTAGTCCTTCATGACACAGGCTCTGTCCCCCTTTTACCGGTGGGGAAACTGAGACTGGGGACTGAAAGAGACTTAGTGACCCACCCCGCATCGGCAGCTTGTCTAGAAGAGCCAGGGACAGCACCCAGGAGCTCCTCCTGATTGGGGCGCACCCAGTGGGGAACCAGGGTGGGACCTGCAAGCGGCAGAGCAGACCAAGTACAGCGAATCTCAGTCCAACAGGAAGGGGTCCTCAGCAGAACAAGGACAGCACTCAGGTGCCTGAGCTCGTTGAGTTGCCGAGGGCTTCGCTGTATCCCGAAGAGTTCACTGTCCTGCTTGTACCAAGTGCAGGGAGCAGGCTTATTGTAGCAGCTGTGGGGCAAGACTGCCCTCTAGAGGGCTGATGGAGCATTGCCCTAGCCACATTCCAGTCTAAGGCTCAGTGTTGCTTTCCCATGCTGTATCCATGTAATGGTTATTTCTATGGAAGGAATTTAGCTTTCGCTCTTTCTCAAGCAGTCTGGCCCATAGAGGCTTTCTTGACCTCTGAGTACTGGCCGTTATTTGTCCATCTTACAGAAGGCTGGGCTTTCATTTTGGTCCCCTCCCCCACCCCTCACCTTTAGAGGAGTCTTGCTTCCCTAACAAGATTCAGGTTCTTAAAAGCAAGGATTATGTCTGATTCTTCCTCAGCTTTACCCTGTTGTTCCCTTAGCTGGACATGAAACTAGAAGGTTCACCAGGATGGAAAGGAATCCTTTCCACCCCCAAAAAAGAATTCCACCGCTTCTCATTTGTTCCTAAAACATTTCATCTCTGATCAGTAGTTCCCCAAATGGTTGAATCCTCAGAAAACTTTCGGAACTCAGTTTCCTGGGCCTCACTCCAGCCCTGCTGAATCAGGCTCTGTGGTCTGAGCCAGGAAATCTGCTTTACAAACTTCCCCAAGTGGTTTTTGATGTGTGGCCAGGTTTGGCAGCCAACAGCTCTAAATCCCCATTTACAATTATTTCTCCTAGCCTTTCCCCCCACCCGACAGCATCTCCAAAGGTCTTCAGCTCATGTCCGTTATTAAAACGGACCATTTTGAGATTCCTCTGGACATAGTCACAGGCTCTTCCAACTGCGGGGCTGGACGACACGGGGGAGAGGAGACCACAAGAGAAGGACCCAAGGCATGTGCTTTTACTGCCAGTGACCCTGCGTTCATAGCAGAAATTACTGAAACCAGTACCTTTATGCTGACGGGGCAGGTTGTCAGTTTGTAGTCTGATGTTAAGGCTCAGGCTGAAGAGGGAGACAGAGGTTAATTGAGTACCTAGTTATTTATTTTTACCATTTCTATCTCATCTAGTTCTCAGGTTCAACTGAACAAGGCACTGTTGCCTACCCACGTCCACCCCCATCCCACTCCCACCCCCTCCTTTAAAAAAAAAGAAAAAAAAAACAGGCAAGTTGAGGCTTGGGCTTCCCTGATAGCTCAGTTGGTAAAGAATCCGCTGCAAGGCAGGAGACCCCAGTTTGATTCCTGGGTCGGGAAGATCCACTGGGGAAGGAAAGGGAAAGGCTACCCACTCCAGTATTCTGGCCTGGAGAATTCCATGGACTGTATAGCCCATGGGATCGCCAAGAGTGGCACGCGACTGAGCGACTTTCACTTAAGTTGAGGCTTAGGAAAGTTAGTAACTCTTCCAGTCACATAAGTTTGTGACCATCAGATTCTGCATTCGAATACAGGTCAGATTTCCAAGGCCAGCTTTGTGGGAACGTCCCTACATGCTCTTTCTCACTCTCCCAGGCCAAGCGAGCCGTGCAGCGGGGAGCCACCGCAGTCATCTTCGATGTGTCCGAGAACCCAGAAGCTATTGACCAGGTAAGCTCCTGGGGCCAGGCCAAGGCTGCAGGGCCCCTGAGAGAAGCACCTCCCTTACTTAGCCTGGCTTCTCACAGTCGTATCACCTGGGTCTTCAGGGCCCTTGCACTTGTCTGCCCTCATTAGTGACCCATGTTTGTGCATTGTCCTCCAAAGCGAGTGTGTCAAGAGGGGTTAAGAGCCAGGGGGCTGGGAGGCATTGTCAAATACCCTTCATCCTAAAACGGGGGGCATCCTCAGCTTCATCTGCCTGGGAGCCCCCAGCCTATGATGCTGGTGTTTGGGGATTTTCGAAAGGGAATTTCATGTTCTTTTCCTCCAGCTTTTCTTTCTCTCTCTCTGGCTTCTTGAAAGTAATTACGTCTTCTAAGCAGCACCTTCTGTCCTTGCTTAGCTGAACCAGGGCTCGGAAGACCCGCTCAAGAGGCCGGTGGTGTACGTGAAGGGCGCAGATGCCATCAAGCTGATGAACATCGTCAACAAGCAGAAAGTGGCCCGTGCGCGGATCCAACACCGCCCCCCTCGAGTGAGCCTCCGCCACCTGCCCCCCTCGCCACCTGCCCCTTCCGGCTTCGGCCTTTTTTGTTGCTTCCGGCTTTTTCCCCATCTAAACCGCTGACGCGCCCCAGGGACCTGCAGGTTTGTAGCAGATGTAAGCCCGGAGGCCAGGGAGAGATTACCAGTTCTACTTGAGGGCATCTGAAAAGCCTTTCCAGATATAGATGACTTGTGACCAGGTGTCTCTTCCACCCAGTGTCCCCTCTGGGTGACTTCCTGTCCTTTTTTCTCTTCTGCCCCATCTTCCATGAAAGGCTGACTAAGGACTGAAGGGAAGGGCGTCCTACTCTCAGCTGCTTTTCCTGGGTCTCCCTCCTCCCGTGCGTCTTCACTAAGAGGATAAAGCCTGTGCTTCCTCCTTCCTGTGGGGCAAGTGCATTACCAAAACTCCCTAACGTGTACTAGAATCTGGAAATGTAAGCTTTCAACTGGGATGGGAGCTCACGACCTCCAGGTGGTTAATGAACAGCTTTGTCTTCTAGGCTTCTCTTATAGTTGTGTTAAAGCCATGCTGCTGGCATCCTCTGCCCAACCTCAGGCTCAAGATTCTAGGAACCTGGGACAGGTGCTCCATAGATGGTTTATTTCCTCTTCCTAAATACTGGAATATTCACATAAAGGAGGATCCTTTCGCAAAAAATACCCAGATGCTCGTAGCATTCAGTGAGCAAAACTCCACTCGGGCGGGCCAAATGCACATCCCAGATCAGGTGGCTGTAAGGTTTTAGGAGGCTGTATGCCATGAGGGAAAGGTAAGAACTAAAACTAGAGGGAGTTTGCAGAAGAACCGACTTGCGGGCTGCTTTTTAAAGGGAAAAAAGAGCGCTTTGGTAAATATGACTCACTATAGTGGAAGCTGATATTTGTGGAAGCAGCGTACAATTTTCTGAGTTGTTGTAAACCATTAATTATACGGTTAGTAATCACTGTTCCCTCAAAACACGACACTCGCTCCTTTGTCCCATAAATGTGATATTTGTGTTTATTTGAAAGGGCCTCTCCCACCGGGTACGGCGGACTCTGCACTGTTCCGCAGGGAGCTGGGCTCAGTGAGCAGAGTTCTCCCAGCTGTTAGGAGGCCTGGCTAAGACCCCGGCAGGCCTCCCCTGGCCGCACTGCAGGCGCTCCCTGGGCCTGGAGAGTGCACAGGGTGCCTGTTAGCAGAAGCCCTGGCGTGTCCCACAAAGGAGGGGAAACGCAGCCCAGAGGCTCCGTCCCTCCGCTGCCCGGAGCCGACCCAGCGCGTGTGCCCATCCCCAGGCTGAAGAGCGCCATGACTCACTGTGTCTTTTCTGTTCCAGCAACCCACTGAGTACTTCGATATGGGGATTTTCCTGGCTTTCTTCGTCGTGGTCTCCTTGGTCTGCCTCATCCTCCTTGTTAAAATCAAGCTGAAGCAGCGACGCAGTCAGGTAATGGCCCCAGAGTGGCCCATCACCTTCATCCCCGAGGCCCCACTGCCAGTGCAGACCAGGGCAGGGTCCTGCCCCGACACTGCAGCCTCTTCCCTGCTGGCCCAGAGTCAGCAAAGATGGAGAAAAGCCAGAGCGGAGCTCAGAGCACTGAGCTGTTTCTGTTCCAAAAAGGCCGGTCCTCTCAATACAAGGGTCAAGCGCTGGTGCTGTTTCCAGCCACAGGTTTTTCCAAAAAAAAATGTTTGAATGTTAACATGGAGCCCGAGAGTCTTGCTCCCCAGATATGATCAGGGGACCAGCAGGCTCAGCATCACCTGGGAGCTTGGGAGATTCGCAGAGTCTCAGGCCTCACCCCAGACCTATTGCGTCCGAATCTGCATCTACCAAGCTCTCCAGGCGATTCTCAATGAACAGAGGAGCCACGCTAGTGCCCCGGCTGACACAGCACTGCGTGGTTACAGGAAGGAACCGTTTAGGGGCAGAGGGCAATGGAGGGACACTCAGGAGTCCAGACTCTCAGGGGTGTAGCAGTGTGATGTCCCCAGAGAGAGACAGCGCCAAAGGGTCGGGTGGGCCGTCAGTGACAGAGCAGCAGCTGGTGTCTGTCGAGCACGTCCAGTCTGCCAAGTGCAGAGTACCCCCACACGTTATTCACTGGCCCTCGGGACGTTCTTCAGTGAAGGGAGGAGCCCTTAGCCCAGAGCAGACTTGGCCAAATAACTCAAGCAGACCTCTGCCGGCTCTGCTGCTTAGGCCAATGTGGTGGACACTTGGGAGTCTGGAAGACCTGCGCTCTTGGGCCGTGGTCTCTCCATGTTTAGTGATTCCTCAGCAGTCTGTCCTGGCTGGATGGAGACTAGCGTTAGGCTGACCGTGGCCCCCCGGGGGGTGACCGCCGCTGTTAACACAACCCAGACCCTCATACGGGCCACGTTCTGCTGCACAGAATTCCATGAATAGGCTGGCTGTGCAGGCCCTGGAGAAGATGGAAACCAGGAAGTTCAACTCCAAGAGCAAGGGACGCCGGGAGGGGAGCTGCGGGGCCCTGGACACGCTCAGCAGCAGCTCCACGTCTGACTGTGCCATCTGCCTGGAGAAGTACATCGACGGGGAGGTAATGGTGGGGGCGGGGCCCAGCCCCATGGGGACGAGCCAGGGATGAGGGGGACTGGCCCGCAGAGGGCGCACGGGACCGGGAAGGACAGGCCCCACGGGCCTTCCCCACAGCCTTGTGGGATAAGGGCTGAGCCTGCCAAGTGTCCTGGGGGCATCCTGAGACCTTCCAACTGCTTTCCCCCCCGGAACGGGGTGGCCACATGCATAAACACTCTCTCCCGGGGACCTGGCTGGACACAAGTTGATCAGTAATCTATGTAACTCTGGTTTTAGGAATATTTACAGTTAATTTACATTTGAAGAAAGTGAAAGTGTTAGTCACTCAGTCGTGTCTGACTCTTTATAACCCCATGGACTGTAGCCCACCAGGCTCCTCTGCTGTCCATGGGATTTCCTGGACAAGAATATTAGAGTGGGTTGCCATTTCCTTCTTTGGGGGATCTTCCTGATCTAGGGATCGAACCCTGGTCTCCTACATTGGCAGGCAGATTCTTTACTGCTGAGCCACAAGGGGTAGGGAGCTTCTTAAATTAATTAAATTTAAATTAATTAATTTACACTTACTGAGGGCAGGAGGAGAAGGGGGCGACAGAGGAGAGGGTTGGATAGCATCACCAACTCAGTGGACATGAGTTTGAGGAAACTCTGAGAGAAAGGAAAGAGTCAGACATGACTTAGTGACAGAACAACAGCAAGACTTAATTTTCGCATTGCTCATCTGAAAACTCTGGGACTCAGCTTCATACAGTCCTCTCCTGAAAGCTGTGTGGAACACTTACACCCATTTTTCTTATAAAGAGACAAAGGAGGGGACTCCCCTGGTGGTCCAGTGGTTAGGACTCCACGCTTTTTCTGCCAGGGGCTCAGGTTCGATCCCTGGTTGGGGATTTAAGATCTCACAAGCCAGGTTGGTATGGAAAAAAAAAAAAGTAAGGACAAAGGATGTGATGTCTCCTTTGTCCTTCTAGCTTTTTTTTTGAAAATTTCAAACTTTCAGAAAAGTTGCAAGAAGCATACAGTGAACGCTGTTATCATTCACTGAGAGTCACTTCCTACATCTGCTTCATTTCCTTCCGTGCAGAAACACACGTAAACACACACATTTGAGGGAGTAAGGGGGCAAACCACTTCAGAATTAGTTGCAGGCATTTGATGCCCCTTTGATGAAAGTGTCCTGCCACTGTGTAGACTGTTGGATGAAAAACAAGGTTTTACAGAGGCCTTCAAATGAACGGTCTCACACAGTCTCTACCTGCAGACTGCTTGAGCTCTCATCTGGGCCCAGGAGGGTTCTAGCTCTGCGATCTTGGGCGAGTAACTTTACTCTCTGTGCCTCTGCTTATGACACGAGCCCAAGACTGGCCTGAACTCCCAGTAATCACCAAGGTCACATGAGAAAATCTAGGTAGGACTCTGGTCATGGTCAGGCACAGCCTTAGGGGTTAGCTGGAATGTGACTACGGCTAGCTGGTCCGAGAATGGAAGATCAAAAGTGGCAAGTCCAGAGGGTGCTCTGGGCGCAGGAACTTTAGGGGCATTTCTGCCTGCCTCAGAACCCCATCACCTCCTCTCCATGTTGGGAGTTTTGTTACAGACCACGTGCCCTCAGGTGAATGTTGAGGGTGCAGTGAAGGGAAAGGTGGGACAGCTTTACCCCTTTGCTGTCCCACGTGTCAGTCATGAATCCCAGGCATCGTCCTTTCTACCCACCTCATTTTGGGTATCCGGAGCCAGCCACCATCCCAGAAATGCAAAAGGTTTTGGAGCGCACCTAGCTGTCCCTCACACCCCAGGCTGAGCAGCCTGTGTGAGCACACAGCTCTGGCGGGCCTGTGTGAGTGCCCAAATGTGAGTGCCCTCCTCCAGAGGCAAGAAGGGAGCCTACTTCCTCCCTTGACACCAAGCACCATGGTTGGAGCCAAAGATGGGGATGGCAGAGCCTCTGGGCACCGCCACGGTGCACTGGGCTCCTTGGTCCACTCTGGCCCCACAGGAAGAAAGAAGCATGTGCGATCGCCCTCTGCCCGGGCCCACGTTCAGGCTCTTGTGTCTTCTCTCCTGCCCCAGGAACTGCGGGTCATCCCCTGCACTCACCGCTTTCACAGGAAGTGCGTGGACCCCTGGCTGCTGCAGCACCACACCTGCCCCCACTGTCGACACAACATCATAGGTAACGCTCCGCTGCCTCTGTCCCTGCCAAGAGGCACTGTCTTTCCCAGGTGCCTAGTGGGAGCAGGACGGGCACCACGGCTGGTGAGCCGGCAGACCACCAAGGCACTGCCGCCAGGACCTGGAGGCACCGGGGGGCCTGGGGAGGTCTGCTGGAGGGTCAGCCTGGGTCTGAGCTCTGGCTTTGACACGACTGGGTTCCTGACATTGGACCAGGCCCCTGGCCTCTCCAGCCCTCGGGCCCACAGTCTCTTAAGCAGGACAAGAGGGGTGACATGATGCTGTGTCACTGTGGGGGAGCCTGAGGGCCCAGAAGGCAGGGTGCCCTCCCCATAGCTGCTTTTCCAAGAGGGTCAGGGCCTTTCCTCTCCGGTCTCGGTTGCTCTCTGGAGGCTCTTGTCACTCAGAGCAGCTGGGATGTGGGAGATGGACCCTAATAGGAGTGACCACCCTGAGAGTGGAGAAGCAGGAGGCCTCTGCCCGCGTGGCTGGGTTTGGTGGGAGCTTAGAATGGGTCAGAACCCCTCGGTGCCAACCGCTTCAGTCTGCCGGTGTCTGCCCCTCTAACTCCGCCTGCTGACCAGTTTCCTGTGCTTCTCCCCAGAACAAAAGGGAAACCCGAGCGGCGTGTGCGTGGAGACCAGTAGCCTGGCGCGCGGGCGGCAGCAGAGGGTGATCCTGCCAGTGCACTACCCGGGCCGCGTGCACAGGGCCGGCGCCGTGCCCACCTACCCCACGAGGACCAGCATGGACGCCCACGGGAATCCGGTCACACTGCTGACCGTGGACCGGCGCGGGGAGCAAGGCCTCTTCTCGCCGCAGACCCCCGCCTACATCCGCGGCTACCCGCCCCTCCACCTGGACCACGGCCTGGCTGCGCACCGCTGTGGCCTGGAGCACCGGCCCTACTCGCCCGCGCCCCCCTTCCGCAGGCCCAAGTTCGGCGGCCGCAGCTTCTCCAAGGCAGCGTGCTTCTCGCAGTATGAGACCATGTACCAGCACTACTACTTCCGGGGCCTCAGCTACCCCGAGCCCGAGGGGCAGCCGCCCCCCAGCCTGGCCCCCGGGAGCCCGGCGCGGGCCTTCCCCCCGGGTGGCGGCGGCGGCGGCGGCAGCCTGCTCTTCGCGCCCGCGGCCCCGGCCTCGCCCCTGGAGAGCGGCAGCGCGTCCAGCTTCAGCTGCTACCACGGCCACCGCTCGGTGTGCAGCGGCTACCTGGCCGACGGCCCGGGCAGCGACAGCAGTAGTAGCAGCAGCAGCAGCGGCAGCTCGGGCCAGTGCCGCTGCTCGTCCAGCGACTCGGTGGTGGACTGCACGGAGGTCAGCAACCAGGGCGTGTACGGCAGCTGCTCCACCTTCCGCAGCTCGCTCAGCAGCGACTACGACCCCTTCGTCTACCGCAGCCGCAGCCCCTGTCGCGCTGGCGATGTGGGGGGCTCAGGCCGGGGCCCCATGGTGCGCCTCGATGGCTCCCCGGCCCCCGAAGAGCCCCCGGCAGCAGCCCGTGGCCCCAGCGCCGCACGGGGGGAGCCCTGGCCCGGTCCAGCCTCGGTTTCGGCCTCCGCCTCGGGGGACCAGCTGTCCACCTGCAGCCTGGAGATGAACTATAGCAGCAGCTCCTCCCTGGAGCCCCGGGGGCCCCACAGCTCTACCTCACAAGGGGGGCTCGAGGCCTCTCCCAGCGCCGCCCCGGACCTCAGGAGGACCTGGAAGGGGGCCCGGGAGGGGCCGTCGTGCGCCTGCTGCTGCGAGCCCCGGGCCCCGGCCCCAGAGCCCAGCGCGGGGGCGGCCGGGGGCGGCGCCTTGTACCTGGGTCCCCCGCCCTGTGAGGGGTGCGGCCCCCCGGGCGGGGAGTCACAGCCCGCGAGCTCCCAGGGCCTGTACGGCCTTCACCCGGACCATCTGCCCAGGACGGACGGGGTGAAGTACGAGGGCCTGCCCTGCTGCTTCTATGAAGAGAAGCAGGTGGCCCGCGGCCGCGGGGGCAGCGGCTGCTACACCGAGGACTGCTCGGTGCGCGTGCAGTACACGCTGGCCCAGGAGCCCCCGGTCGGCTGTCACCCCGGGGCCCGGGACCTGAGCCAGCGCGTCCCCATCATTCCGGAGGATGTGGACAGCGACTTGGGCTTGCCCTCCGACTGCCAGGGGACCCGTGGCCTTGGCCCCTGGGGGGGGACGCTTCCCGGTCCGGATGCTCTGTGGCCCCACAGGGGCCTGGGAGCAGCCCAAGAAGAGCGGGTTCTGTGCTGCCCGGCCAGGGCACCACGGCCACCTGGCTGCCCTCCGGAGGATGTGGGGGCCCCCGGGGCCAGCTCCCCCAGAGCTCTCCGGGACACTCGGGAGTCCAGCGCCACATCCCCCAAGGCTGCAGGTGAGAGCGGACGGTGACAGCAGGCCCGGGTTGGGGTCTTCTCTCCCCATGGTCACTTCCTGGGTGACTTTCTTGGTGCACTTGGCTTTAAACCCCATCCATACCTGGTGATTTCCAGGTGGTACTCCCCCATCTACCCCTTCCTCTGAGCTCCAGACCTGGGGGCCTTGTGCATCCCTCACCTCTCCCCCAGATGCCGGGTATGCAGCCCACCCGACCCTCTGCACCCTCTCCTCCAGGGCTCCCCACCCAGATGCCCAGGCCCCAGCCCTGAGCCTGCCCTGCCCCTCCTGCTTCAGGGTCCTGGGCCCCACGGTCTGTCTGTGAGAACCCTGTGTGCTGGTTTGCCCCCATCCAGAAAGGGGAATCCCCAGAAAAATGAAACTTAGCTAAAAGACATGCAGAATTCCAGTCCAGATCTTTTATTATGAGGCTGAACAGACATGGTTAAACTGCGGTAACGTTTCCATACATTTTGTCTCAGGAGTGGGCGAACGATGGGCAGCCTAGCACCTTTGAGTAGCACAGGGACCGTTCCATCTGCATAGTAAACCCCACAAGGGTCTCCGCTGCTCCCCACCCGCTGTCCGCAGCCAGGCCCATTCCCTCTCTCCAGGGTGAGGGTAGTAGCCTTCTGACTGGTCTCCTCTGGCTGATCTTGTCCTCTGTTCCACGTCGGCACCACAGTTGTCTTTTTTTAAACATTAAGTCTGTCTTTACACCAGAAAACCCCTCACTGACTTGCCATTACCCTCTGAATTTTAGAAATGTAGACCCCTCTCCCGGCTGATCAGGCCCTGCCAACCCCTCTGATCACCTCTTGCTTCCCTCCTTGTTCATGAAGTCATCCACCCCGTGCCCCCATCCTGTCCCCCTAACATGCCAGGCGGTCCCAGCCCCCAGGTGCCTCTGCCGCTTCTCTCCTGCAGATCTCGGTTTAAGCGCCCCCAGGGGATGGGCCCCTGGGTCCCTTGCCTGGTCCCCGCATGTGGTGCCCAAAGGCTGCGGGGCTGGCCGCCTCCCCTGATGGTGGTTCTCTCTCTCCCAGGACTGATATCTCGCCCGGTGGACAGTGGCAGCCCTGGAGCCTGAGCTCCGAAGGAACTCTTCCTTGGAAATGGGAACTGTATGGAGACTCCAAACTCTGACTTCCTACAGAAAAAAGAAAACAAACAACAAAAAAAATTTTTTTAGCTTTGACAAACACAAAAGTGGTAATAAAAAGAGCCCTCCTTCTCAACCCAAAATGTGAGCCATCTGTGGCAAACCACCCCCCCCCCCGCCCCCCATTAACAAACCAACAGACAAAATTCTGAGTCTTTTGCCTCTTTGATAACATGTTACTCTTCTGTTTTGTAAAGTGTGTGTGCTTGGGGTTCTGAGGTGTGTGGGATTGACTTCTCTGCTTTTTTTTTTTTTTTTAAAGATATTATATGTAAATGTAAAAAGTTATTTAAATATATATTTTAAAGAACCCTAACTGCCAACTTTTGCTGGAAAAAAAAAAAAAAAATCACTGCTGCATTAATTGAACCACATCATGTGTAGATACTGTTGTCTCCCTGGAGGGAGCTCAGGCCTTTGAAAAGCTCAGGGCTACACCTGCCTTAGAAAATGAACCAGAAACTTGAAGTAAAGCTAGTTGATATGGGTACAAACTCTGAGGAACAATGCAATGCTGCCTCTTTCTTTCTCGTGGCAAATCCCAACGTACAAAGCGTCAGGCCTCCTCGGAAGCCAGGCCTGTTCAGCCCGCACCTGCAGGCCGCTGATGGCAACAGCCGGGGGTCGGGCGGAAGGTCTGCCGCACTGGGGAGCCGGGACAAGCCATTGCTACGTAAGCCCCAGGGTGACAGGGACGATTCTGCGCAGCGTCCTCAGGCTGTCCCCCCTGGCCCGCGTCCTAGGTAGGACAGAGCCCCGATCTTGGGCTTCCCGCCGCTGGCTGCAGAGATGGTTCGATGTGGGGTGTGGGGACAGACACCCAGGAGGAATGAATGTACATGGTTTTGCAGCCTCGGTGTCTGACCCAAGTTGGGGGAGGGGAGGGATGGAGGGCACCCTGGCGCAGAGTGGGCTTGTGCGCATGCGTCCCAGCGGGCGCGGCCACGCCCCCGGACTGTTCCGACTTTGGGATATCTTCCTAGGGGCGCGTGGCAGGGACCCCATAGGGTCTGAGCTCCGTATGAAAGTTTCCCATCCCATCGCTTCAGGGTTGTTCAGCCCTCTGCCTCATGGCTGAAATTGCTCATCTCGCCTGCAAATGTCTACTATCCTTTCTACCTAATGCACTATTATGTATGTATTGATTCTCCATGAGACAGAGAGAAAGAGACTATCAGATAGTTTAGCCCCAAAGGGTAGGTTTTTGTATATTGTCCCAGCCTTTCGTTTTCTTTTGTTGTCGTTTTAAGAGGGAGGGAGAGTTTAAAAACCCAAACCGTTTTTTAAAAGATGTTTCCGTTTTAAAAGGGAGAAACTATTTAAAGCTGTTTCAGATCAGGGATCATTAACCTGTTTGTCCAATGTATTTCTTGTCCTTAAAAAAAAAAAGTTTTTTTGGTGTGTTTTTTTTTAAAGGAAACTAATCACCTTACCCCTTGTGTCTGCTAACTCTTCTGGTCATTTCTGCTTGTTCATTTATTCAGCAGGTGTATGTTGTCATCTGAAATGCTCATTTGCCGAATAGAACCTTGAGTCCTGGCCCCCACATAGGTGGGGAAGTGGAGACCTCTGCCAGGGGGCTGTAAGACTCTTCTCTAGTCTGCCCCAGGGGAAGTCAGCCCAGGGTCTGCACCAGAACATTTTGAATGAGAATCTTATTGAATCCCTGTCTTAAAAAGCCCAGCCTGTGGTGAGGACATCTGCTTACTTCTGGCCAGGATTTGTCAGAAAGAAATCTCAGCATCAAACGATTGAGCCATCTGCCCATTAAGGGGCTCACTGTGGTGAGATTTGTCCCCCAGCCTCTGCCGTGGGACATCCCTCTGGGGCCACCCCCACCCCCAGCCCCACCTGTGCCTGGCACACTTGTTGGTGAGGGTGTGGGCAGCGCCTGAGCGGGTGACGTGTGATCTGGGCCGCCTTTATTCCTGGGGCCGAGAGTAGCAGCTGCAGAGGACAGCAACTTGCATAGGGAACGGGTGGGGGCTTCTAACATGAACTACAAAAAGCAGCTTCTCATTGTTGAGATTCTGTTTGTTTGTGGTTTTGTTTTTTTTGTTTATTTTTAATGCCTTCAAGTGCATATCCTCTTCTTTGTCTGAAAGCCGACCCCCCCCCCCCCCCCCCCCGCCCCAAAGTGGCTTGCTTTAGTCCCAACTGGGAAAAAAAAACACCACTCCTCAACAGCCTTAAGCAATAAATGGATGAGGAGAACATGTGGCTTCAACTGGGCTTATTAGAATAAATGTGTCCAATTTTCATTTGAAAAGAGCAGTAACTACAGATGGCAAAAGAAATGCATCTAATTTTCATATTTTATAGGGTGGTAGAAACAGAACAATGAATTTTTCAGACTTTGAAATCTCTAACCATTGTCTTAAATCTGTGTTGGGTCACAAAGCATAATGACCCGACTATATTGCCTCACATTCAAGTCAAAAGAACTGTCTTCTTTGAAGTCGTAAGACTCCAATAATGATAAGTATCTTTTCTCAGTGGCCTCTCTGGGGCATGTGGGGGTTATGGAGACGTGGAAACTAGAAGCCTCGAATCTTCCGTGGAGAACCACCCCCAACACACACACACCCATGAGCAGGAATGTGACTGTTGGGCGTGGTCCGATGGCCCAGCCTTGGGTGTAGGGCAGCCTTGTAGATTGAAGAGTGCTGGAACCAGTGAAAAATGGGGGTTGGGGAGTTCTGGACCACCAGGTACCTCTTTGTGGCCACAGCCCTGGGATGCTGGCCTTATCTCTCCGTCTCTTCGCCTATCCCTTACCTTGACCCTGACCCTAACCCACACCGTTTTGTAAAGCTCCTTCTGCTGCCCACGGCCCACACCCTCCCTAATGTGCTGCTAGCCCCTACTCAAAGCTCATGCAGGACTAATGCTTTTAAAATGAGGTCTAAAAAATAATTACTAATCAAGAGTATTATTTTTTACACAGAACTGCCTTTTTCTATTCTTTATATAAACTCTATTGTATTGGTCTAACAAGGCACTATTTTAAAATGTTTTGTTTTTTTTTTTAATATTTCTCCCGTAGCACTTAAAAGATATTTTGTAAAGACTTTTGCTGTAAAGATTTTGTAATAAAGTTGTCTAAGGGCTCCTTCTCCAACATTACCATTTTTAAAAAATGTTTTAAAGGCTAGAAAACAACTTATGTATATTCTGTATATGTATAGCAGCACATTTCATTTATGGAAATATGTTCTCAGAATATTTATTTACTAATATATTTATCTTAAGCCATGTCTTATGTTGAGAGTGTGACATTGTTGGAATAATCATTGAAAATGACTAACATGAAGCCCTGTAAATACATGATAATTGCACACAGATTTTACATATTTGCCGACCAAAAATGATTTAAAACAAATTGTAGTCTTCTATGGTTTTGTAACAAATTGTACAAATGACTGTAAAAAAAAAATACAATTTTATCAAGTATGTGTTATATGCTGTCATTGCTCTGTTTGGTAAAGGTCTTACAGATGCCACAAAGGTGACCTGTGCGTGAAGCAGTGCCTGTCACCCCCGGGGGCTTCTGTGTAAACAGAATTCAGGTAACTGGGGATCCGGGTGATGTCCCGGGCGAGCATTTGTATGTCCCTGGTGGTGGTGGCAAGTTTTCTGCTCAGCCCTGTGTGTGTGTGTGTGGCAGGGGAGGGGGAATCCCAGGAGCCTACTTTTTAAAAATAGGGACCATAGGCTGGATGTAACCATCGACTTTACCTGCCAGGCCTTTTCCTACTTGGAAGACTGAGGCCCTCCAGCCCCTCTTTAAGGAAAAGGGACTTGTAGGAAAAAGGTTTAAGTGTCCAGCCTGGGAATGACCAAACCCTGAAGGTGGAGAGGGGGCCCTGCATCTAAAGTGAATCTCCTACCCATCCGGGCTTGTTTACCCCTGCCCCGGGGAAGGTAGTCACTGATTTGTAAAGCGCTGAGATCGTGTGGAAGGTGCAAAGTGGTGTTTATTTTTCAGACATCCAGCAGAGAACATCCTAATCCTGTGAGCTCTAGTTCCTATTTCTCCCTCTTGAGCTATTTCTTGGGTACAGCCTCCTCAACAGGCTCCTCGTGGTCTTCCGGCTGCTTTGTGCCTGGCAGCGGGTCCTTCTGAGCGTCTTCGGGGGCGGCAGCCTGTCTGCACAGAGCCCCCCAGAGCTTTTGTTTGATGGCCTTGCCCAGCTCCAGGCTGTACCTCTTGGGGGTCCCAGAAGGATTCCACAGCATGGGCTCTACCACAGAATGGTACAGAGCCCGGTAGCTCTCAGTGGGGAGGCCGTGGATGACTAATGCGTCCTCGGACAACTGCTGCCTCTTCCTGGTTTCGGGAAGCGAGGCTCGGCCCTTCCAGGACGCTGTCCCCATGTCCCGGGGTAGCGCTTGGGTGGCAGCCACATGTTCAGCATATCTGCTCTCAAGATCTTGGCAGACCGTCGCTTTTTTCTCCTTTGAACTCTCTTTACTCTAGCCAGGAAGAAAGCAGAGAAGTCAAAGCTAAAACTTGAGAAGGGAGCTCAGAATAATTATCTGGGATTTGTGTCCCCGAGTCTTGGTTACAGCCACAACCAACATTTGTCTAGCATGTTCTAGTTTACTGAATTCCTTCAGGGACGCCTCTGCGAGCGATTTGCCACAACACTGGAAGGTCAGCGGGAGACGGCTCTAAAGGCAAGGATCTGGGAATGGGTTTGCCCAAGGCCACGCAGCCATTGGGTGGGCCACGGCTGTCACCTACAGAGTGCCACACAGGACCCCAAGCATCTACTCAGCGCCAGCCTCGGCTCGAAAACTGTTTGCGTGTACTAACTCATTTCATTCTCTTGAAACCCTATGAAGGAAGGGCTGTCACTCCCCGTTTTATAGATGACAAAAGCCAATTACAGTCAGATTTGGGATCAGAACCCTGAGTGACTAGCTCCAGGAGGCATTCTTTTTTTAATTAGAATATAATTACCCCGCTTTCCTGGTGGCTCAGTAAAGAATCTGCCTGCAATGCAGGAGACCTGAGTTTGATCCCTGGGTCGGGAAGATCCCCTGGAGAAGGGAATGGCAACCCACTCCAGTATGCTTGCCTGGAGAATCCCAAGGACAGGGAGCCTGGTGGGCTACAGTCCAAGGGGTCGCAAAGAGTCTGATATGAGTGAGTGACTAACACTTTCACTTTCTTCATAATTGCTTTACAATGTTTTATGGGTCTCTGCTGTACAATGAAGTCGATCAGATATATATGCACACATTCATCCCCTCCCTCTTGGACCTCCCTCCCACCTCATCCCCACCCCCGCTGCCATCCCACCCCTCTAGGTCATCACGGAGCACCAAGCTGAGCTCCCTGTGCTATGGAGCAGGTTCCCGCACAGTGGCCTCCTGAGCTCTGCTGGCCACCATGGAGTAACAGAGCTGGACTCCTGTCAGGCCTCTGGATGCCAAGCTCTCCATGTTCAGATTTATAGCTAGATCTGTGGCTCAGCTCTGGGGTTCAGGCGTGTGTCTCTGAGCCTTTCTCATCTTCATTTTCCCTTCACATCAAGTTCCTTTTGTCTCTGCTTCTGAAAACCACTTTGTCCTCCTCTCGAGCTGGGCAGAGGATACACAGGCATGACCCCGGATCTTGTATTCTCTCTGCTATATCACCCCCCCACCCCCATCCTAACTCCCCCCGGCCCCCGCATGCCATCTTTAACTTCAGGATTTCCTCTTCTTCATGGGAATCCCTAGCTCACCTTTCCCTCTTCCCACTCTGTCATATTTCCTCCACCACCGGCCCTCTCCTACCTCGACACCTCCTGCAGGCTTCCTGCGCCTGAGCGAGCCTGGCCGCTGCCCTGCTGGCTGCTTGCTCTTGCAACTGATGGAGTTTCTTGTTCCGCCCTGCTGGGTGGTTTTCATTGTTGCATCGTCCCTGGGCTTTAATCTCTTGGAGGGTTTTGCGTCTCCAAACTTGCGTGGCACTGGGCAGCATTTCTCCTTCAGCTGTCGCCTGAGCACCAGTTTCACCAGGGAGAAGGAACTGGCAATTACTGGCTCCTTTACAACTTCCCAAGAAGAGGTGGGACCTGGTGTGGGGGCAGTGGTGTTCGGCTCAGCACACGTTCTGGTTGTCCAGATGTTGGTGAGAGCTGGCGAGTCCACATAGCAGTCCTGGAGCCTGGTGTTCAGTAAGATAGACTGCCGGAGTCCATAGGCAGGAATGCTGGGGTCTCGTCTCACATAGATTGGATGCTAGAATCATAAGGGGGAAAGAGGAATAAAAAAGACCAATTCTCAAGCTGAGACTAGAAGGTCTATTTTGGAGGTAAAGTACTAACATCTTTTTAAAGACCATTCCTTCCCCCAAAACTCTTAGAAACCTTTCTACATATCCTCTCTCCTGCTCACCAAAGCCTTTTGTACCAAGTAGGAAAGCAATAGTAATTTCACAACGTCACAGTGATGGTCAGTTTCTCAAACATAGCATGCTTGCACTGGAAGTGGAGGGAGGGTTGGGGAGCATTTATAAGGAATTAAAAGCAATTTCTGTCTCCTGGAAAGCTAAGGGAAACCACAGTGGGAGAGGAATGGGAGACAGGATCACTTGAGCTGCCTATAGAGCTGTAGCCAGTTCTCAACTCTGCTGCAACCCAGAAATGACAGCAGGTAAAAATCCCGCCAAGTTCTGAAATCGCTTCTAACCAGACTGCCATGAGCCAAGAAAAGCTGCTAAGCAGGGAAATATACTCTGGGGTCTATAAAGGCAAAAGCACAATGTAAATGATGCTGGCCTCCATTCCCCAGGACCAGCCAAGAACAAGAGAACAATTTGGAGAGATTAGAATCACACACTTAAAAGAGACCTGGCTTTCTAAGAAATGTCATCTATAATAAAATAAAATCACCTTACCATATTTCAGTTGCCTTAAACTTTATTTTAGCTAGCTTAGTAGGGGGAAGAAATGTGTATTTTCTTTTCCCTTTTTCTCTCTTGTTTTTTGTTTTGTTTTGCTTTGTTTTAATATTTCTATCACCTGTCTTTCTCTGCCTCAGTCATGCATGGGCAAACTGCTGTTTGTTTAGATTTTGGCTCTCATACAGGCAGTTTTGAACCATTATCTCTAGTATTTGTGATGTCACTTTGGTTTGTGATGTGGGTGTGGGTGGGTGTTACATCATCAGATTTTTATAGTTGATTTATGTTGGAAGAAGTTCTATTTTCTTGTGCTTACAGCCTCAGGAACTTCTCTAGCCCTCTTCTCCCCCAAAATGGCTCGGGTGAATTTTGAAGGTCCTGACATTCTTAAGAAGCACCCTCTGCACGCAGCATACTCAAATATGCAGACCAGGTTTGTGGGTACAGGTAGAGAGATGTATCTTTACCTGTGCACAAGGGCCCTTCTCCGTGCACATAAAGAAGGTACTGTTACGTTCTCAGAACGGCTGCCAAGGTTAGGGACCAGAAATGAAAGAACACGTTCCTGCAGCCCTGGGCACCTACCTCTGCCCGCGTGTCTCTCCCGGGGAGACTACATGGTTTCTGGAATGTGGTTTTATTTTACATCCCATGGCAAATGCAGTAATTAGAGCTGTTAGCAGTGTCAAGGGCTTGAAACAAGAACAAAGACGCCTCTTCCTGGGAACTCTTGGGCAATGCTGAGCTCCTTATCAGGTGCTCCCCCTGTTGGGGGTTTTGACATTTCATGTGCAGAATGCCAAAGGAGGCTCCCTCCCCAGGGGGAGGAGGAGAGCGAAATGATGGAAAAACAGAGCCTGAGTCTGGCAGGAGTTCCTGGAATCACATGTGTTGCCTGTTTGATTTTTGTTTGTTTGTTTGTTTTTGTTTTTGTCCCCAGAGTGAATCAAAGTTGCAGGCAGACTGCACCGCAGGCCGCCATGGAACCACCTCCAGGCCGCCAGCATCTGGACCCACAGAGGCTCAGGAGGACAATGGGGCCCATTCAGTGGCGGAGCCTCGGCCTCACCTCCTGAGAGGTGGGTCAGTTTTAGAGCAGGGCATCAGAAAGGGTTTGTCTCTGGGAAGGGTTTGCGAACGTCTGGAGGTTGGTCAGGCAGGCATCCTTTCAAAGTTGGTGAGCCCCGGAGAAGTGCGACCTGGCTCTGGGGCTACGGTCTGCCTTTATTCTGCATTGTGGGAACAGGAAGGCAAGACACAGGAAACCGCGTCTCTGTTTCCCTTCGCTCCTTTCCCGTCTTGAGGTTGACTTTTCCTCACCACCTCGTTCCAAACACTCAAATGTATTTACTTTTCTGGGCCTTTGACTCAATCACTGAGCAACACTGCTCTGCCTCTCAGAGCACTCAGAATCTCTTTCTAGCACAGAGCTCTTCACACTGATGGCAGCTGATACATACTCTTCAAGCTCTGTTAAATTCTGTCTTCTTCAGGTGACACTGCCCCAAAAGTAATCCTCATGTTGTTTACCAATAATTCAGAGTAATTTGACGTGTGCTATAGAACTAAAAAGCCTCTTGATGAAAGTGAAAGAGGAGAGTGAAAAAGTTGGCTTAAAGCTCAACATTCAGAAAACTAAGATCATGGCATCTGGTCCCATCACTTCATGGGAAATAAAAGGGGAAACAGTGGAAACAGTGTCAGACTTTATTTTGGGGGGCTCCAAAATCACTGCAGATGGTGATTGCAGCCATGAAATTAAAAGACACTTACTCCTTGGAAGGAAACTTATGACCAACCTAGATAGCATATTCAAAAGCAGAGACATTACTTTGCCAACAAAGGTCCATCTAGTCAAGACTATGGTTTTTCCAGTGGTCATGTATGGATGTGAGAGTTGGACTGTGAAGAAAGCTGAGTGCTGAAGAATTGATGCTTTTGAACTGTAGTGTTGGAGAAGACTCTTGAGAGTCCCTTGGACTGCAAGGAGATCCAACCAGTCCATCCTAAAGGAGACCAGTCCTAGGTGTTCATTGGAAGGACTGATGCTAAAGCTGAAACTCCAATACTTTGGCTACCTCATGTGAAGAGTTGACTCATTGGAAAAGACTCTGATGCTGGGAGGGATTGGGGGTAGGAGGAGAAGGGGACCACAGAGGATGAGATGGCTGGATGGCATCACTGACTTGACGGACATGAGTTTGAGTGAACTCATGAGTTGGTGATGGACAGGGAAGCCTGGCGTGCTGCAATTCATGGGGTCGCTAAGAGTCAGACACGACTGAGCAACTGAACTGAACTGATTGCTCCTATTTCTGTAAAACCTGTTTTGATTGAATGCTCACTGTAGTCCAAAGCATGGTTCTAGACTCTTTACCAACATCATCTCACAAAATGGTACCAACGGTCTTCTTTAAAAACAAACAAACTTATTTATTTGGCTGCCCACAGCCTTCATTGCTGCAAACGGGATCTTCAGTCTGCATTGTGCCACATGCAATCTTCAGCTGCGGCGTGTTGGATCTAGTCCTCTGACCAGGGATTGAACCCAGGCCCCCTGCATTGGGAGTGCGGGGTCTTAGCCACTGGACCACCAGGGAAGTTTCTCCCCCTGGTTTTAGAAGTTGTCTCGAATGTCCCCTGCTGTGTTAGGTGCACAGGGAAGTGGGTATATGAGGATACATTAAACAAAGTAGTCTTTAACAGAGGTTGTTCCATTGAAGGTTGTTCAGAAGTATGAAATCAGGATGGAAAGACTGCATTTGTTCCAGGGTCCTGAAACCATGGCAAAAGTTTCCATCATTGGTGCCAACCCTTGGTCCAGAGAACTTGGGGTTGAGGCGGTAGGGCTTCCGTGTTGCAGAAAGATGTCCCTCAGTTTGATTGGCCAATGAACCTTTTTTACTGTGCTGAGCTAAGTCTAAATAACTCTTACTTTCCACCCATCCTTTGGAGTTCTTCTTCCTGACATATCTAAATCACC
Organism: Bos indicus x Bos taurus; assembly: GCF_003369695.1. Classification (NCBI taxonomy): domain Eukaryota; kingdom Metazoa; phylum Chordata; class Mammalia; order Artiodactyla; family Bovidae; genus Bos; species Bos indicus x Bos taurus. Next base: position 4,528,760 of record NC_040092.1, on the reverse strand, counting down.
ACTTCTATTTGCAAACACATCTGCCCTTCTCTGAGGTTTAGCCAGGCTCTCCTCACTGTATTTTTAGCTCTATTAATCTTTCTTCTTTCTTTTTCTCCTTTACTACCCCTCTTCTTCTCTGTAGTTTTTCTTAGCTCCTATTCTCTTTCTGGAGGGTTGGTGAATAAAGAGGAAATTGAGCCAATTCATATGAATTCTCCTCTTCCTCCTTCATGCCCCATCCTCAAATTCTAATGGAATTTAGTTGTTTTTAATTTCCACAGAAGATGTTTTTAACACCCAAGCAAGTAAACTTCCACACCCATAGGGGAACACATCGAAGTTCGTGATGCAGAAGTTTTAGGAAAGAAGAGAGAAACTCTGGATGAGAGAATTTGTAGATTCCTGAGCCGTGATGCAAACTCAGAGGACCAGTGATTTAGACCACATGTGCCGTACACACACCTCTCATGGCCAAGTATGTGATATGAGGGTGTCCTGCCTACCCTGCTAACCCCTTCTGACCTGGCTCTGGGTTCTCAGACATGGCCACCAGATGCCCCACAGACATCTCTAACTCATTATGTTCAAAACCAAATTCTTTTTCTCGCTTCACCTCTGTCAGAAAAGACAAACTACTGCATCTCTTCTCCATCACTAGTTGCCTGACTCAGAAGCTAGGAGACAGGGTCAGTAACAGTATTGTGCTGAGATGAGTCTGAGACTAAAGGAAAATCAGGAATCGAGATCCTGATTTTATTTAAAAATTTAAGATTCTGTTCATGAGTTTTTTGGGCATTCATTTAGAGTTTTTAAAAATATTGCATTTAAATGTAATCCACTGGGACTTCCCTGGCAGTCTACTGGTTAAGACTGTGCTTTCAATGTAGGGGATACAGGTTCAATCCCTGATTGGGGAAACTAAGATCCCACACGCAACACGGCACAGCCAAGAAATTTTTTTTTTTTAATTTAAAAAGTACATAAAAACACAGTCCAGGGCTTCCCTGGTGGCTTAGTGGTAAAGAATCGCCTGCCAATGCAGGAGACAAGTGTTCACTCACTGATCCAGGAAGATCCCACATGCCTAGGAGCAATAAAGCCTGTGCGCTGCAACTACTGAGTCCTTGCTCTAGAGCCTGGGAACCGCAACAACTGAAGCCCATGAGCCCTAGAGCCTGTTCTCCACAAGAAGAGAAGCCTCAGCAGTGAGCAGCCCACACACTGCAATTAGAGAGTGGCCCCAGTCTCCACAACTAGAGAAAAGTCTCTGCAGCAACAAAGACCCAGCAAGGCCAAAGATAAAATAATTTTCAAAAACACAGTCCATTAAATATATTTAATATATTTTAAACTTGATTAAATATTTATCTTAATTACTGAGTTTGGAGCTGAATCGCTTCAGTTGTGTCTGACTGTTTGCAACCCTGTAGATCGTAGCCCTGGAGAAGGCAATGGCACCCCACTCCAGTACTCTTGCCTGGAAAATCCCATGGGCGGAGGAGCCTGGTAGGCTGCAGTCCATGGGGTAGCTAGGAGTCAGACACGACTGAGCAACTTCACTTTCACTTTTCACTTTCATGCATTGGAGAAGGAAATGGCAACCCACTCCAGTGTTCTTGCCTGGAGAATCCCAGGGACGGGGGAGCCTGGTGGGCTGCCGTCTATGGGGTCGCACAGAGTTGGACACAAATGAAGCGGCTTAGCAGCAGCAGCAGCAGCAGCACCAGATCATAGCCCACCAGGCTCCTCTGTCCATGGGATTCTCCAGGCAAGAATACTGGAGTGGATTGCCATGCCCTTCTCCAGGGGATCTTCCTGACCCAGGGATCGAACCCGCATCTCTTATGTCTCCTGCACTGGCAGCCAGGTTCTTCACCACTAGCACCACCTGGGTTTGGGGGCCCTTGTGCTTAAAGCCAATGCCTCACTCACCTCACCCTAATCCCAGCCCTGGACCACGCAGGGAGCACTGGTTGCTAGAAGCCACAAAGCCAAGAAGGCAGTTCACCACAGTGGGTGATGAGGTGTGTGGTCTTGAAGTCCCACTGGGGTCAAAGCCCAGCTCCGCACTAGGGGATCTTTGGGCAAGCCATTAACCATCTGTGTATGAGGGGGCTGGTAAGGGTGCCTCCCTTGTAGGGTGACTGTCATACATGCAATATGATGACAAACCCTGTACCCTGCTGAGAGCTCAGTAAAATCCTCAGTGAACGCCTGCTATTCTTGTTATTATAACCAGACTTCTCATCTCATGCTCTCTCCACAGCATGACTGCCCTTTGAGCAGAAATCATCCCAGCTGGAGTTTCAAAGATACCAGGATCCCCCAAACTCCACCAGCTGAGATCACTCAGATTTTTCCTGCTGCCCTCAGGAGGAATCCAAGGGCCTGACTGCAGAGCCAGCAGACAGACACCAGCCTCTTCCTGGAGGCCCAGGGGCTACGATCAATGTCCTCACTCTTTCCATGAAATAAAGCTGCTTAAGGACTGAGGCATGTGAAGCACTGAAATGAATATCTCAGGCAGCTCCTTGCCAGGGCCCGGACCACATAATTGAGCAAAGACCTTGAGCCCTTACGTGACCTGACCTAGACCTGCTTGGCTGTATTTTTAGTCTCTGTGTGCTGTTTCCATCACCTGTGCTGGGCTTTACGCTGGAAAAGAGGGGAGGGAGGCCTGGGGACAGCTAGAGAGATGTTTCTCATGGCAGCCAGTGGGGGCAGGGGCTTGCACATTATTTCTCAGTTCTGTTGTACAAGCCAGCTTTCTGGGGCTTGCAACATTCCAGGGCTGTGTGCAGTTGATGACACAGGCCTTCAAGCTTAGGAGGACCCCAGGCTTGGTTTAATGTTCTATTGTTGCTGTCTGGAAATTCTTCGTTTTGAAGAAAGGGACCCCACATTTTCATCTCTCACTGTAGCCCATTCTGGTTACACAAGGCCAAGAGAGCAGACTGGCACATCCAGTCAGCAGGGGTGCCTTTCTGCAGGACAGTAAGACAGATGGGAACTACTACCATGAGGCATAAATCCCCAGATTTGGCCAAATAAACCTGATTTTGAAACCCCTGTCTGCCCTTCTTATTTCCTCTTCTGAAACTAGGATGAGATGTGAAAGGACCTCATAAACTATAGAGAGCTGTGTTCTGCTTTGCTAAAACCATCCCCTAGCGGACTGTTTAAAACATGCCACAGAGCATCCTCTGTCAATATCATCATTTTCTTGTCTTTGTCCTACTTGGTGATCTCCGAAAATCACATTATTTTCTTGTTGGTTCTCTCCCAGCCTCTCCCCTCTGTATGAGTGTCAGTTCAGACTGTAAGTTCTTATCTTGGTGCTTTTGACAGACTCCTCACTTAGCATTTGTTGAAGGAAGGAAGGATCCCCTTTCCTAAGTACTCACTTTGTGCTGATCATTCTACCTGAATCTCCCCCATTTTGTTCTCCTTCAAGCGGCTCCTGCTTGGGAGGGTGCACGTTCAGAGGTGAAGGATTCCCAGGTTGTGTTACAGGAGGCAATTTTGGAGGTGGGGAAGGACCGGAAATGGTGCAGAAGACAGAGGGTAAGTTAAGTGCAAGATACCAGGTGGGACGTGGAGGGAGTGTCTCCGGGAACCTGGGAGAGGGGCGGCCCCCTGCTCCAAGGAGCCCAGAGGAGTCTCCACCTCGGGAATGACACAGGGAAAACAATGACTGAACAAGATGACTCTTGTCAGGGTGCTGGGTCGTGTGGGTGGAGAAGGAGGGAGCCCAGAGGCCTCGTGGGAGGTAGGTGCGCCTTTGGGGCGCCTCTGGAAGCAGCTGGGACGGGGTGGGAGGAATGGTTGGGGGCGAAGTGGCAGGCGAGGGGACGGCCCCCGGGGGGTTAGGGGGCGCAGGGGACGGTGTCCCTAAGGCCCGCCGGGGAGGCTGAGGGCCGGGGAGAGCCCAGCTCCGCTCAGGGCGCTGCGAGTCTGCATGAGAGGGCGGAGGTTTCCGCCGCCGCGCCGGGCGCAGGCCCGCACTTGCAAGTCTGGTACCAGGGACTTAAAAACTCCCGGCGCATCGCCCGGACCTGCCCTGCGGGGCGTTGCCGCGGCGCTTTCGGCGGGAGCCGGAGGAAAATTTCTGCCTAGGGAAGTGCGGGGTAGGAGAAGGGCCTACCACAGACCCTGGGGCGGGCAGGGAAGACCTTGCCGGAGAGTGAGGAGCAATGGGCCGGCCACACGGGGGCCGAGAGCCGCCACGCGCTCTTTGCGCCCGGGATCCAAGTGTCTGAGAAAGCACCGTCGCCCCACCCACTTCTGGGTCGGGAGCTTCACTTGTTTCTATGGAATCTAACCTAATTTTGTGAGGGCCTTTTATTATTTCTATTTTGCAGATGACTAAGAGCAGGGAACTTACTTACCCTAGTTGACAAAAGATGTGTTTTAGGATTCGGAACCAGGGGTCAGTATGCTGCCTCTTTTGTGCCTGCAAGAATCGGCATGGTGAAAGGAACTCAGCATTTTCTAGGCTCCTACTATGTGTGTGTATAAGTTTCCACGCATTTTCTCGTTAGTACCACCGCTTTGGGAGTAATTGTTATCAACGCCCCCGTTTAACCGATGAAGAAGTTGAAATAAGACAGCTATTTTTCCTTTCCCGGGTGGCTCAGCTGGTAAAGAATCCGCCTGCAATGCGGGAGACCTGGGTTCGATCCCTTGCGTTGGGAAGATCCCCTGGAGAAGGGAACGGCTACCCACTTCCAGTATTCTGGCCTGGAGAGTTCCATGGACTGTATAGTCTATGGGGTTGCAAAGAGTCGGACACGACTGAGCGACTTTCACTCTCAAGATCTTACAGGTGATCAAGTGGGATATGAATCCGGTCAGGCTGACTCCAGAGCACCCTTTTTAAAACCGCTGCGATGAGCCAAGCAGAGAAAATTGGTTTGCAAAGTGCTGTTTTGATTTTTACGGCTGCGGTTGAGCCCGCGTGTGGGTCGCGACCCGAGTGAGGGTGGAGCAGGGGTCATTGGGCGCCCGGCCCGGTCCAGCCGGGTCAAACCTCCACTCGGGGACTCGGAGGCGGTGCCCCAAGCCCCGCCCCTTACCTGTAGGTCCCGCCCCTCGAATCTTCCAAGTGAATGCTCCGCCGGTGGGCGGGGCCAGGTGCAGTCGGGGGGATGTGGGCGGGTCCTGGCGCGTGAGTGGCAGGCGCGGGCGGGCGCCGTCGGCTCCGCCCCTCGGGCCTCGCGGCTGAGCCGGGCGGTCCCGGGGCTGCCGGGGTGGTGGCGGCGCTGGGGAGGGCGGGCCGGGGCGGGGCGGCCGGGAGGCCGGGGCGGGGCCACGCTCAAGCCCAGCGTCCCGCTCCCATGGCCGCCCCCGGCTCCCTGCGCTGCCCCCTCTCCCCCGGGCCGCGCCCCGGGGCCCCGCACTGACGGCCCATGGCGCCGCCCGCCGCCCGCCTCGCCCTGCTCTCCGCCGCCGCGCTCACGCTGGCCGCCCGGCCCGCGCCCAGCCCCGGCCTTGGCCCCGGACCCGGTGAGTGAGCGAGCCCCCCGCCGCCGCCTGTCCCTCGCTGAGCCCGCCCGGGGAGCCAACTCCCTCGCCCCTGCTTGGTGGGGCTCCTTTTCCAGCCCTTCAGCGACGCCCCTCGGACTAGGCGGCCCTTCTCCTCAGGCCCCTCCGCGACGCCCCCGGCCGGCGCCCTCTCTGCCTCAGTACCTCAGACCCTTTCCTCAGGCTCCTCTGCGACGCCCCTCGGACGAGGCGGCCCTGCTCCTCAGGACCCGAGACGCCCCCGGCCGGCGCCCTCTCTGCCTCAGTGCCTCAGACCCTTCCTCAGGCTCCTCAGCGACGCCCCCGCCCCGGGCCGGGAGGTCTCCCCTCTCAGGACCCGAGACGCCCTCAGGCTCCTCAGCGACGCGCCCCCGGGCCGGGAGGTCTCCCCTCTCTGGACCTCGCACCCCCAGCCCAGTCCCCTGGGGCGACTCGCCCCGCTTGGGGACGCTGCCCCGCCCCCACCCCAAACCCCTCAGCGACACCCCGGGCCAGGACGCCCTCCGCCAGCCCCACAGCGACGCCCCCCGGCCCCTTTCCCTCCCACGTCCGCGGGCCCCGCGCCTCCCGGCTCCTCAACGGGTGCCGAGAGGCGACGAGAGCCGGCGCCTGGCCCCTCTGCCCGGGTCTGCGCCTTGCTAGCCCAGCTCTGTAATCTGCGCCTCGTGAGGAGTCGAGTTGACCTGCCTGCCCTACTAGTAGAGGCGGATCTGGGTCCCGAGACGACCGGCTCTGCCCTGCCTGCACGTCCGCTTACCCCCTACCCCCGGGGCCCACTTTGAACTTCCCCGGGACTCAGGTGCAGGTCCAGCGTGGGGAGAGGAAGAAAGGAAGGGGGTGATGGCAAACGTCTCCCCTAGAGTTTAGTGTGCTCATCGTGCCAGTGCAACGCAGAGCCCCCGTTTCCCGTGAGTATCTCCACACTTTAAACAGGGTCACCCGCTCCCCAGGCCAAGGTCAAGGCCAGGTTTTCCCCACATGGGGCCCTAGACCAGGATGGAAGCTGGAACTTGCTTAGCTTGCCCTCACACCCTTCCTTGCAGCAGAACTCTCCCAAGTTGAAGAGCAGGCAAGAGGGCGTTGTCTGGCCCAGGTACCTTCCTCAGCAGGTTGTTCAAGTGTGGGGAATTGGACGTGAGGGAAAGGGGTGGGAAAAGTGCATTACAGATTTGCCTGAGTGGGAAAACTCAAGCCTCTGGGCTCTCCACCCAAAGTCGCAGACTGTGATGTTGGAGAGACAGGATTTTGCTGCTGAAAGAAAACTCTGGGTTGCTTTGTTTACTTGCCAGCTTGGTTTCCTGATAAAGATCAAGTTTAATGTTGTCACTTACTGCCTGACTTTGGGCTGTGCCTCTCTGAGCCTCAGTTTCCTCATCTGTAAAGGAGGGATGATGGCAATTCCCTTGCTGGTTGTTGTGAAGATTAAAGGATATACTGCAGGTAACACATCCACCCACAGCAGGCAGTCACTGAACACATTTAAGAATTCTTTTTATAGTGCTTCACAGTTTGCCAAGTGCTGGACACCTCCTTTGCGCTGGGAATGCTCTGAGCTTCCAATCTGATTAAACCCCGTAAAAGGCAAGGCTTGGCTTTAGAGAGAGAGGTAGAAGGGGGCTCTCCAAGTGCTGTAAAGCTTAGGCTCAGGAAGGGGTTTCTGAGTGATCAGTGGCCTCTTAAGGGGACATCCACAAAAACTTCTGCAAAAGTTTGATCACTTGTACTGTTTACCGTATGTGAGGAATGACGGAGGAACTTTCTGAGAGCCAGGATATGTCAACATAACTGTAACCTAGTAACCCCTTAGCTCCACTTTGCCATCTCTGTGGTCAGGATTTAATGTCCTCTATGGAGAGAGGTACGGGTGGAAATAAACTGGTTCCTCTCCTGGAAAGGGCAAAGTAATAGCTCTGAAAAGTGTTCAGGGAGCCTGCTGTGTGCTTATGCTTGTTGGAAGGTGGCACCCTCCTCAGGCACCTTTGCTTCAGTAGAAAGGGTCAAGTGCAGCAGCCCTTATGTCACGTGAACCTCAAACCTCGGTGTGCTTTTATTGCAGGGTCTGGGGTTTGTGTGTGCCTGCATGCTTGCTTAGTCCTTAAGTCCTGCAACCCTATGGACTATAGCCCGCCAGGCTCCTCTGTCCATGGGATTTTCCAGACAAGAATACTGGAGTGGGTTGCCACTTCCTCCTCCAGGGGATCTTCCTGACCCAGGGATCAAACTCAAATCTCCTAAGTCTCCTGCATTGGCAGGTGGATTCTTTACACTGAGCCACCTGGGAAGAGTGGGTCTGGGGTAGAGACAAATAAATAACCATTATGAAATGATTTGTGATAAGGCCCATCTTCCCAATTCAGTGAGCCTCATCAGCTTCTTTCCCTGCCATCTTGATATAATACATCAGTGCCTTTGTGACTTTTCCTCTTTAGTTCCAGAGCAATTTAAGGGAGATAACACATGGTTTTTCTTCACCATCACATCCTGTCTAGAGCCTACCCACTAGTTTTTAAAAATCCATTCCAATAAAAAACATGTTTTACTCTGAAGATATGTCAGGTTTGCCATTTCATATTTTTGATACTGTAATTTTCTCTAAAATTTTGTGGATGGAAAAAATTATTTCAATACTTACATTCTGCATAATTTTGTAATATTTAAATTACTGGTGGTTTGCATTTTTGAATGCTGACTTTATGAAAACAGTTAGCTCATTCCCTATCAGTGATACTTCTAATTACAGTGTATAGCCAACCCCAAATGATCTCCCTTCTCTTCATCCTTTGAGATCCTCTCTCTTCCTTCATAACAGATAAGGAGGGATGTAGAGGTTAGTGGTGGAATCTAGACTCCCTCTTCAAGGAGAAAGGCAGCCAGGGCCATGGACTCTCTGACGTGGACTCCCATCTGGAATTTACTAACCTGCAGGGGACAGCCAAGAGGTAGGAAGAGAAGGCTGGGTGGACTTTAGCTCTGAGTTTTCCACTGAAGGCAAATACCTTCAGTGTTTCACCTTCACCATCAGTGTTTCACCATATTTAGGGCCTGCTGGGTGTGCGTCAGCAGTGTCTCAACTCTGGTAACATTTGCCATGAACATCGTTTTATAGTTGATATTCATTCTCCTCTAGCTCCTCATCTAGAATTTGTCCCATTAGACAGTAATGTGTCTTGCCCTAAAACCTGTGAGTTCAGTTAACAGTAAGAACTTCATAGTGTACAGAGCTTTGTCCCTTGTGGGGACTCCATTAGTGTTAATAGGATTACCTGCAAAAAACCTGCCTCCCAATGCCAGAGACACGAGTTCAATCCCTGGGTTGGGAAGATCCCCTGGAGGAGGAAATGGCACCTCACTGCAGTATTCTTGCCTGGAGAATCCCATGGACAGAGGAGCTTGGTGGGCTACAGCCAGCCCATGGGGTGGCAAAGAATCGGACATGATTGAAGGGACTTAGCATGAACGAACAGAAGGGCTGAGAGGAGTGAGGGGGACCAACGTGCATGCCAGTTTCTTTTATGCTTTTAGTTTTAAGAGACAGGGAAATGGTCAGAACTGACCGGGCATCAAAGAACTCTCATCTTTTTGTGAAAACTTCTCACTCCTTGACAAAGCTATTTAAGTGTTTGAGATATGTAATGAGACTTTTTATAAATCTTACAGCAAAAAGAAGTTCAGTTTAAGCTCACTGCTAAGAAACAGCAACTCGGTACATTTAATAGAGATATTCTTGATATGCTTACTTATGATTTAGGTTATTTGGATCAAAGGCAATCAGTGATGAAGGTAAAATATATTGCTTTCAATTTCTTCACAGTGTACAGATTAGGGATTTGGTGTGATGGGCAATATATCATCTTTAGTGTAGAATTTTCAAGCCTATAATGCCATCTGAGGCCTAGATCAGGTGTCGGCAATCATTTTTTATAAAGGGCTAGACAGTAAATAATTGGGGTTTTGTGGGCAATGTACTGTCTGCTGCAATTACTCAACTCTGGCTTTGTAGGGCAAAAGAGGCCATAGACAAAATGTGAATGAATGAGAGTAGCTGTCTTCCAGTAAAACTCATATGGACACCCACAATCGAATTTCATGTAATTGTTACGTGTCACAAGTTTTAATTTTTTCAACCATTTAAAAGTTTAAAAAGCATATTTTAGCTCATAGGACATACAAAAACAGGCAATGGGCCAGAGTTGGCCTACAGGCTGTACTTGACCAAGTCCTGCTCTAGGTCCATGTGTATTGATTTTCTTTTCCCACTGTTCACTGGTCTGAAAAGGTGACAAGGAGGCAAATGATTTTGGTGAATGAATTTTTACCTTTTACTGGTAGCTGACTTTAAAAGACTTTTAAGAAATGGTCGAAAAGGTAAATTTTATGTATATTTTACCACGATTAAAAATAATGTGTCCGAGAGGGAAGTTTCATGCACATACATTTGGATCTTTACTAAGACTTTAAAAAAAAAAAAAAGCTTTAAAAAGAAATTCAGTGTGGTTCAGTGTGCAGTACATAAAGAAAATAGAGCCTGCCTCAGAACCAGCCCAGGGTTTGTTCAGCTATGCAGATGTTGCTTGGATCAAACTGTTGAGAGATCTGTTTCTCAGAGGAAAGCCCAGGCAGCAGGTGGCACCAGCCCTGAGATATTAAAAAAAAAAAAGCCAGAAAAAAAAAAGAGAAAACAAACTTCTATCATTTTCCTAAACAGTTGAGTTTTATTTCCATGGTTCTATCGTCATTTTTATAAAGTGGCCTTTAGAAAAACAACAATGTGTTTAGCGTGGCTGATTATTTTAAAACATTTTTGAAAAAAACAAAATGAAACAAACATACCAAGTTGATTGTATTTGTACTGTGGAACAGTTAATGCAAAACACTTGGGAGAGGCCGGAAGTTTGGATCTGCAGCTTTTGTCTGGGTTTTTGCCTCCTGAATAAGGACAACAGGAGGAAGTTAATGTGTTCCTTAGCAAGCTACCTGTGCAGGTTTTGAGGTGAGGTCTCCTCAAGCCCCCTGTCGTCACCTGGCAGGTTAGTTGCTGGCTGACTCCTGGTGAATGGGTGAGAACTCTGACTGACATTCTCCCATGTTATTTTGATCTTGAGAATCCAGCTGGAACCCAGAAGCGTGAGTCTAGGAGAGGAGCCTGCCGTCACTCTGTATTTTTCCCCTTTCTCTGTTGTCTTCAGTGTCTTCCTCTCAAGATAGCAGTGCTTCTTCCCCAGACCTCACCTCTGGGACCTTATCCTGGATTCAGATTGAACAGAGAAAGCAAAGAAGCCCTTGTAGAAATGTCAGAAGGTTGTCCCTCTTCAAAAATGGCTACTCCACAGAAACCTGCCTTTTTCTTCTCTATGGAAATCTTCCCACTCCCCACCTGCCTTTAAACCACTTTCTAGGTAAACACCTCCCTCGCCTGGACTTGCACCAGTTTGAAGAGGAATGAGGTTGGGGACTAGGAAGAACTTTATAGACAAAAGATTTCGGGCCACCTCCTACACAAGGCTGCGTCTCCCTCCTACTTATAACAGTACCCTCTCGGAGCTGCCCCTTTGCTGGGCCCAGCTTCTAGTTTCTCTCACCACTGATTTAATCCCTGGCAAGTAGCCAGAGCATTAAACTTTTATTGTTCAATTTTCCACGAGGGCGGGGTCCCACTTCTAGTGGGCTGAGGAGGCTTCCAAACCAGAGTGTCACACCACATTAGCAACTTCAGACTTTGAGGGCTGGACTTCTTTCAGTTTGGTTAGATTCTTGGTTAGAACCAGAGCAGTGTACTCACACTCAAAGTTTGAAAGCTAGGAAATAATAAAAACAGCAGAGGCAACTTTTAAAGATGATTCAGAACAGTTGTAGAGTTGACTTATAGGACTAACTCTCCCCAGTTTCTTGATATCTTCCAAACGTTAAGTGGCTGTCCATGTTCTTTGGTGTCCTGACATTGGATGAAAACATGGCGGCCAAGTAGTTCTATTCTAGAACAGTAGGGATTGTTAACCAGTATCATCACAGTATATAAATTACTTGCTGCTGTTCAATCTATAAAAATTCATCTTCAAAGAAAATTATTGGACTGGTAAAAATATTTTTAATAATGACCACAGAAGCCATATTTGTTTTTCTTTGATGTTCTTCCGAAGACTTCTTCTGGTTTTAATCAGATTGTTCCCACATAAAATACAGTGGAAATCTACAGTAATAAAATCCCTATTCCTGTGTCTATGGGGAAATAAACAGGATGGGGACTGTCCTTTTAAGGGGCTTTCCCCTTCCTTTTCCCCAGACTCAAAGCCTCTATTACTGGTGGGTGTTTTGGCATCAGTTAAGGGCCTTCAATCCTTCCCTCCCTCCATGTTTTGCTCTTTCATTAAAGTGTTTCTGTTGTCTAATTATATCCTTTCAATCAAATTAGAGACTGCAGCATCTGGTGAGGGCCATAACTGCTGCCATCTGCACCTCGTATATACAGGCCTTTTCAGCTGAGAATCACTCAGCTTCCAAATGGCAGGAAGAGATTTGGAAAAAGTTTAGTTGGAAGGGAGGTTAACTTAAAAGGAACGTCTTCAAAGGCTGGGTGCGTCTCCCTGCTTTGTGATGTGTGCACTGCCTTGCAGAACTTCATCGGCTTGGCTCATCGAAGATTCTCCTCCAGTGCTTCTGGCCAATGAAGGGTTTCTGATCGTCTTAGCTGAAATAACTAGTCCTCTCATCCTTCTTACTGGCCTGAGGGGGCCCCCGGGCTGAGCTGAAAATTTCTCCCTCGAGAAGAATCTTTTGTTCTGTGACCACTGGTTAATGAGTATGACACTCTCTGTTTATTTGACCATTTCTTCTAATTCAGTGGTTTCAACTAGAGGAGATTTGTGCCCCCGAGGGACATTTGACAATATCTGGAGACATTTTTGCGGTGGGGAGGGGGGCACTACTGGCATCTAGCAGGTAGAGGCCAGGGATGCTGCTGACAGTCCTGGAACGCACAGGACAGCGCCCCTCTACAGGATTATCCAACCCGAAATGTCAGTCATGCCGAGATTGAGAAACCTGTCCTGATCATGTAATTCTTTGGCCCTTCTCTTCTCTGGGGCCTCAGAGTAGGTGACTCTGATCAACATCTTTTTTCACTCTTAAGAAAATAGATTCTTCATCCATATCTAAACTCCTTAAGCATTTCTGTGAACAGGGCTTCAGAAGTCTCAGTGGAGTAAGGAGGTCTGTGGGTCACCGTATGTTTCCACTTTCTCTAGAGTAAGAGTGCCAGATTAAATACAGGACACTCAATTAAATTTGAATTTCAGATAAACAGTAATTTTTTGTCTCATGCAATATTTGGGAATACTTATCTTAAAAAATCGTTAATTGTTTATCTGAAATTCCAATTTAACTGGGCATTCTGTACTTCCGTTTGCTAAATCTGGCAACCAAATTCTTGATCCATGAAACATTGCCTGAAACTTTAAACCTTTGACCAACAAATCAGTCTGTTGGCCACCATCTGTCCTCGTTGTTCTAAGTGACTGGAGGTGACAACGGAACTGAGACTTTCCTTCTGCCTCAAGCTGTCTCCATGGCCAGGATTTCTGAAACTTGTCTCTTGAGTCATATCTTTATCTTGGAACTGACTAACAAATGTTATCAAATGTCTACTGTATGCCCCGCATCTCTGACTAGGACTTGTCCCTGTGCCAAATCATAGAAAACGACAACTTTATTGCTTTGGGTTTGAATTTAAAGATGTGCTCTAAAAATACACTGGGGCTTCCCAGGTGGCTCAGTGGTAAAAGAATCTGCCTGCCAGTGCAGGAGACTCAAGAGATGTGGGTTCAATCCTGGGTCAGAAAGATCACCTGGAGTAGGAAATGGCAACCCACTCCAGTGTTCTTGCCTGGAATACTGAGCCTGGTGGGCTACAGTCCATGGGGTCGCAAAGAGTCAGACACAACTGATCACGCACTCCCCTAAAATACACTGTCTACCTGGCAGTCAGCTAGCTCCTCATTCAAGGGCTGTTGTATTTATTTGCCCACTCCATATCAACCAAGGGAAGCTGAATAGCCCAGAGCCTGGCTTCCATGGAGCATTGGCTGCCCTCCAGGATTCCATTATTGGGAAACTTTCTCACTGTCTGAAATTAAAAATCGGGCACAGGCAATACTCATGAAACTTGCCCAGAAGCCGGATTGTATCAGTTTATTTTATCTCCTTTTTAGTCTGATCGAGAACTTCAGACAGTGTGAAAGTGTTGCTCAAGTGATGGTTAGGCGAGGTGTAGATTTGAGCCAGGTGTCTCCTGTTGCAAGCAGACTCAGAATAGAAACAGGTGTATTCATTGCAAAGAGGGCTGCTCATTCCCTGTTACAAACAATTCTACCATGGATTCCATTTAAATAGCAGATTCCCTTGGTTTAAATAGCAAGCATTTGATTTTTAAATACTTTGATTTACATAAACTTTCTTGGAACTTCTCCTGGGTCGTTTCACAGTACAGCACTGACAGCCAGGGTGGAGGCCCAAACTGGTAAGGAAACCTGGGCTCTCTGAATATGTCCGTCTTGGGTTCCCCGCCTAGCCCTCCATACACCTGCTTCCCTCACTCATCAGATGTTTGCCAGGCATGTTCTGTGTGGTCTGTAGTTGCTGAGAGCACAGAGATGAGTGAACTGCTCAGGAAACTTATGGGCTAGTGGAAGCAGGGCCAGGTGCTTCTGGAGCAATTACAGTTCAAGATGATCAAGTCTTAGAAGAGCTGGGACAGCAGGCGCTGTGGGACTTGTTTTAGAGCCTGTGGTTTCCATAGGAGTGTAGTGCTGTCTCCTCTGGACCCTGAGTTTTCAGTTAGTTCTCCAACATTTGTCTTATGTTCCGATGCTTTACAGTTGACTTATGATCCACTAAGTTATTGTCCATCAGAGAAGTGGGCTTTGAACTTGAAAACATTTTATTATGCTTCCCATTTTCTTCCGTGAAAACTCTAGTGTGAAATTTTATTTCAAGATGGAAGAGGATATTCATAAGTAAATATTTAAGTAGACTCACTGATGCTCAAGCATTACACTGAGAGAGGTGCCATCACCACGCTGTGATAGAATATGTCCTGCTGGTACTGGCAGAAAAGTCCACGGTTAATTAATGAAATGTTTTCCTTAGAGTTCTGCTGAGCTAGTGACTTCTGAGCGAGTTCATGCTTTCACTGAAGCTTGGCCTGATCTTTCTGTATATGTTGGTAGGTGAATGGTCATTCTTTTTCCTTTTTTTGTCGGCTGCATCAGGTCTTAGTTGTGGCACGCGAGTTACACTGCCCAGAGGCATATGGGATCTTACTTCCCTGACCAGAGACCAAATCCCAATTCCCTGTATTGCAAGGCAGATTCTTAACCACTGGACCACCAGGAAGTCCCTCATTCTTTCTTAAAAGCTATCTCCTGGTCTTCAATTTGATGAGCGTATTTGTTTATAACATCCTACAGAATGACTGTCAGTTCCTCAAGCACTACTGCATGTTCATAGTGACTCTTGCCGGCAAAAACACATGCTTCACTGACAGGCGTGCATGCTGTCCAGTGGGCCCTCCCTGGGTAAGAGTAGAGCATATTCCAAATGAGACCCAGACTGGGGACTGGAACCCAAGCAGCCCTACATTCAGGGCCTGCTCTGCTTTGATAGTTATCTGTTTTTCAAATTATTACATAACAAATAATAAGGACCCCTCTCTGAAGTTTTTTCATGGGTCTTCTGAATTTAAACCTCTGGTCCGTTGCTTAGTGTAGGTTCAGTGTTTCTTAGAACAGTCTTTTAATCAAGTATTTTATCTGTTAATGGGTTGGGAAGATCCCCTGGAGTGGGAAATGGCAACCTGCTCCAGTATTATTGCCTGGAAATTTTCATGGACAGAGGAGCCTGGTGGGCTAGAGTCCACGGGGTTGCAAAGACTGAGCAACTGAGCAACTTATTCGTCTGTTATGAATAAGCTGGAGATTCAAATAGAAGACCTCAGGTCCTCTTCCAAAAGTATGCATTCTTTAGTTAAAATAACTTTGAGAGGTACGGGATGCTGTTTTTAAGCACACTGTTCCTATGAATGAAAAGGAAGATCTGAAAGATATTTTAATAGAAAAGCTACTGATAATTTAAATAATTACAGTGATTATTTTGGGGCAATTCTACTTTGGGCAAAAGTACAGAACTACTTTTTCCTGTGGTCAGTTGAACTGTGAATACATAGTCCAAGAACATGGTACATGAGTGTCTGTCTTGATTTTAGATGAGTGAATTTATGGTTGATTGAGTTTGATCATAGTTCTTGAAAAAGAAACTAAGGTAGATTAATTGTAAAACAACATGTTAGTATTTTCAAGGTGTCCTTTCAAAAATTTTTAATATGGGAAATTTAGAACATGTACAAAAATAGAGTGTAAGGAAGTCATTATGTATCTATCTCCCAGCTTCCATGATTGTCAACCAAGGCCAGTATTATTTCATTTGTATCCCTTTGATTCCTACAACTGGATTATTTTGTAACAAATCTCAGATATCATATCATCTCATCTGTAAATATTTCAGTATGTATCTGTAAAGGATAAGAACCCTTTTCAAAAACAGTACCACTACCATTGTCACAGCTAAAAAATTTAACAATGATTTCTTAGTATCATCAAATATCCAGTCCATTAATCAGTATTTAAATATTCCTGATTGTCTCATGGGTGTTTTTTACAGTTCAAACAAGGATCTAAACAAGGTGCATTTAGGTGATCTGACTCTATTAACCTAAGTCTGTATTCACCTAGAAGTTTCCCCTTTTTTTCTTTTTTCTTTGACATATATATGTTGAAGATGTAGCTTCTTCTAAGCAAAAAAGAGCGCTTAAGAGCCTCTCCAGAGGCAGGGCCCACATGGGAGGTGAGTTTTGTTTTGTTTTGTTTTGTTTTCCTGAAGAATCGTTGCTTCCATTAGAGAAACAGAATTAGAGCATTATAAGCTTGGAAGAGACTTTTAGTCATTAAGCCTTTCCTGTCACATTACCTCAGACTTTTGCATCTCTGTCCTATTTTGTTAGAATCCTGAGATTAGGGTTTAGAGTGAAGGGACGTTGGCTCCAATCCCCTCATTTCACAAGTGAAGAAGTGGAGACCCAAATCCAGGTGATTTCTTTAAACCTCGCAGTGTCAGCTACTTACTTCGTGTCATTTCCTCTTTCTGCAAGTGATTCTCTATGCACCATGTATATAGAAGGCCTCCTCCTTCCCCACAGACTAGCCTCTCTCTGGGGATCTAGATCTAGATCAAGATCTAGATCACTTGCCTTCTTGTAATCATGGGAATCCCTGCCCTTGGGGAGCCGTCGGTGTTAAAGATGTAGACTTTCTTCTCACAGGCTCAGCCCCATTGGGGTGAGAAAAGCTGAGAACCACTGACTTCCCAGGGCCACACACTTCTTGACCTCCAGGTTCCGTGTAACTGAAATAAGCATTTCTGAAGTGCCTTTGAGTGTCTTGAGGGCAAAAGATGATTTTGTCAGGGACCGCAGGCATTGAGGACCTACACACAAGTTCCCACCAGACACCAGTCTGTACTGGAAACGCACCAGGTGTGTTGTGCAAACATCTGACGACACTCTTATGTCGCCATCTAAGTATTAAAAGGAGCTTTTTCCACTTCAGCCTTGTATTTCTATAATCTACCTGCCTGCCAAACTTAATAGATACCTTTTAAAAGAACAGAAGATATTCCTGCGGAAAAATATTTTCTGCCTTATTTTAAGATGTCATAATTCAATTTAATGCTTGTTGATTCGTGTTGATTTCAAACTAGGCTAAAATCAGCCAGATTCTTCCAACATAGGATTAATAGAGATGCTGAATGGTTCTGTGTGTCGACTTTGATGGATTAAAAACGGTGACTCTCACAAAAATCACATCAACAGAGATCTAACTAGTAATTAGCTACCAGAAAACTAGGAAAATTCAAGACTCAGTATGAGAAAAAATTTCTATTTCTCAATAGTGTGGTTAGGAATGGTTCAGGGAAATAGTGTCGTTAGGAATGACTTGGAGCTTCATTGAGAGCTTATTCTTCAACTTTATTAAATGTTGTTGAGGAGTAGAATATCTTTTGCTTTCCCACCACTATCTCATATATGTCAGGTTTTAATTATTTTAACAGAATACCTCATTACAGTTTTAAACATGAACTTTAAAAATTCAGTGTATACACAACCCATCAAGGGTTAAATTGCCTGAAACAAGATCTTAACTTGGCGTTTTCCTCACTTATAATAAGTACAAATATTGAATTATGTGATTTCAGTAGCATATATAAACAAAGGCATGTTTCATCACACAGTTGGAATTTTAAGAAAAGCATATATGTTTTTCGCCTTACCTTTTATCCACTGAATGCTGGAATTCAACATAGGGTTCAAACCATATATATTTTTTCCTTTTATTTATCTCTTTTAAATTAAATTTTATTGGAATATAGTTGCTTTACAGTGTTGAAAATTTCTGCTATACAGTAAAGTGAATCAGCTATACATGTACATATATCCCCTCTTTTTCAAACATTACATATTTTTTTCTACCCGAATGGTAGCCTGGTAACTGTCAACAGAACTGTAAATAGCAGAATGGTGTGCCTGTCCATCCATGACATATTGCCTTTTATAGCTATGTATTTTTATGGGATAAACTACATGATTGTGATTGTTACAGTACTTTCAAAGTTATAATAAAGTTTAATTTTTTTACACTGTTTAGTAACATAGTAATGCACTGTTTATTTACATAATAATTATTTATGGGGCACCTACTGTGTACTAGGCACTTTACTTGCAGTTCCTCTGATTCTTCCATTTGTCCCAAGCTATTAATAATCGAATCCCCCTTTGTACCAGTGAAGAAACTGAGGCTCAGAGTTCAGCTGCATGCCTGCAGCTTGTAAACCACAGAGCTGAGCTCTAACTCCAGCCGGTATCGTGCTCTTTCCATGCTAGAAGTTTTTCTTGCTAGAAAGTAAGTGAGAAAAGTATTTCATTTAAACTGTTTCATAACCCTGGAGATTAACATTCGTCCTGGAAGTTTACATGTGCATGTATGTCTGTTCTGTAGGTATCACTTGTTCAGGTGGTCAGAGCTGCATAGAAGGGCTTCAGGGGCTCCATGAGCACTTCTGAAACTGTAAACTGTTGTGTATGTGATGGTTGTCTGGGGAATCAGATCCCTGTCTTTCATCCTGTTCTCCAAGAGGTCTCTGTGTACATTAAAGGATTAGGACTCCTGATCTCGCTGACCGCCCTCTTTTCAGAGATGAAGAAACTTGAGTTGTAGAAGGGATGGGCTGTGAAGGCGGTACAGCAGCCAGGTCAGAGCCAGAGCAGGACAGGCCCGTGCCCATCAGCATCCTCCTCTGATCACAAGTGCATCTCCAGTTTTTAAAAAATAAATGCCACAAGCCATACTTTGAAGGATTTTGGTGATGGAGAAAAAGATAAGGCGTCGCCAGCTTAGAAAGGCAGAATTAAGCCCGAGTGCTTCAGGCTTGTGTCTAACTTAAGGGCTGTTTTCCTTCAGTCCCCCAAAACAAAAGACTTGGGGTTCTCTGATAGAGAGGAAAGGTCCAACAGAGATGAATGGAGTGGGCTCCAGCTAGAGAAGACAGGCAGGAAATAAAGCAGGGCTTTTCACAGCTTATGATCCCTTCCTTCTCAAAACCCCTTCTCCCTTCAAGATCCCACCTTCCAGACTGCGCTTTGTCAGCCATCATGGCTGGGCCCTTCTTCCAGGCCTGAAATGTGGCAGGGCTCCAGGGCGTGGCCCAGATGTCCTCTCTCTCCACACAGGCGCCGTTACCTCCACACTTCTGGATCTGGCCTTGGCTTCTTTCCTCAACCCTGGGCTCATCTAGCCATCTGCTTACTCTCTTATCTCCATCCAGTTTTCCTGTCCAAAACCAAAGCCTTGATTCCACCCACAAGATACTGTGCCTCTTGGGTCCTCCCCATCGTAGTACATGGCAGCACCATTCACCCAGCTGCCCAGGCCTACCTCCTTGGTGTTGTTGCCAACTGCTCTTTCTCTGGGACCCTGTATTCATCAAACCCCTGCCCCCCAGCAAATACTTTGGTTCTACCTTCAAAATACATCCAGAGTCCAGCCACTTCTTCCCACCCTTCAGCTGCCAGCCTGGCCCAGGCCACCCTTCTTTCCAGCCCATCATCTGCAACAGCCACCTAGGGTCCCCTTGCCACATGCTTGGCACGCTCTTCACAGCTCCTCCTCCTCCCGGCAGCTACAATTCCGCTAAAGGATAAATCTGATCACGTCACTTCTCTGCTCAAAGCCCTCCAATGACTTCCTCTCATTCTTAGGACAAAAGCAAAAACCTAACTTATGTGGCCTTCAAGACCTTACACATCCTGGTCTTGCCTGGCCCCTCCTCTTCATGTCCCACCCACCCTTCCCCGCATACTCACCCTACTCTGGCTGGGTCAGAGGAGCGGCCTTGCACTTTCCCAAAGAGTCTATGCAGTTTTCCGGGTCTGTGCCTGCCATGCCCTCTACCCAGAAAGTCCTTCTTGTGTCATTTACTGTTTGCTTCCTCTTCTTGTCCTAGTACCCACCCTAGTATTCTGATGAAATCAAGATGCACACAATTGTAATCCAGGGTGTTCACGTTTGTTTTTCTTGTCCCCCTGCACCCCACCCCCACCCCCCCCCGCCACACACACACACAATTGACATGCACTGGGCAAGTCTGCTCAAAAAATAATTGTCAAATCTGGTAACACTGCCTCAGTTTCCCTAGTGTAATTAAGAACAAGACTGGGTCTGGGAGAAGCAGACTAAAGCCAACAGGCTTGCTTGTACCCATCCCATCTCTCAGATGCCACCTCATCCCGTTCCAGAGGGCTGGCCCTTGTATGGATGGCCACCACGTTCTTCTTCTTCAGATCAAGTCATCAGGGAACACTGACCCACTGCCCTGCAGATTGCTGTCTACTGCTAAGGCTTTCCGTTGGTCAGCCCACATTTCTGGCTCCCAAGCCCCTCCTCAGTCACTTTCGATAGGGGAAAAAGATTTCTAACACATAGAAATTAAGATTCTAGTAACTGGCAGAGATTGGCATGATGTTCTTAGAATCATCACTAGGGCAGATTTTTAGGAATATAGGTTCCCAGGTCCTGCTCTAAGCCTGAGACTGGGTAGGGTTCTGGTGTGACGAGCCCACATGCACACACACGCACACACACACACACACACGTCTCCCTCTGTCTCCAGCAGATCATATATATTCCTAGTGATGATAAGTGCTACGAAGGAAACAAATGAACGGCAGAGAAACCAGTGGAGATGGTGGGGAAGGGTTTTCTGAGGAGATAATGTTTAGTCTGTGATGGGAAGTATTAGGGGAAGAACTTTTCAGGCAGGAAATAGCATGGTGTGTTTATAGAATTAAAAGCAGAAGAATGTGGCTGGAGCACAGCAAATGACGAGGGGAGAGCTTGGTCGGTGGAGAGAGGGCCTGGGGCGACGTCTCACAGGTTCGCAGAC
The DNA here is from genome assembly GCF_003369695.1 of Bos indicus x Bos taurus. NCBI lineage: Eukaryota > Metazoa > Chordata > Mammalia > Artiodactyla > Bovidae > Bos > Bos indicus x Bos taurus. The sequence continues at coordinate 4,507,712 of NC_040092.1, read as the reverse complement.
AGGGACGAAGGCTCTGGGTTTCGTTCCCAGTGCTCACATCTCTCTGGGAGTTTTGAGCCCTGTGTGGAGAACAGGTTGTTGGGAGCACGAAAGTGGATGCTGTGGGACCCGAATCGGACCATATTGTCCTCCCATGGTGAACAGGACAAAGGTGACGGAGAGGAGAGGGTAGTTTCAGGAACTCGTTTGACAGAAGTCCACAGGACTCACCTGTGAGAGGAAGCAGGGTGAGGGAGAGCGGGAAAGCACGGGTGAGGCCAAGGGGTTGTCAGAGGCAGCGTAGGGTGTGAGCCTGAACCTCAGTCGCCTCATCTGCAAAGTGGGGGTGTTAAGGCCTCCGGGCTGGGCTGGTGATAAGCTGATGTAAAGCACTTAGAGCAGAGCCTGGCACTCAGTAGAACCCCATGTAAACGTCAGCAGTGATGTGGATGGTGGTGATTCATCCAAGGTCGCACAGCTGTTAGGCATCAGGTCTGGGACCAGTGGATTTTCTGCTATACTGAGCTGCCTCCTTCAGTTACCTTTGAACTTTTTAAATTCGTGCACACTCTTGGTGGAGGGTTCGGTTGACTCAGAACATGACAAGTCACCCTTCTCACAACGTGTAGGTGAAGTGCGAGGTGTCCTGTGCAGCCTGGGGTTCCCGATTATTTTGGCTGTCCATAAAACCATGCCATTCTGGGCAAAACCGGCCCAGATTGGGAGAGGAAGCTGGTACAGGAAGAGAGATGATCTGCGGGTAGGTTTCAGATACGTTTCAGAGTATAGACCTGCCCGTGTTATGCACATGCTGAGGCTGGAAGAGGAGCACGCCCCACATTGGGAGCTGGAGGTGTGAGTCCTTCATGCCGGAAGTTGTGGGTCAGCACATGCCAGGAGAGGGAAAGGAACAGAGCCAAGAATGTTAGCGTAACTCCCCCAGATTGTCAGGTTCCTAGGGATACATCTTAAAGAAGTGTTTGAAGTGCTTCTATCTGTCAGTTTCAACTAAGCTAATTTTCGGAACTCGCTCTTTGTACCGTGCCTTTCTTGTGAACCTCTGCGAATGTAATGCATGCAATATGTGGGGGAAAATCCTCTCAGCCGAGGTTCCCATCCAGCCCCCACCCCTCCCTCACAAAGTCTGAAAGGCAGATTTTAGAAGCACAACTGTTGCACCTGCAAGGGTTTTGTCTTCTTATTAAAGGGAACTCAGACCATGTTGAACGTGTCCTGTAGGAAGGAATTTCAGAAGGAGGTGAAAGAAAATGCCAGCTCAGCGCCCACTCCCTCCTGTTGACTGTCTGTTTTGTGGCACCTCCGTCTCAAGCAGCATAGGGAGGACTGTTCTTCATTACCAGGGAATGTGAGTCATTCCCAGACCCGTGTGATTGGGATTCCAAAGCGTTGCTGTATCCGATGGTCTTATTAAATCCAAGTGTCAGTGCAGCCTTTCAGCCGTAGAAGAGAGCTCAGTTAGAGCTGGTGCCCTGGTTCCAGTTACCACACAGAGACGCTGGCGGTGCAGTGACCCCCTCTGAGCACCCAGAGTTCCTCATGGATGGCTCCCAGATTTGGGGGTTTTCCCGGTTCACTTCATGGGCTTCAATACATTTCAGCTCCCTGTTTATATCCTAGCTGGGATCTGTATACTTTCGGGGAAAATGTCCTTGTGTCTGCAGACAAGCAAGTGCCAAGAGGAGCCTGGGCTTTGGAGGGTACCCAGTCCTACCAGTGCTCAACCCACTGTGTCTCGGATCCAGCAAAACGCTACCCATTTCCAGCTCCATCCAAACAAAACAGGACATCTAGCACAGAGGGAGGAAGCTATAGATGTTGCCAGAAACTTAGTTTGCTCTGTCTTTTCTTTTTCCTAGAATGTTTCACAGCCAACGGTGCAGATTACAGGGGAACACAGAACTGGACGGCACTGCAAGGTGGGAAGCCATGTCTGTTCTGGAACGAGACTTTCCAGCATCCTTACAACACTCTGAAGTACCCCAACGGGGAGGGGGGCGTGGGCGAGCATAACTACTGCAGGTAAGACCCTCCTCCGGTCTCTTCCCGCCTTGCTCACGACTAGGCAAAGCTTTGTCTTCCTTTTGGCCAACTCAGAAAGCCTTTCTTGTTACTATTTTAGAAACGTTTCTCGCAAAACTGCGTGCGCGTGTGCACACAAACACACACACAAACACAGAATCTCTTTTCAACTTGGGGCTCTTTGATGTTGGTTTGCAGAGCTCTGCTTTCCTGTCTGATCACTTCCATGTCTCTTTGGGAGGGTTTCCTTTGTTGGCGCTGCCACCAGAAGACTCAGCTTCTTAAGCTGCCGTGGATGTCATGGGCAAGTGGAGCACTGTCTGTGGCCCGAACTTCCCTCTGCTTCTGAGCTAAGGAAGATGCCCTGTGTTGTCCCACATCCTGCCAGCCCAGGACCACCTTGCTCTGGGAGCACCTGTAGCCAGCAGATTTGTGCTCTTTCTTTCCTTTCAGTATACTCGGGTGTTTCTTTGCTCTTTCACCTGCTGTCTGACCCTCATAGGGGCTGAACTCCATGGTGCTTCAAGTGTGTACTTGTGATTGTCAGGGGAGATGATCCATGGCTTTGATCAGATTCTCAAAGTTGTCAGTGATCCAGATCAGCTTGAGAGTCACTGGTCAGTAGGGACCAGAGCACCTTTGGTTATAGCTACGTCTTAGGTATTTATATCCAGGGTCCTGGTTACGTGACTCATGGTTCAGCCACGTGCTGAATTTAATCATTATTAGGACAGGTACAAAGGCAGCCTCTTAAGCCACTGGGGCAGGGAAAAACGATCGCTGAGTTACTCTTTGAGCCACACACTCTGCCCCCAGTTCTAGCAGAATGTTGGGATCTTCGCACTGTTGACCCAGCTGAGACAACATATTTATACCTATACTGCACGGGCCCCAGTGTTTACCTGCTGCCCTCCCCAGGTACCTTTGCCCACATCTAGGACCCTTGGGCTTATCTTGAAGTCTCCAGGCCTGTAGTCCGTGTTGTCTTCATCTCTTTGCTTCATCTTGATTCTAATGGACACCAACTGGCCATTCCCTCATAGCTACTAGTGCACTGTTTTTTAGTTTGCTTTTTGATTGCTGTTTTTTATGTTACATTTTATTTTTTGTTTGTTATAGAAGTGTTAAAAGTTTATTAAAAAATTTCTCAAACACCACAGATATATATGCTGCTGCTGCAGCTGCTAAGTCGCTTCAGTCGTGTCCGACTCTGTGCGACCCCATAGACGGCAGCCCACCAGGCTCCCGCATCCCTGGGATTCTCCAGGCAAGAACACTGGAGTGGGTTGCCATTTCCTTCTCCAATGCATGAAAGTGAAAAGTGAAAGTGAAGTCGCTCAGTCATGTCCGACTCCTAGCGACCCCATGGACTGCAGCCCACCAGGCCCCTCCGTCCATGGGATTTTCCAGGCAAGAGTACTGGAGTGGGTTGCCACTGCCTTCTCCACAGATAGATATATATATATATATAAACTATATATATATAGTTTAAATAAAGTCCTCATTTTACCTCTTCCCTCCCAAATCCTCTCCAACAAGGCCTTCTTCCCAGAGGTAACAGTTTGTTTATATATTACTTCACGTTTTGCTGTCTTTTGCATTTTAGCATTAATATTACACATGCTCATTAAATAATCCTTTTACATTTTATTTTCAAAGTTGTACATGATCATTAATTTTTTTCTTTCATATTTAAAAGAAATGAACCCCACTTCACTTCTGGCTTATTTCCTTCCCCTAGCTTTTCTATTGGGAATAGTTGGCTTGGGTTAAGAAGAGTACTTAGGAAGAGAAACCAGTGTTTGTTTTTTGTTTTATCTTCTTGTTCTAAACTATCTCTTGGTATTAGGCTGTTCGTTTATCCTATTCTTCTGATGCCTTCTATCAAGCAAGTCTTCTCAGATGTGCTCCTGTTTTTAAATCTGATTTTAAATTTCCCACGAGGTTTAATTTACATGAAAAAAAAAATTTATTTTCTTATAGATTAGCACCCAGTTCCACCACTAGGCTCCCACACACGTACCAGTAAATATCCATTAAGGAAACACTAAGCGCCAGGAGCACCACCTTCCTCCTGAGCCTTGGCTGGCTGCAGGCCTCTCCTTTGATTTGGTGAAATGTACCAGACCTGACCTAAGTTTATCCTTCAAAAAAGGGACACTGAAATTGTCGATTATTATCACATTAGAGAGCCCTGGGACCTTTTGTTTTAGCACCGAAGCGGAATCAAAGATGAATTTACCTGTTCTTTCTTAACCTTTTCTGATGCTTTTCAGAATGGTTTTAACTTTGATAACAAACAGTTGTTTTCGAAAGACTTTACCAAATCCTACATCAAAGCAAAACACTGAATAGAGGGAGGAAAATGACAGTGAAATACTGTCTAAAGAAGGGCTTTGTACAAGTTCTCCAACTTTGATTTCTCAGCTGACACCCGACACCATGTTTGTCTTACATGATGTTTCCAATGCCATCCCAGTCACAATGTCTGAGAGATGGCGAGTGATGGGAATGGGCTTCTCTGGGCTCTGTGTATCTGGGTTGGGGGTGGGAGGACAGAGGCTGGGACAGCAGGGTTGGTGCTGGCACCTGCCTTTGGGCACAAAAAATAAAAGGACCCTTTGTGCTTCAGGGTGGCTTATCTTCTGGGCCGCACAATAGGCTGATCGCTCCCAGGCCTGATAGGGGCTGCTCCAAAAGCTTAGGCCGCAGGGTCTTTATGCCCATTTCCGGCCTAACCGGAGTGTCAGGTTTCCAGCCTTCTGAGTCCAAATAAAGGGAGCTTGAAAAGCAGCAGAGAGAGGCAAGGCTTTTCTGTGTGTCCATTAACCCCTGCCATCTTTTGCTGTGTTTCAGCAGCACTGCCCATTATTGTCGTGGCATCTCAGAGTTGAAAAGACCTTAAAGCCATTTATTCCAAGCTACTTGTATAGAAATGTGAAATAAGTCTTTTGCAATTATTACTGCCATGTCAGAAGTTGGTACCAGGATAACAGGACTCTCTGTTCTGACTGAGACTCTTTGGTGTAGTTTTCTTTAGAAGTTTCTGAGACGTTAGTATTTTGAAGTGAAAAGAGGACCCATTTCTATCACAGGTGAGTTGACTGGCCTGATCCTATTGAAAACTTGTCAGTGGAGTCTGGAGCGTGTGAATTTTATTTTATTGTTTAAAAATCACACAGTGTTCACTCTAGAAGACATAAGAAAATAAAGGGAATCAGAAAATAAAAACATTAGAATTATTAATACCTATAGTCCCATCATCTAGAGATAAATACTTCCAAGGATCTGGTGTGTATCCATCCCTAAATATATCTTTTCAAAAATGGGATTGTTGTCATACATTGTGTTTTAGAACTGCCTTTTAAAAAAAAAAAAGAACCTAACAAGACATGTGAATTTCTTTCCATATTAATAAATATGTCTCTACACCACATTTTTACCAGCTGTCTAGCTTTCCCTTATATGGACATATTTATTTAACCAACCTTTAATTATTGTTTCTAACTTTTTTGCATTGTGAAAATGCTGTGGTGAACATCTTTGCAAGTAAAGATTTCCCTAGAATACAACATTGAAAGAAAACTTGTGCAGTAAAGGGGGTTTTGCGTATCTTCAGGACCTTTGACTCTGAGCCTCCGAGTCTCCATCCTGGCCGTTGGCTCCATCCGTATGTTTATGCACAGTTCTATGGGCACCTGTGCTCTCCCAGTCATGGGGTCCCCGTGTTCACAGTTAAGGTGCCAGGGCTGTTTGGAATCATCTAGTCAGTGGTCAGTTGTCCCGGTCACACTGCAGTGAATTCGTGTAAACACACTTCACCTTTGCTCACCCACCACCCCGCCCTCAAGCTCTGAAGTTTCTGTGGCAGTGGATTGCATTATTCTTGTAGTAGTCCCACTTTTTTCTTCTTCATGAGAGGTGGCATTAAGATACATATGAATTATTAGAAACAACACAGAAGCTGGAGATTTTTTGTCTGTTTGGTTTGGTTTTGGTGGGGGTTGGTAAAACTGAAAAGCAATAAGCCAGTTGACTTAAAACAAAGGGAGTGTTACCGGGTGTGTCCTTTTCCCTCCCCAGAAACCCAGACGGTGACGTGAGCCCCTGGTGCTATGTGGCGGAGCACGAGGACGGCGTCTACTGGAAGTACTGCGAGATCCCCACCTGCCAGAGTAAGGCCCTGACTCCCCCTTGGCCCCGAGCACTAGGCCTTCGGAGTGGAGGCCAGTGCCCCAGAGTGAGCAGGGGAGGGCAGATAGTGCAGGCAGGCAGGTGGGCTTCCTGGAGCAGGTGGGAGGAAAGCCACCTGGGCTGAAGATTTTCACTTCTCTCATGGAGGCTTTTTGGGAAGGAGACCCTCAGGTTCTCTCAGGACCCCCTTGCCTCCATGGAGAAGCCCAGAACTTCACCTTCCACTGGCTTTCCTCACACTGATTCTTCGATGGGTAGAGATGCACCAGCTTGGTAGCAGTCCATAAAAAGAAACAGTACCTTGGACTTTGGGGAATTAATTTTCAAAAATGAGGGAATTCCCTGGTAGTCCAGTGGTTAGTACTCAGCACTCTCACTGCTGGGGCCTGAGTTCAATCCCTAGTTGGGAAACTAAGATCCCACGGGGTGTGGCCAATTTTTTTTTTTTTTAAAGAATGAACGAAGAGCCTTTTATTGACAGTAAAACTAAGTTGTGACTCTACTTACTGTTTAGATTTGATGTGCTGTGTCCCATGAAAGCTGGTGTTCAGTAAATGTCTAATTAGATACCTTCAAAACCAATGTGATAGCTCCTTTCCTTACATTAGCATAAAGATGTTCTATTGTTATATTACAATAGCTCACAATTTGTCACTCCCTACTACTGGAAAACCCACTTTCTTCAGCCTTTTAGCACAAGATCTGTCTTCTAATCTGTTCATTCCTTCATTCCCTGTTCAGTGTTTATTATATGTATGTAAAGGCAGAAAGGTATCCTGACCCTCAGGGCATATGTGATATGTCAGGGGATCTTAGAAAGGTACTTGAAAATAAGGTTGAAAATGTTGCGGGAAGATTTAACATATGGAAATCAAAACTACACATGGTGGCCATAAGGCGTTTACTAATCGGTGTTTATAATGTCTTGTTAAATATGCCAGAGGAATAGAGTTTCTCAGTTCTTAGAGCTGAAGGAAAGGACTGCTCTTTCATAATAAGCCTACCCGGATTTTTTCCCTCATGATTTAAATCTACCCTTTCTCCTGCCTTCTCTCCCACTCCTCAGGTCAGGAAGGGTATGGAGGTCCAAGTGGGACTCAAGCCTCTCTCCTTGTGCCCACCTCAGCAGTGTGAACTCTGCTGCCTCGGGGGGACCAGTGCTCACTTTCATGAGCTAAACTTTCGCATGTCTCACTACTGCCCAGCAGTTAGGCCCTCACTTCCCTGTCCTTCCAGCCTGGTATACCTTGGTTCAGCTCTGCCAAAATGAGAAAACTGTAAAGACCAGAAGAATAGGCTTTTGCCCAGGCTGCTTAATCAAATTTTTAAAATGAAAAACATCTCTTTTGGCTCTAGTTATGTGAAGAAGGAAGGGGCTAGGGGAGAGGAAAGCAGATTTTCCTCGGTCCATTTGTTCTGCACAATGATGGTCTTTTAGTACCAGCCTATGTCATTCTCTTAGGAATGGCAAAGAGGGGGTTTCAGTCCGAGTGCTTTTATTTAGAAAGATAATCCTCCACTCTCATTTATAAAATATAATTTGGGCCAATGGAAGCAGACTCACGTGGTCACTGAGTTCCAGAGTAGAGAATTCCAGCAAAATAGTACGAACCACCTAGGTCCCCTCTAATTTGTAATATTTGTCAGATGTGTCTCACTGTTCCAAAAGAAAGACTAAATGTCATTTTTCTTAAAGGCACTTTCATAACCCTCTCAGAGCTTCTAAAGCTGGTCTTGAAATGGTCAAGGTGGGAAGACACACAGAAGTTGGGAATGAGAACTGGGAGCCCTTGGTTTAGGGCGGTGGGAGGAGGGAGCAGTATCTGGCTTTGGTCTTTTGGAAAACCCTTCTGTTCACCCTGTGGGCACCAGGGTCCCCACTGAGCCAGGCCTCAGACCTTGAGTCTGCAAGGACATTGTGCTTTTAATTTGTCAGATTAATAGAGTTGAGAAAACCTCCCAAGTTGTTTGCAGCAGGAGACCTTGGTAATTGCCTGATGGACTCAACTGAGATCCAGCCTGCCTATTTTAGGCCAGTTTTGCCCTATTTCTGGATGTGGAGTCATAATTTTCATGAATAATACTAACCCTCTGTGTGAAACCCGCTATTCATGATCAGCATTGAACTTGTCATACAGGAAAAGGCCTGTGACATGATCAGATTCCTGGAAAGTTCATATCTGAATATAACAGACCCAGCAGGAGCCAGGGGGAATGAATGTTTAGGGACAAAGCCGAGTGTGGTTGAATGGTGGGCCATTGTGTGGAGACCGGAATCTCTGTTACGCAAAGAGCTAAAACAAGTAGGCAGGCAGAGACCAAGTCTGATTCAAAAGGGAGCAGAGAGAGATCTGAACCGTGCTCTTGACCTATGCAGCTCAGATCAGAACTTACTGTTAAAAGGAGAACAACCCCCAGGAAATTGGATTTGCTCTTCAAACTGCTTCTGCCAGTATGTGTCTCAGAACCCCCATTCTTATCACAGAGAGAAGAAATATAGATTTTTAAAAGGAAATCCCAACATCAAGTTTACTATCCCTGTTTGTCCCGCCTCCTGAATCTCTTAAGTCCTGTTGACTACTGAATAGGAAATCATTTGGCTTAATGTCCAGCCTTTGCGTGTCTGTCTCTTGTTAAATAGTCAGCCTCACCAGTCCTATTCCTGTTTATTTCATTGCTTTTGAGGGACAGGCACTATAATACCCCGCATGGCTTTTGCTTTGTTCTCTTTTACCTACAAATTCTTTATAAAAGTTTCATACAGTTTTTGAAACTAAGTAGGCTAGTTGGGGGAGAGCAGAACCTGCAAATGGTATTTAAAGACAAATATCATTTTCTTCACATCCCTGATTAGATCCTGAGGCCACAGGCATGAGAAATTTATCATGTAGGCTCCAAGAGCTATTTTTGGTTTGCAATAAAATTTTCACCTGATTTCTACACACTCAACTATAAAAATTCCCCTTCGAATTAGGGAAATTTGAATCCTGACGATGTTATATTAAGGAATCACTGTTAACTTTAATAGGTACAGTAATGGCATGCATATAGAGAGAGCCCTTTTAAATTACAGATGCACACTGAAGTTATAGTATATCTGAGATTTGTTTTAAGTGATCTAGCCTTCCAAAGAGTGAGTGGGTGGGACGGGTGCAGGGGAAACAGATGAAATAAGAATATTTTTTCTAAAGTGGCTATTTGTTGATGCTGGGTAAGAGCTCATATTCTTTCCTATGTTTTGTGTATGCTTGAAAGTTTCAATTACAAAAAATAGTTTTTGTAATACTGAAAGAATTTGTAATATTTAAAAAATTTTAAACTGAATGTGTAAACACATTCAAAGTATCCAGATTCAAGTATGTAACATGACTCACCTAACTGTGCTTTTTAAACATAGTTCACAGGTATTTGGGTTAGTTATTAAACTTTTAATAAGTTTAATATTGTTGGTTATTAAATTTATTTAAAATTAGTTATTAAAGTTTAAAATCACAAGGACCTTAGAAGTGATTAGCTGTGACAAACGACATTATTTAAGCTCTAACCATATAGTAGGGGACACAGGGGTGGCATGGTCTGCAGCCAGTGGGGAACCCCTAGTTTAGAAGTGAAGGCAGCACATAAAGAGGTGAGCACATGTGAGATGCTCTGCGTACAGGAGATGAACAGAAGGACGGGAGCACTGGAGAGGGGGTCTGCTCTGCACAGGCAGGGCTGCTCTGCCAGAGCACTTCTGTAAGAAGTAGGGCCTTAGTGCAGGGCTTTTCCCACTTTACGGTACCTACCATCACCAGAGAGCTTATTAACATGCAGGTTCTCATTCAGTAGCTCTGGGACAGACCTGGGATTCTGTGTTTCTAACAGGCCCCTGGGATGCTGGCACTGCAGGACTGCACTTTAAGCAGCCAGGGTAGGGTGGGGCGGAGGGAAAAGTTTGCATGCGTGCACACACACAGGAATTCTCATGCACATCAGTGTTGCTAAGACATCGGTTTTAAGAAAAAAGGTCAGGAAATGAGGTCTGAGAAAAATTAGATGGGGCCAGATCATGGTCTGGGTACAAAACCTGACCCAGAAAGACAGTGATGAGGCCTGGGGGAGGGCCAGGGTCAGAAGGAAGCCCTTCTCCATTACTTCCTAAGCCTCTGTGTCAGGGATTCGGGCCATTGTTCCTCCCTCCTAATCCGGGAGAAGTTCTCTCCTGGTGGCATCATTCTCCCAGACTTGCCCTAGGAGGACTCCAACAACAGCACCTCTGCCACTTGGGACCTTTGGTCGGTGACCTCACTGGCTTAAGTTCCTTTTAATTAAATGACACCCTGACTTTGTTCAAACAGATTTGTTGTTCCTTATAGAAATGCAACCCAAAAGAGCAGGGTTTGAAAGCTTCTAATTGTGATCCCTAATAAGAGTTTTTAAAGTTCAATTTCAGTGTATGTGCTGCCGAAGCGAGCACTAGAGTTTTTAAACTTCAGACTTTGAGTAAAAAGCCAAGGGCACTTTGGCAATGATGGTCAAGGCAGGCCCTCAACTACAGAAAATGTTCTGCTTCTGTCAGCACTTTTTGCATTTTAATGTCAGAACTGATTTTTTAATGTTTTAGCTTTTTTCAGTTATTATTGAGTACCTCATATGTGTAAAGCACTTATATTCACATTACCTTTTCAACAATTCTGTGAAGCAGGTGGTATGTTCCCTCCCTCCTGCCCTCCTTGGTCAGATGAGAAAATGAAGCTGGAGTGGTTAAGTGATTTGATGAGGATTACCCTCTGAGCCAAATAGGATTTGAGTCTAGGACTCCTCATGGCAAGACCAACCAGTGCCCTTTCCCTCCCAGGACTTGTGAACAGCCCCATTTCCTTTAGTTCCTTAAAAGTGGGGGGCTTGGGATGGAACCAGGCTACAGTTGAGGTCATTCTTAAGAATTTTTCTTTGGGTATTGTTTGGTAATTTGAGTTTGAAATTCTGATAGTATGCTGAATTATTAGGATTGCCTTTTCAACATTGGGGAAACCAAAGGATTAACTCAGTGGCGACAGAGGGTCTGCAGTTCAAGCTGTTAGCTCCAAGCCATTTTCTTTTCTCCTCTGAGTTTGGGAAATCCCAGACCCCAGGAGAAAGCAGGCTGTGATAGTATCCAGGAAGCATTCACTGCAGGCAGAGCCACTCTGGACGCTGTTGGGCCCATCTCCACGGGTGTTCCTGGCCCAGCTGTTCTCAGCTGGGAAGGGGCTCCCCACAGGTGGACCCTTGGCCTGAAACCATGCATCAGCGGCCTTGTTCCAGCCTCAGGGTCTCTCCCAACACCATGTTCCCATTGCTCTGAACTTCACCTTGAAAAAGACACATCTCTGTACATCACTAACACTTTACAGCTAAATAATGAAACCTCAAACTGTAGCCCATACCCAAAGCAATATTGAAGTTGAAATGAACATTAATACTGTACTTTATGCAGTCTCATTTTTCACCTTTTCTCTCTTTGAAACTACAATTACATAACCTTTTTATCTAAGTGAACCCTTTTAGGTTACCAGAATTAGCGGTCAGAATCCTCTTTTGATGATTTATTTTTTGTTTGTTTTCCCAACTGGACTAAACTGTTCAAATACAGACATAGGTTCTGGAATCTCTGTGAGGGACAGACCTTAAAGTGGTGGGGACCCGAGGTTTCTTTGAAACCTGTATTTGCTCAGTGGGGCTCTCTCATTTTACTTGGACTGTATGTCTGTTTACGGAGGGGTGCTAATAGAATTTATGGGGGCTTTCCCCCCTCAAACCATATATTTTAACAGTCTTCCACAGCCCCTTGCACAGTGCAGGCTTTAACAGTTTAGTTCAGTCTCTCAGTAGTATCCAACGCTTTGTGACCCCACGGACTGCAGCACACCAGGCTTCTCTGTCCAACACCAATTCCTGGAGCTTGCTCAAACTCATGTCCATCGAATTGGTGATGCCATCCAACCATCTCATCCTCTGTTGTTGCCTTCTCCTGCCTTCAATCTTTCCTAGCATCAGGGTCTTTTCCAATGAGTCAGTTCTTCACATCAGGTGGCCAAAATATCAGTCCTTCCAATGGATATTCAGGACTGATTTCCTTTAAGATTGACCAAGGGACTCTCAAGAGTCTTCTGTAACACCACAGTTCAAAAGCATCAGTTCTTTGGTGCTCAGCTTTCTTTATAGTCCAACTCTTACATCCATACATGACTGCTGGAAAAACCATAGCTTTGACTAGGCAGACCTTTGTTGGCAAAGTAATGTCTCTACTTTTTAACATGCTCTCTAGGTTGGTCATAGCTTTTCTTCTAAGGAGCAAGCATCTTTTAATTTCATGGCTGCAGGCACCATCTACAGTGATTTTGGAGCCCCCCAAAATAAAGTCTATCACTGTTTCCATTGTTTCCCCATCTATTTGCCATGAAGTGATGGGACTGGATGCAGGCTGTAATAGATGCTCACCAGATGTGCTTGCTGATGTGATTGTCGTATCTCTCCCAGGAAGAGACAACACGATCCAGAGGAAAGAACTCAGCCTCCAAAGTCCTTCACCTTAGGTTGGAATCATCACTTGCTTATAGCTCACGGCAAAGTGACTCCTCTCTTAGCCTTGGTCTCCTCATCTCTACCTTCCAGGGTCATTTTGAAGATTAAATGAGTAAAATACACATGTCTCCGAGTCCAGGGACCTAGCAGAAGGTAGGCAGAAAAGTACGGGCAGGGCCTGTGGTGGCCTGTGCTGCGTCCAAGGTGTGGACTACCACTGGCGTGTTCCTAATATCCAATTCCTAAACAGGTTCTTCCCAACCTTCATTTTATTGCCGTTCAGTCCTGCATTATCTGATTGGCCCCAGGGCCCTGGAGTGTGCCTCAACTGCTTGCCCGGAGGCTGTTCCCCTGGGGCCTGGTGTGACCCTGTGCTCAGGGAACACCGGATGCCCTGCATTCCTCTGACAGTGCAGTTTTATGGTTTCAGAACAGGCATATCTCTATTACTCATTGTTTTTGGCAGTGGATGTTATTTAATTTCTCATTAAAAAATTCAGACTTTCTGAATCAAATGGACATTTTCCTCAGCGACAGTTATATACGTTGCATTTCAAAAATGTTCTAAAGCATATTAATAGCTTAAAAAGGGAAAATCATTCAGATCAGTAAGGACAGTTTTACTGATAATCTTTATACCAGCACTGGCCTGTAAAAAATACACATGAACATAAGGAATAGTCCCACCCTCAATCTTATGATGTAATTAGGAATCTGAGCTATAAACACAGGAGAAAATTGGAGACCAGCCACCAATTATATAAATAAGATTGAGTTATGTGGTAGAGAGCTGTGAGTTTTTGAAGTTGAGAGGGCTCGGTGAGGGTTGGGGAGCTGGAGGCATCATTAGAGAGAAAGGCCAGATGGAGCTGGAGCGGTCAGGGCCCCACAGGTCAGGGAACAAACAGCCAGACAGAGACGCAGAGGAAGGACACGGGACTGCTGTGCATGTCGGTGGGAGTTACGCTGCCCAAGGAAAGGAGTGGACAGAGAGGAACTGGGTGGGAACCTTGAACACCAGGGCTGATTAGATTGAGGCTCACATACAGGGAAAGCCCTCCTCATTCAGGAAGATGAGCCCAGTGTCCGTTATAGGGTGGATGGAGGAGGGATGTTTGGGGAGGGGAGGATAGGCGTAGATTTCAAAACAGAGGGATGAGGGCCTCGGCTGTGGTGGTGGCAGCGAGATCATGCAGGAAGGGTTCATCCAAGACGCCTATAGGAAGGAGTCAGAACTTGATGACAAGTGAAATACATACGGCATGAAACAGCAGGACGAATAAAGGATGCCTCTGTGGTTCTTTGCCTGGGATGTTTGTGGTGTCCAGAAAAAAAGTTCGAGTCAACAAACTGAGCTCTCTTCCCAGAGACACAGCAGTACCGTACCATTCCTCCTGAACTCGGACTGACCTTCTGTCGAGTAAGGTGTTTCGGTTGTCTTGTTACTGCATCACAGGCCACCCCAAAGCCCTGGTGTCTCAAAACAACAATAGCTTGTCGTACCTCCTCACTCTGTGGATTGGCTGAGTTTCAGCTTGGCTGTGTTCCTCCTGCTCTCATCTGGACTCAGTCAGGTGTCTGCATCCATCGGGCCTCTGCTGGGGCTGGGATACCCACGGGATGTCCAGGCTGGCCTCAGCCCCCTACCTGGGCAGCCTCTCTTTCCAGCAGCATACTTAGACCTCTTATAGGGTGGCCGGCTTCCAAGAGAAGCTGCCAGTCCTCTTAGGGGGTGAACTCAGAAGTCCACCATATTCTCTTAATCAAAGCAAGTCACAAGGTCAGTACTGATTCAAGAGGAGAGGAAATTGGTTCCAAGTCTAAAGTAGGGAGTCGCACACATGTATGGGGAGGGAGGAAATGATTAGAGCCTCCTTTGGAGACAGTCTACCACGTTCTATCCCCAGAAATTAACTTTCAAGAAGGGACTCCTGCCAGAGGAGAACTGTCTCTGTGATACATCAGGGTCGTATGGGGGTCAGAACCCTTAGGAACTTTTCCTGCCTTCCCCAAGGGTAAAATTTCATAGGGGAAGACAAGGTCTTGTTTACTTACTTATTTGGGTGAGTCGCTATGAAACTCCGAGACATGAGTAAAAGAATCAGAGTGACTGAAAATGAGAACTGATATTTAGAAATAAAGTTATAGAGGTAGAGGGACTTCCCTTGAGGTCCAGTGGTTATGACTCCATGCTTTCACTTGCATGGGGCTTGGTTTGGATCCCTGGTCAGAGAACTAAGATCCTGCATGTTACATGGCATGGCCAAAAAAAAAAAAGTTGCAGAGTTAGAGTGTGGCCATGTTATGGTAGGACTTGGACCAAGCTGGCAACTGTCAGGTTTTTAACGGAAGTTGTAGGTGGACAGGATGGAATACAGGGTGCTCATGGTCATGGGCTGAGAGTATGGAATAATCCACACCTAACCTATTGATGCTCTGAGGGAAGTCTTTGAAATGACTGGTCATCTGATAGGACTATCAGTGGCATCATCTCACGTGTACTTAGTTCCTTATTCCCCTCTCCTCCAGAAGAGCGAATTCGGCTCCTGAGGCACCAGTGTGGAGGCAGAAGGTAGTGAATGACATTATGGTGTTTATAATAATTAGCCTCACCCACTCGCCCCCGCCTCCCACCCCGCCCCGCCCCACCTCGCCTTCTGTAGCGGGAAACTAGAAGCCAGTATACATATATCGTTTTGGTGTTTTGTTAATACTTTCAAACAGTGTACACTGAAAACAGAATCATTTATTTGTTTTCATATAATTCTCCCGATGTGCTTCATCACACATTAGTGATCAGAAATGAGATGTAATTTCCCAGTCCCTGCCCACAAGACCTGAATAGGACCTGACTGTAAGTTGAAGGAAGATTCACCCTAACTCAAGGATTGTGCAAGAATGAACTGCTGCTGGGTTTGGTTGATTGTAGATGGGTTGTGGTGTGGTGTATCTGAAGGCTATTGAATACAACTTACAGTGCTTAATAAAAATCTTTATTTAGTGTAAAAAAGTAAAACAAGCAATCGCTGCATAGTTTCCGAAGAGCCAGATTTTATTTGTAAGAAAATGTAAAAGATGTTCCCCAGAGCCAGGGCAGAGTTTTCTAAAATGCAAGAGAGAAACTTTGCTTCCGGTTTCTTAAACAGATCTCTCAGATTTGGCAGTAGACAACACAGTGATGGATCAGGACTTCTTATGCAAATTACCAGCTGAAGATTTTTATTCAGATTGAACTTTTACAATAAAGGGCAGGCTTTTTTCTTTGTCAGGAATTGTCTGCAAGGAATAGAACTCACTCAAGCTAACTCGAGCGCAAGAGATTTATTGGAAGGGTGTTGGGAGAATATCACAGAATCCAATCCCTGTGTCCCAGAACCTGGGAAGGAGGTGCCCACACTTACCATCTGTCTGTGGGACCGCACAGTCTCACTCTGCCCCTCTCTTCCATTCTTCTTCCTCTTTGTGGATCAGCAGAATCAGCTCACTTATCCACTCACGTGGCCCAGATGTGGCTTTGTTGCCTTAATCCAGGCTTGACCGAATTCCACAAGTCCTGTGCCTGTAGTTCAATACCTAGAATCCTAGTTCCAACTTCCTGGGAGAGGGAGTCTGGTGACCCCAGTGGGGGTCAGCAGTGGCCAAGGATGGGGCTCGTAGGCCTGCCCCCAGCCAACAGTAGATCCTCCAAGACGGTTCTCAGAGAAGGGCTGTTGGCCATGGAGGCCCTGTGGAGGTGTGAGGTGCACCTTCAAAGTGAGACCACAGTTATATCCAGTTGTAAAGGCTGTTTAGCAAGTCTCCGTGGTTGCTTCCCAACAGTTGCCTGTGGCAGTGAAAAGACAGTAGTTCCTGGGTTAATCTGAAGAAAGAACCATCTTCCCTCAGCTACCTCTAAAACTTTTACCTCTGTCAAGAACCCTGAATCTCTGAAAAGGTTGTTGGTAATTAACTGTCACATTTTAAAACACCAAATGTGGTAAACAAGGGGTCCATTTATATTTTCAGATGATTTTTAATTGAAAATGTGGAACCCTCTTTGGTAAGAGAAAAAAAATGCATGACCAAGCCACAGGACTTTAAAGTGGTCTTGAAAGTAAAAAAGGAATTTGAGAACAAATATCCTTTTACAAATTGACTTTCCCTCCCTGCTTCTGGGAAGAACTCAGGGTGGGACACGGTCTGGAAATCCACTCAGCTGACCAGTCATGCTTTTGAAGACGACAATGACGTGTCTTCTCTGGCGAGACTTGGAGCCACACTTTCCAGTGAGAGTCAGCAGCAGCGACAGCCCTCAAAGGCTGGCCTTGCGGTGCACAGAGCGTCGAGGGACTAACGTGTCTGCAGACTTAGCCCTTCATCTTAGGGAGTCACTTTCATTTAGCTCCCAGACTGGCCTTATCAGGAGAGGGATGCCAAGGGAAAAGCTGTGGAGTGAGCATTCCCCTCTGGAGCTGACCTCTGCTCTCCAGGGAGAACAGCCTCTCATGTATCCCCCACTCAGGGCCCTTAGTCTGGCCGAACTGTGGCTTCTTCTCGGTCACCTAGGAAACCCATCTCCTGTCTGCCTTCCTGAAAGGGCTCTGGGTTTCATGGGAAAGGCTTGCATGGCAGTGCACTGGATCTACCCAGATGCAGAGGTTAACATTTTAATATCTGGAATCAAATCTAGTTTTCCAAGATAACTGCCTTTGATCTTATCTTTTAATTCAGTGCTTCTTTACTCTTCTATGAACCCAGCAGGTTATTCTGGTTTGTGTGGGAAATGGTGAAAGTCTTTTGTATGTAATGACAGCAAACAGTGTTTATTCAGCGCATACTATATTGCCAGGCCTTGTGGTGGTTACTTTATTTACATTATCTAATTTTAATTCTCACCAGAACCCTTTGAGGCCCGTATCATCCACTGTGGATGAACCTGAGCTTAGAAAGGCTGTGGCAGAGGGACCCACATTCACCCTGGGCCTGTCTGTCTAAAGCCCATGTTTGTGATTGTTGCAACACGCTGCTTGCCTCTGGACAGGTGATGGTAGCACCTGCGCCCTTCAGAACATTGCCAAGAGCTAGGAAGCAGGCAAACAAAGCTCTGAGCTACTGTATGGACAGCTGAAATCGAGAAGGAAACATAGAGGCCTTCCCTCTTTCAGAAACTATTCTTATTTTCCACACAGTTCTAATAAGCTCGATAGTTTTGTTCTAAGCCTACTTAGTTTTTAGTGTTAATCGCTCATTTGTGTCCGACTCTTTGTGACCCCATGGACTGTAGCCCGCCAGGCTCCTCTGTCCATAGGACTCTCCACACGAGAATACTGGAATGGGTTGCCATTTCCTTCTCCAGGGGATCTTCCCGACCCCAGGATTGAACCTGGGTCTCCTGCATTGCAGGCAGATTCTTTGCCATCTGAGCCACCAGTGAAGTCCATAAGCCTAAGCCTAAGAAGCAGCAAATTAAGAAGATAAGCCAAGACCACAGGCACTGACAGTAGCAAGTAGACACTAAGACTCCTTCCAGTGCTAATATTCTGAGGGTTCAGCAGCCCCAGCTGTAACCATGGAGACTGATTAACTATTAGAGTCAGACACAGGAAAGCACACAGTCTGGGACCATTTGGTGACATACATCTGGTGACCTCAAGCCACCGAGAAACAAAGTATGTAGGTTAAACAAAGTTTTTTTTTTTTTAATTATCTAATGCATTTTTGAAAAGTTTCATCCAACATGATGAAGATAGAATTTTACCTTTTAAAGTTAACTTCTAATGAAGAACCTGGTTATCTGGAGTGGCGTTTCCAGCCAAAGAGGACAGCGAGGAGTCAAAACCTAAGTGGACGTCAAGATGCAGGTCAGCTCTCCTCTCACTCTGCTCTGCAGTCTTGATTCCCTGCTGCCTGACAGGTACCTTAACTCACACTCTCCATGAGTTTAGCTGGCAACATGGGACACATTTGTTCATTGAGCACCCAGTTTCAGGGCACCCACTGTATGGCTGGGACCATACCAGACCCTGGGAATACAATGGTGTGCAGAAGATACAGTCTAGCCCTTAAGTTCATGGTTAATCGACAAGTGAGACATAAACAGGTGTTTAGAATCAGGTTTCACACAGGCTGCTACAGGAGCACACCACAGGGGTGTGCAACCTTCTCTGTGGAATGGGAGGATGACAGGAGGCCCGTGGGGCTTCCCAAGGGGAATGATGCTCAGGCTGCCATCCTAGGCAGAGAATATTGTTCTAAGCAGAAGGAACAGCTTGTAAGAAAGGCCAGAGGCCAGAGAGCCATGTGCATGTGGGCAACTTGCAGATACACTATAATGTATCTTGGGTTTCATATAGAATGTGAGCCGAGGGACAGAGAGAGGGTGATGCTGAGGGGGTGGGATATAGAGGAGCAGCATAGATCAGGTAGGGCCTTGGGTCCCACGTGAGAGTTTGGACTTGATCCTAGAGGACGACCCGGGAGCTCTGAGGGTTCAGGCAAGGCCCCTGCATACCTCTGTAGCTCCTGGTGCCTTCCCGTCTCTCTTTCACTGGTCACACTCACTTCTTTGTGTTCCTGCAAAAACCAAGGTCATTCTTGCTTTAGGCCTTTGCCCTTGGCCTTCCTTCTGCCTGGAATGTATTGTAAAGGTTATTCTGGTTGCAGTGTACTAACTAGATTAGAGTAGGGGGAGCCTAGAAACAGGGAGATGGAATAGGAGGCTGATAGAATAGTCTGAGTGGGAGAGGTGTATGTTCTCAGTCATGTCTGACTCTTTGCAACCCCAAGGATTGTAGCCCACCAGGCTCCTCTGTCCATTGAATTTTCCAGGCAAGAATACTGGAGCAGGTTGCCACTTCCTATTTCAGGGCATCTTCCTGGCCCTAGGGTTGAACCTACATCTCTTGTGTCTCCTGCATTGGCAGGCAGATTCTTTACCACTAGCACCACCTGGGAAGCCCCAAAAGGGAGGGGACAGTGGCCTAAACCAGGGAAATAGCAGCTTGGATAGAGAGGTGGACAGGTGTCTGAAGTATTTTAGAAGGTAGAATGGACAGTGTCTGGCAGGCGGTTGACATGGTGTCAAGGACGATACTAAGGCCACCGTTGTCCAGACGCAGGGAGCAGCAGCACGGTGTGGGCTGGTTTCCAGGCTCTGTCTCCCCAGGGTGTTCTGGAGCCTCACTGCCCTCCTGGAACTGAACATGAGCTCCCTGAATTTGCTCACCGAATTGTTGTGAATAAACCTGATAGGTTCCAGCTGCATCCACGCAAACCACGACCTTGTTTATGTCTAATGTTAACATTTATGGTTCTGTGCCTTAGGCTGTCTATAAATGAATACATAATAACATGCCTATTTTTGAGCATGGAATGGAATAAATGAGACAGAAATCAGAGTAAATGACCAAGATGATCACGATCAAGTAGCTCTTATTAAAAACCATTAAACGCATGCTTCAGGTTTCCATGTGTAAGGCCCCTTTAACAAGCCTATATGATTCACCCCTAACTAGAGATGCTTAGCTCACTGCATTTGTTTAAACTCTAAAGCCCAGCCATTCCCAAGCCAGGCCCCCACTGAACGCTGAACTCCTACTGCCTAGATCTTTTCTGTTTACATTTGCTACTATAGAGATTTGGTTTGTTTCCGAAAGATGCATTTTAACATTTGTGTGGTGAGCCACATTTGTTATATTTGACCCATGTGTGACGCAAAGGAGAAGGGTAACCACTTGGCTTAGAGGGGGGAGGGTGACTCTTTGGGTTAGCTTCCTGCCAGTTTAAAATGAGCTGGTTAGATGTAGATGGTGGCAGAAATTGAAAAGTGTGTGTGTGTGTGTGCACGTGTGTGTATTCTTATGTGCCAAAAACTAGTATGGGTGTAAAGTTTACTCAATTGGACCATGCTGCTTTCCAGTCTTAAACAAAAAGTACTTTCTAAGAATCTATATGTCTCACTTTGGAATTGGATAATATGTAATTCTGACTGGCTTAGAAGTGCTTCTAGGACCAGACCTCATTTGTGTCTTATATCTCGAGTGATGTGAACTGTAAGGAGCCAAATAGAGACCATAGGGAAAGGGCTTCATCTGATGGTGGAGTGATTTCATAAATAACACAGATGAAAAACTAAGGGGCAGAGAGGTCCGTTTGTCCATTGTCGTTTAGTCGCTAAGTCGTGTCCAACTCTTTGTGACCCCATGGACTGTAGCCCACCAGGCTTCTCTGTCCATGGGATTTCCCAGGCGAGAATACTGGAGTGGATTGCCATTTCCTTCTCCAAGGGATCTTCCTGACCCAGGGATCGACCCTGTGGCAGGCAGATTCTTTACCGCTGAGCCACCTAGGAAGCCATAATTTGTCCATGGCTCACAATACATTCCTTTATTCAATGAGCATATATTTAGATGCATGTTATATAGGTGTGTTAGTCATATATTGCTGTAACAGACTACTCTAAAATTTAACGAGAACACACATTTATCACCTCACACTTTCTGTAGGTCAGGAAATCTGGACATGGTTGAGCTGGGTCCTCTGCCTCAAGGTCTCTGGTGAGGCGTCTGCCAGGGCCGGGTCTCATCTCAAGGGTCTACTGGGGAGGATCTCCTTCAAGCACACATAGCTGTTGGTGGGATTCAGTCTCTGCAGAAACTGGAAGTCTCAGCTCCTTGCTGGCTATTGGCTGAAGGCCATTCTTATGACCTCTGATGTGATACATTGCTTTATTAGAGTATATAAGCCAAGAAGGCAGTAGAGAGAGTCAACTGGCAAGACCAAAGTCACAGCTCTTGTAGTCCAGTCACAGAAGTAGTTCCCCTCAACTCTACCACATTCTGTTGGGCAAAAACAAATCACTTGTCCAGCCCACACTCGAGGGGAGGGAATCACACAGGGGCACAAACACCAGGAGGTGGGGGCACATATATTTAGGTTTCTTTATTCTCAGTTGCAGCTTTTTCTACTAGACCAGACCATCTGACTTTTGTACTTGTGAAACACTAATACATCCACTGTGGCAAACAGAATAATCCCCCTCCCCCAAAAGTCTATGTTGTAACCCCCAGAATCTTCAAACATGTTACCTTACGTGGCACACGTGATGCAGATGAGAATTTTGACATGGGGAGATGATCCTGGAGTACCCTGGTGGGCCAGTGTCATCACACAGGACGTGTAACAGAGAGGCAGGGGGATGAGAGGCAGAGAAGGTGGTGTGATGACAGAAGCAGGGGGGGAGGCAGAGGCTGGAGTGGTGCAGCCACAGCTGAGGAATGAGGGCAGCTTCTTCAGGAGACAGCAAGGGGCAGGTTGTGCCCTGGAGCCTCAGGAGGAGCCAGAGTTCTGCTGACACCTTGATTTTAGTCCCATTAGACCCATTTAGTACTTCTGACCTCCGCAACTGTAAGATGACGGGTTTATGCTACTTTAACCCACTAGGTTTGCGGTCATTGATCGCAGCGGCAATAGGGAACTATTAAATTCACGAAATGACCTGGTAAAACCAACTTGTGGGGCTTTTGAGGGGACTAGGGAGGCACAAGGCATAGGATGGTAGCTTCCAAGCCCTTTTTTTTTTTTTTTGTCCTCCAGTGACTCTGAGACATAATTTGTGTCTTGTAGCTTCTCTGTTTTTAGGAATCTATGCCTAGTTCTTGTCAATACTAAATTCTATCAATATTGAACAAGTAAAAAATGTCTTAGGGTCGGTTTTATGGGCTTCACATACTCGTCAAAATAAAACAAAGATGTAGCAGTTAGCAGAGGGCACCAAGACTTCCATTTTTAACACTTGCTGCTTGCTATTTATTTGCACTTTAGGAATGGAAATATGGGCCGAGATGAAAGTGCCTGGCACAACGCACCTTCCCTTCTTGGTGTCTCACACCTGGATGTTGTCAAGTTCTTTTGTTTTTCTTTTTTCTCTAGTGCCTGGAAACCTTGGCTGCTACAAGGATCATGGAAACCCACCTCCTCTAACTGGCACCAGTAAAACATCTAACAAACTCACCATACAAAACTGCATCAGTTTTTGTCGGAGTCAAAGGTTCAAGGTAATAGTTCTGAGCTTTATACCTATGGAAAAAGATAAAGGTCTAAATGCATTCTGCTGAGATATTATTTAAAATATATTTAAATCATTTAAATTGTTAGAAACAACAACCACCTGTGAAGCCATTACAACTGTACTTTTCTGCCAAAGAGAAGTTGGAGGAAGAGTGGGGCTTGGGATTCTGGGGCATGAGGCAGCACTCTGTCCAAAGACTGAGAGATAAAAGGAAACACCCCAGTACCTGCATCCAGCTTGACCTCCAGCAGAGTCATGTGTTTCCTCCAGCCCCTGTGTGTTATAAGCAGAGAGGTCTCTGGCTCCAGGGGGGTGGATCTGAGAATAAGCCAAGGTAGTGGTTACTACTTTGATACATTAAGGGGCCCTTGCCTGGATACCAGTCCAAAATATTTTCTTTCCATCCTGTCCATTTTCTAGTCATTAAAGTTCAATAATGCTATTGTTTGTTATATCAAAAAAAGAAGTCTTTTTCTCCCTCTTTTCCTCCCTCCCTTCCTTCTGTCCTTCATTCTTTCCTTAATAATTTCATCAAAAGGCCATTAATCAGGCCCAAGCAAGGAGAATAGACTGGCAGTGCTCAAGGCCTGTCTGAGGCAGGGACTGAGCGAGGCAATTGGCCCAACATGATCAAGTGATTGGTTGCTTGCAAAAAAATTGAGCATGTTAGGTAAATCTGTGGAGGATAATGGGAACCAGGTTTCTTACTATTAGAGAAGGCGGCCAGAGAAAACTGGAATGAAGCCTGCAGTGTTGGACAGGGATTGATGTTATTAGTATAGTGCATAGTTTCTGATATATGTGTAGGGAGCGATATACAGAAATAAATACATAGGACTTGTGGTAGTTGTCCAGTGATTAGGACTCCACGCTTCCACTGCAGGAGGCACAGGTTTCATCCCTGGTTGGGGAAATAATATCCCACATGCCACATGATGCGGCGAAAGAAAACAAAAAGGAAAGAAACATAAATATAAAAGTGTGTGTATGTGTGTTTGTATATACATATGTATTTCCTAGCTCTTTCCACTAAGAGGGCCTGGGAACAGTGATATACTGAAAAAAGAGCTACAGTACTAGCATAAAGATGGACGTATAAGCTGAAGGAAATAGAATTTAGAGTCCAGACATTATTATTTATGGCCACATTATCATTTATATTAATGAATAATTTATTATATATCTTTATATATAAAGATATAGTATATAGTATACATAGTATATAATAAATACATGTTATTTATTATATCTGTCAGAAAACCATGCACTGTACTGAGTAACATCAATCCCTGTCCAACACTGCAGGCTTCATTCCAGTTTTCTCTGGCCCCCTTCTCTAATAGTAAGAAACCTGGTTCCCATTATCCTCCATAGATTTACTTACATGCTCAATCTTTTGCAAGCCACCAATCGCTTGATTGACAGTATGATTTATGGCTGATTGATACTTGTCAAGGGTGCCATATCATTCAATGGGAAAAAAACAAGTGTTTTCAGCAAACAATGCTGAGACAACTGGATATCCACATGGAAAAAATGAAACTGGACCCCTACCTCATATATGAAAATTAATTTAAAATGGATCACAGACCTACATGTAGCAGCTAAAACTATAAAGGTTTAGGAAGAAATATGGGTACAGATATACATGACCTTGGATGAGGCAATGATTTTTTCAGTTAGGATACCAAAAGCACAGACAATCAAAGAAAAAATAAATTGGACTTCATCAAAATTTAAAATTTCTGTGTATCAAGGACACTATTAAGAAAGTGAAAGAGTAACTCACAGAATAGAGCAAATATTTGCAAAACATATATATGAATAAAGATCTAATGCCCAAAATATATAAAGAACTCTAACAGTGTGACAATAGAAAGATAAACAGCCCAATTAAAAAATGAGCAAAGGATTGAATAGATGTTTCTTCATAGAAGATGTACAAATGGCCAATAAGCACATGAAAATGTGCTCAACATTCTACCTATGTTACACATAATCAAAAAAATTTTTTTACACTTCGTGCGGTAAAGATGCTCAGTATTACTAGTCTTTAGGGAAATGCAAATGAAAATCAATGAGATACCATTTCATACAATAAATAACCTAGGATGGCTGTCATTTTTTTTTTTTTTAGGAAAAAAGCAAATATTAATGAGGTAGAGAAATTACAACCCAGAAATCCCATTTCTAGATATTTACCCTAGAGAAAGGAAAGCTTATGTTCACACAGAAATATACACAAGTGTTTATAGCAGCTCTGTTTTATAATCATGAAAAACAAAACAACTCAATGGATTAGCAACCTGCGGTATACTCATGCAATAAACTGCCACTCAGCAAACTCTAGGTCATTTCAGAAGAGCCTCAGAGAGACTATGCTGAGGGAAAGGAGCCGGCCTCAGAATACGATTCTGCGTATAGTGTGTCTGAGTCTATTCTGACTGCTGTGCAAAATACTTGGTCTAAACCAAGCATTCACTAACACAACATTGTAAAACAACTATATTCCAATTGAAAAAAAAGACAACAAGAATTCATTTCTCAAAGTCCTAAAGACTGTGAAGTCCAGGATCAAGGCTTTGGCAGATTTGGTGTCTGGTGATGGCTTGTTTCCTGGTTCATAGATGGCTGTCTCCTCACCATGTCTTCACATGGCAGAAGGGGAAAGGGGGTCTCTTTTATAAAGGCTCTAATCCCATTCATGAGCACAAGCCCTCGTGAATCACTTCCCAAAGATTCCACCACTAGGTA
Source organism: Bos indicus x Bos taurus (assembly GCF_003369695.1). Taxonomy (NCBI): domain Eukaryota; kingdom Metazoa; phylum Chordata; class Mammalia; order Artiodactyla; family Bovidae; genus Bos; species Bos indicus x Bos taurus. The sequence continues at coordinate 4,482,151 of NC_040092.1, read as the reverse complement.
CCATCACATTGGGAATTAGGTTTCAACATATAAATTTGCAGGGGAGGGGCAGACATGGACATTTGGTCTCTAGCGTATGACAGTCTTAAAAAGTTAAAACTATAGTGTGAAAACTAATTAGTGTATGACCTCAATCAAATCCCTTACGATTATACAGCGGAAGTGATAAATAGATTCAAGGGATTTGATCTGACAGAGTGCCTGAAGAACTATGGATGGAGCTTTGTAACATTGTACAGGAGGCTGTGATCAAAATCATCCCCCCAAAAAAGAATGCAAAATGGCAAAATGGTTATCTGAGGAGGCCTTACAAGTAGCTGAGGAAAGAAGACAAGCGAAAAGCAAAGGAGAAAAGAAAAGATATATCCATCTGAATGCAGAGTTCCAAAGAATAGCAAGGAGAGATGAGATAGCCTTCCTAAGTGATCAGTGCAAAGAAATAGCGGAGAACAATAGAATGGGAAAGACTAGAGACCTCTTCAACAAAATTGGAGATGCCAAGGGAAACATTTCATGCAAAGATGGGCACAATAAAGGACAGAAACAGTATGGACCTAACAGAAGCAGAGGTATTAAGAAGAGGCGGCAAGAATACACAGAAGAACTGTACAAAAAAGATCTTAATGACCCAGATAACCACGATGGTGTGATCACTCACCTAGAGCCAGACATCCTGGAGTGCAAAGTCTAGTGGGCCTTAGGAAGCATCTGGCTTATGAACAAAGTGTTCATAAGCACTAGCTTATGAACAAAGCTAGTGGAGGTGATGGAATTCCAGCTGAGCTATTTCTAATGCTAAAAGATGATGCTGTGAAAGTGCTGCACTCAATATGCCAGCAAATTTGAAAAACTCAGCAGTGGCCACAGGGCTGGAAAAGGTCAGTTTTCATTCCAATCCCAAAGAAAGGCAATGCCAAAGAATGTTCAAACTACTGCACAATTGCACTCATCTCACACACTAGCAAAGTAATGCTCAAAATTCTCCAAGCCAGCCTTCAACAGTATGGGAACCAAGAACTTTCACATGTTCAAGGTGGATTTAGAAAAGGTAGAGGAAGCAGAGATCAAATTGCCAACATCGTTGGATCCTAGAGAAAGTAAGAGAGTTCTAGAAAAACATCTACTTGTGCTTTATTGACTATGCTAAAGCCTTTAAACTGTGTTGATCACAACAAACTCTGGAAAATTCTTAAAGAGATGGGAATACCAGACCACCTTACCTGTCTCCTGAGAAATCTGTATGCAGGTCAAGAAGCAATAGTTAGAACCGTACATGGAGCAATGGACAGGTTCCACAGTAAATCAAGGCTGTATATTGTCACCCTGTTTATTTAACTTATGTGCAGAGTACATCATGTGAAATGCGGGGCTGGATGAAGCACAACCTGGAATCAAGATTGCCAGGAGAAATAGCAACAACCTCAGATATGCAGATGACACCACCCTTACAGCAGAAAGTGAAGAAGAACTGAAGAACCTCTTAATGAAAATGAAAGAGGAGAGTGAAAAAGCTGTCTTAAAACTCAACATTCAAAAAACGAAGATCATGGCATCCATTCCCATCACTTCATGGCAAATAGATGGGGAAAAAAATGGAAACAGTAAGAGACTTTATTTTCTTGAGCTCCAAAATCACTGCAGATGGTGACTGCAGCCATGAGATTAAAAGACGCTTGCTCCTTGGAAGAAAAACTATGACCAACCTAGACAGCATATTAAAAAGCAGAGACATTACTTTGCTGACAAAGGTCCGTCTAGTTAAAGCTGTGGTTTTTTCCAGTAGTCCTGTATAGATGTGAGAGTTGGACCATAAAGAAAGCTGAGCACCGAAGAACTGATGCTTTTGAACTGTGGTGTTGGAGAAGACTCTTGAGAGTCCCTTGGACTGCAGGAATATCAAACCAGTCAATCCTAAAGGAAATCAGTCCTAAATATTTATTGGAAGGACTGATGCTGAAGCTGAAACTCCAGTACTTTGGCCTCATGATGGAAGAACTGACTCATTGGAAAAGACCCTGATGCTGGGAAAGATTGAAGGCAGAAGGAGAAGGGGATGACAGGGGATGGGATGGTTAGATTGCATCACTGACTCAATGTACATGAGTTTAAGCAAGCTCTTGGAGTTGGTGATGGACAGGGAAGCCTGGTGTGCTGCAGTCCTTGGGTCGCAAGGAGTCAGACACCACTGAGTGACTGAACTGAGGGGTCATAGAGGGGAACTATAGAGCAACAGCACAAGAAAGGTTACTGCACATGTTCCGTGTCCTGATTGTAGTGGTGGTTGTACAAATTTATTCATGGGTTAAAATCCTTAGGCCTGTACACCATAAAAATAGTTGTATTGTATGGTAATATAAAAATAAAAATGTTAAATAGGGGATTTCCCTGGTGGTCCAATGGTTTAAAAATCCACCTGCCAAAAGAAAAGTAAAAAACAAAAAAAAAAGGAAAGAAAAAATCCACCTCCCAATGCAGGGAACAGAGGTTTGATCTCTAGTCTGGGAAGGTTACACATGCCACAGGGCAACTAAGCCCGTGCGCTTTAGAGGCTACGTTCCAAAGCCACTGCAATGAGAAGCCTGCTTACTGCAACTAGAGAGACCTGCGCACAGGAGCAAAGATCCGGGGTAGCCATAAATAAATCAATTAATTTAAAAAATGTATTTCATAGGGCCTACAATAAGTTTGCAATAAGCACTAACTTCAAAGCATTTACCACTTGTCACATAGTAAACATTCAATAAAATGTTTAGCTGTTATTAATGTTTAAAGTTAATGGGATCCCTGCCTTTAACTGAGCTAAATACAGTAGAATCGCAAACATAAGTAAGGGATGCTCAGGAGGGGAAGCACTGTGGTGGTACACAGTTACAAGTCAGCATGTAGTGAAGTGCGGTGAGGGTGGGGCGGGACCAAGGTAGAGGATCCAGGGAAGATGGGCTGGGAAGACAAGGTGCTTGCTTGCCGAAGGGCCGACCCGGTCAGGCCACCTGACACCCCGACTGACGCTTACCAAGTGCTGCCTCTCTGTCATGGCAGTTTGCCGGGATAGAGTCGGGCTACGCTTGCTTCTGTGGAAACGACCCTGATTACTGGAAGTACGGGGAGGCAGCCAGTACTGAGTGCAGCAGCGTCTGCTTCGGGGACCACACCCAGCCCTGTGGGGGCGATGGCAGGGTCATCGTCTTCGACAGTGAGTATGCTTCCGGGCCCTGTGCTGTCCAAGGCTTGGGAACCCTGGGCCGGGGAGCCGACCTGCGCATTGTCTGACCCTGCCTCCCTGCTATGCATTCATTCACCTGCAGTACTTACTAAGCACCTACTGCAGGCCAGGGGCAGGTGGCTTTTGCCTCTGCTATTCCTCCAAAGGCAATGAGTCTTCTCCTGGTTACTCTGACAAAAGTAACAGCAGCTCCCAGGGACAGACAGGGGCCTGAGTGCAGAAGGGTGTGTGGCCCCTTCCTCTCAACTTCAGGCTTTTGCTCCAGGAGGGTTCTGGAAGAGAGCAGGGCATCAGGCCTGTCCCCCAGCAGCAGCTCATCACCTCCTGCCCACTGGTCCCACCAATGGGGACCCTTTGGTCTCCTGCCCCACCTGGTCATTCTCATGGGCACTGGCTGGAGGCCTGCACAGAAGTGCGTGCAAGTGAGTGCAGACTGTTGTGTCCGGGGCTTCCGGGCATCCTGGACTGAGAGGCTGGTCCACATTCAGCCTTTAGAAATTTGTTAAAATTTTACTGCTTTCTTCTTCCTTGCTTTCATGGTGGCCCGCTCTCATTCTTGTGCTCTGTCAAGGATGAAGCACTTTGTGTGGCCTGACTCTCCTCAGAGGAGCTTCTTACTTTTTAGAATTAAAATCCCTTGGTTGTCTTGAGACCTCAGCTTTCTGATGGGTTGAAGAAAAAGTTCTGAGCTTCTCAGTGTTAGGATGGAAGCAGCTTTCTACATCCTAAAGGGAAGTGGGTGCCCCACCCCCCGCCCCCCCAACCTGGCCTGCTTTGTAAATCCTGGGCCTGCCCTTCCTCTTGAGGACTTTGATTTCTAGGCTCTTGTCTTCACCTCACTACATAAGACTGTGAAGTGGTGTGTCCCCTTCCCTGAACCTGCCGCTCAGAACCGGGGGTCCAGACATTAGATGTGCTGGTGCAGAGTAATGAGGGAACTTCCTGTCTTCAGATGGTCATTTCTTGTGCCACAGTGTCCCACTTCAAAAACAAGTGTGGCCCCTCCCATGAGCCTTGCACCCCTAAGGTACCCGGGAGGCGCTCACTTCACTGAGAGCCCCTGCAGAGAGGTCTGTGTTTTCATGTGCTTTGTCTCATCTGTCCTCACACATTCATATGATACGGGAGCAGGTGGTGGTCTCTCCACCCTCAAAGCCGAGAGAAGCGAGAGGTCTGGATGTGAAGTGAGCCCCTGGGATCACACGGCCCAGCTGGTCCCGAACCCAGACTCTCTGACTCCAGCCCGGCCCCTGCCTGGGCTGTACTGCCATGCTGTGTGCTCACTCTGAGGTCTCCTGGGAGAAGAAAAAGCTTCCAGTCATTTGTTCAGGGTTTAAGCTACTCATTCTGTGATTCGATCCTGAAACATAAGATGGTCTGGTTTTGCAGACAAAAAAACAACATCCTAGACTGGATCCCATCAGCTCAGAAGTTTTGTTTGTAACAGGTTGGAAAGCAAACCCCATGGCCGAGCCCCCGATTGAGGGCTGGTGTCCTTTTGTCTCCTGCAGCTCTGGTTGGCGCCTGTGGTGGGAATTACTCGGCCATGACCTCTGTGGTGTATTCCCCTGACTTTCCCGATGCCTATGCCGCGGGGAGGGTCTGTTACTGGACCATCCGGGTCCCAGGAGCTGCTCACATCCAGTTCAACTTCACCTTGTTTGATATCCGGGATTCTGCAGACATGGTGGAGCTGCTGGATGGCTATACCCACCGCGTCCTGGTCCGTTTCAACGGGAGAAACCGCCCACCTTCATCCTTTAACATCTCTCTGGATTTCATCATTTTGTATTTCTTCTCTGATCGCATCAATCAGGCCCAGGGATTTGCCGTCTTATACCAAGGTAAGGCCCCGGCCTCCTCGGGCCCCCCTTGCACCTTGTTATGATGTGCGGACCTCAGGTGGTTCTTGCGTGTCAGGAGCTGCCCAATCAACTTGCAGGTTTTCCCACTTCCTGTTTTATAACTTGTACATGCTGCATGATACAGAAAAGAGATGCCACCTGTGAGTTTGCTGTTTTAGTCATTCTCATGGAGAAGGCAATGGCACCCCACTCCAGTACTCTTGCTTGGAAAATCCCATGGACGGAGGAGCCTGTTAGGTTGCAATCCATGGGGTCGCTAAGAGTCAGACACGACTGAGCAACTTCACTTTCACTTTTCACTTTCATGCATTGGAGAAGATGGCAACCCACTCCAGTGTTCTTGCCTGGAGAATCCCAGGGACGGGGGAGCCTGGTGGGCTGCCGTCTGTGGGGTCGCACAGAGTCGGAAACGACTGAAGTGACTTAGCATAGCATGACAGTTTTCACGGAAAGGCTAAAATAATAACTAAAAGAGCTGAGATTGGTAGAATTAGAAGGTTCCAAAGAGGTCATTTGGTTCATCCTCCTGTCTCTGAACACCGTTGCCAATCACCAAATCCTGGTTCACTGTCCTCAGAGCATCCTAACATGGAGCTATGCCCCTGTACCGTGGATATGTGTGCTGGGTACACAGAGGGCATCCGTGACCTAGTCTCTGCCCTGGACGTCAGGAGCCTAGAGAAGAGTTCAGTCAGTATGTGGCTCCAGTGTACAGGTGGGACAGGCTGGAAGGACATGTAGGATTGGGGCAGACAGATAGGAAACAAGAGGGCCTTCCAGGCTGAGGGACCATAGCTGCAGAGGCACAAGGGAAGGACCACCCTAAAGCATGTCCAGGAGTCCACACAGAGACATCAGATGGCTCCTTCAGAGCCAGAGCCTGGCAGGTTCTGCTCTGGGGCCAGGGCAGAGAATTGCCCCCAGGACTGAACCAGAGAAAACGGCCCCCTCTTTGTAACCAGTGCCACCTCCTCTTTGGCGTCTCCACCTGCTTTCCCCCAGCTAATTCCTTTTGATCTTCCAGCCATCAAGGAAGACCCACCACAGGAGAAGCCCACTGACAACCAGATGCTGGCCGAGGTGATCACAGAGCAGGCCAACTTTAGTGTGAGCGCTGCCCGGTCCTCCAAAGTCCTCTATGTCATCACCACCAGCCCCAGCCACCCACGCCAGACTGTGCCAGGTAGCTGTTCCAAGACACCATCAAAGGGGTAGGAGCCACAGAACTTGGCAGCAGCACCCTAGGCAATTACAGAAACAGGGTGCTCTTGGGTGTTTCCCTTTCCGAGGTGGCTTGGGGGTCCTGGCTCCATGACTGTCTTTGTCCTGGCCTTGGAGGGACATCTTCTCTCTGGCTTGATTCCTTAGTCCTTAGGCAAAGTGCTCACCTCCTTTAGGACACGGTATGTAATAAGCTTATCCAGTGTTTTCCACAGCCCCAGCTTGTAGCTTGCTAAATGCGTAGGCAGTTGCCAGAGCTCTTTCCTCAGTCATTGGGCAGATCTGTAAGTGCTTTAATGATGCTAGGCTGTGTTGTAGGTGCTGGACTGTACAGAGAACCACACAAAATCCCTGCCGTCCTGCCACTTGTAAGTGGGAGGAGAAAGACAAGAAGCAAAATGAGAAGTCAAATAGTGACCTGAGCTGTGAAGGCAGGCCCCACAGGAGTAGGGTAGAGAGGGAGCAGTAGTCCTGTGGTCTAAGCTGGGTGACTTGATTGGACACAGACTGTCGCTCCCTCTTTTCTGCGGAGGAAATTGCAGTCTTTAGGAGCTGGTAGAGCTGCAGATACCATTAGTGATTCCCCGCTCTAAAGGTTTTCCCCTGCAGGACTCAAAGCAGGGAGTCAGGCAGGAGAGCCCCTCCCTGTGTGTCCTGTCCTTTGCGTATCTGTAGCATTCCACAGTTGACACATCCCATTCCTCAGATGAGGAAACCAAGGCCTAGAGAGGTTATGTAACTCGTCTGCAATCACACAGTGGTCCCAGCGGTGGAGATGGAATGTGTACCACCCCTTTTGACTCTGAGTTGAGTGTGCTTTGGACCACACTGCCTGCCTCTCTCCACAGGGGAGTCAGGAACTAGGCGAGGTGCTCAGAAGGACTGGATCTCCATGCCAGCCCTGCTCCAGCTGCATCCTGTGGCCGCGCCCACCTGCCGGGAACCCCTCAGCCAGCCTGCCCCCCAACCCCAAGCTGCCAGGGCTCCCTCAGGGCTCCACACAGACCTCCTCCTGAAAACTGAACTCACACCCAGTCCGAAACTCACCCCTTGTGCAAACTCACCCCTGTGTTTTACACTTGCAGGATGGACAGTGTATGGCCTGGCAACACTCCTCATCCTCACAGTCACAGCCATTGTAGCAAAGATACTTCTGCACATCACATTCAGGTGAGTACAGGAGCTGCCCGGCCCCAGGAAGGGAAGGGAATTTTCTACTTCGTTTCAGTTGTCTGAAAACACTTATAACATCAGAACACAATTCCAAAGTGCTCAACACGGGGCAGTGTACAGCCGTAGACATTTCTCATTCTCTGTAGAGTGAATTGTCCAGCTGGACAAATCTCACTAAGGTTTGAGGGATTGTGTTTGCTCCCCTGTCTAGAGGATATCATTTCAAGGAGGACTGAAATAGTCTGGGCATAAAACGGGACAATTTCCATTGTTCTGATTTGTGCTGTTTTGTGATTTACGTAAGAGCAAAGATTCCTAGGGTAATACCAGGTATGTTTCCTGATGCCGTCTAGAATCTGTGAGACAGTCTTAGGCAGAGAAGTTTTATTAACTACTGTTTAATAATTATTTTAAAGCAGTTATTTAGGAAGCTTATAATAGCTTCACCCTTCAATTCTGACCAATTTGGGGGAAAAATTTTTTTTCTTCTCTTATTTCCACTATTCAGGTTTAACTGTTCTGCCTCTCAGGAAAGGGGCGGTTGTTCATGCACAGGAGGCTGTGCACCTACAGAAGGGCTTGCTCATCTTCCTAGACCTCTGCTCTGCCTTTCCTGTGGTTCCCAGTCCAGGCTCGCTCCATTTCTCTTTTCCCCCTACTTTTATTGAGATAATTGACATAAAGTCTCCTCCATTTCAAGGCCTTCCTGAGCGTTGGTGTAAAAGCTACCTTTTCCCCAACTTTCTGGCTTGTGCTCTGACTCAGAGTTTTTTGTTTTTTGTTTTCGGTTGTCCTGGATCTTTGAGTGGGGGCTACTCTCTGCTGCAGTGCGCAGGCTTCTCACTGCGGTGGTTTCTCTCGTTGTGGAGCACAGGGACTAGGTGTGCGGGCTTCAGTACCTGCGGCACGTGGGCTCAGCTGTGCAGCTCAAGGGCTCCAGCCCACAGGCTCGGTGGTTGCGATGCATGGGCTTAGTTGCCCTGAGGCTACCACAGACTTTCATACATTAAATACTGGCTCCTCTAGTGCCCTGTAAAGGCTGCCCTTGGCCACTTTGGCACTACTCATAGGCCTTGCCACCCTGCACTGTACATTTTTCAGGGAAAACAATGTCCTTATTATTGTTTAGTGAGCTTCTAATATATATATTTTTTTCCTTTTTTTGAATCACTGTTCACACACTCCAGGGAAGCCTCTTAGGCGTAGTCCCGTCTGTGTGTCCCCGATGGCAGGGAGGGGGCGGGGTAATCTCTGGGGCCCAGCACCTCACCATGTACCGAGACCCCAAAGCTCGTGTGTGTCTCCCACCTGACACCCAGTCCCTCTGCACTTTCCCCACCCAGCAGCCCGAGGGGCTGACACAGGGAGTGGGGCAGGCAGGGAGAAAGGCAGGGCCCACTCCCAGCAGAGCAGGTTTGCCTTCATCCTGTTTAGGTAGGTGAGCTTCTGAAAAGGTCATTCGAAAAGAGTTTGTCTGCTTAAAAAGAGAAGATTTTTGAAAACTCATAATCTCTCAGGCCAGCCCTTTCCAGATTAGAATAATCCTACCAGCTAGAAGGTTCTTCGTTACTCTGAGCTGGGGCCTGCCCCACTGCACTGCCATGCCATGGGATTTGGGTCACGTGCCTGGCGATCCCTGCAGTCTCTAAAGGCAGCTGTTAAGTTTCCCCAGGCCTCCTCACCGAGGGTCCCATTTTATAGGTGCAGGTATCTCATGAAATGGTAGGTTGCTTTGGATGCTTAGTTCTGTTCTACTTGAAAAATTAAGATATTTTTGTTTGACAGATCCCATCGCGTTCCTGCCTCAGGGGACCTTAGGGATTGTCATCAACCAGGGACGTCAGGGGAGATTTGGAGCATTTTTTACGAGCCTTCTACTTCGATTTCCATCTTTAAGAAGAAGCTCAAGTGTCAGAGTCAACCAGATGACCGTAATCCTCTTGTGAGTGACTAAAAGCTCTCCCTCCGTGCCCAGGACACAACATCCCTCTGCACTCAATGCCCCTGGGGACTGCCTCTCCCATGGTTTCCTTCCACCGACTCTTCCCTGCCTCACCTTTGGCCTCCTCTGGGGCAGCAGTCTTCTGACTGGGCGGGCACCTGACACAGGGGCCGCTTGGCCTGGATTCAACCTGCTTCATCACCACACTCAGGAGAGAGACTCAAGGTCCCCGGTCTGTGCCCCCTGCATCTCACTCTGATCTAGGAACAGGGGTTGGGACAACGGGGCCTGAGGTGACGGGGTGATTGTGTCAGGCATGGGGCTCAGGTACATTCTAGACAACTGTCAGGTAGTGGGTAAGTAGCACTTCTCAGTTTTGTCCATGCACAGATGGCTTTCTCCTGGTCTTTCTGCTTTGGAACAGGCCAGGCAGAGAGAGTTCTGAGGCTTTCCCAAGGGGTGGCCTGGTCCAGTACTCCTGGGCGTTAGCCATCCCACCCATGATGTAGGCCCATGCTCTGCGCTGGCTCTGGGCTCTGGGCAAGGATGGGTCTCCTCCAACTTGGAAGGCCGTCAGGTCAAACCTGACACCTTCACCCGCGGCTACTTTCTATGGCTTCTTTGTGCAGCTTGGTGACCAGCAGATAGGTTTGAGGGATGATAGGTTTGAGGGATGGTCATAAGAAATGTCCAGCCATTCACGCAGCAGACTTCACCAAAAGCTTTTCTAGGTGCTCAGTAACTCCTCACTGGGTTTGCTGGCCTCGTCCCTGAGCAGCTTGAGGTCCCATGGAGCCCAAGCCAAGCCCCGTCTGGTGACTCCTAAGCTGCCTGTCTGTTCAGAACAGTGTATATGGCGGAGCATCCAGGCAGCATCTTATGACCCCAGGCACCAGCAGTCCCTCCTTTAATTTTCCCTCCTTTTAAAAGAGGATGAGAAATTCCCCGTGGCCTGGGCGTTCGGTGGTCTCCATGCCCCTTCTTATGGGGATAGGGTGGGCTTTGGAATGGCTTGGTGGGAAGGAGAGGGCTCTTGTCCCTGGTCCCACATCCCCTGCACCACCACCCCCCTGCCCTGACCCAGAGGGGAGCCACAGAGAGTGGTGTGCAGAGTGCGGAGGGAGGGCGTGGGAACTGGAGCCCCTCCGGGAGAGGCCTCCGGAGATGGAGAGCTGCAGCTGCAGTGGCCGTGGGTGGTAGAGTTAGTGCCATCCCTCACAGCAGCTGGGAGGCGGGCCCGGCCCCCGCGGGCGGGCCTGGCCTTTCTAAGAGAGAGGCTCTCCTGTGGCCACGTAGGCCTCGGGCCTCACCGCTCCCTGTTTGGGCACTTTGCCCCCCTCCCCCAGCCCCTGGGCTACTCCTTGTTTGGCCTTCCCAGGGAGTCTGCCACACTGGCAGCTGTGTGCACCCGGCTCCCAGAAAGACACAGGGCCACGTGGGGCCACAGGGAGGTGACCCCAGCAGCCAGAGACACTGGGAACTGGCAGGAGGGGAGAGTCAGACTGGGAGACGGAGCAAGCCCGCAGGAGGGCGGGGGCACTGCCCCAGGCCCTGGGGGAGGCTTTGATCTGGAAAGGCAGTTCCCCCGGAGCAGCTGTCTGCCGGCCCCCGGGATCTGGAGACAGGCCTGCCACGTGCAAGGACCACTGGGATGTATGGCATGTGCAGTCTCCCCTCCAAGCTATTCCCGGCCTTTGTGGAATCTCCTCTCAAACACAAGTGTCAGGTGTGTGCGGTCACTAGGTCCCTGAGTAACACAGAGGGAATGTGGGATCGCGGCCGGGAGGGCTCTGCCTGACCAGGAGCAGTTGCTCGAAGCTGCGGGCTCCCTCTGATCACTGGCCCTGGTGCGTCCTGTGGGCCCACCTGCTGTCGTCACACTTGGTGACTTCAGGTCACCGTGTGTCTGAGCAGCCGGAGGAGCCCTTTCTCAGAGATCCCCAAGGTGCTGGAAGCCCAGTGCTATCCTTCCTGCCACCCCAGGTGCAGCCCAGTGACCCAGGATCCACTTACCATCCCAGGAGCAGCCCTGGAAACCCACACCGGCCTCAGAATGGCACAGGGGGAGAGGGCCATAAATTGTCCCAGGCCGAAGTCTGTAAGCCTGACCTGGCCATGGCCTTGGCTGGAACCTGTCAGTCACCTGCCCAGAGGGGCCCCCTGCACCTAAGTAAACACTTGAGACACAAATTGCCCCAGAAGAGGGGAGGTGTTTACACCTAGGAACACCCAAGGGGGCAGCACTTGATCTGCTAAGAAACCACTTCAGAGGCGAGAAAGTAGGGGTTGGAGGGGACTGGAAAGGGTGACCCTGAGAAAAGCACACAACACGGGCTTAGGTAAGAGGAAGTGTAGAGGCTCCGGGGACTGTGGTGGATCAAAGCATCCCTGCTCTGGGGTGATGGGGTGCTGCTGGGACCCAGGCCCCTCCTCAGCCCACACCCCACTCTGGCCAGCTGGGGAGCCTGGCCTCTTGGCCCGTGGAGAAGGCGAACAGGGCTTGTGTTCTTCCCCAAGTGGCCAATGGCACACAGAACAGAGAAGGAAGAGGAATGAACCCAGGTGCCCGCACATCAGAACAGGGTTGAGGCCCCCCCACTTTCTGGGCGTGAGCGAGGTAACCAGGTTGCTGTAACTTCTGAAATGTGGGCTCTGGCTCAAGACTCCAGTCGGCCAGAAACCCACAGAGATCAGAGCACTTGCAGGCGCAGCTGTCCTGGCCCTTCTGCCAAACCCAGGGGGGAGGGGGCGGGCCCCCCCTCCCCAACTGCCTCCCTGCCCATTGTCAGCCCCTGGCAGGAGTGGTCGGACCTGCCTGCTCCGTATCCAGCCAGGTCGTCCTGACCCCAGTGTCACCACGCCTCTGTGAGTCCTGGCACTTCATCTTCCCGAGCACTTGCAGGTGGACGGCCTCTGAGGTCGGCCCCTGGTCTGACCACACCCCGGCCTCCCGTGGAGCCGGGCCGGCCCACAGCCCGCAGCCCTCTTGGTTCCCAGTCTCTCTTGCTGTTTGATGTCTGCTTTTGCTGCCACCTTGGGAATGTTTAACCTTCTGATTGTTTCCTCTGGTGTCTCGTTTACCTTCCTCACTGTTCTACCTCCTGGCTGGGGCTCTCAGCTTAGCCGCCCTGGTGTGGGGTGTTTCTCTTCCAGCCGCAGCTGCCTCCGCTCAGGCTGGCCAGCTCAGGGGGATGGGGCCTCACCCTCGGCCTGCAGACCCCGGGGGGCCCATCTCCTAGGTTCCCGTCTTGCCGAGTTGAACACACTCAATGAGGCAGCAGTGGGGTGTGGGGGAAAGTCCAGGTTAGTCTGCTGCTTCAGAAAGGACGTGTCGCCAGGAGCACCTGGTGGGGGTGGGGGCTGCTGCCGCGGGGTCCTCACGGCGTCAGGACCGCCCACACCCAGACTCACCTTCCCAAGGGGCTCCTGACTCTGGATGACAAGGCTTTACCTGTAAATACGCTCTTAATATGCAACTTTGAGAATAAAATAGAAACATCATGTATTTTAAAATATAAGATGAAGTGTGACGCACTGTATACAATTTAATATATATTTTTAGGATTTTGTTATTTAAGAAAATGGAATGTAATGGTACTTAACTTTTACAAAAGAAAGAAAAATGTTATTTTTACCGTCTGGAGAAAATAAATATTCTCATTGTTGTAGAAACTGCGATGGGCCCAGGGTTGTTGTGTTTATAGGAGGCTCCCAAGACCGTGGGCCAGGACGTTGCTGTGCTAGGGGACCGCAGGCTTACCCCAGGTCACTGCCTCCCAGTCGCTCAGCTCTCGTCTGTGCCTCTGACCCCCAGCCGATCTCCGAGTGGTGAGGTCTGAAGAGTTGGGATCCCACACCCACAGGGCGGCCACAGGCGAGGGCACAGGACCCCGGGTCTGAGGTGGCCTCAGGCCGGTCAGTCCAGTGTCTGCTCCCGTAAGATGCACAGCACACCTGGCTCAGGAGGTCGAGGAGGTTGGCGAGCTGCATGGCTCTCATCCACATGGTTCCCTCTGCCTTTCTGAGCAGCCGGCACTTCCTCTACCCTTCCCCCCACCCACCCCTTCCTTTTTAACAACAGGGAAGAAGCGTGGGTGTGAGTTGCCCTCTCCTGTGAGGGCTGTGCCCCCAGAGCCCCTTTCAGTGGGTCCTGAGGAAGCCGAGCATCAGCCTGTGGGACCCAGCTGCAAGGCTGGGGGTGTAGAACGGGGAGCCTGTAAAGGATTTCCGTGGAGGAGCAGCGTCAGGTTCCCAGTTGAGAAGCATTTCCCACTTGCACTCGGGAAATAGGTCAGAGTGAGGTTAAACCAAGGGTGAGGAGGCCAGTCAGAGATGCTGAGGGCCTACCCGGGCCCCCAGAGCGGCGCTGTGGTGGGAGGGGAGGGCCTGAGAGAGAGCTGGCTGTCTCCACAGGGCCCGGCTCACCCCTGTCGCCGCACCTGCCACGTGACCTTGGGTGAGCAGCCCCTCAGGTACCTGTTTTCTCACCTGTTAGGTGAGGGCAGTTACAGGGCTCAGGTCACCTGGCTGTGATGAGTTGTTACCTGTGGTATGTTTTCAATAAGCGGTAGCTGTTCCTTGTTTTCTGGAATGCAGCTGGTAGGTGAAGAACAAGGTGCTGCCCAAGTGTCCTGACTTGGCTGCTGAGGAAAGAAAGGCCAGTCTCTGCGGTAAAGGACACGAAAAGAGAGGAAACGTGCTGAGCTCTGTCGGGCTGAGTCGAGGGAGGTCCCCATGGGATGTGGAGACCGCACTGTCAGACCCTGGACAGGCGGCCTGAGGCCCAGGGAGGGTCAGGCCTGGGGGCTGCGGCCTGTGGAAGCGGAGGCACAGCTGACATCCCTGGGGTGTGTCTGGGCAGGAGCAGCTGAGGATAGTGTCACGGACACACTCAGGCAGGTGGAGGGGAGCCAGGGCAGGGCTGGGAGAGGGGGCAGCCCCAGGAGCCAGGCTTCCGCCCCGCCTGGATCAGGCTGCTGCTGGCTCTGTAAGCCCCCAGGTCCAAATTCTCAGGAAGCGATTGGCCGGGCAAGGCCTCCAGCACTGCCACCTTAGACACAGACGTGCTTCTCGGACTGCCGCCTGGACCACTGGCCTGAGAACCCCTCGTGTGCTTGTTCGAAATGTAGGTTCCTGGGCCCCACCCCAGACCCACCAGAATCCCCGGGAAGACCCTGACTGATGCCGGCGCTCACTGAAATCTGAACACCCTTTTACCTCCTTTGAGAAGTTTGGTCAGTAGTCACCTTCTCCTCTGAAATGAATTGTCCACTCATGGACAGCGGCCTTAAGTTCCACTGGCTGCTTCCTCCGCTGTCCACAGAGTACTGGTTCCTCAACTTAGAAGGCCATATCGCTCCAGAGATTCATCGAGGGACAGAGAGGGCAGGGCACAGCAGTCATTCCAGACGCTTCTCGGGAAGGTGGTGCCTTGACGTGGCGGTTTCACCACCGCCCCTCCCCCGCCCCACCCTCAGCTGGCGCCTCAGAGGCCGGTGTCAACTTGAGCGTTCGTTTTCTCTGAGTTCTCCTCTTTCCCAGAAGCTCTTGCCTGCCCCTGAAGGAAAATACTAATATTTTTAATGGCTATTGGAGAACAAATGGGGCAGCCTTACTGGTGAACTTCTTAGAGACGGATCCGCCTGCAACAGAAAAATACATGCAGTCAGAACGCAGGCACCTGTCCTGCCTGAAGCAGGGCCAGGACGAGCCCTCCTCCCGGCCCATCTGAGCGGACTCAGGGGACCACTGACCTTGACCTCGTCTCCTTGTTCTGAACCTGCAAAATGAGACACTAAAACCCGCCCGCCCGGGAGCTGGCACCAGGGCAGCGTCAGCCTCATCCTCTGTCAGGCAACCAAGGGCCTCCCTCCAGAGACGAAAGGCCTGGACAAGGACGACCTTGTCTTCAAGCTTGAAGATCACATGACCATCCCCTCTCCCCACTGGGCTGTGTGTGCCTGAAACTGCAGACGGTCTCTGGAACACAGAGAACTGGGGCGCCTTTGTTCCTCTGTGGCAGGGTCGGGTCCCCGTGGGGGATTGTTTTTGCTTGGCTGAAAGGGGCACTTTGGGGATAGAACATTTCAACCTCAAGAAGCAGCAACATTTGCTTGTAGCTGGAAGTCTCCCTTCCTGGTCTCCAGCTGTTGTCTGGAGCCACTGGGCCCCTGCTGAATGGGACCACGCCCGGCAACTGGGCACAGACAGCACCGGGCTGGCCTGGCTGTGGACCAGGACAGGCCTGTCACCGAAGATTCCCTCAGCCCTCTCAGAGGTGGTCACTGGGCCCTGGAATGAACTTGCCTGCTGTGGATGACTGGGCCAGGGAACCGGGCTGCAGAGAGAAGCATTTTAGAGGGAAAACAGATCCAAGCTCAAGGTCCAGAGTAACTCCTCAGGTGGGAAATAAAACAAAAACAGGAGAATCTGAAACAGCCAAGCTTCTTGCAACAGAGAACCTTCCAATCTCTTATTTCACTCTCAGGAAATGTCTATTATTGTCCCTGTTCAAATGAAGCCACTGAACTTCTAAAAAAGCAGAATTGGGGGCCTGCTGTTTGGCAGACTGACTGTATGAATACGTCTCATGAACTCACTTTAGTTGCTGGTACCAAAGATAAAGTCAAATCAAGAGCAGTGGAAATTCAAACCTCCTGTTAGCCAGACATGGGGCAGCTTTGCATGGGCTCCAGGGGAGCTGAGGGAAGCTTCTAAATGTCCAGGGATGCTGATGGTGATAATAATAAGAGCAGGTACCCTTTTTGTGGTACCTTGTGTGCCAGACACTGTGGTCAGCCCTCCAAGTCCTCCCAGGGCCAACCCAGCCTGGGAGTTGGGTTTTCTCCGAGGCTCGGAGAAACGGACTGGCCAGTGGAGGGCAAGGCCAGGATTGAACCCCTGTCTGCTGGCTGCAAAGCCAAGGCTCTCGGTTCCTGGTGCTCTGCAAGCCCCTCCCACCTGGGCAGGGGCGTGGGTATCTGAGGGAGGCCCCACGGCCTTCCAAAATCTCCCCCAAATATCAGACATGTTGCCTCCAAACAGCCCAGAGAAAAAGTACAGATCAATGCCTGCAATAAGGAAGGCATCAAACCTATGCTTCTTTACCTGTTTGAGAACACAGACTCTTTCAGGAATCAGATGAATGTCATGAAGCCCCTCCCCAAAAGACCTCACCTACAAAAAAACAGAAATTCTCTGGAGATTCAGAGACACCCCCAAAACCCTTCCAAGGACTTCAGGTTCATAGTCTCTCAGTGAAGCCAAAAGCAAGGGGTACCTGAAAGTTAAAACTAGACCAAGAGAATAATAATAATGGTAACCATGGACACATTTTACTGATCACTCATCCAGTGTCGGGTGCTCATGCCAGGAGTTGACCAAGTTTTTCTGCAAAGGGCTAAATCAAAGTCGCTCAGTCATGTCTGACTCTTTGCAACCCCATGACTGGGGCCGGCCAGGCTCCTCTGTCTGTGGAGTTCTCCAGGCAAGAATACTGGAGTGGGTAGGCATTCCCTTCTCCAGGGGATCGTCTCAACCCATAGATCAAACCAGGTCTCCCGCATTGCTAAATAGTAACCATTTTACCTTTCCTGGCTCCTACAGTCTCTGATCTCTGTCACATCTCACCTCTGCCTGCAGTGGTTGGGGGCAGCATCCCCCACGGGCTGGGACCATGGCCCATCCCCAGGGAACCCCAAGGACCCCAACACTGCAAGTCCTCAAGCCTTGGGTGACTCCGTGAGGGGGTGGGGAATTGGCAGTGGGAGGCGGGCACCAAGGCCCACCCCTCACAGCCACAGACAATAAACAGAAAGTCCCCTACACATGAACCTTCAAGTTGCAAGCTTTCAAAGATGCAAACGTACATGCCAGCCCCTGTATGCCAACTGTGGTATTTATACTACTACACTTTTCAAGGTACTGTCCTGTAAGATAAAAAAATGTTTTTTGGGCTTCCCTGGTGGCTCAGTGGTAAAGAATTCACCTGCCAATGCAGGAGACACGGGTTCCATCCCTGGGTCATGAAGATCCCACATGCCGCAGGGCAGCTAAGGCCATGAGCCGCAACTGCTGAGCCTGTGCTCTAGAACTGGGCAGCCACAGCTACTGAAGCCCTCACTCCAGGCCCCATGCACTGCAACAAGAGAAGCCACCGCAATGAGAAGCCCCCACTCTGCAACTAGACGAAAGCCTGCACAGCAGTGAAGACCCAGCCAAACACAAATAAGCAAATAAAATTATTTTTTAATGTTTTATTTTGTGAGTCTGTTTTTTATGTATGTATTATTTATGCGGGAAGTATTATAAACTTATTACCATACAGTACTTTATAACCAGTTGTCTTAGCCGGGTACCTAGGCTAACTTTGTTGGACTTAACGAACGCAGTCTCAGAACGAAACTCATTCGTATAAGTAGGGGACTCACTGTATAAACAAATGGCAGGTTATGTGCCAATAAAACTTCATTTATGGACTCTGAAACCTGGATTTTATATAACTGTCACACGTCTTTTGATTCTCCCCCGACACTTAACACGTGCTCTTAGCTTATGGGCCGTAGGAGAGCAGGCAGCAACCCCGCAGGCCAGCCCTGGGTGCCAGGCCAGCCACTTCTCATCCATCCTGTTGAACGCGTCAAATGGCTGGATGGGTTAGGGCTTCTTATCATCCCCATCTGTTAGATGAGGACACTGAGGCTCAGAGAGTTTACGTAACTCACTCAGGAAGCACAGGCTTCGGGACTTGAACCCATCCCCAAGCCTGTTTGCTTTCCTGAAAGACAAGCCAGCTGGGTGAGTTTAAATTGTCCAGGAAGGAAAAGGTGCTGGTGGGGAGCAGAAAGAGGTCCCTGCAGGCGTGAGGTGGTGATAGGGGAGGTGCTTTGCTCGAATGGACTGCCCCGCAGGGTGGGTGGGGAGCGACTGGTTTCCTCCAGAGAAAGAATGCCCAGATCCAGAACAGCTGGTGGCCCTCGCATTGTTTTGCCCTCCCAGGGTCTCTTAATTATAACCAATTTGCCACCCTCAGCAATGCCTTGTTCTCCTCTTGCTAATACCCATGAGTTAGAACCATGACTCAGACTGCTGGCCAACCACTGGGCTAAAATCACTTCTCTTTCCCACGTGGGGAGCCCCAGTCTCTTAGAAACTGGACTTCTCAGTCCCGCGAGGCAGCCAGGGCTGCCCTTTTGCACGTGGCCTTGCTTGACTGAGCTCTGCCATCAAATCTCTTAGCAAAGAGTCTCAGCAAAGAATCTGTTTCCCTTTCTCCAACTCCATGCCTCCCCAGCTGGCTCTCAGGGCAGGAAACTTACTTCACAGGTGGCCCTTGGCCCTTTGCCACTTCTCCATCCCCACTGAGTCATTTGCAACTTGGGCCCAAGGCTTGGGAGCCCTCCACCCCAGAAACACACTCGGGGCCGTACCTCTGTCTTGTTTGGGGTGACAGGGACCAGAAGCTGAACCTGAGGAAGGCAGCCCCTGAGGGGTACAGGGAGGAGACAGGCTTGCTGCCACACCTATGTAGGTAACCTTAGCCAAACCACAGGGCTTCATGGGGGAAGCCGTGACTCCTCATCAGAGGAGCATGGAGACCATGAGCTCTGGACTTATGGGGGCCAGGTTCCATGCGGGGTCCACCATGGAACGGGCTCACAGACCTCAGGCAAATTACCTTTCTAACCTCAGTTGACTCATCTGTAAAACAGGTCTAACAGTAGTTTCTCAGAGAGTTGTTGTGAAGGTTAAATACCATAATAAAGGTAAAGTATTCAGCTCTGGCAGTAAACTAAGGTGGTGACACTCTATAACCACACAGGTCTGGAGACAGTCAGCACGTCGAAGGCCTGGTTCACAGTCCTGACTCTGCAAACAGGAGCTGACTCCCACGGTTCTGCAGCCTGACCTCCCGGGGACCACCGAGAGCAGGGGGACTTCAGGTGCGCCCTGCCTGTGGGACTGAAACCTTGTTTATCAAATTCCAAGCACACAGTGCACCGAGAAAGGGTAGCTCGCTCCTTAGAAAATAACTCCTGACTCAGTTCATTTTAAGTAGCTAATTTCCCCCCAAAATGTTCAACATGTGTCCCTATTTTGTAAAACTATCTGCTGACCATCACCTTTTCAGCAACATTATCTATTGGGTGAAAATACCCTTCTCTGCTGGCCTCCTGCCTGCAGTGGATTTTTTTTTTTTTTTTTTCAATCTGTTGCTTCAGGTCAGGAAGCTTCCCTGGTGGCTCAGTCGGTAAAGAATGCACATGCAACACAGGAGACCCGGGTTCGATCCCTGGGTCGAGAAAATCCCCTGGAGAAGGAAATGGTAACCCACTCCAGTATTCTTGCCTGGAAAATCCCATGGACAGAGGAGCCTGGCAGGCTACCAACAAGAGTTGGACCCAACTTAGTACCTAAACCACCATGTTCAGGTCAGGAACAAATGCAGAACTTGGATGTCCTTTTATTTCCCTTATGGCCCCAGGTGGGCAAGCGGACAGGCCAGCCCCGAGGCCCAGCTCGCCGTTCCCCACTGTCCGGACCCTGCCTCCTCCGCCCTGGCTCTCCTGACTAGAGCCGCCCCGGTTCAGACTTGCTCGCAGTGCCCCCAAGTGGTATGATTAGAGAGCTGCAGCTGAACCGCAGCCTCCAACAGAGCTCTGGGCCCTAACCCTGAAGACTAATCCAGGACACTCTCTCTCACCACTGACACCTAGGAGTTCTTGGATTCTCAAACTGTCTACCCAGAAGGCCAGTCCTCTGAGCCCTGACCCCACGGGACCCAACAGCAGAAAGATCTTTACTTAAGAACATCCTCTTTGTCTTCTTATAAAAAGAACACATTGCATCAGCAGGTAAGTGAGCAGATGAGTTATTCTACTTCCATACTATGAAATTCAACACATTTTATTTGATGCATTTATATGTAGCTTGAATCTTTTATATTCTTGAATTACATGTGCAATTTTGGGGGGAAAACCACATTGTTTGTTTTTTTAATGGAAAGTGTAAAAAAAACACAAAGAGCAACATTTGCCTCTCACTGGCACACCACTCAGAAGAAAGCGCTTCTTTCTTCTGTCGAAGAGTGAAAATACTGGGACAGACAGCCCTGAGAAGCAGCACATCTCCGACCTGGGGAGGTCACCTGGGGTCCCCAGGCTGGGCTGACAGCTGCTAGCCTTGCCCACCCTGACCTGAGCCACCCCCAGAGGCACCTGCTCCTGTAGGGGGCCTCCCCAAAGCCTCTTTCTCCCCGGGGCCAGCAGAACACTCGGCCTGTAAGCCAAAAGTTCCTTCTCTTTGTTAACTACAAAATAAACATCTCCAGGCCCCCTGGGCTACTTGCAGTACAAATGTTTATGCCTTTGGAAAGAGAAAAAAGACTCTTGCAAGTTCTCCCAAGCAGATGGGCGCCAAGTTTGTAATTAACCCTCAGCAGTTGGGGTGTCTGATCTTCCGCCAACGGGTCTGTAGCAGGTTGGGGGGGGGGTGGCTGATGTGGGTTTCTGCTATAAATTTGCTTTTGATGGGCTTTTGAGGCCTTGGAACGCTCTCTGGAAAGGACACTGGCTATGCCTTTAAAACTCTGAATTAGGCACTAGGGACTCACCCCTAGAGAAAGCCCCCAACACAGCAGCACCCATTCCAGGTGAAGGGCTGTGAGCAGCTACAGCACTCAAACCACCTGGGGGCGAGACCCCTGATGTTGGGTGTGTACACAGAGGCAGGCGGAGCAAGGCTAACGGTTGCTGAAGATCAGGTACTTTGTCCTGTCAACAGTGGACATTGATTAAACATCCGAGGACCAGGCTCCCTGCTAAACTCAACACACTTTGTATTATTTCATTTGAGCCTCCCAGCCACCCACTAGGGTGAGTATAGTTATATTCACATTTCACAGATGAGGAACCTAAGTCTCAGAGAAATCAAGTCTTCTTTTTTCTTTTTTTTTCCCCCAGTCTCGTTTAATCCCAACTAGTTAGGTCCTCTTCTTCAGACAGAAGGCAGCTCTTGCCCAAGGTCATCAACCTGGTGACTGGAGGGCAGAGCTGGGACTGAAACCCAGGGCTTTGCAACTTCAAAGTCACCTCCGGCCATCCCTGTGTGGTTGTGCTTCACTAACACAAAGGGCAGTATCGCCTTTCAGATCCCTAGAAACAATACCAAACTCAAAACCCACCTGTGGGGTAGGTACCCAGAGGGAGTGAGAGGGCCAGCTGTCAGCCCCCACATCCTGAAGCCTCTCAGGAGAGGCTGGGGGAATCTCAAAGGATCAGCCTCCTCCATCTCTCTACTGGGGAAACTGGAGCCCAGAAGGCAGAATTCATGCCCCCATGTTGCCACCAGGACTTTGTCTCCACAGTCCATGCCCTTCACATGACTCCATGGAGCTTCTTGAAAAGACTGAAGCTGGTGGCAAGCACTGGACGTGGAAAAGAGGGCAAAAGCTGATCTTCCAAATTGCTTGGGTCTTTGGTCTTAGGTGGAGGGCATCACCCAGTCTAAGGGTGTTTCCTTCTGATGCAGAGTTGGCCATGGACTGCTGCCATCTTTAGCTCCAGCATCATATGCATTCAAGGCACCCTTGGTGTCAACAAACAGTGTTGGGAGCCAGTGTGTGTAGAGGGTCTCCAGATTTTTTATGGGTGGGACCCAGGAAAGAAGTCCTTCTCTGTACTTCATTTCCTCCCACATCCTATTGGCCAGCACTAGTCACATGGCCTCAGCTGGCTGCAAGGTCTTCTGGGAAATGTAGTCCTGCAGGAGAGGCAGCGTGGGACATGAAATAGGTCCGTTGAAGGCACTGTTTCTGCCACAACTATTCAAAAATCCCACAGTCGTATCAGGGCCTGAAATACCTCAAGATCTGAGGGAGGTCCAGGGTGAGTGCTGCTCAGCATGTAGTAGGAGCAACAAAGGGTGAGGCTGGAGAAGTGGGCCGGCCCAGCGTGAGAAACACCAGCGGAAAAGTAGGAAGGAGAGAGGATCCTGATTTGTAATCAGGCCCTTGTGGCTCAAGTCCCTGACATCAGTCCAGCCACAGCAGGAGAGGGACAGGATGGTGCCAGAGGGAGAGGCAGAATCTTCCGGATGAATGTTAAGGGAAACCCAAGAGCCCTGAAGATGTTCAGAGAAGGCCCCACCAGCCAAGAGTCCTGGCCGGCTTTCCAGAAAAGAAGAGGATGCGAGGGGGAGCTGGAAGAGAGGAGAGGAGAGAAGCAAGCACAGGGTGCCAGGGAGGGAGTTCTGAGACAACAGCGACTCGTGCCAGCAGGGCCCACTTCCCGTGAAGGCTCAACTGTGGGGACGCAGGGCCGCACGTTCAGAAGGGCCCCGAGCTCTGCTCTGCTGTCACCATCTTGAAATTCCTAATAATTTTCAAAGGAGCCCCACTTTTTCATTGTGCATTGGGCCCCACAAAATTGTGTAGCAGCCCTATGTCCAGCGGTATGGATGTGATGACCCTGCCTCCAGGGCAGAGGTGCTGCTGACAGAGGCTACTTTCCAGCCTGATCGTACAGCAAGGCAACAAGAAATGGAACTGGAGGCAGCTGTGGGGGGGCTGGGGTGCGGTCAGCTCAGGTGTGTCTTGTTCCTTAACGTTCTGAGGTATAAACATTTAGGAGGGACTGGTTTCAGATTCTATCCATTGGGAGGAAAAAGATGTTAGCTGGTGAGAGATTTTTTTTTTAATTGAGAATGATGAACTCAGTAAGAGATGTAATTTTTTGTTTAAATAAGATCCTCATATTTTATTTTATTTATTTATTTTGGCTATGCGGCACGTGGGATCTTAGTTCCCCACCCAGGAATGGAACCTGCCCTCACTCCCACACACACATTAGAAACACCGAGTCTTAACCACTGAACTGCCAGGAAAATCCTGAAACATGATGTTGAAGATGACAGACGATGGATGAAGTCCAGGTGCCCAAATGGGGAAATGAGGGCATTGGATTGGAGCAAGGTTCATCCTAATCTTAGGAGTCTCTACCTTCATATAACAAGAGACATTCAAGGAGGCCTACCCGTACGGTTTTTTAAAACCAGTCCTGTTGTTGGTGACATTGCAAAAGCAGGAAGCAGGTTAACTAAGCCAAAAGGGAAGTGGCTGTGGGTGGTGGGGATGGGGGTCCTCTTCAAGTCAAAGAGAGTGTCCGACACAGCTGGCAGGTTGATGGGACCAGCCCTCTACTGCGTTACCTGCAACAGGCCACAGCCTCAAGGGAAGAGGAACCTAGTGCAGTGAGCTCGACCTCAACACAGAGCTTGATTCCAAAGAGGAGGAATGACTAATAATTTGCTGAGTACACACAGTACCAGGCACTGCGCTACACACCTGTGTGAGTTACGCTTGGCTGCATGACATATCCCGTAATTGAGAAGTTTGTAACAATGAACATGTGTTATCAGCAGTTTCCCTGGGTCAGGATTCAGGAGCAGCTGAGTTGAGTGGCTTTGGTTTAGGGTCTCCCATGACGTTATAGTCAAGATGTCAGCGAGGGAGCAGCTTTCCACTGTGGCTCAGCGGTAAAGAACCCACCTGCCAATGCAGGAATCTTGGGTTCCATCCCTGGGTCAGGAAGATTCCCTGGGGAAGGAAATGTCAACCCATTCCAATATTATTGCCTGGAAAATCCCATGAACAGAGGAGCCTGGCAGGCTACAGTCCATGGGGTCACAAAAGAGTCAGACACGACTGAAGCGACTAAACAACAACAACAGCCGGGGAGGGTGAAAGGAGGAACACCCCAAAGGAATCCAGCTCAAGTCACAATATAAGCACATAAATGTGTGGCTTGCTCAGGGTCAGTGGTAACAGTTGTTTAATGGCAGAGGTGGCCTTGTCACTCAGTGACATCAGTGGTCTTCAGGCCCCGGGCAGGCTTCTCTGAGAATGTCCCAGAACCAAGTTGCATGTCATTTTCCTGTTGGTCAACATCCTGGTGTACGTATTTCACTGCAGAACCTCACGGAAAGGAGGATTTGGGCATCCCTGGATCTCCCAGCCAGACACCGGCCCCAAGGACCGCAGTCCCACCATGACTTCAACCACCGACTTTGAGTATCAGTGGGTGGCCTGGGCCCCCAGCAGAAAACAAGCGTAGTGAGTAATGACAGGTGAAGCGTGCGCCCTCGGGGCGGGCCCACACGCACACGTGAGAGAGCCCAGGAACCCTCGGACAGCATGCTGAAACTTTGTGGGAGGCTGGCCACCCCATCTTTGGACCAGACCTGCCTAATTTACCTCTGGTTACAGACACCTTCCTAAAGGCCAGGACCAAGTGATTTAGGGCACAATCCAGAGTGTCTGCCTGTAGGGCCCCCTCCCAGTGGAGGCACGCACCCCTCCAGCATCCTCAGCAGGTGGCCCTCCACCCCTGCGTGCACCTTCCTGCGGCCGGAAGCCCCTGCCTCTGCAGGCAGCTGCTCCTGCACTTGACAACACAGCTCTCGCCTGTCCAGCCCTTGTACTCTTGCTGGCCAGAAACGTGGGCCTTGTCCTGACCTTTCTCTCAGTCCCATCCGCTGCCCTTTGTCTCTCTGCCGCTGCTGAGGTCAAGCCATGACCACCCCTTCCTGGGAGACAGCAGTAGTCTCCTTGGAGGTCTCCCTACTCCTGTCCATTCTCCACCCTCCCACAGGGGGGCCTCCTGAACCCAAAGCTGACCAGCTTCTTCCTGCCTAAACCTGTCCACAGCCAGACGCCAGCCCCGAGAACCCCAGTGCTTCCAGGATAACAGGGCTCGTATGAGCTGGCCTCAACTGACCTCTCCTAACTGACCCTCATTAAGAAGAAGGAGAGGCACTCGTCCTCGTGATGGCCCAGTCTGTGGAGTCTATTTCTCTCTAAATAAATCCTTTTCTTATCTATCCAAAAAAGAAGGAGCAGGAGGAGCCGGAGAAGGAGAAGGGACTTCCCTGGTGGTCCAGTGGTTAAGAACTCGCATGCCAGTGCAGGGTACTTGAGTTCCATCCCTAGTCTGGGAAAATCCCACATGCTGTGGAGCACCTAGGCCCATGCGCCACAACTACTGCGCCGGTGCTCAAGAGCCTCAGCTAGAGAGTAGCCCGCACACCGCAGTGAAGACCCAGTGCAGCCTAAATGAATAATAGAAAGTTGAAAGCAAATTTTATCAACTTAAAGAAGATGATAGTGGTGATTGCCAACACTTTACAGCACCTACCAAGCTCCGGGCACTGTTTAAATGCCCCAGACTGCCGTGTTGACACCTTGATTTTGACCCAGTGAGACCCATTTCTAACTTCCGGCCTTTAGAATGATAAGGGAATGAATCTGTGTTGTTTGAAGCCACTAAGTTTGTGGCAGTCTGTTATAACAGCCATAGGCAATGAATACATCCTATTCGAAATTTAAATTGAGAACTTTAAAAAATCTATTAATTTGCTTAAAAATAACAATGAGTATATTTCTTGTTATACCAAGAATATTTTTATTTTAAAGTAATTATATTTTTAAAAAATATTAGTGTGAAGATGGCTTAAAAAAAATACTTTTGCAAATCTTTTTATGTCTGGCTCCACAGAATGATGGCTGGATTCCCATGTCTGCGCCTGCATTCTGTCTGTTGTGATGTAGTGTTTGGGTTGAAAATATGAAGAAAATTCAGCCTCAACAGATAGGAAGGTGGAAAAAAAGGAGGAGCATTTTCAAAGCATTTTCAGATAACAATGGCTATTTTTCTTCGATATAAACTAAAATGCGAACGTGGCAGTTTCTCAAAGGTTACTTGCAGTGTGGAGTCTGAAACCGTATCAATGGTCTTTGTTATGACGGCCTTTGAGTGATTCTGGCCTTGATGCCCCTTTGCTGCCCAGAGGAGCTGGCAGTCCCCTTGCTGGGGGGACCATGGAAGGTGCTGGAGGTAACCCAGCCCTAACAGGAGGTGGGTCAGGGGAAGGACAGAGGTGACAATGGGGTGGGGGCGGCGAAGCAGTTCGGGACAGTGGCATTGGATTCAACCAGCTGAGATCTTTAGAGGCCGCTGGTGACAATATGACACTGCCCCATCCCCTCCCCATAGACAATTACACCTCCAACAAAACTAACCCTAAGACACAAACCTTCATGCACATTGGAAGTAAAATAGCTTCTGTCTTTAGATCTTCTGTTATCTTCTAGCCAGATTCTGGCCAAGTTTGTCAGAACCACCTCCGCTCATCTCTCTGGTCCTGGAGTTAAGACAAGCTGAGTGTGAATGCAGGTCCTGCCATGCACCGGTGTGCCCCTCAGTACAGCGGGCGTCTTAGCACCTGTCCACCAGGGTTGTAAGGGTCCTGAGAGGAGGCTTGTGAGGCACGGTGCCTGGCGTGTGCACGTTCAAGTTTGCTGTGATTATTGTAGGAATGCAAGTGACCTTCCAGGGGCCTCCAGCTGGCTCCTGCAGCCCAGATCTTTCAGCCAGGGCCCAGGACTTGGCGAGGTCGGCCGAAGTGTCCACTCTCCCCTCAGCTCCATAACTTGGGGTTTCCCTGGAAGCCACAGGGCTGGGGAGGGAGCAGTCGATGAAAATAATCCACAAACAATCTATAATAAGAATAGCAAAGAGTTTTATTTGAGCCAAACAGAGGACAATAGCCAGGAAGACAGGTTCTCAGATAACTCTGAGAAACTGCTCTGTAGAAGCATGGTTTTCAGCACAGTTTTAGGTCTTGTCAGAACAAAGACCATCAAATGCATCAGGGATACATTCCTCCAAGTTTAAAAAAAGAACAGATCAGCATGGACACAGTGAGTCAGCGTGGCCTTGGCACCTGGGAAGGGAGTCTTAGCATCAGGGGAGAACAAGCAAGCATTGGCATCCCAGGAAGGGAGGCATTTAGTCTGTGTTTTTATCATGGTCATTCCTTACATGTAGTCAAATATCCCTTTTTATTTTAAATCAAAGCAGACATGCAATATATGTTTAATAAGTCACAAATGGGCCATACTAGTTAGCATAAAATTCAAGTTAACTTATGTATAAGCCAGAATGACTCCCCCGGACCCCAATACGTTGGACATTTCTTTTATCAGAGAAATACAAGGAAGTGTCTCAAACACAAGCAACCTCTCCATCTCTTCTTCCTACAGAGCCCAGAGCCGATGCAGCCCCTTCCAGAACGATGGGCTTGGGGAGGCTGGGTTGGGGGTGGGGGGGACACAGGTCAGGAAGGCAGCACATTTGTCCCACAAAATTGAATAAATATTTACCATTTTGCTTTAAAAAAGAATAAATATTTTAAAGTAGAACGTAGACTAGGTGGCATAAACCACAGAAACGCATTTTCTCACAGATCTGAAGGCTGGAAGTCCAAGATCAGGGTGCCGGCAGGTGTGGTCCTCCTGAGGCCCCTGTCCTCGGCTTGCAGATGGCCGCCCTCTCGCCACTCTGCACGCGGTTGCCCCGTGTGCACGTGCACTCCTGGCATCTCACCACGTGCCCAGATTTCCTCTTCTCCAGGCGTATCAGATGAGGGTCCACCCGAATGACCTTGGTTTAACTTAATCTCCTCTTTCGGTCCACACGTTGTTACTTCTTGAGACACCAGGGGTTAGGACATACACGTATGAATTTGGGAGTGGGCATGATTCAGCCCTGCACAGGTCCTGAGAGCTTAGTTTTGTCTGAGCCAAGGGGCTGCAGGCAGTGGGGAGAAGCACAAGGGAACTGGGCGTGGGAACAGGCCCCACGATCAGAGGAGGAGAGGGGATGCTGCCTGCTGTCGAGGCCGTCCGAACGCGGGTTGTAAAAGGATTTCCAGACAGAGTGTTGCAGAAGGGAGGAAGTTTATTCAGAACAAAGAGCAGAGATAGTGTGGGCTCTCTGAGCTCAGTAGGCTGACTTTGTGACAGACCAGAGAAATCCGATGGGCTGCTGTTAGAACAGCAGGCCGGCTCAAGGGAAAGCCAACACTTTCATGGGTTAGAAGCCATTTTTATAGCTTCAAGACAAAGGGAATTCCTGCTGAGAGGGTGGCATTAGGTGATTAGGGCGCCAAGGGTGAGCACTGAGGTGGGCACTTTTGCCTAATACAGGCTCAGGAAGCTTGCGGGTGATGATCAAGGGGGCTTTTGGCAACGGTTTCAAAGGGGCTCAGAGAATCCCATGCACAGACCGAGCCTGGTGGGCTACAGTCCATGGGGCTCACAAGGAGTGGGACACGACTGAGTGACTAACACTTTCACAAAGGGGCTCAGTCAGTTCCTCAGGTGACCTTGGTTCTGGCATCTGTGGCCTTGGGATGGGACTCCACACCTGCCACAGAGATCTTTCTGGGAAGCAGAGGAGCCAGGAGTACATACCGTGTCTGTACTCCAGCTAAGTGGCACAGAATCCAATGGGCGGTCTCTGTCTGGCCGGAGCTTCACTGGTAGGCCCATAGCCACGTCAAGGCCTGAGGCCTTCCGGAAAGTAGAAATTGGAACTTGGATGTCAGCCCAGCCCAGCAGAGGGGGCCTGGGAAGGAGATAGCTAGGGAGGCAGCCATGAGGGCCACAGGGCCCAGGGCGAAGATAACATTGAACATGCACCTCCCTCCTGGGCCTCTCCTTGCCAGAGCTGGGTATTCGCCCACAGGCCCTGGACAGATCATCTCTGCACAGCCTCAGCCTTCACCATGACTGAGAAATACTCCTGCAGTTTCCGCAGCAACCCCTGAACTTCCTTTCACTGTCTGGACTGGCTCAGGCTTTCTCCACATTCTTTTCAACTTAATTGACATTTATACAGCTTCCTACCCCCAAATTGCAGAATCCACATTCTTTTCAGATGTACACAAAACATTTACCAAGATAGACCATATTCTGGGCTATAAAACAAACCTCAGTGAATTTTAAAGGATTTGAGTAAGCTTCTGCCTTCAGAAATTAAAAGAGAAGAAGAAAAAGAAGAAGAGGGACTTCCTGGGTGGCCGGGTGGTCAAGAGTCTGCCTTCCAATGCAGGGGATGTGGGTTTGATTCCTGGTCAGGGAACTAAGATCCTGCATGCTTCGGGATAACTAAACCTGCATACTGTAATGAAGAGCCGGAACGGCCAAAAACAAGAAGAGCAGGAGAAGGAGAAGGAGAGGAGTGGTCTTTGCTGAGTGTGTAGAGCTTCTCCGTTTGGTCTGCAAAGAATATGATCAATCTTATTTCAGTACTGAGCATTTGGTGATGTACATACATAGAGTCGTCTCTTGTGTTGTTGGAAAAGGGTGTTTGCTATGACCAGTGTGTTCTCTTGACAAAATTCTGTTAGCCTTTGCCCTGCTTCATTGCCTTTTATTCCAGGTATCTCTTGACTTCCTACTTTTGCGTTCCAATCCCCTCTTGATGAAAAGGACATCTTTTTTTGGTGTTAGTTCTAGAAGGTCTTGTAGGTCTTTAAAGAAACAGTCAACTTCAGCTTCTTCAGCATTAGGGATCTGGGCATAGACTTGGATTACTGTGATGTTGAATGGTTTGCCTTGGAAATGAGCTGGGATCATTCTGTTGTCTTTGAGGCTGCACCCAAGTACTGCATTTTGGACTCTTTTGTTGTCTATGAGGGCTACTCCATTTTTTCTAAGGAATTCTTGCCCACAGTAGTAGACATAATGGTCATCTGAGTTAAATTCACCCATTCCCATACATTTTAGTTCACTGATTCCCAAGATGTTGATATTTACTCTTGCTATCTCCTGCTTGATCATGTCCAATTTACCTTGATTTGTGAACCTAATATTCCAGGTTCCTATACAGTACTGTTCTTTTCAGCTTTGGACTACACTTTTACCACCAGACATATCCACGACTGAGTGTAATTTCCATTTTGGCCCAGCCACTTCATTCTTTCTGGAGCTATTAGTAAATTGCCCTCCGCTCTTCCCTAGTAGCATACTGGACACCTTCCAACCTGGGAGGGGTTCATCTTTTGGTGTCATACGTCTTTCCCTTTTCATACTGTTCATGGGGTTCTCGAGGCAAGAATGCTGGAGTGGTTTGCCATTCCCTCCTCCAGTGGACCACATTGTGTCAGAACTCCTCACTATGACCCGTCCATCTTGGGTGGCACGGCATGGCTCATAGCTTCATTGAGTTATGCAAGTCCCTTTGCCATGACAAGGCTATGGTAAATGAAGGAAAGCTATGGCAAAGCTAGACAACACATTAAAAAGCAGAGATATCGCTTTGCCCACAAGGGTCAGTACAGTCAAGGCTATGGTTTTTCTAGCAGTCATGTATGGATGTGAGAGTAGGACCATAAAGCAGGCTGAGAACCGACAAATCGATGCTTCTGAATTGTCCTACTAGAGAAGACTCTTGAGAGTCCCTTGGACTTCAAGGAGATCAAACCAGTCAATCCAAAAGAAAATCAACCCTGAATATTCATTGGAAGGACTGATGCTGAAGCTCCAATATTTTGGCTACCTGATGTGAACAGCTGACTCACTGGAAAAGACCTTGATACTGGAAAAGATTGAAGGCAAAAAGAGAAGGGGGCATCGGAGGATGAGATGGTTATGAATTTGAGCAATGGACATGAATTTGAGCAAACTCCGGAAGACACTGGAGGACAGGGGAGCCTGGTGTGCTTCAATACATGGGCTGCAAAGAGTCGGACACGACTTAGCATTGGAACAACAAAGTGGTCTTTGCAGATATAATTAAGAGTTGTGAAGTGAGAAGATCATCCTGGATTATCTGGGTGAACCCTAAATCCAATAACAAGTATTTTTATAAGAGAGACACATGAGGAAAAGGTGTTACGAAGTCAGAGGCAGAGGCGGGAATGACGTAACCAAGGAATGCCAGGTGGCCACCAGCAGCTACAAGATATGAAGAAGGGATTTTCTCATACAGGCCCCTGAGGGAGCATGGCCCTGCCAACACCTTCCTTTCAGTCTTCTGACCTCCAGAACAGTTAGAGGATAAACTTCTGTTGTTTTGAGCCACCGAATATGTGGTAATTTGTTGTGGCATCCTCAAGAAACTAGTATAGAAATGCATATGCAATTTTTTTTTAAAAAGAATTTTGGCCCACACCTTGAAGTGTACTTGAAAATTAACTCAAAAACAGATCATGGGGCTTCCCTGGTGGCTCAGTGGTGAAGAATCCTCCTGCTAATGCAGGAGACACAGGTTTGATCCCCGATCCAGGAAGATCTCACATATCATGGAGCAGCTAAGCCCGTGTGCCATGACTGCTGAGCCCATGTGCTGCAACTGCCGAAACCTGCACGCTCTAGAACCTGTGCTCTGCAGCAAGAGAGGCTACTGCAATGAGAAGCCCGCTCACCATAACTAGAGAGCAGCCCCCGCTCGCAGCAATTAGAGAAAAACCCGCATAGCAATGAAGACCCAGCACGATCAAAATATAAGTAAATAAATTAAAAAAAAAAACAGATCATAAAAGTAAAATGTAAAACTAACTTTCCTATAAGAAAAGAAAACCTTTGCAACCCTAGGTTAGGCCAAGATTTATTTATTATTGTTATTTATTGCTGTACTGAGAGGCACATGGGATCTTAGTTCCCTGACCAGGGATCAAACCCATACCTCCTGCATCCAGAAGACAGATTCTTAACTACTGGACCACTAGGGAAGTCCCAAGGCTTTTAAAATTTATCTGCTCCTGCATGTCCAGCACTGACCGTGAGCTCAGGCTCCCAGAGGGCGCTCAGCAAACGTGTCTAAGTGGGACGAATGAAGCCATTCAGGGCCCAAGACGCTCGGGCCACAGAGCCGGCATTGAGTCTCCTGGGGATTAGAGTCGGCCACGTTCCACCCAGCAGGGAAAACTCAGAGCTGACGTCAATTCAGACCCCACATACATGATTCTTACCCAGCGAGACGTCGAGACAATCTCACTCTTTGTCGGAACTGTGGTGGGAGTCTTAGGCAGAGAGAGAGAAGCAGTCTAAAATCAGTCGCTTTTCTGAAACCATCCACTCAAGAAATTAAGGATTCTGTCAACGTGCCCTGAATTTCTGGGCCCAGCAATTAATTCCTTCTAGATTAAAGGATTGTTGTGTTTCTAATACATTATTATGCGGAGCGGGCTTGCTGTGAATTTTAAAACTTTAGCTAGAATCCTCATTAACGGGGACCTTTTATCTGTGTGCAACTTCTAGAGGAGGCTGGCGGCTGGAAAGTAAGCTGACACATCCAAAAAGGAAAAGCACCGACTCAGGGGGCATCCTGACGCACATTCAGCATGAGCAGCTGTCCTCTATCCCAGCGGCAACAGGGCAGCAGGCCCAGGCTGGACATTGTGCCTTGGCCCACCAGCCCTCACCCACCCTGTCAGGTGTCCACGGCTGTTATCATCTGCAGCTGACAGGCGAGGGAACGGCGGCTGGTGAAGGGAGGTGAGGGCCCCTGGCCCAAGCCCGTGGCAGCCCAAGTCTGTCTCACCTCCAGATCCCATGCTTGTCCTGTTTTCTACTGCAGCCCCTGCTCCCCAGACAGTGGAGATCGCTGTGCAGAAGGATAACCCCAAGGCCTTCTGAGTCCACCGTCCATTCAACAGCCATTCCATCTCAGCACAGTACCCAAGGTCACATGTGTGCTGGGAGCGAGGTTCCACTGGGCCCTGGGGAGCCCAGAGGCCACAGGGAGCCATGGAGACGCAACTGCATGTGAGGCTGAGGGTGACCCAGAGGCCAGGGGTGCCATCCTCTGTCTGGGCACCTCGGGGTTCCCTCAGGGTTCTCTTCTCAGCATCCAGTGTGGCCGCACTCACGGCAGAAACTGAATTCAGAAGTAACCCTTTGTGGGGAGCTTTCCAAGACCTGGTCAGACACTGGCTGGGCCACCACGCGTGAACCTGGGTCTCCCCACTCCGAGTATTTTAGCCAATCCTCCTTTTTATATGCATAGCGTGTGTGCACACAGCCTCTTCCTCACTGCACCCCAGGCCCCGCTGCCTGCCCCTCCACCCCTACAGTCCAGTGCAAGTTCCTGGAACCCAGGGTCTCCTTCTAGAAACTTCAGAAACTCAAAAGGGAGTGGGTCAGGAGCTCCTCTAAAAAGTGCCCTCTTCCAGCTCCGCAGGCGAGAGGTTGGGAGGCAGGCAGGCCCCTGAGAGCAGCTGTAGTCCCAAGGCCTCCTTCCTCGGGGCCCCTGGAGTCCACCTAGGGCAGAGGGGCTGCTCAGCGCCTCCTCCCAGGGCAGCTGGAGCTCACCACCACACAGAGCCTTCACAATATTCTTCTCTCGGAAAATAAAACCTAAAGGAAATACTGGGACTTCCCTGGTGGTCCAGTGGCTAAGACTGTGCGCTCCCAATGCATGGGAGCCCCGGTTTGATCCCTGATCAGGGAACTAGATCCCACATGCAGCAATATGAATTCACATGCCGCAACCAAAACCTGGTGCAGATGAATAAATAAATATTAAACTTAAGGAAATGCTGATGCATGCAGCAACATGGATGAACCTTGAGGACATGATCCTGAGTGAAATCTCCCAGTCACAAAAAGACACACACTGTGTGAACCCATCATATGAGGTCCCTCAGTTCAGTTCAGTTCAGTCACTCAGTCATGTCCATCTCTTCGTGACCCTGTGGACCACAGCACACCAGGCCTCCCTGTCCATCACCAACTCCCAGAGTTCACTCAAACTCATGTCCATTGAGTCAGTGATGCCATCCAACCATCTCATCCTCTGTTATCCCCTTCTCCTCCCACCTTCAATCTTTCCCAGCATCAGGGTCTTTTCAAATGAGTCAGCTCTTCACATCAGATGGCCAAAGTATTGGAGTTTCAGCTTCAACATCAGCCCTTCCAATGAACACTCAGGACTGATCTCCTTTAGGATGGACTGGTTGGATCTCCTTACAGTCCAAGGGACTCTCAAGAGTCTTTTCCAACACACAGTTCAGAAGCATTAATTCTTTGGTGCTCAACTTTTATAGTCCAACCCTCACATCCATACATGACCACTGGAAAAACCATAGCCTTGACGAGACAGACCTTTGTTGGCAAAGTAGTGTCTCTGCTTTTTAATATGCTACAGCTGTCAAAGTCATAGAGACAGAAAGCAGAATGGTGGTTGCCAGGGATGTAGGAAGGGAGGGATGAGGAGATTGTGTTTAATGGGGACAGGGTTTCGGTTTTGCGAGATGAGAAGAGTTCTGGAGATAGATGGTGGTTACACAATATGGATGCACTTAATACCGCTGAACTTCAAAAATGGTTAAAATAGTCAATTTAAATGATATGTATTTTACCACCATTTTTTATAATCTGTTTTATATCGATGCGCTGCTAATGTTTTTTATTTATTTATTTATTTTTGGCTTCCCTGGGTCTTTGTTGCTGCCTGTGAACTTTCTCTAGCTGTGGCGAGCAGGGGCTCTTCTTTGTTGTGGTGTGGGGTGTCTCTTGTTGTGGGGCACAGTCTCTAGGCTCGAGGCCTTCAGCAGTTGTGACTTGAGGGCCCTTGAGCAAGAGGGCTTCTGTAGTTGTGGCTTACAGGCTAAGTTGCTCTGAGGCATGTGGAATCTTCCCGGACCAGGGATCGAACCTGTGTCGATCCCATTGGCAGGCAAATTCTTATCTGCTGCGCCACCAGGGAAATCCACCCTGATTTTTTTTAAGTTAAAAAAGTATCTAAAATTTTCCTTCATCAAGCATCCTGGTATTCCCATTCTCCCACCGAATCCTGGCAGCCGTATTTGGAGGTAATTTCTACTTCTGCCCCTCATTTAATAGCTAAGGAAACCAAGATGAGCGGGGTGATATGAGTGGCTTGAGGTCACCCAGCAAGTAAGCACAGGGCCAGGCTTGGCCCAGGGGCCCACTGCAGGACCTGCTGTCTCCTGCCAGGGTCCCTGGCCATAAAGGGAGCCACCCCTCCCTGACCACTTGCCACAGCGCAGTCCCGATTCCCCTGCCAGGGGCGGCCGACAGGCCCTCCAGATGATGGGTCCCTGCTGACCGGGAAGGGGACAAATTGGAAACCCCCTGCCAGGGCTTCCAAGTGCAGCCCAGCCCTGGAAGTGCCTGTGCACTTCTGCTGGTGGGGCCGGGGGGCCGGCGGGGAGAGAAGTAGCCCGGCCCGGCCGCAGGCCTGGACAGTGACCGTTGGGGGGACAGGGTTTTGGAACGGCCCAAGGCCCCCCCCAGGCCCTGGAATGACCAGTTTCCCCAGACCATGACGCCCATCCCTACCTGTATAGAGTCCTGGGGCTGCAGTAACCAAGTACCACAAACGGGAGGCGTGAACAGCACACTTCTGGCCTCGCAGCTCAGGAGGCGGGAGTCTGAGTTTGAGGGCTCTGCAAGTGCCTTCAGGGGCCTGAAGGGGCATCTATACCACCGCTCTCTGTACCTTCTGGTGGCGTCGGGCACTCCTCGCATCAGTGGTGGCCCTCTCCCTGTCTTCACACCATTTTCCCTCCATCTGTCCATGTGTCCAGATTTCCCCTTTCATAAGGACACAGCCATGTTGGATGAGGGTCCACCTCAATGACCTCACCTTAACTTGCATGCTCATTCACTGCAGTCATGTTTGACTCTTTGCGATCCTATGGACCGCAGCCCACTAGGCTTCTCTGTCCATGGGATTCTCCAGGCAAGAATACTGGAGTGGGTTGCTATGTCCTCCTCCAGGGGATCTTCCTGACCCAGGAATCGAACCCGCGTCTCCTGCATTGCAGACATATTCTTTACCACTGAGCCACTGGGGATGCCCAACTTGAGCATCTTCAAAGACTCTCTTTCTAAATAACATCACATCTCAAAGGTTAGGATTTCAGCATGTTTTAGAAGGACACCATCTAACCCACGACAGCTCTGTCCCACGACAGTTACTGCCTTTGGCCTCCCTGAGGCCAGTGGGGAAGGTTCTGAGGGTTGGGGATATTTGCAAAGTGAAAGGACATTTTGCATACTCTTTAAGATTTTAAGAATTTATAACCGTTGTCGCCCCGTACTGAGTGCTCGCCGTGTGCCAGGCACCCTCTACAGATGACTGTCACCCATTTTGCAGCCCTCAGTGGAAGGAATGAGACTCAAATCATCACAGTTGGAGTAAAAGGCAATGCCTGGGAATTCAGACAGGAGAGGAGGTGTGTGGGGAAGGTTTTTTCTACCTCCTAAATGTCTCCTTCCCAGGTGGTGCTAGTGGTAAAGAACCCCCCTGCCAATATAGGAGACTGTAAGAGATAGGGGTTTGGTCCCTGGGTTGGGAAGATCCTCTGGAGGAGAGTATGGCAACCCATTCCAGTATTCTTGTCTGCAGAATCCCATGGACAGAGGAGCCTGGCGGGCTACAGTCCATGGGGTCGCAAAGAGTCAGATGTGGCTGAAGTGACTTAGCACGCAAAAATCTCCAGATCTGGTGACTTCTCTCCATCCCCACTTGCCCTCCTGTACCAGTGTCCTGGGGCTGACGTAACAAATGAGCACAAACTTGGCTTAAAGCTGCAGAAGTGTATCCTGTTACACTTCTGGAGGAGGAAGTCAGGATGTCAGCAGGGCTCCCTCTGAAGCATCTAGAGGGGGGTCCTCCCCTGCCTCAAGCAGCTCCCGGGGGCTCCAGGAGCTCCTCGGCTGGTGACTGCATCCCTCGTGAAGCTCTGCCTCTGTCTTCACAGCGCCTTCTTTCTGTCTCTCCTCCAGTGTTCTTTATCAGGACATTTGTCCTTGGATTTAGGGCCCATCTGGTAATCCAGGATGATCTCATCTCAAAGTCATTAATTTAATTATATCTGCAGAAGACTTCCCTGGGGGGCCAAGGGGTTGAGAATCTTCCCTCCAATGCAGACGACACGGGTTCAATCCCTTGTCCGGGAAGATTCCACATGCCTCAGGGCGACTAAGCCCATGAGCCACAACTACTGAGCCTGTGCTCGGGAGCCCTCGATTTGCAACTGTGGAGCCCATGTGCTGCAACTCCTGAAGCCCGTGTGCCTAGAGCCTGTGCTTCACAAGAGAAGCCCCCGCCCTGAGAAGCCTGTGCACCGCGTCGAAGAGTAGCCCCTGCTCACCACAACCAAGTGAAGTCTGTGCGCAGCAATGAAGACCCAGTGCAACCAAGAATAACCAATTAGTTTCAAAAATAATTTATATTTTAAATTACAAGCGCAAAACATGAGAGACCACCAAGCCAACTAGTTAGAAACAAGAAAATACAGGCACACCCATAATCCCCACGAACAAAGATATCTGGTGTCCAACCCTTCAAACATCCCTTTGCTCTTTTTACTTATATGGATCCCGAACGGGTGGCCGTGTACGTGGAAACTGTGACAACTCCTGGCCTTTGCGTTCAGCTTCCTCTGATCTCCTGTGTGACTATCCATACAGAACAATTCAGCGCAGATTAGAAATAAAACAGATTTAACTTCAAAGGACAAGCAGTCAAGAGTTAAGCTAAGAAAGAAGGAGGATTTTCAGCTGTCTGGAGGTGGGGAAAAGATTTTCAATGGGACTGGAAGTTCTCTTTATTTGGCAAAAAAAAAAAAAAAAAGCACTAAAAAGAAGGAAAGCCCAAACCCCAAACAAAGATCTGGGGAATCACTACATCAAGGTGGATGGATTACAAATAATTTATTTTCTTAAAAAAAAAACTTTAATGATATTATATTATCATAATGTTTTACCACTAAAAAGAGTCTAAGAAGGCTTTGAGGGATTACTGATGAAAAAGAATGATTTCATAAAACCCAGCAATTCTTAAGGAGAGTGCAGCCAAAAGGGCCTTTCCTGTTCTTTTATGGTTTCTTCCAAGAACAGGCTCACTGAGACAGAGAGCGAGTGAGCCGATAGCCACAGACCTGAGGGAAGCTGTGAACATCTCAACTCCAGGAATGAGAGTTGCCTGTGAGCGCTTTGGAAGGAGTGGGTAAGAAAAGGCATTCGAGGTGTCTCTCTTTCAAAGGACTGTGGTGAGAGATTTCCCTGGTGATCCAGTGGTCAAGACTCCATGCTTCTGCTGCATGGGGCATAGGGTCCATCCCTGGTCAGGGAACTAAGATTCCACATGCCTCGAGGCACAGTGGAAAACAGAAATGACTGTGGGGAAAAAAAATGGAAATTCTTAACTGTCCAGAAAGAAAGGCTGAACCATCATGTTTGCTTTTTTTTTTTTAATATTTTGCTGCAAATGTTTCCCCAAACTATATGTTCTTTATTACAAAAATTATTTGTACAAACATCCCTTCTTAAACAGTGATTAGTAATCCTAATATTTACATTCAAGTGTTTCACAGATTCCCATTTAGTCTAAAAAAGTATCATTAAATAGAAACACATACTCAGAGGCACAGTCTAGAGGGCTGCGGGCACAGAAGTCCCTGTTTTCTATTCCTTCATCCAGGGCAGGCATTGTTAAGTGATCACAGCACTCTTTTCCATCAGTCTAGAGACTGTCTCTGTATTCCTGTCTGTTCTCAAAAGGCAGCTTCTTGGAGTGGATCAGAGAGACCAAAAAACCCCCCAGAAAAAAAAAAAACAAACAAAACCTCACTTCACTGCAGGTGTAAACCCAAGACGCCACCTAGTGGCAGAGCGTCCTAATTGCAGGCAGAGTACAACTGAAACTAGAAGAACCGGTTGGTTCCCTGGGCCAGCTAAGAAAGCCAGCCACGATGACAGTAATTAAACTATTGGGTCTAGTCTTGAGTAAATACATAGAGAAAAATTCTGAATTTCAACAGGGATTTTCCTTGCTTTAGCTGGAGAGATTGGCCAACAGAAGCATGTCATAACGAGGGACCTTTAGAAAATCCGATTCTCCCCCAATATTCTCTTTGCGGAAGACTGGCTCTTCCATCTGTCAGGTTTACCCTGATGCCCAGATGTCTCATTCTGCAAACTGCACACCCTATGCCTCAGATTCACGTGGGTACTTTTTCCTGAGCAGAATGTGGCAGCCCTGCGTAAGGAGCTCCACTTTTGAATTTGAATGCTCCTCTTAAGCTTATGGCTCAGTGGTAAAGAACCCACCTGTCAGTGTAGGTGACATAAGAGACATGGGTTGGATCCCTGGTTTGGCAAGATCCCCTGGAGAAGGAAATCCACTCCAGTATTCTTGCTTGGGAAATGCCATGGACAGAGGAGCCTGGCAGGTAGCAAAGAGTCGTACACGACTGAAGCGACTTAGCTCGCACAGTTAAGCAGCCTACCCTGAGACAAGTGCTGCTATCCCCACTTTCCAGGCAAGCACACTGAGGCTCAGAGAGGGGAAGCAGCTTGGCCAGGGCCACAGAGTGAGGAAGATACAGGCAGGATTGAGACGTCGTTCTGCTGGCCAAGCTGGGGCTACAGTGTCAGCCCCTTCCTGACAGCAGGCTGGAGTCCAGACAGGTCCGCTCTGCTCCTGGGAACGTCCCACCATGGCAGGACAGAAGCAGCCCAGATGGGCCAACGGGTCCCCATTGGAGGGAGCTGGGCACAGTGCGGGGTCCCAGGGTCAAGTCTGGGCCTGGACTGTCCTGACCATCTGCTCCAGGGCTCCAAAGCCAGATGCTGAGTGGCATTCTGTTGTCTCTAGCTATGCAGCTTATCAGCCTCCTGGCCTTCCTTTCCTGGGCAACATACCTCTGCATGGGCGGCTATGATAATGTGTACCGTCTACAGGCACAGAGATAAAGGCCCAGG
This sequence comes from Bos indicus x Bos taurus, assembly GCF_003369695.1. Lineage (NCBI taxonomy): Eukaryota > Metazoa > Chordata > Mammalia > Artiodactyla > Bovidae > Bos > Bos indicus x Bos taurus. The sequence goes on along the minus strand of NC_040092.1, from coordinate 4,442,147 downwards.
GCTGGCTCAGGAGGGGGCAGGCCCTTGCCGCCCCCGCGCTCTGCCCGCCACCTGCCCCTTGCCACCGCCCTGTCCTCCCACAGTCTCTCTGCTCTCTCCACATCTCTGTCTGCCGCGTGGCAGCCCTGCTGTCCTCATCAGGCCGAGCTCCTCCCTGCTGACGCCTGGGCTCAGTTTCTGTCTCTAACATCCGCGCTCTCTCATCCTGCTCTTCTCTGTCTCTGTCTTCCCTCCCCCTGTCTTCCTCTTCTTCCCTCCCTGGGATCAGGGAAGAACACAGCCCACTTCAGTTTCTCATGGTTCAGTGCCGACATGGGGGCTGCCCCAGCTCTCTGCCAGGACTTCCCTCTGGCCAGGGAGCCCACCTCCCCAAACAGCCTCCCCTCAGGTGCGTCATGAGTGACTGGAAGCCCCGGGCCAGGCCTGGTGAGGACAGGGGCTCGGGGTCCTTCCCGGGAGGGCAGGGAGGGGCTGCCTCCCAGGGTCCAGCTGGTTCAGAGGCCCAGTTCCCAATCCAGCCCTGTGGAGCCTCAGCCTGCCCAGAGTTGGAGGTCTGTCTTGAAACCTCACCCCAGCACTCAGGGGCCCTCCCAGGCTGCAGGCGCCCTCCAGCTTCTGGGCTGGGAATCTAAGAGCTGCCAGTTCATATGTGCACACACACACACACGTACTTAATTCTTAGGGCAAAGGGTGACTATAGTATGTATACTTTCTGGCATTAATTTTTTCTTTGAACCATGCAAAAGGATTCACAGTAAAAACTCACACCTTCGGTCCCTCATTCCATCTTCCCAAAGGCAGCCAGCTAGCAGTTTCTGGTGAATTCTTCTAGAGAAAGTGAATGTGTAACCTGAGTACTTATGGGGGGTATTTGTGCAATTCCCCACACACGCCAGCATCCTTTACACAAAGCTGCCGTCACTCTTTTCACTTAACTGATCTTAGAAGTTCCACTATCTACCCCATCTTTATATAGGTAAATGTATATATAAGCCTCATCTTTAGGAATATGTATTGGTATATACAATTCCCATGCCACAAAACCCATTCTTTAGTATGAACAATTGAGTGATTTCTAGTATATTCAGAGTTGTGCAATCATCGCCACTAATTTTAGAACATTTTCATCTCCCTAAAAAGAAAGCCCAGACCCATTAGCAGTCACTCCCGAGTCCCAGTCCCCAGTCCCCAGTCCCTGGCAATCACTAATCTACTTTCTTGTCTCTCGGGACTTGCCTGTTCATTTCATATAAATACAGAATGTAGCCTTTGGTGTCTGGCTTCTTTCACTCAGTATAATGTTGTCAAGGCTCTGTAGTGTGTATCCGTGCTGTGTTCCTTGTGATGGCTAATATTCCACTATGTGGCAATGCCACATTTCCCATACCCCATTGACTTTGCAGCGTTCCTCTGACGGGTGTGCCTTAGTGTACTAATCTGCAATGGTATTTCGGTTGTTTCCAGTTTTTTGATACTACATATAGTGCTGCAGTTCATTTCCTTCTGTTCTTTGCAAATGTACATGTAAGAAATTGCCTCATTGTGGAATTACCAGGTCAAGGTAATACAAGTTTTATCTTTTATTACATATTACCAACTGTGCTCCAAAGATGGAATATATGAAGTGACATTTTCCCCCACAGACTTGCCAAAGCATTTTATCAAAAATCTTAGCCATCAGTTTTGGAAGGTGCTATCTCCCTGTGGTTTTCATCTCCAATTTTTCTCTTTTGAGTGAAGTTGAATGCCTTGTCATTCCGAGTTGTCTGTTCATAACTTTTGTTTGTTCCTCTATTGGGTCATTGATGTTACTGATTTGTAAAAGCTCTTTATATATGGAGGAAATTAGTTGTCTTTTTTCTGATAGGTTGCCATTTTTTCCCACAGTTAATCATATTATTCTTTCTCTATGCAGAAAATTTTAAGTACTCAATGCATCCTTTATGGCTTCTGGGGTATGTAGCTTTCCTAGTACTGTTAGGAAGATTACAGAAAGGGGCCAGCAACTATCTATGACCCATCAAGGGAACCAGACAAATCAACAGGTGGCTCTTACATAAAATTCTATGAGTGGGGAAGCCCAGTGGACACAAGACTTAGAGTTGGTGTGTGGGACACCTTCCTGGAGGCAGGGAGGGAGTCATGTCTGAGCTGAGACAGAAGGGGTATGGGCATTGGCAGGCAGAAGGGATGCAAAGGGAAAGCCCCATAGTCCAGCTGTAGAGCAGAGGGTTGTCTGGGAAAATGGAGACTCGCATTGGTATCTCAGGGTCTGGGGCAGTGGGAAGGTGAGCAGGCCAGGCCACATTCCATTCTTGCCTCAGGGCAGCAGAGACACTGCAGGTTCCCCCCATGGAGAAATGCCTCCATTCGCCTTAGGGAAGGTTCCGAAGGACTGGAAGGGTCAGCGAGGAGGCACATGCGAGGCCACATCCCATGGGGAGTGGAAAGGTGGGAAGGGACAAGAGCCGAAGAGCGGGCAGGTGGAGAAGATCCAGGCTTGGCCCCAGAGGGCTGGACCGGAGGGCAAGGCAGGGAGAGCCTGGAGTCCAGGTACTCCAGGGCTGCACACACTCATATGCTGTCCATCCATTTATGACTTCCCAGGCCAAGCTGCAGGCTAGAAATCCATTTATTCTCGGGCCAGCGGCTCCATCTGCCTGACGGGGCTGCCATGGCACAACTTACATCAGCAGCACAGGCAAACCAGAGCTCACTGGGCGGCCAGGGCCAGACATGGGCAGCAGATGGAAGCAGGCCCAGCTCCTGACTCTCAGGGCTGCAGGGTGCGGCTCTGAGCAAGGCAGAGCCTGTGGGTGCATAGGATGGCGCTGAGCTGGCACCCTGGTCCCACCCCCTCTGCTCGGCCCCCAGAGGAGCTGAGACCAACAACCTGGGGTCCTTTTCCCCAGGAGAACTTCTCTCTGCGTCTGCCTCTTTGTCGATCTCTCTGTCTTTCCAAATGCCTCTGCCTCTCGCTGGCTCTTTCTCTTTCCTTCTCCTCTTCCTCCTCAGAGTGGAACCCATTCATCCTGTGGGTGTCAGGTGGGGCAGGCCCACATGCTGCTGGCCGGGCAGGCACCTCCTGGGGCTGGTGGGGCTGGCAGGCAGCTCCGGGGTCTCTGCTCTGAGTGGCTTCTCTCACCTGTCCTTTGCACTTGCCAGATACAACTAATCTGCAGGGACTCGTGGCTGCCACTCCAGATGCATCCAGCAGGGGATGGGGAGATGGACGCTTTCCCCACACAGAAGGCCTTTTCACCTGGCATATCTTTTTCCTAGACCCTTGGTGACCAAGCATCCCCCTTACTAGCAGACAAATTCCACTACCAGTGATTTAGAGTTTAAATGAGGAAGAATGCCTGTTAAATGGGCCCCAACATTTAACAACGTTCAACATATCAGTCATTAACACTCTAGTATAAATGAGCCAATAATTTTTTTTTTTTCCCCTATTCTACCTGCCCCGTCCCCTCCAGCTAGGGGGATGCTGCCTTAAGAAGACTTTACTAGTTTGTTTTTGCAAGAGGGGAGATGTGGAGAGAGAAGCAGAGCAAAGGGACCCCCAGAGAAGGGAGGAAGGGCAGAAGCAGGGGGCAGAAAGGAGGGGATTTGGGGGGAAAACCAGAGGAAGGCAATTGGGACAAATGTTGTTAAGAAGCAGCCATTTATTTGTCTAGTTCTTCACGGCCAACACAGCACAGCCACAGGAAAGTCCCCAAGCCTTGTATCCCTCCCTCCTCTGCCTTCCAGATGGGAACACCGAGACCTGGGGAGAAGGGTCTCACTGTGGATCACGCACACATCCAGGTCTCCTAACTCCAAACATAGGTGCCCTGCCGGCCACTCTGTCATCCTCCCCACAACCCCAGAGGTGCCAGCCTCTCCTAGGATTTCCGAGGAGGGCAGGAAGGCCCTCTTGGGCCCCTGATTTATGATTTTCTGACAGCTTCCTTCCTGCTACCATTCCCTTCCAGCCCCAGTCCCAGCCCCATGAGGAAGGAAAGAACTGGGTGAGAAGGGCAGCTCCATGGAGCATAACTAACTTGGCTGGGCAGCTACAGGCCCTCGGGTCCCCCAGCATCCCCGCCCTGGCCCAGCGAGGGGCCGCAGCCCCGGGCCTCCAAATCAAAGGCAAAGGATGCAGGCATTGTTCCCTAACCTGGAAGGCCGGCCCTCTGGCCCTGCCCTTTGTCTAGGCAGAGGTTCTGCAGGCCTCTGGTGCTGCCTGGGCCCCTGGGGGCTGCTGCCGTGGACTTGGGTACCCCAGCCCTCTTGGGCTGCTCCTGCCCCTATAGAATGGGCAGGATATGGCTGCAGATCACCAGGGGCACCTGGGCTGGTGTGTGGACAGGGCTGATCTTACAGGCACCCCCAGCCGGGGAGGCTGCCTTTGGGACATAGGCGGAGAGGAGAGGCCCTTAGCACAGGCCCCAGGGGGAGATAACGGGAAGGAAGGCTGTGACCCAGGTTTGTTTGCTGTTAGGAGAACAGCATTTCCTGTTTGGACTAGGCTGCTGGATGTGTCAGTGAATCCACACCAGCAGGGCTATGTTTCCCAGACCCCGTGGCCTGCTTCAGGGTTGGGGTGGGGGCGGGCGGTGTCTGAGTCCATGTCCGCATGTGGCCCACACACTTGTGTGTGCATGTGTGCTGCCTCTCACCTCCTCAGCTCCCGATGGGAGTCTAAATCTGCGCTGATCTCTCTTTTCACCCAAAGAAGCCCCCCATGCAGGGCTGGACCAGAGGGTGGCAGTGTGGCCTGGTGGGTAAGCACCCAGGCCGGCCTCCATCACTCACCAGCCTTGAGCCCCACACCTGGGGATAATCTGGCGGCCTCCCAGGTGTGGGGGAAGAGGGCAGGCGACAACGAAAGTAAAATGCTTAGCGCAGCACCTGGCGCACAGTCAGCGCTCCGACCAGACCGGAAACTGCTGTCGTTACTGGCGGTTGTGGTCGAGTCTTGGCAGCGAGAAGATCAGGCCCCCGGGGAGGAGGCCCCTCTCCTCCCCATCTCAGCAAACGCTGAAACCTCAAATGACCAAACCCAGGTCCCCGCAGCATTTCCTGCCCTTCCTGCTCAGGGAGCAAAGAGGACCAGAAACTAGGCTGATGTGCACCAGGAGGGTGTGCTCGAAAGGGCGCCTCATACTCTGCCCCAGGACCACTGCCCAGAGACCCAAAGCTTAAAAACTGCCTTGTCTTTTGTTTGTTTAATTGAAGTAGGGTTGATTTACACTGTTGTGTTAGTTTCTGTTACACAGCAAAGTGACCCATTTATATATATACACGTTCAGTTTTTCGTATCATTTTCTATGATAGGTTATTACAAGATAGTAAATATAGTTCCCCTTGTTTATCTATTTTATATAAAGTAGTGTGTATCTGTTAATCCCAAATACCTAATTTATCCTTCCCTCACCTTTCCCCTTTGGTAACTGCAAGTTTGTTTTCTATGTCTGATTCTATTTCTGTTTTGGAAATAAGTTCATTTGTATCATTTTTAAGGTTCTACATATAAGTGGTATCATATGGTATTTGACTTTCTCTCTGACTTACTTCACTTAGATGATCTCCAGGTCCATCCATGTTGCTGCAAATGGCAATACGTCGTTCTTTTTACGGCTGAGTAACATTCCATTGCATATACAATGAGATATCACGGTATATATAGGTGTATATATATACCACATTTTCGTTATCCCCTCACCTGTTGAGGACCACTTAGGTTGCTTCCATGTCCTTAACTGCCTCGCTCTGGGACTTCCCTAGCAGTCTAGTTGTTAAGACTGTGCACTCTCAATGCAGGAGGCATGGATTCAACCCCTGTTGGTGAACTAAGATCTACACAACAAAGAGTAGAAAATACAGCATAACTAATAATATAAAAACACTACATCTCAGAAGGACATTTAAGGGCATGAAGAAATGCTCATGCTATCTTAAAGAGAAAGCAAAGCCAACACTTACAGTGATCTACAAATATGTACGAACATGTAAAGAAAAAAAAACCTGCCTTGTTTTTCCAGGTAAGGAAATGAGGCTCAGAGAGGAGAGGTGACTTGTCCCAGGTCACACAGTACCAAGTGGTTGCTCACTGACGTCTGGGCCAAAGGGGCACTGAGCCTGCATTAACTGCTGGACTGCACTGCCACGGGCTCTAGCTGTAGAGGTTATTTTTTTGGCTGCGCTGGGTCTTTCGTTGCTTTGTGCGGGCTTTCTCTAGTTGTGGCTCCGGCTTCTCATTGCGGTGGCTTCTCTTGTCAAGGAGCACGGGCTCTATGTTCTCGGGCTTCAGTAGTTGCAGCGCACGGGCTCCATGGTTGCGGTACATGAGCTCTAGAGCACGGACTCTCGTAGCTGTGGTGCACGGGCTTGGTTGCTCTGCGGCACGTGGAATCTTCCCAGAGCAGGGACTGAACCTGTGTGGCCTGAATTGGCAGGCAGATTCTTATTCACTGTGCCACCAGGGAACTCTGGGTTTTTAAAAAAATATGTATTTTCATTTATTTATTTGGCTGCATGGGGTCTTATTTGAGGCACACAAGATCTTCTAGCTGCAACATCCGGGCTCTAGTTCCCCAACCAGGTATCAGACCCGGGTCCCCTGCACTGGGAGCATGAAGTCTTAGCCACTGTTTCACCAGGGAAGCCCTCAGTTCAGTCACTCACTCATGTCTGACTCTTTGCAACCCTATGAACTGCAGCACACCAGGCCTCCCTGTCCATCACCAACTCCCAGAGCTTACTCAAATTCATGTCCATCGAGTCAGTGATGCCATCCAACCATCTCATCCTCTGTTGTCCCCTTCTCCTCCTGTCTTCAGTCTTTCCCAGCATCAGGGTCTTTTCAAGTGATTCGGTTCTCTTCATCAGGTGGCCAAAGTATTGGAGTTTCAGCTTCAGCATCAGTCCTTCCAATGAATATTCAGGACTGATTTCCTTCAGAATTGACTGGTTGGGTCTCCTTGCAATCCAAGGGACTCTCAAGAGTCTTCTCCAACACCACAGTTCAGAAGCATCCATTCTTCGGCGCTCAGCTTTCTTTATAATCCAACTCTCACATACATGACTACTGGAAAAACCATAGCCTTGACTAGATGGACCTTTGTTGGCAAAGTAATGTCTCTGCTTTTTAATATGCTGTCTATGTTGGTCATAGCTTTTCTTCCAAGTAGCAAGCATCTTTTAATTTCATGGCTGCAATCACCATCTGCAGTGATTTTGGAGCCCAAAAAAATAAAGTCTGTCACTGTTTCCACTGTTTCCCCATCTATTTGCCATGAAATGATGGGACCAGATGTCATGATCTTAGTTTTCTGAATGTTGAGTTTTAAGTCATAGCTATGCTGCTGCTGCTGCTGCTAAGTCGCTTCAGTCGTGTCCGACTCTGTGCGACCCCATAGACAGCAGCCCACCAGGCTCCCCCGTCCCTGGGATTCTCCAGGCTATAGTTTCAAATAAATACCCTGGACCAAGGGCCCCCAGCCTCTGATGTCACAATGTTGATAACAGCTTTTCCTTAGAGTATCCACTGCTGGAGAAATTCCACAGTGGCTCAGAGCTCCCACAAGTTTGGTGATAAAGGAACATGTATGCAGTCCATCTGGGCTTCCCTCGTGGCTCAGTGGTAAAGAACCCGTCTGCCAATGCAGAAGACTTGAGTTTGATCCGAGTTGGGAAGAGCCCCTGGAGTTGTTTTTTTGTTGTTTAGCTGTGTCCGACTCTTTGTGACCCCACAAAGCACACCAGGTTTCCCTGTCCTTCACTCTCTCCTGGAGGAGATGTCCATTGAATCAATGATGCCATCCAACCATCTCATGCTCTGTCGTCCCCTTCTCCTCCTGCCTTCAGTCTTTCCCAGCATCAAGGTCTTTTCCAATGAGTCGGTTCTTTGCATCAGGTGGCCAAAGTATTGGAGCTTCAGTTTCAGTATCAGTCCTTCCACTGAATATTCAGGGTTGATTTCCTTTAGGATTGACTGGTTTGATCTCCTTACTGTTCAAGGGACTGCCAAGAGTCTTCTCCAGCACCACAGTTTGAAAGCATCAATTATTTGGTGCTCAGCTTTCTTTATGGTCCAACTCTCACATCTGTACATAGTTACTGGAAAAACCTTTAACTTTAAGTGTATGGACCTTTTTCTCAAAGTGATGTCTATGCTTTTTAATGGGCTGTCTAGGTTTTTCATAGCTTATCTTCCAAGGAGCAAGTGTCTTTTAATTCCATGGCTGCAGTCACCATCTGCAGTGATTTTGGAGCCCAAGAAAGTAAAATCCATCACCGTTTCTATCGTTTCCCCATCTATTTGCCATGAAATGATGGCACCGGATCCCATGATCTTAGTTTTTTTAATGTTGAGTTTTAAACCAGGTTTTTTTTTCACTCTCTTCTTTTACCTTCATTAAGAGGCTCTTTAGTTCCTCTTCACTTTCTGCCACTGGGGTGGTGTCATCTACGTTATCTGAAGTTATTGATATTTCTCCCTCTGGAGTAGGAAATAGCAACCTGCTCCAGTATTCTTGCCTAGAGAATTCCATGGACAGAGGAGCATGGCAGGCTACAGTCCATGGGGTTGCCAAGATTAGGACATGACTGAGCGACTGAGCCCATGTGTTCATCACAGAGCATCTCAGACGCATTGCGAACAGGTGTGGCGGTGCTCCTCACTCGGTGGTCCTCCCGGGTCCCTCCCAGGACAGAAGCCACTGCCCAGTACTTTCCCTTCCTAATGAGCTGTGTGCCCTTCAAAGTGCTATCTGGGGTGTTCGGCTTTCAAAATATATATATATATATATATGTATGTATTTATTTGGCTGCACCAGATCTTCGATCTTTGTTGAGGCAGGCAAGATCTTTACTTGTGGCATGTGAACTCTTCGTTGAGGCATGTGGGATCTAGTTCCCTGACCAGAGGTTGAACCTGTCGGTCCCGGCAGAAGCGGGGAGGTCAGAGACTATTCTGGAGTTTGGGAAGGTTCTAGGTGCCCTCTGATGAAAGCTACGGCCCCTCCACATAAACACACACTCCTGTCACAGACACATACATCACACACACGCACACAGACATCACACATTTCACACACCCCACCACGCTTGCACACACATGTGTCATATACACATACCACCCTGGCATACACTTTGGAGGAATTCACAGCCCTCTGCCCAGAAGCCCATCCATACACCCCAGATGAAGTAACTCCACCCTAAGCCTGTCCTTCCAGTATCACAGATGGGGAGACCCAGGCCCCGACCAAATGCTGTCTGCACTCTTCCTTGATTGTGCTAAAGAGATGACACCCCCTCTGAAGTCAGGAGGCCTGGATCTGACCACTCATGGAGTGCTTTGGGTAGATAACATCTCCTCTTGGCCTCAGTTTCTCCATCTGTAAAACAGCAATAAAAGTGGACACTGACTTATAGGGTCAGCCCAGGTCTTCTTCTCCCAGGGGGGGCTACAAGTGCCTGGGCCTTCCTCTTTTTCTCTCTAAAATAGGGATGACTGTGCCCACCTCACCCACAGTGGTCTTAAGATTAAACTGAGAGAGAACGAGAAGCGCAGGTGAGGTGCCCCCACACACAGTGGAGCGCACCGCTTGGGCAGCTTTTGTTGCATAAGTGGACCGCCCCTCTTGCCTCGATGACTGGATCCCTCAAAAATATCCAGAGGGGATGAGGCCCCTGGCATCATTAGCCCAGGCTTGGTGGTTTTAGGTCCTGGCTGCGTCAGAGACCGTGGCTCGGCCTCAGTTTGCAACACGTGGTTGGGCACCTAGGAACTGGCACCCCGCCCCCAAAAGGGACAAGCAGCGCAGGGCACCAGGCTCAGGTGGGCACCTGGCGGGCTTCCTGGCGGGGTCGTCAGGCCCCCTGGGGCTCCTTCCGGGTTGGCAGCGGCGGCGCAAGGGGCGGGGGGCCGCGCGGAGGGGCCGGGCGAGGCCCGGAACGCGCGCCCCCGCCCCGCGCCCGCCTCCCGCCCGCCCTCCCGCCGCTGCGCTGGGAACCGGGATCCGCGCGTCCGGGGCGGCTGGCGGCGCGGGCGGGCGGGCGAGCGGGCACGCCAGGCTGGGGGCGATTGCGAGGGGCCGCGCGCGGAGGGCTCCGGGCGCAGCATGGGCGGCCCGCGGGCCTGGGCGCTGCTCTGCCTCGGGCTCCTGCTCCCAGGAGGGAGCGCCGCGTGGAGCGTCGGGGGAGCTCCGTTCTCTGCGCGCAGGTAAGGGCTGACCCCCACACCCTGCACCACCTCAGTGTCCTGCCAGCCCGGGGTTGGGGATCAGGACTCGGGGCACCCCCGCCCCCAACCTCCGTGCAAGCCCAGGATTGGGAAACGGACCCGGTTCCCCACCTCACTGCCAGCCCCGGTGGGGGCAGGGACCGTGGGCCTCATTAGCTGGCAGGAGCTCCGGGCCGTGCGGGGGTCCTCTGCTTCACGTATCCAGAGCCAGCAGCCCCCGACAGCGTTCTCCAGCCCCCACCACTTCAACTCCGGACCCCAGGGGAGGGGGAAGGGACACGACGGAGGAAACCCCAAGATTCCTCGTCCCCTCCGCAGGGCCCCCTCCCTGCACGTAGGAGAAGCCCAGATCACCCTCTAGCTGACACTTGGGGGACCCTCCCCCCTTTACTCTGCTCCTGGCTTTTTTTAGTATCCCAGCTATTTATTTCCCTCGAAGGAAGAAGACGGGTGGAGTTTCACAGACCTAGGGTCAGTGTCGGCCCCCAGGGACCTGGCATTTTAGACTGAGTGCTGTGGGAGTGCTCTGTCTTCCTGCCCGTCACTCAAGAGCAGGGAACATTCTATCTGGTGGTGTTTATGGAGCATCCCCTAGTACCAGCCAGGGGGCCCTTTACATGCAGTGTTAAGGATTGAATGAGTTAGGGAAGACTTGTCCCCATTTAGCAGATGAGCAAATCGAGGCCCTGGAGAATTGACAAAAATCTAGGCTCTCTGAGCACTGACAGAAGAACCGGGATTCAAATCTGTGTCTTTCTGGCCTTGGTGACACTGTTTGAACCTGCCCAGGCCCTGGTCCTGACTGTAGCCCCTGCCCCCGCTGCGGTCCCCTCTCAAGGGCCAGCCACTGCTGTTGTCTGAGGCAAACAATACAGAGTAGCCAGGCCTCTCCGGGCCTTTTCATCCCATTCAAAGGCCTGCCGGGCCCCCACCCCCTATGGCCTCAATTCTTTAATTCTTTTCAGAAATTCCGCTTTCCCAGTGGTCAGGGGCCAGCGTGTACCCACTGGGCTAGCAAGAGCAGGTGACGCAGGCAGGGCTGGAGGGCAGAGGTGGCTGTGATGTCAGAGGCCAGAGGTGCAGTTGTCTGAGACGGGGACTGATGCTGGCCGCTGTCACAGCCACCACCGCGCATGCTGACCTGGGCTGGCATTTCACCTGCACCTGTCCCCCTCCAGAACCTTTCCGACTGCCAGGAAGGCACACATTTGTATGGTCCTCATTTCATAGAAGACAAAGCTGAGGCTCAGAGAGGGGATATGACCTGCTAAGGGCAAGGACGTGAACCCCCAGGGTCCCAGGTGCCAGAATGACCAAGACTCTGACCTGGGAATACCCAGTGTCAAGCTCAGGATGACGGTTGAGAAGGGCGTAAGGCCTGCACTGCCCTTCGGCCAGTGCACTGCCTCCCAGCCTGGGCTCCTTTCCCCGCAGGGCTCCCCGTGCGGGAGCAGGACTGTGGCTGTGGGGCTGTCACCCAGTCATTGAAGGCTCAGAGTGGCCTGAGCATCACAAAAGCCCTGTAGGCAATGCTGTTGCTCCCATTCTATAGATGGAAAGACTGAGGCCAAGAGAAGAAACAGCACCTCAATCTAAGTCAGTCAGTTCCCAGATCCAGTGTTCCCTTCACCACGGCAGCTCTCTGGAAGAGGGAGCACGGGTGTCAGCTTGGGGAGCCGGGAAGGGTTTGCAGGTCATGGCCAGCAATCAGGGGCTCCAGCCTCAGACACAGCAAGGTCTCCTTCCCGCTCTGTCACCCACTCAGCGTGTGACCTTGGGCAGGTCTCTTCGTGGCTCCAGGGCTTAGTTCCCCTCTCAGTTTCCTCCCTCTTCCCCTCTCCCCTCCCCTCATCCCCTGCTCACGCAGGTTCTGAGGAGGGTCCCAACCTGCAACACCAACGTTAAGTGGGGGGGGGACCCTCGCTAGAGGAATCTGTGGTTCTGGGCTGCCAGGACCTCCCCTTGTGGCCCCAGCCCAACCTCGCTGGGCCTTGCTGGAGACGGCATGGGGATGTCGCGCCCATCACCCCTCCCTCCAGCCCCGCGCCCCAGGCGCCCCTTGGCAGCCGAGGGACCAGAGGCAGAAAAGAGGCTTTGTGCCTGGGGAGGGGGAGGCCCGGGACAGCATCCAAGGGGCCGCCCCCAGGCCCAAGAATGTGGCAAGACTTCGAGACCCCCGGAACCAGGGTGCCTGGGGCTGTGCAGAGCTGCCTGTGCTCGTCTTGCCCCTGTCCGCCCCCGCAGTCCCTGCTGGGGGGTCTTCCGCCCCTCCGAGGACCCTTCCAGCCTGTAATGACCCGTCTGTGTCTCAGCACTGTGGCTCTGGAGTTGATGCCATCACCGGCGTCCTGGCCCATCCTCCTCCCTTGCAGAGTACTGGCTTCCTCTGGGCAAATCCCAGAATCAAGGAGAGTGGAGAACTTTCTTCCCCATCCTCTCCCCGGGGAGCTCAGATCCCAATGCTGCACCCATAGGGGTGACCTGGGTAGGTGACTTCTCTCCGGGCCTCAGTTTCCCCTCTGTAAAATGTAGAGCCTAACAGTCACGATCTCAAAGTCAAGGCTTGGGGTGGGGGTCGACCCTGTACGGAAGGTGCAGTACTGGTGTCCCTCAGGGAAGCCCCTGGACCCCAGCCTCCTGGCGTGGGCCCCATGTCATGGTCCAGGAACAAGAACGACCAAAAAGCACGTCAGCACTGCGCTCGGGGCTTAGGGTGAGTCACCCGCTGCTGGAGGAGGTCCTGCTGTCCCCACGTGCAGATGGACAGAGCGAGGCCCAGAGCCGGCCAGGGCTCGTCTGAGGTCACCAGGTTAGGGAGCAGCAGGGCCAGGGTTGGAGCTTGGACTCCGGTGTGGGGTTCGGGCTCCGTCCACCCCACCCCCACCCATGGGTCTTCTTTCTTTCCTTTCCTTTTCATAACGGCCCTTGGCCCCCAGCCCGCTTGGCTGCCTCCTGCAATTAGCCCCTATCACTGTTCCGGATCACAGCCCTGGGCCCTGTGGAGACAAAGTCCCCTGGGCCCCTCGTGGCAGGGGGTGGAGGGCAGGTGGGCGGGGGGGGGCGGGGGGGGGGAGGGGGGGGGAAGCGGCCCTTTTAGGGGCAGCTGGTGCCAGGCCGAGCTGGTCTGGCCTGTTTTCTCTCCTCCCGGCAGCCTGTGGGGCTGCGGAGGTGCTGAGTGGGCAGGAGTGGCAGGCCCAGCAGAGGGGTGCTGTCTCCTCCCAGCCCCTGCCATCGCCCCGTCCCACAGGAGGTAACCCAGCCTCAGCGGCGGGGTCTCAGGCGGGTTCTCACCAAGCATGCCGGAAGGTGGGCGGGGGTTGGGAGGGCGAAGAAGCGCCCGAGGGCAGCAGGCTGGAGGCGGGGCTTCCAGGGGCCACGCCCACCTCTGGGAAACCCCCGGGTCCAGGCTCCCCTACCCAGGGCAACTGCCTGTCCTCAGTCATTCCGTCATTCAGCAAACCTCCCTGGGCGCCTTTAAAGCTGAGCCCCATCCTGGCTCGATCCCTGCCAGCACCCTCCCCTAGCACCTTCGTGGGGGAGAAAAAGCTCAAAGCTGCTGTGAGTGGCTGGGATGGTTTAGGGACACCCTGCAGATGCCCAGCTGTGCCTAGAGCCTCAGGAGGCTCAAAAGGTGATAGGAGTTTGCGGAAGCAGGGAGAGGGCTTTGCAGGCAGAGGGAATCTCGTCTGCAAGGATCGGGGGTGGGAAGAGGGCACTCATGGAGGGAGGGCAGGAAGGAGAAAGAGTGCCAGCTCAAGTGTGCGGGTCCCAGCGGTCAGGGTAATGGGCAGTGTGGGGGAATGTGGACTCCAGGCCAGTAACACCCCTGGAAAGTGGGCGGAGGGGCCAGGCTGGGACCCTGCTGAGGAGCTCCGGTTTTATCCTGGCCACAGCAGAGCTGGGTCTTCAAGGCCAGAGAGGGGTGGGAAAGTTTTTGGTGATCTCCCCCCATACAAGATAAAGGCCACGAGGGGCTGACCTTGAATGCCACCTGGTCTGACTGTCCTCTCCTGTCTAAAATCTCTGCTGGCCGGTCACCAGCTCGGTGTTCCCTACACAGGGGAATTGGACTGATGAGCAGTAAACCAGGGAACCAGACAGCAATTCACACAGGGGAGATTTCAACTAAGGAGGAAGAAAAAAATGGGCACCTCTGCCTAGGGGACACCAGCCGCAGGCTCTGCAGAGCTCCGGTGACGTCTGGATTGGAGTGGGCACCTCAGAGGCCCCCTTCTCTGGGTCGCCCACCTCTGTGCCTTTAGAGGACTGTTTCCTCCTCTGGGGTCGATTTCCAAGGGACTCAGAACAGTGAAGGGACGTCCCTAGAGTCCTATGGGGAGTTTGTCCGCTGGTTCCCTCCAGAGACTTCCTCCTCCAGGTGGGCCGGGTGGGGGTGGCAGGCGCAGGGCTAGGTTTCTGGGGCAGTGGCGGGACATTCCAGGTGCTCGCCGGCCCTCAGCCCTACTCAGGGTCACAGGCCTGGGGCTGGGAAAGGAATGACCGCTTCAGGTGACCCTCTCAGCTCAAGCCCCCACCCCTCCAGACTTTCCTTTGTGGCTTGGAGCCCGGGGTCAGCAGGTTCCCAGGCGGAGGCCTTCACAGAGCCACAGACCGTAGCCCAGGAGATGGGGAGGAGACCGGAGCCCAGGGCCCTGGGAGGGAGGCGGGGGGAGGGCTGAGCATCCATATCCCTGGGTTCAAATCCAGACCCTCCACGCACCAGCTCAGTAACATCAACAGTTTTCTCCCCTCACTGAGCCTCAGTTTGTTATTGTTCAGTCGCTCAGCCATGTCTGACTCTGCAATCCCATGGACTTCAGCATGCCAGGCTCCCCTGTCCTTCACTATCTCCTGGAGTTTGGTCAAATTCATGTCCATTGAGTTGGTGATGCCATCCAACCATCTCATCCTCTGTGGCCCCCTTCTCCTCCTGCCCTCAATCTTGCTTCAGTTTACCCCTCTATTAAACGAGGCGGGGGATGTTCAGGCTGTGGGAAGATGATGTAAATATATTTATTTTTTGCATATTTATTTATTTGACTCTGCTAGGTCTTAGTTGCTGCTAGGAAAGATTGAGGGCAGGAGGAGTAGGGGACGACAGAGGATGAGATGGTTGGATGGTATCACCGACTCGATGGACATGGGTTTGGGTGAACTCTGGGAGTTGGTGATGGACAGGGAGGCCTGGCGTGCTGCGGTTCATGGGGTCACAAAGAATCAGACACGACTGAGCAACTGAACTGACTGACTGAGGTCTTAGTTGCAGTGTGAGGGATCTTGTTGCCTGATCAGGGATGGGACCTGGGCCCCCTGCATTGGGAGCTTAGAGTCTTAGCCACTAAACCACTAGGAAAGTTGATGTAAATACCTTTGGTATACAGTCGGGGCTCAATATGTGCAGCTCAGGATAATTATTCGGTGGCATTTGAAGGAGCCAGTCCTCCACACTTGGGGTGGTGACCTTGCTCCCGGCTGTCACACAGAGGGGACCTGGGGATAAGTGAGGCAGGGCCTGTCTCCCACATGCCTCAGGGAGGGAGGGGGTGGATGTGACTCACCAGCTGAATTCAGCGTGACAGGGATACAGAGCGGAGAACCACCGCTCTGCTCAGATGGGGGCAGAGGTGGGCGAGGACTCGGGGAGAGGTGACAGCACAGCAGGTGGGAGGTGCCAGGAGAGAACCGGGGGGAGGGTGCTCCAGGAGCGGACCCAGCAAAGGCCTGGAGATGAGGGGCCCGCGGCAGGAGTGGGCGCAGGAAACGCCAAGGGCTGGGGGTCGAGACACCAGGGCCAGGTTTCCATTGTCTGACCCACCCCCGCCCCCACACAGGGCTCTGGAAGTCACTCCTCAACCGCAGCAGCAGGGAGACTCCCACCAGGGCCCAAGGGCTCGGAGGGCTCACGGGTCGCCCTGCCTGGAGTCTTGAGGCTCCCCGAGAGAGAGAGAGAGAGAGAGAGAGAGAGGGAGAGAGAGAGTGCATGCTGCGGGTGAGCCCTAGGCTTCCTGTCTGTTTCAGGAACTGGTGCTCCTATGTGGTGACCCGCACTGTCTCGTGCCACGTGCAGAATGGCACCTACCTGCAGAGGGTGCTGCAGAATTGCCCCTGGCCGATGAGCTGCCCTGGGAACAGGTGAGCGAGACCGTGTGGAGCAGGAGCTGCTGGCGTTCCTGCTGTGGTCGAAGAGCTGGGGCTGGGGGGAAGCCGGGGACCCCAAGGGTGGGTGGACAGAGGGCCCACTGCCCGTTTCCCGGCACCCCCCCTTTGGCTCTTGGGCCACCCTGGAGAGCTTCCAGGGGGAGGATTCCCCCATTCACCCGCACACCTTCACTCAGTGAGTGTTCACAGCTGGAGGACAGGCCAGCCCAGCTCACAAGGGCTTCCTGTCCAGTTATTTTCTTGATTCCCCACCCCTGGCCAGGGGCTGGGGACGGACTGGAAGGGCTGAGGCCCAGAATTCAAGAGGAGGGACGCTCCAGAGAGGCCTGGAAGTGGCAGAGGATCCCAGGACCCTGGGCTTGTCCTCACGGAGGGCGGGAGAGGGAGCGGGAGGCCCTGTCTGAGCCGGGTGACCCGGGCGCTCTTTCAGCTACAGGACAGTGGTGAGACCCACGTACAAGGTGATGTACAAGATGGTGACGGCCCGTGAGTGGAGGTGCTGCCCCGGGCACTCGGGGCCGAGCTGCGAGGAAGGTAGGACTGCCTGGGGCCAGACCAGGTGCCTCCCCTCAGGTGCGAGGGAGGAGCCGTAAACTGTCCTTCAGACGGTAGGCGCTGAGGGTCAGAGCAGCACGTGTATCAGGGGCTGCTGCATAGAGCTGCCGGTCAGTCGCACAGCCATGGTGGGTGTCTGCTGTCCCTCGGGTGTTGACGGGACCCAGTCAGGACCCCTGGAGGAATTTCCTGAGTGATGTGTGGCTCATAATCTGAAGTTACACATCCCAAGCCTTTCCTCCAAACTTGGGGACATTTCCACGGGAGGTGGTGACGACGCAGGGGAGGATCAGCAAGATGGGGATGGCTACACCCCATCCTGCAGGTTCAGAAACCAAGGCTCGGGATATGTGACGGGCACGCAGGTCCTCAGTGGTGGGGTTCTGCCTGGCTTCCCCCAGGCCCTCAGTGATGGGAGGACCCAGCGGGGCAACCTGGGGAGGAACGTGCCCCAGGCAGAGGCACACCCTTACCACACTCCCTTCCCTGCATGCAGCTCAGGGGGCTGGGTGGAACACCCAGCAGGGGTGCAGAGGAGGCAGCCTGCACCTCCCCAGAACTGGGAACTGGGGAGCGCCGTCTCCTCCAGGGGGCCTGCGTATGCTGAGCGGTCCAGACTGCATCCACCCTCATGGTCTGGCTGAACCCAGGGAGTGGAAGATTTGGGGGCCCCCAGAGTTGTGCTCCCAAGAATGGCCATAAGGAGGATGGACGGGCCCAGAGCCAGCCTGAGAACCAGGCCTGAAGGCCCCTTAATGGAAGGAGGCGCTGGGGCCCCCAGCAGCACGTTCACGTGTGTATCAGTCAAAAGACACATCCTGGTTCCAGAATCAAGGGACCATGATGCTACAGTCATAGGTGCTTCTGAGAGACTTATCCCCTTCACCTCCCTGGGGCCCGTGGCAGCCCCAGCTCACAGACGGGGTGATGGAGACCCAGAGAGGTGAAGTCACACGGAGAGGGGGCAGACTCCCCACAGAGCAGGGCAGGAGGGGCCTGGCAGTTTCCATGTTGGGTGGGAGAGCCCCCAACACAGTGGTGGTGATTCAGGCAGCCAGAGGGAGGGGCAACCCAGGACTGGTATGGAGAGGTGGTTACCCAGACAGGTGTGGGAGGGAGGGGAGCCAGGAACTGAGCCCTCCCCAACCTGCTGAGGGTGACCGGGGAAGGCAGAAGGGCCCGGGGCCAGGAGGGCATCCAGCCAGGAGGGGCTGCCGCCAAGGAGGCTGCAGAGATGCTGGTGGTGAGGAGAGGGCGAACCCGCAGGGTGTGGGGCCCCCCCCACCCCGGGTGCAGAGCGCCTGTGCTCAGGCAGGGCCTGCCCAGACACAGGTTACCCTGTCTTCGGCTCCCCTCCCAAGGGCGGACCCTCCCAGGTCTGTCGGGCCATCGCGGAGCAGTCGGGGCTGAAGGACAGGTGCGGAGCGCCCATGCTCAAGCGCCCATGTCCTCGAGTCCAGCTGCTGTAGGCCGTGCGTCCAGGACCCGGCTGAGGGCTGGGGCTCTGCGGAGGGTGAGCAGGGAGGGAGACGAGGCCTGGGGTGGGGTTGGCCCTGACACCTCCCTCTGTGGGACCTTGGAATTCCAGCCTGGGGATGAGGGCCTCCTGGGCCAGGCCCGCTTAGCCACACTCCAGCTGTGTGGCCTCGGGCTGGGGACTCCCTTGCGTTGTGCAAGTGGTTGTGCAAGGGCGTCAGGCCGGCCTGGGGAGGGGAGGCTGCACTCTAGGCGGCACTTGGGCCCACTTAGGGGTGGGGGGTGGGGGTGGCGCGCCTTCTCTGAAGGGCACCGAGCTGCCCTGTGCTCTTACCGGGCACTCTCCTACGCTGGGCCTCGGTGTCCTCACCTGTGAAATGGACAAAATCATGCAGTCTGCCTCTCGGGGATGTTGGAAGGACGTGAAGGTGATGCGGCAGCCCATGAGGGGGGCAGCGTGGGATACCCAATGGGACGGGAAGGGCCTCTCCCCACCCACAAGACCAGACCGAGTAAAGGGAGGCTTAGGCCTGCGTGATCTAGAAAACTGCTCTGGGGATGGGGGGGCGGGGTGGGGAAGCATGAGGACATTGCTGACCCGCAGCGGGCTCTGACCTTCCTGTGACAGCCAGCTTCAGGCTGGGCCCCCAGCTGTTTCCCCTGCTGACAACTGCCCCTGTGGTCTGTCCAGTGCTGTGACGTGACCTGAGGCCAAAGAGCTGCCTCACCAGGGGCAGCGGGGCCCAGAGTGAGTCAGAGGGAACAGAAACACCTATCACTCCAGAATCCAGCCTTGGATTGGCTGTGCTCTGCTGTGTGACCTTGGGCAAGTCACTTCACCCCTCTGGACCCCATCTCTACTTGGAAGTCACCCAGGATCGAGAGGTGCCCGTCTCGTATCTTATTGAGAGGGCCAGAGACTCACATCTCCACCATGCCTACTTAATAAATGTCTTCTTTTCCTCTTTGGCCCCCTGTGCTGGGGGATCTGCGCTGCCTCCCAGCTCTGAGACACCCCCCTTCTCAGTCAGCTGCTCGGCAAACAGGCCTCTAGTCTCTGATATTTGTGAGGCCGGCAGACTTCCTGGCTTTTAGCCCTAGGTTTCCCATCTTGATTGAGGATGGTCTCTTTGATCTTCTTGACAATGAGGAGGAAGGGGCTAGAACAGGCCCCTTTTTACAGATGGAGAAACTGAGGCTCAGAGATGGTGTGGGTATCACTTGTAGGTATTACACAGCAAGTAAGCATCATGGCCGGAATTCTCCCAAGGGCTCAGACCTGAGGTCTGCAGCGTGCCCCTGCCTCAGACCCTCCTGCAGTCACCATGACGACAGGAGGAAAGCTGCCACTGTCCCCTATGCCGGGCACCAAGGCTGGCCCTCATCTGCATCGTGTCCTCTTGTCGGGGTGCCAGAGGTCCAGATGTGGAAACTGAGGCTGGGAGAGTGGTCAGAGCAAGATTTAAAGCCCTCAGTCCCACCGGAGCTGGGTCTTTCCTCTGCAGGGATGCTGGCTGGGGGCTTCACTTGGTGTGTTCAGACACCCGGGAGTGAGGCAGCCAGCCTCAGCCCCTCCCAGACAGACAGACAGAGCATCCAGGCTCCTCACCTGCCCCGCCCTGTGGGCTCCCCCAGAGCCTCCACTGGCCCCCTGGCTGTCTGCTCCTGTCCCCCACACCTGCCCCTTCCCTGTCCGTGGACCCCCGCAGCCCTTGTCTTCCACGGTTGGGGAACAGCAAGGGAAGAAGTTCGCTCAAGGTCACGTGGTAGGAAAGCGCCCTCTGGGCCGCTTGGCCTCTGCCTGCCCAGGGCTGGGCCCTTGCCGAGCACAGCTTTCACGCTCTGACCAGCTGCGGGGTGCAGAGTGGAGCCTGTGTCTTACTCCGCAGATTCGGAATCCTGCATGTTAAACGCTGTTGGAATTTTCCCGGATCTGCCGTCCACTCCACTCCTGCCCATCCATTCCACTCCCATCTGGGGGGCTCGAAGGCCCCCACCTCCAACTCCCGCGGTCACATCCACCCCCCGTCAGGAGGCTCCCCCCTCCGCCCTCCCAGCTGCCTCAGCCAGGTGCCCCAGCCTCGCCCTCCCTCCTTTTCATCCCAGGGCCCACTGTGGCCT
This sequence comes from Bos indicus x Bos taurus, assembly GCF_003369695.1. Classification (NCBI taxonomy): domain Eukaryota; kingdom Metazoa; phylum Chordata; class Mammalia; order Artiodactyla; family Bovidae; genus Bos; species Bos indicus x Bos taurus. Next base: position 4,421,602 of record NC_040092.1, on the reverse strand, counting down.
TCCTCCACCCCAGAGCCTGGGCAGTGGCTGTCCTCTCTGCCTGTGACCTCCTTGGTGCTCCCGCCTGGCTCTGTTAGTCCCCACCCTTCCATCACTAATCCTGTCTCTCCAGTTCCCAGCATAAGTCTGGCGTTAAGTGGATGCACGGGAAGTGAGTGGGGACCTCGTGTTCCCCCAGGGGGGCCCAGGACTGACACAGACCAGGGCCTCCCAGAGGGTTCTTGGAGCTCCCAGCCCCAGCCCTGACCCTGGACCCTGACTCAGGCCAATAGTAGCAAATATTTACATTTGCAGAGTAAATTCCCAGGAGGGGAGCTGGGCTGGGCAGGGGAGGTCTGTGGTCACTGAACCCAGCAGACCTGGGGGGAGGGTTCTGGAGGAAGAAGCCCCTCGGACAGAAAGTCAGAGGTGGAGCTCAGGGACACCCCCTACTTCTCATACCATCCCCGCTGAGGGGGAATTTAAACTGGGTGCCTTGCCCCCTTCTCCCTCCTGCTGTGTGGACAGGCAGCCTCTGCTCCCTGGGCCACAGTGTTCTCATGAGGAACCGTTGAGACCGAGCACAAGACACTGGGCAGTGGAGGGGCGGCTGCTGGGGGGCCACAAGGCTAGAAACTGCAGATGGCGCGGGCCCTGTGGAGGTCAGGGTGGAGTGACGAGAGCTTCGGCAGAGTGGGCTTTAGTGGGTTCTCTAGTCTGTCCAGGAAGACTTTCTGGAGGAGGAGACATGGGAGCAGCAGCTGTGGGAATGAGGAGGCTGTGTGTGTGTGTGTGTGTGTGCGCGCGCGCGCAGGGCTGGCCAGCATCTCCCAGGTGGCGGATGTGGTCTCAGGGAAGTGGTCCAGTCAGGGTCCCATAGTGGAGCCAGAGCGTGTGGTCCTGAAACTAGCCTGGAGCTCTTTGGAGGGCAAGATTGGGGCTGGGGAGGGGCCCTTCAGGATGGACCACCGGGCTAGGGTGAGGGGGTTCTCAAGCCACTGGGGCCCGCTTCAGGGGTCCTGACTCAACACCAGTGGGAGGGATGTGACATTTCTGTCCTAGAGGAGACCTTTCCAGCCTGAGGCTTTTTCCCTACTGGAATTTTGTGTGGTATAGGGCCATTTGGGCTTCCCTGGTGGCTCAGTGGTAATGATGATTGCCTGCTGATGCAGGAGACTCAGGTTCAATCCCTGGGTCAGGAAGATCCCTTGGAGAAAGAAATGTATTCCTTCTCCAGTATTTTACCCTGGAGAATTCCACGGACAGAAGAGCCTGGCGGGCTACAGTCCATGGGGTCGCAAAGAGTCAGACAGGACATAGCAGCTAAACAATAGCACCATTTACAACCTGGCTCAACTCTTAAAGTATTTCTGTCCATTTATTAGAATTTGGGGGAGTTTAGGGGATCATCTTTTGTGAATCTTGAAACCAGAGCCAGTATCTTCTGGTGTTTTTGACAGTTTTTGTTGTTTATTTAAACTTTCTTTCTTTTTTTAAAATTTTAGCTCACAGTTTCTTTGAGCCAATTATGTCTCCACTGATGGTCAGGCCATGTTTTCATTAGTTTTTCTAGTTCTCTCTGACTCCTGGTGAAATGGCCCAAAGCAAGTAGATTGAAAAAGAATTTCCAGCCACACGTTTCTAGATTAATAACTCAAGGACACCCTAGCATGATGTTAGAACACTTATGTTCATTTTCAAGACAGTTGTGTCTGCCGTCCACAGTATTTTGCCTTTTGCTTGCTTGCTTTACGTTCATTTTCAGCCAGTGACTCATGCATTCCTCCGTAAGAGGTTTGGTGAAGCTTCTGAGGCCCTACTGCGTGCTGGGTACTTTCCCCGGCCACACGCAAGACGGATGAGGTCCTTGCCTGGTGGGGCTCCCATTCTAGCCTGGGGGTGGGGGAGCAGGAGATCAGACTGGGAGCTGGCAAGCAGATGACATTTTTGAGGTGGAAAGTGCCGTGGAAAAAAGGGAAGACGATAGCAGGGTGGTGGGGAGGGCGGGCAGGGCAGATGCTCTGCCAAACTTCATCCCAGAGAAAACCCACACTTCCTTGGGGTCGGGGGGATGGCCGGTTCTTTGGTTGACATCCTGCAAAGAGTCAGCCAGTGGCCTTTTACAGCTTCACCTGGGAGCAAAGAGGATGAGGAGGGCTTAACCGAGGCCGTTCTTCTCAGGAGCCAGCCTCCTTGATGGGCACTGGGCCTCCCGCCTCTGCCCACCTGGACTCATGGTGCCGGGTGGCCCAGGAAAAAGGAGGCCAGGTCCTGGAATCAGACTAACCCAGCTTCCAGTCCAGGCTTCAGCCCTCAGCCGGGCAATCAGTCACTTCCACCTCTGCCTTGCTGCCCCGCAGAGGGAGAGATTCATATTCGCTCATCCATTTATCGGAGCCTGGGGGGCAGAGGAGTGGTAACACCAAGCTGCCCTGTGCCTCAGTTTTCCCACATGTAAAGCGGAGGGGATACTGGTGTCCACTCACAGGGCTTCATGAGGACAACGAGTTAAGACTGTCTTTGAGAAGCGCTCAGGGTGTGCCGGGCCCAGCTTAAGTGCTGAACAAGCATTAGCTGCTATTATTCCCTACCTTGTAGGATCCAGCTGGGCTATGTGAAGCTCTTAGCCCTGGGCGTGGCTCACAGTGGCGTACCCGCCTTAATTCCCCACAAGCCCCCAAGCCCTGCCCCAGCTGTGGGCTGCCAACCCACTGTCCTCCATCCCAGGTGAGATTTACCCCCTGCGAGGGGGCACATCGCAGGCCCCGGGGAGGGTACATGGGGGATTCGGGCCCAGCCTGAACGAGGGCCCCATGGTGGGACCCAGAGAGGGCCTGGCAGCCTCCCCGCTGGGGGATGGCCAGGGGGACCCGTCTGGTTTGAATTCCCGGCGCCTCTCGCTCGCTGCACCAACCCGCAGCCTGGCTCTGAGCTGCCAGGCCCGTGCCTTATTTGGGTCTCGCTCCCCCCAGGCGACACTGTGTGGCCTTAAAAGGCAGGCCCGGGGGTAGCGGGGAGAGGGGGCAGTTGCCACGGCTGACTCCAAAGCCCCTCCAGCTGCGCCCTGCTCCCCTGGCTTGGCCAGCCCAACCCTCCAGCTGTGGAGAAAACCAGGCCCCCAAAGCCAGATCAGCCCGAATGGGCTGCTCCTCACAGGGGTGGGCTCCTGGAATGGGCCCCCCCGTACCCTCCCAGGCAGCCAGCTGCCCTCTGGTTTTCATTTAAAACCAGAGCTGGATCCACTTTGGTGTCTTCTTACCAAGTGGGGCAGGGAGAGGGCGGATGGTGACGTTGCTGTGTTTATTTACTGCCTACTGCATGCCAGGCCCCTGCGTGTGCTCAGTGGGCCCTTTGCACGCATGGCTGGCCTCAGGCCTTGTGCCAGTCCAGGAGGTGTACAGAGGGCTTCATGACCCCATTTTACAGATGGGAACATTGGCAGGTCCAGGGAGGACCAGCCACACAGGCCCGAGAGCGGCAGGGCTGGGAGCCGACCTCGAGTCTCTTGGCTCAAGCTCTGAGCCCAGGCAGCTTGCTGGGCTTGTTGGAGAAGCGCCCGGCCTTCCCCTCACCCATCACCAGCCCCTCCCCAGCCCCATCAGGTTGACAGCCTTGTCGCAGCTCGGCCCACCTCACGCTGTGTGACTCTGGTCCCACCTCTCTGGGCCTCTGTCTTGCTCTGCACCAAGGGGAATAGGGATCCCCGCTGTGGCAACAGTAGTCGGGGGGAACAGAGCAAAACATCATGGCCAGCAGGGCCTCACCCTCGCTGTCCTCAGTTACAGGCTCCCCTGGCTTCGTGGAGCCCGGGTGGTCGGGCAGCGCCACGCGGCGGATGGCACTTCGGCCCACAGGCTTCTCAGGTGGGTCCCGGGGCAGCTGCTTGGGGTCCCCCTGGGCCAGGGGAGGCTGGAGGGGCTGGTGGTGACTGTCCTAAAAGCCAGCTGGGCCCAGAAGTGGAGGGTCAGAGACAGCACCCTGCCCCCGTCCACCACAGGCTGGAAATAAAACTGGGGGTGGGGTAAGGAAGGGCTCCCCCAGGGGAGTCTGCCCTGGGCCCAGGCACCTGAGACCCAGGAGCCCGAGAGTCTTGCAGACAGGGGTCCAAGCCCCCAGTTTCCTTTTTTTCATTGAAAGAACATTTGAGCAACTGCAGGGTGCGAGGCACCATGCCAGGAGCTTTCCATGGTCACCTTGTATAAACCTCCCCCTGGGACAGCATCACCGTCGCTGAGGGGTCAGAGAGGGGATGTGCCCTGCCCAGGACCCCACGGCCAGGGCGGGGCAGCGCTGGGCTTCAACCTCAGGCTTTGTGCTTGGGGAGACCCCGGGTCCCTTTGCTCTGAGCTCAGTGTCCCCAGCTGTGCACAGGGGTGACACTTGTCCTCACACGCGGGATCGTGGTGAAGACCAGAGAGACGTGCGTGTAGCGTGCTCGGCTGCTGCCAACACTGCTGTGAATAACGGTGGGGTATTGCTGAAGAGGCCGGGGAGCTGGATGGTGGTTCTGGGGGAAGGCTCAGAGGGTGGCATGGGAGTCCAGCCCAGTCTGGACTATGTGGGGTCCCCAAAGCCAGCACGCCACGGCCAGCCTCACCCGGATGGGGAGCAGCAGGCATTTCCCTCCCCACTCCACCCCGTTTTGGATGAGGAGTCCAGTCCCTGGTTCTTCCCTGAGAGAAACAGTCCCCTTGGAGGCTTGGGAGCCAAAGGACACCCGCAGGGCATGGTCCACCCCGGACAGGCTGTGACTCCGTAGCCCTGTCCCTGCCCCGAGCTGTCTTATGGATTGGGGTCATCAGTTATCTGTCCCCTCCCTCCATCCTGCCCCCAGGAACCTGGGAGCCCCAACCCAGCCTGCTTCCTCTCCACAGGTTGTCTCAACTGCAGCAAAGTGTCGGAGCTGACGGAGCGGCTGAAGGTGCTGGAGGCCAAGGTGGGTGAGCACCTTGCCTGCCAGGCAGGCACCACCCTGCCCCCAGTGCCCGCCCTGGGAAGCCTGTTCAGACAGCCTGGTTGCTCTCTCTTCAGGAGGCCCGTGAAGCTCTCCCAGCCCCAGCCCCTCCCAGAGACTCCTAGATGCCCCCCAGAGCTTGTAAATGTCCCTCTCTCTTTTTTGCCAATGTAATTGCCCCAACACCTTCATCCTTTACCCCTCACCCTCACCACAATGCTATCTTCCCATTCCAAAAAGCAAAAACATGTGCTGCATGTCTCAAATTATCTCAAGATAAAAGGTTTTAACAATTAAAAAGTAAGACATCCTAAATTTAGAAACATGAAAAACTCAGAACCACGATAAACCTGCCAGAGAACCATCGGCCTCGGTCGCCTGTGCCCCCCAAAGAGAGCGACTGCCAACATCGAAGCATCTTTTCTTCCAGGTTTTCTAAAGACATGTAGAGACTTTTAAACTTCGTCTGAATATCCATTGCCTCCTCCCGGAATTTTTCTTGAGATTAGATTCGAAGATGTTCACCCAAGTGTTAACTATTCAGAGGGAGACAAAAGCGGTGGCTGCAGCCTGAGCAGACAGGGCTCAGTGGGGTGTTAGGCGGCCACGGACAGTGCCTACACTTTCTAACATGGAGAGATGCCCCTGATGCATTAATATCAGGTGGAAAGCCCAAGTTTCTAAACAACATGGGTTAGAACCCCTGTTCTGAGGTATGAGCACCCCAGGAACCTCACGCTGCTCCCCAAGCTCGCTCCCAGGGAACGCTGGCCTAAGGGGCAGCTCAGCTCAGTTCCAGGTTAGCCTCCCTCGGGTAGGCGCACACGGCCCCGCGTGTCCTGGTCAGCAGGCATCCTGGCCTTTCTTAACCCCCAGTTAGTGGCTCAGGGGACCCTGTTGACCTTTCAGGCTCTCCCCCGCACTGAGTCCAAAAGTGGGTCTTTGTTTGTTTCTGTTTTTTACTTTCTGGTCACACCAAGAAGCATGTAGGATCTTAGCTCCCCGACCAGGGGTGGAACCCACACCCCCTGCAGGGGAAGCACAGTCTTAACCACTGGGCCTCCAGGGAAGTCCCCCAAAGTGGTTTTGTACACACCTTGGCATTTCTGTTTCATGTTGGACCCTCCCAAATTTCCCTTCAAATTTAGTAAAAATCCTTCCAACCTGTGGTGTTTTAAGAGACCAAGAGAAGTGTCATGTTATATATGCATGTAAATCTATATACATACTCACATGCAGGTAAGCACAGGAAAAAACCGCACGGCCTAGCAAACCCGGGGACAGTCTCAGAATCCAACGTGGGTGGCTGTGGTAGTGTGTGATGACTCTCGTACAATGAATGTGATGAACTGTGCAGCTGGAAAACCACAGGCACTTCTGATGAAGTTCTGGGCCCCTGTGAGCCTGGTCTCCACTCCAGGCGGGGTTCTGCTGGCCGCCTGGCCTCCCAGCCCCGCCTCCACGGGGCGAGCTAGCCTGTCCCGGGTGAGACGCTGGTACCCACCCCATTGTCCTCTTCCTCCACAGGTGGCGGTGCTGACTGTCACCGAGCGGGCAGTGCCCCCGACCCCAGGTGCCCCTGAGGACCCCGCCCCGCTCTGGGGTTCCCCAGCTGTCCAGGGCAGTCCCGGGGATGGAGGCCTCCGAGGTGAGTGGGTCAGTGGGGAACACGGTCCCGTGTGGGAATGAGCTGGGGGGAGCAAGATTCCAGCCCGCGCTGCTGCTGGCTCCCAGCCGGACCTCCACGCGGGCCTCAGTCTTCCCAGCTCGCCAGTGGGTCCCTAGGGGCCCCTGAGCACTGGCGTCCAGGGAGGCCCGGCAGCTGCTGGAGCTGGGGCAGAAACTCTGGGTAACACTGACCCCCGCCTAACCGCCCCCCCCCCCACCCCAGGGCTGCCGGGAACCAGAGAAAACCAGAGGCCCCCTCTGCTACCTCGAGATGGTAGGTGCTGGTGTGGGCAGGGCCGGGGCGGGGCCGAGCAAGGCCGGAGCTGTCCAGCTGATGCGCTTTCTCCCCCCAGATCGAGTGGGTGCCCGGGGGCTTCCTGGACCCGCTGGCCCCAAGGGAGACCCTGGCAGCCGGGGCCCGATGGGGATGAGAGGCCCACCAGGTGAGTGCATACAGCACTGCCCCTTCCAGCAGCGCCCCCTCACAGGAGGGCCTGGACTGGAGCCCGCTTCCCGAACCTGATGTAGCGGAGGTGGCCTGGGCCCCTTCTGCCCACCCATCTCCGTATGTAAGAGGACTTACACCCTCTCCAGCAGTGACCCCTGCCTCACGCCTGGGCCCCCTGCAACCTACTTTTGCATTCACTGGGCCTATCTCCCTGCTCTCGTATTCCAAGCTTGAAGCTGGTCTCGTGGGGGTGGGTCGGACCAGACCCTGCCCTCCTGGGGCTCCCAGGCAAGGGAGGCCAGGGAGGGTGGGCCTGGGCAGAGGAGGACCAGCAGGGCCCCCCTCCACGTGACCAGGGTTCTTGTGGGGGCCATGGCTGGTATGGGAGCCCCAGGGAAGGAAGCCCAGACCCTCATGGGTGGGGTGGGAGATGGGAAGGGCTTCCCAGTGGGAGCGACACCTTAGGTGAGGCCTAGGATGACCTGAAATGCACGCCAGGCAGCCCAAAGGGAGGACCAAGAGAGGGAGCAGCTCCTGCAAAAGCCTGGAAGAGAGAGGACATTCTGGAAATCAGCATCTGCTCAGCACCTACTGTGAACCAAGTGTCCACTGTCCTCATGGCAGCCGGGGAGTCAGAGACAGGAGCTGCCCTGCTTGTGGCCCCTGGCACCCTCTGTACCCACTGTCCTCGGAGGCCCCCTCCCGCCCTCTTGCAGCCGTCCCGAGCCTCCCTGCCTCCAGCACACCCACCAAACCCTGGTTCCATTGCAGGTCTGCAAGGCCCCCCAGGGAGCCCCGGCCAGGCCGGAGCTGTGGGCATCCCCGGAGAGAGGGGACCTCCCGGGCCCCCGGGCCCTCCTGGCCCCCCTGGGCCCCCAGCCCCTGTTGGACCACCCTACGCCCGGATCTCTCAGCATGGTGAGTCGCTCGGGGTCACAGCGGGTCTAGCTGGCGGTGGGGTGAGGCTGGCATGACCATCTGCTAGGCACCTTCTATATACCAGGCTTGCCCTTGGGCCACTCCTCCAATGGACACCATTGTCACTGAGGAGGAAGACCAAAGGCCAGAGCGGGGAGATCACACAGCCAGGGCCCGAGAGGCTGGCTTCAGATCCCTGCAGCCTCCACAGCCTGTGCTGGGAACCACCGGCGTCAGGCCCTCCCACCAAGCCTCGGAGCTGGCCAGGATCCATCCCGCAGAGCTCCGGGAAGCTCAAGGCCTGGCAGCAGGACGTGAGCCCTGAACTCCCAAGGCCACAGTCCTGCCCCAGTGCTCAGAGAGGCCCGGCCCCCTCCGCCCAGCTGGGCCCTGCCGTGCCTCCTTCTCCTTCGAAGCCTGACCGGCATGCCTGCTGCTGGGGTCGGCATTTAGAGTGCCAGGTTCAACCCCATCTGCGTCATACCTTTGCTGCAAGACCGTTCATTCGTTCGCCCCCTCTGAGCCCCGGTTTCCTCATCTGTACCGTGAGGACAGCGATGGTGCTGGTGTCCCAGGGTTCTATGACAACCATGCATGGAAGCTGGATACAAAGCCGGCGTCAAAGATGGTAGCTTTCTCGACTTTCCTGGAGGCCCAGGTGGCTGAGACTCTGCACCCCCAGAGTGCAGAGGCCCAGCTTCAATCCCTGGTCAGCTAGACTCCACCTGCCAGAACTAAGAGCTCTCACATGGCAACAAAGACCCAGTGCAGCCAAGTAATATTTTTTTTTTAATGGTAGCTTTCGTTATTGTTCCCATCAGACCTGTAACAGTCTAGGTTCAGCGAGGTAGAGTCTTGCTGGATGTCACCAGCTAGACTGTGGCTGAGTTAGAACCCAGGTCTCCCTGCAGCCTGGTCTGGTGTAACCCACGCTTCCCCCACCACCCGCCTTGGCACAGGTGCCCAGTGGCCCCAGCCACAACTACGGGCTGTCATACAGGGGACACAGCAGTCAAAGCTGGCTTGGCAGAAGAGACAGGTTGAAACTGTCTGCCTCATACTGCCCCATGCAGCTCCGTCCTGCTTTCTCATCATCCTTTCTCCCCCAGGGGACCCGATTCTGTCCAACACCTTCACTGAGACCAGCAGCCACTGGCCCCAGGGACCGGCTGGGCCCCCAGGCCCCCCAGGCCCCATGGGTAAGTTGAGTCCAAGCCTGGGGTAAGGGGCAGGGTTGAGGGCCGGCAGGGCTGGCCGTGCAGAGGGAGCTGAGGGTGGAACTTCCTGGCGCTGTACTATTTCGAACCTGAGGACGTGCCATCTGATTCCAGGTCCTCCTGGACTTCCTGGTCCCATGGGGATTCCTGGGAGTCCTGGACATATGGTGAGCATTTCGCCAAATTCTCCACTCATCTGTCTGTCCCATGACCCATGACCCAACCCACCCATTCACTCACTTATCCACCCACCCACTCAACCATCCATCCGTCTGCCATCCATTCGTCTATCCTTCATTCATTCATTCAAGCATCTATGGAGCACTTAATGTGCAAACTACTTTCCATGAATCTTATTCAGTCCACATGGCAAGGAACAAGTGTTGTTATCGCCCAAGGACGAGAAAGAAGGTGGAGATTCTTGCCCTAGGGCTGTGGCCAGCACATGGCAGCTTCCAGATCAAAGTGGGGACTGCCTGTCTCCACCGTAGCTCTGAACACTGAGCTGTGTCAACTTCCCACTCTGGGCAGACCATTGGCTGTGTGGTGAAGGGCCCAGAGGCCCAGGCCAAGCTGGGCACCCTCCCCTGCCCCTCTTCACCCCAAGTTGCTGCCCACTCTGCCCTGCCCTGGCACAAGGCTGAGGCCCTGTCTTGTTGCTCAGGGACCCCCAGGCCCCATTGGACCCAAAGGAATCTCCGGCCACCCTGGAGAGAAGGGCGAGAGAGTGAGTATTGAGGCAGCCTGGGTGGAGGATTCTGGGGGTCCTGGGAGCCCCGGATCAGACCCTCTGACAGCTCACTCCATTCCTCTCCTCCCTCCTGCAGGGAATGCGAGGGGAGCCCGGCCCCCAAGGCTCCATGGGGCAGCGGGTAAGTGACGCTGGTCACCCAGCAGCATGCCTCCAGGTGCCCACAGGCCCAGACCCCTGCCATGGCTCCATCCCCTGGGGGCCGAGCCCCCGACCCTCCCGGGCTGGTCCAGGGTGAGCTCCAGCTCCATTCTTGCCCCCATCTCAGGGTCCCATCAGCCCCTTAGGACCAGGCTACCTCCATCTCCCTTGCTCTGGCTCTGTGTCTCTGGACCTCTTTCTCTGTCTTCCCTTTGTGTCTCCTTTTCTCTGACTCTATTTCTCTCTTTTTCTCTCTCTCCACCTCTGGTCGTGGATTTGTCTGTTTGTCCCTTTAGTTTATCTTCCCTAGTGGCACAGGTGGTAAAGCGTCTGCCTGCACTGCAGGAGACCCGAGTTCGATCCCTGGGTTGGAAAGATCCCCTGGAGAAGGAAATGGCAACCCACTCCAGTATTCTTGCCTGGAGAATCCCATGGACGGAGGAGCCTGGCAGGCTACAGTCCATGGGGTCGCAAAGAGTCGGACACAACTGAACAACTTCACTCTCTTTAATCTGGTCAATTTATGCTTCCTGTTTTTTTTTTTTTTTTTTAATTTATTTATTTGGTGGTGCCTGGACTTAGTTGTGGCACGTGGGATCTAGTCCCCTGCCTGGGATCGAACCCAGGCCCTCTGCACTGGGGGCATGGAGTCTTAGCCACTGGACCACCAGGGAAGTGCTTGCTTCATGTATTCTGAAGCTTTGTTATTAGATGCATACACAGTCAAGATTTTAATGTCTTCTTGGTCCTTTTATCTTTATGAAATGAATATCTTTCTCCCTGATAATACTTCTTGTCTTGAATTCTAGTTTGTTTGGTATTAAAATAGCCACTCAAGCTTTTTTTTATGCCTAGTGTTTGCATGGTGTATGTTTTCCAATCCTTTTACTTTCAACCTATTTGTGTCCTATTTAAAGTACATCTTGTAAAAAAGACATATACTTGGGTCCTTCTTTTTGAAAGAGTCGACTATTGAGTTCATTACATTTAATGATATGTATCCCTACTGATATGCCGGAGACCTGGGTTCAATCCCTGGGTTGGGAAGATCCCCTGGAGGAGGGCATGGCAGCCCACTCCAGTACTCTTGCCTGGAGAATCCCCATGGACGGAGGAGCCTGGTGGGCTACAGTCCACGGGGTCACAAAGAGTCGGACACGACTCAGCGGCTGAGCACACATCTCATCACTACTAATACGGTTTGGTTTAAGTCAACCATCTTGCTGTTGGAGTTCTGTTTACTTCAATCTCCTCTTGACTTCATTTTTTTCCTCTTCTTCTCCTGTCTTCTTTTGGATTGAGAATTCTTTACAATTCTGTGTTATCTCCACTAATGATATTTTTTGTTATACCTCTTTGTGTTATTCTTCTGTGGCTGCTCTAAGGATAACAAGACGTGCCCTTGACTTAGCACCATTTACTTGAATTGTTATACCTTTTCGTGTATAAGGAAGACCATCACAAACATATAATTCACCCCCCTCTGTCCTCATGCTGTTGCCGTCACGAATTTTACTTCTGTATTTGTTTTAAACCCTCAATTCACTGTCGTTATTGCTTTACACAACCAGTTGACTTTTAAAGAAGTTTGAAAAAAAAGTCTTTTACATCTAATGACGTGTTTGTCATCTCTGATACTCTCCATACCTTCCTTTAGCTTCGGATTTTCATACGGTATTGTCTCTCTTCAGCCTAAAGAACGTCCCTTAGCCTTTCTCGTAATGTGTGTCTGCTGCCAACAAAGCCTCAGTGCTTTTGTTTATCTAAAACTGTCTCTATTGAACCTTAATTTTTGAAAGTTATTTTCACTGGCTATAAAATGATAGGTTGGCAGTTTCCTCCCCCTCTAGTTCTGTAAAGATATTGTTCCGTGGTCTTCTGTTTTACGTAGACAATTATAATTTCTCATGAGAAACTGGCTGTTGTTCTTACTGTTTTTCCCCAGTGCATAATATGTCTTTTTTTTTTTTTTTCCTTTGGCATTTAAGATTTTTCTCTTCACCCTCGGTTTTCATCAGATCAATCATGGTGTGGTTGGGTGTGATTTTTTGTGTGTTTACTCTGCTTTGGGTTGGCTGAAATTCCTGGGTCTGTAAGGTTTCTGGGTCTTGCTTTTGTTGGTTGTTTTGTTTAGTGAATACAATTCTTTTTTACAGCATTTTTTGAGTTCACAGCGAAATAGAGTGGAAAGTACAGAGCGTTCCCATATTCTCCCTGTCCCCACATGTGGAGAGCCTCCCCCACCACCGACATCTCACATCAGCTGATGCAGTTGATGAACCCAGGTTGTCATGTCGTTATCCCCCAAAGCCCATAGTTTACGTTAGGGCTCATTCTTGGTGTTGTACAGTCTACAGATGCTGTTAGATGTATCGTGATGTGCACACACCGTAGTACTGTCATGTAGAATATTCCACTGCCCTTAAAATCCTCTGTGCTTTGCCTATTTATCCCTCCCTCCCCTGTAACACCTGGAAACCACTAATCTTTTAACCGTCTCGTATATTTTTTCTTTTTCTAAAATGTTATATAGCTGGAATCATGCAGTATGTAACCTTTTCAGATTGGCCTCTTTCACTTAGTAATACACATTACAGGTTCTAGCTTGTCTTTTCATGGATTGATATCTCTTTTTAATTCTTTTGATCTGAATAATATCACATTGTATGTGCGACAATTCATTTATCCATTCACCTACTGAAGGACATCTTGGTTGCTTCCAAGTTTTGGCAATAGTGAATAAAGCTGCTGTAAACATCTAAGTGTGGAGAAGGCAATGGCACCCCACTCCAGTACTCTTGCCTGGAAAATCCCATGGACGGAGGAGCCTGGTAGGCTGCAGTCCAGGGGATTGCTAAGAGTCGGACACGACTGAGCGACTTCCCTTTCACTTTTCACCTTCATGCATTGGAGAAGGCAATGGCAACCCACTCCAGTGTTCTTGCCTGGAGAATCCCAGGGACAGGGGAGCCTGGTGGGCTGCTGTCTATGGGGTCGCACAGAGTCAGACACGACTGAAGCGACTTAGCAGCAGCAAACATGTAGGTGCAGGTCTTTGTGTGGGTGTAAGTTTTCAGTTACTTTGGTTAAATATCAATGAATGCAACTGCTGGATCATATGGTAAAAGTAAGTTTAGTTTTATGAGAAATGGTTTGTGTAAGAAACACTCCGTGTGTGTGTTGAGAATACTGAGATAGACTCTAGTACATTTCGACTCATTCTGGTCACCGTACCATACATTAGATCCTTAGGTTAGAATGCAGTCATCTGGGAGCGCCCTGGCAGTCCAGCGATTAGGGTTCAGCACTTTCACTGTCGAGTCCCAGGTTCAGTCTCCAGTTGGGGGAATAAGAGCCCTCAACCCCCATGGCTCAGCCAAAAGAAAAAAAAAATCTTAGTCATCTTATAACTGAAAGTTTGTATCCTTTTACCAACCTTTTCCCATTCCTTCCCTCCCCCAAACCCAGTCCCTGGCAACCACCGTTCTACTGTTTCTCTGACTTCAACGTTTTTGGTTGTTTTTCAGATTCCACACATAAGTGACACACCATACGGTATTTGTCTTCCTCCGTCTGGCTTATTTTGCTTAGCATAATGCCCTCCACATTCATCCATGCTGTCACATATGGCAGGACCCCCCCCCCTTTTTTAAAGGCTGAATAATATTCCATTGTGTGCGTGTGTAAATACCGCACGTTGTATGTATCCATTCATCCATCAGTAGATGCAGGCTCTTTGCACATCCTGGCCATCGTGAATAATACTGCGGTGAATGCACCTCTTCAAGACAGTGGTTTCCTTTCCTTTGGGTGGATACCCTACTGTTAGTTTCTTGAGGAACCTCTATACTGTTTTCTGTAATGGTTGATGCATTTACATTTCCACTAGCAGTATTCAGAGGCCCCCTTTTTCCGCACGCTCACCAGCACTCATTATCTCTCACCTTGAAAACAGACGTCCCAGCAGGTGCACTTCCTGATGACTAGTGATGCTGAGCATCTTTTCACCCATTGGCCATTTATGTCTTCTTTGCAAAACTGTCCATGTCCATTTTTAAATTGGCTTATTTGGGGTTTTGCTATTGAGTTGTATAAGTTCCTTACACGTTTCAGATATTAACTCCTTATTGGATATGTCATTTGCACGTATTTCCTCTGATTTCGTAGGTTGTCTTTTCATCTTGTTGATGGTCTCCTTTCCTGTGCAAGAACTTTTTAAATTAGGTTGTCTTCTTCCTGTTGAATTTTTAAGAGTTCTTCGTATTTTTTGGATACACAAAGATATACCTTTATATACCTTTATCAGGTATGCCTGTGTGTTCAGTCACTTCAGTCGTGTCCAACTCTTTGCAACCCTGTGGACTATAGCCCACCAGGCTCCTCTGTCCTTGGGGATTCTCCAGTTAAGAATACTGGATTGGGTTGCCACGCCCTCCTCCAGAGGATCTTCCCTATCCAGGAATCAAACCAGCATCTCTTTTGTCTCCTGCATTGGCAGGCGGGTTCTTTACCACTATGGCCACCTGGGAAGCCCTTATCAGGTATATCTTTTGCAAGTATTTTCTCCAGGTCTGTAACTTGTCTTCTAATTACCTTGACACTCGCTTTTGCAGAATACAAGTTTGTAATTTTAACAAAGTCCAGCTTATCAATGATTTCTTTCATGAATTGTGCTTCTGGCATTGCACTTAGAAAGCCATCATCAAACTCAAGGTCATCTAGGTTTTCTCCTATGTTATCTTCTAGGAATTTTATAGTTTATAGTTTTGCATTTTACATTTAGGTCTGTGATACATTTTGAGTTGATTTTTATGAAGACTGTGAGATCTGTGTCCAGATTCATGTGTTTGCATTTTTCAACCAGTTTTTTAAAATTAAATAATTAATTACACTGGTCTTAATTGCGGCCCACGGCTCTTCCATGTTTGTTGCGGCATGCAGGATCTTTAGTCGCAGCATGCGAACCCTGAGTCACAGCACGTGAGATCTAGCTCCCTGACCAGGGATTAAACCTGGCCCCCTGCATTGGCAGTACAGACTCTTAGCCACTGGACCACCAGGGAAGTTCCTATCTTTGTTCCATTATGTTGCCTTTGCTCCTTTGCTCAGTCAACAGTATTTATGTGGGTCCGTTTCTGGGCTTTCTTATTCTGTTCCATTGACCTATTTAACTGTTAGTTAGCCAATACTGCACTGTCCTGACTACTGTACTTTTATAGTTAAGTTTCCTTTTGAGCACTGTTTACCGTCCCTCACAAATTTTGCTAAGTAGCATTTTTATTTTCATGTAGCTCAGAGTATGTTAAAATTTCTCTTGGGATTTATTCTTTGGCCCGTGTGTCATTTAGAAATCTGTTTAATCTCCAAGTATTGGGGAGTTTCTGATTATCTTTTTCTTTTTTTGGCTGTACCGTGTGGCATGCGGGATCTTAGTTCCCCAGCCAGGGATGGAACCCATGTCTCCTGTAGTGCAAGTGCGGAGCCCTAACCACTGGGCTGCCAGGGAAGTCCCGTTGTTAGGGATTTCCAGTTTAATTCCATTATGGTCTAAGGGTATACATTGTATGATGTGTGAAAGTGAAAGTCGCCAGTCGTGTCTGACTCTTTGCAACCCCATGGACTATACAGTCCATGGAATTCTCCAGGCCAGAATACTGGAGTGGGTAGCCTTTCCCTTTTCCAGGGGATCGTCCCAACCCAGGGATCAAACCCAGGTCTCCCGCATTGCAGGCAGATTCCTTACCAGCTGAGCCACCAGGGAAGCCCAGGAATACTGGAGTGGTTAGCCTATCTCTTCTCCAGTGGATCTTCCCGAACCAGGAACCAAACTGGGGTCTCCTGCATTATGGGTGGATTCTTTACCAACTGAGCTATCAGCGAAGCCCAATGTATGGTGTTTATTCTTTTTAATTTGTTGAGATATATTTTATGGGCCAGAATGTGGTTTGCCTTGGTGAATGTTCCATGTGAGCTTGAGAAGAATGAAAAATATTTTAATTAACTTATTTATTTTTATTTTCGGTTGTGCTCGGCCTTCGTGGTGGTGTGAGCTTTTCTCTAGCTGCAGCGAGCGGGGCTACTCTTCCCGGCAGTCCGTGGGCTTCTCGTTGCAGTGGCTTCTCCCGCTGTGCAGCACAGGCTACAGGCACACCGGCTTCAGGAGCTGTGGCTCTTGGTCTCTAGAACACACTGGTTTCAGCAGCTGTGCTGCATGGACTTAGTTGCTCCACGGTGTGTGGGATCTTCCTGGACAAGGGACTCAACCCATGTCACCTGCATTGGCAGACAGATTCTTATCCACTGTACCAAAATATTTTCAACATGAAAAATCTAAATAATATTAAATCTTAGGCCCATGTGTCCAACACAAAAAGCTTAAGAAACAGAACTGGTCAGCACCTTTGACTCTCCCCCGTGCTTCTCCCCTGTTACTCTCCGCTTCCCTTGAAGATCTTTTAAGGCATGAAATCCTGGCCAGCAGACTGAAGAGCCTGTGGCTTCAGGTAGCGTTCTCGTGATTTTTTTTCCTGTTCTGGTAGAACTTCAGGGCAGGTGTTATCTGGGAGACTAAAGGCTGAAGTTCTGTTGGATTTGTGTTTCTGGAGCATGGTCTCTGATACCCGCAAGAAGGGCCTTTACTGGGGCAGGACTATTTATTAAGAGGCCTGGGAAGAATGTGATTGTTCTGAGCTAACTGACCTTATAAAGAGGGCCTTCAGCTGAATTCTAGTGTTTCTCTTTGACTTTTAGAATTTCCATTTCTCTGCTTATATTAGCCATCTGTTCTTAAATGTTGTCTATTTTTCGCATGAAAGCCCTTGGTATTAATCATAGCAGTTTTCTTTCTGGGTATTTGTGGGTTTTTTTTAAGACAATCTGATAATTCCAACATACATAGCCTATCTGACTCCAGTTCTGATATTTATTCAGCCTCTTAAAACTGTGTTTTTGCCTTGTAGTACGTCTTGTAATTTTTTTGTTGAAAGGTAGATAGGACGTGGGCTTCCCAGGTGGCTCAGTGGTAAAGAATCCACCTGCAATGCAGGAGACATGGTTTGATCCCTGGGTCGGGTGGATCCCCTGGAGAAGGGAAATGGCCACTCACTCCAGTATTCTTGCTTGTGAAATTCAAGGACAGAGGATCCTGGCGGGCTATAGCCCATGGGGTCACAAAAGAGTCAGACACAATTCAGTGACTAAACAACAGCAGCAACGAGCCTCTGCAGTAAGCAGGCCTTTAGTAAGGCCGTGGTGAGGTGTCAGGAGGAAGTGCTCTGTGGTTGTATCATTGGGTCTCAGGGTTTCATTGAGCCTGTGGCCCTGGATGGTGAACCTCACCAGTGCTTCTCAATTTTATTTTGGTTTCTCCCCTTTAAGTGGAACAAGATGGTCAGAGGGGGTTGGAATTGGGGTATTTCCCTTGTCCCACGTCAAAGGCTAAAATTGGCTAAACCTGGGTATTTCCCAACTCCCATGTTAATTAGGCACAGATAAGATCCCAGCGAGTTAGGCTCTGGCAAAGTAGTTTCTCCTGTGATCAGGCCTTGTTAAGAAGAACAGAATGCTCTGGGGTGTTTCAAGATGGTTCTTCTCCCCTTTCCCCAGAAAAAAAAAAAAAAAAAAAAAACAGGAAGGGATTTTTCTCCAGGGTTCACTGTGAGGACCAGCTAGAACTCCTGGAGGTAAAGCTCATGAAAGCGTTCTGCCATGCCCCCCAACTCCACCATCAGCCCCACCCGAGACTGGGTCCCCTGGAATTTTCAACCCTGGGACTTGTCCACACTGAGCCTCCAGCATTTTGGCAATTACTTTTAGGCTTCACCACCCTGGCACTGGGTTCCCAGGAAGGCTCCTGCTGCACTCAGTTATGATCGCCTGTCTGTCTCTGCAGTTTGGGATGGGGGGAGGCGGGGGCATGCGGCAGAGGCAGTGGTTTGCCCGGTGACCTTACATCTTTGATGGCTCAAAGAACTGTTGATTTTTCAGTTTGTTCAACTTCTTACTTATTGTGAGGACAGAATGGCAACTTCTAAGGTCTTTATATGCTGGACCAGAAACCAGAAATCTGTTTTGTTTTGATTTTCAATCACACTTGGAAAAAAAAAAAAACAACTGGTTGATGTGTCTTCAAATGTTTTTTCTGTTTCAGCCCTCTCTTCTTTCCTCTGGGACTCCAGTTACACTTAAGTGAGGCTCCCGTGAGTCACTGAGGGTCTGTCATTTAAAAAAAAAAAAAATCTTTCCTCTCTTTGTGCTTCGTTTAGAATTATTGCACTGACCTGTTGTCAAGTTAATTGATTCTTTCTGTTATGGCCCATCTTCAGTTAATCCCTGCTAAGGAATTATTCTAATATTATTTTCATTTCCAGGATTTCCATGTGATTCTTTTTTTATAATTTTCACATCCCTTCTGAAATTTTCCATCTTATCACCCATTATATCAATTCCACTAGATTCTTTAACATATTTGTCACGGTTTTTTTTTAATTTAAAAATGATTTTACTCTATTTTATCAAAAAATTTTAAACTTAATACAATTTTTAAAGGTTACTTTCCATTTATAGTTATTACGAAATATTGGCTACATTCCCTGTGTTTTACAATACATTTTAAGCCTATTTTACACCCAATAGTGTGTGTCATAGATATTTTCAGCTCTATGTCTAGTAATTCAAATATCTGGGTTGCCCATGGATCTCTTTCTACGGACTGATTTTTCTGTTGAGGATGGGTCACATTTTTCAGTTTCTTCGTATGTCTAATAATTTTGTGTTGCATATTGGACAATATAGATGTCATAGTGAAGAGAATTGTCCTCTGATGAGTGTTGACTTTTGCTCTCAGCTTTGTGACTTTAGGATGGGCAGTTCACAGACCATCCACAGATTAGAGAAGAGTGTCTCTACTGACTTTGCTTCCCTACTGTGGCTTCCTGCTTTCCAGTATCTTCCCCTCAATTTCCTCCTCCTTGGGCGGTCTCAACCCCAACCTCTGACTCCTCAGGCCAGGAAGACCAAAGCTTCCCGCTTGAGCCATTTGCCAGGCAGAGAGGGCTGGGATGAGCCCTCAGAGGAAAAGCCATAAAAGTATGGGTGTTACCCAGTGCGGTTCCCTTCTTTCTAAGGTCAGATATCCTTCAGTTACTGGCTACTCTTTATCACTCTCCATTGCCTTCAAACAGTTGTGTTTTTTTTTGGTTTTTTTTTTTTGCATTTTTATCTTGTGTTAGTCCAAACAAGCCACTCTGTATCTCTCTCCGTCTCAGCCTAACTCAGCTTCTCTCTCTCTCTCCACAGCCCCCAAGCCCTCTCTCCTTCCCTCTCACTGCTCCTACCTCTCTCTTTCCTCGCAGGGAGAACCTGGCCCCAAAGGAGACCCTGGTGAGAAGAGCCACTGGGTAAGCTCTAGCCCAGCGCTGACCTCCCACTGCCCCCCTGCCCTGGACACTCAGGAGGTTATATGGGGGTGGGGGAAGCCCATCCAAATCCCCTTTGCAACCTGGTCTCCCGGGGCAGAGCCTTGCCAGTTCTCAGCCCTTGCCCCCTCCCAGCACCCTGTCCCTCCCCAGTGGGCAGGGCCAGCCTTGTAAGCAGACCTATACACTCTGTCTTCGTCCCTGTCTCTGTCTTCTCTCTGCGGCCTTTGCAGGCCAGGGTGACCCTGCCGCTTCCTCCTGGGTGGTTTGGGCTGACCCAGTCCAGACTGCATGCCCTGCCCCCATAGCCCTTCCCAGCAAGGGCTTTGGCTTCTGCTCCCCTGTCTGCAAAAGAAAGGGAAGCAGGAAAACAATACCCACACAGAAGAGGGGGCCACTCCTGGCCCACTGGCCTTAGGAAAGCCATGAAGCACAGGAAGGGAGGTGCAGAAACACCGAAATACACAAGAGCCCTTTGGTAAAAGGGATGGGGCTCTGGACACCACCAGAAATGGTGGTACAAACGGTACACATTGGAAACGGTGAATCATAGGAAGGGAGGCCTGGAAAGCATCATGGACTCAGTGTACATGGTGAATGAAGTCAAGGGACCTAGATCCATTGTACCCAGAAGACGTACAATTAACATGAGATCCTCAACACCGTCACATACACAGGAGACCCATGAGAAGGGGAAGGAGAGGCCTAGAAACTGTCATACGCACCAGAGAACCATGGAAAATGAAACAAGGAGATCTAGAAACCACCGTACACAAAAGAAGCCTAGAAACTGTCACATGCACAGAAGACATAGAATAAACGGGAAAGGGGACCTAGAAGCCTTCACCGTCACGAGAGGGAGTTGCAGTGAATGAATTTCAGGGCCTAGAAATCACCGCCCCCCACCAGGAAACATGGCGGAAGCACCAGAAGCCCCACGATGCAGGGACCTGGAAACCACCACTGCCATAGGAGGCGTTTGGAAAATGGACGGGATGGGGGCAGACAGGAGAGGCCACTGGGGCATTCTTCTGGAGGCTGGCATTGTGCCCACCTCCCTCCCCCACCCACTCCTGGTGCAGTCTGGCTGGGATGCCCTACTTCCTGGCAGGCGCTAGTTAAGGAAGACATGGGGAGCACCCAGCTCCTGCCCCGCCCTCTCTGCTCCTGATTGTGGGTCAGTGATGGATACAGCCGTGGGAGCCCCCCACCATGCACGAGCCCTCCCCTGTGTCTTCCCATGACTCGTGGGGTCCTGCTACCTCTCTAGCAAGCCTCTCCCAGCCCCTCACTGCCACCCTACTCGCTTCCCCACCTTCCACCCGCTAGTGGCTCCAGAGCCTCTTAAGCACACTGACAGCATGGGCATGAGCTGGGCTGGGGGTCAGCTAGACCCAGGAGATCCCAGCCCTCCGGCTCCTTCACTGGCCTCTTCAGAGGCCTGGGGGAGGTGGGAGAGGTGGGGTGAAGGCTGAATTAGGCTGGGCAGCCCCATCCCTATATGGGGGGCCCAACAGGAAAACAGATGCCTGAGCTCTCTCAGAACAGGCCTCAAACTCAGAACCACCTTTGGGAGGGACTCCCACCGCCATGAGGTAGCAGGGCCCCTGCCCATCCACCTGCCTTCCCCTCACCTACCTGCTCTCCTGTCCCTGCTTGCCGCCTGCCTGGGAGGGGACCTGCTGGGCTGGGGGATGCATGAGGCTCTGGGGGCTGGGAGGGCCAGCTCTGTTGGGGGCAGGTGGGGATGAGGTCCGAGTGGGGAGGGCTCCTGTACCCACACTCCACCTGCTAGTCACCACTTGGTGAAGCTCTTGCAGCCATTGACTTGTCTGTGGCTCAGCAGTGACACCCAGTGGTCATGAGGATGCGCTGCAGGCACTGGCCTGTCCAGACCAAAGCCCATACCCCTTATTCAGATAGGAAAAACTGAGGCCCAACTCCACAGAGTGAATTGTTGGCAGAGCTGGAACTGAAGCCCAGGCTTTCCAGCTCCCAGGGCTTGGGGAACCAGCTAACTTTCCCCAAGCACCTCCTTGGTGGTGCCAGGCTCCAGACTGGGCACCGTGGACACAGATGTGATTTGGACACAGTGCCCACCCTCAGAGTGGTCACAGCAGGAGTAGGGGGGAACAGACCAGTAACCAGCAGTGACAGGACAGGGGGAGCTCAGCTGTGATGGCAGGGGGCAACTCAGCATCTTCTTGGATGAGGAGACTCAGGCTGAGGCCTGGCAAAGGGTGTTCTGGCAGAGGAGAGGAGACATCGTGTGCAAAGGCCCTGGGGCGAGGGCAAGCCTGGGGTGTCTGAGGAGCTGCAAATACTTGGAGCGACAGAGGGTGACAGGCAAGGAGTGAGACACGAGTCAGAGGCTTTGGGGACTTAAGAGGCCATATTGAGGAGTGTAAAGTTTGTGCTGTAGGCAGTGGGGAGCAACGCGTTGAAATGTTAAGTAGGGGAGTGATGTGGTCAGATTTTTGTTAGCCAAAGATCCCTCTGATTGCCACATGGAGAATGGATGGGAAAAGGGAGCAACGTGGGAGCAGAAAGAGAGACTAGACAGGAGGCTGTCCTCGTCATCCTGGCAAGAGGCTGTGGGGGCCAGAACTGGGAGGGGGCGGAAGATGGACAGATGTCAGTGGAGCTGAGAGACACGTGGGTGCTAGTCTGGCTGTGGAATGAGGGGGCGAGAAGTTAAGGGAGATGTTTACAATAGAGAAAGACAGAAGACAGCCAGGGGAAGCTGGCCCTCTGAGCTTTCTCCGTGGAAAATGGGGAATGTCTGTGTGACAGCTAAGGGGCTGTCCAGCAGGCCCTGGACACTCAGGCCAGGCTTGGGGGCACTGGGACATCATCGGTGCAAATAGCAGGCCACTTACCCAGAATATTTTTTTTTTGCATTTTTCCCCCAGGTTTTTACTTGGAAAATTTTCAAATATAGAGAAAAGTTGGTTCAGTGACTATCCTTATGCCCTTCTTCTGGACTGACCAGTTATTACTGTTTTGCCATGTTTGTTCTTTCAATCTTTATATACTTACAGACTTTTTTTTTCCTAATCCATTGGAAAGTAAGTTGCAGACCTCATCTGCATCTCCCCCAACACATCAGTGTGTGTCTTGAAAGAGCATGGATGTTCTCCCAAAGAGCCACAGTACCACAGTCACCTATAAAGCAAATGGCAACCCACTCCAGTACCCTTGCCTTGGAGAATCCCATCGACAGAGGAGCCTGGGAGGCTACAGTCCATGGGGTCGCGAAGAGTCGGACACACAGAGTGAATTCACTTCACTACCTATAAATTTTACCAGTCATCTCCAAAATGCATTTTGTAGCTGGTTTAAAAAAAAAATCCAAGATCAAATCAAGATTCGTGTATTGCATTTGGTTATCATGTCGCTGCTGCTGCTGCTAAGTCACTTCAGTCGTGTCCGACTCTGTGCGACCCCATAGACGGCAGCCCACCAGGCTCCCCCGTCCCTGGGATTCTCCAGGCAAGAACACTGGAGTGGGTTGCCATTTCCTCCTCCAATGCATGAAAGTGAAAAGTGAAAGTGAAGTCGCTCAGTTGTGTCTGACTCTGCGGCCCCATGGACTGCAGCCTACCAGGCTCCTCCGCCCATGGGATTTTCCAGGCAAGAGTACTGGAGTGGGGTGCCATCGCCTTCTCCTGTCACGTCGCTAGGTTCTTCTAATCCAGAACAGGCCCCCTGCCCTTCTCTTCCTTCTCTCGAGTTTGTCTTTTTGAGACTGTCCCTCCATCTAGATTTGCCTGACAGTTCCCTCAGGAGGAGATGCAGGTGAACTGCCCTCCGCCAGCTGGGGAGGCGCTGCCCTCTTACTGCATCTCACCAGGAGACGTGTGATGTCAGCTTGTCCCACTGTCCATGCTCCAGCGGCTCAATGTGGTTCTTGAAGGTCATCCACTTTTAGATGCATGTAATACTTGAAGAGGGCTCACTTCAGGGCGACCCCCCAGGCTCCATGGCCAGGCAGTGGCCTGAGAGTAGTCCCATCCATGTGATACGGACAGGACAGCCAGATTACAAGGGTCAGTCCTAGCATGGCCATGGACTCGTTCAGAACAGCCACGTTGCGAGGACTCTTGTTAGATGTTTTGTGTGGGAAGAGCTACCTTGAAGGTAGCAATTGTACCAAGATGCGTATTATACCTCATCCCTTCATTTAATCTGCACTGAGGAAAAGGACTTGAGAGAGACTCCCAGATGTGTCAGGGCTGTTGCTTGGTCAGAATTAACATCTCTACATCCCGGAAGTACCTTTAGTCTGGACTAGGAAAGAGGAAGGAAGGAGTGAGGGAGTGTGGGGTTCTGACAAGACCATGGGCCTTATGCTAGGGGGAGGAAAGGACAGACAGACAGACACTGGGAAGAAGTGAAGGTGAGGGCCAGCTGGTGGTCCCTGACCAGAGCCCTGGGCAGCGTCAGCGCTACTTGAGACAGGAGACCCTGGAGCAGGGAGGTCCAGGGGAGGGGTTTGAGGGGTGCTGGAGACTCAGCTGAGACAAAAGGGCGGGGCTGAGGGCTGGGCTCCCAGCCATATGTGCAGCATATGGACCTGGAGCCGTCAGAGCCCTTGGGAGGAAGGGGCCCAACAGGACTAGGGAAGGGCGCACCTGGGCCTGGACTTCAGCCTTCCCAGCATTTTAAGCCTAGCTTCCCAACAGTGATGCCACTCAGACATCTTCTGATTTTACTCTGATATATTCATTTGGACATGAGTGGGAAGACGATTGGAAAGTAGCCTGATCCCACTGGTGGAGTTAATTAGCTGAGACAAACACAGTCTTGAAGGCAAAACTGAGTCAGTTCAAAGACTGCTAAGTAAACAAGAGTGCAAGTGGCCCAGGGATGTGGCAGGAATCCTGCGGATGTTGTGAGAGCAGCTGGTTTCAGGCAGCGGAGACGGAAGAGCGGCTGGGGCTCTGGGGCAGCCTCCGGGCAGGCCCCGGGACAGCAGGAGTGCCCCTGCAGACTGGCCTCCCCCTGCCTCCAGTGCAGCGAAGATATGCAGGGCTGTGGGCAGAGAGCAGACAGCTGGGTGGGATCCTACCAAGGGGGTTGCTTCTGCCTGCCTTGTCCCCCTCCTGTCTTCTCCGAGTCTTGTTCCAGCTGTCCGTGGGCCCTGGGCTGTGGCAGGTGGTGAGGGGCTGCGGGTGCATGTCCAGGGTGGGGCATGGGCCTCCAACAAGCTTTGCAGGGCCCCCTTCCCCTGCCCTCTTCACGGCTGCATCTGTCTCTTTCCTTCACAGGGGGAGGGGTTGCACCAACTACGCGAGGCTTTGAAGATTTTAGCTGAGAGGGTTTTAATCTTGGAAACAATGATTGGGCTCTATGGTGAGTAGAGACAGACGGACAGACAGCCCAGCCCCCACCCGCCAGCCTTCCCCAGGCCCTCCAGGGTGGAGCTGCTTGGGCCCAGTCAAGAGGCCGGAGAAGGTACCTGACCTTCTCCAGGTGGGGACGTGAAAGGTCAAGACCACCCATCCCTCGATGACTGGTCCCACGAGTCCACAGGGGAAGAGGGGAGCCCCAGAAACCCGGGCCCCCACCCCTGTGGTCAGACCTGGGGCTCCGGAAACTGTGGGTAATGTGGTTTCCAGGCCTGCAGGGGTGCCAGGGCGGACAGATTTTGAGTCTGAAGGGAATGATGGGCAACAGAGCCAAGCTCCAGGGTAGCAGAGGATTGTGGGTAAAGAACCAGACTGCAACAGTACAGGGGATTGTGGGTAATAACGTCAGAACCCAGGCCACCAGGAGGACTATGGGCGATGGATCCAGACTCCAGACAGAGCCAGTGTGCAAGTCCATGGGCCAGCAGGTCACAGGGCTGGACTCCAGCAGGGCAGGGGACTGTGGGTGACATAGGCAGGCTCGAGTCCCAGGGGATTCTGGGTTATGTACCACCCTCCAGCTCTGACCCAAGAGGCACTCACTAAGCAGGCCCTCCTGGTCCCAAAGTGCCCCATGAGTGGGCTGAGAGACCCTCCCCCAGGCAGTCATCCACCAGTTCTCCACCCATCTGGTCACTTGAGGAGCCAAGTGAGCCCCGTCCCCACTTAGAAGGAGAGAACAAGATCCTGACAGAGGCTCCTGCCCCTCCCCTCAACTCCCTGGCCCAGCCTGCCCCCGGAGGCCAGACTCGCACCGTCTGCTCTTCTCGATCTCCCATCAGGCTCCTAGCTTACAGAGCTTCCTGCAGCAGCA
Source organism: Bos indicus x Bos taurus (assembly GCF_003369695.1). NCBI lineage: Eukaryota > Metazoa > Chordata > Mammalia > Artiodactyla > Bovidae > Bos > Bos indicus x Bos taurus. The sequence continues at coordinate 4,395,885 of NC_040092.1, read as the reverse complement.
GGCTCAGCTGGAGCTCCTGGCCAGACGGGTCACCCTGCTGGAAGCCATCATCTGGCCAGGTAATGGCAGGGCGGGCAGGCAGGGGCAGCCCCTGCCAGGAAGGGCCTGGGAAGGGCCTGGGGACACAGACGGCACCTCCCAACACTGGATCCAGACTAGCAGCCCCCACCCCCTCTTCAGCCCTTCCATCCGGCCAGCAGACGGTGTCTGGCACAGAGAAGGTTCTGGTAACTAGTTCCTGAGTGATTGAGCACCTGCTCTGTGCCAGGTACCTCGCTGGACAGGTTCCAACAGATAAGAGAGACACAATCCTGCTCTCGTGGAACTTAGGGAGCTGCTGCGGGCAGGTGGGGAGGGGAGCCCTGGAGCTGGGTGTTAAACCCAGGGTGAGGAATACCCCAGTGGAGTGAGTACTGGCAACCAGGAAAGCACCGAAGTGCTCCTGAAGCAGGCTGGGGCATGGCAGAGGGCATCTTGGGAGAGCTTCCGGAAGGAGGCATCTAAGTGGAGACTTGAAAGGCCAGGATCGGGGGCAAGTGAACAGGCAAAAGGAATAGCATGGCCAAAAGCCAAGAGACCAGAGAGAACCCAGAGGGATTGTTCTGAGTTTGCTGAGGGGTGAGAGCTGAGGCTAGATGATCTGGCAGGGCCCCGTTGGAGAAGGTCCTTGAATGTAGACATGAAAAGAGGTTAGCCCCACCTGGCTGACACAATGGGGCTGAGGAGGCCTACCAGAGTTAAACTGGAGTCTGTGGCGGCCCTGGAGAGAGGCAGGGATTGACTGCCCTTGGGGCTAACCCTCTTCTACCTGCAAAGAGGCCCCAACGGCCACTCTCCTCCCAGATGTCCCATCTCTCAACGCTTCAGTGCACACGGCCTCAGACATCACACGTAACCTCATGTCTGTCCTACAGATGGGGAAACTGAGGCCCCCAGCAGGAAGGAGAGCTAAGGTCAGAGCTATCTCCTTCATTTGGCAAAAGTGTAGGGCACACCAGCTGCGTTCTGGGTCTGGGCAGGTGCAGAGGCCGGTCTCAGGGTACCTGCCTTGGTGGCGGAGGGTCTTCAGCATCTGCAGAGGTGAGGGGCGTGGGGAACAGGTACGCCAAAGGATGTGTGTGAGGGGAAGCCTTCCTGCGAGATGGGACCCTCGCATTAGTCATGGAAGGCTCCGAGTGCCAGGAGGAGGGGAGAGGACAGCCCCCACAGAGCCCCACTCTCCAGGGGTGGGAAGGTGTGCGGGGTCTGCTTCCAGAGCTGCTCCTGCTGAGCCACATGGCTTCCCCAACTTCTAGAAACTTCTCCAACCATCTCCCAGACCTTCTCTTCTCCCAGAGGAAGGACCAAGGACCAAATCCCAGGCTCTCAGCTCTTTGTCAGGTGCCCCCCCCACCCCCCTCAGGAGGACTGGGACAGGAGCCAGAAGGGACACACTGTGGCCTTGACTCTGTGCCCTGCCCCTCCTTCAGCAGCCCAGGGAGGAAGTGCCAGGCACCTGGCAGGGCCCATGTCCACTCAGTGTGGCCTGGAAGGGGGTTGCGGGAGGAGGGGAGCAGAGGAGATGGAACCGTCCCCACTGCTCCATCACATACACCATGGCTACAGAAGACCCAGATGGGCTCGTGTTTAGACTGTGATCAACACCAGTAATAGTAACAGCTGTCACACAGCTGGGCCACCCGGGCCGGGGAACTTATATTCAGCATCCCCAGTCCTTGTAACATGCGTTCTAGGTGGGCAGTACCATGCCCACCTCACAGAGGAAGAAGCACAGGTTCAGAGGGCTCGTGACTCCTGCAATGACACTGGGAGAGTTGTGAGCCCCTGGGGTCCCCTAGGTCTGGCCTAAAGCTCCAGCTCTTCGGGCTCCATCAGCAGAGGTTCCCCGACCTCTCTGCTCTGCTAGGCACTGAGGGGGGCCCAGGGAAAACCTGAATTTGGTCATGTCAGAACAGCATTGGCCATGACAGAACAGCATCTCATGACCGACTCACAGCGACCAGACCTGCAAGAGTTGAAAACACACCAGCCTTGTGACTATCAAGACCCAGTATTTACTGTGAAAACCACTTTCCACTCCTGGTCACCTTACACACTTCACAGGAGTGTGACTCCAGCAGTGTCACCCCACATTCCCCTGGGACTTGCTCAAGGCCGCACGACTGGAATACGGTGGGGCCAGGACTTGGCCTGAGCTGATGCTGGAACCTGAGCTCTGGGCTTCCCTCTCCCCGTGCTCCCTGGTTTGGGGCACAAACTCCTTTGACTGTGACTGCAGATACCTGTCTGCCCCGAATCTCAGCCCAGAGGTTCATGGGGCACGGGGCCAGGATACTAGACAGTTATGACTATGAGGGTGCAGCCACTTGGCCTTCAGTGTGAAGCTGATGCGCAACCAGAGTCCAAGTGTTGGTCCTGTGAACAGGGTTTTGGAGGCTCAGCCAAGTCCTCCATCCTGGGGCTCTCCCTCTGGAAAAACAGCCCATCCTTCCAACTTGCCTATCCCCTCATTTGAGAAGGACTGAGGTGATAGTGACAGAAGGCTTCCTGGAGGAGGTAGGTCCTGATCTGGGTTCTGAAGGATGAGTAGGAGTTTGCCAGGTGGGAAGAACGCCAATTATTCAGTTTTACTTTTGGAGGTCAGCTAATTTGCAGGTTGGGGCATATGTCACCATAGCCAAATCAGAACTGACTCCAATAATTACTGGAGTTGCCCAAGGCCTCTGTATCTGGACCATCCCCCAGGTTTTAGAGATCAGACAACTGAGACCCTGACAGAGGTCCAAAGCTACACAGTAGGTCAGCGGCAGAGCCTGGCCTTCTAAACCCTTCTCCACTTGGGTCGTATAACTCAAGGAGAGAGAAAGAGTGATGCCTGGCCTTAGTCTACCCAGCTATGAAATGGGAATGACTCAGGGCGCACCTCCACATCCAAAATACGTTAATGAAAAAGCACTTTTTCATGGCGCATCCATTACGTACGAAGCATTTCAGAAACGTGGTGGGTTCATCCCCACCTGTCACAGAAAATCATGTAGAGGCCCTGAGCGCTGTAGTTGGGTTAGGGGATAGTAACTCCCAGGGGGACGGGCACTAACCAGCTTCCCAGACCCCCTTCTTTCCCACAGCTCTGCTTCCAGATGACAGAGCCCCACCCCCAGAAGGCCAAGGGTAGGTGGGTGCCTCACACAGACCTCACTAACCTGGCCTCTCTCCATCCCTCCCTCTCTTCTTCCCTCCGGCAGAACCAGAGGGGTCGGGGGCAAGCCTCGCCAGCACAGGCACCCCCAGCCTCCTGCGGGGCAAGAGGGGAGGACACGCGGCCAGCTACCGGATCGTGGCCCCCAGGAGCCGAGACGAGAGAGACTGAGGGTGGTGGTGGCCCCTTGGGGAGGGCCAGCCAGGCTTCCCTTCCCAGCCTGGCCTGTGCCAGCTGCCTCTGGGGTCTGCCCGCCCATATTTATTAATATCCTCAGGGTCCCTTCCACCACCTAGGCCTTTGGGTGGGGGTCTTGGTCCTGGCACCCCATGCACGTCTGCTTCCTATGAGGCTGAGCAGGGACCAGGGCCTGAGAGGGAGGCGTGGCCCAGGTGAGAGGTGAGGCCTTGCTCAGGGCCCTGGGCCTCAGTTTCCCTCTGTGAAATGGGGTGATGCAGGTCTGCGGGGGCCGGCAGGGTTGGAGCTTCTGTTGTTTGGAGCTGCCCACCCCTCCACACGCCCAGGGATGACGAGGGTGGGCAGTCTCACCTCCCGGCTCCCCAGCCAAACCTGGGGGGCCCATCTGTACCCCTCCTCGTTTTCTGGTGCTGGTTTCCTGACCCTGAGGTCAAGCTACCTGATCTGACTGGATGTTCAGGGCCCTTTATGTCACTTCTGACCCCTGAACCCTCAGTCCCTTCCATGGTCTGGGGGAGGGGGCCACCTGCTTCCACACCCGCTTGTGACAGCCCCAGCAGGTAGATGCGTATCAGCCAATAAAGGCCCCCGCCTGACTGCCCACCGGCCTGGTCTGTGTGCGCTCAGACGGTGCGGCCAGGCAGGCCAGCAGCTCTCCTCAGTGGCCTTCACTGTCCCCGAGGGCTATGGAGCCAGGGTTCCCTGTCCATCACCTGGGTAGCCGGAGGACAGGGTAGGGGGGCAGAGCCAGGCGTCCAGGAAGAGCACTGCCCTCCTGCAGTCGGCCGTTTGTTCACTGCTCGTTCACTCATTCTACCCCGATGCCAAACTAAGAGTCAGACAAGCACTGCCCCACGAGATCCAGGCTGAAAAGTGAACTGTGTTTTATTCTGAACAGTACTGGGGCAGGGTGCTGGGGGGCCACCCTGGACCCCCTCCTGACTCTCAGCAGACAGGGCTGGGGCTTCAACGTCCCCCTCACAGGCTGGGCTTCTTCTCACCTGAGGGCCTGTCTGTGCTATGGGGGCCCAGGACCCTCAGGGTGGGTGGGCCCTTCCCTCCCCTGAGTCACCAGCGCCTCAGTGCCCACCTCCCCGCCGACCAGCAATGCAACGGCCCCCTCCACTCGGCCAGTGGCTGCCAGAGCCACCACCGCCTGCTCCGTGGGGAAGCCCATGCGCTCCAGCTGCTGCAGCCTGTGGCAGGGGAGGGGATGGGAAGGGAGGGTCAGGGCCACCTCCAGCCCCCACAACAAGGCACCCCCCCCACCCACCCCACCTTACCGCAGAGAGGAGACGGAGGACTTAGGCAGCCAGAGTGGGCTCTCAGGGCCCTGGGCTGGGCCTTCAAGCAGCGAGGCCTCGATCCCCTCCTGCAGCATTTGCTGGTCCAGGGCTGCCCACAGCGGGGTCCCCGGGGGGAAGCCGGGCCTAGACCAGGCCAGTCCGGCCTCTGAGGAGCCCTCCAAGAGCGGCTGCACAGGCTTCAGGCCTGGCAGGATCGGGGCTGAGCCTTCACTGAGGGGCCAGAGGCTAGGGGAGGCCATGCGGGGAGGTCCAGGGGTGGGGGGCCTGGAGGGGCAGAAGCAGAAGAAGGCTGACTGCCAGCCACCGGCACGGCTGCCACCACCAGGGCCAGTGTCCTCGGCATCACCCTCACCTCACTCCGGCAGGATGGGCAACGGGCAGCTCAGCTGGGCCGCCTGGGGCGGGAAGGAGCCGGAGCGGCCAGCATCCAGCCAGGGCTTTGCACAGGACACCCTCCTGCAGCGCCTGCAGCCGCTGCTCCGAGAGCTCCAGCCACCGGAAGGCCCCGGCAGCGTCTGTCTGCCCGGGGCAGGGCGGCTGGTCAAGGAAAACCACATGCATCCGGGGGAAGCCCACGCCACATGCCGGGCCCCGTGCCAGGTGTGTGACGGGCATTCCCTCCTGTCTCCTCACCATGGCCCTGCCAGAGCGGTGTCATCACCCTTATCAGCATGGAGGCTCAGAGAGGAAAAGGGACCCGCCTGCAGCTACCCAGCCAGCAAGAGGTAGTGGCGTGCCTCATCCCTAAACCCATCTCACCCCGATTTGGCAGACCCCATCTGCAATCTCCTGAGCCCTGTGGGCCCGCTCAGGTCTGTGACACTGGGCACTGTCACAGCGAGGGCAACACGCTCCCCTCTCCAGGATCCGGCCGGGCATCCCCAGTCCTAAGCAACCCCCAGGGCCAGCCTGCGCCCACTGTTCCCTCTGACTGCAGTGTCGCCCCGAAAGGCATTAAACCTGTGTTTAACACACCCGCACCACACCCCCTTCTGGGGCCAGGAGAGCCCCAGGCTCACTTTCACCCTGGCCCTTCACCCTCCGCGCTGACTGCGGGCCTGTGCTCTCCTCGTCTACCATCGCCTCATCTTGCACGGCCTCAGGGTAACTGCCATCTCCACTGGGACGTCCAGGCTAGGCGCCTCCTAAGGCCCCTCAGCTCCCAGGCTCTCCTTTAAACTGTTAAATGGCACCTCTACGTGGCCACGAGCCCCCAGTCACCAGCCCAGAGCCAGAGAGAGGACACTCAGAGATGCCCCTGGGATGCGTGTGAATGAGGGGGCCTGACTCTCATGCCAGTTCCTTCCCTGGCACCCTGGGGTCCCAGCCACGGAACCCGCACGTCCACAGCAGCCCTGGGCCCCGGCAAAGGATACAGGCCAGGCCAGCGAGGAGGCCGCAGAAGAGCTGCAGGAAGGGTGGCTCGGAGCTGAGCAGTGGTGTCAGGGCGAGCAGCAGCCACGGCAGGAGCCATGGTGGCAGGGCCCCCCGGGGCCGTCGAGGGCGAGAACCCTGCCCCGCCAGCATGGCCAGGTGGACGGGCATGTACCCGCAGCCCCCGGCTGCACCGGACACCCCGAGGCCTGCCAGCAGCACGGCCAGCAGCCCGGAGGCCAGCGCGAGCAGGCTGGAGGCGTGTAGGAACCGCAGCGTGCCCAGGTGGCGCTCCTGCTGCCAGCCCAGTGTGGGCAGGAGCAGCAGGCTGAGCAGCAGGCCGGGAAGGGCCGTGTGGCCCAGAGCATGTGTGAGCAGCCGGTGTGCTGGGGGAGAGAAGGGGCTTATGTGCCAGGTTAGGGGCTGTGGCCCCTGAGTCTGGCCCAGGTGTGCCAGAGCCATCCACCAAGCCAGTCTCCCCTCCCGGGGAGCCAGAGCCTGCCCACAGCCAGCACTTTCAGCCCTGGTCGAAGGGACCAAGGGCTTCCAAACACTATGGCTACCCTCCCCACTGCTGCTTTAAGCAGAACAAGCCAGACCCAACAATCAGTCTTCTTAAGAGCAACCAACCATAGGTAAGTCACATCATTTCTGTGAACATCATTTGAGTTCCTCAAATTCTTGGGAAACAGGTGCTCAGCTCCCGCCAGTCCTCAAACCCCTAGCTCCTCCTCCCCATTTTCGGGCTTAGCTAAAAGCCTTAGTTTAAGGGAAAGCCACCAGACAGGGGAGCCATCTGAAAAGAATTCCTACTCACAGGCTCCCACCCCTGTGCTGGCCCCTCTGCCCTCCCTCCTCGGCTGTGGTTGAGCTGGGCATGCTCCCTGTCAAGGCGGACCTTCCCCGGGGTGCTGGGTCCGACCCCTGCCTGACCGCTGCAGGACGCACGTGCTCCTGCCAACTGGTCTCAGGCCCTACAGCAAATCTCCTGCCTCCAAGCCCCATGTGGCCGGCCCTCACCCTGCCTAGGGTCCAGCAGCAGCTCTGGGGCCAGGACGAGGCTGGGGCCGGCCCCCAGCAGCCACAGGGTGCTCATTAGCAGCATCAGGACAGAGGAAGCGAGAGGCAGTGCCGGAGTCGGTAGGCCAGGGGGGCCTCTGGCATGCATAACTTGGCTGAAGGTGCTCAAAGGTGGCCGTGGGACTGTGTGCTAGGGGTAAAGGAAAACAATAACAACAGTTATTATTGCAGCTTTTATCTGACCTCCTTTCAGCTACCATAGCAATAGCACCGTTTTACAGAAGTAGAAACCGAGGCTGGAGAGGTTGGTGCAGCAACTTGGCCGCATTAGAGCTCAGAGTCTGGCCCTGTGCTTAGCCACTGCTGTCCCCTGTCTATGTGTGACAGCGAAGAGGCCAGGCCCCGATGGGCCCTGAAAAGGCGCCCAGACTGGGGAGCACGGAGAGCAGCAAGTTGAACGGGGACGCCAGGGTCCCCAATTTAGGGGGGTTTTGTGCAGGCCCACCAGGGCAAACTGAATGCCATCTTCTGCCTCCCTATTCCCTCTGGCTACAGACCAGCCACCTTCCTCCCGCTCCGCTCCACTGACTTAAGAGCTCCAGGTGGCCTCAGCTGCCCTTGACCGAGGGGGCAAGGCCAGCCAAAGGGCAGGCAGATTAGGGAGCAGGTGGAGCCAGAGGGCTGGAGGAGGGGCAGCCGGAGTCCACACAGTGACACGGGACAGAGACACCCCTCTCCTCTAGCCCTGATCGCAGCCCCTCTGGCCCTGCCCTCACTTTCACAGGAAGATTCCAGGATCCACTCCACTTCTTCCTGTTGTCTACTCCTCTCTGAGCAAGTTTAGAGCCTCTCCTTCCTCATCTGTAAATTGGGGATTAAGAAAATTTACTCCTTGTAGGATAAGAAAAAGGAATGGACTAGGCAGGCCCACAACTCCTGCTGGATAAATGGTAGCCACCCTGGTCGTCCCCACCAACGGAGAGGCCTCAACACGGAAGCAGCTGCTCCAGCCCAGCTGCCCTCAATCGTGCCAATCCCCTGCCCACGAAGCAAGGCTTTCCCTCCCGTGTTCTCCCTCCTCACATCCAGCCTGTCTGATAAGCCTTGCCGGAATCCCCTCACTCTGGTACCCTAGCATGTCTCAGGACTCCAACTGAGCCGATGTCACAGGAGAGGAAGGGAAATCCCAGAGGTAAGAGGGCTGCCTCATCTGCTCCCTTGTCAGGGGCATCCTTGGCATCAAAACCCACCTGCCACTCTCTTGCAGAAAAAATATAAACTCTTCTGCCTGCAATGTCTTTCGCTTCATGTCTCCAACAGCAAACTCCTACTCATCCTTTGAAGCCCAGCTCAAAGCGCCCCTCGCCCCCACTATCATGGAGCCTACCCTATCTAATGAGTACCGCTTGGCCAGTTTTCTAGGCAGGTGGTCTGAACTGGGGGAGGAGGGATGCTCCTCTCACTCACGGCCAAGTTTCCCAGGGTGCTCCTAGCACACAGCTCGTGCTTTGTATGTGATCGTTGAAAAGAAAGACACTAGCTTTGTTCCAGGTCCCGCTCAAGGATTTGAATGAGCCCTGCCCTTTGCTGGACCTGGGCATCCGCCTAGGGAGATCGGGTTGAGTCCAAGAAGTCAGGCTGGTGCACTGCCATCTTCCTGCACCCTCACCATCACCCCCCTCCCCCCGGGCTACTTTAACAAGAGTAACTGAACTAGGATCTGAACGCTGCAGAGCTCAGTCTCTTTATCTATAAAATGGAGCTGTGCACCCTCAGAGCCCGCCTACCTCTCCAGGAAACCGGAAGGACAGAATGGAAAGATAGGGACGGGGATGATTCTTCCGGGTCATGGACAGTTGGGCTGGCGGGGGGCGGGGGGCGGTCCCGGGTGTGGGTGAGACTTTAGGAGATGTACCCAAATTCCTTGGGTCTCAGTTTCCCCTTCTGTAAAAACAAAGTGTTGGATGAGGGGTGATTAAAAGAGTCTTCGCAACCTCGACCGTTACTGGGGGGTGGGGGTGGGGGGCCTCTCGAGCTGGGCGCTACGTTCAGGGCCTCCCATCCAGCCCACCGGTCTCGGCTCCCTCCCCCGCGGCCGGGCCACGTGTCCGGGGTACTCACTGCGGAGCGCGCCCCCCGCCCCCCGAAGGCCGAGTGGGGCCCTCGGCTGGCAGTCGGTACTCTAGCTTCCCGCCGAGGTCCAAGCGCCCCGAGCCCATTCTGCTCGCCCTCCGGCGCGTGACCCCGGCCGACCGGTCGGCACGCCACCCCCTCCTCAGCCGTCCGCCGATTAGTCAGCAGTTGTTTCAGGCCCGGGTCCCTTCCCCCTAGTGTTCCCGCCGGCCTCCGTTTCCCTCCAAGGTAGTCTCTTCAGAGACGGTCCCTAGAACCAGCGGGCGTAACCATTCCCCAAACGACCCGGCGTCGACCAAAGAACCACTCCGCCTCGTTACCGAGATCCGCTCACCCGCCGCGCCCGCCCCTGCGGTGTTATTTTGGTCCGCTCATCACATCCGGGGCTCTTTAGAAAGAATTAGGACTAGAGAGGCGGGCGCGAAGGACGAGAAGTGGCAGGTCATTTCGCCTTCCCCCACCCCCGTGGCGGGAGCCCGATGGTAGCGCCCGAGGTTGCGGGTCTCGCGCCTGCGCAGTGCGGCGTCTAGAGGAACAGCGAGAGGGAGACGGACGTTGAGAGAACGAGAAGGAAGGAGAGAAAATGGCGTCCACGGGTGAGCGTGGTGGGACTGTGGTCGCGCCGCCGACGGCAGGGACGCCTAGATTGGGGGCCGCTCGTCTTTGGGGATGGCAGGGACGACTGAGTGGGCTTTCCCGAGAAGGGTGTGAGGTACCCGCCGCGGTCTGAGAAGCTCGATGGCCGGCGTCCCCCTCCGCGCCTTCCCCTCCCCCCACCGGGCAGGCCGGCTCTGGAACCTTCCGGCGCCCCCGGCGCGCGGGGGGCTGGAGGCGGCGGGGGCGCGCGGGGCCTGCTTTGGCCTCCATTGTGTGGCGGCGGTCGGGCCCCGAGATCCGGGCCGCTCGCCACGTGGGCGGGGCCTGAGGCTTCGGGGCCCCGCGTGGGGTGGGGACGGGAGAGTTTGGCCAGGCCTCGGGCCCGGCACCCCGAAACTGGAGGTGGGGCGGGCGGCAGGTAGCGGCTCGAAAAGCGGCAGGCCCGCTGTCTTTCTGACTTCTCCCCGCCACAACCCCACTCCCAGGGCCGCAGCCTAGGCCCGAGGCCGATTCTGCCTCACCGAGAAGCCCGGGGCGGGGGGGGCGCGGGGGGAAACAAACGTAAAAAGGCTTCGCGGACTTGTGAGCTGAAGGGCGCCGACCTGTGAGCCGGAGCCCCGTCGTCCTTAAAGCCGGGTCGGCTGGCACGTCGTCCAGGGCTGCCGAATTGCCTTCCTCGGCGGGTTCCAGCCCCCAAGCCGAACTTCTGCCCGACTGGGCTTTAAACGGAGCGCCCCCACCCCACGGTCCGCTTTACAACTACCCAGTCAGCTGCTGCTTAAAGTTTTTTTTTTTTTAAACCATTATTAGTCCTTCTTTCCGCCACAAAAAGCAATTAAGCGGCTTCCCAGGGCCATTTTTCATCAAACGCGGAGGGAGGCCTGTTGTATAATGAGGCCAACCCAGTTCTCAAGGCTAGGAATCCACCACCGAAAGACATTTCTTGGCCTTTTTGATTTAGGAGAAACAAAAGTCCTCGGTCGGCGTTTGAATTATGCTTAAGTAATCTTCTCGCACGTTTATTCGCTTAGGTTAAGCCGAGAGAGGCTTGTTTATTTCGTGGTCTGACAGAGCGGAAGGAGGCGCGGACTGGCCTTTGAAAGAAAGCCGGGGTGGGATCTGTAATTTGGTGTGTGGGGTGGTCCTTAACGCCCCGGGGTGTGTAAGAGAGTTTGCAGACCGTGCACTAACTGCGGTTGTGGATCGGGTGGGGCGATTTTTGCCTCTGGGGTGGTTCTTAGGCAGCCTGACTCCAGGCCTTGCAGGCAGTTAGAGAAGAGGGAAAATGGGAAAAGCTTTGGGTCCTTCCGAGTTTTAATCCGAAAAGGGTCCAGAATCCAGCAAGGGCAGGACAGTCTTCAGAACTCTCCCCAGCTTTGTGGTCTGTACACAAGCATGTGGTAGATGCTGGCTGTTAGTGCCAGGGTACAGAGTGCCCCTGGAGGAAAGGACTCTGAAACAACCACCGTCCAGGACACCTCCTGGTGGGGAATGGTTTGCTCAGAGCCCTTTCCTCCTCCCTCTTCCCTGCAGTGTTAGGAGTTTGTAAGGGAGAGTGCTGCTCTCCCTTCCCCGTGAAAGTTTGGGGAGTACACATGTGTGTGTATTTAAGTGTGTGTGTGTGGACCTGCCAGTTTTTCGTTCTCCTTTGCTCAAGCTCTGTGTACTGGTGGCCGCTGCATACTTTATTAGAATTGCAATTGTGGTTTATGTAGACAGCAGGTCTGACCTGGGGAACTTTGAGGGAATCCTTGTCTGGACTTCAGTGCCCTGTCCTTCAAGGTGACCGGGTTAGGCTAGACCTTTGAAGAGCTTTTTGAGCCCTTAGTTTCTGATGTTACAGCTCTCACGGAGTTGTCCCAAAGTGACTTTAACTTATGATGTAGTCTGAAGCTCCTAACTCTGAACAGTTCGAATCGTGACTGCCTGAAGTTTCTAAAAGCCACCACATTGGGCAATATTCTTAGCTTTTCTTCCTCCTTATTTGGCATATTTAGAAAAGTACCTAAAGTATATGTCCCCTTTAGCAAAGAAACTTCCAAGTAACCACCATTCAGACCAAGAAATAGAATATTGCTAGCACTCTTGGTTGGGAATATCCCCAGGAGGAGGACGTGGCAACCCACTGCAGTAATTTTTCCTGGAGAATCCCATGGACAGAGGAGCCTGGTGGGCTACAGTCCAAAGGGGCACAAAGAGTCTGACACGACTGAAGTGACTTGGCATAGCACTCTGGAGGCCCCCACCCATAGCCCCCTTTCTTCTCAACTTGTCCTGTGTTTTAGTGTAGTCTTTAGCTACACGTTTGGGAGTTATTAAAAAAAATAATTATAACTGCTAAATAATCCAACCAGTGTGTAACTGTAGATTTTTGAGGCCATATAAAGGTTTGTATGCTGTAGGAAGATAACATAAGTTCTCGTGAAACACATTTACCACCTCCCCTAGCCCAGCGGTGTGGGACTAAATCAGCTGGTTTCCCATTGATCTGAGATCATTCATCGTTCCTTGTCAGCTTTGCCAGTTTTGTTTTACATAACTGTTGTTGTGTAAAAGTTCTCCTGCAAACATTGAACTTACATCTCAGTGATATAGAACCATTCCTCACACAGAAGCCTCAGTAGAATGTAGGTTGAAATATTTGATTTTTGGTGTTTCATTGGTGTGTTTATTTTTTAACTAAAACGTTAAAGAAGTGATTTGAATTTTTATGTCACATATGGAGCTAAGATTGTCTTGAACAAATTGATTTGTTCATTATACATAGCCTTTGGTGGTTGATTTGATAATGTTGATGATTCAGGGTTCTGAGTTAAGGGTGTAGAGGAAGGAAAGTGGTCAAGTTATGTGTAGAGGTGAAAAATGAGCCAAGTTAAAGAGATGGATTCAGCAGAATGCTCTGGGGGCAGGCCAGGTGAACTGTGAAGCAGGCTTCTGTTGGAGTGAGGTTAGAAAACCCCTCTGTGAAGATCTGTCAGCTTTTGCTTTCAGATAAGGCACTACTTTCTGATTGGAAAGAAAGGACCCTTTGGTCTGCCTTAATGGCGGTATTGTCTTCTGACATATTAATAGAATAAGATAGTAGTTCTTAGGGAGAGCAGAGAATTGGGCAGGATTTTTTAAAAGTATATATAAATGTTTGCTTCTCCCACGAAAGCTTCTTAACAATTTTATTTTCTATTTTCACTATTTTTAGACACCTCAGTGGACCAGAGGGGTTTTTTTCTTAAGTCCCTTTTTGTGCATTTGTAGATTAAAAAAAAAAGAATATTTATTTGGCTGTGCTGGGTCTTAGTTGCGGCACATTGAATCTGCATAGCGGCATGCAAACTTCTCCCTGGTTGTGGTGCACAGGCTTAGCCACCCTGTGCGTGTGGGATCTTAGTTCCCAGACCAGGGATTGAACCCATATCCTGTGCTCCAGAAGGCAGATTCCTAACTACTGGACCACCAGGGAAATCAAACTATTCAACCAAAAGATTAAATGCTTTCTCCTCTGCCAGTTCGGGTCTTCAGTGGGATTTGTAACGTGGGTTGTTTTAAAATTATAGATGTAACCCCTCATAGGGTCAGCAAACCCTTTAGAATGGGGTTTGCAGGATTACGTGTATCATTTTCTGCCATTTCTGTTCAGCCTTCCTAGGGAATTATGGGTGGTCTAACTTGTTAAGGGAGTGATTTTTTTTTTTTTTTTTTTGAACTAGGTTTTGAGGAGATGCAGCTACTGATGTAACCATTCCACTATTAAACATTGTTATATTGTTGCATGCCTCCTGAGGGTAGAATTTTGGATCCTGTTATATTTATCTTGTCTCCTGTTAGTTTTAGGATGATGATCATGTATTTGAAATGACAGCCAGTGGGTTAAGGGAGGCTTTGTAGTCATGGGAACATGCAAAGTATCTTTGCCAAATCAGCTGATCTTGACCTCATTCACTAGCACTTTGTTCAAATTTTCTGAATTTAACTGGCTTAGACTTATTTTTGGTTTGGTGTTGAGAGAGAAGAGATATTCATTTGGACCTGTGTTGTCCTGTGGTCCTCTCGGTACGGTATTTAAAAATTCATCTTCCTGCTGCCTGAATTCCTTCCCTCCTTTTTCTTTCCTCCTTGTAAATTCTGGCTTCACACTATATTCTCTTCTTGTTTTCTCTAGATTATAGTACATACAGCCAAGCTGCAGCCCAGCAGGGGTAAGTCAGATTTTTACAAGTGTACTTTGGGTGTGATTGGTTGCTTTTTTAGAATACAGAGCCTCCTCTAATTGTAGAGAATTTAGTAATGGAATTTGGATGGTCTGTATTCAGTTCTTGCATTTAATTTCTCTTACAGCTACAGTGCTTACACCGCCCAGCCCACTCAAGGATATGCACAGACTACCCAGGTAATTTTTAAGATAATTATATGTGGCTGCATCCCCAAGTAAACTGTTTCCATCAGCCATTAAAACAATAGCTAGCATGAATCTTTTTCAAAAATTAAGTAATGGAAAAGTATAATGTGTTTGAAATCATAAAATGCAGATATTTAAACTTTCACAGTGGGAGTGCCGTTGTAATGAAACCATCCTCAAACTGGGAGTTGCTAGTTCTCCTTTCCTTTCTAGTATTATTTCAAGTTACGGGTTTTGCTCCATGCTTGTTCCTTTTACATATTTTGTGTTTGTTTAACTTAATTGTACAGCAGTTTTGCAGAGGAAGGTGATAATATGGCATTTTGCAGATAAAAAATTGTAGTGCATAGATACTACACCATTTGCCAGTGGTTGCACAGTAAGTGATGGGTCAGCTCTTATGGCTGCCTAACTATAGGGCTTCTGAGCTCTTTCTAGTACGTGAGCCTGTTTTAAAATTTAGGCCAAAAAATACCAGAAATTAGCCACCTAGTGTTCTCAAGATTGCCTCAAATTCTGAAATGGTCTGTGGCATAAAAGAATACTAATAGCTCTGTTGTGGAAAGATTCTAGGACAGGCAGAATGTGATGTCTCTAGCAGATCTTACATAACTGGCCATTCAAATCTAGAATGTGATCTTACTGATATCTGAAGGAACAGCTCATACCTTGCCAGGTTTTAAGTATTACTGATGTCTAAGTTCAAAATTCAGTACTCATGCTTTACTAATCTAAAGGACATATGTAGTATTCCTCATTTTCTTTGAAGTGGTGTGATAATTTGTAAATTTTTGTCCCATGCTGAAAATCCAGTTTTCAAAATTGTCTGACAGGTTTTAGCCCCATTTTCATTTTTTTTCTCTTTTCATTTTGTTTTTCTAGCATTTGTTTCTATTTGCTAAAACTGCTACACTGCGTGCTAGCAATTATACATCTTTTCCCTCATTGTGCATCATTTGAGGGTATCTTGTTAATTTCTTGTATCATTAAATTGAGATTTTTACCTACTTATCTCAGGAACTTTTTTGTAGTTTAGGAAAATACAAGTGGATTAGATAAGGGGAAACAGGCATTCAAGATATTGTGATCTCGTCTTTTTTTTTTTTTAATCTTTTTATTAAAACATATTTTTTACTTTGGTTTTCCAATTTAGGAACTTAGAAGTAAGTTAGTCCATTTTATTGCTAAAATGCTAGATTCATGTATGAAGTTTTTGAATTCTTTTTCTTGGAGCAGGCATATGGGCAGCAAAGTTATGGAACCTATGGACAGCCCACTGATGTCAGCTATACCCAGGCTCAGACCACTGCAACCTATGGGCAGACCGCCTATGCAACTTCTTATGGACAGCCTCCCACTGGTAAGACCCTGGGAGACTTTGGGGTCACCTTACCTAGGGTGTTTGTTAAGGAACTTGCTAGTTGTGCTCTTGGGTATATATTCTAGTTGATACCTTGGCGTCTGGGAATCCTTTATTCTTAGGAGGAGCTGGGTTTTTTGTTTTGTTTTTCCTTTTCGTTACATTCTTCTTGAAGGATCTCTAATAGAATGTGGGTGGGGTAAATTCCAAAGGAAAAAAGAACTTTTTCTTTTATCTATCTTATACAGTGTATTAAATAATCTCACGACAAAATGGAGAATATATAAAAGATTGTGCTAATGCTAATACTGGGTAAGAATGAGCCTTCTTGAACCGAGCTGCTTAAAAATCGCACTGATTTTCACATCTGTTTGCTTCATCTGATAGTGTGCCCTCTACTTTTTGTTTTGTGCTTTCCACAGTAGAAGGGACCAGTACAGGTTTGACTATCCTGCTCATTCTTGCATGGGAAATGCTTTCCATCTTGTCTAACCCTGTAATGTTAACCCTTTAGGTGTTTTCATTTGTTTAACCCTCAAACTTTTTAACATCACACACAACAAGGTGCTAATGGAAAATTGCTTCAGGTGCCATTTGCAGATCCATGTCCTTTTTCTTTATGTGATTTTGGGAAAGATTTTGCTTTGTTTTATTTTACATTATTTTGTGTCAAGCCTTAATAATAGTTGTTCACCTTCTCAGAGGTATTTCAGATGACTACTTCCCAGCTGATTTCCCCCTGTTCCCTCAAGGATAGGTTGCATGATTAGATTTGTTTAGAGGAACAGATTGCCATCCTGCATGTATTACGTTTGTCTGTTGGTTGGTTTCCAGTCCAGACATGTTTTATTTTCCTTTTAAGTATTAATGATGTTTTTTTAATCCATAGTATGTTTTAAATATATATGTAACAGCATTTCAGGGAGCAAAAAATGAACTACTTTAAGAATTAGAATAAATTATATCCTAATACTGGGGTTGAAAGTGGAGTGTGTGAAAATTGTACAATAACTTTTTTATCTTTAATACTGTGTAACATTTCAGGATCCCTACCTTTTCCCCACCCACCCACTCTTGTCATTATTATTGTAAGAGAATATTACTTTTCAAACTATCTTCAGTCCCCAAGTTATATATGGTCTACCAGAGTTGGCAGGGAGAAACTCACCTATGATTTAATTCATTGTGTGACTGTGTCATGGATTGATGGGATGTATTTCCTAGTCTACCTAATGCGTATCATTGAATAGGATGGGAAGTGTGTAAACTTTCTGTGGGTGTTGGCAACTGTAGAAAAACCTGGAACTGAAATTCTGCAGTTTGTATTTTTAACACAGAATTTTGAAATTATGAGATGAACTTTACATATTCAAGCTGTTACATTTTTAATGATATGTAATTGACATATATGACATTAGTTTCAAGTGTACAACAAAATGACTCAGTGTTTGTGAGTATTGTGAATTGATCACCACCAGTCAGCATGAATCACCACACATCATCCTTCCCCACGCCCCCCAACACATACGCACACATCATCCTTTTGATGAGAACTTTTAAGATCTTCTCTCCACAACTTCTAAGTATACAATACAGTATACTGCACTTTACTTCCCCGTGACTGATTTATTACAACTAGATGTTTTTAGCTACCTTTAACTCATTTTAAAAGCAAGTGTCATTTGAAGTTAAAAAAAATACAGCTTTTGGAGTCTCTGAATCATTTTATAAGAACATGATCAAGTCATTTGTAGGAAACAGTTTCTAGGTTCTGTAGAGCTATGTATTCACTTTGTAGTTTATGGAAGACCTGTCATATCTCCCCTAATTCTCCCATCAACTTTGCGAGTGTAGGAACTAAAATTAAGCCTGGTGAATAAATTGAGGCTGACCCACACCAAATGGGGCCCCAGCAGTAGTGGTGTTGTGGCGCACACGGAGCACTTTTTCCCTCACTTCATTCTGCCTTTACACACAAAAGTCACTGGATAATTACTGGAATAAATATATAAAAAGACTCTTTTCCTGAATATTTTAAAATAAAACTTCATGAGGAGGAGCTATATAAATCTTAGCTTATTAATTGGAATGGAAATATTAGACTTTAGATTGTATTGAAGTTGAACAAAAATTCTGGTGGTTTGTGTGATGTTTCTTACTTTCTTTTTTCTTAAATTCATCACCACATGGTAGATATGTTGTCTTTTTTATATTGGTCATTTTTATTGTCATTTTGTTCTATTAATTTTTGCTCATTTTGCTTGGCTGCTTGTGTGGGTATTACAAATTAATTAAAAGATTATTAATCCAATGTCTATTACCGTAATTTTCAGCACTACAAGGGTCTGTTGATGGATGTTTTTATGACATGAGTTATTGCCCTTATCAGTTTTTGCTTTTTTTAATTGTTGTCTTTATAAATCTTAAAAATGGCTTGTCATGGAGAGGGGAAAAATCTGTGTAGGAGTAATAGGGTAGGTGGAATTAGATTCCAGTTAAATTTAAATAAATGAGTGCTTTATATGGTTGACATTAGGATTCTGCAAAGAAATTTTAAATAAACAGTTGAGATGAATAACATGCCAACTCAAAAAACTTCCAGTGCTTGGGACTCCTGTTTTGTGAAATATGCTTTCATACACGTTTCAACCCAACATATTTGAGAAGGCAGTTACTGTTTTTGTGTATAATTAATTTCAGAATTGCCCTGAAGTGTTTGAAGAGAAGAAAGTATTCTGTGCTACAGACTGGGTACATTTTAGATTGCACAGAGGGAAATTGGTTTTTTTTTGGGGGGGGGCTAGTAAGTTCTGTGTAGAGTGAGGACACTGTTCTAACTGAGGTTTGTTATGAGTACTGAAACTTTTTTGCTTTATTGAGATTTGGATTTTTCTTTGATAGACATAAATGCTGAGTACTAGATTTGACTCTGTTGCATGGCTGACTGCTTGTTGAATAGGAATAAGGAAAGCCAAGCATCAGGAAAGATCATGACACCTCTTCTAGGAAAGGGACTCAAGTTAGGAACTGCAGGTTCGGGGGTTGTCATGTTCCAAGCCCAAATTCCAGATGGAAGGGCATGGACCCCAGAAATTCCCTGGTGGTCCAGTGGTTAGAACTTGGGGCTTTCACTCCTGGGGCTTGGGTTCACTCTCTGGTTGGGGAACTAAGGATCCTGCAACCTGCACAGTGCAGCAAAAAGGAAAAGAAAGGGTGTGGACCCCGCCTGGTGTGGCAAAGGCAGGAACTAGGGAGAGACCCGAGCTTGGTCTCTGCACACCCACAAGGACAGGTGTGTAACACTTGGTCAGGGACACGGCAGGGAGGCTGTGAAGCCCACCTCCAGCATTGCTTAGCAGGGAAAATGCTCATTTGCTCACAGTAGGTAAATAAGAGAGAAGTGGGGTGGGTGACTTGGTGACTCCTAGCATCTCAAATGGTTTATGTAAAATGTAACATTAACTTTCAGTGTGTTTTGGGAGTATTAAGATAATTTATCAAAAAAGTCAAAGAGGAAAACCTTTGTTGGTCATATGTACGTGAGCAGATACAATTTGTAGTGTGTCTTTATTACTAATGTAATGCTGGTAACTGGCATTTTCTTAGTAGTTTATTACCCAAAAGAAAATTAGTGGTTCTTAAAGAGTGTTTAATCAGTTGTTAACATCTCACTGAAAATTAAACACATCTTCTCCACAATTTCCAGTTTCCTTAAACTTGAACTGCCCATGATGCTTGGAGCTGAAAGCAAATAATTCCAAATGATAGGTTTTAATGCTAAACTTGTACCTGGATCCTTATTTTGCAGCTACTTTAATATATGTCTTTTACCTCCCTTTCTGGGGCATTTTATTCCTGTTTTAGAGATTTGGGGGATACTTAAGTAGTTAGTTGAAAAACTTGTTTAAGAAGGCCTGCTTGCAAAGCCAGTGTAGAATTTGTGTCCCCTATTGAATCCCTTAAAGGAGGGGGCAAAGGGAGCCCTTTTTTCTATATCAGCATTTCTCTCTTCCTTTCTGTTTGGTGTGGTTTAGAGCAAAAGAGACGGTGCTTTGCTGAAAACTGAGTGTTTTCAGAGAACTTAGGCTTTAAATACTGGTTTGTTGCTACTTTTACTGAAGGGGAGATATTTAAAGGGGCCAAATATCGTAATGTTTGAAAGTGATTTATAATTTGTTCTGTTAATGAGTGTCCAGGCAGATCTCTGAGGAGCCAGAAATCTGACGTAGCTCTCCTTTGTTCCAGGATATTCTACTCCAGCTGCCCCCCAGGCATACAGTCAGCCTGTCCAGGGGTACGGCACTGGTGCTTATGACACCACCACTGCTACGGTTACTACCACCCAGGCCTCCTATGCAGCTCAGTCTGCATATGGCACTCAGCCCGCTTACCCGGCGTATGGACAGCAGCCAGCAGCCACCGCGCCTGCAAGGTAAGGCCCCTCGCCTGCTCCTACCGCCACAGCCTTGGGCCCCCTCGCCTGCTTCTACACTGCAGCCTTGGGCCCCCTCGCCTGCTCCTACCGCTGCAGCCTTGGGCCCCCTCACCTGCTTCTACGCTGCAGCCTTGGGCATTCAGAAGAGGGCTCAGCCACCCCCTTGAGAGCACCCTGACTTGGTTCCTTTGCAAAGCTTACTTAGATCTGCTTGGGTGTTAACTGTTCTTCACCCAGCACAGTCACACCAGAAATGTTACCCATCATTAAGTAGATCAGTGGTGCCATCCAGGGGCCAAAATAAGGAATGTCACTGAGTGGGTTGTTTGGTTTCAGTAGAATGGGCATTTTGATACGAGGAGGTATTGTATTTACTTTGCTAAACCCAGATGAAAATAGAGTGTGGTTTCCTCACAACAGAACAACTGATGGACTTAGAGTTTGATGCTTTACCTTTGGTTTTATTGACCCTGTAAATGGGTAATAGCTTTCTCTTTGGGAAAAACACTGTAGTTCTCAGTTGGGGGCGGGTCGGTTGTAGAATCATGTATTTCAAGAAACAGTCCCATGATTCAGTTGTCAGTAAAGGCTGTGTCCATATCCAAAAGTCAGACATTGGTGATGTGGTTTTCTGTATTGTGTACTGGCTTGGTAATCTAAGTACCACAGGCAAGTATGAATTCTTAACTGGGTACCCTGTTACGGGTGAGTATTTGGGCAAACAGTTCGTACTCCGTGACTGATAAGCAAGTAAACAATATTAATTATTACTTAACAGAAGATTTCAGGTCTTTGCTTTAGACAGTGCACTTAGGTGGCTTCTGCATACAGTCTGGAAGGAACACTGAATTCTGGTTTGAAAGAAGACTTTAGGGAGTAAACACGAGATCAACTTGTAACCTAGACTTTTTTGTCTGCTGTAGAGGTAAGAAATTAGCTCTGGCAAACACTCATGAGAGTACTTCTAAAATGCACAGTGAGTAATCAGAGCTACTGAGTAGTTTACATCTTTTAGACAGTCTTCAGTGGCTAGTGTTAAGTGGGTTCCGCCAGTGTCCCAATTCAGTTGACTTAGAATGTCCTCAGATGTTTGAGGTCCCATTTGATGCTCCATTGCAACAGTGTATCCAGTCCATGGTGGGCGGGGGTGGGTGGGGGCAGGTCTATGTTAGTCTTTGAATAAGTAATCCTTTTTGGTTTCTTAATTTTTCAATCCCTCACACTTTATAACAGTCATCTGTCTCCTGATCAGTCATAGCTAGTCAGTTCCCTCAGAGAGAGGGAGCTTGTGAACTGTTGCAGCTCTTTGGAGAAAGCAGTACTTCCACATCCTCCCTGGTCTGCCTGCTGATTCTTGGGCTTTGCTTAAAATAGTGCACACTCAACTCTGCTACAACCCTGTTACAGACTTTGGGGTTAAGGGGTGATAAAAACCTCTTTGGTTTTTTTCCCCTTGGGATTAAGATTGGTTTTCATCACTTCACAAGGATACTTCCCAGTTCATTTTAAGCATGAGAGGATGCCATAGACTTACGTAAATGTTACTTTAACCCAGAATTTGCATTATTGTTAAAGTTTCTTGTTTGTCTTTAATAGTCCTTATTGAGAAAAGGCATTTTCTTCCTGAACAAACCACTTCCCATCCCAGATCTGTTAAATGGGCAGCACAGAGTATTGTAATTGCTTATATAGCTGCTGATGTGAAATGAAAGGAGCGTGTTGATGTCTCTTCCGTGGATGTCATTAAGACTCTTCCATCTTTAGTGTTCTCTTCCAGCAGAGACCGTTGGACCAACATTGGGTTTTGATGGAGTTCACTTTACAACTGTATTTATTTCCAGGCTCAATCCTAACATTGTTTATTGCTCATAGATTATAGAGTTCTTACTCAAGAGTTTGGTGTTAAGAGAAAAGTCTCACTTTTTTATTTCTCCTTTTAGACCGCAGGATGGTAACAAACCCGCTGAGACTAGTCAACCTCAATCTAGCACAGGGGGTTACAACCAGCCCAGCCTAGGATATGGACAGAGTAACTACAGTTATCCCCAGGTGCCTGGGAGCTACCCCATGCAGCCGGTCTCAGCACCACCATCCTATCCTCCTACCAGGTCAGTCTTCTCTTGCTTGTTCTTGTGGCCAGTGAGCTAGTGGAATAATAGAGCAGATTTTTTTCAGGCAAGGAAGCTTGCTTTTGCTTCCTCAGGTGAACTGTGTTACCTGACTCTTCCAGGGATAAGCCTGACCACATATTCTACATTAAAACCTCAGTCAAAAACACTTCTAAATATCTACATTTTTACCACTGTTTTTTTTTGTTTTTTTTTTTTAATTTATTCAGATGAGAAACAGTGGCATGAAAGCAGATAAACAGAACCATGGAAGTCACATTTTCCAGGTGCAGTTGAGACGGATCAAGTTGCAGGGCATTATTTTTTCAAAAAGAAAGTTTACCTTAATCATTTAACGTTTAACTTAAAGGTCCATTCTTGCCCCAGTCTTAATGGCTAAGCTAAAGCCTTTGTTTTTGACTTACGAGTTTATTGTTCTGCATTTTGTCTTAATTAGCCACACCAGCAACTACAGTGTCCAGTTTTGGTTTCTTTAAAGTAGAGGAAAAACCACAGGTTGTCTCAGATTTATTTTTTTGATGCAAGTTTTCAAATGAACTGTCTGAATTGTGTCCTTGAGTGTTAACTTGGTTTTGATAGAATTAATATTTCCCCTTTTTGTATTCATTTCATTGGCTTATGTATAAGCAAGCACAGCTGATGGTAAGTGGCTCTGTACAGCTTGGAGCAGAAGTGGGCAGGGTTCGAGCATTTCTTCCCAAGGGCCCACCCACACCTGTCATGTTGAGAGCACTGAATCTGGCAAGTTGAACAGATGTACTTGGTGTGAAGAGAGGCTTTTGAGTCCTAACAGCTTCCCAGGGGCTTCTCTGGTGGCTCAAACAGTAAAGAATATGCCTGCAATGCAGGAGACCCGGGTTTGGTCTCTGGGTCTGGAAGATCCCCTGAAGAAGGGCATGGCAGCCTACTTCAGTATTCTTGCCTGGGGAATCCCATGAACAGAGAAGCCTGGTGGGCTACAGTCCATGGGGTTGCAGAGAGTTGGACACATTCTACAGCTGTGGTGAGGGAGGTGCAGACACTTAAAATGATTGTAGTTAGAATTAAAATTGTACTGTGCCTTGTGTTGTTTTTCATTATCATGGTTCATCTAAAGTTTAATATTTCAAGCTTTATTTCTGTGTAAGAGTATCTTTGGTTAGTTTCCCTTCCCTTTAGTTGACATATGTGAAGGTGAATATAAGTCTGATATTCATGTTTCATACAGTACCTTGATTCTGATGTTTCCTTGTTCATCTTTTCCTTATTAATGCCCAGATTCATAGACGATCAGGCATGTCTGGAAGTTTGGAACTATATATATATACCAAAGCAACTTGAAACTTACCCTCAAGAGAAAAGTGGCCACACAAACACACATCAAGTGGCCTTGTACCTTCAGAAAACAAGTCATCACTCCAGGGAATTATGTTGGCAGGCAGCCTTAGAACTGAACACCATACTGAGCTGCCTCGCTTTTCTCAGTGCCTTTTCCTGGGTCTGTCTTCCCTGGGAGCACAGTCTTCCCTTAATACAGGAAGCACCTAGGCTCCCAAACGTGCCTTGAGTTTGGTTGAGAATAACTATTGTTCTGATGAGCACGTGTGCCTGCGTGTGTGTGTGCTCAGTCGTGTCGACTCTTTGCGACCCCATGGACTGCAGCCTGCCAGACTCCTCTGTCCATAGGATTTCCCAGGCAAGAGTGCAAGAGTAGATTGCCATTTCTTCTGCAGGGGATCCTCCTGACCCAGGGATTGAACCTGTGTCTCCTGTATTGGCAGGTGGAGCCTCCTAACCCTCCACTACTGCACCACCTGGGGAGCCCTGTTTTCGTAAAGGTGGGGGGGGGGGGAGTCTTAAGGTTGTACATTTTATAGATGGGTTCATCGTGTGTGTGTGTGTTTTGTGTAATACCCTCTCCTATTCAGAACTTGATTCTAGATACAAAAATACTTTGCTCATTTTAAGTTCAGCATGTTAATATGTAAAAAGTAACTACAGTTTTAAGGGTTTCTATGTCACATGCTGGGAATGTCTCTTACACTTGGGGGACCTAAAATAACAAGCCTCTCCTAACAAACTGTTTTGTTTTGTTTTTTTTCTCAGCTACTCCTCTACGCAGCCGACTAGTTATGATCAGAGCAGTTACTCCCAGCAGAACACCTACGGGCAGCCGAGCAGCTATGGACAGCAGAGTAGCTATGGTCAACAAAGCAGCTATGGGCAGCAGCCACCCACTAGTTACCCCCCCCAGACTGGATCCTACAGCCAGGCTCCAAGTCAATATAGTCAACAGAGCAGCAGCTACGGGCAGCAGAGTGAGTTGCTAAGAGAGAAAACCAAATAAGAATGGTTGTGTTTAGAGTTTCTGAAACGGGGAAACACTCTTGACCACTGTGTGCTTTTGAAGTCCAGGATGCATCTTGAGGGTATCATATCCTGGCTAATAATCCTGGCTTTTCTCCAGTTTAATTGTTGTTAGTATGCCTTAGGAGAAAAGAGAGTTTGTAACTGACCAGAGAAAAAGTTTCAGACTGCCAGCCCTGCTCTCTGGGGAGGTTATATGCAGTGAGTGAAGCCAGCTTTTCTTATGGCCTGCCCACCCCAGTTCATTAAGAGAGCGTGAGCAGGTAGCTATTGAAGACTCTTGCAGTTTTTATAGTTAAAAAGATACTGTATTTTTATTTTGTTTTTTTGTTCACATTCGTAAGACAAAAATTTTTGTGGAATGTTGTTACGTGGAAAAGTAACCAAAAATTCAAAAAGTTGTCTTCACAATTTAGTCTTTGCCTGGATTGTTGTCTTTAAATCACACCCATGAGTGTGTCTCATCATGACAATGGGCAGTGCTTCTTGATGGAGACTACCCCTTAGCAACCCCCAAGAAACCTGACCCATTTTTGTTTTCACTGTGGTTTAAAGAACAGTTTTTTAAGGCATCTTGGGATACAGAACCCTGTGAACTGTTGGTCAGAGTCTTTTTTTTGTTTGAGAGTGGTTTTTTCCTAGGCAAACTATATGAGATTACTTCAGCCTTTTTTGTTGAACTTCATAAAAAGCTTACTGATAGGGGGACTTAATCAGATGTAAAGAAGATGGGACCTCGGTTAGTGCCTTGCAGTTGAGAATTCTATGATTCCAGGAGAAAGTACAACAGCAGTGGTGTAAATGCTGATCCATGGCTTACAGATGTGACTCTTTCCTCAGGTTCATTCCGACAGGACCACCCCAGTAGCATGGGTGTTTATGGGCAGGAGTCTGGAGGATTTTCCGGACCAGGAGAGAACCGGAGCATGAGTGGCCCTGATAACCGGGGCAGGGGAAGAGGGGGATTTGATCGTGGAGGCATGAGCAGAGGTGGGCGGGGAGGAGGACGCGGTGGAATGGGGTAAGAGCAAACCTTTTCTCCTTTTACCTAATTTTGTTTCATCCATAGGATTTTCAATGGAAAGAAGGGACTGAAAGACATGGGGAATTTATTTCTGCATTTCCATGGGTAGTCTGATGAGTCCAGGCCATCTTGCAGACATGGAAATGCTGTCTCTGTGGCATATCTGTAGAGGCAGTTCGCTTTTTTCAGTGCCAGTCAACTGGGTTGGGTGGGGAGAACAAAGAGTGGTTTTGAAACTAGAGCTTTCAGTCCCCTTCCTGGTTTCCAGAGGCCAAAGGCCTCCTGGGTAATAGATTTGGGATGGAACACACACAACCCTTCTAACAACCCTAGGTGTTTGACTAATTGCTTCTGAATGATTGTCTTGAAATACCTGGTGTATATACTGCAGAAAAGGAATGCAGCTGTTTTCCACAATGTTTGTCCCCAACTTCTGTTTATACTTGGAACTATTGAACATAATGATGAAGATCTTGGTCCCATAACCCTTGAACTATGGCCTGAGGTGCACCTGGTGTACAGAGAAGTCTGGTAGCGTTGTGCAGAGTAATGTATATAATTGTAGAAGCACTCTCCCCAGTGGAGATTCTGAGAAGTCTAAATCGGTTTGACCATTTTGATGGATGGCACAACCTGGTTTAGAAAACTTTGTTTAGAGGAGTAACATGAATCTGCTACCCCACCCTTCCCCTCCCTCCTCCCACATCCTTTTCCCTTTCTGGTGTCTCTGCTTTGATGAAGGTGAGGTGAAATGTTGGTTAACATAATCCAGAAGGCTTAGTTCTGTGTGTGTTCTGTCCCTGTATAAACTAGTAAAAATAAAAGTTATGCAGAATGTTGGTATAGGTATAAATTGGATTTGGTGCCACTGTTGGTTCAAGGAAAAACCGAATAGAATTTCTTTAGAAGTGTACTTCAAGATTAAATATATAATTGATTTTTAAATTTTATATTAACGAATCTGTTTACTGCTGAACAATACTAGTTTAAAATATTGCTTTGCATATTCTGCATAACTTAAGTCTTCAGTGAAATCTTTATTGGAAGAAAGTCATTTTATAAGATGCAAAAATGTATGAGTAATTGGGTATAAAGTAGAATCAGTCTTCTGATTTGGAGAATATCATTCCATTATAAAGGTTTCACTTCTTTACTGATGTTTTAAATAGATGTAGACACTTGAAATCACTATCATCACGTCTCCAATCATTTAGACTCCTTAGTATTTTTCAATTGCAAAACCAATTTTAAGTTTATTCATTTCAATTCTCCAGAAGTAATAATTCTACTAATTTTGCTAGATTTTGCTAGTAGAGGGTGTTCCCTCTTTCCCAGTGAGAAGTCTCTGCTGAAGCCATAGGAAACACCGTGGCTCTCCCCACAGGCTTCTCAGCAGACTGTGACGCGGTCTGCGGGACCCTGTGGGGACAATACAAGAGCCTCCCCCGCCCCTCTTTTTTTATTGTGGTGTGGTGATGGTTTTCAGTGTCTTCTGCAGGTAAGGCACTCAATGTTGTTAACATGCCCTTTTTCATTGCCTCAGTATTTTGATATTTTCATTGGCTGTTAAACGTGGAAACTTTTTAACATGCTTTGTCGCATTTATATGCTACAGGTTACAAAGTGAGAGCCTTGTATACACTTCAATACTTAAAAAGTACCCGTACTCAGTACTCAGCCGGCAGCATAATGAAAAGTGGGACTAGACACGGTGTCCATATGGAGAGGAAAAATATACATAGAATATTTTTAACAAAATGTATTCATTGTATAAATGGAACCTTCTGTAACTTGGGTAACTGCGTACTTGTTGTTTGGTAATGAACCAGAGGAGGTACAATACTCTAGAATTGTGTAACATTAAAGTGTAAACTTTTGTGTTTAAAGAGAGAGAACATTTTATGGTGTGTACTTTTAAAAAGGAAGCAAAGCTGCATGCAACAGCTTGAAATTGTATATTCAGGTATTAAAGGTGCAATACTGGTTAGAAAAGCGCGAGGCCTCCCACTGAGGAGCTGCCTTTTATTTAAGAGAAAACCTAAAAGGCCCAATTCTTATTCTTCCCCTTTCAAAATACATAAGGCAGTGATTTATGCTGTCATTGTCTTGATCTCAATTGACTTGTCTATAAAGTTGCACCCCCAGTCTGTGGAGCCTTGGTGTTTGTTGTAAATTCTCCTTTCACAGCGATTGTTAAACCCATTAGTGCCCTGCAATGTGTGGCTTTATGCTGAAGACCGGCTGGAAGCGTCCTCTGGTGTCTGTCGTAGGCCTCTACTGTGGTGTCTCCTGCTTTTTATAAACTGTGATTGTTAAGAAGCCCAGGGCCTCACTTGGCTCTCCCCTGGGAGAGGTTGAGGGTGCACCTTTATGAACATGAAAAGGTTCATCACAGCAGTTACCTGGCTTGCTGCTCCTCTCCACACAAGCTCTCCCTGTTTTTCAACTGATGGGGTGGGTGTTTGGGATGTATTTTTCCCCCAATTTGCCAAGTATTGCACTATTAATACCAGCCCCTGAAATGAAAGGAATCAACCACACTGGTGTGTACAATCAGACAAGCAAGGTTGTATATAAAGGAAATTTGAGCAAGCTGCCCTGAAGAAAGGCATAGTGACAAGATGAGAGAGATGCATTGTTTGGAGATGTGTTTAGCCAGTGCCCTTCTTCCCCACGAGCCCCCCCAAGGCTCAGAGCGGTACTGGCTTTTAAAGGGAAAGGCCTTCATTTCTTCGTTTATCCCCCCAGCAGCGCTGGAGAGCGAGGTGGCTTCAATAAGCCTGGTGGTAAGTTTTTGAGTATTACCATGGATAGTGTTTAAAAAAAAAATACAGTCAGTTTTTAGAAAACTATAATTTTTTATTAGTTTGATAAGTGGTTTAAAAATGATCTCTACAAAAGAGACTAATGGGTACTGCCGGCACTGTCTTAGGGGTAATAAGGTTAACCCACGGTTACAAAACAAAGGGTGACTTGGAGTATTGAGCAACTGCTTCTGTAATATGGGGGAGAGTACCTTTTTAAAATTTGGTTTATTTGGAGGAAAAAAAATTGACTTAAATTTAACACTAATTTGGCACGTAAGCACTGAGAGTGTATTTGGTTAATGGTTTAAAAGCAAACTCTGAGCAAAGGAAAAGCAAACCCTAGCAAACCTGTCACAGATGTTAAAGGGGCACTGCTCCATTTTAGCAGTGCGGGTCATTTTGAATTTAATGAAGCCCCATCAAACGGTGGTATAGTAGATAGCTATGTGTGTTTGTAAGGTTTGTAGCTTGCAAGACGTGCACTAATAATATTTTGTATGATCTTTCCTGGTTGGCAGGACCCATGGATGAAGGACCAGACCTTGATTTAGGTAATTTTGAATCCCTGGAATTTATGTTGTGCTTTGTAATTGAATAGCCCAGAAGTGAGTGTGTGTTGGGAGTTCAGCAGCCAGGTAGATGAGTGGAATACTCTCGCTGTCAAGAGCATTTTAGGGCTTCCTTTATCTTGAGTAAACAAGAATATACCAAAAGTTCCGTCTCCTTCTTATTAGTAAGGTTGGTAGTCCTCTTGGCTTTGTGATGGATGCTAGCAGGTGGTAGTGACCATTAGTTAATCAGCCCTGATGGATACATGACAGTAACTGCCTCTCCTTTCCTCGGGAAGGCCCACCTGTAGATCCAGATGAAGACTCTGACAACAGTGCCATTTATGTGCAAGGCCTGAACGACAGTGTGACTCTCGATGACCTGGTGGACTTCTTTAAGCAGTGTGGAGTCGTTAAGGTGAGTAAGAGCATGACCTTGTGGGCTGGCAGACCTGTAACCACAGGGCATTTTGAAGAGAACTGACTTGGAGAGTTTCTGAAGTGGCTTGATTTTTTTCCTTCTGGACTGTCCATATGTGGTTTGCTCCTTAAAATACAAAAAGCAGAAAGCGAAAAATACTGTTCTATAGAAAAGAAGTCCTAAACATGGTTTAAGCATATTTGATAACTCGGTCACTTTTATAATTATAAAGTTAATTGTAAGAATATTTACATGAACTTTTTGGGGGGAGGAAATACAGACTATAATGTTTTTAAAAATAACATTTATGTGTACATATCCCAGCTTAGGCAATAGGGCTTTATGAGTACCTTTGAGGTGCCTGGTATATGTCTTCCTTTCCTGGTTTTGTCCCTTCTCCCCACTCGAATCCTGAATTTTATCATTCCCTTTCTTTATAGATGTACCTCAATAATATTTTGTTTCACGTAATTTTGAAGAATATTAAAACACTACTGTAAGGCAAGACCATTCTGGACATACACTGGGAACAAACAGATGAGAGCCCTCAAAGTTTATGTATAGTCTAGAACGTGTTGTAAAGAAGAATACAGTTGTGCTCTGTCCAGTGATCATAATTCTTAAGGAGGAAAATAAATACAGCAAAATAGGAAAGGGATAAAATGAGGAACAGAGCCAGTCCAAGTGGGGAATGATTTCAGAATAACAGCAGGAATAGTGAGACAGGAACTTGCCTGGCAGTCTTGAGCCTGGAGTGGCTAGAAAGTTTGGTCTGAGCTACTGTGATGGTTACCAATTAGATGAGGAAAACTAAGAAAAACTGGAATTTTGAGAAGGGTTGAGGAAGGTCCCTAGGTCAAAATCTCAAAGTTTGGGCATCCTGTATTTATTTGTGGTGGTAAGTTCTGTAAAGTTGCTACAGACACTGGATTAGTAAATGCCGAGCCATCGCCCCAGAACTGTGTACACACATCTCACGTAGATTATAATCACAAATTCACAGTTCATCCTGATAAATCCTACTCGTTTTACAAAGAAAAAGGTTCAAAAGTGTGACTTGCCTGAGTTGGTATTCAGAGTTGTCCAACTAGTCCCAGAGCCAGAACTTGTTACAGAACACTGCCCCCGACCTCCCAGCTTCCAGCCTCTGGTCATTCTAGGAGAGCTGGAACGGGAGGGAAGACATTGTCTTCCTCTGCAGGGAACATGTGCATCCGGCCACACGTTTTTCACTTTCTGTTTATTGCCACAAATAACCACAGAAAGTGCCACAAGTATTGATTCTGGAGTGACAAATACTTGAATCCACGAATAATGAGAACTGACTATACCCAGGTGTAGGACTGCTGCTTCCTAAGGTGTGTATCTGGCCGACCAGTATAGACTCTTCACGGCACGTCCACCACAGCCTCACCAGGAACCACGTGTGTGTGTGTGTGTTTTAAACTTTCAGTAATCTGGTAGAAGAAAGTGGAAATGTAGTTTGCTTTTCCTTGATGGTTAATAATGTTATAACGGCATCCTGTCTTCTCTGAAACGCCTGTTTGTGTCTTACACACACTTTTCATCGGGTTGTCTGTCATTTGTTGATTTATGTGTGGTTCTTTATATTGTCTGAATGCCTGTCTTTGTCTTTGTTGCAAATACAAGTCTTCCAGTTTGTGGCTAGTTCTGAAAGGGCGGGTGGGAGATCGCACCACTCTGCTTGCAGGGTCTTCGTTCCCCAGCCATGGGCTGGGCCTGTGCCCTTGGCAGTGAAAGAGAATGCTCAGCTCTGGACCACCAGGGAGTTCCCTGAGGCTCACATTTTTTACTCACTTTCTTTTGATGAATAGGAATTCTTACTTTTTTCAGTCATTACCTTACTGGGTTGTATCTTTATGTTTTTTATCTGTAAGACCTTTTATTCCACAACATCTTTTTGAAAGGTCTGCATTTTCCCTGGTGGTATATAGTGCTGTCACACAGAAAGTACCATACCTGGATCTGTTTCTTGGCTCCATATATACTTTTCGTTAATTTGTGTGATCCTATGCTAGCAGCTCTGCTAATTATTCTGTGCTAAATCTTGATCTCTAGTAAGGCAGATTCATGTTTCATTCTTTTTACTTCTTGTTCTCCTATCTATACATTTTCAAACCAATTTTATGACGTTTAAAACCCCAGTTAGGGGACTTCCCTGGTAGTCGAGTGGTTAGGGACTCCATGCTTCTATGCAGAGGGGAAGGTACGATCCCTGGTCGAGGAGCTGAGCGCCTACATGCCTCGTGGTGCAGCCAAAAACCACACACACACACACACAGGGTGTTTCCTGAATTTATAAGAATTTGAGAATTGACATTTTTATGATATTGAGTGCTTTCCTCCCATCCCCCATTAACATTGTATTTGTCTATTAAGCCTTAGGTAAAGTCTATCTCCTTAAAAGTTTTGCAGATTTTTATTTTTTTCATGAATGGGCTGTTTTGGAATGGATTTTGTGATCCAGCTATATAAAAAGTTGGTAAATCATAAATTTCTACTTGTGGATTATATAGTATGTTGTCTATTTGGGTATGTAGGATTTATTCCTAGTTAAGAAAGTAGTGTTTACCATCAAGTTTGTAAAATTAAAGATTTTTAATTATATAACCCGTCATTCAGACCACTATTTTGTCACATTTCCTGTCTTTATATGCCCTTTATAAAACATAGGCATCAGTACATGTGTATAATTTACTTCTTTTAAGCTCTATACATATTTTCACGTATCACTAGACACACAAATGTGTATCTGAAAACTAGTATTTCTGGTCATAGCTTGATTATGCTCTTTTATGCCTAGATGAACAAGAGGACTGGACAACCCATGATCCATATTTACTTGGACAAGGAAACAGGAAAGCCCAAAGGCGATGCTACGGTGTCTTACGAAGACCCAGCAACTGCCAAAGCTGCTGTCGAGTGGTTTGATGGTAGGAGCCCTGGGTCGGCGGGTGCGCCCTGCCCTCCTGGCTCTGCCTCCTCGGGGCACACGGAGGGTCTGGGAGCAAGTGTGGCGAGGGTCACCTTAGGTCTTGTGCTCGAGTATGTCATTCTGTTAGAATGATTTTCTCTTCATGTGGCTCTAGGGACCAGGGACAGATAGGCTGTCCCTCTGTGTAGCTTACGGTGTGCAGGAAGGAGCACTCAGAGGGAGGCAGAGGAGCAAGGAAACCCGCTCTCTGCTCCTGGAGGAGCGCTGGGGGTGTCCAGGCGGCGGCTTGCCCTGCTCCCCTCAGCCATACGAGGGCCCGGCGCTGACCTGGGGTTGAGATCCCTTATTTTCAGTCATTCTCACTCAGATCCACTTGCTTCTCTAAGAACAGATGTCATGAGGTGCAGAAAGTCCCACAGACCCCTCAGCCATGCATCGGAGATATATATATATATATATATATATATATATATATATATATAATGACTTTGATGTTGATTCTGGAATTTCACTTCTCACAAAACCAACTTGAAAGTGTCACCAAGTTCTGTCTCCTCTCAGCCACTTCCTGCTCTCCTTCTCACCCTATTAAGGCTTTTCTGGCCTTGCCTGTAAGTCTTAGGGAAGATTGTGGGAAGACACTGATGCAGTGGGAATGGTTGAGTTTGATAACGGGGTGCAGTTGGTGAAAAACGAGTTGTGTAACCTTACCTGATCCCCTCAAGGGGAGTAGGAGTTGGACTTTGGGAGTGATGAGTGTTCTCATCTCTTTTTCTAGGGAAAGATTTCCAAGGGAGCAAACTTAAAGTGTCTCTTGCTCGGAAGAAGCCGCCCATGAACAGCATGCGGGGAGGGATGCCGCCGCGCGAGGGCAGGGGGATGCCGCCGCCGCTCCGAGGAGGTATTTACCGGGGCTCTCTGGGCTCCGCTCTGCTGCTCTGAACGTTCTCGGCGCACTTGTCTCTGAGGAGCTTGGTTTCTAGAGTGAAAGCCGGCCCCTTAGGGATACAGAAAGGTGTGTGAAGTCAATACTAGTACTGAGTGCTGGCAGCAGAAGACGAGGAGGGCTCGACTGGCCAGGGAGGCTGGGCGCCCCGGGAACCGTGCTGCTGGGGGTCGGCCCTTGGGCTGCCTTTTGTTTCTCCTGTTTTGGTCCCTCACGTGTGAGGAGGCCTGTCCTCCAGCTGCAGGGACAGACCACAGGGACACAGAGCTGTGCCCAAAGAGGTGATTTCGCTGTTTCCTTACTGCAGGTCCAGGGGGCCCAGGAGGTCCTGGAGGACCCATGGGGCGCATGGGAGGCCGCGGAGGAGACAGA
The DNA here is from genome assembly GCF_003369695.1 of Bos indicus x Bos taurus. Taxonomy (NCBI): domain Eukaryota; kingdom Metazoa; phylum Chordata; class Mammalia; order Artiodactyla; family Bovidae; genus Bos; species Bos indicus x Bos taurus. Next base: position 4,362,320 of record NC_040092.1, on the reverse strand, counting down.
GGCGGCTTCCCACCAAGAGGGCCTCGCGGTTCCCGGGGGAACCCGTCTGGAGGAGGAAACGTCCAGCACCGAGCTGGAGACTGGCAGTGCCCCAACCCGTATGTACTAATCCCCGCTCCCATCCCGGAGAGGCCTGCCTGCGGGCTTCCTTTGTCCAGAGCAGCCTGACCCTGACCCTGCTGTGGGGTGGGCGGCCCCGTCAGTCTTACCAGCTGCCGTGGCGCCTTCGGGAGACGGTCACACAGTCCACTGGACTCGGGCCCACCTGCACGTGCTTGTCCAGACGCTCGGCCGGATCAAACCCTGGTCCTGTGCTGTGCTGCCTGAGGCTGCGGCTGCAAAGCCATTTTCTGTAGTCAGATCCTCTGAGTGGAGTTGGACCCTGACTCAGTGTTTGTGGTGGTTTCTGCTCAGGCGTGGCTTGTTTGGTAGGTGATTTCCGTTGTGATATAATTTTATTTATGCAGGGGCTGTGGGAACCAGAACTTCGCCTGGAGAACAGAGTGCAACCAGTGTAAGGCCCCAAAGCCTGAAGGCTTCCTCCCACCGCCTTTCCCGCCCCCAGGTAGGTACCCGTTTCTTGGCACTAAACGTCTTATTAGCTCCATGAGCTTGGTAACCAGCTGCCCAGGGTCAGGGTGGGTTCAGCAGGTGCAGCCCTGACCTTTGAACAACACAGGGGCACTGACTCTGTGCAGTTAAAAAAAATCCCCTTAAATTTCACCATCCGCCCTGTGCCTCCATGTTTGTGGTTCAGCATCCTTGGATTCTACGGACTGCAGATTGGGTAGTACTGTACTTCATATTTGGTGGTGGGAAAATCAGTGTGTGAGTGGACCCCCGAGCGTTTCAGACCTTTGTCAAAGGGTCACCTGCGGTCCCAGCGTCAGTTCTGAACTGTGACCTGGTGTGCAGTGAGGGAAGCGCGGGCCCTGCTCTCCACACGAGGCCTCTGCGCTCAGCATTCTGCCCTGGCACTGAGTGTCTCTCCTGCGCTCTCCCCTCAGGCGGTGACCGTGGCAGAGGTGGCCCTGGAGGCATGCGGGGAGGAAGAGGTGGCCTCATGGACCGCGGTGGTCCTGGTGGAATGTTCAGAGGCGGTCGTGGTGGAGACAGAGGTGGCTTCCGTGGCGGCCGGGGGGGCATGGACCGCGGTGGCTTTGGTGGTGGAAGACGAGGTGGCCCTGGGGGACCCCCTGGACCACTGATGGAACAGATGGGAGGACGACGAGGCGGGCGAGGAGGACCTGGAAAGATGGATAAGTACGTGGGGGTGAACCAGCTGGGGGGCCTGGGCTGTCAGCCCCTTCCCCTGGAACAGGTCTCACCAGCCCCAGGCGGGAGGCGGGCGGCTGCCCTGAGCTGGGGCTGGGCTTCCTCTCCAGCCCCCCCCCCCCGTCGTCACCCACCGCCCCCTTCCCCTCCCCTCCCCACCGCCATGTCACCCACCAGCCCCTTCCCCTCTCCACCACTGTGGTAACCCACCGCCCCTTCCCTTCTGCCCGGCAGAGGCGAGCACCGTCAGGAGCGCAGAGACCGGCCCTACTAGACGCAGAGACCCGCAGAGCTGCATTGACTACCAGATTTATTTTTTAAACCAGAAAATGTTTTAAATTTATAATTCCATATTTATAATGTTGGCCACAACATTATGATTATTCCTTGTCTGTACTTTAGTATTTTTCACCATTTGTGAAGAAACATTAAAACAAGTTAAATGGTAGTGTGCTGAGTTTTTTTTCTTATTTTAAAGATGGTTGTTTAAGACTAAACAATGGGAACCCCTTGTGAGCATGCTCAGTATCATTGTGGAGAACCAAGAGGGCCTCTAACTGTAACAATGTTCATGGTTGTGATTTTTTTTTTTTTTAAATAAAATTACAAATGTTTATAAACAGTCACCCTTCTCCGCCTCTGTTCCGCATCCACCACATACCTACTTGGACGTGCGCCCCTGACCCCCGGGTCTCCGCTTGTTCAGGCGTCCTGACCGCCCTCCTCAGGTGCCAGCCCCTCCCTGGGGGGTCTCACCCAGCCCCCTCCCCCCACCCCATTCCCAGAGGGGAAGTGTCCCCTGTCCTCATGGACTCTGTTCCCGCAGGCCTCAGCCCAGACTGTCCCCACCAAGACCCAGTCCCGGCTTCTCGCCACCCCCCTCACCCAGCAAGGCCGCCCTTGCTGTTCTCGGACCGACCCCCCGAGGACTCCCGCCGCACCTGCCACGACCCCCAAGAGGCCCTGGGGACCTGAGCTGCCCCCTCAGCCTGCCTCCCTGCGGTCCCACCACGCAGGCCAGTGTGTCCCTGCCAGAGGCACAGATGCTCCCCCGCCAAGGCCCGAACACACCCAAGATGCCACTGGGCTCCTGCACTGTGCCAGGCGCTGCCCCAGCACATCCAGCTCCGTGGGTCGGCGCCCTGGGGGGCCGAGGGGACGCCTCAGAGCCTGTGCTTTCTCACACACACACACACACATCCTGGGCCTCAGAGCCTGTGCGCGCGCACACATGCATCCTGAGGCTAAATGCCTGATGCCCGTGGGCTGCCTCCCCAGCCCGCAGCCAGCTCTGCCTCAGGACAGCCACCAAGTGTGACCCGTCTTGGGGCTGAAGCCGCCCCGGGTGCCTCTGCCCTCAGATGCCCTTTCGCAACCCTGACCCCGAGGCTGCGCACAGGCGGCTGGAGCCCACGGGCGCGGCCCTGCTCCCTGCTCTCAGGAGCTCCCAGTCACACACACAACAAATTTTCCAGCACAGGCTTGTGGCCCCACAAGGCCACACCCCGCAGGTCCAGGTGCAGGTTGAAAGGTCAGTTGAGACGGATGTCGTTGAGAACAAAGGCTTGCAGGGAGGGGCTCACCTCCAAGGCAGGGACGGCTGGACACGACCCCGGGGCCAGTGCAGGCCCCGGAGCTGCCCGGTCCGGCCCAGTCCTGACAGGCCGGGCTCAGGACGAGCGCGAGCACAGGGAGGCTGGGGCAAGAGCAGGCCTTGCGGGGCCTCTAACGGGGCAGGGTGGCCGCTCAGAGGAGCTGTGGTCACTCGCCCCGCAGCCAGGGCAGGAGCAGTTGTCACGGCTGGACCCACATGTGGACAGGGCAGCCTTGAGCCCCTGGTGGGTCACACCCACTCACCCCAGGCCGCGCTCCTGCATCAGTCTAAGCCAGAAGGTATCAGGTGGAGCCGGCCAGGACCCCAGCTGCCCAGCGCCAAGGGTGGGTGGGGGCCCTCGAGGTAATCATCCAACCTCCGGCTGCAACCAAGGCCAGCGGGCTGCGCGCTAGCACCCAGCAGCCCACACTGGAGATCCAGCCACGTGCCCGCTGCCCGAGCTGCGTGGGAGCACAGCACTCTGTAGTCGGAGGTGGCCTGTGAGGTCTGCAGGGATGGGCTCTGGACAACCTCAGCCCAAACCTCTCCTCCCTCCAGCAGCGTCTATGCGTCTCTTGGTCCTGCCAGAAGTCACCTTATGACGGAGGGGGTCAAAGCCAAAGCCCTCCATGGCCCAGGCCGTGGGTCTGGCCACACCAGTGGGCACCACACCTGCCATGTGTCTAGAGTCAGAACGCTGGAGTCGGGGCTGCAGACAGAAACAGTGTCCCCTCGGGCCCTGGTCCTCAGCGGCGCAGTGGATGAACACCCTGATGGCGCTGGGCTGAGTGACGGTATTTTCACAACTCCGTGATGTGACAGCTGTTGTCCCATGTTACGGACCGTGCAAACGCCACTCAGGGAGCTTAACCATCGCACCCAGTGATCAACAGCAGGCCTGGGTCCAGTTTGAACTTGCCCATGTCCAGGGAGGTCATGGGGCAGATAGAAGCAGGGGTCAAAATCCTGTACAGCTTGCTGACCACACACATCCCTTGCTCTCTGGGCCTCCGTCTCCCCAGACTGTAGAAGCAGAATACCAAACAGCGTCATACCTCACAGGATACTTCGGGAATTCGTTTCCACACTCTAATCTTACCCGGCCCCGTCTGTAGCAAACCTGTCCTCCCCAGCTATCAGCGTCCCGAAACCTGGGACTCTGTCTTCACCCCCATACCTCATTCACCAGCACATTCTACCCGCTTTCCCCTCAAAATACAGCCTCAAAATTCAACTTCTCTCACCAACTGGCACCACCTGGTTCCCTCCTAGGTCCCTGCCCTTAGCCACAGGGATAAGTCAGGTCACACCCCTCCCCTGCTCCAAACTCCCTCCGTGGCTCCCATGTCCGTGCAAAGCGGCATGGCCCACAAAGCCCTACACAGCCGTCCGCAGCTGTCCCAGGCCCCGCCCGCATCTCGCTCCTCTGCAGTCTCACAGGCCCCCTCCCCCTTTCTCCAACCCACGAGGCACAGGCCCACCTAGACCTTCACCCTGGCCCTTCCAGACATGGACACAGCTCCCTCCCTCACCTTTCCCGTTCCCTGGACCAAAAGGACAAGCCCGTCCCACCCCACCCCTTCTCCCTGGCTCCTTGTCCCTACAGCACCCCAAGGGCCATCTCTCCAGACTGTAAGCCTCATAGCCGGCTCTGTTTCGTTCTCTGTCTTTTGCTCCTGGTTTGCAGCGTCGTTGACACTCAGTAGGCGCTCAGCAAGTGTCAGCTTGTATCACATCTAGGCACGGGCCTTCCTCACTAGGCGCTGGGGAGGAAGGGGTGCTGGGAAGGTAGAGTGGGACCTGCACCATCTGGGTATTGAGGTGAGAGCCCCCCCTTCTGAAAGGTTGCGAGGACGCAGTGGATGGTGCCCGTGAGCAGCCTGGCACCGGGAGGTCCAGCACACTGTAGGTACCCGACGGATGCCCCATCCTTGAAAGAAGGCATTCCTGTAACAGTCATCTGTCAAATCCCAGCGCCACCAGCTCCTCTCCAGACTTGAGTCCTAGTTTGGGCATAAGAGCGTCCCCCATAGAGTACAGCAGGCCTGGCACACAGTAGGGGTTTTATTAATTAAAGCTCTGAGCACTGGCTGCTGTTGGTGGTGCTTCCCCCCAGCAGCCCCGCCTGGCTAGCAAGGCTACTGCCCAGCCAGGCCTGGCGTCCCCGCCCCGCCACAGCAGGGGGCAGGATTTCCCGCTGGTCTGGGCAGGTCTCTCCTCTGCAGTTTGAAAAGAAACCATCCAGGCTTAACCCTCAGGAACCACTCCTCCAGCCTTTATTCTGTGCCCAACCAGAGCGGCCAGAGGTGGTCCAGGGCAGGGGCCGAAGCCTCAGACACAGGGGCCTCAGCCAGTCCCCTCCCTGCCCTCCTCTCAGCGTTCTTATTTGAGAAACGGGTTCCCCTAACTTCAGGGTTTAACAAAGAATATTTGATGAGGAGCCAGTGGTTGAATGGGGGTAAAACAGAGCCATTCTCCCCATCCCCAAGGCCAGCGCTGCTGGCAGGAAGCCGCCACCCAAGGCCGGACGGCCTCATTTATCGGACCTAAGGAGGTCCACTCCCGCCAGCCGGAGGTGACTCCGCAGCCCCGGTCCCCTATCTCTTCCTGAGTTCCTCTCTGGAACAAGCCATGCGGCTCACCAGGGGAGGCCACCATCTGCCGAGGGGGTGCCACTAAAAACGCCCAAACCCCTTCCCAGGAGACCAAGGAGGGGGAATGGACCCGGTCTGAGGATGGGACCTCCGGCCCGGCACAGTCGCCGGGGAACCCGGTCCCGCCTCTGCTCAGGGCTGGGCCGGGTCCCGGGCCCGCCCCGCGTCTGGAGGCTCCAGCCCCGTCCCAGCCCAAGAACAGCGCGGCCCCTTTAAGAGCGCGCGGCCCCGCCCACCTCCTCCGGGCCGGATCCGAATTCCAGGGAGGCGGGGCTGAGACGGCAGGCGCGGAGGACGCGGCGGTGGGACCGGGATCGGCTGCGGCTCGGGCGGCGCCTCCCTTCGGCGGCCTGCCCGGCTCCGGCCCAGCCGGGGCGATGCTCCCCGAGGCCGCGGGATGAGCCAGGTGAGTGCAGGGACCCCCCCCCCCCCCGCCCCACCCCCCAGCACCCTCTGCCCGGCACACAGAGAAGCAGACCCAGTGGCGGCAGCCGCGGGCCTCTGCTTCCCGGGGCTGTGTGACCTTGGGCAGCCCCGCACCCTCTCTGGGCAGAAGCCCAGAGGACGGCCAGGGCTGGCGACAGCCATTCCGAGTCCCGGCTCACAGGCACCAGTCGGGCTAGGGAGGCTCCCTGGAGGAGGGGCCTGGCCCCGGCCGGCCGCCGGAGCCGCCACACGGGGCTGGAGGGCCGAGCTCCGCTACCCACTGCTGTGCGACCTTGAGCGAGCTCTGCGCCTCAGTTTCCTCATCTGTAAAATGGAGATATCACTGCGCGCTTAGCCCTGGCCACCGTCACTGCAATTGCTTTACTGCTGCTGCCGTCCTGTCGGTGTTATAATGACACAGTCTTTAGGGTAAACGGGTTGAGGGAGGACCTGGGATCTTTCCGGAGTAAGTGGGATCGCCACCAGGCCTGAGCAGCGGATCTAACCCCTCTCTGAGGTCGGGTCCAGGGTTCCTACTCTTGAGTCCAGGGCTGCAGGTTACTCTCTCTCGGGCATAGCTCTTCGCCTCTCACAGGGGCAGTAAGATGGGGGCCTCCCTGCCTGGGCAGGAAGGAGGACTCAGACAAGTCTTCTCAATCCCTCTTCCCGAAAGAACCAAGCAGCCAACACTTATGGACACTGAGGTCATTTATAAAAATAATCCCATTAGTTCCTCTGAGGAAGGTTCTATTATTGTATCCATTTCACAGACGGGTAAACAGAGGCGAGAAGTTTCTCAAAATGCAGGCATTTGGTCTGAACTGACAAGCAGGTGCAGGTGGTCAGCGGCTTAGCCTGTGCCGCACTTGCTGGGTCCACAACCATCCTGACCCGTGTCCCTGCCCACAGTGACTCGGCTGGCCCGGGCATGGCAGACCCCGTGGCGGGCATCGCCGGCTCCGCGGCCAAGAGTGTGCGGCCGTTCCGCTCGAGCGAGGCCTACGTGGAGGCTATGAAGGAGGACCTGGCCGAGTGGCTCAACGCCTTGTACGGTCTGGGTCTGCCCAGCGGTGGCGATGGCTTCCTGACGGGGCTGGCCACGGGCACCACCCTGTGCCAGCATGCCAACGCTGTCACTGAGGCCGCCCGTGCCATGGCCGCCGCGCGGCCGGCCCGTGGGGTGGCCTTCCAGGCCCACAGCGTGGTGCCCGGCTCCTTCATGGCACGAGACAACGTGGCCACCTTCATCGGCTGGTGCCGCGCGGAGCTGGGTGTGCCCGAAGTGCTCATGTTCGAGACGGAGGACTTGGTGCTCCGCAAGAACGAGAAGAGCGTGGTGCTGTGCCTGCTGGAGGTGGCGCGGCGCGGCGCCCGCCTCGGCCTGCTGGCCCCTCGCCTCGTGCAGTTCGAACAGGAGATTGAGCGGGAGCTGCGCGCCACGCCCCCGGCCTCCAACACCCCCAGTGCCGGGGAAGACACCACCGAGACCACCGCCACCCCAGGAGCTCCAGCCCGTGGGCCGCGCATGACTCCCAGCGACCTGCGCAACCTCGATGAGCTGGTGAGTCCGCAAGTGCGCGTGCCCAGTGGCCGGGCTTATTCTAGCACAACCCAGGCACCAGCAGGCAGGGTGGTGCGGGCAACCTTCCGCGGCCTGTCCTCGTGGCTGCAGGACAGCCTGCCCCGGGGAAAGCGTGTGTATGTTGAGCACCAAGTGGATACCCGGCCCCAAAGAGTTAGGCAGGCGCAGAGAGGGCTAAGTGCTGGGTGAGGTCACAGGGCCTGGCGAGAAAACTCAGCCTCCACTGCCCCATGGCACGATGATCCCCCTGTTTCCTCTCGGTGCTAACCGTGCCCCAGGTAAGCGCTGAGTGTTCTACGTTCTGGGGATTTGAGCCCCTCCAGTACACCTCCCTGCACTCAACTGCTAGACCGCGGCATTCACGCCATCACTGAGCTCGAGGTTGAATGGGGCCCATGGTCCAGGGCAAGGTGCCTGGCGCACAGTAGGCGCTACCTGAGTGCCCAGGGAAGCTCCCAGGGGCTCTTCGGGTCCCTACTCCTCCCCCGGGACTTATCTGGGAAGCCCAGCACAGAGTAGACATGCTACTGGGAGCTGACATCCTGTCAAAGAGCTGTGGGATGAGCTCTATGCTGAGCATGTAGAAGGTGCTAGACCATGACTCTAGCTCCCTCCTCCTCTTCCCGGGACCTAGGTGTCCCTGACACCCCCACAGCCTGGCCAAGAGTTTCCTTCTTATCAGGAGGTTAGGACGGGATGTGCCCATCCTGGAGGCGGGCAGCCGGACGGCTGTGGGCAGAGGCTGCCACCCCACCCCGGGCCAGGGTCACCGGAGGCTCCACCTGCTCATTTTCTCAGCAGCTCTGCTGTGGGTGAGGAGGCGGGTGGGGCTGCCCACATAGCCAGCCTGGCAGCTCCTGGCCTGGGGAGCATGTGGGCAGACGTGCTGGCCATGTGTGCTGGCCGGACCAGTGACCTCTTTGTGCATGGTGGTGTCTGCGTGTGCCCCACGTATCCGTGGCACTGCTGCCTCCATATGGCATTGGTCCTCTGTACTCAGACCTGCCTCCTCCCCGAACCTGCCTCTCTGTGGGTCTCAACATTCACGTCTCTGAAATGGGTGAGGGGGAGTGAGTGAGGACTCCCCCAAGGGCTCAGGGACTTAAAGGAAGCAGTTCCTCACCTCGTCCTGGTCGGCTCCCTGCCCTCTCGGTAGTCAGAAGGGAAGGAGCTCTGGTGAAAGGTCAAGTACAGAGGTGGCACTCAAGTCCAGGGCGACACAATCGGAGCCTCTGCTCTACAGAAGGATTTACTTCCTTCTGACCCTGGAGCTGCTGACATCAGGCCCAGGGAGGAGGGACCTGACCCCTGACCACCAGCCTTTCCTCTTAGGTGAGGGAGATCTTGGGGCGCTGCACCTGCCCAGACCAGTTTCCCATGATCAAGGTCTCGGAGGGGAAGTACCGCGTGGGAGACTCCAGTCTGCTCATCTTCGTGCGGGTGAGAGAGAGGGGCTCCCGGAGCAGGCAGAGCCTGGGAGGCGGGTGGGACGCGTGGTGACCTGCGCTCGCCGGGCTCCCACAGGTGCTGAGGAGCCACGTGATGGTGCGTGTGGGAGGCGGCTGGGACACGCTGGAGCACTACCTGGACAAGCACGACCCCTGCCGCTGCTCCTCCGCGGGTCAGTGTCCAGGCTCGGGGGCGGGGCGGGAACGTGGGGGCGTGCACCTCTGCGGCCCCGCCCCTCACGCGGCACCCGCCCTCTCTCCCTGCAGCCCACCGCCCGCCCCAGCCCAGGACCCGCACCTTCTCCCCGCAGCGAGTGTCACCCAGCCCCAGCCCCCGAGCTGGTAGCCCAGCCCCAGGGGTCGAGCGCCGGGGCTCCCGCCCAGAGGTGACACCCATTGGCTTACGCAGCTCGAAGGAGGGGCCCGAGACCCCACTCAGGTGAGAGGAGAGAGGACATGGGACCGCGGTCCAGGGGGTGGGGGTGGGGGGCGCCCGCCCTGGCCTGGATGACGCTGCCTCCTGTGACTCACACCCTGGGAAAAGTTCCCGTGGGTGGGGGTGGGCCTGGCTTCCCATCTCCATGGCAACCCAAGCAAACGAACAACACAGCTGGGCGGGCCCTGGGGGCTGGGTGGCCGCCAATCCAACCCAGCTTCCCTCTGGCCTGCCCAGGAAGCTGGAGGCTTGAGGAGCGGGGAGCTTGGGGCCTTGCTTCTTCCGCTGCCTTGGGGTGGGGTGGCGGAGGGTGGCCCTGGCTGCGAGAAGCTGTGGCAGAATTTCTCACTTCTCCCTGGAAGTCCCCAGGACGGACAGAAACCCTTGGCACCCCCGCCACCACCACAGGTGTCTCGCCCGCAGCCATGCGTCTGCCTGTTCCTTCCCCTCCCCACCCTTTCTGTGCACCGGGTCTCTCTGCCTTGCCCCACCTTTCTCTCTTGTTCCCCTGCCCCAGGGCCCGGGACCAGCTGCCCCCCCATCCCCGCTCCCGCCGTTACTCTGGGGACAGCGATTCCTCAGCCTCCTCGGCCCAGAGCGGCCCCCTTGGTGCCCGCAGTGAAGACTCAGGCACTGGCCCCCGGCGGGAGCGTCCCAGCCGGCGGGTGACCACGGGCACCCCGGTCTCCCCGAGACGGCCTCCTGCCCCACGCAGCCAGTCCCGGGACCGGCTGGATCGGGGGCGGCCGCGTGGGGCCCCAGGAGGCAGGGGAGGCCAGCTGTCGGCCCCCAGCCCTGCCCGGCGGGCCCGGAGTCAGAGCCGTGAAGAGCAGACAGTGCTGCTGGTGCGTCGGGACCGAGATGGGCAGCACTCCTGGGTGCCGCGGGGCAGAGGCAGTGGGGGCTCGGGCAGAAGCAGCCCCCACACTCCCCGTGCCCACAGCCCTGCAGCTCCCAGGGTCCCCAGCCCCAGTCCAGAGTTGAGCACAATCCCGGCCAGTGTCTTCCGCACACCCCTGCAGCTTGACCCAAAGCAGGAACAGCAACTGTTTCGGCGCCTGGAAGAGGAGTTCCTAGCCAACGCCCGAGCCCTTGAGGCTGCTGCTGCTGGTGGGACCCCCAGTGGACCAGCCCCTGACCCAATTCGGGCCCCAGACCCTCCAGCTCCTGACTCAGCCTACTGTTCCTCCAGCTCCTCCTCTTCGTCCCTCAGCGTCCTGGGTGGCAAGTGTGGCCAACCCGGGGACTCTGGCAGGATGGCCAATGGGCTGCCCGGGCCCCGAGGCCCAGCCCTGTCCAGCTCTTCCGATGAGGGCAGCCCCTGCCCCGGTGTAGGGGGCCCACCAGATGCACCCGGGAGTCCTCTGGCCGGCCCAGAGCCCCTGAGGACCTGGGCACGAGGCCGGATGGACACACAGCCAGATCGGAAACCCTCACGCATCCCCACACCAAGGGGCCCCCGCCGCCCACCTGGACCCACGGGGTCCAGGACCTGGCATGCCCTGCGCTCAGTCAGCCCGAAGACCGAGCCGGATTCCTGGATGTGACAGACCAGCCCAGCTGCCCCCAGTCCCCTGTCCCTTCTCCTTTGTGGCCTTAACCCCTCTGCATCAGGGAGTGCCCCTGCCTCTTGGGGACCAGACCTCATGGGACCAGACCCCTCGGGACCACATGGCACAATGGGACTTCTGGTGTACATTCCGCTTGGGGGATGAGCATTGCTATTTAATTACTAATGTTATTGAATGCCTTAGAGGAGGCTGGACCAGCCCAGTAAGGACCCTTCCTGAGGTCCCGTGGCCCTGCAGAGCCTGACAGTAAAGTTTTCTTCCAGCTACTTGTGTCTGCGTCTTGGGAGACCCGGCCTTGGGGCCATCACATCCATATGAGAACCCTCATTACAGGTTGGGACTCTGGAGTCAACTGCGAGGGGGCAATGCCTGTCAGCCCTGACCTTTAGGTGTAGGTCTTCTGCATGGGCAGACAGGTTCTTTACCACTAGCGCCACCTGGGAAGCACAAAATTTATTTTTTAGCCACTTTGTGAGGCATGAGAGATGTTAGTTCCCCAACCAGGGATCGAACTCATGCCCCTTCAGTGGAAGCTTGGAGTCTTAACCACTGGACCATCAGGGCATTCCCCAAGATTATCTTGCCATCCCAGAAATGCCAGGTGCACCTTGCTTCCCCTTTATTTCCTCCCGAGAGGTGTGACTTAACAGTTGGTTCAATGAAACTCCAAGAGCAGTCTGAGCGTGTCCAATCAGATTCATAGCCAAGTCCTTTTCATCCAGTCGGATCGTGACCCAATGAGGTCCCAGAAAGGACTAATTTGTCCAATGGGGCCTGCTGGGCCCAATGAGGTTCAAAGAAAACCCTGTCGCCCAGGACACTGGGCGGGAGCGTTCCTCAGCCAATCAGGGAGGAGACTGTCCTGTCCAATCCAAGAGAAGTTGGGCAATCTCGTCCAATCCGAGTCCCCGGTTCTAGTTAACTAGAAGGCCCCTCCCTGCCGTAAGCGGCGTTTTTCCAATTCGATCACATGAGGCTGCAGCGCGCCGGGTGCAGCGCCCCCTGCAGGCGCAGAGCCGGATGTGCAGGGCGTGCGCGCACGAGCGCGCAGCGCAGCAGCTCCCGGAAGAGTCGCAGCACGTGCCAATTGTACTTGGCGGAGCACTCGAGGTATCCGCAGCGCCAGCCCCTGCGCACTAGGGCAGCCAGTGCGCGCCGCGGCCCGAACCGCAGCCGCTGCCGGTCCCGCTTGTTGCCCACCACGAGAATGGGCGCTTCAGGTGCGCCCGCCGGCCTGGAGGCCAAAGGAGGATGAAGGTCGCAGTGCCTGGGACCCCCCCCATGGCCGGAGAATCCTTCCAGTGGTTATATACACACTAAGGAGCATACTTTCCTGCACCCAGAGAACCCCCAGCAAACACCAGACCCACAAAGACCGCTTAGGGCCAGAGGCCAGGCCCGAAAAGGCCTGAGACCTGGCCCAGGACGGCGGAAGAGCCCACCCACTCACCTCTGGGGAAAAAAGGCCCAGCCAGACCCACAAACACTCCCCGCCGTCTGACACGCAACCTGGGCGGCGCACCTTACCTGGTCTCCGCGATGCGCTGCCGCAGCGCCTTCACATAATCAAAGCTGTCCGGGCTGCAGATATCGTAGACAAGCACGAAGGCGTCCGTGTCCTGCAAGCTCCAGTCTTTAGGGTCCGGCCACTCCTGGGGGGCAGGAGGCCAGAGTTTGCCGAAGCCCTCTTCTTGCTCTCTCGCGTCCAGACCTTCTCCAACGAGCCTTGACGCGAAACCCACACAGTTCACGCTCAAGCCTCGGTCCTTCTCCTCCTCGTCTGTGGCCCTCTCCCGCAAGCTCCCTGGGCCTTACTGTCCTTATGGCCGCTGGGGTATACCTTTTAAAACCGTGCCTGAAGCCAGTCAGCGTCCAGCCCTTCTTCTCTCTGGGTCTCCTCTCCCCTGAGGCCTGTCTCGTTCCTCGCCCCTTCCTCTGTTTCCCATGGTTTCCTTCTTTCGGGCCAGGCCCCGCCCCTCCCCGGGCGCCCTCAGGAGCAGTTCCTGCCTCCGAGCCTGGGCCCGTGTTCCTGAGCCTGCGGAGACCACCGATTAACGGCAGCTGTACACACTTAGGCTTTCGGCCGAAGCACACGCTGCTCTTTCCACCTGGAAATGCTTCCGCCGCTTCTTCTAATCAAAATTTCACTCATCCGTCCCGGTTCAGCCCAAATGCCACCCTCACCAGGAAGCCCTGCTTAATCCTGCCTGCACTTTCCTCTTCACTTCTTGAACGCATCAACTCCCAAGCATTCAAAGTCTGCCCTGGACTTTGCAAAATTATTAAACAAGTCTTGGCTGCAGGTCATAGGAATGTGGGAGCAGAGAATGATGCCCTCAGAACGGACACCCCGGTGTCTGGCTTCAACCTCTCCCACTGCGGCTCTGCTCGTGGCTCCAGACACGGAACACTCACTCTCAGGGAGGCAGGACCATGCTCCCCCATGCACTAATCCCCACCCACCAGCGGAGGCAGAGAAATAGCAATTTAAGCAAGCGAGAAAAAGCCACTCTGCAAAATCGCCGGGTTTTGGCCCTGAGCTGGGGCAACTGTATACCGGCAGAAGAGGTGAAAACCACCAATGCCAGGACACACATTGATCCTTCAGTCCACGGACAGTCGGGTATTCCCGGGCCGTCCACGCGGACACGCACGTGTGCACCGAGCATCCGCCCACATGCTGTCACAGGCCCCTGCCCACCCCTCAGTCCACTACCTCTTGCCCCCCGGGGCTCTGACCGGGGCCAGCACCGTCGCCGTCGCGGATGCTCAGGTCGTAGACGGCGCCGTCGAGCAGCACCGCGGGCCGGTAGAGGCGCGGCCCGTCCGTGGGCCTGTGGCGCTCGGGGTAGTCACCGAACAGGAACTGGCGGATGATGGCCGTCTTGCCCACGCCCGGAGCGCCCAGCACCGCCACCCGCAGGCTGCCTCCCATGGCCCGCGCGTGCTGCTGCGCCCCGCTCTGGGAAGCCTCATGGGCCGGAGCCGCTCTGTGCGCCCGGCGCGCCCTGCCCCGTGCGCCCCAGCCCCGCCGCGCTCCTCATCGCCCCTTGGAGCACCGGGGGCCCAGGGAGGCCAGGCTGGAGGTCGGAGCTGGTGGTACAGGAGAGACAGACAGCCGAGCAGGCGGACGGCGGACGCACGAGCAGCTCCGGTGAGTGCCAAGCTCAGGAGAGAACTGACCGAGCGCGCCGCGCGCAGACACGGCCTCGGCCCCGCAGCGCCACTGGAGGCGCCGGCGACAGCACGGGGCACCGAGGTCGGACCTCCTCGCCTCGCGGGTCCCGCGGCGGAGCAGGATGCAGGGGGCGGCGCTGCCTCTCGACGCCTCAGTCCCTCCGTCCTTCTCTCGCTCCGGCGCCCGGAGTCGCCGCCCCAGCCGGCCGCGCGAGCGAGCAGCGAGCAGCGAGTGGAGCCTCCCGGAGGCGGCGATGAGGTAACCGCCTGCCCGCCCCTCCCGCTCCCCCCTACCCGCCCGGGACGCCCCTCCCGGGAAGGGTCGCGGGAAGGTGACTGGGATTCGGGGAGCCCAGGGAGGGACCCAGCCCCCCTTGCGTTCCGCGCTGTCATCCGCTCCAAAATAGAACTCCCTTCCCGCCCACGTCCGCGCCCGCTCCTCCAAACATCGCTCCCCCAAGCTGGCTCCTCGCAAACCCGCCCGCTGGATCGGATCCGGCCCGGCTGTGTGACCTTCCTTGGGCGAGTCGCTGTACTGCGCTGGCTCTGCTCCGCATCCACCAAAGGCACACACCGTTTCTTGAGCTCCTACTACGTGCCAGGCCCCACACTAAGCTATTACCTACACGATCCTTGAAGCCTCAACCTGGTGTCTCTGAGAGAAGAAAACAGGCCAGAGAGGGGGCTGCTGTCCAGGGTTGCAGGTCAGCAGGTGGTCCCTGAACCTTCCCCTTGTGGTCTCCTGTGAGGAGCTCTCCCCTGTCCCTCCTGCACACGGGGGCCAACACTAAATAAGGGCATCAGGGAGGGGGTGTGGGACAGAGGGTGCTGAACCCAGTGTGCCCCAGATCCCTGTCCCAACAAGGCTGAAAGAGGCAGAAATTGGTCCACACCACTTCCCTCACTGCTAAGGCCAAGTTTTCTGCTTAAGTCTCCACCTGTAGCTTTCTCTCACATCCCACAACCTCCATGTTAAGTTCCCAGAGCCCAAATCCCCACTCCTGGAGCCAGCAGGACGCTCCTTCCTTCCCCATCAGGGCTTGAGAAGTCTGGGTTTACCAGCCCTGTCCTCTGCTTGCCCACCCTGCCCCTGCAGTGGTGGTGGGGGTGGGTCTCCCACATCTCTGACCAGCCCTGATGCCTGGGTACTGCGGGACACGCACAGACATCACCGTTTCTGCGCTGGCCAAGCACTTCGCTTGTCTGTCTCTGCAACAAACAGCCTCAATCTTAACTGCTTCCCAAGATGCTGAGACAGATTTTTTTTTAAAAGAAAAAGAGCACAACTTGCTCACCTCAGCCTAGGGGACGCGGGGAAGGGACGAGCAGCTGGGTCTTGAAGCGGGGAAGGGGGTTCACCCTGGGGAGCAGGCGATGGCACCTGGGTCAGGGGCCTGGGTCGGCTTTCACTCTTCTCGGCCACTAAGGGAGCTCGGAGCCAGGGCTGTGGCTACATCTGGCTGGCGTGCCAGCTCTTCAGGCCCAGTGAGCGGCTTTATCTTGCTTTCCAGCTGTGGGCTTTTTCCCTTCACCTGACTCTCCCTCTGGCGCTTTTCAGGTCTCTGGGTTTTGTGAGCTGCCTCAGTTCCTTGGAGTAAATAAACTAGGCCCCGTCTGCCCTGCCGACCGCCAGCAGGGTGTGGGGCTGACCTGAGGATAGTCTCTCTCAGGGCACTCGCTGGGACCACACCTGCCTCGAGCACCCTCTCGCCTACACGTGGGAGCCGGCTCTGATGGCCTTGCTTGGAAACCGTCTTCCCTTCACTTCCCACAGGGCGCCCTCTTCCGGGGCACTCTGAACAGCATATGGAAAAGTCCCCACAAAGTCATGCAGACTCCACAGGGGCGACACATTCCCACTTATCAAGGAGCTGTGGGCACTTCCCTGGCCATCCAGTGGTTGGAACTCCACGCTTCCACTTCAGGGGGGCCTAGGTTCGATCCCTGGATGGGGAACTAAGATCCCACAGGCTGTGCAGTGTGGCCTAAATAAATAAATAAATAAAAGAGGACCTGTGATGTGCCCAGCCCTGTGCTGTGTGCTCACTGAGGCCCACAGGGATGAAAGGATTTGCTCAGAAGGATCCAGCAGGAAAGAGGCAGAACAGGGACTGGAACCCAGGACCTTGGGCCACTGAAGCCGACCTTCTGAGAAGCCCATCTTCATCAGGGCCTAGAAGCACCTCAGGAGGAGGTGAGTCGGTGCCTGTGGCCCTGTGGGAGCGAAGCTAAGACAAGAGCAGGCAGCCCAGGGCCAGGTTCCCCAAAGACTAGTAAGCCAGAGAGCTTGGGCTGCGTGTCAGCCGCTGCCTGACCTTGGCCCCAGGCTTCTCCCCATTCTGCCTGATTCCAGCCCCTCCCTGGGGTTGAGCGCCATGGACCGTGTCCAGCTCCAGGGGTGTCTGCTGTGGACTCCTCTGGCCCAGCCATCGGGTCAGTGCACTGCCCATTAATCACGGTCTGTCCTGCCCACCGTCTGTCACTTGTTCCAGCTTAACTCACCTTCCCAAGTCCTGAGTTGGGGAAGCTCTCATCACTCCATGCCTCATGCACGCTGGGTCCTTGGTGGCCACTGTAAGACCTCGCGCATTGATTCCGTCAACCGCCTGAAGGCCGTGGGGTTCTACAACCACCAGGACTCAAGGAGGCAGCACAGGGCTTCAATAATGGTCTTCAACTCATACCGTTGTGGGATGAAATGAGATGATACAAAGAGGAAAACAAGACAATCTAGGAAGGCTAGCGGGAGGACTAAGTTTGTACATATAAAGTGATCTCAGTTTCTATGCAAATAACCACTGGTTATGTAGAAGGAAACGGAAACCCACTCAGTGTTCTTGCCTAGAGAATCCCATGGACAGAGACGGGCAGGCTCCAGTCCATAGGGTCGCAAACGGTGAAGTGACTTAGCATGCACCCACGCAGCCACTGGTTAACAAAGGCAGGTGTGTGTGTGCGCACAGCTAAGTGTGTAGACAGGTGTTTCCTAGCTCTGTCTGCTCTAAGGGCGACCCTATGAGCAACAAGCTCACCCAGCACCCAGATCTTGGTTTCTGATTCTGTTGTCCAGGTTCCCTGGAGAAGGCTGGTGCTAGGGTTGGAGCAGGACAAGTAAAAGATGAGGTGGAACATCTCATAATATCAGAAAGGAAGGAAGTGCTCAAAAGAGACCAAAGGATGGAATTCCCTGGCAGTCTAGTGGTTAGGACTCTGAGCTTCCACTGCAGGGGACATGGGTTTGATCCCTGGTCAGGGAACTAAGATCCCACAAGCTAAAAAAAAAAAAGAAACCGAGGGACGGGGGTGTTAAAGGGACACAGAGCTTACTTGAAAGAGCTCCCAATGGCCACAGCTTAAAAAATTTAAGCGATAAAATAAATAATGCACTTTTGGATTAAACCCAAATTATGAAATAAATATCCATGAATCCAAACTGGTATAAATGATTGAGTGAATACATAAATCCAGGAGAAGAAACACATTTTCCTACAGAAGAATTCCAAGTATTTTCTGTAGCTGTCCCCTGCCCCCATGCAGTGTAGGCTGCGCTTCGTGACTTGCTTCCCAACAGAGTGTGGAAAGGGGAGGAAGCAGCTTCGTGGAGGAGACGGCTGTAAACACTGCCTCAGCCAAGTGACGCAGCGTGGCGCGCGGCGCTAAGCCGTGGCGAGGGCGCACACCCCTGACGTGACGTGACCAGAAGGGCACCTCCCTGCTCTCTGTCCGGAAAACCTAGAACCCCAGGCTAACCGTGGGGAAAACGCCAGACAAACCCAAGTTGAGGGACAGTCGACGAAATATGTGACCAGCACTCCTCGGGACGGTTAAAGTCATGACACAGAAAAAGTCTGAGGAGCTCTCGCAGACCCAGGGAGACTGAGGAAACGCGACAACCACATGGAATGTGGGGTCCAGGGACACAGCAAGGACGTGAGTAGGAAAACTAGAGAAACCCAAATGAGGTCTGGGTTCAGTTTTTAAAGTACATGTTACATAATTTGTAATTTACACTATAAATATTCCTATTCTTTTGTTCTATATATTAACAAATATATATTTACATCATAAACATGCATATGGAAAAGATCCCATTCACAAAAGGAACCAAAAAATAGAAAATACTCATGAATCTATGCGAGGGCAATGTACATGCAAGAACTTTTTTTTTTTTTTTTTGGGCATGCTGTGCGGTTTGCAGGATCTTAGTTCCCCAGCCAGGGATCAGACCTGGGCTCTGCCAGTGAAAGTGCTGAGTCCCAACCACTGGGCCCGCAGGGAGCTCCCCATGCAAGAAGACTTAAATGAAGGAAACTTAAAATGTTACAGAGACATAAAGTATGAACAAATGGAAAGGCGTCTACTCCTACATTTGGATATAAAGACTAATATTACTGACATCATTATAAAGGTGTCAGTTCTCCATAAGTTAATATAAACATTTGATATGATCCAAATAAAAATAATACATCATTCAAAAAAGATTCGTTCTAAAGATCAAATGGGCCCCAAAGGGTGAATAAGAGGGTGCTATAAATTATAAAAATATAAAGGAACAGTATGTTAGGTTAGGTGGTTTTAAAAACACATTGTGGTCAGGTTAGGGCTTTCATTGCCATGACCTGGGTTCAATCCCTGGTCAGGGAAGATCCCGCAAGCCGTACAGTATGGCCCAAAAAACCCCAAAACAAACACAGACACCCACAATGGCCAACATATAGACAAATTCTCTGGTACAGAACAGGGCCCAGAAAAGCACTCATATACATGTGGAAATTTCGTGTATGACAGAAATGACATTTCAGATCTGTGTGGAAAAGACGAATTATTCAGGAAATGGTGTGGAAAAAACTAGGTAACCATCTGGGAAAAGAGAAAGTTGGATCCCTACCTCATTCCTCACATAAAGCCCAGAAGGAACAGGCTCAGAATGCAAAAACGAAGACGAGACAGGGACCGGGAACAAGGACGCAAGGAGGATGACGCCCCCAACGCAATTCCAGCATGGAGAAGTCAAGACAGCAGCAAAACCAGAAACAGGACGGGAGGAACAATGGCGGACCAGGAAGAAAAGCACCAAAAACCGGATCAAAAAGGGCAAAGGAATAGGAAACAGCTCATAGAAAAGGACACACAAAGGCTCAAAAACACAGGGATGGAGGCCTGTTTAAAAGACAGTGAGACGCCATTTCTCACCCGACGCCTGAACACGCTGCAGGACGCCACGCGTGTGAGGGTGTGGGGGACGGGCAGCTCCTTCCTGGTTGGTGGGGGTGTGAACTAGAGAGCTTTTAGCAACAGCTAACAAGATGATGAACACACCTACCTTCAACCCAGCAATTTCTGTCTGAGGAATTTACCGACATGAAAGTGAATGTTCTTTGCAGTTATCACTTGCGCTAACACCACCAAAGACACAACTCAGACGACTTCACAGCAAGGCCTGGTTCCTCACGGCGCCGCCGTTCAATGCAAAACCACACAGCTGCTATAAAAGGCATGAGGCTGCTCTCTACAATGGAACTAATAATGGAGAAGTCTGCAAGGCACGAGTATGGTGCAGGTCATATTATACGCCACTGAGTCTCTCTGGAGGGTAACACTAGTCCTTTCAGGGAGGGGTATGAGGAGGACTATATCTGATATATATACTGAATCTCTTGTATCTGTCTGCCTTTTGGATTTTGAACCATGTGAATACATTACCTTTTCAAAACTAGAACTAAAATTTAAGATGTGAAATGTTTATACCCTCTGGTCCAGCCATTCTGGGGCTGGATCCAACAGCTGCACTTGGGTGTAGGGCCAAGGATGTCTGTAGGAAGATACTCACTGCACCTTTGCTTGGCGCGGAGATGGAAACAGCCAGAGAACAGCCCCTCTGCATAAGGAATTCCAAGGTGGCTGTGCTCGTACTGATGGGTGAACAGAGCCCAGTGCTGGTAGCTCCAGGGTGTGCTGCTATTTACTTAGTACCTCCCAGGATTTGCTTTATAAAGGCACAGAATCATTCCTGGAAGACCAAAATGTAGCAATGAACTTTGCCTCTAGGGAGGAAAATAAGAACAGAGGAAGTGTGGAAGGGAGAACTTCATCCTCTGTGTGGCTGAACTTACCTTGGTCCAGAATCATACTCTATGAAACAAAACACTTGTGAAGATTAAAAAAAAAAAAAGTACAACGAGGTCACGTCGCAGGCCTGCGCAGGGTGTCGGGTCAGAGAACCCGGCAGCCCCCGGGGTGCTTGCTAGACCCTCCTGAGTAACTGATTGCTGTGTTGAATTCCCCAGCTGGTCACGAAGGCTCAGTGCCCTGGAGAGTCTTCTGCGAGATGCCATACTGCCCCCTCCCTCAGCCCCGAGGAACATCGAGACCTGAGAATATGGAGGCCTGAGCACATGCAGACCAGGGGTGCATGTGAGGGGTGTCACCGGGGTGAGGGAGGGACAGGGAAGTGGAAGGGGGGCCGAGATCACGCTGAGTTTCCTCCCATAACCGCCCGAGGCCCGAGCACACGAGCCTCAGGTGTCCCATGAGGGTCCACGGGCCTCTGTCTGGCCAGGCCAGCCAGAAGGTTTCAGCAGCACTTCCCCTCACCTCGGGCTGGGTCCTGGGCCTCATCTTCGCCCACCCTGGGGACAGGGGTGTGCTCCCAAGCCTGGTGGGAGCTGGGCCTCAGCAGGTCCGGGATAGTGGGTGACAGGGCAGGCCAGGGTGCGTCCATGGCCACAGTTGTGGGCGCCTTCTGAGCTGGGGACTTTTGGGTAGGGTGAGAACTGGGGTTGTCCAGTCAAGGGTCTTGACTGGCTCTAGACTCTGGGGTCCCTGGGCATGGTGGTGACACCCCAGGGGTCAGAGGTGGGGCAGTGGAGGGCCAGGCACCCCTGCTGATGCCCCGGCAGCTGGGACAGCAGTGTGTCTGGTGCGGGCAGGGAGTGGCTGGGGCAGGAAGCTGCTGAGGGCCGAAGGCCCAGCAGCCACACGGCCCTGAGAACCCACTGGGAGCTCTGCCCACGGAGTCCTACCCGGGGTCCCCCCCAACACCCTCGGTAGCCAGGCCACTGCCAGGATGGGGGAACATGAGGGGTATCCCTGGTGGGGGCCGGGACAGCCGCTGCAGCCGGCCTGGACATGCCCGGTGCTGGGCCTTCCTGCCAACCCTGGGAGCCAAGGAAAACCAGAATGGACTCAGCCCTCGAGCATCTAAAGGCATGACGGTGTGGGCTGGGGTAGAGCTGGGGTCAAGGGTGGCAGAGGTGCTGGGAGACCAGCAGGCAGTGCCCAAGGACAGGAGAGAGGCAGGGAAAGGCGCTGTCCACAGGGCCTGGCGGGGGCTGACAGCTGAGCCCTGGACCCTGCCCAGAGCAGCCTCGGGACCTGAAACACTGGTCGGGGACACGCTTGATGTCATCATTTTTATTCACTTTCTGTTTCTGAAAATAAGAGTAAACATACAATATATAATTTCTATTTATATATACTAGGCATTCTTACTGTAGAGCTCAAGAAAACCAACCTTGACCACTTGGAGGCAGTTTTTAATTCTGACACTTGGTGGAGGGGAAAGAAGTGTCCATGACTGCCAAAAGCAGAATCTTTCTTTATTATTAAACAGCAGTAACAGGAAAACCTAATGCTCCGTGAGACACAACTGACCCTGGGAGGCCAGGAGGGGGCCCCTAAGAACCCCGGAGAGGAAGCACCCCGCTTGCCCAGGCACCCCACCCCTCAGCTCCATTCACTCCAGAAGCCCCGGGCACAGCAGGAATGTTATCACAGGCAGTGACTGTCCTCGCGGGCAGGGGGGCGGGGTGCACATCTGCCAGGGGTCTGCTGGGGGCCGGAGCCGTGAGGGGCTCGGGAGCTTCTTCCTGGTCTTCCCTGAGCGGCTCAGCGGCTGGGGGTGCGGGCAGGCCCCGGGAACCCCGGCCCTGACAGAGCAGCTCTCCTGGCACCCAGGGGAACCCACGCACACCAGGATGCCTGCCAGGGCCTGTCCCAGGAGGGGGCAGTTGGCAGGGCCTTGCCACCAGCCGAGGGAGACAGGGCAGAGGGATCCCGGGCTGGGAGCCTGAGGAGGCACTGCGGGCTCGCCCTCAGGTCAGGAAGAGCCGGAGAGGAGCCCTCGTTACCCCATGCAGCTCCTGCTGCCACTCTGGCTCCTCTGGTGCCCTCCTCACCTGACCCCAAACATCAGCACGATGGAAATAGGAGAGTCCTGGGCACAGGAGCACCCCGAGGCCCTGAGCGGGCCCTGCAGTCAGGCCTGAGAAGCCGGGGGGTGCCAGGAGCCTCGCTGGCCCCTCATGGGGGAGGTGCTGCCACCTCGCAGGGGGCTCCGAGGAAGCTGGGGTGGGTGCTGGACGGCCTCAGTTCTTCAGGATGGTCTCGTAGGCCTGGTACACGTGCTGGGACACCTCCGGAGCTCGGCACTTCAGGGACAGCTGTAGGGGGACAAGGGTGGGAGGCAGGGACCCCTTATTCCTGGGGCTCCTCTCCAGGCCGGGGAGGGGAGCAGATGGCAGAGGGTGGGGTGCACGTGGGGCCCGGCGGGGCGGCAGCAGCGGCTGGAGCAGCTGTGCGGTGCCGGCGAGGGGGCGGCCCCGCAGCCAGCCAGGCGGGGACCAAACAGGCTGCAGCCCACAGACCTGCTGTCCCGGCCCCCGCAGCCGCTGCAGCGTGAGTCAGAGCCCGAGGCGGCCAGCCCCATCCGTGGAGGGTGGGGGTCCCTGAGGACGTTTGGGGGCCAGGAGGGAGGCTGCGGGGGCGCTGGGGGTGGGGGGATCTTTCTGGTTTCCTGCACAGGAAGCAGTTGTGTCAGATCTGGCTCAGCTCTAACCGCGAGGAGGGCTGGCAAGCCCAGTAGCAGAGACAGGCTCGCTGCCCCTCCTGCCAACGCCGTTGCTCTGAGGGCCCCGGTCTCCTCTGAGGGCTCTGCGCGCACGGCCTGTGGGGAGTGCAGCGCCAGGCTGGAGAGCACAGGGCGTGGCAGCGGGGTGGTCTGTCCCCCGGCCTGCAGCCTGCATGCGTCTGCCCGGCTTTGGGGAGCAGGGGGGCGAGGCCAGGCCAGGAGGTGGGGTGTGCCAGGAGTGCCTGAGAGGACGGGGGAAGAGGAAGAGAAAAGCAGTCCGCTAACCTCCAGGTCCTGCACCGCCGGCACCGGCAGGGAAGGTGGACATGCAGCGACCAGACACAGGGAGACGGAAATTACCACCACCAGCTGCGGCGCCCACGCTGCCAGGGGGCCGGGGAGCAGCGTCGGGGGTCATGCCTGCCCGCTCAGGTGCGGGGAGAAGCCAAGCCTGGGCTCTCAGGGGCCGGGACACGGCGCAGCCTCTGGGAAGCCTCGTCCTTTCTCTGGGAGAGGGGAGCCCAGGGGCCAGGGCTCCCTGAGCCCAGGAGAGCTCCTTCCCAGTACCAGGTGGGCCTCACAGGGCCCGATTCTAGTCCATTTCACTGTTCAGAGACCGGATTTGGTGCCTTATCTGAGACACTTGATGGGACTGAGCTGAAGCTTTCTAAGGTCAGAATCCTGGTGCTTCTTCACACCAGGGTGGATGCCCCACCCCACCCCACCCCACCAGGGCCGACCCCAGCCCGGGCAGGCATGCGGGCAGGAAGGCAGAGGCCCCGGGGCTTTAGGCGGGAGCGGGCGCCTCACCGTGAAGCTGGGGTTGCCTGGCTGGATGCGCAGCTCGGCTAGCACCCAGATGCCGTTGGTCAGCTTGAGAGACTGGTAGAGCATGTCCTGGCCCTCCACGTTCCTCCTGGCCACAGTGAAGATGTTGCTGCTCTGCAGCCGGCTGCTCACGGCCTCTGGGGGTCACAAGGTCAGAGATGGAGGGTCTGGCGCTCAGGGCTGGCGTCAGGGCACAGGGCAGCATGGATAGGCACAGGGCTCGGGAGCCCTACCCGCGTTGAGGGGGCAGTCTCTGATCTGGAACTGGGCCTCGTTCTCATTGGGAATGTCCTTCCACGTGGCCAGGAACATCTGCCGGTCTGCAGGGGCACAGGTGGGACCCTGCTCAGCACCCTCATCGGGAAGCGGGGCGGTTAGGCCCTGCACCCGAGACCAGGGTGGCTCCGTCATAGCCCCTCCTGCTTCCCTCGGCAAACTCTGAGCTAGTGTTCTGCGGGGTCCCTCCCTGCTCCTGCCCACGTCCAGCCTCCGGCCCTGGCACCAAGCAGCCCGTTCACTGGTCCCAGTGATGTCATGGGCTCCTGTGGTGACTGCTGAGGAGGGCCTAAGCCCTCTGGGCACGGGACGTACCTTCCCGAAGGTTCCCGCTGGGGCCCAGGGGTGGGCATCAGGTGTGATGCGTGGCCTAGGGCCCCTGCCTCGGGGGGCCCGTGGGATGACTGTCTAGAGGCTGAAGGTCAGGCTGAGAGCAGAGCTGGCCAGGCAAGACCCTCGGGCCCTGGGAAGGTGTGACCCTCCCTCTAGCTCTGCAGGGGAGCCAGTGACTCACGGACTCCATCCATCCATTCTAGGGACCCCAGGGGTGCCCTCAGGACTCACCCATCTTCCCGTCCTCCACAAAGAGGATGTGGAGCGGGTACAAGGTGCTGAAGTAGAAAACGTCTATGTTGTTCTTTACGGCCACCTGGGAACAAGAGAGGCCCCAGGTCGTCCCCTATGCCTGATGCCCACTGAGGCCCCAGGAAGCCTCTGCTCCTGTGAGCGCAGCTGAGCAGGTTCCCCAGAAGCCATGTCCATCCCCTAACCGGCCCCCGGCCTTCCCATCCCCACCCGTCTGTGCCTAAGAACAAGACTCCACAGACACAGCCCTGCGACAGAGCCAGCCAGGCCCCAAGGGCTTCCCTGGTCCTCCCCAGGGCACGTGGGCAAGGACCGGGTGCCTGGTCCTCCCTGGGACGCACCTGCAGGCTGTTCAGCGGCTCTGTCTTCATGACCGAGCCCGCCGTGCTGAGAGGCAGGGAGATCTCCACAGTCTGGGTGGGGCTAAGCGGTGCGTGGACCTGGAGTGGGGCGGCGGGGGCCAGGCCAAAGCTGGGGAGAGAGAAGCCCCGTGGGGATGGTGGGGAGCAGGCGCTGACACAGGGCAGGCAGGCTCCTGGGGACCCGGGGCCTGGCAGCAGCAGGGGAGAAGGCTCTCCAGCGAGCCAGCCTCACCCCAGACCAGACCCAGGCCAGAGGGACAAGCTCCTGACCCCACTCCCAGGCTTCAATGGCCCCGCAGATGGAAGAGAACCTGGGCTAGCCAAAACCCGTCTCTGCTCCCCCTTCTCCTCTGGGGGAGGCACCGGGCAGGCCCAGGTCAGTGCGTCCTGCCCTGCCCTCCAGGAGCCCCATGTCATACCAGGGGCCTAAAAGCTGCTTCTAACCTAAGAACTGTGACTGCTCACGTCTCAGTAACCAACCCCAGCCTCCCAGGAGGGACGCGACCATCCCAAGGGAGACACTGGGTTTACTGTCTGGGCCAGAACTGGCTGGATCACACAATGGCCACAGAGCTTCCGGAAAGCCCTGCCTCTTGGTAAAGTGGCATGTG
Source organism: Bos indicus x Bos taurus (assembly GCF_003369695.1). Taxonomy (NCBI): domain Eukaryota; kingdom Metazoa; phylum Chordata; class Mammalia; order Artiodactyla; family Bovidae; genus Bos; species Bos indicus x Bos taurus. The sequence continues at coordinate 4,336,647 of NC_040092.1, read as the reverse complement.
GGCAAATCAGAGGGCACCAAGAACGTGAGAGATGCCCGGCCACTGGAAGGTAAGTCACCACGGTACCGACTGGAACCACGGACTGAGCACCCCCTGTGCCCAGGCGGGGCACCTGAAGTCCTGTCCTTGTAAACACAGTGACAGGTACACAACCTCCTGTCTTCCAGGACACAGAGACTCAGGGAGGGGCGCGCCCAGACCTGGGTGAGCGGCGCTGCTGAGACCCAGAGCCTGAGCTGCCTGACCTCACCCTATGCATTGCCCACTGTGGTCTCAGACCCACCTGGGACGCAGCAGGGGACACCGTGGGGACGCGAATGCCATCACAGTGCCTCAGCACTCCTGACTCTCCTGGGAGCCCGACCTCTGTCGACCGTGACCGTGGGTGAGGCATTCACCCTCTCTGAGCTCAGGTATCATTACCTGCTTTGGTGGTTTAGTCACCAAGTCCTGTCTGACTCTTGCGACCTCATAAACTATAGCCTGCCAGGCTCCTCTGTCCATGGGATTCTCTAGGCAAGAATACCGGAGTGGGTTGCCATTTCCTCTTCTACCAAAGAAGGTTAATGGCATCAACCTTACTGGGCTGTGAAGGGGCTCAAGAGAGACAAAGACTCCTAAAGTTCTCGACACAAGGCCTGGTACCCAGGGAGCTGGCCACACACCATAAGTTCACTGTGAGCGATGATCAGGAGCACTCCTGGGGGCCTGCAGGGCTCCCTGAGGGAAAGGAACAGAGTGCCCACTTCCCTAGTCTGACAGACGGCCGGGAAAAACTGGCGCACAGGCTCTCCTTGAGGAAGCAGCCCCTTCAGTCAACTTCTTAGAGGCTCAGTTTGCTCATCACCAGAGCCACTCAGGAAGAAGGGTCATCAGCAGAGGCTGCCTGCGTTCCCCAGAGAGCCCTGGCCTAGCTGGCCGGGTCCAAGGAGGCCTTCCCCACTGATCCCCAGTGCAGGGGACCCTGAGGGCAAGGCGCTGGGAGTGGACGTCGCTCCCAGAGGTGCTACCCACTCCCTGTTTGCCTTCTTCGAGACGCCTTGAGAGGGGAGCTGCTGAGGTCTGGAGATTTTGTCAGGGAAACACCCCCCTGGGTGCTGGGGAAAGGTAACACTAAAGGGAGGTGCCTTACCCCCAGCTCCCCACCACTGACCTCGGACTTTGGTGCCCACAAAGAGAGGTCACGGTGAGGAAAATTACTGCCTCAGAGAGAGCTGGCCGGAGCTGCAGTTGTGAGGAAGACCCTCCTCCAGCAGAAAGCGGGGCCAGCCCGCAAGCCCCAGCGCGGGCCCTCGGCAGGCAGGCCTCGGGGGCTCACCTGTTGCGGTTGAACTGGATTGCGAAGTCAGTCATGACCTGCAGGGCCTTGTTGGTCAGCTGCAGGTCCATGGAGATGGTGCCCGCTTGGCGGGTGAAGGTGCCCGAGATCTCCAACCCTTTGGCCTTCATGGCTGGCAGCCAGACCTGAGGGGAAAACGATGGGGAGGGGGCTGCCACAGCCCCCACGCCACAGCCCGCCTGAGGCTCCTTCCCCTGCCCCCTTCTCTCACACCTGAAGGGGGCTCTCAGATGGACCACACCTGCCTGGACCGCCAGGGGATGACCATGTGAGCCTCGGGATGAGAAGAAGGACCCTGCCCGGCCTGCCCGGGGTCCCCGCCTCGGGGTGGCCGACTGCTGGAGCAGCACGGGACAGGGAGGCCTCGGTGTGCCCAAAACCTGACCTGAGTCTCTGGAGGTCAAAGCAAGAATACTCAGAGGAGGGCTGAGGAAGGTGGAGAGACAAGCAGGCCCCACCAGCCTCCAGATGAGCCCAGGAGACTGAGAGCCCACGGGTGCCCGGGGCCTGGCCAGAGCCAGAGGACCCCGGGTGGTCACGGCCTGTCCTCCTCGCAGGCGGCAGGGCTGGCCTTTAACTGCGCCAACAGGCCTGAGCAGCGATAGGACCCAGGAGGACCTCTCGCCTGGCAGGCCTTCCCTGCCTGCTTGGCTGCCCTTGTCCCAGACGCTCAGCTCCAGAGCCACCTCCCCCGGGAAACCCTTCCCCAGTGTCCTTGTCCGGGCTCTGCAGCAATGACGGTCTTGCAGATAAACCATCTCCTCTGTGCCCGGACAGTGCTTCGAGGGGGAGGGCTCTGCTTTTCTGTCTTGCATCCTTGGCTCGGAGCTTGGTGTGAGATTTGTATTTGGGGAACATTTGCTGAGTGAATGGCATGGATCAAAGCCCTGCCCAGGAGGGACAGCCACGGATGCTATCCTGTGGATATGCAAACATCTCTCTGGCTGCCATTCTTACCAGGACGGCTCAGCCCACTCGAGGCCAGCCTCCCCAGGGGCCCTGTCAGTGAACATGGCCATGGTCACCCAGCCCAGGTCCCGTCAAGGTCACCTCCTCCCCCGACACCACGTCCTCCACTCTCCCCTATCCACAGGCACCACCCAGGGGTAAGTCACCATCAGAGCCCCCAGGTAAGATGGGAGCCACCTAGGTAGCTGCCCACGTCTTTTTTCTTTTTTTAATTAATTTATTTTTTAAACTGAAGAATAACTGCTTTACAGAATTTTGTTTTCTGTCAAACATCAACATGAATCAGCCATAGGTGTACACATGTCTGCCCAAGTCTTCTATTCCCAGTTTCCAGAGCAGCCAGAGCCATCTTTAGGAAGGCAGATCTCGTCACGGCACCCTGGAACCCTCAGTGGTGCAGTGCCTCCACTGCCCACGGCCTCCCCATCGGGGTGCCCTCCCTGGGTCAGTGTGCATGGCTCCTCGGGCCTCACACACACACACACACACACACACACACACACACACACTGTCTCCTCTGCTTGGACAGCACTCCCCACCCCCATCCCATCCTACTTGCTAACCTGCTCATCCTTTGCTCCACCAGACAAATCTGTGGACAGAATCTCAGGGTTTTAGTCGTGAGCTGTGACTGGGAGCACAGAGAGCACTCAGGGCCCCAGGGTGACTGCCCTGCCCCACCCCTCCACCCCCCAGGCTTCCTTCCCAGGTTCTTCAGAGCTGGCACTATCACCGTCCTGAGTGGGATATCGTGTCTCCTGGTCACTGTAGGCTCACGGAGTCCAGAACTGTCAGCCCCTGCTGGCTACAATATTTGAGGAACTTCAAGTTCTTGTACGTATGACAGCCTCACCCTCCTTGACCAGGAAGGGCTGGGACTGCAGGCAGGACAAACGATTTGAGGTGGTCACAGTGCTGTGAGAAAAAGGTAGCCTACACAGTCACTACTTCTGGACGGAGAGCACACCCACACCCTGTGACTAAGGTAGCAGGGGAAAGTCCTGCCCACGTGGAAAAGGACTCCTCCAGGCAGCCTGCCCTGATTACTCCTATCCGGTGATCCCTTCGCCTCTCCTTCCAGCTGATACAGTCACCAGGTCCTCCACTAAGACAAAGCAGTGCTAATACACGTTAAAACGGATACACATGCAGAAAGCAAGCTGATTCTGACAACCATGGCACCGAAGTAAGTACACGGAGGTTCTCAAACACTTTAGGATCACCTAAGGGTCGTGGGCAGGGGCTTTGGTGCCACAGCCCCATATTCACTTCCAGACTCTCGTCACTCATCAGCTATAGGACCTTAAAGCACTCAGATTCCTCAACCAGAAAACGGGAGCGCCAGCGCCGTGTGGCTGCTGGGAGGGCTCTGGGCTGGGGCTGTGCCACGTTCGTGTAGCCCTCCACGGAAGCGGGAGGCCGCTGGCGCTAGACTTGCCGCCTCCTGGGGGCCCCTTAGGCCCAGATCCTGCAAAAAGGTGTGGCTGGGGGCTCTGGCCACTGCAGTTTGGCAGGCATAGCCAGGGAGGCTGGGGCAGGGCAGGTGCTGGCTGGCAGCTCCCCTCATCATAAGGGACATGTCCCTGGGCCCCGAAGCCCTGCTGGTCCTGGTTTGGGGAGGGGACCTTGGAAGAGAGGGGCGCTGGCTGACAGTTGGGAGGCTCAGGCCACGTCCGTCCCCTCTGGCAGTTTCCTTGAGGACAAGGGCCCAGCCCACACCACGCTGTCCTCAGCTCTCCTTCCCTCGCCTGCCCTCGCCACTGCCAGCCAGAACCCTTCTCCCCACCGCCCCCACGTCCTGCCAGGCCTCCTTCCAGCCCAGCGCGTCTCCACCCCTACAAAGCTCTCCTGTCCAGCCACCATCAGCAGTTGACAACTCCTCATGGGCTCCTGGCTTCTGCTCTGCCCTTAAGTTTGGCCTCCACACAGTGGCCAAAGCGCTGGCTCTTTAAGCTTCGTTTCTGCTTAAAAACCACTGTGCCAGGATGGAGAGCAAAGTCTCAGAGCCGGGGCCATGACCTCGCCAGCTCCCTGCCTCCTCAGTGCGAGTCCAGCCAGGAGTCTGGAGTGGGGTGGGACTACCTGGGTGGCACAGGGGGCGTCTGGGGCACCTCCAGGCTGATTGGGGTCAGGGAGGCAGCTGTGGAGGTGACAGGCTTCACTAGGAGCCACTGTCCTGCAGACCTTGAGTATTTTCTGCAGGATTTCAGTGCGCCTTGAAATCCCCAGGAACTTAATGGTGGTGAAATCAGCGGAAGCCTGTTCTTTGTTTCGTCTGGAATCTTACTGGGAGTCAGTTGCTGTATCAGAAGCGAAAGGTGCCTCCGGCCCATCAGTCATGGCACCCACACTGTGGTGCCACAGTGACTCTGCTGCCAACCCCTGGCAACGCCATGAGATTTGCCGGGGCGGGCATGCCCAAGCCTTCACCACACTAAAATGAAGTGTTCTGTTCTCCTCCTTTTACGTCTCCTTATGTGATGACAGCATCTTACCACTTCAGAAATTTTACAAGTAGGTAGACCTCATTCGTTAGAAAAGGAGGGGGTGCTATGAAGCGCCTGTCATCAATCTGGGGCACTGGGTTGAGTGGCACTGAGAACCACTGACCAGTCACTAGACGGGGCTTCTGCCATTCTCTGGAAGGTGAGCACGCCCCCTAGGCTCCCCATTTTCGCCTTGCTGATTCTGACTTGGACTGAGCTCCAGTGACACCCGCTCTGGGAAACCTTCCCCAGGCCTCCACACCAGACCCAGCACCCTGTGCTCCCGCTGCTCCGAGCAACCCAGCTAGCCACTGAAAGGAACCTGCATGTCCGCCTCCCGCCTCCCACGGGGCCACGGCACTTACTGCTTTGGGAGCCACATAGGATCCCGACAAGGTGCCCACGCCACTGGTCAGGTCAAAGAGATCACTCAGGCCACTGCCCATGGGCGCTCCTAGGTTAGCTGGTACTGCTGCTGCTGGGGGTGCCACGAAGCTGGGGGCTCCGATCTAGAGGGAGGGGAAAGGGGTCAGAGGCAGGCACGCCAGGGGAAGTACGGCCGCCTGGCCCTTTATAAGACGGGGGTTGGGCAAGAGGGCGTCCTGCAGGGCTGCCTTCAGGTCAACTCTAAGTTGCAGAAACAAGACAGAGTGAGGCGGGTGGAGAGGAGAGGCCGAGCCCTCCCGTGCCCTACAAGCCCCGAGAGGAAGAGCTGGGCACGCTCACAAACTGACAGCCCAAGGATAAAAGGGGTACTCAACACAGTGCTATGAGGGGGCCGTGCTCAGAGACCGGAGCACACCCCAGGGTGTCAGAGAGGGCTTGTGGGGGCCTCCGGATGACAAAGTAACTTCATCGGAGGGTGGTGAGGGTGGGCCGACGGCCCTGACACCCCCCGCCCTGGGACGCCGGGCGGGTGATCGAGGAGCAGCAGGACGAAGGCTTGGTGGCATAGGGTTGAACCGTACCCCTTCAGGCTCATCCCCCATCTCCCAGCAGAAGCAGGCAGGGTGAAGAGAACAGGCAGCCACATGCAGAGGGAAAGCCAAGAAGAAGACACAGAGAGACAAGACAGGGAGGAAAGAGGCAGAAGGTTAATCACAGCTGTTCCACCCGACCCTATGGGGCCTGTGCGAGGCTGCAGCAGCCTAGGAGGGCCCCAGGTCTCTATGACGGGCAGCCCCCCCGCACCCCCAGCCCCACTCGACACCCTCGTCCTTCTGACCCTTCCCTGTGCTGTGGCCTTGGGGACCTGAGCCGGGCATGGCCAAGTGACAAGGGCCCAGGTGCCACCTCCACCTGGCTCTCCGGCTGCCTGAAGAATCCCAAGGAAACAGCAGGCCTTCTTACCACCGCCTTCACAAGGGAGGGGCTGTCCCACCCTCTCATGGGCCTCTCTCAGGCCTGCTGGGCAGCTACACCAATCGGTGCCACGTGTGGGGGAGCGGATGCAAGGGTGGCTCCCCCAGCCTTACAAGGCCAAGGTGACTCAGAGGGTAAGGGAGAACAGCCCCCAGGACTCTTGGGGTTCAGCAGCCTGGCAAGGGGCTAAATCCCGTGCCTGCCACTTAGGAGCTGTATGCGCTAAGCAGGACGGCCACCTGACCACTTTACGCCCCAGCTTCTCACTGATACGGGAGCTACATGATCCTTGGATGGCGTCTGGCAGAGAAGGCGTTCCTGATCCCTCCCTGAAGACCACCATCAACCTCGTCCGGGGGCCCAGGACGTACCAGGCTGTCAAGGCCACCGCCAAGCAGGTCCACGGCGCCCATCTGCACCGCGGAGGCGGCCAGGGGCGGGCCGCTGACCGGAGGCCCGAGGTCCAGGTTGAGGAGGTCACCCAGCAGGTCGCCCTGCGTGGGGACGGCATCCAGCTGCTCTCCGGGGGGCGCTCCAGCTGGGGCCGTCTCTGGGCTCTCCGTGCTCTCGCTCCTGCCAGGACGTGGGGAGAGGCTCAGCAGGGCCAGAAGTGGTGCCGTCTTGGGGAGGCCAGACCCCATCTCCGGGATCCGCCCCCAGGAGAGGCACCGGGCCTCCTCACTGTCCCGGGAGCCTGTCTACACCCAACTTCCTCCCCTTCCCATGCCTGATCCATCTTGTTCTGGGCTAAGGGGAGGGAGCACCGTCTGTATTCCCCAACTCAGTCCACTTTAAAGTCCCGGAGAACAGGACAACCCAGGCCAGAAAGCCGTGGGAGCCGCGGGGGGAGCACCTGAGCAGAACGGGGCTCTGGAAGCGGGCAGAATTGGGTTGAGCCCAGCTCTGCTGCCTGCGCTCTTCACTAGGCTCTTAAGCGCTCTCTGCCTCTGGTCCCTGTCTCTTCAGGGAGGACTTCCCTCAGAGCTGTTGTCACCTAGGCCACACCATGTATGCAGTGAGCATTCACTAGGGTCGCTAGAATCGTAATTCTGCTCAGACTCAGGTGAGAGCACTGTGCTACTGAACCAGGGAAGTGGGCCAGTGACTGGCCCCCGGACTCACGAGGCGGTGCGGGGTGGCAGGCTCTTGTGCACGACGCCCCGGCCCCCCTCCACGAAGGCACTGGGCGGCTTGTGGTAGACAGAGGCCAGTGTGCCAATGTAGCAGATGAGCTCGTCCAGCAGCGTGGGCTCAATGAGGTCTGTCTCCTCGGAGATGAGCGGCTTCTCAGCCAGCACCACCTCCTTGGCAGCCACGGGGTCCGTGGAGAGCAGGCGCCAGTAGATGTAGCCACGGTCCCGCAGGTCTGGGTTGTCTGAGTCCTGGGAGGTGACGAGAAGGGCGTGAAACGCTGCACACGTGGGTGATGGGGAGGGGAAGCCCACAACACGGGGTCACAGGGTCGCTAACTTGACTGCCTGAGTGCTGGTGGGAGCCTGCCCCTTTAGGCACAGAGCAGACACAGCCCAGCCCCCTGGTTTCCCCTCAGGCCAGCCTGCCCCTGCCTCTGCTCCCTGCCCTCTGTGGGAGGCTGGCTCAGCATCGCCCCCATCCCCGCCTGCCCTATCTGTCTGACTGAGCTCCCTGAGCTGGGGATTAGGGGCAGGACTCCCGGTCTGGCTCCCTGGGTGGACCAAGGGCTGCGATGGGCACTGCAGGGAGGCCACACCCACCTGCGTGGCCAAGCTGAGGACCTGCTGCACCAGCTCCTGGGTCTCTGTCGGCTTCTTCAGAAAGAGCTTCACGATAGCCGTCAGCAGCTGCAGCTGCACCTGAGGAGGACGGAGAGGAGGCGAGGGGGAGGGTGAGCTCCGGGTGGGGACCACAGGGAACCAGAGGAGGACCTCAGAGACCGAAGGGGCGTTGAAAGGCCGAGAGCAGCTCTCCTGGGTCTGGGCTGGCCACGCAAACAGGCCAGGCGCAGTGGGGTGGCTGTGCTGAGTAGTCTGGACCTTGGCCCGAATGGTCAGGAGGACCTGGCCGTGGAGCTTTGCAGAGCCCCAGGCCGGCTGGGGACTGCTGCCCAGCGCTAGGGCCCCAGAAACCCATCAGGGCTCTGGGTCCACGACCTTCAGGAACTCAGCTCATGAGGGCAACACGTGTGCCTGGTGTGCTTGCCAGAGACCACCTGCCAACGAGTGGACCAAGTGCCAGAGAAGCTGAGCGGACGGGGGCAAATGGGCCCGTAGAGCCTTCCTCCCGAGGTGGAACCCTGCCCGGCCCCCAGCAGCCCCACCTCCCGCCCGCCCTGTCTGCACCTGAGCATGCCTCCCGCACCCCCTCCCCGCTCCCGCAGTTCCAGCCTCCCTCACCGGTGCCGCCCCACAGTGCTGGCAACACTTTGCAGCCATGGCCGCTCTGTGGAGTGCCCCTGAGGGCGGAGTTCGAGTCTGTCCCTGTTGCATCCCTGGCTATCGTTCACTCCAGAGTCTGGCAAGATATAGGCACTTAAGAGAAATTTGCCAGAAAAAAAACCAAAATTTGCTGACTAAAAGCACACCTCTGAAAGAACAGTTCTCCGCACACAGCCCTTCCTTAGCCCCATCCCATTTTGTCAGCCCTGGCACAGGAAGACAACCAGAGGCTCCCCAGATGGTGCCAGGGACGGGCCTGCAGCAGAAGGGCGGTGGTGGGGCTGGCAGCAGCTTCTGGGCCCATCCAAAGGCTGGCACTTATGGAAACAAGCGGCAGAGCTGCTGCTGCGCAGGGTGGGCGGATGCTGGGAGGAGTCCCTCCAGAGTCCCTACGATCTGGGGACACAGCGGCCAATGGCAGAGGAGCAGGCTGGCTGTCTCCAAGGCCAGAGGTGGCTGGGCACTGGCTTCCAGACCTGGCTCAAGTCCCTGGCCGGGTAGCTGGCAGAAGGCCGCTCACCCTCAGCTGGTGAGGGAGAGTTGGGCCCACTTCAGGGGTTCTGGGGGCCCGGAAGACACAAGCCGTGGCGGCCAACTTGGAGCCAGACCGAGACAGCACTTCCTCTGAATGCTGACTTCATCACTTCCCAGCTGGTGACCCTGGACAAGTCACTTAACTGCTGAGGCTGCTTCCTCCTCTATAAAATGGATGCAGTGCCTCACAGGATTGACGGGAAGTCAATGAGACAACAAACGGAAAGAACTGTGTCCTCTGCCCAAGGCACAGCAGCGGTCGTGGCTGTTGTCAGCACCACAACCGCCACACACACCAGGTTCTCCCCAGCCCCGGGCTGCTGGCTGCTGGCGCTCATTCACCCCTGTCCGTCTGCTGTGCTCCCTGGACCAAGGCTGAGTCAGCTCCCTGCCTAGCTCCCCTCCCCCGACAACACACTGAGGCCCGAGTCAGCCTGCAGCTCAGGGCTGTTGTTCAGCTGCTAAGTCGTGTCTGACTCTCTGTGACCCCATGGACTGCAGCATACCAGGCTCCTCCATCCTTCACTATCTCCCAGAGTTTGCTCAAATTACAATCCATTGAGTTAGTGATGCTATCTAACCATTTCATCCTCTGTCGTCCCCTTCTTTTGCCCTCAATCTTTCCTAGCATCAGGGTCTTTTCCAATGAGTCGACTCTTTGCATCAGGTAGCCAAAGTATGGAGAAGGCAATGGCACCCCACTCTAGTACTTTTGCCTAGAAAATCCCATGGACGGAGGAGCCTGGTAGGCTGCAGTCCATGGGGTCACTAGAGTCGGACATGACTGAGAGACTTCACTTTCTTTTCACTTTCATGCATTGGAGAAGGAAATGGCAACCCACTCCAGTGTTCTTGCCTGGAGAATCCCAGGGACGGGGAAGCCTGGTGGGCTGCCATCTATGGGGTCGCACAGAGTCGGACACGACTGAAGTGACTTAGCAGCAACAGCAGCAAAGTATTGGATTTTCAGCATCAGTCTTTCCAATGAATATTCAGGGCTGATTTCCTTTAGGATTGACTAGTTTGATCTCCTTGCTGTCCAAGGGACTCTCAAGAGTCTTCTCCAACACCACAGTTCAAAAGCATCAATTCCTTGGCGTTTAGTCTTCATGATGGTCCAACTCTCACATCAGTATGTGACTACTGGAAAAACCATAGCTTTGACTATACGGACCTTTATTGGCAAAGTCATATCTCTGCTTTTTAATATGCTGTCTAGGTTTGTCATAGCTTTTCTTCCAAGGAGCTAGTGTCTTTGAATTTCATGGCTACAGTCACCATCTACAGTGATTTTGGAGCCCAAGAAAATAAAATCTGTCACTGTTTCCACTTTTTCCCCTTCTATTTGCCATGAAGTGATGAGACTAGATGCCATGATCTTAGTTTTTTGAATGCTGAGTTTCAAGCCAGCTTTTTTACTCTCCTTTTTCACCCTCACCAAGAGGCCCTTTAGCTCCTCTTCACTTTCTGCCATTAGAGTGGTGTCATCTGCATATCTGAAGTTGTTGATTATTTCTCCTGGCAGTCTTGATTCCAGCTTGTGATTCATCTAGACTAGCATTTCTCATGATGTACTCTGCATACAAGTTAAATAAGCAGGGTGACAGTACACAGCCTTGTCATACTCCTTTCCCAATTTTGAACCAGTCAGTTGTTCCACATCTAGGTCTAACTGTTACTTCTTGACTCACATACAGGTTTCTCAGGAGACAGCTAAGGTGGTCTGGTATTTCCGTCTCTTTAAGAATTTTCCACAGTTCGTTGTGATCCACACAAAGGCTTTAGTATAGTCAATGAAGCAGAATTAGATGTTTTTCTCGAAGTCCCTTGTTTTCTCCATGATCCAACAGATGTTGGCAGTTTGATCTCAGCCCCTCCCCTTCCCACAGCTGGAGAGGCTTAGGAGCCAGGACAAGGGGGGCTCAAAAAACAATCTAAAGTAAGTTCCCAAATCTCAAAGCACTAAGTAGTTTATAAAAGCTCTGAACTTGCTTCCCATGAGGCAAAGGAAGCAGGCAGTTTACACACACCAAGTCTGAGGATGCCCTAGGCTGGCCAGGAGACAAAGAGAGGGGCCCCCCCGCCCCCTACGATGGGAGTGTAAACCAGAACCGCCTCTGTGCCAGGGCAGTCCGGACCGGCAATGCACAGGCCCTCCTACCAGCATCATGCTCCTAAGAACCCGTCCTCCAGCTGTACCTGCAGACGAGCTTCCCACAGCTCGCTCCCAGCAGAGCTGTTTAAAAGAGCAGAAGGCTGGACACCTAAATACCAGTCAGGGACCCTGCTTAAACAGGGTCCTTCTGCATGAAGCTAGGAAGCTGTAAAAAGCTCTCACAATGTCATGGCTTTCAGACGTATTTTTAAGGAAAAAATACAACCTGCTGATCAGTTTGAATTTGCATGGTTTGTTATAAGTAATATTTAAAAATAAGTGAGAAGGAAATATATAAACAGTTGGTCCTTGTGATTCACAGAGGACACACCTGCAAATCTGTCTGCTTGCTAACACTTACTCATGACCCAGAAACCCATGCTTATGGCACCTTCACAGTCATTCACAGATGTGCAGAGCAGCGAACGTGTGCGTTGCCTGACGTACAAGCTCCTGGCTGAGGTCAAGTGAGGTGGTGCTTGGTTCTCATCGTAAATGTGCCACGTTGTCCACAGCTTGGGGCCTTTTGTTGGTGATTTTGCTGTTTACAAGGGGCCCACCCCACCCCAATATAGAGCTAGAGAGTTGTCTGGGGCTCCTAAGGGCAGGAACGCTGAGATATGCCTTTGGAGAAAATACATGTGTCAGATGAGCTTTGTTCAGATGTGAGTTACAGCTGCTGGCCATGAGTTCAATGCTAATGAATCAATGGAACATATTAAGCAAGGTGTCTTTAAACAGAAACACACGTAAAACGATGTTTATCTTGACCAGTAGATAAACGTGCAGTGACTGAAGGCGTGTAGAAACACGATTCTATTTCTTCTGGGAGCAAGGGTTTAGCTTACTAAATCAGAATTTGACTTTATGGAATGTTAAGTATCACAAGTGATAAAAATTGACTATTTTTTGTCTCTGTAGAGGAACTGGCTGGTGTGTTCCTAAACTCGTTCTCTCTGGAAGCAAACCCATCCACCCTCCCCCCAGAAACCAATGAGTAACATGGTGCTTTCCGGGAGGAGAACTCAAGGCCAGGAGAGTGGCAGGAAACAGGATTTTCACTACATATCCTTTCCTGTCTTTTAGGTTTTGACCTGAGTCAATGTAGCACCTATCCAACCATAAATACTAAAGTAAAACAAAGTCAGGACTTCCGTGGTGGTACAGTGGATAAGAATCCACCTGCCGACGCAGGAGACAAAGGTTTGATCCCTGCTCCAGGAAGATCCCAAAGCCCCGGGGCAACCAACCTCACACCTCACAACAAGAGAAGCCAGTGCAATGGGGAGCCTGCACCCCACAACAAGAGAAGCCAGCGCAATGGGGAGCCCATGCCCCAAAACAAGAGAAGCCAGTGCAATGGGGAGCCCATGCCCCAAAACAAGAGAAGCCAGTGCAATGGGGAGCCTGCACCCCACAACAAGAGAAGCCAGCGCAATGGGGAGCCCATGCCCCAAAACAAGAGAAGCCAGTGCAATGGGGAGCCCACACACCGCAGCTGGAAAGTAGCCCCAGACTACTGCACTAGAGAAACCTGCATGCAGCCATGAAGATCCAGCAGAGCCAAAAATAAATTAAAAACAACAACAAAACCAGAAACGTCTGCAGCCTTCAGAGTCCTCCGCCACAGATTGTCCTCAGGAGCGCCCCTTAGGCACCACAGTGAGGGACGAAAGGGACCATGCCTGTCTCCCGTTCACCTCTCACATGAACGTCCACACGGTGAGGGTGGTGTCAGGAGGGCAGGGCCCTGAGGCCCGTAGGGGCGCCTCACCTGGGTGCTCTCGTCATGGAAGCCCTCCAGGAAGCTCTCCAGTAGCTCATCCGCGTTGTCTATCCGCTCGGCGTACTCGCCCACAATCCAGATCATGGCGGCTCGCGCCTCGGGCTCGTCCAGGGAATCTAGGTTCTCGCACAGCGTGGCAATCACGCTCTCGTACCTGGAGATCAGGGCGCAGTGGTATGTGAGCACCGAGGGTGCCCGGGCCGCCCATGAGGGGCAAGAGACACGGGCAGCTACTCTACGAAGAGCCCGAGAGGCTGGTGGGAAGAGGATACCGAGCTTTGTCCTTTCCACCTTGGTTCCTGTTTAGGCCTGGGGCGCAGAGCAGCAGGGAAGTGAGGAAGAGGGAGCGCTCCCCGTGCTCCTCCTCCCTCCCCCTCGGCCCCAGAACTGCAGCGCCCTGACAGGTAGGAGCAGTGGCCACGCACTTGTTGGGGTACTTGCGGAAGATGTCCTTGATGACCACGATGGCCTCCTGAACCACGTAGTTGACCTTGGTCTGGATGAGGTCGAGCAGCGTGCTCACGCAGCGCTCGGCGGATTGCTGTGTAGGGAGAGGAGAGCATGGGCCAGGCCTCCCCACACCCCCTAACTCCAACACACTATGTTAGACTGTGGGAGTGACTCCTCACTGCCATCAGAGGCATCAAAGGGGAAATGTCTTGAGAGGCTGGGCTCAAGGGACCCCTTGGCCTCCAGGGACCCGTTTAAGGAGAGTCAGGTCAGCAGCCCAAGAACATCTCCAGAGGCAGAGAACATGAGGGATGAAGGGCCAGGACACAGCGGTCTCAGTGACCCTTGAAAATATGGAAAAAAGGGCACACAGACGGTTGAATTGTGAAACTGGCCAAAACATTCAGCAGGCAGAGCCCCCTGCCCCAAGGTCCATGAAGTGAAAGCTAAGTCTGCTGGGGCCACCATCAGCTTGGGCTGCCCCACCCTCTGCGCTAACGCTGCAGGAGATCCCATGATGATGATGGGCTGATTTCACCTGCAGCAACTCAGAGGCCCAAGGAAGATTACAGATGAGGAGGAGCCAAATCTGTACCACGGGGGCCTGCAGGGCTCCAGCTGTGACCCTCAGGCCCTGCCAGGTCGTGAAAAGCTGACAGATTCTGTTTGAATCAGACTTGTCTCCCGGTTTCGGACCCCTTGCCCTTCCTCCTTCCTCCCACCCAGGACGGTCTCAGAGGCTCACCTCCACCTTGATGGCACAACGGCCGATGGCTCGCACAGCCTTCCGTACAAAGTCCACGTCCACCTCGGTTGCGTACTCTTTCAGCTCCGCCAACACCTGGGTCCCAGACAGAGAAGATGGAGTTGGGGGGATCTGGCAGGGCGCTGTCCCGGAACACCCCTGGGCTTGGGGTGCGCACAGACACGAGCCCGATGGGATCCTGCCTCCCGTTCAAGGTGCGAGTCCTGAGGGAGGGAGGGAGCTCTCGGGTGCCCCAAGAGGAAACCAGGAAGGATGACCTGTCAGGGCTGGACAAGCCTTGTTGCGGGTGATCTAGCTAACGCATCCACTTTGATGGGCAGATAATAAGTGACAACAGAAAGAACAGGCTCCTTAATCACAAAAGTACCCGATAACATTCATGGAGAGCTTTCTTATGAAGCCCAGGGCCCAGACACCACCCTCTGCCGACCTGGGCGATGTTGGCCTGGGAGGCCAGGCGGATCATGATGTCCAGCTTCTCCAGCTTCACATAGATGGGGTCGTTGTACTTCACGAAGAACACCTTCATCTCGTGCTTCAGGACCTCAGGCCTGGGGGTGGGCGAGGGCGCCCAAAGAGCAAACAGCGGGTCAGGGGCCTCTCACATCTGCTGGGACATTTCTGGGGTCAGACGTGGAGCCTGACATCCATGAAGCCAGTGACTCCTGTGGCCACACGCTCCTGTGCAGGGGCCCTGCCCAGCGCCTGCGTGTCCAACCACATCCCAGGAAGGGAAGCAAGAAACACTTCACATTCAGGAGGTCACAGGCACCCGGCGACGGGCTTGGAAGTCAGGCCTCAGTTTCAGTTCTAGCTGGTGACCTCAGGCCCGCCTTCTCACTCATGAGACGGGGTGCATTCTGTCAGAAATGTTACCGTCGCAGGCCTGCGCTGCTAGTCCTAGAGAGGCCTGGTGTCTGGGAACCTGGCTCTCGAGAGTGCCCCCACTGTTCCCGAGTAGGACACAGGGGGTTGACTGCCTTAACTGACAGGGGAGGGAGCTCAAGAGGCCAGCGCGAGGACTCCTCCAGACGCCACCTGGCCTTCTCCCTACGGTCCAGCTGTAGAGCCCCACCAGGCCGATAAACCACAGCTATGGGGCCGATACGCCACCTCCTGTGAGTCCTTCTAGTGAATCTCTGAATGCATGTGTGGGGGTCCTGGGGACCCCGACCTGGACACCTACAAGAGAGGTAGATGCCAAGCGCCTGGCATGATGCATGCCTGCCTCAGAGAAGGCACTCGTTGTCAGAAGTGTCTACGCCCCTCCCTCAACCGGCGCCCCCCCGCCTCCTTTTCCCAGCTGTGGGAACCTGATGGGGAGCGGCCTGCCCTGGGCCACACGCTGAGTGCTAATCGGGGAGCGAGCGAGATGAGAGTCACCACCCCTCCCTGGCTCCCACTTCCATGGCCTTTCCAAAACAGAGAGGAGGAACAGAACGGTGAAGAGGGGAGAAGACACAGCGGGAGAGCTGGGCAGGCTGTGGTGGGGTGGGAGGGCTCCTGGCGAAGCAGGGGCCTTGGTCGTGCTGGGGGGTGGGGGGCAGTGGGGTCCTGCACTGGACGGCTGGAGAGGTGGTTTCCGCCACCAGGACTCGGCACTAGCTGCCCAGCGCACGTGGGGCCTGGGTCTGGTCGTGCCTCAGTATCAGGCTCAGCACCTTGGGAGCTTGGCTTGTTAAATAAAACCCGCACAGGGAGCCCCTCCTGCTGATCGGGCTGCACAGGCCATGACACCTCACCCGCCCCACCCTGCAACTACGACTCTCGTCTCATTCTCTCCTTAGACACTCAGACAGCTTTCCCAAATTTACCTCCCAAACCTCTACAAATGTCCCAACTCCCCTGACGCTTCTGGGACCTGAGGCGCGTGCTCAGAACCAGACTGAGGCTACAAGGACAGGGAGCCTGTGCAGTCTTCCGAGAGAGAACGTGCACGAGAGGTGCTTGTTCTGCCCGCGAATTAGCTGCTGATGGACCTGTTTGACCAGAGAGGCTGGAAGCTGAACTGCAGAATCTGCCCTGCCCCACCCCCAGCACGGAGCTGCCGGGCCCCTCCCAGGATGGTTCATGGCTTGCTCGCCCCAGCCACCCCGGGGTCTTCCCTTAGGAGCAGCGGCTCACTGCTGTGGTCATCCCTGCGGGGTGGAGAGAAACGGGTGCTCTGCACTCTGAGCGGCCCTGAGGCTGATGTAGAGTCCATGTCGCCCTCCAGCCTCCAGAGCTTGGACTCCTTCCCCGGGAAAAACACTCGCACACACACCACCCTACACCCTGCTTCAGGAGGGCTGTGGGGACTCAGACCAGCCACTGTCCATGGTTAAGAAGTGCGCTAGCCTCTACCTGCCCAGGCTAAGCCAAGGCTTCTCAGCCTCTCACTGCTGGCGTTCTGGGGGGACGGAGGGAGCACTCCTGTGCACCAGAGGCTGTGAAGCAGCCTCCCCGCTTCCACCCCTAGATGCCAGCAGCAGTAGCCCCCATGATGACAACCAAGAATGTCTCCAGACGCTGCCAAATGTCTCCTGTGGGACAAAGATACCAGTGGCTAAGAATCCCTGGCTTAAGCTGTTGCGAGGCCCTATCCGCGGCAGGTCGGTTTCCCTTCGGAGCCCTGTTCTCAGCAGAGGCCACCCCTCCCAGCCCTGGCGCACGCAGTGCCCGCGCGCAGCAGCACTGCTACCTTTTCTGCACGATGAGGTTGATGTTTCGCAGGGCCACATACTGCAGCTCGGGCTCGGCCGACAGCAGCGTGACCAGGGGCGGCGCCAGCTTCTTGAGCAGCGTGCCGTAGTAGTCTAGGTCCTTGGACAGCATCTCCATGAACTTCATCAGCACCTTCACAGCCGACAGCACCACGGCAGAGTTGGCGTGGGACAGCCTGGGGGTGACCCGCTCACAGATGCTGTGGTCCGTTCCAAGGGGGGCAAACAGGAGAGACAAATGGGGGAAGCACCCTGTTTTTAGTTATCAAGATAACATGTCTTCTGTAGGAGGGAGATCTAGATGCCGGTCCTCTTTCCTGTAGGTCAAAACCACTTGGAGCCTCAGTT
Organism: Bos indicus x Bos taurus; assembly: GCF_003369695.1. Lineage (NCBI taxonomy): Eukaryota > Metazoa > Chordata > Mammalia > Artiodactyla > Bovidae > Bos > Bos indicus x Bos taurus. The sequence continues at coordinate 4,319,336 of NC_040092.1, read as the reverse complement.
TCCTCATCTGAAACATGGGAGAGGATGATGCCAGCAGCACATGGTTGCTGGAAGCTTAACTGAGACATGCGTGTCCAGCACTGAGCACAGTGCCTGGCAGTCAGTAAATACCGGAGAAATGTCAACTCCCTGCCTTCTGTTGTGAGGGCTCTCAAAGCGGGAAGGGGACCATGCTGGTTAGCACCAAGAGTTGGGGGAGATCTGGCTGGGAGACCTGTGACCTCCTCCACCTCCCTGGGAACCAGAGACAATGATGAAGCTGCTTTAAAGATGATCACGCGCGGGGGAAGCACCCAGCAGAACCCTAGGCTCCCAGTAGGAGTCAATGAACGGTGGCTCTCACGCTACCCACCTCCTGCCTCAGCCTGCAGTGACCAAAGTCTCGTCAGCGGCCTAAGCAGGCCCTGGGTTCTGTTCTGTGCCCTCAGTGGGCAGTGCGCTGACTGCCTGAAGCAACACCACTTCCAGCCTGGCTCTGTGTCTGAGGACGGTCTGTGGGGCGAGGCCCTGGAGAAAGGCCCACCGGAGGCCTGTGGCCTGGCTTCTGGGAGCCCCCGCCCTAGGGACCTGGCCTGGCGAGGTCTCCCAGCCCCAGGACCCCTCACCTCTGGGCCTCCCGGTCGTCTTTGGGCGTGTAGTTGGCCAGGCAGTCCAGGATGAAGATCTGGCCCCACTCAGTGCACTCGTTCAGGGCTGTGAGCAGCTTGTTGATGGACTGTGGGTTCAGGTCGAGCAGGTTGCTGCTGGGGTGAGACTCGGCGATCTCCGAGAGGGCGGCCACCGCGTTCGCCACCACCTGTTGGGAGGGTGGAGGAGGCAGAGGCTAGGGCGCTACCCACAGGCCAGGGCAGCAGGCAGCTCATGACGGTGGCCAGTCAGAGCGCAAACATCCTGAAAGGGGTATGACCCGAAGGGCAGGGTCAGGAGCACCGAGACCCACTGCAGGCACCCGCTCCACTGACTCCTCTGTGAGCTGAAACTAAGCGTACCCACCATTAAAGAAAACCACGACAAGAGAGAGCGGCTCCGAGTTCCTGGCGAGAGAAAGCTACCTAACGCAGAGTCACCCTCTACCAGCCACAGCAGCTCGCGGGGGGCTTGACAACCATGTCTCTCAGAGCCAGAAGCTTCCTGCGGAGCCCCTCGGGGTGGTGGGCACAGCAGGGTCCAGGTGAAGCTCCAGGCCTGTAACCCTTTCCTCCACGAGGGCAGCTGTTCCTACAGCGGGGCTGCGCGGTTTTTAACTCTCCCCTGACCACGCAGTGCTCCACGGCATCCCTGTACTGGCCCCGGGCGCCCACCTGCGATGGGCATCTCAGAGGGACACAGAACGAGATGTCTGGGGGGGCAGGTCATACGTTCCATTTTAGATACGGCCCCACTGTTCTCCAAACTGCTGCCGTCGCCATGAGGAGCCAGCTCCCCTCCCAGACGTGCCCAATGCCCAGTGCGCCAGGCTACGCTACTTCCAGGGTGAGCCTCTACAGCCCTGCGAGAAGTGGTGAAGGGGGCGCCCCTCCCGGTCAGAGCGCTCTGATGTCTTGGTGAGAAGACAGTGATGATGACACAGCCGCTGTGCGCCGGGCTATGCCAGGCACACCGCCTTCCACACTCCCGGCAGCCGCGCAGAATTAGATCCGGCTTACTGAGAAAGAAAAGGGCTCAGGAAGGTCAGGCGGCTTGCCTGCAGCCACACAGCTCCTTAGAGAGGCTGCACAGAGAAGCTCACTCCAAAGATGGTGCCCAAACCACTGCGGGTAGGAGAGCAGCTAGCCCACCTGCACGGCTCTGCCTGCCCAGACCCGGAGCTGCCTGGTGGAGGACCAAAGCTCAGGGTTTCCCAAGCAATCCTGAGGGTGGCAAAGGTGGCACAGCGGGCGGTAGAGACTCACCATGGGGTTAGAGTCAGAGATGAGGTCTTTGAGCGTGTCCAGGAAGCCCTGGTCCTCTACCAGCTGGGCGTTGATGTCGTGGAGCTTGGCCACGCACACGGCCGCCGTCTTGCGCACGTAGGGGTCCTCGTCCTTCAGGCACTTCCGGAGTGGCTCGCACAGGTACTCTGTGATCTTGTCAACGCGGATGCAGCCCATGGTCCGTACCGCCAGGGCCCGGATCAGGGGGTTGGGGTCCTCACAGTCCTGAGGGGAACCGGCCATTGGCCAGGGGCAGGGGCGGGTTGAGCAACACCAGATGGCTGCTGTGGGGTCTCCCCCTGACTGTGGCCAACAGCACCGAAACAAATATGTGTGGGCACCTGGGCTTCCCCGGTGGCTTAGGTAAAGAATCCACCTGACAATGCAGGAGACACAAGAGATACCAGTTCAATCCCTAGGTCAGGAAAATCCCCTGGAGAAGGAAGTGGCAACCCACTCGAGTATTCTTGCCTGGGAAACCCCATGGACAGAGGAGGCTGCCAGGCCACAGTCTATGGGGTCACAAAGAGTTGAACACAACTGAGCGACTAACACACCCCCACACAGAGGCGCCTCGCATTTGCCAGATACCAGGCTTTGCAGGGTTCCCTCTGATACTCAGAGCAGACAGGCAATACTGTTCCCTTTTCACAGGTGAGGGAACTGAGGCTCTCAGGAGCTCAGCTGGTCACAGAGCAGAGCCATAATCTGAGCTGCATCTACCCAGCACCACAACCCTGTTTTCCTACTGGGACAAAGAACCCCATTCACCCACGTGTGGGTGTCAACCGGGCTGGGAGCTGAGGTTTTAAAGGTGCACAGGGCTAACAATGTGAGTCCCTGCTTATCCTCCACTTGGAGGACAGGACATGCAGGAAGGCGTGAAGTCTAGAAGCGCAGCAAGACGCCCTCAGACACATGCTGCCTTCTGAGCCTGCAAATGACACAGGGCCAGGGGGACCCGCAGGCCCGGAGAGACCTCACGGGGAATGGGTTAGCAGGCTCTATGGCATCTCATTTTCTGGAGACAGTGGGAGCCCTCCACTGGAGGAAGAGCCCCCAGGCGGGGAGTCAGATGGGTGGAAAGGAGCCTCCGTGTTTCTACCCAGGGCAGCGGCGCCACACCCAGGGAGCCTGCGCGGTGAGCAGCCCCCCAGCCCCACCCAGCTCCTCCGCACCTTCACGAAGGTGTTGACGGCCATGATGGCCATGTCGGGCTGACTCTTGGCATAGTTCATCAGGTACAGGTACACCAGCTTCTTCAGCTCCAGGTTGTCTGTCTGCATACAGTTCACCACGTCGGGGAAGAGGGCACTGGAAGGTCAAGCCGCGTCAGTGTGGGGAAGCCCAGAGAAAAGAAGAGGAGGACTCTTCGGGCAGCTGATGGGGGCTGGGGAGGAGGGGGCGTGCAAAGCGGGCAGGAAATGTTAACAGGACTTCCCAGTAAAGGCCGGGCACCAGCTCCGTCACCCTGAGCATCTGTTGGTAGAAACGGAATTACAAAGGGCGATTTTAAAAGCCAAAAAGTCCTTGTTCTTTTCACAAGGCTCATAGATGGGCTCTGGAGTCCATCAGACTTGGCTCAAAGCCAGCTCTGCCTCTTGCTGGCTGTATCAAGCTGGGAAATTTTCTGTATCCCGTTTCGATTTTCTCATTTGCGAGAAAGAGAAATAACAAACCCCATTTTGCAGGGCCCTGTTATAACTGAAAGAGACAACTTACTTAAGGGCGTCTAGTCCTCGGCACTAAGAAGGCGCTACAGAAATGGAAACAGTCGTTTTTCCTTCTCTGATACTTGACGTGGCCACTTGTATCAGGCTGCTGGCTGCAGAAGGCTTAGGGGAGCAGGGCGGGGCTGGACCATGGACACTACAGGGCACTCACGCACAGGGCTCACACCGCAAGCCAGGCCTGGTGCTCAGGGCTTTTCATATGATCTCCTTTAAGGGCCCTGAGAAGCCTGTAGATTATCCCCATTTTATAGAAGACAAAGCTGAGGCTCACAAATGACAAAGAACTGCCTAAGGTGCCAGGTCTGAGTCCAAAGCCTGTGCTCATGAGTGCTGATATACTGGGCAGAACCCTTCCCAACATGGCACCCACAGTCTCAGGGTCACAGGCTCCTTGAGATGTGAAACATAGTTAGTGGTCGGTTTTCTATCTCTGAAATTATCACCTCCTCTTCTCAATTTTTGTGACTTAATGGGCAAAGACATGGGAACGAAAGTGAGTTTCCTGAGCCTGGACTGATGCGTCACCCTGGAAGATGCCAGGCCAGGAAGGGGGGAGCTGAGAGCCCACCTCGCTCTCCTGGGCTGTCACACCAGCAGAGGCTCATCGGAGACAGAGGACAAAGGTGCCTCCTCTGTGGCAGGCAGGGGCTCTAACTGAAGGAGAGACGTGGTCCTGGGAGGAATGTGCCTTGGAAGGAGGCCTGGCTTCCCAGCAGACACGGACCCCTCTGCCACTCTGTCCTCCACAGGTTTCTCTGCAGAACTGTTTCTCCTGAGACACTGTCAGGAGGTCCCATGCTGAGCGTGGTGATGGGACAGGGCAATCCCCGGAGAAGCCTGGAGTAGTGGGGTCCTGCTGAGGGATCTTAATGGGGAGCCGCTCCTTGTTGGCATCCAGGCCTACCAGGCATGGGCTGGAGACCACAAGTGCACAGCAGAGAGGAAATGGAGGAAAGCGCCTGGCTCTGGATCTTAGAAGGGCTGGATGTGAGTCTGCTTCCACCATTACCCAGGCTGCCCACGTGACCACTGGGCACTCATTGTTTCTGGTTTCTTTGGCAGGAAAACCTCCTTACCTACAGAATACAAGGGACTGCCAGGAAGACACCTGAGCATGCTCTCCGACCCTCAGACACTCTCCAGTGCTAAGCGTCATGAAGCCTCACCCGCCCCTGAGGGCCTGCCAGCGTGGTGGGAGGGGACGCACAAGTGCACGTAAGGCGAGGGCAGTCTAGGGAACTCCACCAAGGCCCAGGAGTCAGGACTCGTGCTCTCACTGCCAGGGGCCTGGGTTCAATCCCTGGTGAGGGAATCAAGATCCCAGAAACCAGGCAGTGAGGCCAAAAAACCAGTAATAAAAAGAAGAACGTCTAGAATTTAGAATTAGTGACGGGAACACAGCAAGTGCTGCGTATTCAGGGCAGTGGGCTGGCGTCATGAGGGCGGTGGCAGGGTAAATGGAAAACAGGAAGGGACATTCCAGGCTGGGAAGACCGTGAACAGAGGCGCAGCCACAAGTCTACATGTGACCTGCTCCGGCAAGACGCACACGGCAGAGCAGACCTGAACAAGCCCGCCCTGTGGTGGGCTTTCCCTGCGCCGTGTTTATCTCGTTGGTGCAGGATCTGAGGTCCCCGGCCACGGGTGGAACCTGGACCCGTGGCAGTGAAAGCCCTGAGTCTTAACCACGGGGCTGCCAGGGAACTTCCTCATCTGGCAATCTAAAACAGGGGGAGGTAAAATGAAAAATCCAGATTCCCCATTCTTTTAGAAGACCTGGCCCCACCGGGGTCCTCTCCCCAGCAGCAGTGTCCTCCGGAGCTCCTGACGGGGGCGCACCACATTCACTTCGCTGTCCGCTGCCTTCTCAACCCAGCCCACTTCACTTACTCCATGACTGCCTGACCCCGTCAGCATCTGAGCACGTGACCCCTCTGCAAACAAAACCTTCTGTCTGGAAAGGAGGTTTGTGAAGGGAACGACACGAGGGCAGACACGGGTTCCTAGGGATGCCTAAAAGCGGGGATCTGAACCGGGCCCAGGCTCGACAACCTCCCTCTTCCGGTGCCCCCAGCCGCAGCCGGCCCGCCCCTGCACACCTGACGTCTTTGCCCACGGTCATGGACGCGATCACTTTCTTCACCGCTTCCTTCTTCTTCTCCTTCTTGTCACTGTTCAGTTCTGCCTTCAGCTCAAAGATTTCTCCTAAAAAAGGAGGCAGTGTGAGTGACCCATTTCCACCTGCCAGGCAGCGATGCCCAGTCCCCACCCGCCAGAAGAACAGAAAGAAGGCAGGGAAGACACTCTGTGCTGCCCACTGAGGGCAATTCTGGGTCCTGGGCTTGGTGGGGCAGGCAGCAGAGGACGGAAGCCTGGAGGTCACGCTGAACTGAGGGGAGAGGAACTGTGGAAGCTATGGAGACAAGAACAGTGCGGACAGGTCCTGTTCAGCTAGACAGCTAAAAAACACACAGAGGGAGGCAGGGTTCTCCTCAGCCACCGCACCCAGCGCGGGATGGAACCTGGGGACGTGAGGTTTGAGGGGGGAGGGCAGGATCTGCTCAATTACCACACATGGCTTTTCCTGTTTTCCTAGAGCCTCGAGTTAAAAGAGCTCACTCAGGGTTTCACTTCCTGAGCCACAAGTGGTGGCTCAGATCTGAAAATGGGGATTCAGCTGGCCCACAAGGGCTCCGGGGCTTGATAAAGTGTTCTTAAGAACTTGAGGATCGGAAAAAAGCAGACGAGGAAGCAGGCCGGTTCAGGGCCCTGTTGTGGGCAGGGAGGCAGGCCCCTGACAGCCCTAGGGACAGGGTAAGGGGCAGCCGGCAGAGTGAGACAGGCCTCCTGCCCTCAAGACAGCTGCAGCCTGCCTTCCCGAGCCTTCTTCTAAGCTAGGAGCCTCCGTAACTTATTCCCATGCCTTTCCTCATTTCACCCTCACAATAGCGCCATACTTCCCCTCCTTTGCAGATGAACAAATGGAGAACAGAAGAGGTTCGGGAACTAGACAAGGGACACAGCCGTGAGAAGGAAGGCCAAGATTCAAAACCAGGTTTGCCAGCTCCAGAGTCTGCGTGCTCTGGCCGACCCAGGACATTCGCCCTGCTTCTCTGAACGCGTTTCCTTGTCTGCGCACTCAGCCTCGCCTGGGCCTTGAAGTTTCTCCTGTAACAGTGGCGAAACACTCAGCTCAGTGCCTGGTGCTCAGTGGCCAGCGTGAAAGGTGGCCGTGATTATTACTAACTTGCCACGTGACCCTCTTTGTCTGGGCTCCCTTTTTTGTAGGAGCATCCCCGACTACTCTCTTAAGTTGCCTGGGGTGGGGGTGAAGCAGAAACTATCAGGAGAGGGGGAAGTGCTAAAGGAAGTTCTGGATAGATTTACATGGAAAAAAAAAGAACAGGTATTTTTTCCATTGTTCTTCTTTTTTTTTTTAAAAAATGACTGAACAATATGGCGTTCAGCAAAGTATCTGCGAGGAGAGGCAGTAAACAGGTTAATCGAGAACAATCAGGCAGCGCAGCCTGGGCAAGGCCACACTGAGGAAATTGCTCAACAGAGCCAGGAGGAATCTGCAGAGCTTGCAGTTCAAACCCAAGGCTCTGGAGCGCTAAGGGGACATATGCCCTTCTCCTCCAGGAGACCGGGGACTATATGTCCCTGACGTGGGATCCAACAGACCCCATGACCCACCCTGAGCCCTGCTGCCCCTGCTTTGTTTGAGATGATTGACCAGCTTCAGTACAACTGGGAGTCAACTGATGGGCTGAGGCCCAGGTCTCCTCAGCCCCAAGAAGGCAGCGCACTGAACCCGGAATTGGCCTGCTTCTGAAATGTCTCCTTCCTGTCATGGGCCCGAATCCAGTCAGGCACCGAGCCCACCTCCTCAGTCACACACCAGGCACCCGCTCCACCCCCAGCAGCACCGCAGCCTTCCTCCCCAGCTCAGGAAACACCATCTCCCATGCGAGCTGTGGTTCTGCCTCCCCAAGCCTCACCTACTTTGATCCTTGATTAGAATCTGACCCAGACCTCTTTTTGCCTAAAACCATCACTGACGTCAAGTTTGGTCCCAGACATTTCCCTAGACTTTTTCCTCAAAAGAAACCCACAAAACCCCCACACTGACACCCCAGTACGCTCAGCACTGTTCCCCGGCTCTGGCCTGGTTCACCAGGCCCTGTATACCTCTCCACCTCTCCTTCCATCACACTCTTCAGTAACTTGGGCCAGGCTTCCCTTTCCCTAGATGGACCCTGGGCCCAGCACCCACCCACCCCCCTCCCTTCCCCCTCTTTACACCTGGCTAGCCCCACACAGGCCACCCCCCCACCAATATCACAGCACCCACAGCCATTTAGAGTGATCACTACTTAATAAACTGTCCTCTCTGCCCACCAGCAAGCAAAGCCAGGCCAGAGACTCCATGTGGCTCCTCCACTGCACACGGCAGACACTCGGGGAAAGTGGCCAGAGAAACGAGTGCCTCATGTGCAGGCCCTGGCTCCGCTGACCCAAGGGCAGACTCTCCTCATCTGTTCAGCAGGCGAGTGCTAGTCTCACTCGGACAGAAGGAAGGAGGAAGGAAGGGCCAGACAGAAAGATGCTTACAGGGTTAAAGCACACTTGTCAGCCACTACAGCAAACTCCACTTCCTGAAAAGCAGAAACAACTCCAACACCCAACAACCCAAGTCTAGCTTAGCAAATTTCAATGCAGCAACTCAACAGACTGAGTCTTCAGAACTGTGGGGAAATGATTACGATAATGTCAGACGAAAAACAGGATATAAACTCTGACTTCAAGCACGTAAAACCCGTGCCCAAGGCTAAGTGAGGACCAGATAAGCACAGTTCTCACTGAAGAACTGCTGACAGGGCTGCATGCTTTCTGTCTTCCAGGGTGTGGAAAAAAGTCCCTCACTGTAGATAACTCAAAGCCATGGGGAACAAAAGAGGACTTTTTTTCCCCTATACTTGGAGCTAATGCCTTTTCCTTCTGGAATTCTGAAGGAAGTGGTCAACTTCTTACACCATCAGCAGTTCAAATTTCCGGATCCACAAGGTTAAAAATGCTCTGTGTGATTCTTGCCACTCATTTCCAGGCCTCCACCCACCCTCACCCCCAACTGCTACAGGGAGCAAGCAGAAATGAAGGGCAGAGAACAAGGAGACGAGCCCACGATGGAACACACAGTACCTTTCTTAGTCGTGGTGAAGTACTTGGAGTCCGTCATTTTGGTCCCTTATCTGTGGCCAGACTCTGCAAGACAGAAGAAAAGGTGACTTGCCCTGTGTTCCATTCGATTTTGATTTCACAAGACAGGAGGATGATCCAGTGCAGGCCTGGCAAGGGAAGAGAGCTTCTCATCTCTTCACTGGGCAAATGAACTGTTGGATAATAGCTGACTGGGTTCTGGAAGGTAACTCTGAAGGATCTATCACAATTTCGAATGTGCATACCCTTTGGCCCAGCAGTTTGACTCCTAGGAATCTCTCCCATGGAAATACCTGCACAGTATCGTCCGTAACAACATGCCACTGGAAATAAATGCCCATGGATAAGGGAATGGCACCATACTTTGTAAGAGTCCCAGGATGAAAAAGCACTTAACGATCATGGTTACAGCAACTCCTACGCGGTGCTCACTCTGTCTAGCACTGTGTTAAGTGCTCTGCACGCGTGAGCTCATCACAGCCTCAGGAAGGTACTATCATTGCCTACAGAGTCAAAAGCGCTTGGAAAATGCCGAGTTTAAAAAGCTAGGGGGGACTTCTCTCCCCAGCTGTTTCCAGGCTTCTCTAACAGTGACAGGCATTAAACTTCTCTAGAGAGGGTGGGAATCGACACCCTGCAAGCTCCACAGCGCTCTCCCAACCTAACTGGTTAGTTTTCTCAAAGCGCCTCTCAGGACACCTCCTAGCATAAAACTCATGGTGTGAAGCGCTGGTCTGCGGCGACAAGGCAAAGAGAGCACCAAGGCCCTCTTGTTCATTCAACGTTTACTGAGCACATACCACGGAGCCTCGACAGTTCTTCTTGGTCAACATACGAGAGATGAGCCACAAAGAAGCCAAGTACCCCGGGTACATGGCAGAGGCTTCTGGGGTTGCTCTAACATTTGTTAAGATGCTATCACTGGGGACCTCCCTGGTGGTCCAGTGGTTAAGGCTCTGCACATCCAAGCAGGGCTATGAGTCTGATCTCTGGTTGGGGGACTAACATCCCATAAGACGTGTTATGTGACAAAAAATAAAAAGCTACCATTTACTGAAGTCCTATTAAAGCCAAGGGCTTTATACCCATTATCTCATTTAATCCTACCAATAAGGTAACTGCTTTTACCCCCTTTTATAGATGAGGAAGCCAAGGCTCAGGGATGTCAGGTAACTTGCCCAAGGTTATGTGGCTTGTAAGTGGCTGGACTGGGAGGCCATCTCAGCTTCCTTTGAGCTCAGCTGCTGTGCTCTACGGATGCAGAATTCTCCTTCCCCGGGTGAGGGCAAGCCCAAACCCGGACAGTGGCCTAGGGACTCGGTGCAAAAACCCGTGAGACTCTCAGCCTCCAGTCCAGCCTACTGCTTCACATGGTACAGGAAACCACACAACCCAAAAAACAGACATGTGAACGGGGAAAACTCACTCACTGTGTCCCTTCTATTGCTCAAACTGTAAACCGTTAACACCTTCTTTCAATTCATTACTCCATGTGGGTGAAATGAAGGTCACTGTTGGGATGGCTGTGAGAGTCAAGGATCATTTCAAAAGTCCCTGGAAGCAAAGCCAACAATAGCTCCCCTCCAGCCCAACTGTACTTTTCCAGTTTAAGCTTCTACTTGTGGCAGGATGGCCACGGGGCTGTTCCCCAACTGAAATGCCCAAAGGTTTTGTTTCAGTAACTGACGGGGAATCAATACATGCTGTGTCTCGGGGCTGCCTTAGAGCCTTTGTGGATCCTGTTAGGATAAAGCGATAAAGGCTTTGCTGACAAAAGTATAAAGAAAAAGACTGAATCCCACATTCCTTTTGCTTTGTCAGGTTGAAAGGGATGACGGCACTTTTCTGAGGGAGCTGCGGGAAAGAGTAGACGACACAGCTGGTGCCTGCGGTCCTGGCAGCAGGAGCTGGGGCTGCAGACAGACCCACGCGAGCAGGACCCTAGTTGGCAGGAACGCGGCCGCATCCGTCCTCTGAACAAGCGTGGCCAGTGTTCAGTCGATTGTTGTTGAAAGAAATGAAAAGTGGTTGTTCAATTAGCCCAGGGAGCCTCGGCCTACTCTCCGATAGCTACTAGGTAACTGTTTAAGCACCCGTTTCCTACAGGAGTTGACGTACGTTAAAAATAATTCCCTTCTGAGCATACAGAGAGCCATTTTCTTAGAGAAACCTCCCCAGTCTACAGGCTCTTTCTGGAGCTCTAAGAATGTGCAGGTGAAGGAGACAATGGGGTCTCTGTCACACAAGAAAAGCTGCCTGGCTTCAGAAGTCACAGGTGATGAGAGCGTCAGCAGAAGCATCCCGAACAGGAGCCCACCTTGTTTCCCAAGGTTCAAGTCAGTCCAAGAAGAGGGAACAATGAAGGCAAGAGGGGTTAAAAGTCACAGAAACCAAGGCACAATCGCCTCCAGTATCAAACCCAGAAGGAAGTCAGAGTGAACACAGCGAAAGCTACCTGAGATGTCTCACTTCGGCGCAGCCCAGAAACGTGCTTCTCTGGCAGAGGGGGCTGTCGGGGCTGGCCCCTCATCCACAGGCGCCACACAGCATCCGGGGCCCTGGAATCCCTGACAGGTCTGCGGTGGACGCAAGCACCCAGGTGGAGGGCAGGGAGGGAGAGCTTCTCTTCGGGGGAATTAAAGAAGGCTGCAGGGTCGGCCAGTGAAGCTCTCAGAGATACGAGTCCTCTCACAGGTGCTAAGCAACTCCTCGCAAACTTAACCGCCACGCCGCACGCCTGCTGGCGCTGGCGGCCTCCTCCCTCCGCAGTATCTACTTTGCCTATCCCTCTGCAGTGGGCCCGGTGGGACTGGGGATGCAGAAACCGTATCCCTCTGAAGTCATTCCGCATACAGGAAATTAAAGCGGAGGAGGAAGGGGAAGACAGGAAGAAATGAAAATGCTGTTGCAAAGCCGTGACAGAGCTCCGATTAAAACCCTCCCCTCACTGGGTAAGACCCCCTGCACCCTCCAGGTGGCTCTACTGAGGGTGGCGACCTGCTTGCGTCCTCTCACCGCAGCTGCCTCTAGGATGTCGGCGCAACAGAGATTTTTCATCCTCTCTGCAGGAGTGGAAAAAAACCCCACGGTTCAGTCAGAGTCTGAGCTCAGGGAAGGCTGGTGCTTTTCTTGGCCCCGCTCAGCCGTCGCCAGGCACCGTGTCCCTAACGAATGCAGGCCATGGGGGCCAAGGCTCTGACCGTGTACCTGAGCCACGACTGAACGCAAGCAGCCAATTTAGGCAAGAAAATGCTGAGGGTCTGGATTCCATCTTTGGAAGTGGCAAGGCGCATGAGAACAAGCAGCAACTGGAGGGACTTTCTGTTTCAGAGCCTGCTACGGCCAGTGTGATGAGTCACTTCTGCTAAGGATGCGGCGTTCTAGGCTGGGATACCCCTCAATTTCAGTGTTTACAGGCCGCAGGACGCCTCGAGGGGACGGCGCGGTCCAAACTCAAAGCAGGGCGCGCCTGGGAGGACCGGCTCGCCCCCACTCTGTCCTCCCGCCCACAGCCCTCAGAGGCTGACTTTGATGCGACACACCGGGGCTGGGTCCTGCCCATTTCACTTCTTTTAGAATTCTATTGACAGGGCTGCTTCTTCTGCCACTGCTCTTAACGAAAGGAGCGGAGTGAGAAAGCCGCAAACGCGGTGGTTTCCTCTTACGTTTCATAAACTATAAAGAAGCTCTTGGTGAGACTCACTGACACGCTGGCCAGGAACAAAGACATAATGTAATTTAAGAGTGGAAAAAGGAAAGACTAGCTAAAGACTGAATTTTAGCCACTGGAGTTAGGGCTGGGTTTAAGAAAAAAAGTCCTCAACACCTTTCAAATTTTTGAATCATCATCACAAATCTAAATGTAATTTTATGAACAGGAGATTAAAAATATCTTTCTGTGTTTTAAGCTAATACATTATGGGACTTCCCTGGACCACATTATGGGAATTCCCTGGTGGTCCAGCAGTTAAGACTTCAAGTTCCCAAGGCAGTGGGCATGGATTCGATTCCTAGTCGGGGAACTAAGATCCCACTGCTGCTGCTGCTGCTGCTGCTAAGTCGCTTCAGTCATGTCCGATTCTGTGCAACCCCATCGACGGCAGCCCACCAGCCTTCCCCGTCCCTGGGATTCTCCAGGCAAGAACACTGAAGTGGGTTTTCCTTCTCCAATGCATGAAAGTGAAAAGTGAAAATGAAGTCGCTTAGTCGTGTCCGACTCTTAGCGACCCCATGGACTGCAGCCTACCAGGCTCCTCCGTCCATGGGATTTTCCAGGCAAAAGTACTGGAGTGGGGTGCCATTGCCTTCTCTGAGATCCCACTACTATGGCCAAAAAAAAATTTTTAAGAAAATGTTGAATGTATTTCAACTTTTCTCCAAGGTCTCAAATTTACTAAGAGTAATTCACTGAGCTGTTAACTGGGGCTTCCATGATGGCTCAGATGGTAAAGCGTCTGCCCGCAATGCGGGAGACCCAGGTTCAATCCCTGGGTTGCAAAGATCCCCTGGAGAAGGAAATGGCAACCCACTCTAGTACTCTTGCCTAAAAAATCCCATGGACAGAGGAGCCTGGTGGGCTATAGTCCACGGGGTCACAAAGAGTTGGACATGATTGAGTGACTTCACACTAGAATTAACTGAGCTGAGGTTAACTTTAGTTGAAAGTGGCTAGTTTAAAAAATCACAGCACTGGGTACAGAACTGGGGAATACTGTGCAATCATGAAAAAGAATGAGGCAGTGCCGCCCATACCTGTGCGCAACACTCTCTAAGCTATCAGGTGAAAAAGAGCAAGATGAAAAACTGGATGTAGTGTACTAGGATTTCTATTAACAATTAAAATATTAATAAAACAGAAACACGCAAGTGTTTGCAAATGCATGGACAATCCTTGAGGGTAAATAAGAAAAGTTGAGGGCTTCCCTGGTGGCTTGGTGGTGAAGAATCCATCTGCAAATGCCGGGGACACGGGTTCGATCCCTGCTGCAGGAAGACCCCATATGCTGAGAAGCAAGTAAGTCCATGTGCCACAACTACTGAGCCTGCGCTCCAGGGCCCACGGGCTGCAACCACTGAGCACCAGCGTCTCAACTACTGAAGCCTGAGCGCTCCAGAATCCACGCTCCATAAGAGGAGAAGACACCACGATGAGATCTCACGCGTCGCAACGAGAGAGCAGCGCCTGCTCACCGTGCCTAGAGCAAAGCCTGCACAGCAACGAGGGCCTGGGACGGCCAGAATGATAAGCAAATACAGTGTTTAAGTGCCCGTGACCATCAATTAAAAATAAAAACCAGAAGTTGACAGAAGTTTCCTCGAGAAAGAAAGCTGGACGAGCAAGAGACTGGCCTCTCACTGCTTACCTTGTCTACCCTGGGAGCTTCATGTCCTGTGCACGGATCGTCTCTTTTCAATATAATGCAGTTTAGAAAACTATGCCGTGTCTAATCCAAAGCACTCCCCGCTCCCCACCCCAGGCTCCCCCTTCAGGCTGCCCCGGACGAGCCCCTCCAGAGCCAGACGGGCAGCAGCCTGCTCGGCAGCTCGCTCAATCACCCTGCGCACTGCTCCACAGCCCTCCTCACGGCTCTATTCAGGATCTGTCCTGTCTGATGCCGTCAACCCAGTGACCAGCATGATGTCTGGCACATTCCAGGAGTTCACCAAATGTTTGCAGGCAAAATGAAAGACAGGTTCCCAAAGCAGCTAGAAAACCAAGGGCTCATAACAGATCAAAACAACAGGACTCCTTGATGAGTGCCAGACGGTGATGACTGGGCGAACTGGGAACATAAGGCTTTGCAGTTAACGTTCTGCAAACATGGCAAGACTGATCCAGAGCTGAGACGGCTGGCCAGGAACTCCAGCCTTGCTACCAGCAGCTGAGTGACCCTGGGCAGATTCCCCCACCTCTAGGCCTTCCTTTCTCCAGTTGTCAAGGGAGAATTCAACCAGATCCTTGGCCTTTCAAGCTGCATCCCGCCCCACCACCATCCCATTTTGAAATTGTTTAAAATAAAAGTGGACCTGCTCTGGCTGAAGGGAGGGTGAGGGCCCAGAGGCTGGCTCGTTCCACTATGCCCACTTCTCTCCCTCCTCACCAGGGGCCCTTCGGATACCCCACCATTCCACAGAAAAGTTTGAAAACAAAGTTTAAATGACCGAATCCCTCTGGCATCTCACGTTCTAGGATCCCCTGCTAGAGGAGAAACCCACTTCCTCACCAGTCTTCCTGGGCATCAAACAAGAGAAACGGAGCACGATCATTCACAGAACAGAAAACATTTCCAAGGGGACAAAAAAGAAAACCAGCTCAGAAGGCAGCAGGGCCAGCAGGCCCCGTTACATCTTCAGTAGGAGGGAGAGTGCCAACAGGCCAAGCAGCTCCCCAGACGGCCGGCCGACGGCCAGGGAGAGGGCTGTCCTGGTTTTGGGCAATGATTCATGTCTGAGCAACTCCCGCTCTGCAGTCGGCCGAGAAGCGTGAAGCTGGCAGTGCCTGCGCAGCACGCCGTCAGCACCCAGGGACAGAGCCAGGAGACAGTCAGAGCCTGTCAGTGGGCGCAGCCAGAGAAATTCAGGAAAGGAGACGGGGAAAGAGCATCTGACGAGGTCTGAGCCGGCTCCAAGACCCACCTCTGAGTTCAAGGATATTCGGGCAGGGAAAACCGATCCCCAGAAGTCTGGGCTGCTGGCTTCCAGCTTCAGTGCTGAAACTATGACTGTTAACCTTGCTTGAGGAATGGCTTTCAGAAGCCTGCTCTGAGGCAAGTGTTGGCTCAAGGACAGTCAAGACTCAGGTAGGGGAGTGGACAGAAGGGGCGAGGGGAGTGCCACCATCTCTTGGAACACAAAACCCAAACTTTAACCAAACCATGTTTTGCTGTTTCAGTTCTGTCTCAAGGACAGAAGTTGATTCATTTCATGATATCCCCCCACTCCTGCCATGCCACGTCAAGTCTGGACACAAACAACAAAGGTTTGTGTCCATTATCCCATTTAACACAGACGGTGTTTACCAGAGACAACGATCCTACTCGCCCCAGTAATTCTACTCATTGCTCCTCGCCTGTCTGACAGTCCCCTCTGCAGAAGGAAAAGATCCTCACAGGTGAGTACTAAAGTTCACATTACTGACAGGGAGGCAGGTAAGGCCACCTTGAAGATTAAAAGGTGAGTCAGCGGTAGAGAAACCAGATTTCAGACTTTCTCTCTGAGACGATGTAGTCCCCAAACTCAGATCGGCTCTTTCGAGCCAGCTCAATTGCTCCGAGAAAGTAAGCCGTACTCTTCTTTGGGTTTGGAACAAGATCTGAAACACAGGTGGCAGTGGCTGTGGCAATGACAGCCATCTGTCACGCGCCGTGGGCCAGAAACGACATCGTTTTACGCGTAATCCTCACAGTGATCTGTGGAGAAGGTACTGATAATATCCCAAGTTTACAGATGGGCAAACTACAGCCCAGAGGGGTCAAGGCATTTGTCTGGAGTCACACAGCTGGAAACTGGTAGCACTGACACTCTCTACCCGAGCCCCACAATGAAGCCACATGTGTCCCACCGTGTCCAGAGAGGCGACTCCTCCTCTCTGACGAAGCCCTGGCAGAAACACACACACTCCAGGCTAAATGGTACGTGAAGTATGTTGCCACACATCCCTGCCGAGTCCCTCGAAGGCTGAATTACAGGTTGTTTTAGGGCCAGCCCATCCAGCGGGCCCTAAACGTCAAGTTTGGTAACGTGCCCAGCAAAAGCCCGTCTGGGTGAGCTCACTGAGTTACGGGCCTCCTGGGATCTGGATGAAAACTGATTAGTCAAAGTCCATCTTCTGAGACCCAATAACAACTGAAGTCTCAAAACGAAAAGGAACCGCAAGCAGGCAAACGGCACGGGCAGCGTGCTATCAACTGAGTCTCCAGGACTGAATTCTAGCAACAAGCGCTGGTTCGCAACTAACCTCCAAGCAAACAGCAATGCATGGCAAGATCTGCTGCCAAGTAAAGAAAAGTTCCTTAAACACAAAATAATAGGGGTTTCTTCTAAACAGTCTTTAAATTAATGCAGATGAGAAGACAGGACCAGAAACTACAGAACTAGGCTCCCAAGACCTTGGTTTTCCTGCCTATACATTGGGAACACCTTCTGAAAATCCGTCTCATTTTGGATATAGCCTGGGGCTCTGCCCCACACAGGAGCACACACACACACAGCAGACAAAGCAGTCTTTCCCTGCTGGCTCTTTCAGGTTCCAAGGGCAGGGGACAGACTTCAGGGGAACAGCCACGAAATCATGCCCTCCAGATAACACCCACCAAAGCTCAGACTTTGAAATGGGTGGGGCCTCAAAGGAAGCCCTTCTGGATTCACAGGGGCTTGCCGGGATGTGAAAAGACGTATCAGATTTGGAGAGGGAGGGGTGAAGGTGATATGGAGAAGACCCACAAGATGCCAGCAACACAAAGTGAATAGAGAATCACTAAACCAACACGATGCTGCAGGAGCGGCCGAGAGGAGACACACTACGTCCAAGGAGTGGTGGCTGCGTGGGCGCAGGAGGGCTGAGGGGCTACTCCACGTTCAAGGTCAGGAGGGGCGGCCATGAGGAGGTGCGTCCAAGGTGAGGAGCAGCCGTGAAGAGGTACCCCACGCCCAAGGTAAGAGAAACCCAAGTAAGACGGTAGGTGTTGCAAGAGGGCATCAGAGCGCAGACACACTGAAACCATACTCACAGAAACTAGCCAATGTGATCACACGGACCACAGCCTGGTCTAACTCAAAGAAACTAAGCCATGCCCATGGGGCCAACCAAGATGGGCGGGTCATGTGCCCATGGGGCCAACCAAGATGGGCGGGTCATGGTGGAGAGGTCTGACAGAATGTGGTCCACTGGAGAAGGGAATGGCAAACCACTTCAGTATTCTTGCCTTGAGAGCCCCATGAACAGTATGAAAAGGCAAAATGATAGGATACTGAAAGAGAAACTCCCCAGGTCAGTAGGTGCCCAATATGCTACTGGAGATCAGTGGAGAAATAACTCCAGAAAGAATGAAGGGATGGAGCCAAAGCAAAAACAATACTCAGTTGTGGATGTGACTGGTGACAGAAGCAAGGTCCGATGCTGTAAAGAGCAATATTGCATAGGAACCTGGAATGTTAGGTCCATGAATCAAGGCTAATTGGAAGTGGTCAAACAGGAGATGGCAAGAGTGAATGTTGACATTCTAGAAATGGATTGGAATGGGTGAATTTAACTCAGATGACCATTATATCTACTACTGCTGGCAGGAATTCCTTAGAAGAAATGGAGTAGCCATCATGGTCAACAAAAGAGTCAGAAATGCAGTACCTGGATGCAATCTCAAAAATGACAGAATGATTTCTGTTCATTTCCAAGGCAAACCATTCAATATCACAGTAATCCAAGCCTATGCCCCAGCCAGTAACGCTGAAGAAGCTGAACGGTTCCATGAAGACCTACAAGACCTTTTAGAACTAACACCCAAAAAAAATGTCCTTTTCATTATCGGGGACTGTAATGCAAAAGTAGGAAGTCAAGAAACACCTGGGGTAACAGGCAAATTTGGCCTTGGAATACGGAATGAAGCAGGGCAAAGCCTAATGAGCTTTGCCAAGAGAATGACTGGTCATAGCAAACACCCTCTTCCAAAAACACAAGACTCTACACATGGACATTACCAGATGGTCAACACTGAAATCAGATTGATTATATTATTTGCAGCCAAAGATGGAGAAGCTCTATACAGTCAGCAAAAACAAGACCAGGAGTTGACTGTGGCTCAGATCATTAACTCCTTATTGCCAAATTCATGCTGAAATTGAAGAAAGTAGGGAAAACCACTAGACCATTCAGGTATGACCTAAATCAAATCCCTTATGATTATACAGTGGAAGTAAGAAATAGGATTATACAGTGGAAGTGAGAAATTTAAATAGTCCTTTAAATAGAAATTTAAAGGACTAGATCTGATAGATAGAGTGCCTGATGAACTATGGATGGAGGTTCGGAGGTTCGTGACATTATACAGGAGACAGGGATCAAGACCATCTCCATGGAAAAGAAATGCAAAAAAGCAAAATGGCTGTCTGGGGAGGCCTTACAAATAGCTGTGAAAAGAAGAGAAGCGAAAAGCAAAGGAGAAAAGGAAAGATATAAACATCTGAATGCAGAGTTTCAAAGAATAGCAAGGACAGATAAGAAAGCCTTCGTCAGCGATCAATGCAAAGAGATAGAGGAAAACAACAGAATGGGAAAGACTAGAGATCTCTTCAAGAAAATCAGAGATACCAAGGGAACATTTCATGCAAAGATGGGCTCGATAAAGGAGAGAAATGGTATGGACCTAACAAGCAGAAGATATTAAGAAGAGATGGCAAGAATACACAGGAGAACTGTACAAAAAAGATCTTCACAACCCAGATAATCATGATGGTGTGATCACTGACCTAAAGCCAGACATTCTGGAATGTGAAGTCAAGTGGGCCTTAGAAAGCATCACTACGAACAAAGCTAGTAGAGGTGATGGAATTTCAGTTGAGCTATTTCAAATCCTGAAAGATGATGCTGTGAAAGTGCTGCACTCAATATGCCAGCAAATTTGGAAAACTCAGCAGTGGCCACAGGACTGGAAAAGGTCAGTTTTCATTCCAATCCCAAAGAAAAATAATGCCAAAGAATGCTCAAACTACCTCACAATTGCATTCATCTCACACGCTAGTAAAGTAATGCTCAAAATTCTCCAAGCCAGGCTTCAGAAATACGTGAACCAGGAACTTCCTGATGTTCAAGCTGGTTTTAGACAAGGCAGAGGAACCAGAGATCAAATTGCCAACATCCGCTGGATCGTTGAAAAAGCAAGAGAGTTCCAGAAAAACATCTATTTCTGCTTTATTGACTATGCCAAAGCCTTTGACTGTGTGGATCACAATAAACTGTGGAAAATTCTGAAACAGATGGGAATACCAGACCACCTGACCTGCCTCTTGAGAAATCTGTACGCAGGTCAGGAAGCAACAGTTAGAACTGGACATGGAACAACAGACTGGTTCCAAATAGGAAAAGGAGTACGTCAAGGCTGTATATTGTCACCCTGCTTATTTAACTTACATGCGGAGTACATCACGAGAAATGCTGGGCTGGAAGAAGCACAAGCTGGAATCAAGACTGCCGGGAGATCAGTCCTGGGCGTTCACTGGAAGGACTGATGCTAACGCTGAAACTCCAATACTTTGGCCACCTCATGCAGAGTTGACTCATTGGAAAACACTCCGATGCTGGGAGGGAGTGGGAGCAGGAGGAGAAGGGGGCGACAGAGGATGAGACGGCTGGATGGCATCACCGACTCAATGGACATGAGTTTGAGTGAACTCCGGGAGTTGGTGATGGACAGGGAGGCCTGGCGTGCTGTGATTCATGAGGTCGCAAAGAGTCGGACACGACTGAGCGACCTGAAACCAACACAAACACTGGCTGGGACATGGGCTCTGTGCTAATCTATGGCCCCTGTCATTTGATTCTCCAGTAACCCATTTAAACATGAGGATGAGAGATGCTGACAGAGGAGTGACACATCCAGGGCCAAAACAAGTGCACGTGCTTAGGAGCCTCAAGGCAGGGTCTTGGCGGGAAAGGAGCAGGTGAGCCTGGGCGGGAAAGGATGAGATTCAAAGATAGCCCTGGATGCCAGGGTGAGCTGGGCCTGCCAGCAGATGTGGTAATCTCATCAAACGCCAAGTCTCATGCTAACAGGCACTGGGCGCCACTGACCATTCCCTCCCCCGTGAAACACTCTCTTCTCAGGGTTCGAGGAGGCCATGCTCTCTGCTCTCCCTCCTACCCCACAGTCTAGCCTTTGTTATAGAAACACATTTATATTACCTGTTTCTCCCTCCATAACGAAATTCCATGGACGAGGATTTGTCCATTCCATTCCCTGCTATGTCCCTAGCTCCTGGACGGGCGCAGGGCAAGCAGGAGGTGCTCAGTCAATATGCAAAAGACTAGGGCTAACTTCTCTTGGGGAAATTTTATGTAAGCCAACCTCAGCTAAAGGGCAGCCTCCCAATGTTCATTTCATGGGGTGTGCCAGGGTCGGAGCTCCATCTGTTCTGATTGTCAAGCTATTTTGATAAAATTGAAATTGAGACTGCCAAACACCCTAGTTCATTTTCAGCCACTGCTGCTGCTGCTGTTAAATCACTTCAGTGGTGTCCAACTCTGCGACCCCATAGACAGCAACCCACCAGGCTCCCCCGTCCCTGGGATTCTCCAGGCAAGAACACTGGAGTGGGTTGCCATTTCCTTCTACAATGCATGAAAGTGAAAAGTGAAAGTGAAGTCGCGCAGTCATGTCCGACTCTTCGCGACCCCATGGACTGCAGCCCACCAAGCTCCTCCATCCATGGGATTTTCCAGGCAAGAGTACTGGAGTAGGGTGCCATTGCCTTCTCCGATGGAAGGTAAATAAATACGCGGTAAGAGAGAGAAGAAAGGGCAAAGGGTAGAAGATCAGGTCGCAGCATCTCCAACAGGAGAAATCTTCAGGCCACTTCTCTCAGATCACCATCCTCTGCCCTGGGCACCAGCTCAGAGCGCGACCAGAGCTGCAGGAAGTTAGGGTACAAACGCTGGGGAAGGTGGGTGGAGGGGGCCCTGACACCAGCTATGATGCGAGCTCAGGGAGGCCCTCCCCTCTGCCTGCAACCCTCCTGGCCCACGGAGGCCAGGGGCCTTCTTCCTGGTTCCTTTAGTTGCCAAGCTCTTCACTGCCTTCTACTTGCTGATCCTTCTGCCTGGATTAGACTCATCCTTCAAATCTCAGCTTAGGTGACGTCACTTCAAAGACACCACCCCTGCACGCACTAAATAGGTATTTTTCTGTCCTCGTAGCCCAGTGCTCCTAGTCACACATTCACCGAGTCATACACAGGTCTGTATGCTGGGGATGAAGCAGTGAATTAAACAGACAAAAACTCTTCCCCTCATAGAGATTACATCCTAACGGCAGACTGGAATGATAAGCAAGATAAAAGACTAATATACATATAGGATCTCAGACCGTGAAAAATGCTGTGGAGAAAAGGAAAACAAGGACAGGTGGTGTGGGGGAGGGGGAGTGCGAGGTTGAGATTTAACCAGGGTGGCCACAAAAGGCCTCCTGAGAAGGTGACAGGTGGTACTGCCCGGGAAGAGCCTTCCAGGCACAGAAAATAATGCAAAGGTGGGAGTGTGCCCGGCCTGTTTGAGGAATAGCAGGGAGGCAGTATGGCCTGAACAGAGTAAGCTATGAGGTAGCAGCAGGTCATGAGGTCAGGGGAGGATGGATGGGGCCTTACAGGCCAAGGTCAGGACTCCGGCTTTGACTCTGAAGGAGCTGAGTCCCTGGAGAGTTTTAAACAAGTGTCCTGAGATCTGGCTTATGCTCTAACCAGAGGAAGCAGCTGTGCCTCGTTTCCCTCGTGACTTGCCCATTTTTGTAATCATTACGTCTGTTCTCTATTTCTTCTTGGTCTCTCCCCCATTGCAATGTGGTAAGCGACCCAAGGGCAGAAACTGTGTGGCTTGTTTACCTGCCACCACATTCAGCCCAGTGCCAAGCACACAGCAGGGCTCAATAAATACTGAATGAATGAGTGAATGTGAAGACATACAAAGGCTCTGACCTCAGTGTCTCAACACCCAGCCACCCAGCCCTTAGAGATCAGAGAGTGAGGACCGCAGAGACAGACTCCTCTTATACCTGGCTATAACGAAATTTTGTCTTTCTACTCTGAATAAGCTTAGGACCCTAAAAGCTATTAGGGTGTGATAAAAAGTATGTGCCACCCAAGTCGAGTACTCTACAGAGCTCAGCTGTAACAAATGTCTTCAGTGCTGAAAACCAATACTGAAGGCTTGGTTTTAAAGCTTTAGAGACCTGAATTCCAAATCTACCAGCTTGTGGCTCAAGTCCACAGAGGAGACAGAAGGTCAGTGACTAAGACATCCTGGCTGATGAACTCTGGGCACTCTGTAGTCAACCAGCCATACCGTTACTCTAACTGGAGGAGGCCTCCCAACTTCAGGGAGACTCTCTTAGTAGAGGTCAGAGGTCAAGCCCAACACTAAAGAACCCAAAAAGCATGAGGCTTGGGAGAAGAACCACAGCCAAGCCCTCCCGCAGCTCTATTAAAAGCAGGAGACAATTCAAGAACAAGGGGTTGGGAAAGGAAAGGCGGCCCCAGCAGGTACAACCCAGGCACTCGAGGGGTCTGCATAGCCTAACAGGCACAACCATACCACAGCTCACGAGAATTACTACGTCACGTGCTTAAGGGGTAAGTGAGGCTAAGGCAAGTGAATACGTACAAAGCCCTCAACGGTGTCCAGTCCACCAGGAGCTTGATGAACGTTAGCCACTTTTATTCCTACACAGGGAGAGCCGTCACTACTGGCTCCTCCCTGCTGCTCCCCAGCCCCCAGGTCTCTGGAGGCCCTGGTGCACTCTGGTAGCAGCAGCAGTTGGAGACCAGTTAATCCCACCACAGGGCGGATTTCTCCCGACTCTCCTGGGGTGATATAAGGAAGGATGGGAGATCATCTGGGAAGTGCTTTTGAGTTCCCCAGGAATCCTAAGAGTTCAGTGCATTCAATATCCACTTACTCATTCATTTACTGAGCACCTACTATGCACCAGATATTTCACTAGGTGCTGGAGACACAGACAGTTCACACAAGTCCTCTCCAAGGATTAAGAGCTGCTTACTTAGAAGACCGCCAAGTACACAGAGAATGACAACACACTGGGCCAGTGCCTCAAGACATCCAGCTCAGGCTTGCAGGTGGTTGGGGTGGGGGAGCAGATCAGAGGGGGAGCACCAAGCAGTGGTCTAGAAAAAGGGGCGTGTGCGACAGCAGCCTGTGCCCAGGAGGCGGGGCCAGCACAAAGCAGAGACACACAGGCCAGCAGCTGGGCTGGCGGGAGCCCAGAGCAGCTGCATCTGCCTGCACTCGGGGAGAGGCTGGAGTGGGCAGCTGGAGAGACGAGGCAGGAGAGCCCATCGGGGCTAGAGCTCAAAAGGCCGAGCAGGCCAGGCCACGAAATGTGAGCTTCAGCCGAGAGCAAGGAGGGTCCACGGATGGACATTCAAGTAGAACTGTTTAAAAAATATGTATTTATCCAGTCGTACTGGGTCTTAGCTGCAGCACGTGGGATCTTTTGTTGCGACCCACGGACTCTCTAGTTGTGTAGTGTGGGCTTAGTTGCTCTGCGGCATGTGGGATCTTAGTTCCCTGACCAGGGATCAAACCGGAGTCCCCTGCATTGCAAGGCAAATTCTTAACCACTAGGCCACCAGGGAAGTCCCCTCAAGTAGAATTATTTTAAAAAGGTTTCCCACGTGCCTAATTAATATTTTCTCTCTGGAGCTATTCATTCCTCTCTGTGTGAAGAGAAAAAGAACACAAAAATCATTTCTGGGCTGTGAAAACTTATCAGTGATCTATCTTAGGCAAAAAGACCTATTCATAAAAAGAAATACCTGCAAGTAACAGAAGCCCCTTTGGCTTTTGGAAACACACTGGAGCTCAAAACTCATAACCAAGCCATGCTGGCTCACCATTAGCACATCACACTTTGGTGCCAAGAATGGGGGTTTTCGGGAAGTAAGCAAGCAAGTCATGCAACGGCTTCAAGGATAACTAGAAAAAGATGAAAGTCCAAGCCCAGAGCTAGCAGGACCAACAGACTGAACTTGTTCTTAAACACTTTAAGGAAGTGAAACAAGAAGGGTGGGAGAAGTCCTGTGTACACAAAGGTGTCTGCAGAGAGAAGTAACACCCCCCGAAACCAGGCCCCCAGGAAACATCAACTGCCTGGGGTCAAGGCCCTCGCCACAGCAGACTGCACAAACGTCCCTGTCCAGCTTCCACACGAGTCAGTGCTGAGGCGGAGGGGAAGGTGGTCGGATTACTGTAGAGCTGAGGTAAAGGTGGCTCTGGGTCACACTACCAAGAAGCTGCCGAACCGGGAGGAGAATCCACAAGCTGCCGAACTGGGAGGAGAATCCACGGCTGACAGATGGGGGGACAAGGAAGGCTCTTTCCACACACCACTGAGCTCTTCAAGTCGCTCAGGTGAAGCCTCTACTCAAACCACACTCAACAGTTAAACTTTATACAAAGTCTGAGGGATCTGAGTCTTTGAACATTCGTGAAGCCACTCTTCATGAAGCTGCCCTGAGGGGTCAAAGGAGCCTGGTGGGCTCAACTCAGGGCAGGGAGCCAGACACTCAGTGCTGCTCCTGTTCCTACCGTCTGTGACGAGTCACTTCAGCTCAAATCCTGCCTTGGAGGGATGGGGATCAGGTGACAATATTAAGTTTCTGTGAATTCAATGGAACTAGGAAAACAGACAGTGGAGTTTAAAAACAGGTACTGCACAGTAATATTTATACCCCAGCTTTCTTTATACATGTGTGGAAACCCTCACAGGTTCATTAAGGCTTGTAAAACCCAGGAGTGGGTAGGAAGTCAGCAGGTCTGTGCTGCTGTCAGGGAGACTGAAGCAGAACTGCAGCAAGTGAACGTCTGCAACTGAGTAAAGCTCAGACTCACAAGACCTA
This sequence comes from Bos indicus x Bos taurus, assembly GCF_003369695.1. Taxonomy (NCBI): domain Eukaryota; kingdom Metazoa; phylum Chordata; class Mammalia; order Artiodactyla; family Bovidae; genus Bos; species Bos indicus x Bos taurus. The sequence continues at coordinate 4,293,850 of NC_040092.1, read as the reverse complement.
GTCCTCTGGCCATGAAGCCACCTCACTGTCTCCCAGGCAAGATGTGTGTTCTCCAGTCAAGAAGCCATGGGACCTGCACTTTTCTCAGAGACTCAGGCCCTTGCCTTGGGTATGCTCTTCAAGAACCTAGGGCCAAAAGATACCCTAGGGGTCATGTGGTTCCTCCTCTTACTTGAAAAAGAATGCAGCTCGACCACTCTCAAGAGAGGTTCAGCATATTCTTAAATCCATTGTGTGGCTAGACTGTTTTATGTCTCACAGTTCTCAACAGTTGGGAAAAACGTCCCTTCTCGGCCTGAACAGTAATCAGTTACAGCAATGGCCTGCAAGACCATTTCATCCTAAAGAAAGTGAATCAATGCTCCTTAGGAAGGTAGATGAGAAGCAAGAAAGCTACATCTGTAGAGGCTGTTGTTCAGTCGCTCAGTCATGTCCGACTCTGCGACCCTGTGGACTGTAGCCCACCAGGCTCCGCTGTCCATGGGATTCTCCAGGCAGGAATACTGGAGTGGGTTGCCATTTCCTTCTCCAGGGAAATACATCTTTCTATAGACGCAAATAAATTTAATGGCGGCTAAAGATATTAATCAGCCCCTAAACGCCAACCTTGCTTCAGTCTCAGCAGGCTGCAGGGCCCTGCAAGCCCAGGTAGGAACCCTGGCACTCATCCATACTACTCGACTGACCTTACAGGTGTGACTGAACTTTTCTACGCCTCAGTTCCCTCATGGATAAAATGGGGATAATAATAGTAGATGCCTCACAAAGATTGCTGGGAAGTTTAAATGCGGCATTCTACGCACGGTGCCTGGACACAGCTCAATAACCAGCAGCTAGCATTCCCATCAGTAGTTCTGGCGTTATTACAGGGGTCCCCAGGTACCTCGTCTGTGAGGCGCCTACGGACAGACCAATCCTCTGTCCAACCCCACCCTAAAGGCGGTGGCGCCAGGCCGTTTCATAATTTTTTTTTTCTTTTTTTGAACCTTGGCAAAGAGATAAGGCCCTTAACGACGACGAGGAGGCCTCAGGACAGCCACGGCGGTGAGTGTGCAGGGGGAACCAAGACCCGAAGAGAAGTTTCCTGTCAGGCCAGGCGCAAGCTCCCCTGGGCCTAAGTCTAGGAGTCTCTACGGGAGGGCGCCCCGGCAGGGACTGCGGACCTGGGACGGCTGGGGTGCACGCCGGCGGCCAAGGGGGCGCGAATGAATGAACCCGCAGCCCTTCTGCCTCCTCCCGGCCTGGGAAGCCACCCTAGACCCTCCAGCGCCCCGTCCTCTCCGTGACCTTTGACCCCAGAAACCCCTCACCTCAGACTCCCGACTCCCCGCCCCACTTCTTCTCTGGCCTCGCCATGCTCCCCGGTTCCTCACCCGCAGGTCCGAACGGCTCCTGACGCCACGGTGCGGCTCGACGCGGCAGGAAAATGTCCGCGGCCTTGTCCTCCGGCTCTCCCGGTGCGCCCGCGCCGCCGGACGCTCGGAGCCCCGAGGCTGTCACCTGCCAGGCGGAAGTGAGCTGCCCGCGTGCGGGCACTTCCGGTGGACGCACAGGCTGGGGGCGGGGTCAAGGGTACAACCCGGGCGGGGGCGGGGGCAGTGAGGCGGGGCCAAGGGGGCGGTGCGTCTGAGTTAACTCCGCCCTCGACACGTTGCTGCTCCGCCGAGCAAAAAATACCACGAGACGGTTAGATAGTATCCCGGACTCAATGGACGTGAGTTTGAGTAAGCTCCGGGAGTTGGTGATGGACAGGGAGGCCTGGCGTGCTGCAGTCCATGGGGTCGCAAAGAGTCGGACACTACTGAGCGACTGAACTGAGCTGAACTGAGCCTATATAACATGATGGAGATGGAGAAGATCATAGAGACTTTGAGGTCTATTTTTCTTCTTTGTTTTGAGGTCGGCTTCCCTTCTGTGTTACGAACAGGAAAACTCAGTCTCTGAGAGGCGCCGGTGTTGCTCAAGATCACTTACCTGTGAAAAGAAGAGTTAAACTAGAGCTGTAAGTCTAACCTACCGCTTGAAGCAGCCCTTCGGGGAATTCCGCGTCATCCGGAAAACCTCACACCTCCAAGGAGAACTTCATCGTGTTCCATTTCCCGTTTTGCTGGGTCGGCCAGGCCAGGATCGCTATAAGTATCTCACTCCCAATTCTGGTACTATTAACTTTCTCCTCCTCCTAGATAATTTCTGATAATCCTCTTAAAAACATTTAAAATAATATTTGCATTATGGAAATATACAAGTAAGCAAAAGGAAATTTAAAAAATCCTACAATCCTGCCACCCTGAGACAATAATGTTTAACATTTTGGTAAATATCCTTCCAGACTCAATATATCCATTCAGTATTTTTAATTCATCAAGATATTGGTAAAAGTTTCCCAAAACAATAAATACATTTCTACTTGGTGTTTTTCAGTATCTGCATGGAATTCCCCAGTATGAATGGCACCACGGTTCAAAACAGTCCCCTACAGTTGTGCACTTTATCATTAGTCTTTTAATATTATAAAATGTATAATATTATATTATACATTATATATATGTATATGTAAATATGTTACATTTGTTTATATATTATATATAATTATAAAATATATAATGTATTTATTTAGAATAAAATATTATACATTATGTATAATATGGAGAAGGCAATGGCACCCCACTCCAGTACTCTTGCCTGGAAAATCCCATGGACCGAGGAGCCTGGTAGGCTGCAGTCCATGGGGTCGCTAAGAGTCGGACACGACTGAGCGACTTCACTTTCACTTTTCACTTTCATGCATTGGAGAAGGAAATGGCAACCCACTCCAGTGTTCGTGCCTGGAGAATCCCAGGGACAGGGGAGCCTGGTGGGCTGCCGTCTATGGGGTCGCACCGAGTCGGAGACGACTGAAGCGACTTAGCAGCAGCATGTACAATATAATATAATATATATAAATTATATAATATATTATATTATGTATTATTTATAATTAAATAATATAATATGCTGCTGCTAAATGGCTTATTTATTTATAAATATATATTATATTTTTTTAATTATATAATATATATAAATAAACAATATGTTTTATATATTTATATAATATAAATAAACATAATATAATATATAAATACATAAATACTTATATATTTAAATATTATATATGTGATATATAATATATGTGATATATAATATAATATTTATAATATATATTATATATAATATGTATATTCTATGTATAGAATGATGCTAAAGCTGAAACTAGTACTTTGGCCACCTCATGCGAAGAGTTGACTCATTGGAGAAGACTAATGCTGGGAGGGATTGGGGGCAGGAGAAGAAGGGGACAACAGAGGATGAGATGGCTGGATGGCATCACAGACTCGATGGACGTGAGTTTGAGTGAACTCCAGGAGTTGGTGATGGACAGGGAGGCCTGGCATGCTGCAATTCATGGGGTCACAAAGAGTCGGACATGACTGAGCGACTGAACTGAACTGAACTAATGCACATGTATGTATATATATGTATATATATGTTTATATATATATTATAGTCATATATTAAAATATAGTTATTATATATAAAATATATAACATATAATATAATATATAATATATGTATTTTATATATGTGTGTATATTTGTATGTATATATCTATATATGTATATATATCTATATATGTATATATAGAGTATTAATTTATATATTTTAAAAATTATATAATATATAATATAATATACATATTACATATAATATATATTATTATATATTACACATGTATAAATTATATATTATATTATATATATAATGTGATGTGTAATATATATTATATAATGATATATATAATATATACACAATATAGAATATTTAATTATTATATAATATGTACATACTATATATTATATATATTATAATTTATATATAATTTATAATATATGAAATATTTATAAAAATATATTATATATATATGTATTGTACATTATATATATTTACATAGTATATATATTTTACATTGGGTATAAGTATCAGTTCAGTTCAGTCGCTCAGTCGTGTCGGACTCTTTACAAACCCATGAATCGCAGCATGCCAGGCCTCCCTGTCCATCACCAACTACCGGAGTTCAACCAAACTCATGTGCATCGAGTTGGTGATGCCATCTAGCCATCTCATCCTCTGTCATCCCCTTCTTCTCCTGCCCCCAATCCCTCCCAGCATCAGGGTCTTTTCCAATAAGTCAACTTTTCGTGTAAGGTGGCCAAAGTATTGGAGTTTCAGCCTCAGCATCAGTCCTTCCAATGAACACCCAGGACTGGTCTCATTTAGGATGGACTGGTTGGATCTCCTTGCAGTCCAAGGGACTCGAAAGAGTCTTCTCCAGCACCACAGTTCAAAAGCATCAATTCTTCGGCACTCAGCTTTCTTCACAGTCCAACTCTTACATCTATACGTGACCACTGGAAAAACCATAGCCTTTACTAGATGGACCTTTGTTGGCAAAGTAATATCTCTGCTTTTTAATATGTTATCTAGGTTGGTCATCCGAGAAGGCAGTGGCAACCCACTCCAGTACTCTTGCCTGGAAAATCCCATGGACAGAGGAGCCTGGTAGGCTGCAGTCCATGGGGTCACTAAGAGTCAGACACGACTGAGCGACTTCACTTTCACGCATTGGAGGGGGAAATGGCAACCCACTCAAGTGTTCTTGCCTGGAGAATCCCAGGGACGGCGGGGCCTGGTGGGCTGCCGTCTATGGGGTCTCACAGAGTCGGACACGACTGAAGCAACTTAGCAGCAGCAGCAGGAGGTTGGTCATAACTTTCCTTCCAAGGAGTAAGCGTCTTTTAATTTCATGGCTGCAGTCACCATCTGCAGTGATTGTGGAGCCCAAAAAATAAAGTCTGCCACTGTTTCCACTGTTTCCCCATCTATTTCCCATCAAGTGATGGGACCAGATGCCATGTCTTCATTTTCTGAATGTTGAGTTTTAAGCCAACTTTTTCACTCTCCTCTTTCACTTTCATAAAGAGGCTTTTAGTTCCTCTTCACTTTCTGCCATAAGGATGATGTCGTCTGCATTTCTCAGGTTATTGATATTTCTCCTGGCAATCTTGATTCCAGCTTGTGCTTCTTCCAGCCCAGCGTTTCTCATGATGTACTCTGCATATAAGTTAAATAAGCAGGGTGACAATATACAGCCTTGACGTACTCCTTTTCCTATTTGGAACCAGTCTGTTGTTCCATGTCCAGTTCTAACTGTTGCTTCCTGACCTGCATACAAATTTCTCAAGAGGCAGGTCAGGTGGTCTGGTATTCCCATCTCTTTCAGAATTTTCCACAGTTTATTGTGATCCACACAGTCAAAGGCTTTGGCATAGTCAATAAAGAAGAAATAGGTGTGTTTCTGGATCTCTATTGCTTTTTCGATGATCCAGCGGATGTTGGCAATTTGATCTCTGCCTTTGTTCCTCTGCCTTTTCTAAATCCAGCTTGAACATCTGGAAGTTCACGGTTCACATATTGCTGAAGCCTGGCTTGGAGAATTTTGAGCATTACTTTACTAGCGTGTGAGATGAGTACAATTGTAATATATGCTATGCTATGCTAAGTCACTTCAGTCATGTCCGACTCTGTGCGACCCCATAGATGGCAGCCCACCAGGCTCCCCCGTCCCTGGGATTCTCCAGGCAAGAACACTGGAGTGGGTTGCCGTTTCCTTCTCCAATGCGTGAAAGTGAAAAGTGAAAGTGAGGTCGCTCAGTCGTGTCCGACTCTTAGCGACCCCATGGATTGCAGCCTAATAGGCTCCTCCGTCCATGGGATTTTCCAGGCAAGAGTACTGGAGTGGGGTGCCATTGCCTTCTCCGATATATATAATATAGTATATATAGTATACAGTATGTATAAGTATAATAAATATTATAAAATGTATAATAAATAATCACACACAGCCAAGTCTGTGTGTCCCATCTAATCCAGATATTATTATTTTAATATTTAACATAGTTTTATATGTTTAATCAGCCTCACATATTTTTATAGAATGATATTTTTAAAGTAATTATAGACTTTCAGGTAATTGCAAAAATAGTACATGAAGTGTATCATGTCCCCTTCACCCAGCTTCCCTCCATAGTGACATTTTACACATTGGTGGTACAATATCAAAACCAGGAAATTGGGGGTTTCCCTAATGGTCCAGTGGTTAAGATTTTGCCTTCCTATGCAGGGGATGCAGGTTCCATCCTCGGTCAGAAAACTAAGATCCCACATGTCCTGGAGCAAGTATATGCCACAGTGAAAGATCCCACTTGCCAAGCCAAATAAATATTTTCTAAAACCCAGGAAATTGACATTGAAATAATACCATTAACTACATTACAGAGCTTATTCCATTTTTAAATAATTTTCTGGAGAAGGCAGGAAACAAATAGAATCATACATGTATGTGCCATATTCTGTGTACTATGCACGACTGTCTGGAGAAACCATCAGACCTTCTCCAGATGATAAATGTTAGCAAATGCTATCAGTCTCTTTGGAAAATGAAATTTCACTGGGTATGTGCCATTGAAAGGGAAGAATTAGCCAACGACACAAACCGAGAAACCTAACGGTACCAAGACGAACAGCTTATGTGAAAGTGACAGGTTCTCAGTGGAAGCAGTCAGAGCTTGAAGATTTCCAAGGAGACAGAAGTCACGGGGTCAGTTTGCTCAGGAAAGACATCCCTGCAGAAGGTGACATGTATGCTAGGTTTTGCCCAATAAGAACACAGTTGCACAGGCCGAGACAGAAGGAAAAGGTAATTCAGGGCCAACGGAGGAGCAGGATGGCAAAGCTGCCAGATGTCTGAGTCCTCGGGAAGCCTTGCCCAAGCCTCTGCTCTGAGGCACGCCCTGGGCTGGGTGTGGGGCCGCCACAGGGCTGAGGCAAAGGCTGTGCGCTCGCTAACTCTACAGTTTTGCCGGGCGAGGGTGACAGAGCAGCAGACACAAGCGTGACAGGTGCTGTGCTGGGGCTGTGGGTAGCTGGAGCGGAGACTGCAGAGCAGCAGTGGGTGCTTACGGACCACCTGTGCTGGGCCAGGTGGCGTGCAGAGGCTCTTATGTCCTCCTTACATCAGCCCCGCTTTCTCGGGGAGGTGGGTTGTTGCAGCTCCAAGAGTTCAAGCCAGTGTGTGAGTGGGAGCGCTGAGGGACCGGCCTCAAAGCCCCAGGACAGGTGTTCTCACCAGTCCCACTCTCTCACCTAAAATAAATCTGACATGAAGCCAGCCACACTGGGGCTACAACAGTGAGCAAGAGGCAGCACGATCCCTTCCTGGGGCTGTGGTGGAGCACGGAAGAGACATAAACAGAGACGGTTATAACACCAGGATGGCTTCCTGGAGGAGGTGATGTCCAGCCTGAACTGTGAAGGATGATATTCCTGCTACTAACAGTTACCAGGGGCCAGTCACTGTGCTAGGCGTTTTCACATATTAACCCACTGAACTCTCCTAACAGTTCAATCCCAAGACTGTTGCCGAGGAAAGATGAGAAAACCTAGACCGCTGGACAGAGTGGATTTCTCCCTGCTTTCCTGGAGCCCTAGGCCTTCTCTCCTGCAGCTAAGCCTGGCAGGAGAACTAAGAATATGCTACTGATAAGAGGAGGTGGGGCTTCCCTGGTGGCTCGTGATAAAGAACCCACCTGCCAGTGCAGGAGGCAGGAGTTCAGTCCCTGGGTTGGGAAGATCTCCTGCAGAAGGAAATGGCAACCCACTCCAGTATTCTTGCCTGGGAAATCCTGTGGACAGAGGAGCCTGGTGGGCTACAGTCCATAGAGTCGCAAAGAGTCCAATATGACTGAAGTGACTTAGCACGCACGCATGCACGCACTCAACAGGTGGTCATAACCCCCACTTTACAGATGAGCCCGCTGAGACCCCGAGAGGCTGAGGAAAACTTCCCCAACTTCACAAGGCAACAATGCGCTAACTGGGAGACCTGATCATAGCATCCACCAGCACCATAAAAGGGTTCCTTTTTTCTTAAGCTCACTGTAGCTTTTCTTGTGTGTAGGTATTTTGATAATGGCCTTTTTGACTTCTCGAAGGTAATATCTTGTTATACTTGTGATTTTCACATCTCTGATAAATGTCCATATTGAGTGACTTTTCATGTGCTTTTTAAAATACGTTATGAATTGTGTTTAGCTGTTGATATCTTATTCTTAGTAGTTCACGCTGTTTTTTCAGTATTTTTTTTGATTAGTTGTTGTTGTTGTTCAATCGCCAAATCGTGTCCGACTCTTCGTGACCCCATGGACTGCAGGACACCAGGCTTCCCGGTCCTTCACCATCTCCCGGAGCTTGCTCAAACTCATGTCCGTTGAGTCAGTGATGCCATCCAACCATCTCCTCCTCTGTCGCCCTCTTCTCCTTCTGCTTTCCCAGCATCAGGGTCTTTTCCAATGAGTTGGCTGTTTGCATCAGGTGGCCAAAGCATTGGGGCTATATGAGTTGCTCATGGAAAGTTTTTGAGAGCAAGTATAATTTAGAACTTAGCAGTTTATGTCAATATTAAGTGCCCATAAGCAATAGTTTTCAGGTTGCTATTGAGGGGAATGGCCACAAGGTGGCAGGATTTCCTTGTGACCAACTGTGGCTACTCTGGCAAAGTGAAACGTAGAAGAGCCAAGTCGCTCAGTTGTGTCCGACTCTTTGCGACCACAGGGACTATACAGTCCATGGAATTCTCCAGAGCAGAATACTGGCATGGGTAGCTGTTCCCTTCTCCAGGGGTTCTTCCCAACCCAGAGACTGAACCCAGGTCTCCTGCATTGCAGGCAGATTCTTCACCACAAGGGAAGCCCTACTCTGGCAACTGGAGTCCGATTGGAAATCCTGTTTTGGAGTTGTAGAGTGGAATGTGCCAGGACCAACACCCAAAATCTTCTGTCTTATTCCTTTCTTTTATTGAATTAATATTAAATTTTTATTGTAGCAACAAGAATACAAAATGTTGTGTGTGTTGTAGGTGTACAGAATCTTTTTTCAGTTATACATATACAAGCATGTATTCTTCTTCAGATTTTTGTCCCAGGTATGATATCACAGGGTGTTGATAGACCTTCCTTGGTATACGTAGGTCTCTGTTCCTTGTCTGTTTAACATGGAATAGTTTGGAGAAGGCAGTGGCACCCCACTCCAGTACTCTTGCCTGGAAAATCCCATGGACAGAGGAGCCTAGTAGGCTGCAGTCCATGGAGTCCGTAGGAGTCGGACACGACTGAGCAACTTCACTTTCACTTTTCACTTTCACGCATTGGAGAAGGAAATGGCAACCCACTCCAGTGTTCTTGCCTGGAGAATCCCAGGGACGGGGGAGCCTGGTGGGCTGCCGTCTATGGTGTGGCACAGAGTCGGACACGACTGAAGCGACTTAGCAGCCCAGCAGCAGCAGTTTGCATTTGCTTATTCCGACCTCCTTATTTCTCTTTTGTCCCCTTCTTTCTTCACTGGTAACCAGAAGCTTGTTTTTTAAGTCTCTGATTATGTTTTCTGAATTAATTCACTGGTCCTGATAATGCATGCATGCTCAGTCGTGTCTGACTCTTTGCAACCCCATGAACTGCAGCCTGCCAGGCTTCTCTGTCCATGGGATTTCCCAGCAAGAATACTGGAGTGGGTTTCCATTTCCATCTCCAGGGGAACTTCCCCACCCAGGAATCGAACCTGAGTCTCTTGCCCCTCTTATACCTGTTACCAATTACATCCCACCAGCACCATGAAAGGGTTCCTTTTCTTAAGCCCACGCTAGCTTTTCTTGTGTATAGATATTTTGATAATGGCATTTTTGACTTCTTGAAAGTGATATCTCATTATACTTTTGATTTTCACATCTCTAATAATTGTCTATATTGAGCAACTTTGTATGTGCTTTTTTGTGTGTGTCTGTGTGTGTTTTTTGTGTGTGTGTGTGTGTGGTTTTTTTTTGTTTTGTTTTTTTTGTGTATGTGCTTTAAAAAAAACATTACGAATCATATTTACCTATGGATATCTTATTCTTGACAGTTTGTGCTGATTTTCAGTATTTTATTTTTTATTGCTTAACCCTAGAAATTGTTTGAAGGCAGGTATAATTTGGAGCCCAGCAGTTTTTGTGAATATTCAGTTCAATTCAGTCGCTCAGTCGTGTCTGACTCTTTGAGACCCCATGGACTGCAGCACACCAGGCTTCCCTGTCCATCACCAACACCTTGAGCTTGCTCAAACTCCCATTGAGTCCTTAATGGCATCCTACCGTCTCATCCTCTGTGACCCCCTTCTCCTCCTGCCTTCAATCTTTCCCAGCCTCAGGGTCTTTTCAAATGAGTCAGTTCTTCTCATCAGGTGGCCAAAGTATTGGAGTTTCAACTTCAGGATCAGTCCTCCCAATGAATATTCAGGACTGATTTCCTTTAGGATGGACTGGTTGGATCTCCTTGCTGTCCTAGGGACTCGCAAGCGTCTCTTCCACCACCACACAGTGTGATTACCAAGAGCCCATAAGCATTAATTTTCAGGTTGCTGTTTCAACGAATGGCCACGAGGTGGCAGAATTTCCTCGTGCCCAACTATGGTTCTTTCAGCATCGCGAGCCTTAAAGTCCTGATTTGGGATTGTAAAATTAAAGTGGCATGTGCCATAATACGGAGAGGGCAATGGCACCCCACTCCAGTACTCTTGCCTGGAAAATCCCATGATGGAGGAGCCTGCTAGGCTGCAGTCCATGGGGTCGCTAGGAGTCGGACACGACTGAGCGACTTCACTTTCACTTTTCACTTTCATGCAATGGAAAAGGAAATGGCAACCCGCTCCAGTGTTCTTGCCTGGAGAATCCCAGGGATGGGGAGCCTGGTGGGCTGCCATCTCTGGGGTTTCACAGAGTCGGACACGACTGAAGCGACTTAGCAGCAGCAGCAGTGCCACAATAAATACCCAAAAGCTTGTGTGTGCATCCCTCTTTTTTTAATTAAATTAACTTTTATTCCTTACTGTAGTAACATGGATATACAAGATGGTGGTGGTTGTAGTTGTAGAAAATATGTCTTCAATTTTACATATACATATATCTATTCAGATTTGAATTTTTTCCCTATATAGGTTATTACAAGAGTGTTGAACTCCCTTGGTATACCTAGGTTCTTGTTGACTATCTCTTTTATATGGAATGATATATGTTAAATCTAAACTTTTGAATTTATCCTTGCCCCCTCCATTCTCCTTTAGTAACCGGAAGTTTGTTTTTTAAGTCTCTGAGTCTGCTTACATTTTCTCAATTAATTCACTGGTGTACATTTTTAGATTTTACTTATAAGTGATATGATATTCGTCTTTTTTTGATTCTGACTTTCTTCACTTAGTTTGATTATTGATAGTTTTATCTGTATTCCTGAAAATCACATTTTTAAACCTGTTTTTCCTCCCTGAGTCACACTGTACTGTGTACACATGTCTCTTCTTTATCCATTCATCTCTCTGTAAACATTTTGTTGGCTTCTATCTGTTGGCTATTGAAATTCTAGTCCAGTGAACACTTGGCTTCATGTGCCTTTTCCAAGTCTATTTTTCTCCTCAAATGCTCTTCAGAGTGGGCCTGCAGGATCTCCGAGTAGCTCTCTTTTTGTCTCTTAAAGACAGTTCCATACTCCTCTCTATACTGATTCTACATGCACATGCCACTAGATCATAAAAGGGTTCCCTTTTCTTCATGCCTTTTCCACCACTTATTGCTTGTTGATTTTTGATGATGCCTTTCGCACTGATTCAGAGTTGACCCCTCACTGTGGTTCTGATATGCTTATCTATAATTCGTGATTTTTTCATGCCCTTTTTTTGTAAACAGTGTGAGTAGAATTTACTGTTGAAATTTTGTTCCTGATAGTTTGTCCAGTTTCTAATTATTTGTGATTAGTTACTCACATCAATTTTCTAGGGGCAGGTTATCATTTACACCCCACCAGTCCTTGTGAATGTGAGGTGCTCATTGAATATTTTTAAGGGTGCCATTGTGGGAAATGGCCACAAGATGGCAGGATATCCTCATGTCTAACGCATGGTAACTGGAACCTTAGGCTTAGTCCTCCTAGTTCCCTGGTTGTAAATTAAGAGTGGAAATTTGCAAAGTGTCTCGTTACTTCTTGGTTTTTTTTTTTTTGAATTATTTTTTTTTTAATGCATTTATTCGTTTCTGCTGAGTCTTCGTTGCTGCCCGGGCTTTTCTCTAGTTCCGGCAAGTAGGAGCTGCTCCCTAGTGATGGGTCTTGGGCTTCTCATTTTGCAGTTCTCCTGTTGCGGAGCACGGGCTCTAGGGCGCTTGGACTTCAGCAGTTGCGGCTCGTGGGCTCAGTAGTTGCGGCTCCCGGGCGCTAAAGCACAGGCTCAGTAGCTGTGGTGCAGGGCTTAACTGCTCCACCGCATGTGGGAGCTTCCAGGACCAGGGACTGAACCCCTGTCTCCTGCATTGGCAGGCAGATTCTTTACCCCTGAGCCATCAGGGAAGCTCCAGGGTTTATCTTTTTAGGAGTAAAGTTGACTTACAATGTTGTGTTTGTTATGTTTGGTGTACAGAATCTTATTCAGTTATCCCTATACATATATCTATTCATCTCTGCGTTTTTTTTTTCTTTTTTTTTCACATATCAGTTATTACAGAGTGTTTAGTACACCACCCTTGCTAAAGTAGGTCCTTACTGATTGTTTATTTTTCCTGTATTTGTAGTTACACATTAATCCCATCCTTGTAACTTATCCCCTTTACCCACCGTTCCCCTTTGGCGACCATATGTTTGTCTCCTAAGAAAAACCATGTTCATTTCACAAGTAGCACATAGCCAATCAATCAATTGCTGTCACAGCCCAGAATCGCACGGGCCTGGGCTTGGACACACGTTCTGCCGTTTCTGCCTGTGTGACCCTGAGCGAGTCCCTAGCCCTCTCTGCCTGTCTCTTCTGACACCCTCTCCACAGGGCAGCCAGGAGGACCAGGGGAGGCCACGCTCAACGCCTGGCGTCCAAGGAGCACACGGCGGACATCGACCCTCGTTCCAGACGGAATGCCCCGTCATCCGTGCTTGGGTTGAAGTTCATTGCCTTACCTGGGCAGCAGCCTGGGCCACCGCTTCCTGACAGGCTCCTAGCCAGCCTGGAGCTCACCTAGCCCCCAGGAGCTCACCTGACTCTCAGTCCCCCTGCCAGACCCAGCTCGCACGGACATCTCCACCAGGTCCTGGGAGAGCTCTGTGAGCAGACCCACCACCCAGAGCTGCTGCTCCCCGGTTGCCAGCGCGGGTTGGCAGTGGCACCCGTCACTCTTCTGCGGTTTTTAGAGAGTGAAAAAGACCTGGAAGATGTCTGGGGGACATACGGAGGATGTTTAGTGCTGGATCGTCAGGTTGGGACCTGAAGCTGTGCAGTGGTTCCTCTCGTTGAGGAGCATGGGCTCTAGAGCTCTCGGGCTCAGCTGCCCCGGGGCACGTGCGATCTTCCCGGCCCCGGGATCCAACCCGCGTCCCTTGCACTGGCAGACAGATTCTTTACCACCGAGCCACCAGGGAAGTCGGACGATGGGATTCTTTTTATGCAGTGCGTATATTTTTCTCTGCCCAATTCAAAGTGCCAGGTAAATGAGTTCATTTAATACAATTGCTTCTTTCATACTTAAAAAAAAATGGTAACTGTTACGGTATGCGAACTGTATCTCAATTTTCTAAGAAGAGAAATAGGACCTGGGCTGTAGTGTTGGCTCCAGCCGCGTGGCCTTGGGTGAATGTCTCAGCTTGCTGGTGGGCGCCTCCTTTCCGCCCCCTGTAAAATGGGGGCAAACTGTGTCCCCTTGGAAGCCGCTGAGAGGATTTGCCTTGTAACAAATGTGGCGCCTCAGCACAGGGCCTCGCTCGGCGGGCCCCCAGGAACGGACGCAGCCGCTGTGGCGCCACTGGAGCGCCAAGCCACGGCGGGGCGGCCAGAAAGAGGGCGCTTACCTGGGCCACTCGCTGCGCAGCAGGATGTCAGAGGCAGACGACTTGGCCCGCCTGTGTGATTTGGGGCAAGTCCCTTGCCTTCTCTGAGTCTCTGTTTCCTCAGCTGCACAGTGGAGATGGTCACAGGGCCTGCCCCACCTGCTGCAGAAGATGTGGACAAAAACCCAGGTGTGGGGCAGCTGCGTGCTGCATAGACGTCTACACTGACAGTAGCTCTGAAGGGGCAAGGTCGTGCTGGTGGGTCCTGTTTGCCAAGCCCAGCCCCTGCCCCACGCGCCCCTGCTCCTGCACCTGCCTGGTCTCAGCCTCCCTGGGCTCCGCCCCCAGGCACCGGTTCTGCTGGTAGAGCCCCAGCCCGATGGGGTCTGCTGGGGGTGGGGCACGTGGACAAGCAGCACAGGGGGCTCGCCTCGGATGCTCCAGAGGCCTGCACAGCAGGGTAGGAGAGTGTCCCCCAGGCCTCGCCAGCGTGGCCGAGTGCCCTGCACTCAGGCCAGCAAGGTTATGCCCACGGCACCACTTCTTTGTCGCGGGTCTAAGGTGAGAAGGCATTTGTCTGCTGGAGCCTCGGTTTCCAGTTTCCCACACCCACAGATAATGGAAGCCCCTCATACCGTCTCAGGAGCAGCCCTTCGGAAGACACTGCTTTCGTGTCCTGCAGCCCTGGCCTCCTGCCTGGGTACCAAGCAGACACTGCTCGCAAAGAGGACCCTGCGGGCATCCTTGGCTGCTCCCTTGGCAGGAGCGAGCGGTGGATGCCTCCGAGGGGCGGGGCTGGTGCTGTCCCTGCCCCCCAACCCCGGCCCCGGCCCCACCACTTGGCTGCTGCCGGAGCTGCTGTCCTTTGCACAAGGAGTCAGGGTAACCCCTGGGGGTGCACTGCCCGTGTTCCTCCCTGCAGCCTCTCTCAGCTAGGGTGAGTGAATGAAGGCCCAAGCAGTGAGGCAGGGCTGCCTTTGGCCTTTGGGGCTGGGAGACTGCAGGGCACCCAGTGGAACTGGGACCCTGGGTTTGGGTCCCAGCTGTGCCCGCCCCCATTTGGCGGCTGTGGGACCTCCACCAAGGTCCGCGACCTCTTCGAGCTTCAGTTTGCTTTCCGTAAATGGGGGAGGGGTGAAGTAACAGTCCCGACCTCTTGGGGCCACTAGAGGGAAGCGGTCAGAGCCTGGGACCATCGTGATTACCCACCCGGCCAACGCCCGTCTTCCGGAGCCAATGGGGCACCACCACCAGGGGAAGGGGGGTTGCTGAACTGCTCTCCAGGGTACAGACGTGAAGCCTCGGCAAAGAGGCTTCGTTGATGAGGCTTCAGGACCCGTGGCGGGAGCCAAAGGGGTGAGCCCCTCGGCCTGTCCTGTGACCCCGCCCTGTCTGCATCCCATCAGGGGCAGCACATAGCCACCAGCAGTGCCTCTCCCCACCCTCCCATGCCCAGCTCCCCCCGATCCAGCCTCCGGTCAGAAGGAGCCTTCAAATACTGCCCCTGCCTGAGCCCCTCTCAGAACCTTCCCCGGCCCAGCTCACCACCTGGCACCTGCCCCTGTGACCTCTGTGGCTCTGCCCCGCCCCCTCCTGCCCTGAGCCCACCAGTGGAACCCCTCGTGCCCTTCCACCTGAGCTGGTCCCTCGGTCCTCAGCCCGTCCTGCTCCTTGGTAACACCTCCTGAGTCCCTATACTCAGCTCATTTGTGTCTCTTCCAGGAACGTCGCTCCCTCGCTGCTCCGCTGGGCTCCCCCGCCGCTCTGCGCCTTTAACGTCTACCAGCCACTGAGGCTCCGCGTGTGCCCGGCACCGAGCTCAGCTCTTTGCAAACACTGCCTCTTCTGATGCCCTCAACAACCCTACAGAGTGGGTGCCATGATTTTCCCCCATTTTAGAGAGGGGAAACAGGCTCAGAGAGGGCAGGGGACTAACAGGGTCACACAGCGGTAAAGAGGCAGGACCTGCTCACAGGTGACAAGAGGCCCCGAGTGACGCGCTGGCTCGAGCGCGTCCTGTGCTCCAGGCCTGTCCTCCAGGGGCCCCCAGGGCCTCCACTCTGAGCCTCGAGTCTGAGCAGGGCTCCGTTGTTGCGGGTGACGGGCTGGCTCGAGCGCGTCCTGTGCTCCAGGCCTGTCCTCCGGGGACCCCCAGGGCCTCCACTCTGAGCCTCGAGTCTGAGCAGGGCTCCGTTGTTGCGGGTGACGGGCTGGCTCGAGCGCGTCCTGTGCTCCAGGCCTGTCCTCCGGGGGCCCCCAGGGCCTCCACTCTGAGCCTCGAGTCTGAGCAGGGCTCCGTTGTTGGACACGCTTAGGGGACCTCGTTCTCAGCATTGCTCTGCTGTGTGTGGATGTCCCTCTCACCCTCAGGACGGGCACTCGTCTGGGTACAAGCGCCATGTCCATTTGGTTCTCCAGTCTCCCTGGCACCTTGCAGATCCTTCTAGAGAACCCGGGCTTGCCTACTGAGTGAGAGAACGTGAGGAGGCCTCCCTGGATACATTCCTTGGGGGTCTGCCTAGCAAACCTCTTGCTGTTCCTGATCTTGGTTGGGTGAGGGTGGGAACCAGAGGCCAGGGCAGTCTGGGTCCAACCTGGGCCCAGCAGACACATGGGCTGTAGGGGTGGCCTACAGGCCCTCACAGGCCTGGGGCGGGCCCTGGTGCTGTGCTCATCACAGGTCTGGGGCTGGGCCCCGGTGCTGTGCTCATCATAGCGGTGGTGCTGACATCCGGTGGGGAGGCTAAGATTGAAACACAGCAAGGGAAGGAGTTGAAACAAGGCACGTGGCCCCAGACAATGCTGATGGCCGAGAAATGGTAGCTCAGAGACGCTGAGTAACCAACCCAAGTCGCACAGGGAGAAAGTGGCTCTGGCGGAAGGCAGGGACTCGGGCACTCATTTAGGCATATAAGGCTCAAATCTGCCACCACTGACCCCATGGCCTCCCTGAGCTACTGTGAAGTAAGGGGGAATAACAGGACTCTGCCCTGGGAGGGGGTCACTGGGGTGCTGAAGGCTGCAGTACACGGGCCCGCAAAGGAGACATGCTCCGTGGATGATGGCCATCTTTACTGCTGACATCAGACCCCCCGGGGGGGCTGCTAGGCAAGCCCTGAGCAGCCCAAGCTCATGGATAACACAGTGCAGTAACGAGCCCTCCCCAGGGCCTGGGTCCCAGCACCGGCTCTGTGCCTGTGCTGGGAGAAGAGGGTGTTTCTGATCGCAACAGCTCCCTCTGACCCCTGCCCCTCACCCGCCCCCGCAGCTGCCCCTTGGAGGGCTTTTTTAGCCTGGAGGAGCCGGGCCGCCCAGAAGCCAGCCCACCTCTGGTGCCGCAGGCAGCGTCCTTCGGAAGTGAGGCACCACTTTTTCTCTGTGACCTCCCAGCTCCTGGGGGCTGTAAATCTTCTCCCTGCAGGGACTGCAGAGGCGCCTCCCGCCTGGCACTGGGGCAGGACTGACTCCTCGCCCCACTCCTCCCCGCTCTGCAGGGCCCGGGCATGATGCCCAGAGCCAAGCGACTGCGGCTCTCTCGCCTGCATCCTTTCAGGCATCCCCAGGGCAGGGGAGGGGGGCGGTGGCTGGGCTCCCCACTCACCTCATCCGGCCCCCTCGGGCCTCGCTTTCTCCATCTGAAAAACAAGAGGCTCGGGTCTGAATCTTTTTTCTTTCAAGATCCCGGTGAGAGTCCTAATCACTGTCTCTAAAAATTGCTCACGCACATGACATGCAATTTCTCATCAAACTTTGCAGCCGCCTCCCCCACCAGATCGGCCATGACTCTGCCTGCTTAGGAACCCCTGTGTCTCCAGAGCTACTGTTACTTCCAACAAGCAAGCTGCAGAACAGAATGTATCGTGTCATCTTTTAAAAGCACAAATACTGGGTTTCCCTGGGTGACTCAGTGGTAAAGAATCGCCTGCCAATGCCGGAGACACGGGTTCGATCCCTAATCCAAGATCGCCCATGTCTCGAGGTCGCTAAACCCGTGTATCGCAACCACTGGAGCCCACACTCTACAGCCCATGATCTACAAGAGAAGTCACTGCAAGGAGAAGCCCACGAAGGACAAGTTCAGAGTAGACCCCACGCACCGCAACTAGAGAAAGCCCGTGTGTGGCAAGAAAGGCCCAGCGCAGCCAAAAGTATAAGAATAAACGAATAACTAAAATTATAAAAACACAAATACTAACATTTACTTGTAAATGCACCGGGAAATCCAGAGGAATATATATAAAAAATAGTTTAAAAAAAAAAGAAATGATTGGTTCCAGAGTTTGTCTCTAGCGGGTGGGGATTCAGGGGCTTTTACTGTGTACCTCAGACATTTTTGGCACTGAATATTTTTGTAACGAGTGTGTGCCATGTGTAGAGATTTCTTTTATTCATATCTAAAATATGATCCTGTAATACAATAGTATCACCCACAACCTCAAGTTCACCAGGCCATCGATTCTTTTGTTGAGCTCATTGCATCAACCAGAGATCCAGATGGTAGTGAGGCTTCTCAAGTGTGATGGGCAAGGGATCAATAGGATTAGGACCATGACTAGACACCTAACACTGGATTGCTACTAAGAATCAATGCGCAAGGTAATTTACCTATCCAGGCCCCAGTTTACCCTCCAAAACAGGGTTTACCTTCAGTTTATGTCTCAAAGGGTTTCTCACTTTGCTAAGGAGAAAAGTAATATATACATTTAAAAAATTATATATGGGTTTCCCTGGTGGTTCAGATGGTAAGGAATTCACCTGCAATGCAGGAGACCTGGGTTTGATCCCTGGATAGAGAAGATCCCCAGGAGAAGGGAATGGCTACCTACTCCAGTATTCTTACCTGGAGAATCCCATGGACAGAGGAGCCTGGTGGGCCACAGCCCATGGGGTCACAAAGGGTCAGACATGATGAATATATATAACATAATATATATATAAAATTTAAAAATAATACATTTTAAATAAAAGATTCTTGGTCGCGGCAGGTTGTTAGACTCTGCCTGGGTCCCCAAGGGAGGTGCTAGCTCTTGGTACCACTTTCATTGTCCCCCCCCAACTCCTTCCCAGGTGTTGGGTCCCAGGCTAGACCCCCAGAAGGTCCCAGGAGCCCAAAGGACAAATGTGGCTGGACTGGTCTGGACTCGTGTCTGGCACCCATTCAGAATGGGGATATAAAAAACCCAGACATCACCTCATCGCTGTTTCATCAAAAAAGGAGACTTTCTCCCTGTACATCCCCGCAGAGGATAAATTCCTGCCAGCTGCGCAGCCCGGGAGGGAGCAGGAAGAACGGAGGAAGGGATCTCCCCAACTGGGGGTGGGGGAGGTGTCAGGGGGCCGCTCTGGGACTGGCCCCTTGGTAACCATGACAACTCTTCCCCTGGGTATCGTGTGGGCACCAGACAAGCATAAGCCCCTCTACCCCTCCCCACACCGTGTGAAAGGGGAACTGGGAGCCTCTACTATAAATAAGAGGTGAAGGGGCTTGTCTGAAGTCACTGAGCTACACCCTGGGTTTGCCCCGAGTCTGACTGACTCCCTAGGCAGTGGGCTCTTCTTCCTGGGAGCCACGAGGCCCGTGGCCTAAGGACCATGCACGCATGCTAAGTCAGTTCAGTTGAGTCTGACTCTTTTGCAACCCCATGGACCGTAGCCCACCAGGTTCCTCTGTCCGTGGGATTCTCCAGCCAAGAATACTGGAGTGGGTTGCCCTGCCCTCCTCCAGGGCATCTTCCCGACCCAGGGACTGAACCCTCATCTCTTATGTCTCCTGCGTTGGCAGGTGGCTTCTTTGCCACTAGCGTTACCTGGGAAGCCCCGGGCTACGCATACCCCTCTTCAAACACCCTGTGCAAGCTTGGGCAGGTCTGAGACCCTTCCTGGGTGCTTCTGTAACCAACCCCCAAATCCTCCGGATTTTCAGAGGAAAACCCCAGGCCACCCAACCTCTTCCTCCAGGTTAGCTCTGCCATGAATTTACATGTTGGGCTTTGCTGGAAGATTTGATCTGAACACAGCCTCACAGCCTCAGAAAGATAAACAGCAACCAGATTGAAAAAGAGAATCCTCATGGCCCAGAGAGTCTCCAAGAAAGATATCTGATATGCCCTTCCTAGGGCCAGTCCTGCCCCACCGCCCCCACCCCAGCCCCCAGCCGTCCGCTTAGTCCCCTGGGTCAGGGTCCTCAGGCTGTCCCCGCTTCTACTCCGCTCTAGAGGACCTGGGATCCCCTCAGGGCTCATCAGATGCAAATCAGAACACGGGCCCCACAGGCTTCTCGGGACTCCTCAGCAGGATTCCCCAAGGCCAGTGCCTCAGCCTGACTAGGCAGACGTGGGCCTCACCACCCCCCAGCCCATCTTCCTTTCCTCACCCACTTTCTTTGGGGTGATTACTGGGAAAGTGGGCCCAAGCAAGGGTGTCTCAGAAGCTATGAATTCAGATTTTTATGCTAAATCACCCGGTTGTTAAATGTAGACAACAGGACTGGTCCTTTGCTATGTGATCTCAAACCTGCCCTTCCCCAGCTCTGCTTGGCATCCCGGGGGCAGACCCCTGTGAACTGCGTTTTCCAAGTCCCTTTGCCAGCTGGCCCTCACTGGGTTCAGCCAGTGGGATGCCTGAATGGGGACTGGTGGGGTGGGCCGAGGCCAGGCCGTTTCCCCTCTCTCTGCAGTTGCGGGGTCTCCTTGGAAACTCCCCTGACCCACCCCCCCACCCCCACTGGCAACCCATTTTCCATGATTCCAGGCCATACTCACCCCATGTCCTGATTAACTTTTCAAATTGGTCCTATGGAACCTCCAAACTGGGCTGTATTTTCCAGACTGATACGGTAATTCAAATCCTCTTTTCTTCCCCTACTTTAACAAAAATGTGGTAAAAAAAAATACATGACATAAAATTTACCATTTTAATCATTTTTAAGCATACAGTTCAGTGGCCTTAATTACATTCATAAAGTTGGACAACCATGCTGATTATCCATTTCCAAATTAGAGTTTTTTAATATCCTGAGGGCTGAACCAAGCTGGTTTGCAGCCTACATCAGGCGGTATGACCTTCACTTTCCAGGTGGCAAATACCCTCTGGTGAATTCTGCCACCTAAGCATCCCAAAGTCCCTGCGGTTAACTGGGGAGGGTAGACGACCCCCATTTCACAGACAAACTAACTGGGCTCAGGCAGGTCAAGGCTCCTGACCAAGACCCCAGATTCCAATCCCTGTGCTCTGTCCTGTACCCACCCTACCCCACCCACGTTTCCTGTTAGCACCCCGCCCCCCACTCTCGAAACCTGTGTGCGCACACCCTGCTCCCCCTCCTCACCAGGTGTAAATTCCTGCCACTGAGCTTCCCCCTTGAAGTCTCATCCCAGAGTTGGGTGGACGTGGGGGCCCTCGGGGTCTGCATACCCAAGGACACTGCAAAACTGGGCACCAAATAAGAGTAAGTAATAATAACAACAATAATACCACCGAATATTTATTCACACTCAATTCCTTCTGCAAGTGGACAGGAAGTAAAAGTTCTGAGGGTCTCGCGTCTGTGTTTCTCAGGGGTCAGACAGAAGCAAGGGGTGGTGGAAAAGCCCAGAGCAGAAGCTTCCATAATTAAAACTACCTAATTATCCTCCAATTAAAAATAAATTTAAAATGTTTTCTTCTTTTTTACCTTATTTTCATAATTTAAAAATTGAAAAAAAAAAAAAAAAAAAAAACCCGTCTACTCCTCAGCAAGAGCCTAGGGTCTGAGGTCCTTTGTCTCTTAATCCTCAGGATTGAGAACCCAGAGATTCCTTAGGGAGGCAGGCCCACCCGGTTCCACAGCAGGAAGGGGTGCAGCCGGGACCCACACCCAAGTCAGTTTGGTCCCCAAAGACCCATAAGAGGCCGTCCTGACACGCTCCATGTGCTCACTTGGCCTCCCCTTCTTTGCACCGGCGGCTCCCCAACACTGGGCCACCTCCATGAGGGGTCCCACTGGGGTGAAGGGGTCTCCCCGGGCCTGCTGCAGCCTTCCCAGTGACCAGCCGGGTAGCCGTGGCTGCAGCCAGAGGAGCAGAGCCAGGCAGGAGGCTCTGCCAACTGCTGGGGGGCGGGGAAGGGCAGGCACAGTGACCGTGGCGAGAAGGGCCAGGTCGGGGGACAGAGGCCTCCAGGGGCCCCACATCTCCACCAGGGCGTGGTGGGCATTCTGTGTCAAGCGCTGAGTCACTCACCAGCCTGGGTCTAAACCTGGCTCTGAATAACACACTTCAGGTTTGTCTGTGAACACACACTCCTGCCCTGAAGGACCCCTGAGAATCACCCTCACGGCCTCCAGGGGAGGACCTGGGAGACGGCGGGCAGAGGCTCGGGGGGCAGACTTTCCACTGTCCACCCTTTGGCCCTTGGACTTTCAAACCATTGGTAAATACTTTTAAAGTTATAGGGACTTCCCTGGCGATCCAGTGGTTGACTCCATGCTCCCAATGCAGGTGGCCCAGATTCAGTGCCTGGTTGAATGGGGACTAGATCCCATTAGCTGCGACTGAGAGTCTCACGTGGCACAGCTGAAGACCCCGTGTGCTGTAACTAAGAGTCGGTGCCACCAAATAAGTAAATAATTTCAATCCTGGGTTGGCAAATCGCTGTGTGACCCTGAGTAAGCCACCTAACCTCGCTGAGCCTCTATTTCCCCAACTGTAAAATAGTGTTAACTAAGGCGCTTACTCTATTAATTAATGCTGTTGTACAGTTGGGGAAATAGAGGCTCAGAGAGGTCAGGTGACTTACTCAGGGCCACACAGTGACTTACCAATCCAGGATTTAAGTTATTTATTTTGTTTAAAAAACTTTTATTTATCTATTTGGCTGTACTCAGTTTGCAGCACACAGCATCCTTAGTAACAGCATGCGAACTCATCATTGCAGCATGTGGAAGCCACTTGCCAATGCATGAGACACAGCGGACTCAGGTTCGATCCCTGGGTTGGGAAGATCTCCTGGAGTACGAAATGACAAGTCTGAACGTGCATGCCACTAATCCATCCATACAGCTTACTCCATAGGGTAAGAGGAATTGTTAGTCCCTCAGTCGTGTCTGACTCTTTGAGACCCCATGGACTGTAGACCGCCAGGCTCCTCAGTCCATGAGATTCTCCAGGCAGGAATACTGGAGTGGGTGGCCATTCCCTTCTCCAGAGGATCTTCCTGACCTGGGGACTGAACCCGAGTCTCCTGCACTACAAGCAGATTCTTCACTGTCTAAGCCACCAGGGAAGCCCCCATAAAGTAAGGGTAAAGCGTAAATAAAAGTATGCGGTCTTTGACATGACACCTGACACAAAATAAGAGCTCCTAGAATGTGATTGCTAATATTATTATTATTAGCTATTTGCGCAAGAGACCAGGCAAGGGCTTCCTGCTCCAGTCCTGTCACCTTCCAGGATCTCATCCTCAGTCTGGAGGCCAGTCGAGCCAACACCAGCTCTGTTACCGCGAGCTCTGTGACTTGAGTAGATCATCTCGCCTCCCTGTACTCTGGTTCCCTCCTCTGTGAAGCAGAGACACTAGAACTCGCCCACTCTCCACAAGACTGCCAGCCATCAATTTCTCATTTCCCAGTGGCCACTGCATCACATGGTGCCCGGCACAGGGCGCCAGGGTGAAGGTAAGCGGGAGGGGCTCACAGCCTGGTGGGGGAGGAAGGCGGATACATTAACAGATGCTCACGAGAGACAGAAGTGGTGGGTGAAGGAAACAGGACTAAGGGAGGCCTGCCAGGGGGCCTAACCCAGCCTGGAGCCAGGGAGGAACAAGGACAAGGAAGCCTTCCTGGAGGAGGGATGGTCACTGCTGAGCACTGAAGGATGACCAGGGTTGGCCAGTCAGTTCAAGGAGAAAGGGGGTCAGAAAAGGCACCACAGGCAGGAGAAGCAGAAAGAACAGGGCTGGGGGTAGATGACCCAGTGGGTTGCTCCCGAACAGGCAAGAAGAAGGCTTGGTGCTGAGGGCAGCGGGCAGCAGAGGAAAGGCTTTCGTCACTGAACTTCAAGGGCTACCTGGTTTCAGAGCCCAGCTCTACCACTGTCAGCTGTGTGACCTTGGGCAAGTTCCTCAACTTCTCTGTGCCAAATTAGGGGAACGGTGTTTACCCCTCACTGTTGTTGCAAGGATGAAAGTGAGTTGATTCGTGTAAGGTGCTTAGGACGGGGGCTGGCACACAGTCCCGTTCTGCCGCGTCTTCTGCAGGCCCAGTCGTGCAGCAGCCTCAAGGATAGGATGGTGCCTAAATATTTGCTGAGTGGACGAACAAATGAGCAACAAGGCTGCCAAACTGTTGGACAGTCCCGTGGCCCCCTTGCCCACACCCGTAGCTGGGGGCCTGCTCTGGCCTCCCCACTTCCTGACCACTGAGCAGGATCACAGATCACCTGGAGGCTCACTGATGCCCCTTCGTCCCCCCAGAAACCACCTTGGCAAGAACTTGCCCACTGCCAGCCCATCCCCCATCTCCACCGTTGACAGGAGCCTGGACTTGACCAGCCCAGGCTGAGGGGGCTGGGCTGGGCCTTAAAGGGGAAGGAGGCCCTTGTCTGGCACAGGGATCCACCTCCAGATCTGACTCTCCCAGTGCTGTGTATGAGGAAGTCTGAGGCTCCGGGGGTGGGGGTGACAAGCTCTTGCCTGGAGGGAGGGTGAGCCCTGCCCAAAGCTGGGCTTCCCCGCCACCCGGTCACTCATCCCGTCCTTTCTCTCTCCAGTCTGCTCGGCCTGGTTGCCGAGGTCCCCGCTCAGACACAGAGGAGACTCAGTTCCAAGGGGAGAGATTCAGTGTCGGGGGAGGTGAGGGAAAGTAAGAAACAGGAGGCCAGTGAGGGCAACTTCAGGATCACTCACACTGTACAAAAGGGGAAACTGAGGCCCAGAGAAAGGCCACAAGCCACATCCGGCTGAGCAGCCCATCCACACAAGGCTGGAACAGGACCGGCCGCCGGGTCCCAGGTGCCCAGGGAGGCCCGGCAGGCAGTGGCCTGAAACAACCTGACTGTCTGCAAATGGGAACCAGAAAAGAAGGGGAGAGAGGTAGTGCTTTGCAGGCAGTTTTGTTGCAGAGAGCCTTGGGGGAGCCCTAAAACTGGAGCTGCAGCTGCTGGTCCAGAGCGGGACTAGTGCCCAGCAGAGCAAGCACCGCCCCCCTCAAGAACCTGGGCCCTCTGCCACCACCACAACGGGGCTGCTGCAGTCCTGGCTCAGTCCCTGCCTGGCCTGCAGCTCTGCAGAGGGAGGGATGTGGGAGGAGACGCAGAGCGGGCTCTCTGCTCCAGCTCCAGAAGCAATGAAAGCAGAATATCCCGAAAGCCCCTCTGAGGGGTGGCCTGGAGACCCTACCCTGCAGCTGTGCAGAAGTCGGGCCAGGAGAGGGGCTTCCTTTCCCTGCCTGGTCAGGCCTACAAGCCCAGGGGGTCCTGCCTTTAGCGGCTGGTTCTGAAGAGAGGTGGCAGGAAGGGGGCCCGAGACTGCAGAGAAGCCTCTCCAGGCCCCAGAGTGGGCTGGGTCCTAAAAGAGCAGGGCCAGGGTCGGGGACAGCCAGGCCCTGCCCTGGGGAGTTGAGTGATGGTCTGGGGCAGGGACAGGGGAGATGGAACGCTGAGACAGTTCACCGTGTGATGAGATAGCCGAGGTGGGGTGGAAGAAAGCACTTGGTGGGTGACAGTGACATTAATCATAGCAATGCGCTGTGCTGTGCTCAGTCACTCAGTCGTGTCCGACTCTTTGCGACCCCATGGACTGTAGCCCGCCAGGCTCCTCTGTCCCTGGGGATTCTCCAGGCAAGAATACTGGAGTGGGTTGCCATGCCCTCCTCCAGGGGATCTTCCCGACCCAGGGATCGAACCCAGGTCTCTGGCACTGCAGGCAGATTCTTTACCGTCTGAGCCACCAGGGAAGCAGCAATGCTTCCTGAATATTAAATGCAGATGCTGGCAGTCACCGTGAGGCTGAGCACAGCCCTGTGAGCGAGACAGTACTTTCCCCCTTTTACAGATGAGGTAACTGAGGCCCAGAATGCCAGCAGGATGCCTTCACAGCTGGCTCACTCCATCCTGGCCCCAGAGACTCTCGCGGGCCCCTCCTTCTGGCCTCAGCTGCAGGCGGCTGAGGCTGTCTGTGTGGCCCCTGCTGACCCTTCAACCCACTCTGCACTCAGGACACAAGACGAGTGGACGCAGATCCGTGAGGGGCGGGCGGCACACCCTCTCCCCACCTTCTCCATGTAAGTGGACATACATCCAACCCTGCATCTATGTTTGGCAAAACCCACGGTCTGAGCTGAGCCTCACACTAACTCAAGAGGTGGCCAAGGCCTGGAAAACCCCCTCCAACTCACTGACGAGAGCCTCAGGGAGGCTGTGTGCCTGGCTCAGGTCCCTGGCCGAGCCGGCAGCGGTGGGCAAGCCCCTCTCCCTTCTCCTGGCGCCTGTCAGCTCTCTCTGAGGGAGGGTGGACTTGCTGCCAGGGGTAAATGATGCCAGCTTAGAATGGGCCTGGTATCTAGCATCTCATCTAATTCTCTCAAAAACATTTTGGGGTTTTGGTGACAGTTTATTAAGATAGAATTCACATACCATACAATTCACCCATTAAAACTGTACGAGTCAATGGTTTTTAGAGTATTCAGAGCTATGTAACCGTCACCACATTAAAATGCATTTTATACCATTTTCATTACCCCCAAAAGCAACCCTGTATTCTTTTAACATCATCCCTCAATCCCTTGTATCATCCCTCAATCCCCTCATCCCTTCAGCTCCAGGCAACCACCAGTCTACTTTCCTTCCTATAGAAACACCTATTGTGGATATTTCATATAGACGGAATCACATAATATTCAACAACTTTTTGAATGGGGTGTTAATGTTGCTCCCATTTCCCAGATGAAAGTGACTGAGGCTTGGACAGGTGGAAACTTTACCAAGGGCCCTCAGTGAAGCAGGAACGAGCAGGGTCGGGGCCCAGGCCACCCGCTCCCAGAGGCCTGCTCTGCGGCATCCACGCCCCCAGTGAGGAAGCCTGGGGGCTCACTGAGCCACCCGCTCCTCCCCTCCCTTCTACCTGGACCCAGGACTTCAGCCCCCAATTCCTCCATCACACCCAAGGCTTCTGCCAGGGAAGCCCCAGGCCCTGGGACTGCACCCGATTCTCTCGTGACCCCTGCTCTCAGTGCTTCAGGCCTCAGCTCTGCCGCCCCCCTGGAAAGCTCCTCCTGACTGCTCCCCTTTCTCAGCACTTCCACTGCCCGTGGAAGATGGGGCAGCCTGGCTCCCTCTCTGTGGTCAGGAAACTGAGGCCGTGGGGAGGTGTCTGGGGTCACCCAGTGAGACCAGGCAGAATGGGGACCTGGGCCGGGTCCCCAACTCCCACACCAATGCTCCTCCTCCTGGCCATTTCTAGACAGGAAGCCCTCATCTCCTCCACTCCCATCCCATCCTGACATTGTCTTCAGGCCCTCAAGAAAGAGGGGAAACCGAGGCTCAGCAAAGCCAGCGATCTGCCCAAGGCCACAGGTGCTGAGCCAAGACTCACCTGCTGATTCCCAGGCTCCCCCACCTGATGCACTGGGTCAGGAGCCCCAGTTTGTGGCTCCCATGGCTCCTCAATTTACCCCTCTATCCACCTTCATGAAATGGGCTCCTTACTTGTTGGTGACCAGGGGAGCTGGGATCCCTGTCTTCTTCGTGGCTGTGTGTATCCACGGTGTAGACCCCAGCCAGGAACAGGTCTCAGGAAAACAGAAAGTGTTAGTCGCTCAGTCATGTCTGACTCTGTGACCCCATGGACTGTAGCGTGCCAGGCTCCTCTGTCCATGGGATTCTCCAGGCAAGAATACTAGAGTGGGTTGCCATTCCCTTCTCCAGGGGATCTTCTCAACCCAGGAATCAAACCTGGTCTCCTGCACTGGGGACAGATTCTTTACTGTCTGAGCCAATAAGGAAGCCCAGGTCTCAGGAAACATTTGTTGAATGAATGATGAAACAAGAAAAGGGAGGAATGGGTGGGTGGGGTGGTAAGGGCAGTTGAACCACCTGCTCAGAATCACAGGATGCCATTTGCCAGAATTATGGGGTCTTACACCAACTCTTCTGACTCCTAAATCTAGAATTCTTTTGACCTTTAGGAGGTCTTATGCCTCTTGGGGAGTCACCCACACAATCCTGCACCCAGTTTTGCGGGCTTCTGGCCCCCTGCAGCTCACCTACAGGCTCCCCAGGAGTCGAGTCTCTGTACTGCAGGTTGAGAACCCCGTACAGGTCACACAGCCCTGTCCCGAGGACACGAAAGACATGAATGCACTTCACCAGAGCCTGAAGCCCAGCACGCACTTCAGCTGTCTCAACCACGATCCTGCACCGAGCTGCAGCCCCTGGCACATGACACGGCAGTTCTGACACCGATCCTCCGCCTCCTCTGTCCTTGCACGGCCCTCTGCCCCTCCCCAGGGGCTGCTGCTGGCCAGGGACGTGCTGGAATGCTTGTTAATGCTTCTTCAGCCGCCATCAGCCCTGGCAGCCTGCGCCCACAGCCTCCATGGCAGGGACTGCCTGCACCCCACATCCGGGTCCCCGGTTGACTCAGTGGGACCCTGCCTCTCTTCCCCCACCCCTAACACCATCTTGGTCACAGAGGGCCGGGGATGGGCAGGGTCCAGGGCTCAGGAACCCACCCAGTGCCCAGAACGGCGCTGCACACACCTGGTCACAGTTGTGTTTATTAAGGGTTTTCTAATAGTGTTAGGCTTTTTGCACATGTTTTTCCACCAAAGCTCAAATGAAGCTGGTCCTGTTACACACCATTCTACAGATGTGGGAACTGAGCCCCAGGAAGCAGAGGTCACTTGTTCAAGATGCCCCAGAGGGAGTGTAGGCATTCATTCTTGGGTTGGTCTGACTTCAGGGGTGGTGGATCCTGAACCATTAGTTACTGGTGATTGTCTGGAGGTGGCGGCTCGCCTTCAGCTGTGCAGGTGTCTGTCCTTGGAAGCCCAGCCCTAGGAACGAATGTTCTGAGTGACGTGGCAGATTCACATTTATTAGAATTTCTCAGAGAATGCAGAGTTTGCTGAACTTCAGCTTGTCTCTTCATTTGCACTCATAAAATATTAAAGCTGGAAGGTGCCCTGGTCAGTGGGATTGTCTAGTCTCCACATTTTATGAAAGCGGAAACTGAGGCCCAGAGGTGCAATGGTCTCAGCCCAGGCATCCCCAAGTCACAGATAATTAGGAAGAAATCCGGGACTCGGGACATCATGTCAATGCTCCCTAAGATCAAACAATGAAAGCTCAGGAAGTCACACTCAGGGCCTTCCGGTGCAAGCCTCTCATTTTACAAAAGAGGAAACTGAGAATCAGAGAACATCGGGGTCTTCCTAAGGCAAAGTGCTCCCCCGATGGTCCCCAGAGACCGAGTTTTGTGCTAGCAGTGTGACCATACAGATGAGATAACCTTTCACTGATGAAGTGGCAGTGCGGCTGCTGCTGCTAAGTCGCTTCAGTCGTGTCCGACTCTGTGCGACCCCATAGACGGCAGCCCACCAGGCTCCCCTATCCCTGGGATTCTCCAGGCAGGAACACTGGAGTGGGTTGCCATTTCCTTCTCCAACGCATGAAAGTGAAAAGTGAAAGTGAAGTCGCTCAGTTGTGTCCGACTCTTAGTGACCCCGTGGACTGCAGCCCACCAGGCTCCTCCGTCCATGGGATTTTCCAGGCAAGAGTACTGGAGTGGGGTGCCATTGCCTTCTCCAAAAGTAGTAATAACAGAACCTATAGTATAGGCTCACTCTCAGGAATATAAATGATGCTGGCCCTTAGGCCAGCACCCAACACTCACTAAGGGCTCCATCTGTAGTGTATATTACTACCACTGGTGGGCCCTTGTCATTTCCCCTCTGCCACCTGCCTTCCACGCCAAATGTTTCTGGGCACAGAACAGTGGGTAAGACTGTGGACTGCTGCTTCAGTCACTTGGTAGCTGGGTGACCTCGGACTGGTTACTAGTTTGTGACTCTGGGCTTCAAATGTCTCATCAGAAAATGGGATGGCAGGAACAGACCTACTAGACAGGACTTTGGGGGGATGGATATAATACATGTGATAGGCTTCATGCAAAGCCAGGCCTAAATGAAGTGCTCAGTGGATCTGAGCACCACTCTCACCACTTTCATGGCCACGTTGCATGTCCGTCCCATCCCAGGCTGCAGGGCGCCTGGCCCAGTGTTAGGAGTGCCATCGCAGCAAGGCAAGGCGATCTCGGAGCCCTGTGCCTCCTGCCTCCGGGGCAGGGACTGCGTGCACCCCACATCTGCCGCTCTTCCCCTGCCCCTAACACCATCTTGGTCACAGAGGGCAGAAGACGGGCAGGGTCCAAGGCTCAGGAACCCTCCCAGGGCCCAGAACTGTGACAACCGGTCACAGTTGTGCTTATTAAGGGTTTTCTAAGCCAGAAATAGTGTTAGGCTTTTGCATATGTTTTCCCACCAAACCTCAAAAGAAGCTGGTCCTGTTGCACACCATTCTACAGATGTGGAAACTGAGCCCCAGAAAGCAGAGGTCACTTGTCCGAGATGCCCCAGAGGGACTGTAGGCATTCTTGGGTTGGTCTGACTTCGGGGTGGATTCTGAACCGTTAGTTATCGTTGATTGTCTGGAGGCACAAGGACGCGGCTCTGCTTTCTCGGCGCCTGCCTGGAGGCGGGGATTCTGAAAATGCTGGACAGAATTCCGGTTTTTGCAAGTGGAAGTGTCCTGGAGGAGCCCCCCTTTCAGGTGCAGAAACTGAGGTCTGGGAAAGGAAGGTTGCTGTCCACAGTCTCACAGACGCCCGGTCTCAGGTTCAGGGTTTGATGCACAGGTGTCCTCGCTTGTGGCACGGTAGCCCAGGGACGGTCCCCTTCCCCAGGAGCCCCCGTCCCCGAGGAAGAGCGCCCATCCCAGAGTTCCGCCTCCTCGGTTCAAGGCTGTGTGGTCAGTCCTCCCGGTGGCATCTCGGCGTCTGCCCTGCCGTTACGACGAAGGAAGCGATGGCAACCGAGGTCGCTGCCACCTTTCTGCAGTCTCCAGGGATGCCTCTGACCCGGAGCTGTGGCGACCAGGGCTGCCGGAAAGCTGGGTTCCAGCTGTAGGTAGCGCTCGCTGTCCGCATTTCCGAGCCCGAGCGCTCGGAGGAGCGCTCGACAATCTTCGGAAGCCGGAGGGAAAGCTCGGGCATTTCCGGTGCCGAGGGGCGGGGCTGACCGTAATGCCGGCGTCTCCGCCTCCGCCTGTAGAGGGCGCTGTTGCCAGTGAGAGCCCGTCAAGCCGGAGAGCCGGCCAACGCATTAGGAGGCGCAGAAACAGGTTCTGCAACCTTGGAGCCCCGGTTTCTTCCTCTGGAAAATAGGCTTGATGACAAGCTTGTGAGACGCCAGTGGGACCCGAATAAGTTTGTGAGAGGAACTGGAAGACACATTGATAGATATGCATGCTATTTGCCTCAGTTTGTTCATCTGTAATTAGGGGTCATTGCACTTTCCATCCCTGTATAAATTGTGAGAATTGAAAACTGTGGGTAAGACACATAGGAAGGGCCTGGGGGACCTCCTTGGTGGTCCAGTGGCTGAGACTCCGAGTTCCAATGCAAGGGACCAGGGTTCGATCCCTGGTCAGGGAACTAGATCCCATATGCTGCAACTAAGACCTGGCTCAGCCAAATAAATAAGATCAAATCAAAAAAATAAAGAGCCTGGCACCTTGTAAGCACCTAGTAAAAGGTAATGATTGTGATAATGGGCGAAGGGCTCCCCCCAAGACAGGAAATAAAGTCCGCATGTCAGTTCCTGCTTCCCCTTCAGCTGCGGAGCCAGAGACAAGGCAGGTGCCAGATGTACTGAAACCACTGGCTGAGGGTCAGACCTGCCACTGACCACGTGGGCTTCAGTTCTCTCATCTGTGTAACTGATGGCCCCTAAGGCCCTTTAGCCCTGCTTCCTTGAACTCTGAGTTGTGAAATGCAGTCCAAGACAGCTTCTACTTACAGATGGATAGGGTGGACAAGGGCCTATAGGGAGTCACCACGGACATTTACTCTTTCCACAAACTTCACTGAGCTAACATTCTGGTACCAGGTCCTAGGGAGCAACATTAAGTAAGAGATGCCTCTTGCCCTTGCCCAAAGTTGAGTTAGGTGACAAACAGCCCTTTAGAATACAGGGTTAGGCTAGAACAAGGGCAAGTCAGGGGGTCGTAAGAGCCCACACCTTGGGGGTTAGGGAAGGCTCCTTGAAGGTGAAGGATAAAGAGAAGTTATGTGAAAATGGGGGCAGGGGAAAAGGATTTCAGACAAGAAGCTCTGGGTACGGGTACAAGAAAATATTGCAGAATCAAGAATTTCTCAGAGGTGGGTCGGAAGCAGAAGAGATTCTGGGAGAGAGGGCTGTCCTGAGCAAACACAGGGGTGGGGCCGGGTGGCTGTGTTCTAGAGCCAAGTTTTGTGCTTGGCAAGTGATTTAACCTTTCCAGGCCTCAATTTCCTCACCAAAGCTTTTTGGAGTGGATGTGATGCCTAAATGAGAAAACGTATGCAAAAGACTTAACAGCAGGGGCTTAATCAGCGGACTTAGAAGGTTGGTCAAGGCCAGATCAATACAGGCTGTTCTGCTGTAGGGACACTGGCTCAGATGTACATCCCCAGGCCCCTCCACAAGAGATTCTGACTCAGAGGATCTGGGAGGGCACAGAGATTCACTTTGGTGACCAGCATTGAGGCACGATTTTTTAAAATTTTAATGAAAAGCACATTTTCTCCACTAACTCCCTCCAAGACCGTAAAGACCTCAAGGTCAGCTTTGTCTCTTTCTTCCTTCACTGCTAACCTCCCCGGAAGCCAGAAGGCAGTTCAGGTGCCCAGCGGAGTTTTTTCCTGCACGTGTGACTGAGTCCCCGACCCAGGTCTGCTCTGGGCTCCCACAGTCTTCTGTCCAGGGCAGGCGCCTGGCTCAGGGCCGGGGAAGAGGTTTCAGAAACTTTCCTGGCACGTCTCCCCTCTGCTGGCATTTGTTTCTGGTTGGCGCCAGGCTGCTTCCAGGCCCTATGAGTCCTCATGCCGCCTGACCTTAGAGGGACAGGGGCTAGGATGTGGCTGCCCCTCAGAGAAGCAAACTTCACATCCTCTGAGCTCGTTTGCCAGGGCCTCTTTTAATGCCCAGTAATGCTGCATTTACCTGCCAACAGAAATGAACTTTTATCCAACTGATAGTTCTTCCCCCAAGCCTCAATACCCCACTTTAAACTGATTGGTATAGAATCTTTCTCAAATGTACTATGGACAGCCAGGATAAAGAGAGGAAGCATCACTTAAATATATTCTTCTGAAAGTGACTGCGCATCTTGAGAAGTGCAGCAGGCCCTGCTGTGAGCTCTGCAACCTTGGCAGGCCACTTTCTCTCTCTGACCTAGACAGCCTAGCCCGTATTGGGAAAGGGCCCTGCAGACCTAGGGCGACTGCTGCAGACACCACATACTTAGGTGGCCTGCACAGGGAACACCACACAGAGGTTGCCAGAATCGTTTCCTTGATGACCCAAGATCTACCTGTGAACATCAAGCATGGTTCCATGGCTACCGTCTATTTATCTGTTGCCTCAGGCTAGGCCATCCAGAGAGCCATCAGCCGTCATTTCAACTTCCTGACTGTAAGGTGGCCTGGGATGCCACCTTCCCCAAGACAATGCTGGTTCTCCACCTCCCTAGCTTCCACCAGATGCTGGAGGGAACTCCCGGAGCAAAGCTCCAGACAGTGTGACAGGACCAGGAAAGGGCTGGGTCCAGTTCTAAAGCAGTGGTCCTATGGGGACCCAGCTGGGCCTTCCCATGAACATGAAAGGTGGTAGCACAGCCTTACAGTTGAGCGTAAATGCTATAGAGACCAGCAGACCTGGGTTTGAATCCCAGCTCTGCCATTTACTACCTGTGACCTGGGGCAAGTTACCCGACCTCCTCTGAGCCTCCATTTCCCAAACCACGAAATGGGAATAGTCAGAGTATTTAATCTCATACAGTTGCTAGAATGAGAGAGGCCAGGTGTGAAAACAAAGGTACCTCTTCCTCTTCTTAGCAGAGCCTTGAGTCCTCTTGTTGCTTAGCCTCTTGCACTGGGTAACAAGAATATAACAGTCCTAGAGCATGTGTGAGTCCACAAGCCTCACCCAATTGCTAGAACTGGTCCCTTAGGAAAGACCAATGAACCATCTCACTCTCAGGCTCAGGAACCACCGCCGGAGAATCATTCATCTGTAATTGCTCGCAAAGAGAACTGTAAGAGTGGGGGAGATGGGGCGGATCTGTAAATCCACCCACCAGCTCCTGACCTTTTCGGCAGAATTCAGCCTCCTACCCACTGTCTTCCCAGGGTGGCAGACGGGTGGGCAGGCAAGCAGACCTGCTGCAGGCTTTCATCAGTTTTGGGTCAGTCCCCTGTGGTTACAACCACGAGAGGATACTAGGAGGGGGAGGCTTATGCAAAACTGCGTGTAGTTCAGTTTTTTGCTGTCTGCTTCATAAAGGGAGTAGGGGGAGGGAGGCCGCCTCCCCTTTACTATAAGTCAAGGCCTGCAAAAATAGGACACCTCTAAGGAGCAGGGGGGAGGAAGAGGGGAGGAAGGAAAGGAGGACAGAGAAACTGGGGGTGGAGGAGAGATGGAAGGGTGTGATAGAAGGACAAGGAACAGAGAGAGGAAGAGAAGGAGAGTATATGAGGCATGATGAACGCCAAAGAGAGACAAGGAGAAAGAGAAATACTCTGCGCTTCACAGACACACAAAAATAACTGCTGAATTAAAAAAGAAAAAGGTATTACTGAGGAGAGTTTGCAAGCAATGTAGTAGGCAGGGTCTGAGCCCTAGCGAAGGTGACCTCGCACAGCTCAGGCTGGCTGGAAGGCTCTTAGCCGGCAGTGGCCGCCCTCCAAGGGCTCAGCCAGCCGGGAGTTGTCCAGATGCCTGGTGCTGAAATGCCCGGGTACTCACCAGCTTCTCAAAGAGGACTTGCTCAGCCATTCGACTATTTGTTCAGCTCTGCTGTATGCCAACCACTGTTCCAAGGGCTGAGGAAAGCACCACTGAATAAGACAGGCAAAAGTCCTTGATTTTATGAAGCTTACACTCTATGGGAGGAGATAAGATAGTACAACTGTCCATGTTAGAAAAGGTCAAGTTCTATGGAGAGACATAAAGTAGGAAGAGAATGAGCTTAGCAAATACATCCCAAACAGAGGTCACAGCGAGGTGACACAGTGCTGTGGGATGCCAGGGCTGGGAGTGAGCCCCACGTAAAGGATGTACTGACACTGGGTCACAGGTCACAGGGACTCTCAGTTGGATGACCTGTCAGTGGCCAGACTCCAGTTCCAGCCAGCCGCTTGTTCCCTCTCTGGGGGCCTCTCATTCCTCCAACCTCAGGTCATCTGGGCCCCTCAGTGCCAGAGAAATGGGTTTTCACCTTCTGTATACAGCACTAGCTTAAGGTTGGATGATTTGAGACCCTGTCACTGGGTCAACTTGGGCAAGTCATCTCCTTACTCTGGCCTTTGTTTACTCATCTATAAAAGGGACAAGGATCCTTGACTAGTGATTCTTGCCATGTTTGAGGAGGTACCAAGGAGAAAGTGGTGGCTGAGTTCTGTCTGCTGTACACATGGGGGTATTTCCCCTCACTGGGGTATCATACTTCAGAGTCCCCAGGGCTTACCACAGGGTCTAACCCTGTTAGACACTGAATGAATGGAGTGGCAGCAATGCTTGGCCAGTGTTCACTGAAAACTGTGTTCCACCCTCACCCTTCACTCTGCAGCCCTGTTCCTGAAGAGCACTAACCCTGAAGGAGAGCCCAGAGGGAACAGGGCCTGAAGCCCATGCCTGAGTGGGTTCTGCAGTCTGGGCCACTTTGGGTGACACTTGGGGGGTCAGAAGCCACTGTGGTCAAATAAGTTTTGGGGAACTTGGCACCTCTGGGAGATTCCTAATGCTCATCACCATGTCCAGGCTCTAAGAGCTGCACCAAGAGTCCTGATAACTTCCTTCAGCTGTCAAACTCCTGTTTCTCCTCCTTTTTGGAGGAATGCTTATCATAATCCTCAAGAAGTTGCCCTGAGAAATGCTGCACTGGGATTTGGGAACGACTTGAGAATCCTTGTCCCGGGGAGACAATTTTAGAAGTTTCTGGGGTTCCGAACCTCAGTGTTTTTTGTACATCTATCACATAGCAGGCACTCAGTAAACATGTGAAGAATGGATGAATGAATGGATACATGACACTGTTGTTCTACTCAGTTTCAAATGGTAAAAACTGGGGCAGCAAGATCAAAGGGATTTGAGACTCAAGGACTCAGGGCAGAATCATTTTTAGTCCCCTTTAGACCACAAGTTTGGGTGAGGAACGGCTGGAATTTGTTCATCCATCCATTCATTCACCCAATGACAACTCAGGGTGGTAAGTGTGATGTGGTGGATTAGCACTGGGGACCATGGAGGGGATAACT
Source organism: Bos indicus x Bos taurus (assembly GCF_003369695.1). Classification (NCBI taxonomy): domain Eukaryota; kingdom Metazoa; phylum Chordata; class Mammalia; order Artiodactyla; family Bovidae; genus Bos; species Bos indicus x Bos taurus. The sequence continues at coordinate 4,257,326 of NC_040092.1, read as the reverse complement.
GACTACATGTTGGGGTAAAAGGGAATGACTTCCAGGAGGTGAGCCTGAAGGGCCCTTTGAGGGGACTGGCCTCAGGATTCCCACCCTCATGTCATTTTCCAGCCACATGAATCACATTAGGGACTTCTTGCTTAGAATCCCATGGTTGTGGGCGCCCAGCCTTGACAGAATCCATCTTGGCCCCCTCCTCTCTTTTACCCAGCCCCTGCTGCCACTCCGCTTTGCTGTCAGCTGCCTGTCAGCCTCCCCACACCCAGAGGATGCATCTGCATTATGCAGATGACTGAAAAGACCCAAAGGAACAGAGCTAATGGCAAGATTCCAAGCAGAATGACAAGTCAATGGGGAGCCCTCTGCAAGCCCCCCAAATGCCATTCTTAGAAGCCTCAGGCCAGACACTCACCTCCATCCTCCCAGCACCAACTGCACACCTGCCCTTCTGCCCCCTGCAAACTGGAGCATGGCTGGACCTTTAAACAGGGGAAAAATGCTTCATCATGTTCTGCTTCTTCATGCAAAACCAGAAACTCCCTTCCCCCTCCCTCCTCCTCCCCAGTGCACTCTCCTCCCAGTAAAACCTGGTTAAAGGGACAGTACAATCACATCCCCATCTCTGAGGGCCTGCTTAGAACCAGGGGTCTGGGAGTGAGGTGGAGTGCAGAGAGAAAAGGACAGATAGAGGTCTTCCCTAGGGTATTTGTCTGTCCCCATCCTGGGGAGCCTACAGAAGGAAAACCATGCAGACTGGAAATGTAGTGCAGGTTGAATTAACTGCCTGAGGGAGGCTCAGGTCTGGGATGGAAGTCTTCAGTGACTCCCTAGGGGGTCTCAAGGCTCCCTGCCTCACCACACCTGACATCTAGGTCCCTTCAGCTCCAATGGAAGGACAAGACAGGTGTGTATGTGGGAGACAGTCACAGAATGGAGGAACTGGACCCCCAATAGAAGGTCAAGGGGCTGGGTCTCTGGCTGCCAGGGTGACCCCACTGGATTACCCATCCACCCCTCCTCAGTCCCCCATCTGCATAGCATAGGGATCAGACAACAGTGAGATAGAATTCCTCCCTCCCATCCCTCAAGGGGAAGGCAGAGGTTAATTAACCCCTTTCTCCCCAACAAAGAGTAGGCCCTGTCCTTGGTGCTGAAGCATCAGCTGCAGCACCACCCCCACTCCCAAGGCTCTTGACTGGAGTCAAACCCAAGACAAAGCTAACTATCAACAGCAGTGCAGGTCCCCCAAATACAAAGGCCCTCTTTTCTACCTGAATTAAGGCTTGTGGGGGTGAGCAGCTCTGATACCCTGAAAGCTTCTCACCGCTTCTCCGGGTGTGAGAAGGGAGCCCAGTCATGACACCCACTTGTCTCTTGTGGGTGTGGGGAGAAACGACAAGTTGAAGCCGAGGAGATGGAGAGGGGAGAGGAAGAAAGGACTTCTGAGTTGTGGGGAAGTGGCTGCTATGTCCACGGGCAGTAGGATTCCTCTCCTCTACTGATGCTGGAGACTTCCCAAGTCTCTGGGGGTCTCAAGTTGCAGCCTGACCTGGAGCAAGGTCTGTTCTTTGTACCGATGGGCGAACCGAGTGGGGGTGGGGGCAACGTGTTCAAGGTCATTCACCAGCAACTGTGGGGCTGTCCTCGGTGTGCAGACCCTGGCCCGAGGGACTCCTGGCACCCCTGCCACCTCCCCAAACCCCACACCCAACTCACACCAGCTGTCCCAACGCCATGCCCCGTTCCCTGCAGTACCCCCACTCTTGGTTCTTTGACCCTTGCACACTCCGCCTTTACAGGGAACCCTCTGCACACTTCACTGAGGGTCCTTCTTGCTGGGGCCGGTTTCGGGGTCTCCTGCCTCCTATCCTGAGGAGAACACTGTGCCCACCCCCAATCCGGGCTTCCCTTCTCTAGCCTCTGCAGTGTCTCCCACACCCCCAATTCAGGGCAGCCTTGCCGCCCCTCCCCAACTCCAGGCCCCCTCCCCTTTTTCGGACCGGTTGCCGAGTTCTTGAATCCTCTCTTGGTGGCCTCTCTAGCAGCTAGGGTCTTCTATCTCTACTCTGTAGCGCCCACCATGCCTCCATTCAGGAGTACTTTTCTCCTCCCCTATTCCGGGCCGGCTGCAGACACTCTGAGCTCCCTCTCCTGAGGGTCTAACTATCAGGGAATTCCTGTGCCCCCTATCACTCGGGGTCCTCATCCTACTGCGCCTTCCACCACCCCATCCCGAGGGCATCCTGTCCCATTCCCATCTGGTCTCCTTGCCCTCGCTCCCCCATTTCGGACGCCTTCTCTCTTTCCGAACATAGTAGTAGGGTCTCGCCACCCGCACCCGGGGGGTCCCCGGCGGTCCACTCCGGGAGTCCTCTACCGTCTGACGCCCTCGGCGGGGTGGGGGCGCGGGTCTCCTCTGACGCTGCGTTGTCGATTCCCCTTCACTCCTAGGTTCCCCTGCCCCGCCCCTCTCACTGCGGCGGAGCCGGCCGGCCTAGGCCGCTGGGGGAGGAGGCGGAGAGGGCGGGGCCCTCCTCCCCCGCTCCGCCCCCCCCGCCCGAACTGCTGAGGGGCTGGACCCCGCCGGGCTGCTATAAAAGGGCCGGCCGGTCCGGAGGTGCCGCAGTGTCGCCCGCCTCCTCCTAGCCTCAGGGCTCCCTCTCCGCCGGTGGCCGCACCCGCTCCGGCCACGATGAGCTTCAGCGGCGCCGACGCGCTGCTGGGCGCCTTCGCGCCGCTCCACGGAGGCGGCAGCTTGCACTATGCACTGGCTCGCAAAGGCGGCGCCGGCGGAGCGCGCTCTGCAGCCGGCTCCTCCAGCGGATTCCACTCATGGGCGCGGACCTCCGTGAGCTCCGTGTCGGCCTCCCCGAGCCGCTTCCGAGGCGCCGGGACTACCTCCAGCACCGACTCGCTAGACACCCTGAGCAACGGACCGGAGGGCTGCGTGGTGGTGGCGCGCAGTGAGAAGGAGCAGCTGCAGGTGCTGAACGACCGCTTCGCGGGCTACATCGACAAGGTGCGGCAGCTCGAGGCGCATAACCGCAGCCTGGAGGGCGAGGCGGCGGCGCTGCGGCAGCAGCAGGCGGGCCGCGCAGCCATGGGCGAGCTGTACGAGCGCGAGGTGCGCGAGATGCGCGGCGCAGTGCTGCGCTTGGGCGCGGCTCGCGGCCAGCTGCGCCTGGAGCAGGAGCACCTGCTGGAGGACATCGCGCACGTGCGCCAGCGCCTGGACGACGAGGCCCGGCAGCGCGAGGAGGCCGAGGCAGCGACGCGCGCACTGGCCCGCTTTGCGCAGGAGGCCGAGGCGGCGCGCGTCGAGCTGCAGAAGAAGGCACAAGCCCTGCAGGAAGAGTGCGGCTACCTGCGGCGTCACCACCAGGAGGAGGTGGGCGAGCTGCTCGGCCAGATCCAGAGCAGCAGCGCCGCGCAGACGCAGGCCGAGGCGCGCGATGCCCTCAAGTGCGACGTGACGTCGGCCCTGCGCGAGATCCGCGCGCAGCTTGAAGGCCACACGGTGCAGAGCACGCTTCAGTCCGAGGAGTGGTTCCGAGGTTTGCAGGCGCGGGGGGCAGGGAGGAGGGGCGCCCCCTGGTGGTCGGACATCGAGAGGCAGGGTGGTGTGACCTAGGGGGTCGGTGGAGTCGGCCTAGAGGGCTGGTTGGATGGTGCGGTTGCTCAGGTTCCCCCAGCAAAGGGCACGTCCCTTAGCTAAAAAACAGTTTTACTCTGGGTCTTTTGTGCGGCACTCCCCGCCTCTTCCTCCCCACTCTAGGTTCTCCTTTGGCCTTCTCCAGGGTCCTTGTATCTGTCCTTCAATTCTCAGTCCTCTCTGCTCCTTCTCCCAAGTCAGGGTAACCCCTCGACTGTGAGTCAGCCCCACTTCCAACAGGTTCCCTCTTCCGCTCCAAAGCGGCGCCGGCTTCTAGTCGTTGGGGCCGGGGAGGTCCCTCATTGCCCCTCAAAGTAACATCCCTTCCCCGTCCAATGCTGCCCATCCCCCTCTTCTGCACACTGCAGGGGACCCCATTCTCCTGACACCTATCAGGCCCCTCCCCGCCACAGTCAGAGAGGGTGAGTCATTCTCACATTCTCTCTCCCCAGGAAGGCCATCATTACAACCAATTGGTGTGTGAGGCTGAAGGGGCCAGGGGGCCCTTGAATGTCCTCTCTCCCCTTCCTGAAAGCTGGGAGCCTCCCAAATCTATCTCCCTCCCCCACCTCCACGCCACCCTGAGTCAGCTAGGGTGCAGCTGCTGCAGCTCTGAAGCTGTGTCCAACACCCGCAGGGTGACTTTGACCCACACTCTGCCCTCTCTGGTTTTCATTCCTTTTGGGATTAGAAGGGGAATGGACCAACTGGGCTTCTTACCCTGGGGCGTTCCACGCTCCTTAAAACTTCTGCATTGTTCTTGGGAGAGGGCACAGAGGCTTCAGTGATTTTCAGAGAAGCCTGTGATACACAGTGGGTAAGAATCCTCACGCATTTGGATGGTCTCTAAGTCTCTGGAAGCACTAGGAGGGAAAACCAGAAAAGCTGGGGTTTGGGTGCATGGCTTTTCTGGTTCCTGCCTCTCCTCTGCGGTAGCAGAACCACCCCTCCCCCATCTCTGCAGCAGCAAAGCTCCTCCCAGAGCAAGCTGCCCTCTTGGACTTTGCTCTTCACCCTGGCAGACCATCCCAGGACTTCTGGATCACTCTTCCTCCTCAGCTCCTAAGACTCAGGTCCTGGGTATCATTATCTCAGGATTCAGGATGCTCACAGTCAGGAGGTTCACACTAGATCTCCAGACCCACTCTGGCCCCTGAAGCCTTCTGGGAACCTGCAGCCTGTTGCTCACAGGAGCCAGGGTGTGGCTGTCATGGGCACAGGGGCTCCTGTGCTAGAGAACGCGCAGCCAGGGGGAGGAAGGGACAGAGGAGCTGGCACACGGGCCTCAGACTCCACAGGGATTTGGGCTCTGCTATGGCTCCATGGCTCCCAGAGCCCTAATGCCTCTAAAGGTCATAGGCTCATTGATTTGTTCAACCCCAAGCTTGAGGTTAAGCTCCATGGGCCAGGTTTCATAACCCCCCGCACTGCCAGCCTTTGTTGGGGAGGTGAACCAGAAGGGCCAGAAGAAATAGGGGCTTCTTTGCTGTGCAGGACCTGAGGCCTGCGTTTGGGGAGTCAGGGTGTGATCTTTGGAGCCAGATACACACTAGATTTGAACCCCAGTCCTGCTGCTCAAACTGGCCTGCTGGCCTTGGGCAGTGTCATCTGCCTGTCACACAGGAGAGGATGAGTGAAGCATCCACAATAGCCCCTGGCACTCAGGAGGTCCTTAACCCGCGTGTGGCCCCTTCCAAATCCAGTTGTGTCTAACCCTGTGCCCTGCCTCTCTCCCCCACAGTGAGGCTGGACCGACTGTCCGAGGCAGCCAAGGTGAACACAGACGCCATGCGCTCAGCACAGGAGGAGATATCTGAGTACCGGCGCCAGCTGCAGGCCAGGACCACAGAGCTGGAGACGCTCAAAAGCACCAAGGACTCACTGGAGAGGCAGCGCTCTGAGCTGGAGGACCGTCACCAGGCTGACATCGCATCCTACCAGGTGGGCAGGGGTGGGGCAGAAAGCCAGACCACCTAACCTTGCTGGGTGACCCTGGACAAGTCACTGTCCCTCTTTGAGTGGAGAGCATAGGCCTTAGAGTCAGACATACCAGGGGTACCTGTATGTCTTTCTAGCTGTGTGACCCTAAGAAAGTTATCTGCCTCTCTCTGTGACTGAATTCTCTCAATGCAATTAAAAAAAAAAAAAAGCCTCCTTTGCAGAGCTATGATTAAAGAGAGAGATGAACTTCTCATGAGATGAGTGAGAGACAGCAGAGTCTTGGTCCTGGTGGGTGTTCAGTAAACAGTAACCAGTGTCTGAGTGAGGACAGCCTGGGAAGGCCTCAGCAGATACCTCCCACTAAAGACAATGATTGAAAGAAAGTGTCTAAAAATTCTTTTAGAGAACTTATTATACAAGCAGTATGTGGTTGTTGTAGAAAAAGAGGCTGCTTTTTGATCAGCCACGGTGGTTGCCTTTAAGCAGTGGCTCGGGGGCTTGGGTCGGGGAGAAGCCTCAGCTCGTGCTTAGCGTGCTTCTGTGCATGGTCTCAGCCATCAACGGCAGTTGCCTCCCGAGCCTTTACTGTGCAGGTGCTTTGGAGCACTGGGCAGACAACAGGGAGCCAAAGCAGACAAGTTCCCACTGAGCCCTTTCTAAGCTTAAGATCTGTAAAAATTCACCCATCATCCCAATGACCTGTGGTAGCCATGGTCAGTGTCTGGCGCGTTCCATTCCAGAACACTCCCCAGGCTGAGGTTATACACACAGTGGGATGTTTGTTCCGGGTCCATGAATGAGGTCCCGAAGCTTTCACAAGGTGGGGCTGGCCTGGGCCTCTTTGGGTTTGCAGAGCCCACTCCAGCCTCGCTGGTGCCGAGGTCTCCATGGTGACTGACAGCAATGCATGTGTGACTTCTCCTCCCCAGGAGGCCATCCAGCAGCTGGATGCAGAGCTGAGGAACACCAAGTGGGAGATGGCAGCCCAGCTCCGAGAGTACCAGGATCTACTCAATGTCAAGATGGCTCTGGACATTGAGATCGCTGCTTACAGGTGAGGGGGCCGGGGGGCCTTTGGGTGGTGGGAGCCCTTGTGTTCTTAGAAGGAGAAGCCTTGGATTTTAAGATCTGCAGTGAGGTAGCCTGCTGTCTTAGAGACCAAAAAAAAAAATTTTTTTTCTTACTATTGTGAAATGTATACAGCATAAAATTTACCGTTTAGCCATTTTAAAGCCTACGGTTCAGTGGCATTAAAACTATTTACATTGCTGTCCAGTCATCACTATCATCTACCTCCAGAACACTTTTCGTCTTCCCGCACTGAAATTCGGTGCTCATTAAACAAGAACTCCCTGATCCCTTCCCCTCCCTCCCCCGAGTCCTGGCCACCATTGTTCTGTCTTCTGAGAAGCAAATATCTTGAGCGTGACTTAGAGGGTCTGACAGTGATTTAGAGGGTTAAAGCTCCCCACCCTCTTCTCAGATTCAGCCAGCCAGAGGCCTGTCTTGGGAGAGAAAGGAGGGACTTGAGTTGTCAAGGACCTTTACGACTCTACCTCTTAAAGAGATTCTTTTCATTCATTATTTCATTGAAACCACCCTCTGAGGTAGAAACTCTTAATGACCCTGTTTTTACCAATGAGGAGACTGAGGCTTGAAGAGTTTGAATGGCTTTGCTGATAAGGTCACACTTCTAGTGGGTAGGAAAGTGTAGAACTCTGTCCCTACTCTATTCCTAAAATTCAAAGGATGAGAATATAACAACAGAGCCTTGAAATTCAAATGGGAACATTCTAATACCTTTAAAGCCCAGGTTTATAAATGTGGAATTTCTTGCTCATACTCCCCCCTTTCTCTTAAACAACATTTTGAGGGACAATACATGTAAATTTTGTTAATATAGGCGTTCTCTCTTGAGGGCCATTTTTCAGAGGAAAAAAGTTTAATAAGTGGTAGCCTTAGTTGAATTAAAACAAGAGCAATGCCATTGGGGTACAGATTCTGGTAGTCCTTGGGATGATCTGCTAGTGACCTCCTCCAGTCTAAGTGCCCACCATTCACATCCCTTCTTCCACCAATCTATGTATCACTACACACAGGGGGTCTTCGGAGTAACCCAGGAAGCCCCCTACCTCAGTGATCGACTTTGAGTTAATAGTAACATGTTTCATTATCCATTCTGCAGAAAACTCCTGGAGGGTGAAGAATGTCGAATTGGCTTTGGCCCGAGTCCTTTCCTCCTTCCAGAAGGACTCCCCAAGATCCCCTCCGTGTCCACTCACATCAAAGTCAAAAGTGAAGAGAAGATCAAGATGGTAGAAAAGTCAGAGAAGGAAACTGTGATTGTGGAGGAACAGACAGAGGAGGTCCAAGTGACTGAAGAAGTGACTGAAGAAGAAGAGAAAGAGGCCAAAGAGGAGGAAGGAGAAGCAGTAAAGTCTCCCCCAGCAGAAGAGGCTGCATCCCCAGAGAAGGAGGAGGCCAAGTCACCAGCCGAGGCCAAGTCCCCAGAGAAGGCCAAGTCCCCTGTGAAGGAGGAGGCCAAGTCCCCACAGAAGGAAGAGGCCAAGTCACCAGCTGAGGTGAAGTCCCCTGAGAAGGCCAAGTCCCCCGTGGAGGCCAAGTCCCCAGAGAAGGCCAAGTCCCCTGTGAAGGAAGAAGCCAAATCCCCAGAGAAGGCCAAGTCCCCAGTGGAGGCCAAGTCTCCAGAAAAGGCCAAGTCCCCCATGAAGGAAGAGGCCAAGTCCCCAGAGAAGGTCAAATCCCCAGTGGAGGCCAAATCCCCAGAGAAGGAGGAGGCCAAGTCCCCAGAGAAGGCCAAGTCCCCAGAGAAAGCCAAGTCCCCTGTGAAGGAAGAGGCCAAGTCCCCAGAGAAGGCCAAGTCCCCAGTGGAAGCCAAGTCCCCTGTGAAGGAGGAGGCCAAGTCCCCAGAGAAGGCCAAGTCTCCAGTGGAGGCCAAGTCGCCAGAGAAGGCCAAGTCTCCTGTGAAGGAGGAGGCCAAGTCCCCAGAGAAGGCCAAGTCTCCTGTGAAGGAGGAGGCCAAGTCCCCAGAGAAGGCCAAGTCTCCTGTGAAAGAGGAGGCCAAGTCCCCAGAGAAGGCCAAGTCTCCTGTGAAGGAGGAGGCCAAGTCGCCAGAGAAGGCCAAGTCTCCTGTGAAAGAGGAGGCCAAGTCCCCAGAGAAGGCCAAGTCCCCAGTAGAGGCCAAGTCCCCAGAGAAGGCCAAGTCTCCTGCGAAGGAGGAGGCCAAGTCGCCAGAGAAGGCCAAGTCTCCTGTGAAAGAGGAGGCCAAGTCCCCAGAGAAGGCCAAGTCTCCTGTGAAAGAGGAGGCCAAGTCCCCAGAGAAGGCCAAGTCTCCTGCGAAGGAGGAGGCCAAGTCCCCAGAGAAGGCCAAGTCCCCAGAGAAGCCCAAAAGCCCTGTGAAGGAGGAGGCCAAGTCCCCAGAGAAGCCCAAAAGCCCTGTGAAGGAGGAGGCCAAGTCCCCAGAGAAGCCCAAAAGCCCTGTCAAGGAGGAGGCCAAATCCCCAGAGAAGGCCAAGTCTCCTGTGAAGGATGAGGCCAAGGCTCCTGGGAAGGAGGTCCTAAAGAAGGAGGAGGCCAAGTCCCCTGTGAAGGAGGAAGAAAAACCCCAGGAGGTGAGAGCCAAAGAGCCCCCAAAGAAGGCAGAGGAAGAGAAAGCTCCAGCCATACCCAAAGCTGAGGAGAAGAAGGACAGCAAGAAAGATGAGGTGCCCAAGAAGGAGGCTCCAAAGCCCGAGGAGAAGAAGGAGCCTGCTGTGGAAAAGCCCAAAGAACCCAAAGCTGAAGCCAAGAAGGAAGAGGCTGAAGATAAGAAAAAAGCAACCACCCCAGAGAAGGAGGCTCCTGCCAAGGGGAAGGAAGAGGCCAAGCCTAAAGAGAAGACTGAGGTGGCCAAGAAGGAACCAGATGATGCCAAGCCCAAAGAACCCAGCAAAGCAGCAGAAAAGCCAAAGAAGGAAGAGACGCCGGCAGCACCAGAGAAAAAAGACGCCAAGGAGGGGAAGGCCGCAGAAGCCAAGAAGCCTGAGGAGAAACCCAAAACAGAGGCCCAAGCCAAGGAACCTGGCAAGGAGGCCTCCACACCCGGGAAAGCCAAGGCTGAGAAATCCTCCAGCACAGACCAGAAAGACAGCAGACCTGCAGAGAAGGCCGCAGAAGATAAGGCCACCAAGGGAGAGAAGTAAGGTAGGGAGAAGGGATCGTTCAGAGCAGCCAAAGAAACTCAGGGGGGTCTGGGAGCTCAAGGATCAGTATCACAAATTTTCACTTTTTTCTCTCTTTTCTTTAAGAAGAAACTCTGCTTAGACAACAGGCCCTCCTTCACCAAACAGGAATTTCTATTAGCAATATATTAGCAAGAGAGGGTCCTCCCAACTCCCAGCCCCATGGCCCAAACCCTCCCTAGGCGATGGGCAATTATGTTATGATAGCTTATGTAGCCGAATGTGATATATGCCGAATGCCACACGTAAACACTTGACTATACAGACTGCCCCCTCCTCTCCAAATAAGTGCATTTATTTCCTGTATGTGCAACTGACAGATGACCGCAATAATGAATGAGCAGTTAGAAACACATTATGCTTGAGATGTCTTAACCTATTCCTGAATGCCTTCTATTTTCCAAAGGGGTGGTCGAGTCCTTGCCTAAAGCTCTCTGTCCCAGAAGAGCTGCAGCAGGTGGGGCTGGGCGCTGACCACTGTACCACGCCAGGGCGCACTTTTCCACTGGAATCCACTTTCAATTGCTTCTGTGCAATAAAACCAAGTGCTTATAAAATAGAAATGTGACTGTTGTCATTTCTTCCTTTCCCCTGGACGGGCTGGGGGATGGGCAAGGGAGGTCTTAATTTTACACTTGAGAGTGCACGGGACTGGGAGGGAACAGGAAATCTTGTGCACGTCCGGGACTGGTTACGAGGCTGCCCTCAGGCTATTTCCTGGGCACAAACCCAGGCACTGTGCTCAGTGCTTTGAAATCTTATAAACAGGTGGCCTGGTGTGTGGTTTCTCCACAAGGTCCATGTACCACCTATATAAGCATCTGGGCACCTTATAAACATGCAGACTCCTTCATTCAACCAACCTCTGAATTAGAATCTGAGGGGTTGGCCTGGGACACTGCAGGCGTCACCGACTCCCACTTGGTTCTAACGCACACTGAAGTCTGGGGACAGGTGAGGTCCTGGGGACACGGAGCCATCTATTTAAGAGCTCTGCATATGTCCTTGTTTTGTAAGGAGGGATGAGCTTTCTGAATGAGGGGCTGTATGTAGCTAATTCACCTGTACTGAAGACTACAGTCACCACTATTAGGAACAATTTGTTAACAGTCGCCTAATTGGACTCCAACATGCTTCTCTGGACATGCTTTTGAAACCTGCAGTGCTCATGTGGATTTATGTGGGGTCTTTAGTGTAAAAGTTTGACCTCATGACTTAACTTCTAGTAACTAGAATATGGCAAAGTGATGGGATGTCATTTCTGAGAGTAGATTACAAACAGATTCTGGCTTCTGTTTTGCTTGTTCTCCATTGCTCTCTTACTTGGTCATTCTGCTGGAAGCCAGCTGCCATGTGGTAAGCTGCTCTGAGGATAAGGCTTCAAAAGGCCAGGAGTGGAAAGAGCCAACAGCCAGTGAAGAACAAGGGTCCTCAGAACAACAAGAAACCGAATCCTGCCAACAACCATGCTGTCGAACATGGACAAAGATCCTCCCCTGCTGAGCCCCAGACGACACCGATTGTAGCTTTCTGAGAGGCCTTAAGGAAGAAGTGCCCAGCTAAACTGCACCTGGATGATAGATTTCTGCTGTTTTAAGCCACTAAGTTTTGGGAAAATGTGTTACATAGATAATGTGGCTTTGACATCATAGGGAAACATGATACATATTAGAGTTACAAGGGCTCTCATGAATCATTGCCTCAGCCAATGTCTACAGAAGACACGAAGGGACTTGTCCGGACTAGAATCCAGGTCATCAGTTTCGGTCACCACTTACTGGGCATCCCCAGGACTGGGCTCTGGACTACACATTTTATGTCCACTGCCTAATAACACAGCCCAATGGAGCAAGCGCTATTGAACTTGCATTTCTCAGTCGAGGAATCTGAGGCTTAGAGAAACAGATCTTGCCCAAAGTCCAGAACCAGGAAGAGGTGGTGCATGGATTTAAATTTGGGCCTGTCTGACCGTAGAACCCAGGCTTGTCCTTACTCAGCAGTCCTGCCGCCATCCTCTGTGAGAACGGGTTACGTGGCCACCCCTAAACCAGGTGCTGGAGGTATTTAGATGATCTCCTTCTCATGGTAGCCCCAAGTGGCACAGGCAGGGCAGAAGGATCTGACCAGGATGCCCTCTCTCTTCTGCTGTGGCCAGAGGCCTCTTTCCACTCCTGGCCTTTTGAAGGCTTATCCTCAGAGCAGCTTACCACATGGCAGCTGGCTTCCAGCAGAATGACCAGGTGAGAGAGCAAGGGAGAACAAGTGAAACAGAAGCCAGCATCTTTTTGTAATCTACTCTCAGAAATTACATGGACATGCTCCCAGTGCTGTAGGCGGGAGTCACCGGTCAGACACCAACCAGACCGACTTTAACCATCTGCCAAACAAAATCACCCTCCCTCTGGGAGGATAACAAACCTTAGGAAAAACCAATAGAGTCAATTTGCTATGGAATTGCTTGTCAGACGTTAGAGGCCTGGGGGATGCGGGTGGAATGTGGAAGGAGCCGACTGCTTTGGGAGGATGTGCCCTTCCTGCTGGCTAGCTGTTAGCTCTGCAGATACAGCTGTGTTGATGAAAAACATCCTTCATTTTCCCCCAGGGAGACTGTTTCAGAAAGGAGAGGTTAGGTTCTGTCTGTAACGATAAACTACATCTCACTGGCTTAACACAAAAGAAAGCATCTTATTCACTCATGCTATAAACCCCTGGGTGGGCTGGCAGGGGTCTCTGATCATGGTAGGTCGCTCACAGACCCAGCTAACAGGGGATCCATCTAGACGCAGGCTTCCATGTTCACTGAGGCAGGGGTGAGTAGATGTGGCAAACCAGGCACGGGCTCACTCTTCAAGCATCTACCCACAAGTGATACAGGGCTCATCTGGCAACACTTCATAGGCTAAAAGCAATCCACGTGCTTTTATCCAACATCAGAGTGGGTGGGAAGAGTCGTCCTACCAAGTGTGGAGGACAGTGGGAATTCTTTTAGGGGAAAACAAACTAGTTTAAGCAAAATACTTGCTACTGGTATTTAATAATGATTCATATAACGTTAGCTTACATAACCAAGCAGTTCAAGAAGGCTGACTTGTTTCACATACAGCTAGATCCAAGGGGGATTCTCAAGTGATGTCCCCAGGATGCTGTTACGCGTTCTCCATCTCTCAGCTGTCTTCAGCTGTCCTTCAGCTGTCCTCTACAGAGGCTTCATTCTCAGGCAGGACTTCTCCAAGTGATCTCTAGAAGCTTCAGGCTTACATCCCATCTGCTTAGTAAACTCTGGAGGTCAGGGTTGGGGGTGGGGAAAACTCATTTTCAACATTCCAGGAAAAGTCCAGGGTTTGTTCTTATTGGGTCCCTCAAACTGAAACTTAAGAGTTTGGGAGGTGTGTTCTGAAAGGAAATTAGAGGACTGTTACCAGAAGAAACCTGGGTGGGGAAGATCCTCTGGAGAAGGGAATGGCTACCCACTCCAGTCTTCTTGCCTGGGAAATCGCATGGACAGAGGAGCCTGGCGGGCTACAGTCCATGGGATTGCAAAGAGTGGGACACAACTGAGTGACTGAACCTTCCACTTTTTCACTTCACCAGAAGGAAAAGGGGTGGATGTCGGGCAGCAACAACGATAAACGTCCACAGTGGCTTGAGCGCTTGTAGCAGGAGATCCAAACAAGCAGCAATACCCAGTTGTCCGTGGGTGTGCAGAGAATCCTGAACTTTCTGGAACTAACAGTTGGAAAGGAAATTGAAAAAACTTTCTGGGAAGGCAACCTAATGAGATGTATCAAAATCCTTAAAAGGTTAGATACTATAATGAAAGTATGCCGCTTTCAGGAAGGTACCCTAAATAAGCAGGTACAGAAATACTAAAAATACAAAATATATTCACTTTATGTTTTAGAAAAATGAAAAAATAATTTGAATATACAATAACAGGAGATTGGCTAAATAAATTACGTCTATGTTAGTAAATGTGTGGCAGAGAAAAAGAAAATAACTTTTTAATTTATAATTTGTATCGGGCTTCCCTGATGGCTCAGTGGAAAAGAATCTGCTTGCCAATGCAGGAGACAGGGTTTTGATCCCTGGTCCAGGAAAGATCTCACAAGCTGAGAAGTAACTAAGCCCACACACCACAACTACTGAGGCTGCGCTCTAGAATCCGGGAGCCACCACCCTGAAGCCTGTGCGCCCTAGAGCCTGTGCTCCTCAACAAGAGAAATCATCTCAAAAAGCCTGAACTAGAGAGTAGTCCCTGCTCCGTGCAACTGGAGATAAGCCTGAGCAGCAGTGAAGACCCATATAAATAAAAAAACTGTAATTTATGTCAATGAGACCTAACAGGTTATCTACAGAACACTCCATGCAACAGCAGAATACACATTTCTTCTCCAGTACACATGGAACATTCTCCAGGACAGACCATGTATCTTAGGCCATAAACAAGCCTCGATAAATTTAAAAGGGTTGAAAATGGAAAAGTATGTTTCTAATCACAATGGAGTAAAATTAGCAATTAATAAGAGAAAGAAATTTGGGAAAGTCACAAATATGTGAAAGTTAAATAAAACACTCCTTAAAAGCCAAAAGATCAAAAAAGAAATTGCCAGGGAAATTAGAAAAAGCTCTGAGATGAATGAAAATGAAGATAAAACATATGAAAACATGCTGGACAGAGCTAAAGCAATGCTTAGAGTGAAACTTAATAGTTGTAAATGCCTCCATTTAAAGAGAAGAAAGATGTCAAGTCAATAATCTAATTTTCTACCTTAAGACAATGGAAAAAGATCGAACTAAACTGAAAGCGGGATTTGAGTAGAAACGAATGAAACAGAGAATTGAAAAATAAGAAAAAAAAATCAATGAAGCCAAAAATTTGTTCTCTGAAAGATCAACCATATTGACAAACCTGTAGCTAGACTAATGAAGAAAAAAAGAGAAAAGACTCAAATTATTAAAGGCAGTATTGAAAGACAGAACATTAACACTGACTTCACAACAAGGATTATTAGGGAATGCTGTGAGCAACTGTATGTCTACTGATTAGATAATTTAGAGTAAACGAACAAATTCCTAAAAAAGACATAAATTACTGAAAACTGACTCAAGAGGAAACAGAAAATCTGAATAGACATGCCTTACAAGTAGAGTAAGGCATTAAATAACTAATTACAAATTACCACTTTGAAAGGGAGAGGAAGTGGCAACCCACTCCAGTATTCTTGCCTGGAGAATTCCGTGGACAGAGGAGCCTGGTGGGCTGCCGTCCATGGGGTCACACAGAGTCGGACACACCTGAAGTGACTTAGTATGCATGCATGCATTGGAGAAGGAAACGGCAACCCACTCTAGTATTCTTGCCTGGAGAATCCCAGGGACAGAGGAGCCTGGTGGGCTGCCGTCTATGGGGTTGCACAGAGTTGGACACGACTGACGTGACTTAGCAGCAGCAGCAGCAGTATTTTGAAAACTACCCACAAGGAAAGGTTAAGGCTGATGGCTTCACTGATGAATTTACCAAACATTTAGAGAAGAATTAACACCAATCCTTCTCACCCTTTCAAAAAATAAAAAAGGAAGAAACACTTTCTAACTCATCTTTGGAGGTCTGTGATACCCTAATGCCAAAGTCAAAGAACCACAGCAAAATCACAAACTAATATCCCTTGCAAAATGTAGATATAAAAATCCTCAGCAAATGCCAAAAAGGCAAATCCAATCACATATTTAAAAAATTATACACAATGGTCAAGTGAGACGGTTCTATATAAGAAAATCAACTAATATACCCCCTTAACAAAATGAAGGAAATGGAAAAAAAAAAACAAAACCAAGATGCACATAGCATATCTGTGGCAGAAATGGACCCACTGGTCAGTCTGACACCAAGCTACGCCTCTCGACCACCACAGTGCTCTTGGCGCACTTGTGTCGTTGAAATGAACAAATGGCCCAGCGAGAGTGCTGGCTTGAAGCTATGCTAGCCTGAAGCTATTCTTGTGGAAAGGGAAGCCTTGGAGGCAGGTAAACCTTGCTGGGCTCGCACCTTGGGTGGGCAGTTAAAGAACCCTGTGAGCAACGGACAAGTCATTTAACCCTCTGAGCCTGTTTCCTAACATTTGTAAACATGTAGGGAATGTGAACCCTTGGCCATGTGTTGTAATTAAACAGGACAGTGAATGTAAAATCATAATTAGCACAGGGCCTGACACAAAGTAGATGCCTGACACCTCTTTGATCTCAACAGAGAGGCTGCTGAATACCATGGAAAGGCCAGAGCTGGGGCTACGCAGACAGGGAGGAAAGTTTCTTTGGAAGCCTAGGCAGCTCTGCTTCATTCTATGGATAAGGTTTTTAGCTTTGTGATCAGCAGGAATGCTCTTAAAACAGAAGGGGTCTTTGGAGTATTTGCTGAGAAAATAATTGGCAGGGAACAAGCTTGGAAAAAGGGACGAGAGAGACTAGGAGATACTGAGAAAGCAAGAACATGGGTAGCAGCTTTAAAAAGGCAAGGACCCTGGGCTGAGACCAAGGTGTAGGAGGATGACAGAAAGGGGCTGCTGTATGGGATGTGGTTCAGAGAAGTTCAAGGCCAAGAAGGAAGCTTTGAGGTCCTCCCAAGCCAGGCCCCTTCCCCCTAATCTGCCCACTGGAGATACAAATGGCTTGGTTCAGTAGCTCAAAGGGGCTGGATTGTCTTGGGCTTCTCGCTAGTTTTAGAACCCTAGTTCTTAAGGCCAAAGGATTCTTTTGTTCAGTTTGCTCCCTTGAAGAGGGGAAAACCTCTTCTAGAGGGTGACTGGCTCTGACATCTTCTGCCCAGGAAGCAGAGCCTCCTCCCAGCCCTCACAGGCTGTCTCTACAACCTTGTCCCAGCTCTCAAGAGCCGAGCTTGTGTGCTGAGTCAGTCTGGCCGCCTTCCAGTCGAGAACAGAGTAGAGGCTGCAATGCAGGGGCCATCAAAGGAACTATTTTTAGGCCCCATTTCAATCTTATTCAGCACAGGCGGTGAGATGCAAGGCCTGAAGGTGGCCAGACCGAGGGGGATGCCGGCAGAAATCGTCTCAGGCAAGTAGGTCAGGGAAAAGACAAAGAAATCTCAGTACAGGAGAGAAAGAAGTGCCCGGAGGTTCAGGCAAGAGACACAAGAGGGTGCTTCTTACAGGGAATCATTACTGTATCACTGGAGGAGTCACGAGAAAAAATGCGGAAAGTGCAGTGACTTCCAAAAAGAGACTAGGACAAAGTGTACCTGGGGAGCTCGTTAAAAATACACTTCCCTGGCCCATCTGAGGTCGACCGAGTCCACATATTAGAGTGGGGCGTGGGAACGCGTTTCTAATCGCTCCCAGGGTGGGTGATTCTCACACACAATACAGTTTGAGGACCCGTGGGCTGGAGAGCATCTACCTCTGGAATTTAAAGGAATGATCCAGGCCGAGGGGAGGGAGAAGCCCCGGAGGAGCCTTCTCTTCTCACTGGGCTCAGGCTTCTGTCAGTAAAGAGCAGGGCCCTGGGGAGGCCAAGAACCTCCTAGGTTCTGCCTCAGAAAATCCTTGTCACAGGGATACTCAGAAATCAGCTGAGAAGATAGGAGCAAACAGCTCTTATACCAGAGGTCCACAGTATCCAAGGGTAACTGGTAAAATCCCATTTAGAGGGGCCCTTCCTGGCGGTCCAGTGGTTAAGACTTCACCTTCCAATGCAGGGGGTGCGGGTTCAAACCCCTGGTTTGGGAGCGAAGATCCCATTTGCCTTGTGGCCAAAAAGCCAGAACATAAAATAGAAGTTAAGATTGTAATAAAATCAACAAAGACTTTAAAAATGGTCCATAATGGGGAAAAAAAAAAATCTAAAAAAATTCCATTTATAGTGGAAACCAAACTTCACCAAACCAAACTTCAAAGTGTGTTATGGGAAGGAAAAAATCCATGTGATTGGGAATATCATGGTAAATAAGATTTAAGTACATCAATTTTTTTTGTTGTTAGATTTATGTATGTTGAAAACTGCTAAAAGAATAGATCTCCAAAGTTCTTAGCCCCACACCAATCTCCTCCCTGCCTCATCTATGTAAGGTGATGGATGTGTTAATCTTATTGCAATAATCATTTCTCAATGTATCATGTATCATGATCCCTCTGTACAACTTAAACTTACACAGTTATATGTCAATTATATCTCAATAAAGATGGAAAAATAAAACTTTATTTCATTTTCTAATTAGTGAACTTTATACCTGCAACTCTGTAATAATGCTTCAATATTTTTTACATCTTTGTATCTTATTTCTTAAAATAAACCAGGAGTTGAGTATTGATTTTTTGGTGGGGGGATGGGGCATAATTTTTCTGACAAAACTGTTTAAGAGCACTGTAGGCTATCCTCTGTTTCTGTCTGACTTTTGCAGAATTATAAAGGAGATAGTTTTTTAAACATTTTAGAGGGCGTTACCTATTTCCTCAGGACTTCTCCTAATCCTCTGAGCATCAAACCAGTATTTCCTGAGGTTCCTGCGTGCCGTTACCCTGAAGCCTCTCCTCTGGAGTTCCCGGCTCTCACGCTGCCAGAGCATCACTGGACAGCAGCCCTGCCCAAGACCCTCCGGCATCACTCTCATCGACTCCACGGCACCTGCAAGATCCACGGTTGCTCTCTGGGACATATTTGTCTGTTTTCGTTGTGCTGTCAGATGTTTGCAACATCCACCAGCCAGGGGAATTTGGCTGCTGGAGACACCGACAGGGTCAAAGCGTGAGGGGACGGGGGAAGAAGAGCTTTTGGTTTTTCTACTAGGCTGACTTTGGCTTCCCCTGCCACCCGCTAACAGCGGGGACTTGGATGACAAACGTGAAGACAGTGAGGGTCTGCTGCAGAGCTGGAACGGTTCTCTCTGCTGTTCTCGGCCAGCCAGGAAAGCTATCCCCATGTGCGCTTTCACGCCGTGCCTCGCTCCCACCTGCCCTCTCGGACTGCAAAGCCACCCCCTCTCCCCAAGGAGCCGCAGACAAAGGCCACTTAGTCAGGTGACATTTTAATAGGCTACAAATAGAAAACCTGTCCTGGGAGACTATCAAGAGCCACGTGTGCGCCCGAACCGGAAGCAGAGGCGCAGCACTTAGGGTCTGCGGCGAAACAGGCTGAGAGCGACGTCAACGATGGCTGAAGAATCCTTGAGGGTGGTTATATTTAAATGGCTTTATCCTGCTGGGACCCCTAGAGAAATAGGAGAAGGGAGGCCAGTTAACACCATAACCTTTGGGCTGATATAACGAATGTATCCACACAAAGGACTACTATGAAGCTGTGAAGGAAAAAAATAAAAGACTGGTGTAAGGAAAGCAGACCATAGAACAGTATGAAAGATATGACAGCAGTTCTGAAAAAACGTCTTCATGTGCCCCCGAAGGCATGAAGTGCCCACATGAGCCTGGAAGTGCCCACTGACGACGGGCACTTCAGGGGGCAGGGGGCGTGGGCACCCTCACTGTTTACAGTGTTTTTATGCAAGTTTGTTGCTGTTTTTATGTTTAATAATAAACATGTTTTATTTACATCTATGATTAAAAAAATATAAATTTAAAATCCTCCTTTGTAGGGAGATTCCCATGCAGGTAGGAGTTTACATGGGAAAAGAATCTGTACTAAGCGCCTGCCAAGGGCCTTGTGTTTATACTTGCTACTTCAGAGATGCTATTTCTTTCATTTCAAAGATTTTAAATGAATGCAGGCTTAGGGATGTGAACCACCTGATATTAGACAGTCAGAGAGTCTCACAGACCAAATTCAAAACCAGGTCTGATGCTACAGCCTGCTGGCACAAGAGGCTAACAATCACAGCCAAAGCCTGGACCCTGTGACATTTAGGTGCTTCAGCTCAAGTCTTGGGTCCCTGGGCAAAAACTTCACGCAGGGTTCTTTTCCACACGACTGCACGGTGAACAATGTCCCGCTAAAGGGCCTCTCTCATTCTTCTGCCTGTGACTGACTTTCAGTGGCAACCAGAAGGTGACACCTTGGATCTTGGTCTGAGGGAGGGAGGGTGAGAGGTAGTGTGGGTGTCTGCCGGAGGGAGAAGATTGTATATCATTTTTGCCACACTGCACAGAACGGACTTAAAGGAGGGCTTATTCTGCCTGGACCGTGCTTGGCACTTGACAGGCTCCCCTGGTTTAATTTCATGCTACCAACACCACCTGAGTAGATACAGTTTTACTGATGAGGAATCTGAAGCTCAAGAGCTTCAGACCCAGATCACACAGGCAGCAGCTGCAATCAACCCAGGCTTTTCTGGCCCCAAAGTCTTATCTTAAAATGATGTCATGAACCTTCCCAACACTAGAAGGGTACAGAGTCAAGTCAGGTAAATTGAGGCATACAGCTGATGGAAACCCCACAGCCTGAAGGTAGCCAGCCCCAGGCAGAGCCAGACCTTGAGTGTCCTGCGGCCCAGGCCAGCCCTTTGCAGCCCAGGCCCTTGACCTGATCCCAGTGGTCAGGGAGACTCCAACCAAGAATCTCACATCCCACATCTCATCAGTCATGGAATTAACTGGATCTGGGTAGCCAAAGGAGCACCTTCCCAGAACACAGTGACAGACGAGCACTGCCTGGAGAACAAAGCAGTTCAGGAAACGGGTCCTATGGGAACCACCAGACAGCAAAGAACAGACACTGGCCGCGTGAGAATTTCCACCTTGGAAACGAGCTACAGCAGGCGGGCGCGAGGAAGAGCTGAGGTCTCACTTAAGACAGACCAGGGACAGCAAGCCCAGAACACAGCGCCACCTAGCCGTCAGCTCCACCTCACAGCCACAGCGGGGCTGGAGCTGGCTATTATCAACTAGCACAAGAAGCCAGGCCAGGTGGAGGCGCCAGACGGAGGCGGGAGGACGTGGGACAGCCTCCAGGGGCGGAGGCCGGCTGTGTGAGAAGGTGAAGGCAGGCAAGGCACCTTCCAGACTGTTAGAGAACACAGCGATGTCCTCACTGGATACAGACTATAGCCCTTTGTGACACCATTCCTCCCCAGACCCCTGCCCCAAAGGGAAGGGATGCCTGAGGAGTGTGGGCTCCAGGGTTCTGAAACGGACTTGAAGAACA
This sequence comes from Bos indicus x Bos taurus, assembly GCF_003369695.1. NCBI lineage: Eukaryota > Metazoa > Chordata > Mammalia > Artiodactyla > Bovidae > Bos > Bos indicus x Bos taurus. The sequence goes on along the minus strand of NC_040092.1, from coordinate 4,236,398 downwards.
AGACCGTGAATTAAGGGATGAAAGGGAAGGAAAGGACCCAACACCAAAGCGGAAGGAAAAGCAGCCAGAAGTGCGGGGCCTGCAGACACACTAAATACCAAGCCGCCAGGGCCTGCGGGCATTTTCTGAGGCTCCGTCTGTGCCAAGATCCATTCTGGAAGGTCTACGTGAACTACCTCTGCTTCGTCACAAGTTAGAAGGTAAAGCTTCCATTTCAGCCTTTGGGAAAGGCTCAGAGCTGAGCTGAAGTGGCTCCTTCAGTCACACAGCTGGTGAGCAGGCAGCGGAGGCCGCACTGTGTGTGTGATTTCACAGCTGGCTCCTCTGTGACGCCTGACTGCCTACAGCTGTGGTCCTCCTGGACGTGGGAGCACCGCAGGGAGTACAGCAGACTCTGGGGACTGGGGGAAGGCATGTCTAGTCTGTATACAGGGCTACAGCCTGCATCTATTGACATCCCTGTGTTCTCTGTAGTTTACAAAGTTCATTTGAATCATAAAAAACCTACTGGCTCCCACAGAAAGCAGAGAAAAGGAAGTGTAGTCAAGTCCTCTTGCTCACGCAGCATGAGGCCCACCTCTGGGGTGTACACGCGATGAACTAACTGGACTGGGCTGGGCTGATAGGACAGGGGCCACAGGCAAGTTTTAGGAAGGAGGAAGTGAGCTCTCTCCGGGAAATCTGGCAGCAAGATGTTAATTTCCACAGTGAAAGGACACCAGAGCACCCGAGGACACATGTGCCCTCTGTGCCAGGCTCACTCTGCCCCACGTCCCTGTGAGAGGCAGGGCTGGAGGTCCCGGGGCCCTGTCCCTCACCTGAAAAGCCGCAGACACATCTTCTCTTGGGGAAATTCCTTGGGCCCCTCCACGCTGTCGTCATGGCTCTCTGTCTCCAGGTAGACGTCCAGCAGCACGCACAGGCGCTGCAGCTGGTTGGTCAGAAGCTGGTGGCCGGGCCGCGGGCCGCACAGCTCCTTGTAGCACACGTTGACCTCGCTCTCCATGGCCTATGGCGGGGGTGGCGGGGGGGCGGGCAGGGAGGGGAAGCCAGAAACTCAGCACCACTTGCAGGCCAGCTGGGTCTCATGGTTTCACAAGAACCGAGCCTGGGCCTCTGCAGATCAAGCCAGGCTGGCTTGTCCTGAGGCGCCCGCTCCTCAAGACAATGGAGTCTTCCTGATCTGACCTGGAACATTTCCTGCCTTGCATGTCCACAGCCAAAAAGAGCAAGATGGACAGAGGAAGAATCTCAAGATCAGATCCAAATGGGAAAGTGTTAGGTTTCAAAGTGTGCTCCTTGGCTATGGAGTCAGATCCATGGCCATAACAGTAATTAACACGGGCAACGATTTCATACTCTGTCTCGTTCTTGTTCGTTTTACATTTCCACATAAGCCTGAAATAACCTTTCAAGGCTGGTCTTGTATTAGCCCTGTTTTATAAGCAGGGTGAACCTGTGGATCCCAGGCTAGTAAGGGGCTGACAGGGGTCTGAGCACTTCACTACACCTTGCAGCCTCTAGCACATTCTACAATCCCAGCAGCATCTGCCCTGGAACTGCGCCAGTGCCAAGACCCCAGCTACTACTGGTTCTGCCCCACCGCCCCCGACCCCGGCCTAAGGAGGCTCTCCCTGCTCCTCCCATCACCCTCTGAGGACCTTACCCGAATATTGTCATCGTTGTTGTTGGTTTTCTCCCCTTTCCAGTTCAGACAGAGCTGGAAAATGGGTGGGATGGAGGAGTAGCCAGGGTTCAGCACCACAGCAGCCTGGAGCTTAGCTGGGAAAGGTGGGGAGAGGAGGAAAACGCAGTTGAGAGCCGGCTTGCCAGCCACGACCACCTCCCTGCTGGAACCCTGAGGCCAGCTCTGTGTCTCACATTAGTCCAGGTGCTCAGAGCACACTCTGCTACCAACTTTTACTTTCTGCCTGCTGCTGCTAAGTCGCTTCAGTCGTGTCCGACTCTGTTCGACCCCATAGATGGCAGCCCACCAGGCTCCCCCGTCCCTGGGATTCTCCAGGCAAGAACACTGGAGTGGGTTGCCATTTCCTTCTCCAGTGCATGAAAGTGAAAAGTGAAAGTGAAGTCGCTCACTCGTGTCCAACTCTTAGCGACTCCATGGACTGCAGCCCACCAGGCTCCCCCGTCCATGGGATTTTCCAGGCAAGAGTACTGGAGTGGGGTGCCACTGCCTTCTCCGTTACTTTCCGCCTAGAAACTCCAAAGTGGTACTGTCAGGCTGCAGAAGGGGAGGTCCTGTGACTGGGCCTCAGGACACAGAGATGTGGGGAATCCTGAGTCTGGTTTGCCCAGTTCTATTTACTACTTTGACAGAAGTCTGTTTTAACTGGCATTTATTTGCCAGCAGGTTAAGGATTTTCCCAGTGAAGGCGCCCTGTCTGGTTTTCAACAGTCTTGTATGCCAGACGTCACATTATAGTCAAATGTATTTTCTCTGTTCTTTATCTATCTTGTTACGTGAAGCTTTATGATAACCAGCATTTACCGAGCACCTACTGTTTTCCGAGCACAGTGCTGAGCCCTTTTGCCCACATTTTATTTCATTCTGATAACGATTCTCATCCCATTTCAGTTAAAGAAACGGAGGCTCTGACAGAAACTTCCTAAAAATCATCAAACAGCCGCAAAACAGCAGTGCTGAGTTTAACCAGAGCTACCTGGTACCAAAGCTGTGTTCATAATCATTAAATGAGATATTTGTATTTTTTAACATACTTATTTTTTCTCTGGTGACAGCCTTTGTCTTTTTCAATAGGATAACCTCTCCATCAATGAGCTAAGTGCTTAGTCACCCTTTTTCATTATTTATGGGGGCGGAGGGAATGAACTCTCATCCACTAGTAATTCGAATAAATTAATAGAGAACAAGAGAGTGTAGGTTAAGATAACTCTACCCTGACAGTCACAACATTTATGATAAAGTGACATTTTACTGTTGTTTCTGTCATAATAGTTTTGAATGTATTTCTGGGTTTATCTCTCGTCCACCAATTTTTTTGTTTTTAATCCATACTATGAAATTATTGTCCACTTATTTATTTAAAGTTCACTCTTAAGTTTTCAAATTCTATTACAACACACCTAATAAAAATTTAAATGATTACATTCATCCTTTGTATGAATACAGGATATTTGTTATTTTTCCAAGCTCTGTTCCCCTCATCCAGGAAGCAAAAGCGATGTCTTCCAATGATTTCCCACTCTCGGGGCTTTGGAAATTTCTTGGATGCATAGTTTTCTGTGCCCTTTCAAAACAGCACTCTGCGTTGTTTAGGGATGAGGTTTGAGTATTTTTTAAAAGGAGAGAAGACAGAAAGTAAACGCAAAATTCCAAACAGCAGTCACCCATCATGAGGGTGAGAATGAAGTGGGATCAAGGAGCCTCCACTGTATCTGAAGTTATCTAATTTCCTCAGAATATTTCTAAAAACATGCAAAGTGAAGAAACAGGGGTAGAGAAACGTGAACATCAAAGAGTGTTTAACCTTTCATTTCTCACACTATCTTGGAACTACAGACAACTCCCTCCGCCCTGCAGCCTCAGCACTGAGCCTCTGGGGTGGGATCCAGCAGGCTGAGCCAGACCCGCAGAGGCTGGGGCTGGACGACAGCCCCACAGGCGCCATCAGGGTGGGTCCAGCTGGAAGCTTTGGCCGATCAGATGCCAGGACAGAGGTGAGGAGTCAGAGCTCTCAATGCCTCCCCAAGTGAGTGCAGGGACTGCAAAGAGGGAGGAGAGTCCTGCGCTTCACAGCCTGAGAGTGACAGCCCTACCTTGAAGAGAGGACGAGCAGGTCTCTGATTCTAAAGGGTGATGAAGCAAAGGGGCTCAGAACTCAGGCTCAGAGATTTGACTGGGTGTGTGACTGAGCATCACCTACAGAGCGGGAACGTCACCAGTGCCGGGACCATGGTGACGATTAGCTGAGGCGGGACTGTTGCAGAACAAGTCCTGGCTGAACGCTGCCTCTCACAGCCGAGACTGCTAAGTCCCTGAGGCAGGAGTTCAGATCTTTAGCTTCCTTGGGCCAGCTCCCAGGAAGGTTTGATTCTCAGCGGCTCCCCTCACCTAGAGCCACTGTCATCAGCAGAGTGGTTACCTGTGCCCCTCTCCACGAGTGCCATGTAGTAGAGATTGGTGTCCCCGGCCAGTCCCGCCTCTACGATGTCTTTGGTGAAATGCAGCTCCTGAAGTCACCAAGGGCAGGGGGGTGAGCTGTTGGCGCCTCCTGTCGGACTGCCCCGCCCTTCGGGAGGAGCAGCAACAGAAAGGAGACACGGGTCTGCTGTCCCCAGGACAGTAACGGTGGCCTGTCGCCCCCGCCAACACCTACCGTGTAGTCCTCATGGGCAATCGTCACCCACTTCACCAGGCGAGAGACGACCTTTGCAGGGAAGAGGTAGTGGCAGTCGCTAGTGACCGGGACAATGCCATGCTCTAAGAGAGAGCAGGACAGGGGGCGTCACAGGTGGAAATCGGCCGCCACAGCTGGGTAACCGCCACCCTCTGAAGGGCTCAGATGGCCCTGCTGGCTGTCTAGGTACACTCGGTACTCAGGTCAACACGGGCCAGGAACGGAGGCACGTCAACCTGACCTTCGCCCAGTGCTTGTGCTTGCGGCGGGACCCAGTCCCAGCATTCGAAGTGCTTCATCCTCAATGCAAAGGAAAACCCCCTGCAGCCAGAACCAATGAGGTGCCTCTGTGGCAGTGAGTGTTAATTAGATCAAATAGCCGAGAGGGCTGTTCTCGCAGCTGACCTTGTACGAGGAAGGATTTAAGTCTTCCTTGCCGGTCACTCTAGAGAAGAGCAGGAGGGCTGCTCCAGGGCTAATTCCTGCTGGTGTTTCAATGAGCAAATATGCCAACATGGTCCACGCTATCCAGGATGACAACCATCCAACCTTGGGACAAAACAAACTCCACAGTGCTGATGGGGAGCCTAGAGAAACCAGAGTCCATGTGGGGCCTCCAGACGGGTGCTGGGAACTCAAAGCCTTTCCTGACAGTGGCTCTTTTTTTTGACGTGGACCACTTTTAAGGTCCTTATTGAATTTGTTATAATATGGCTTCTGTTTTGTTTTGGATTTTTGGCTGCAAGGCATGCGGGATCTTAGCTCCCCAGTCAGAGATAGAACCTGCACCCTCTGCGATGGAAGGTGAAGTCTTAACCACTGGACCACCAGGGAAGCCCTGAGCGGCTTTTTTCAGATTGGAAAGATCTTAACCCTCCTTCACTCCTGCCTGACAGGCTGTGACAAGCGTTTACAGAATGAATAAATGAGAAGCCCCCACATGGCCACCATCTTGGTCAAGGATCAGAATCACTTGGGAGCTTATGGTGAACCCTGGGCTCAGCCCCGGCCTGGAGGATGTCAGCTCAGGAGTCAATGGAGGGAGGAGGCATGGGTCACGGAACAGCTGTATTCAAGTAAGCCGAGCCCAAGCTCTGCAGAAGCAGGGCTCTGTCTTGTGCTCGTGGCTCCTTCCCCAGCACTACACTGGCGACCCCGAATGAATGAGGTTCCGTTAAAATGCACAGCAAAGTCTGCCATGCGCTGACCTAGCATGAGTGCTCCCGACCAGTGCTCCAGACCAATCCAATAAGATGGACTCCCAAAAGGCTCTGGGCGGGCCGAGACGGCCTTGTAGCCCTGCGGGGAGCTCACACCTCTGCTTGGTGGCCTAGAGCTCTCCCCAGTGGCCCAGCTAACACCTCTCTTCAGCAAGAGCCAGGGAGCCAGCCGACTCTGTCATCAGGATTCGAGATGTCTGAGCGCGGGGCTCCGTGGTCTTTGTCCTTGTGCTGAGTGGCTCAGGCCACAACCCTGACTAACACCGCTTACCCAGGGAGGCAAACTGCTTGTGGAGGGCGAGGCGGGACTGCACCCTGGTCTTCAGCAGTTTCATGGTGGTCTCCATGTGACTGGCGCTCAGAGAGTGGTCTGTGATCACAGTGTGCTGTGGGTGACAGAGCACAGCACACGCGTGAGTGCTCCCTGTGCCTTCCTCTTGCCACCCCTCTCTCCCAGGGCCTGCCTGCCTGTGGCGGCCAGGACCACCCACGTCCTGGCGTAGATGTCTTCTGGGGATAGCAGGGTCTCCCTGAAGTGGGAACCAGAAACCGAGTCCCAGCAGGAATGATACAAGCTGCTGGGATCTTAAGAGGCTGGGGGAAAGGAAGGCTTCTGCTGAGGTGCCAGTTGCCCTGAGGTTCATTTCTGGTACCTTTGTACATAAGACCAAGGGGAAGGAGCACCGGGAGCCATGGGACATGCAGGGCAAGGATCCAAGTTACTTTGACCTGGGCGGGTAATAGGCTCAGGGTGAAAGCAAAAGATACCTAAACGCTTGGAGGCCTTGGACACTTTAGAGTGAAGGGAGGACAGGTCACAGCCCAGAGGGCTGGCATTCTGCTAGTTTCAAGTCCCAGAGGCCATCAGAAGCCCTTCTGGAGTCTGCAGAGAAGGAGAGGAACAGGGCTCCTCAGCCAAGGGGACTCAATCAGTGGACACACCTGAGGCTGCTCTTTGGGGAAGTGAAGGCCACCCAGCTTCTGCACCCACAAGTAGGGGTGACCGAGGTCAAGTACGTAGTCCCTCAAAGTCAGGATGCTGCACAGAAGAACAAAGAATGGAATGAGTTTAGAAGTCACTTCTGCAGTGGTCCCAGGGCATATACCTCATCCCACCCTTTCACCTCCCCTAAACAGAACGGTCCTGCAGGCTCAGCGCACTCACAGCCAGGCCGCCAGCAAGGCCTCTCAAGTTCATCAGTTCCCTGCTGTGAATTTTCTCTCTCCCACAGCCAATTTTCTCTTTTTCCCTGGCAGTCTTCAACTCATTAGCAAATCTCAATGAAAAGGCAGTGTACTTATCTTTTCATCAGTCTGGCAATTTATAAAGTATTTTCTAAATTTTAATCCTCAAGAGAACTAAAACGTTAAACACATCTCTTACCACATTTCCAGAGTTTTGACCCTTCCACCCTTCCCCATCCTTCTCCAGGGCCTCATAAGCAAGAAAGGACAGGTGTCCCCTTCTCTGGATGGAGCACTCCCTCTTGCTCCACCATTTCTCCACCCCCCACCCCCACCCCCGGAAGGCCTCTGGTCCTAACAGGTCTCCTGCTTTGGGTTGAGTCACCAGAGAAACTCTGAAGTGCACAGGCTGGAAGAGGAGGAAATGCTGCTGACTCACCCAACTTTATCGAATTGATACTGATTGGCTGGGTTTGGAGTCTTCTTTCCATGATCCCCAGGGTACAAGCAGCTCAGGACTGAGTCAGGAGACAGCAAGTCACTGGAGGAGGGAAAAGACTGCAATGAGAACACCAGCCAAGCCCTTGGCTCGATGCAGATGTGGCCATCTGGGGGTGGTAACGCCCTCTCCCACTGATGAGAAACGCCACCTTTTACTGAATGCTTCCTGCAGTCCAGACCCTGTATATGCCTGAGGTCATCAGATCCTCACAACCCTATGAAGTAGGGAGGATTAGCATTTCCATTCTATGGAGGAGAAACTGGAGGCTATGAAAGATACAGCAAGCCCAAGCTGACACTGCTAGTAAGCGCTGGAGCAAGGATTTACACTGTTCCATCAAAGACAGTAATACTATTAATCACCATTTTTGTTTGTTTTTGGTGCAGATCCCATCTCTGGTTGAGGAACTGCGGCCCCTGCCTTGAAAGCATGGAGTCTTAACCACTGGACCACCAAGGCAGTCCTTTAATCAGCAATTTCTAAAGAAACCTATCCCTTCAAGAAGTATACAGTGACCAGAGCCTTTCCTCAAGGGAGCAAAACCCTATGACACCAGAAATAGGAACACTCAGAACTTTCATAGGAGCAGAACGGATTTCTACTCCAAAGAGATCCAGTGTGCAGCTCTGATGCTCTGCCTATCTCACACTTCACCTCATCTCATGCTGCCACAGAAAGAGCTCCCCTTGAACATTCCCAGAAAAGATACATCACACAGACTGGAGACAAGGTGACCCAGTGCTGTAAGCAGAAAGACACAGTGACGCCAATGCCACCTACTCACAACGGTTAAACATGTAATTGAGAGTGACAATCAGAGAAGAGACAGCACAGGCGCAGAATGGAGTAATTTGATCACAAAGGCCAACAGGGCCCAATCTTTCCCTTCATCCGTGGGAGCTCCCCTTCACCTTCCCGGGACAGCATCAGGAGTGACTCAGGCAGACAGCTGATCCTGCTGCTCTGAGCCTGGCAGGCCTCTGGGAACTCGGCCAGGAGCGTGGCAGTCTGCGGCTCTGCACTGGGCCTCTGGGAACTCGGCCCAGGAGAGTGGCAGAGTGCGGCTCTGCACCGCTCTGTCCTGCCAGTCTCCCTGGATCACTCCCACCCCCAGGGGTCTCTGTCCTCTTCGCTGCTACAGAGAACTAGCTATAAAATCAGTAACTGTCACTCTTGTAGCCAATATTTAGTGACTGATACTAATATACTGAATCAACCAAAATGAAACAGTAAAACTGCACAAGATTAGGACTTGAAATTGACAAAACCTGATGGAATGATCAAATTCTGACAAATTTCCACCCACAACATGTGGCTTAGGACAACTGAATTTGGTGAAAACAATGGACATTAAAGAGCAGGCGACTGCACGTGCAGAGGCTGGTGAGGAGAGGGCTTCAGGGTTCAGTGGAGCCAGCCTGCAGCCCCAGGGCTTAGCAGGTGGGCATCTGAGAAGGGAGCAGGCAGAATGCTCACCGCAAGGAGCTCCACCCGGCCCTCTGGCTGCGCAGTGCGACTGGGTGGTCTGGAGAAGCCAGCCCCGGGCTCCCCCTGCTGGCGTGAGGTGGGAACAGGACGACAGCACCCACAGTGCTCGGGATGACCCAGCACCTCTCAAGCACAGGGACAAGGATGCAGCCAGGAGCGGGCACAGACGCTCAGCGCAGGGTGGACGGCAGCCACCCTCGGGGAGCCCCGCAAAGAGCCCTGCCCCACCAGGCACCAGCCCTGCGCCTCCCAGTCTGTCTACACCTGACGTGAGGACTCAGCGGGGGCAGGGCTGGGAGGCGAGCCTCCTTCACCCCCAGGCCCTCTTGGTCCTCCTCCCTTCCTCCCACGACCAGCGGCCATGGTCAGGGCCTTTCTGGGGATGCTGCCCCTGTGGCTGCCTCTATGTGCCTCTGCTCACCCTCCTCAAAACCCACCCACCAGTCTTCTTCCCACTGCCCCTGCCAGGTAAGGACAACCTGGGATTGAGCTGAGCTGCAGAGTAAAATCCCAGGCTCTTGGGACAGAAAAAGACAAGAGAAAGAGAGGCCTAAATCTGCCAACCTGGTAAAGTCTGCCAAGTCTCACGTTCACACTCTTTCCACTGGTGTAAAAGCTGGAGCCCACCCACTCAGTTTACAACAGGCTGCAGTCGTTTCTGTCATCGGCTGTGTAGTAAGAAGGCTGCACGGATTCCAGTCAGTGAGTGCTTTCTAAATATACCCTTAGTGCGCCAGGACTTCTGGGCTTGTGGACGCGACAGCAGAAGCCAGTGCGGCCGTGAAGCCCCTCCGAGTCAGGTGAGAGAGGATCCGGGAACAGCCCAGCAGGCAGGCGCCCATCACAGCCCCGCCCACACCGCAGCCCTGCAGCGATACCCTGCACTGATGGGGGTGATCAGCTCCGTGGCGGTGGTCACTCTGGCTTTCACCGTCATGATGTTGAGGTTCATGAGGTAGTAGAAAGTCAGGTGCAGCACACTGTCATCTGGAGGGGAGGAGGAAAAGAGACATCCTTTATGAGCTGACATTAGAAGGGAGTCAACAGAATCAGAGAAAATCAACGACATTTAAGATCTTTCACACAAAAACAACGGCAACTTAATATTGAGTTTAAAAAAGTCTCTACAAATTCTTTACTACTCCTCCCTCCAAGAGGTGGAGCTTCATTTTCCTCCCTTGAGAGTGGATTGGACATAGAGACTGCTTCCAACTAAAACAACAAGGGAAAAAAGTGATCAAGTGATCACCAGGTCAGCAAGTAATCTGAGTTAACATCACTAGTACCAAGACGCAGTGATTCCACGGATCCCTCGTAATACAGGACGGTGAACACCCAATCTGTGGTGAGCTTTCTCCAAAACCCACAACCTCAGTCTAATCAGAAAACATCAGACAAGACCAAACTGAGAGTGTTTCTACATGATACATAAACCTCATCTTCCAAAGTGTCAAGGTCACAAAAAACAAGCAAAGACTTGAGGAGATTAAGGGGCACAATGACTAAATGCACGTGAGATCCTGGATTGAATCTGGGAACAGGAAAAGGGCATTAGGGGAAAAACCAGGGGCATCTGAGTAAGTTCTATAGTTAACGGTATAGTACCAATGAAACTAACTCTGATTTTGAAAACTGCACTCCGGTTAACTAATCATGTACAGATGTGAGAGCTGGACCATAAAGATGGCTGAGCACTGAAGAACTGATGCTTTCAAATTGTGGTGCTGGAGAAGACTCTTGAGAGTCCCTTGGACAGCAAGGAGATCAAACCAGACATCCTAAAGGAAATCAACCCTGAATATTCATTGGAAGGACTGATGCTAAAGCTGAAGCTCCAACACTTTGGCCATCTGATGTCAAGAACTGACTATTGCATAGACTATTTCTTGAAAATACACAGAAAACCATCACAATGGCCCTCCTTGGAACTCAGACCTAGGCCCAGGGTCTGGGAGGCTGGGGTGAGAAGGAAGCTTATGTCTAACCATTAACTCTTATCACGCTGGGATGCTTTATCATGTGCTCCAGTATCCATATGAAGCCAGTTTCAAAACCCACATTCTCTGCAGAATACAAAGTTCTACTTGTATGTATTAAATTAAGCAAGTTGATTATGTTGTATGTCAAGAGTATGTCAAAAGCTGCACACTCTTGGCAACTTGCTCTGTGTATCTGACCTGTCAAATTCAGAAAGATGGTAGCTCCATCAAGTGTCCCTGATGTGTCTAATGGTTTTGCTATGTTTTTAGGGTTATGATTCAGGAAGGGAAAATAAAGTCAAACTCCATGAAGAACAATAAAGGAAAACAGAAATATGAAACCAGAATCTTCCTGTAGCCAAGGGGGCACTGGCTTGCCAGACCCCGCGTGGCTGCAGCTGGCCGCACTCCTTGGTGTTAGGAGATGCCCCAGACCATGGAGAGACAGACCTTTGCACTTCAGGTCCAGCAGCACAGACAGCGGGTGCCTCTTCAGCATCTCCTTGCGCTTGTCGTCCAGCTGAACTCCCAGTGTGGGTCGCCGGCGTTTCTGGACAAAGGAGGGAGTTGAGCAGGTTACACACACGTCACAGGAATCCCCACTTCCCTCTCCCTGCCACCCAGGGCTTCAGCACTGGGACCTGTGCTTCAGCTCTCAGGCTGCCAGGATCCCGGCCGCCCTCTCTTTCACATCTCTCTCTCCTGCTTCCAGGAAGGATGGCACCTGGCAGCTAGCGGGCCCCACGCTCTCACCGTGGTCTGCTCCTCCTCGGCGTCCGAGTCACTCTCATCGTCTGCAGTGAGAGAGAGAAGGCAGCTGGGGGATGAGGGGACTCCCCCAATTCTCCCCAGAGCACCTCCTGAGGGCGTGTAAAACGGCTTAGGCTTTTGTCAATGAATTTCCTTAGAATAAATAATAAATCGCTGTTTCTCACTCAGTACAGTACAGCGATGCAAGGAAAAGGATAATGACCTACAATCCCATCACTCCTGAGTTCTTTCAGTGCTTTTTAATGCCGTCCTAGGGACATCCTAAGGTCCTCCGCTGGTGATGGAAGCAATAACAGTGACATAAACAACAGCAGCAGCTCATACATCTGACGATTACATGCCATGTGCTGAGGGTGACGCTGAGCGATCTACATGCCCGACCCCCTTTAACCCACATCACAATCCCAGATACACGAGCTATCACTATCTTGCTTTGACAGGTGAGTGAACTGAGGCTCCAAACGTTGAAGAGTCTCCCCAGCACCGTGAGCTAGTGAGAAGCAGGACTGAATCCAAAGGAAGGGCTTTTCCCTGTTTACCCTGAGCACTGAGACGCTGAAGCCAAGCTCCCTGCCCCTCAGAACCAGTACGGCTCATTTCCACAAGACCAGAGACGGCCCTGAGGGGGGGGACCTGGCGCCCCCGGAACCAGCAGAGGAGGACGTGGGGGAGGACCCTGAGCACCACTTACCCTGGGAGTCCTCAGGAGGCTTGAACAGAGCCTTGGCCTCATCCACGCTGCCTTCAATCGCCACAGACAACATCTTATCTGGGAGCAAGAAAGAGCCGCCTGTGACAGCTGCTGAGGGAAGCTCACCACACAAGCAGGCCCGCCCTGGGGCCGCACTGCCCGCACCTGCCACCGCTCCTTACTGACCGGGGCTGGGAGGCCAAACGCCCTTCTCCAGATGCAGAGCGGCAAGGCAGGAAACCCAAGTCTTTTTTCCATCATTTACTGAAAACAAGGACTCAGAGTGCAGATTCCTGGCCAAGCATCAACCGAGACTAGGTGTGAATTCTCTTTTCAGGTTTACACCAAGGCAAAGAAATCCAAACCAATGGCCCAGAGCCATATGGCACAATTCTGCCAACTATCATAAAAGCTCTCATCTGGACCCTGTGACTGTCCACATCTTAGGAACGACGGCTCTCCCCTCAGTTCTTATTCTCTCTTCTGTGCTACACCAAACACCCAGCACCTGCCTGTCACATTTAATTGGAAGAAGGACAGTGGGGAGGAAGATGGAACCTGCAGTCTACTCTCAGGCCTCAGTCTCTACCCAACCAACTCCCAAACTCACAACCTGGGAAGTTATGTCACTGCTCAGAGCCTCAGTTTTGGCGCCTGTGAAACGGGGATTTGACAGATGGGAGCTGCCCGGCTGGCTGGTGAGGACTGAATGAGCTAATACCTGTAACTTTAATTTTAAAATTACTTAAAAAAATTCACTTTGAATCCTCACAACAACCCTACAGGAGAAATACTATTACTCTAGCCATTTACTGCTGAGAAAATTAAGGCTCAGGGATGTTAGATACAACAGCCAAGTAGACAAACTAGGATTTAAGACCAAGTCTATTCAACCTGAGCTTGGTCCTTCTGCTGCTGCTGCTGCTGCTAAGTCGCTTCAGTTGTGTCCGACTCTGTGCGACCCCATCGACGGCAGCTCACCAGGCTCCCCTATCCCTGGGGTTCTCCAGGCAAGAACACTGGAGTGGGTTGCCATTTCCTTCTCCAATGCATGAGAGTGAAAAGTGAAAGTGAAGTCGCTCAGTCGGGTCCGACCCTCAGCAACCCCATGGACTGCAGCCTTCCAGGCTCCTCCATCCATGGGATTTTCTTCCCTCTACCACAGAGCTAAGCAGCCTGATCCCTGCACCAGGCCTGACACCTCACCAAGTGATGCTTGGATCTGCCTTTGTGGAACTCTGTGCGTCTGGTACTGGGAGGTCAGAGAGGCTATAGCCCTTCTTGCTCCATTCAAAGGGGTGTACAGAGATGCACATAGTCGTGGGGGCCGAAAAGAGTTTGCCCAAGAGTGTAAAGAAGGATGACAGACTTCCCCCAAGGGGCAGGCCACTGACGTATTCCCAGGTGGCTGACCACTGCTTATCACTGACAACCCTGCACGAACCATCATAGCTCGTCCCAAAGAAACTGGCTTCCCCCACCAAACACAGGCAAATGCCAGACTGTTCTTTTGACTGGTTTACTCCTGGAATTCCACAGTAAAATGGGAATGAAAACAGGCTGGATTTCAAACACAAAAGAAAAGAAAATTACTCACCCTGTCTAGGGGGCTGGGAAGATTTCCTATGAGCTGATGATGAAAACAGGAGGGAGAACAGAGGGGAGGGAGAGGATCAAAGGGACCGGGAAGACACAAGAAGAGAGACAGTAATGTGTGGATGCCGCGGCTGGGAGGACAGGCATGCACCGATGCAGCGTGGGTCTGAGGTGGTGGGGTGGGGGAGGGGAGAAAAGTTTAGGTGCCGGGGGAAAGCTGCAGGAAGGCAAGAGGTAGGATCTCCAGAAACGTCCCCAAATCCTACTGGAGTCACGGGCTGCCTTCAAGCTTAATAAGGACACCTCCTTTCCCCTGGTAATTCACTGTGATGACATGCGGCCTGTCCCAGGGCATGGCGGTGAAAGCCTGGGAGAGCTGGCTGGGACCTGTGTTCACTGAGCTTCTCCCTCAAGCGAGCAGAAGGCACCGATCCACCTGCCAAGCGTGCCTTGATGGGGAAAGCACTTGGGAGCGTGGAGAGGCCGCCTGGGCACTGAACCCAACAGCCGACCAGCCGGGCTCATCAGAGATTCAAAGCCATCCATCCTGGAGTGCCCATCAGGTTAGTCCAGCCTTAGGCCAGCTGGTCAAAGCAGCCATGCTGGGCAGTGCAGAGGGGAGGCAGCGTCTGTCACCTGAGGGCTTCTGGGCAGGGCCCGGGAGCTTTCCTCGGCAGGCGGTGCTTCCAGTGCCCCCTGGCCTCGGCCGCTGCTCCCACAGCCCCTCTTCCCTGCCCGCCTCACACTCACCACAGGCCTGCCCGTACGCAGTGGCCTGGACAAAGAGCACATAGAGGGGAGGCGGCAGGTGTCTGGCTGTCTCGTACTGCTTGTGAGCCTGGTCGAAGGGCATGAACAGGTACTCCTGCACCGGGAGGGAGGCCTGCAAGCAACGGAAGAAGGGATTTTGTTTCTCTTTGGTACGCAGTTCACACAGGAACCTTATCAAGGTGACAGCAACAGCAAACAGCACGAAAATGCACTTTACACAAAGATACCAAAGGAGCCCCGCTCAGCGCTCCGTGACGACCGAGAGGCGCGGGATGGGGGGATGTCCGCTCAGCGCTCCGTGACGACCGAGAGGCGCGGGATGGGGGGATGTCCGCTCAGCGCTCCGTGACGACCGAGAGGCGCGGGATGGGGGTGGGTGGGAGGGAGACTCGTGAGGGAGGGGTATACGTATACGTATAGCTGATTCACGTTGTACGGCAGAAACTGACACAGTATTATAAAACAATTACATTCCAATTGTTTTTTAAAGGAAAAAAAAAAAAAAGATACCAATTCCACTAGCTTCAGGAAAATATCAAGTACCTAAGCATCAAGTGTGTAAACTTCTACACAAACACCTGAGAAATGAAAGGTCTAAATGAATGGAGATATAAACCACGTGTACACAGTGGCAGTCACTGTCTCCCCAGACTGTGAGAGGAATAAAGTAACTTCTGGAAAACTGGTAATGTTCTTCTCAATTCTGAGTGTTGATTACACAGATATGTTCAAAAATGTGCACACAGTGAAAATTCACTGACCCGCATGTACATTTACAAGCTGTATGGTTTTATGTAAAATTATTTTTTTAAAGTAATACAAGTATTTCTTTTTTAAAAGGTTGTATTCAAGTTTATAAGGCAAAAGTTCCCAGTTCCCAGCCACCAAAGGTAACCATTAATGGTCTGGTGTGAAAACATACTTTTCTAAGCACACAGATGACTTAACACACATACGCATGCATTCAATACTCTGTAAATGAAGGCGCGTGTAAAAGAGATTATACTACATGTTCTCCAACTTGCATTTGTTTCATAATTTTATAGTCAGTAATAGGCTGTTCCACACTTCCATCACAACTGTTAAGACTGAACCATACAAGAATTTATTTACCCTACACCTTACTTAGGAGCATTTGGAGTGCTTCCAGTTAACAGGAAAAATTTAAGTACAACCAAAACTTAAGTTTCTGACTTCTGTCCTATATGAGTATCTGTTAATTCTACACCTAGGGTTAAAGAGAGGAAACACAGATCTTGCCAAATCCTACAAAACTGAATTTTTAATTTCTCTAGGGTCCTTTTACAAAGTCCTCCATGTTAGCCATATACCCTGCTTTATAAAACTATAAAGATTTAAATCAAATCTGACTTCACAAACAAAAATAAGGTCACCCATAAAGAAAGACATTGCATTTTACAGGTAAAAAGTGGGGACTTTCCCCTCCGAGGTACCTGATGGCTTTCAGTACTAGCAAAGTTCGTTTCAGAGTGAGAGCTCTACTAAGCAGCTGGCCCCTGAGGTGCAGTCAGGGGACCGAGCATCCCCAAGCGTGGGTCCTCGCGGACTGCAGGCTGGTGGAGGTCACGCGAGGGTAAACTCTGCTTACAGTCTGTGACAGTGTTTTACCCGGAAGAGGCGCTGGTGAAAACACCCAGGTAGATGTGTATATGCGTTCCTGAGCCCATCCTGCCTGCATTTCCTCCACAAAGGACACAGCCTTACTACGCCAGCTGTGCACCTGCAGACGGGACCATCCTCGCACTGCGCTCTAGGCTCACAGACCGACAAAACCCACAGGGCGATGCGGCTGCCGGTGGCCTGAGGTCACTGGGTGGTGAAAGCCAAGTACAAGCCAAGGAGGTGGCGGCCTGTGGGGAGACTCTCACCTGCATGATGCTGTTGAGACGAGGCTGGAGGCTGCTCAGGTACTCCTTCTTCACCTCAATCTCCTTGAGGATCTTCTCCTTGTTGGACAGGCACTCTCGGTACTTCTCCGCCAGCCTGTTGAGGGAGGACAGAGCACTGTCTAGGGATGCTCCCCAGGGACACCCCAACACACCTGTTCACCGCCAGACTCTACCTAACGACCGCAGTCATGATGAACTGCTAATGTTTACCTAGCATTTACTACATGCCAGGCACTATGGAGAACCTTTATAAACATTATGGCATTTAATCCTTTATAAAATCGCTGGAAGATGGGGACTTTTCTTATCCCTGAAGAAGGAAACCGAGGCTCAGGCAGGTGGGTAACTTGTCCAAGGTCGTCCAGCTAAGAGCAAGCACAGAGTTGGGCTCTGAATCCAGGCCTGTCTGCTCCAGAGGCCATGCTCATAACCACTAGGGAATACTCCCATGTCACCTCCTGCTCCATTTTTTGCCTCAGAGGCTAGATCCAAAACTTTCACAAACATACGGACCCAGCAGCTACAGAACCTGAATGAGGTCCACAGACTGGCCTGAGTGGGGATGGATTCCAGGCCAGAGCCACAGGAATGGAACTCTCGTGACTTAGCCAAGGGCAGGCTACATATTGGACAGGGGTGTGACAGGCCAGTCCCATGTGCTAAAAAGCTGAAACCAATTCCCTAAGATCTAGACTCTGTATTTAATAAATTTATAATGTAGACCAAAGGCACAAAATACACTCAACAACAGAAAAATGCAAGGGATTAAAAACACCACCTTTTCTGACAGAAAACAAAGCAAATGTGCCACGCAAAAGCCCCAGAATTCCTGTACACATGCAAAGAGGAAAAAGTCACCATGGTGGAAGGGATACAACCATAAAACGTCTAGGGTGAAAAATGTATATACATACCATATCCTAACAAAAATCTTGATTAAATTACAAAGTATAGACATTCTATTCACACTTAATTAAGAAAAGCTCTTTATCAGTACAAAAAGTTTTATATGTAAAGGGGTGCCTCAATGCATTATTTACAATAGCAAAAAAATGCAAACAACTTAAAAGTCCAATCCACTATAGAAACAATTATGTGACAATTTACAATGGAATGCTGTATAGCCTTCTGAAATAACGTTTGCAAAGCTTTGCAATACCATATGAATATGCTTATGGGTGGGGGAAAAGGCAAAAAAAATTGAATTTATAGTACAAAAGGTATTTAAGTCTTAGGCATTAAAATTTTCAGGGAAAGGTTACCTGAACTTTCTTGTAACCACCTTAAGCAATTCCAACCCCACTTACAGTTCAGCCGGTCAAGTGTCAAATGCTAAGTGTGACTTAATGAAAAAACGCGATTTGGTCTTAGAGGCCATTCTGCTGGTCCCACTGTGCTTTGCTATTGACCCTGGGACAGGACAAAGCACTGGCCCTGGTGAATACAGGTTCGTGTCTGTACAGGTGAACAGGTCAGGAAGGAGGAAACGCTACCTTTTCCGCTGCTCCAGCTCCCAGTCCAGACGTGCAAGGGTTTGCTGGTGAGGGTCTCCCATGGTGACTTCTGCCTTGCTGATATCTGGAGGAGCCTCCTTATAGAACTCCTCTAAGCTGACCAGATCGATTTCTTCGTGCTTTGACCTATAGTCAAAAACTCAACGTCAAGCTGCTGTTCTCAGAAACACTGGCTCAAGCGGGCCCCCAGTTCCCCAGGTATGTGTACTCTGGCCTGGTCTACAGCCACTCAGGAGCCTGGAATCCAGGCTTCTCAGCAAATGCTCATTAGTTGGTATTTCAGTGTGAAGAGAGGTAGTTGGTGACATGCCACAGGATCCTTACCCATGGTGCCCAAGCTTTATACCCATGATTTAACTAAAGACCTAGAAAGCAGGCTTATGAAACGTACAGACCTCTCCAAGCTCTGCACGAGAGCTAAGAGATTAAAGAATCAAATAAAAACATCATAGTTGGGCTTCCCTGGTGGCTCAGTGGTAAAGAATCCATCTGGCAATGTAGGAGACATGGGCGCAATCCCTGATTTGGGAAGATCCCACAGGCTATGGGGTAACTAAGCCCAAGCTCTCTAGAGCCAGGGAGCTAGAATTACTGAGTCTGGGCACCCCAAAACCCATGCTCAGCAACAACAGAAGCCACCACAATGAGAAGCCCCCCTACTGCAATTACAGAGTAGCCCCCACTTGCTGCAACTAGAGAAAAGCCTGTGCAGCAACAAAGACCCAGCACAATCATAATTATATAAATAAAAAGAAAATTGCTTATCAAACAATGTATTCACGGTCATAAGGAAAATGAATTAAAAAAAAAAAAAAAAAACAACCCATTATGGTCTAGGCCTAGAATGTCAGGTTCAAACCAAGAAATGCAATTTAGCAGGAATAAACATAAGGGTCTACATTTAAGTTTAAATTATTAACTATCTAAGCTTAACATGAGGAAGATTCAACATGGTAGGACTGATGTGAAAAGATCTAGAGGCTTTAACCATTACATGTATAGTGGCACATGTGTATAAAAGAAACCCAATCCCTTTTGCTACATGAACACAGTAGTGCTCAGGTTGTACAGCAGTGACAACAGGAGCTGCCATGTATTACGTACCCACTGTATACCATCCTTCAGTTCAGTTCAACTGCTCAGTCGTGTCCGACTCTTTGTGACCCCATGGACTGCAGCACGCCAGGCTTCCCTGTCCATCACCAACTCCCGGAGCTTGTTCAAATTCATGTCCATTGAGTCGGTGATGCCACCCAACTATCTTATCCTCTGTCATCCCCTTCTCTTCCTGCCTTCAATCTTTCCCAGCATCAGTATCTTTCCCAAGGAGTCAGTTCTTCGCATCAGGTGGCCAAAGTATTGAAATTTCAGCTTCAGCATCCTTCCAATGAATATTCAAGACTGATGTCCTTTAAGATGTACTGGTTTGATCTCCTTGCAGTTCAAGGGACTCTCAAGACTTTTCTCCAACACTACAGTTCAAAGGCATCAATTCTTCGGCGCTCAGGTTTCTTTATAGTCCAACTCTCATATCCATGCACGACTACTGGAAATACCATTCTTATCTCACTTAATTCTTACAATAACTGAGACAGGGATCATTACTTCCATTTTCCAAATGAAACGGAGGCTACCATCAGTAAGCAGCTTGCCCAAGGCCTAAGGAGAACTAACAGAACTAACAGAACTAAGGAGGGGCAGAGCTGGGAGCTGAACCCAGGCTGTCCAGGGTCCCTGGTCCTTCCACATGGCCACTGCTTCGCCACAAGATTGCATTCGGCTGCATTCTGCGTTTGTTGGCCTTCATCTGAACAAGAGTAACAGGTGGAGCATCATACCCTTGGTGTTTTTATACCTCTTATTTTTTTTTCTTTTTTTTTTTAAACTTTACAAAAATAGCAATATTTTTAAAACTTCTTGTGAATCTTAAACTAAAGAGTTTATTTCCTCCATGTACCCTTCTCCCAGGTTAGCTTAATATCTAAGCATGATAGTCAAAACCAGGAAACTGTCAACTTTTCAACACTGTTAACTCAGTTACCTGATGTGGATTTTACTTCTGTATTTCAGTATAATTATGTGATAAATTTGTGAAGCAGAGAAAGACGCCTCTCAAAAATCAGCACACACCAGACCCAAGGTCTCACGTGAGATGGCTGGATGACATCAATGACTCAATGGACATGAGTTTGAGCAAACAGGGAAGCCTGGTGTGCTGTAGTCCAAAGGTTTGGAGATAATCAGATACAACTTAGCGACTGAACAACAACAACGTCTATCGTGGTCTCCCTCATCTCAAGTTTATTACAAATAAAACCTGACTTCTTTCAGTTTACACAAATAGGTCTGACCAAGCAAGAACATGCTACCCTCTCTTATTCTGTCTGTTCCTTCCTCTTTCTGATCTTTCACCTTGGACTTGCCAAGAGGCATCACAGTTTAAGGACACTGACAAACTGTGGTTTGTTCACCTAGAGGGAGCTAGGCAACAAGGGGTTCAGGTTCCAAAGAATGAAATCCATTTGCAAAAATGAATTGCTGGAACTTCAGAGGGAAAAGCTGGGCCAAAAGGTTAAAAAGATGTAACTGGAAGTGAGCTGCTCACATACAGGTGCTCAGGAATCAAACTGATAATGCGAAGACTCTCCCTGCTTGGGAGAGACAACTGCTTTTCACCACGGTCAGAGCGCCCCACTCCAGTACTCTTGCCTGGAAAATCCCATGGACGGAGGAGCCTGGTAGGCTGCAGTCCATGGGGTCGTGAAGAGTCGGACATGACTGAGCGACTTCACTTTCACTTTTCACCTTCATGCATTGGAGAAGGAAATGGCAACCCACTCCAGTGTTCTTGCCTGGAGAATCCCAGGGACGGGGGAGCCTGGTGGGCTGCCGTCTATGGGGTCGCACAGAGTCGGACACGACTCAAGCGACTTAGCAGCAGCAGCAGCAGAGCTAAAAACTCCAAAGGGTCAGACAGGCTTCTGAGGTTCTTTGTGCAGCCTGGAACTGCTGCTTCCGATTTTCCCATTCAGAAGTGATTTATTCATCCTTTCCCCAGATCCTGCAGTCTCCAAGTGCATCTGACTCCTTTTTAAAAAAACTGGGCACACTGAGCTACGAAGGAAAAGGCAGTTACCAGCAGATCACCGTGCCAAGCCCTGTGCTCCAAAACTCACTTAAACTCCAGACACTTGGTGATCTCCTTCTGCAGGTGCATCACCTCATACAGCAGGTTCTGGAGCTGCAGGTGATAGGCGTCCACTTTCTGCTTGGCCTGCAAGGAGGACAAGGTCAGAGCGGAGTGGGACAAGGTGGGGTGGGGCAGGGCAAAGCACAGCAGGCTGCAAACTCAGAAAAAGGGAAAGGGGATTAGGGAGGGGGTGAGAGGGTAAATCTCTCAGCTCCTACCTCATGGGTCTGATCTCTTCCTTTCTTCAACCTGATGTGGGCTAATCGATTAAGCTTCTTTAGAGTCATGAAATGCACACAGCTCTGGATCCTCCGATCTTCTATCTCAACTGCCTGCTGGCCGAGAAAACTGATAAAGACCTTGACAAATGGAGCTGGCTCAGCTTCCTTCAGCCCCTCACTGCTGACCCAACCTCATCTAGGGTTAAGAACAGACACTGGAAGGAGCTCAGAACCATGAGAAGTGTCAGGGGGAGATGGAAGAATGACTGTATAAGGGAAATGCTTACAGTTTCCAGGCCAAAAAAAAAATTTCTGCTTGGACCAAAGTAACAGGAATCAAAGATGGAACAAACGCAGCCAACGCACAAACCAAAGCTGTCTCTACGTAACATACACAGAAATCCAAATAGCGCCACTGCACGCCATGTAACTTGACCTCTATAAACGCTACAGAATTAATTTGAACAAAAATGGTAGAACTATAGCTGTAAAATTTGACTACAGTCAAACAGATAAGCTGTAATAATCTTAACAATATTGGCCAGGATAAGCACAAATAAGTGAGATTCCTGAAAAAATATGGATTGTTTTGAACTTCTTACCCATCGAGTTTTCAGTCACACTGTTTTGTTACTCTGCCCTGAAACCTGTTTGTTTGTTTTTTAATTTAATATTAACAGTTTCTGGTCTCTATGACTTACTTGTGTACATCTGGTCTTATATGTGCAAGGGTGACTGATGGTATTATTCATTTTCTCCACACCTAGCAAAATGCCCAGCACTTAATAAATATTGTTTCAATGAATTATCAAATTACAGTTATGGAAAAAAAATGATTAATCCTATACTTTCATGACTGTTGTTGGTGATTGTGCGGTGATGTTACAATAAACTAATAGGCAGATCTCTAGAGCCCTCAGGGTCTAATCCCCTGATGATGGCAGGACACAAGACCAAAATCAGGAAGGGCTGTGACAGGTGCAAAACAGATCCATCCACGCAGACCCACGTGCGCCCACGCCCGCTCCTTACCGCATCCTTGCCGCCCCTGCTCTTCAGGTCCTGAATCTCAGCCATGAGCCTCTGCAGCTCCTGGCACGTGTACTTGTACAGCTCATAGTCTCTGCCAGGGTCCCGTAGGTCCACCTCAGCCTCCTCACTGTAGTATTTACCTTCCTGTGGAGGCAAGGATCAGGCCTCGTGGTGTGGGGAGTAAAAGTCGCTCCGGTGGAACAAGGGACACTTAGCTGAGATCAGTGATTATGAAGCCCCCCAAATCAGGTCTCTAAAGAATCTGGTCCTCAAATCAAATGCTTTTCTTTCTTCTTTTCCTCTTTCTGATTGTACAGTAATGCATGCTTGGTGTTGAGAGATTCAGAAGAGATTCAGAGATTCAGAATGAAGAGCATCAAAACGAAAGTGAATAATTGCCTATAATCTCACCTCCCAGCCTGAAATAACTCATTGTTAATACTGTGGATAAATGCATCAAAATAAAATAAAATGGGATCATACTGTTCATGCTATTTAGTATAATTTCTCATCACAATAAATACAGATCTCCAGTAAAATGGTTACACACAGATGAACCAGAATTCATTTAACCAATTCCTTCTGATGGGTGTTTAGATGGTTGAGACAAGCTTTAGCAGAAACTAAAATATCCTAATTGGTCTCCTAGCCTTTGGAATAAACAAACACATCTCTTTCAGAGAGAGTCAGTTAACAGTTAAAAATATTGCATCTGTGTGTTTCAAAGTTGCTGAGAATAGATCTTAAAAGTTCTCATCACAAGAAAAAAAAATCTGTAACTATGTAACACGATGGATATTAACTAGACATTTTGGTGATCATTTTCACAAAATATACTAATATCATGTTGTACACTTGAAATTGATATGTTAAGTGTCAATTATACTTCAATTTAATTATTAAAAAAAAAAAGAGTGAATCGGAATCAATGCCTCTCAAAGGATAAAGTTCTTCAGTTCAGTTCAGTTCAGTCGCTCAGTAGTGTCCGACTCTTTGCAACCCCATGAATTGCAGCACGCCAGGCCTCCCTGTCCATCACCAACTCCCGGAGTTCACCCAAACTCATGTCCATCGAGTCGGTGATGCCATCCAGCTATCTCATCCTCTGTCGTCCCCCTCTCCTCCTGCCCCCAATCCCTCCCAGCATCAGAGTCTTTTCCAATGAGTCAACTCTTCACATGAGGTGGCCAAAGTACTGGAGTTTCAGCTTTAGCATCAGTCCTTCCAAAGAACACCCAGGACTGATCTCCTTTAGGATGGACTGGTTGGATCTCCTTGCAGTCCAAGGGACTCTCAAGAGTCTTTTCCAACACCACAGTTCAAAAGCATCAATTCTTTGGTGCTCAGCTTTCTTCACAGTCCAACTCTTACATCCATACATGACCACTGGAAAAACCACAGCCTTGACTAGATGGACCTTTGTTGGCGAAGTAATGTCTCTGCTTTTGAATATGCTATCTAGGTTGGTCATAACTTTCCTTCCAAGGAGTAAGCATCTTTTAATTTCATGGCTGCAGTCACCATCTGCAGTGATTTTGGAGCCCCCAAAAATAAAGTCTGACACTGTTTCCACTGTTTCCCCATCTATTTCCCATGAAGTGATGGGACCGGATGCCATGATCTTCGTTTTCTGAATGTTGAGCTTTAAGCCAACTTTTTCACTCTCCTCTTTCACTTTCATCAAGGGGCTTTTGAGTTCCTCTTCACTTTCTGCCATAAGGGTGGTGTCATCTGCATATCTGAGGTTATTGATATTTCTCCTGGAATATCAAAATCAATCTTGATTCCAGCTTGTGTTTCTTCCAGTCCAGCGTTTCTCATGATGTACTCTGCATATAAGTTAAATAAGCAGGGTGATAATATACAGCCTGGACGTACTCCTTTTCCTATTCGGAACCAGTCTGTTGTTCCGTGTCCAGTTCAAACTGTTGCTTCCTGACCTGCATACAGATTTCTCAAGAGGCAGGTCAGCTGGTCTGGTATTCCTATCTCTTTCAGAATTTTCCACAGTTTACTGTGATCCACACAGTCAAAGGCTTTGGAATAGTCAATAAAGCAGAAATAGATGTTTTTCTGGAACTCTCTTGCTTTTTCCGTGATCCAGCAGATGTTGGCAATTTGATCTCTGCCTTTGTTCCTCTGCCTTTTCTAAAACCAGCTGGAACATCAGGAAGTTCACGGTTCACATGTTGCTGAAGCCTGGCTTGGAGAATTTTGAGCATTACTTTACTAGCATGTGAGATGAGTGCAATTGTGCGGTAGTTTGAGCATTCTTTGGCACTGCCTTTCTTTGGGAGTGGAATGAAAACTGACCTTTTCTAGTCCTGTGGCCACTGCTGAGTTTTCCATATTTGCTGGCATACTGAGTGCAGCACTTTCACAGCATCATCTTCCAGGATTTGAAATAGCTCAACTGGAATTCCATCACCTCCACTAGCTTTGTTCATAGTGATGCTTTCTAAGGCCCACTTGACTTCACATTCCAGGATGTCTGGCTCTAGGTAAGTGACTACATCATCGTGATTATCTTGGTTGTGAAGATACTTTTTGTACAGTTCTTCTGTGTATTCTTGCCACCTCTTCTTAATATCTTCCGCTTTTATTAGGTCCATAGCATTTCTGTCCTTTATTGAGCCCATCTTTGCATGAAATATTCCCTTGGTGTCTCTAAAAGTTCTTAATTTTAATTTCCTAAATCTGAAGAAAGCATCATCTTCTATTTAAACTGAAGCTGGTATGTTTTACTCTAGTTTAAAAAAAACCCCACAATCAATCAATATAGTTAAGTCACACAACCTATGGACTGGGAGAAAATATTTGCAAACATTGCAATCAACAAAGGCTTAGTTTCCAAAATATATATTAGTTCATACAACTCAGTAACAACAACAAAAGACCCAATCAAATACTGGGCAGAAGACTTGCACAGATATTTCTCCAAAGAAGACACACAGATGGTCAATAGGCACGTGAAAAGATGCTCAACACTGCTAATTATCAGAAAAACGCATATGAAAACTACAATGAGGCATACCTCACAAGGGTCGTAACAGACATCCTTCAAAGGCCTACACATAAGAGATGCCAGAGTGTGGAGAAAAGGGACTCCTCCTACACTGTTGATGGGACGTAATCTAGTGCAGCCACTATGGAAAACAGGATGGAGGTTCCTCAAAAAACTAAAAACAGGGTTGTCATATGATCCAGCAACCCTACTTCTGGGCATGTATTGGGACAAAACTCCTAACTAGTTTTGTGAACTAATGTTCACAGCAGCACTATTTACAATAGTCAAGACATGGAGGCAACCTAAGAGTCCCTCAACAGATGAACGGATAAAGAAGATGTGGGGTGTGTTTGTATACACATACACACACATATATACATACATACACATATACACTGGCTTCCCTGGTGGCTCAGACAGTAAAGAATCTCCCTGTAATTCAGGAGACCTGGGAAGATCCCTTGGAGAGGGAATGGCTACCCACTCCAGTATTTTTGCCTGGAGAATCCCATGGACAGAGGAGCCTGGCGGGATATAGTCTATGGTTGCAAAGAGTTGGCCATGACTAAGCGAGCATGCATGCATACATATACACACATACATATACTTACACACAATGGAACAGTACCTAGCTTAAGAAAGAATGTAGATCAGCAGCAACCAGAATGGACCTAGAGATTGTTATGCCCAATGAAGTAGGTCAGAAAATGACAAGTACCATATGATATCACTTATGTATGGAATCTAAAATATGAGACAAAAGAACTTACAATTCACAAACACAGAGAACACATTTGTGTTGCCACGGCGAAAGATGGATTGGGATTAGCAGATACAAACTATTATACACAGAATGATGAAACAACAAGGTGCTACTGTATAGCACAGGAAACTATATTTAACATCCTGTAATAAATCATAATGGAAAAGAAAAAATTAGTTAAGTCACAAATCAGCTTGACAGATTCAAGGATAGAGAAACAGCAAAAGAAGAACCTTGCTGACCACAAGAGCACTCAGGCCATAAAAGAGGTTCTTTGGGGACATGGTTCTGGTACCATCTCAGGAACAGACTAGGACTGCACATCTCCCAAGCCTTAGGGGCATGCTGTGGATGGACTGTCTTCATCTGACCATTAGGAAAGCTGGAGACGCACACTATACTAGAATATTCATTCTCTGTCCAACCACTAATCATGTCTTATATAGGCTTGTTGATTGTTGGGATACTGCAGCCAAATCTGACATGGATACTTAAGTCTTGAAGAGCCAACAGAATTCCAGGCACATGGTCAAGCAGAGGCTACCTGGGAGGTTGTGCCTATGACCCTCAGCTGCTGCAAACCCACAGCCAGGTGCTTGGCCCCAAGTTGCAAATTTCTCAGCAGTACAGCAGCCCCAGCTGATCTCACCTGCTCAGTGTCAGAACGAGTACGCTTCCCTTCGGCTGGAGCTCCATCACTTCGGATCACTTTGGGCTTTCGTTTTTTGCTTGACTCTGATGACATGGTTGTTTGGTGAAGTCAGGAGGGAATAGCAGAGACCTGTTAAGAGAAAGCTTTCAAGCTTTTCTGGAGTTGTAATTGGAGATTTTCCTGGAGTCAGAATACTGAAGTCTGTCTAGCAGTTCTGGCCGCTTATACTCTCAGTAAATCAAGAAAAGTCATCAACCCTCTAAAGCTCTGTAAAAGGGGGAATCATCCCTCAGTCTGTTCAAAATGAACTCGTCTTCCTCATTGCCACCCCACTGACCAAACTCCTCAGCCAGGCACATAAGCCTCTTCCCAGTACTACTGACTGATCATTGTGCTCTGGACCTTCAGCTAAGCACTTTAAGGGTATGTTCTCATGTGGTTCTTAAAACAAGGCTTCTCTGAGAGACGAACAAGTGCCATTCTCTCAGACACGAACAAGCATCTCACTTACAGGTGAGAACACTGAGGGTCAGGAAGGTGAATGACTTGCCCAAGATCACACAGCTAGTATGCTAAAGCTTGGATCCACCCCACGCCACAGCAGTGCTCTGGGTAACTACATTATTGTGTCTTGTTGTCTTGCTACCGTGTCATCTGGTGATGCCCTCAACTCCCTGGTTGGCTCGAAAATTTAAAAGAACGGAACGGACATTTCATGGGGCTCTAGCACAAAGCATCCTCACTCTGCTACCTCTATCGACTGTCACCAGAGACCCCTGAGGTGGGAAGCCCTATCCCCCCAATCCCAGTAAATCTGTCACCAACACTTAATGAGGGAGCCAAGTCTCCCGAGAGTCCGGTCACAGAAGCCCCAAGTTGAGTCTCAACTCCTCTATCTCATGACTGTGAGTTCTGGGACAAGTCACTTCCTTTTTCTCTGCATCTGTTTCCTCATAGATCAAATGAGAACAGCAGTCCCTACCTCCAGGGTGGTAGTGGACATTAAAGCAGGAGGCGTTGCACTGGGGAAGGGAGTGAAGATGATCTGGGAGCTGGGCTTCAGATGGTACCCGAGTGGTTAATAATGTTGAATACCTATGGAGAAAGTTAATTCCTGTCAGTTCTCTTTAGAAACTTCTAGCTGCCTCACAGAAAACGTCTCATTTCTTTGGTTGGCCTTTAACATCTACAAATGCCAATGTCCCTTTATTAAAGAAAGGACTCTATCTCAGATCCTTAGATACCTGAAATCTAGTCACAGTCACTAACTTTTTCATGTTCAATAGATTAATCTTTTTTTATCATTACATCCTGCATAGGACAGTGAAAGAAGTGTTCTATTTGTGATAGAGATTAAAATTTTTCTTTCAAAGTAAATTTAAATTTTAAAAATGACTCAGTTAAAAATAAGTTAATTTTCCACAGAGAAGGGGCCTGAACGGCGTTAAGTGTGGGAAATCCTGACTTTGACAGCACAGTCAAGAGTGCTTGGCACAGGCACGCGCACAATACAAGTGAGCTGCTACCACCACCACCTTCGGGGTCGTTTTCTAGAGGCTGCACTGTGGGGCCTGACGATGCTGCGGCCAACATTCTCTACAGGAGGAAACTGAGACCGCGGCGCCGAGCGGCCCGGGTTCCCTGGGAATGACGGCGGAGAACCAGGGTTAGACCCGAGCCCGGGCACGTCCTCGCGCGGCCCACTCCCCAGTTCCAGCGCGCCTGGCCCCACCCCGCCCCGGCCCCCTCCTCACCACACGGCGCCCGGACGCGTCCCGGAGAGCGTGCGACTTCCGGCGTCGGGACTCTGTGGCTTGAGCACCATAGAGAAGCAGAAGGAAGGAGCGGCCGACCGGAAGTCTTCTGCGGAGGCCGGAAGCGGAGCGCGAAGGATCCCTACACCGCCGGCGGGCGGTGCAGGCGGCTGCTGGGCTGTAAGGGGACGACGTGGTGGCGGCAACTGGGTTGTCTGGGCGGGTCCCAGCCGGCTATCCGCCTCACGTTATCCACTGAAACCAGGAAACCGAGGCTCTAAGGGCAGA
Organism: Bos indicus x Bos taurus; assembly: GCF_003369695.1. NCBI lineage: Eukaryota > Metazoa > Chordata > Mammalia > Artiodactyla > Bovidae > Bos > Bos indicus x Bos taurus. The sequence continues at coordinate 4,207,485 of NC_040092.1, read as the reverse complement.
CCTGCACTTTGAACTTTTTAAATTCAAATAAGGGCTCGTTCATCCTGTCCCCAGCGCCTAAAACAATGCCCAGCAACTAGTAGGCGCTCTGCCAAGTATCTGTCAAATGAATTTGTCGTGTGCCCAAGATAACACAAGAATGTAGTAGTGCCATGATCTGAACATTTGTGAATTTGCTTCCCTAACTTGGATTCTTCGGAGAAGGCAATGGCACCCCACTCCAGTACTCTTGCCTGGAAAATCCCATGGATGGAGGAGCCTGGTAGGCTGCAGTTCATGGGGTCGCTAAGAGTCGGACACGACTGAGCGACTTCACTTTCACGCGTTGGAGAAAGGAATGGCAACCCACTCCAGTGTTCTTGCCTGGAGAATCCCAGGGACGGGGGAGCCTGGTGGGCTGCCGTCTATGGGGTCGCATAGAGTCGGACACGACTTAAGCGACTTAGCAGCAGCAGCAGCAACCTGGATTCTTAACTACTGTCATAGTTACAGTAGAACATCCCACAATAGCGAGGGCAGCAAGTCGGAGAGGGCATTAACCCCATCTTAACCTGCCCTTTCCCCCCATTTTTTGACCAAGGCAAATCTAATGCAGCATTTGACAGCTTCAAGTATTTTCTACTCCTGGTATGAATCGTACAGATGGGGTTCAGTACGTTCTACTTAAGGTAGAAACCGAACCCCTGGTTATGCAGTGCAGTTCCTTCTGCCCTAGTGGGAGGCCCTCCCCAACAGTATCTCAGGAAACACAATACCTACCAGTGGGACAGATGAGCCAGGTGGACCTGAGAGGCTGACCCTGCCTGAGGGGTCACCTGCCAAATTTCCTTGTAGATGAAGAAAAGACATCATGGTTTATAGTAAATATTTAATTGGTTCCATCAGCAACTCCAGCACAAGTTTTCCTTGAAAGGGAGGCAGAATCAAGCTACCCAGAGGTTTGTGAGGTGTGGGATCACTGAGAAGGCCTCCAAAGTCACTGACCCCACTCCACACACCCGATGGCCCAGGAGAATGAGGGTAGGGCTGATAGGCTGTGAAGAAGGAGAAAAGGAATTCGGGGTGAGGGAAGTACAAGACCTAGCCCATAGCTCTGCTAGTAGGAGAGCAGTTGGGAGAGCAGGAGGCTCTCCCTACACAGAAGGGCTGGAACAACTCATTCAAGATCTCAGCCTCTTTATGTGGGGAGCATGAGGTGCACCTCTCCAGCAGTCTTGTATTAGAAGCCCCTCCCCAAGTGGTCGTGTGTCACCTCTGTTCTATCTTCCCCATTCTGTATTCCAAATTCTTCAGTTCAAACCCAAGTTTTGAGTTCTAAGTTCTGCCTTCTGGGTTCCTGTTCCATTCTGTTTCCCTCCCGTAGATTCTTCTCAGCTCCCATTCCTTTTCTCAGCCTTTCTGGGTGGAATATGTGGACATCCTGCCAACTTAGCTAATTTGAGGGCTTTCCCTTTTGCTTCTTGAGGCAGTTCTAGGCTTTCTTCCAGCAGGAGGGTCTTGGCTCAGACTGTCCAGCAAGTGGGTGGCCCAGTGGAGACCAGGGAATTCCTGAGAGCCTGGCCTAGCCTAACCTCCTCCCAGACCACCTTTAATCACTGGACACACTACCTTTTGTGCAACTTAAGCTAATCTAAGGATTTCCAGAGTGATGATTATGAACTGGTGACCTTGAGATGGGGAATCTTAGGAGGAACCTAGACAGCATATTAAAAAGCAGAGACATTACTTTACCAAGAAAAGTCTGTCTAGTCAAGGCTATGATTTTTCCAGTAGTCATGTATGGATGTGAGAGTTGGACTATAAAGAAAGCTGAGCGCCGACGAATTGATGCTTTTGAACTGTGGTGTTGGAGAAGACACTTGAGAGTCCCTTGAACTGCAAGGAGACCCAACCAGTCCATCCTAAAGGAGATCAGTCCTGGTATTCATTGGAAGGACTGATGTTGAAGCTGAGACTCCAATACTTTGGCCACCTGATGCGAAGGGCTGACTCATCTGAAAAGACCCTGATGCTGGGAAAGATTGAGGGCAGGAGAAGGGGACAACAGAGGATGAGATGGTTGGATGGCATCACTGAATCAAGAGACATGAGTTTGGGTAAACTCCGGGAGTTGGTGATGGACAGGGAGGCCTGGTGTGCTGCAGTCCATGGGGTTGCAAAGAGTTGGACACGACTGAGTGACTGAACTGAAATGAACTGAGGAGGAAATGTGAGAAGACATAAAAGGTTGCTGTTCCGTTCAGAGAAATTAAAAACTGCTTCCTGCACAGGGGAAAGGGTGGGCAGGAAAGGTGGGAAGGGTCTGGGCAGGGCTGCAAGTTTTCATAACCCCATCATCCTTCAGCTCCCCCTTGTCTGACCTGAGCACTAACCCCCTAGAGTCCATAGGGTAGGAGAGAAAACCAAGACAGCAGAACTGGGAGCTCCTCTGTCCATGGCTACCCTGAGGGAGAGTGGGGGAGGAGATGGAGGCAGCAGCAGCATCACTGGAGAGGTGAGATCTTCAAAGGGATCATGATCCGAGACTCCATGTGTCGCACCAGGGGGACTGCAGAGAGAGAGGCAGAGATCATGAAGGGGCTGGAGGTGAGCCAACCCCCCCAAACTGTCCCTTGAAGAAGGAGGAGGAAGCCTGGGATGCTGAGATAGCTAAAGTCCCCCGCTCTCCTGGAGTGGCCTATGGAGAGAGCCACATCTCCCAAGTTATAGGATATGAGGGGACTGAAGTTATGACAAAATGCAGCTTTCAAAATTTGAAGGAAAAAAAAAACGAGCATTGTTTATTAGTAAAAGTGACTTCACAGATATTATTGCTTAGCACAAAGCCAGGCAAAGAACAGGGTTGCTGCTGCTGCTGCTAAGTCGCTTAAGTCGTGTCCGACTCTTTGCGACCCCATAGACGGCAGCCCATCAGGCTCCACCGTCCCTGGGATTCTCCAGGCAAGAACACTGGAGCGGGTTGCCATTTCTTTCTCCAATGCATGAAAGTGAAAGTGAAGTCGCTCAGTCGTGTCCGACTCTTAGCGACCCCATGGACTGCAGCCCACCAGGCTCCTCCGTCCATGGGATTTTCCAGGCAAGAGTACTGGAGTGGGGTACCATTGCCTTCTCCGAAAGAACGGGGTAGGGGGATTCAAAGGAAGAGATCAAGAAAATAATTTCAGCAGAAGGAAACTGGCAGGACACAAGCTGTGAGGGTGTCCCCCAAGGGGCTGAGGTTTGAAAAACACTGATTTAGTTCAACTGACTCATGTTACAGGTGTTACAGGGGACACTGCAGTCCAGAGAGGGTCAGCCAAGGTCACCCAGGTAGTCAGACTCTTCCTGCTCAGTGCTGTTAAACTTGACCATGCTTCCAAATTTCCTACAGTTCTCGTTCAAGTGCAGATCCTGATTCAGTGTGTATGGGGAGGGGGGGAGGCGGCAGGTTGAGCTTGGGCATTTTTAACAAGCTTTCAGGGGAGGATGACACTGTCATCCGGGACCACACTGAGAAGAACAAGGCTCCCGCTTACTCATCAGGAGATGCATTTACCAGCTGGTCAGTGTGCAAGCTCAACTGTAAATTCCTTCAGGAGAAAACAGGCTCCTGTTCTTTCTGCACTTCCTGACCCCCTCCCACCACGGCACATAGTGAGGGCTCAATTAGCATGTACTGGTTCCAGGTGGTTCTCAAGAGTCCCAGCAGAGTGGCAAATGCCATAAGCAAAAAACTTGCTTGAAAAAAATTGTGCTTCCTCTGTGCTGGAGTCTGGGCTATAATTTTATAAATTAGCTCCTGGAACCCTTTGAGGGAGGCACCATCACCATCGGCATCCTACAGGCAGGAAAAGCATCAGTGAAGTGAAAAACCAGGCCCAAGGTCACACTGTGTGGTCAACCACAACACTTCTCTGAGGCAGAGACCACCTGGCTGGGTTACTGCCCCTTCGAGGACTCACCTAGGACAGCCTGCATCCTGTAGAGCATGCCACCAGGACAGGAACCTATGAACTCACTGTCCTGAAAGTGAGTTCCCCATCAGGAGAGGTAATCAAGTAAAGCTGGATCTCCTTACAGAGGGGATTCCATCCTCAGATAGAGCTCTTGGCAGATGACTTCCTAAGAGGTGCTCACCTGTGTAGTAGACATTTTCGTCCCAGCCCCTCTTCCTCCAGGCAGCATTTCTGGTCTCCTCCCGAGACTGCAGGTCTTTATAGGCTGTGGGATAAGGCTTAGGCTCGTTTCTGGGGCACAGGGGACCTGAGCCTGTCCCCAGCACGAGGCCCTCCTCCCATTGCCCCAAACCCTACCCTGCTGTCTCTTCCTCCCCGGATGCTTCTGCTGTCGTCTTTGACAATCAGTACATTTGCCGACAACTCCCAAATGTATATCTCCAGCCCAGAACTCTCCCTCAGGTTCTGGACTCAAATATCCAGTGTCCACTTGATGTATCCACTTGACAGTGTATCCGCTGTCCACTTAGATGTGTCAGTGTCTCAAAGGTAACCCTTCCAAGGACCAAATGTACACTCCTGATCCTTCCAACCTGCCCCTCCAGGGGTCTCACTAAGCAACACACAGCTACTCAAGCAGGAGTCCGGGAGTCCTGGAGTCTCCTGTCTTTCCCCGCCCCACGCAGACAATTCATCCACCGGTCCCACTGGATCCACCTCCAGACCACTGAGTCTGTGGACCTCTCAGCATGTTCACTGTCCAGGCCAGCCTCCTCTCCCACCTGAGCTAGTGTAACCATCTCCTGATGCCCCACATCCTCTTTTGCTCCCCTACAAAGTGCTCTCAACATAGCACATGGCAGCCAGAACAATCATTAGAATGCAAACTGGGTCGTATCACACTGCTTAAAATGCTGTAGCAGTCTCCTGTTGCATTTAGAATAAGTCCCAGCTCATCTTCATGGCCTGCAAGACCCAGTGCAATCCGGCCAATCCCCATCTTCCCACTCTTCCCCACTCCCTCCACCCTGGGCTCCTATGCATGCCTCAAAACCCTGAAGGCCTTTCCCTGCCACAGGGCCTTTGCACACGTTGTTCCACTTGGAATACCGTTCTCTGACAGCTCGCAGCTGACTCCTCATTCTGTAGCTAAGCTTACATTCACCTCCTTAGAAAGATGTTCTAGTCTATTCAAGCCAGTGAAGCTTCCCATGTTTGTCTTCCTTATTTCTCCCTGTCCCTTGATGATTTGTAAAAATCCGAAATTATCCTTTTTGTTAGTTTATGTCTGAGGTGGTGTCTCCCCCTGCTAGAACGTAAGCTCCACAAGGACACTAATGTATTCGCAGTGTCAACACAGAGTGACAGTGGAGAAAGGAGGGGGCCACGGAGGGCTCCTGGGGGGTCCCCAGCCTACCCCAGAGATGGTGCACGACGTAGAGCTCTCCTATCTGCGAGAAGAAGCCGCCCACCGCCTCCTGGTTCTCCTGCCGGTACTTGATGGCCCGAGCCCTGGGGATGGCAGAAGAGTGTGGGGCCGAGGCCAGGGCGGGTGCAGAGGGCCCTCTGTGGGGATCCCAGGCTGGTTTCTCAGTCACACATCAAGGGAGGAGCCCAGGGTAGAGCCCTCGGCTCTCAGAGACGATCGGGGACTTGGGTGACGGAGGTGCGGCTGCTGGCTGTGTGTTCTACCCCATTCGTCTAGAGGATCCTCATCCCCTTGGTTGGATTGTTGCCTGCTCCTGGACCCACGAGGCACAGAGGATGCCGTGTTCTCTGCCACAGCACCCGGAAAACGAGGCCCACCAGGTGACCAGGGTCCCCCCAACCCCCTGGCACGACCACTCACCAGTTGTTCCCCCACTCGATCATGGTTCCTGGCTGAAAGAGAACCAGAGCAGAGGGTGGGAATGAGCCCCTACCTGGGATTTCAAGCCTCACTGTTGGGTGGGGCTGGGAAACTGTCTCTCCAGCTCCAGGGGCCGCCTGGCCTTCTGCAGGGGCCCTGACTCACCCCTGAGCATGCATGTATGCACACGTGCATACACACCTCTTCTGAGGCCAGAAGCCCCAGTCCAGGTGCTGGGGCACTGGGCCCACCCCCCACCTCTCAGGCTCCCGGGACAGCAAACTGCTGCAGGGAGGGGGAGGCACCTTGAGCTTGTACGTCCTCAGCTCGTAGATGTTGGGGCCGGCTCTAGGCTGTGGCTCGTTCCAGAAGCTGAACTCGAGGAGCAGCTGGTTTCTCCTGGACAGCAGCATCTGGCTCCGCTCCTTTCGGAACTCCAGGTACTCCTGCAGGCGGGGTGGGGCCAGGCGAGCTGGGCACAGCAGCCAGGAAGTGCCCCACCCCCCAGCGGTGTGCCCCAGGGGTGGCGGAGGCAGCCCCCAACACAGGGCTGAGTCAGAACCAGCACCCAGAGAGGTGAGCCGAGTGGATGCCCACGTACCTTGTTGTTCTTGAGCTTGTTCATGCAGTCCATGAGGGCTGGGTAGCCCCCTGAGAATCGCCATAGGTGTACTGTTTGTGGGGACAGGGAGGAAGGCACAGGTCAGGGGGCTGCGCGGACCCTGCCCTGCTCTGCGCCCACCAAGCTCCATGTGGATGTGATAGGAGGAGCCTCCAGCCAGTTCTCTGTAGCATCAAGACTCTCTGAGTTCCTCTGCCTTGCCAGGGGCAGTGCTGGGTAGGGGAAACCCCAGACACAAGCCTAGGAGACTAGGGTTTGAGCTGCAGCTCTGCCAAGTGGCCTTTGACCCCTCTAGGCCTCAATGTCCTCATCTTGAGAATAAGGCACCCACCCAATCTTCCTTAAAGAGCAACAAGAAGAGGATCAGAGTGAACTTATACCCTAGGAGCTGTGGCATGTGAAAGCTGACCTCATAGCAGGTCTGTGAGGGGTAGGCTGGGTCAAAGGAAGGGGCAGGTAGGCTGAGATGGATTACTCCAGGACAGTGAATTGAAAGTGAAACCAAGGAACAGAACAGCCCGTGCAGTATGCTACCATGTGTGTTTAGGCAGGGAGGGACATATCCAGAGATGCTGGGCTGTGCACCGTCTCTCAGTGGAGACCCGAGAGATTGTGACAGGAGATGCCCTTGGGCCAGAGAACTGAGGCTTTGGGATCTCGAGCAGGAGGAAGGCTTACGTTCCAATGAAAATTCTTTGTGCCATTTGCAGTTTTTTTTATCACAGCCTCTGTACTTGGTTCTTACAAATTCATTAAAATGTGGATTCCTCAGGGAGTCTGCTCCCCACCTGATTCTACAAGGTGCACAACCCTTCAAGACACCCAAAATATAGACATGCTTTAAAATTCAAGCTCTCATTACTCAAAGTTCATTTCTCAATTAGCAAATACTTAGGAGAATCCAAGAAGTACTGCAGAAACTGATTAAGTTGTACCTAAAGATGGGAAAGCTGTAAGGGGTGCGATGGAAGACAGTCGGCTTTTTCTTACCCCACTATCAATGTGTCAATGATTACTGAAACAGAATAAATGATTAAGAGAATCTACCTAACTGCAGATCACAGATTAAAAAAAAAATTCTATTATCAGGGCAATTGAAGGATGAGATAGGTTGGTTTGTGAGACAGTGAGCTCCCCATTGCTGGGAGCATTCAAGGGAAGCATAGAGGACCTTCTGTCAGGGCCAGAGGAGCTCCCTGTGCTACCTGCAGTCTAATCAGCACTGTCTGAAAGGACTCTCGACTATGATGGAAAAGTTCCACAGCTGTGCCGACCAAGGTGGTAGCCATGAGTCACATATTTCTATCAATGGGCACTTGAAATGTGGCTTCTGTTGACTGGGGAACTGAATTTTTCTTATTTAACTTTACCCAATTTAAACTTAAATAGCTGCATGTGGTTAGTGGTTACCTCCCGGGACAGCACAGATCTAAACGCCAAGGCCCCTTGGAGTGGCTGGGACGCTGTGAGTGAACCAAATTCATGTGTGGGTCCTCACAGCTGGTGCCAACCGACATGGGATGGAGCCTGCTGGGGTATTCCTGAAGCTGCACGGAACCAGCTCAGACAAGAGGCCCTGTTCATTCCATAAATATGCATGGCATCCTGGGGATTCTGTGGTGAAGACAGACAGGCAGGGGCCCTGTCCGCTGGGAGGCAGACACAACAGGGCACATGGTCAAGGCTGTGGAGAGGCAAGTCCTGGGGGCTGGGGAGACGGGAGAGCTGCCTCACCCAGCTCGGGTGGAGGGAATCAGGGGAGGCCTCCAGGAGGAGGTGATATCTACACCAAAATAAAAGGTGAGTAGAGGAATGAGCCAAGAAAAGGAGGCCAGGGAGAAAGAGCTTCAGGCTGATGAAACGGGGAACAACAGCCTGGAACTAGAGGGAAAACCTGTCCACTTGAAGAACGGAAAGGAGTCCGGGGTGGGATGATGCAGTGAGCAGGAAGATGTGGTGAGAGGAGACCCGAGGCAGGGCAAGGAAGGGCTCAAGAGCCTCGTGGGCCACCCCAAGGGCAGAGGGAGCCATCACAGATATGAGCAGGGGAGAAAGCCATGAGGACTGCACTGAGAAGGACCCCCCTGGGCACCACTGTGCGGGGGGCGTGGAGGGCAGCCATCTGTGCTGGGGGGTGGGCAGCTCACCTGCCTGGTCCTGCTCCCCGTACCATGTGTTCCAGTTGCCCACGAGCGAGCAGGGGTAGTCCTCATCCAGGTGCAGCTTGGGCAGCACAGCCTCCCTGTGGGTGGTGCGGGCACAGAGAGGGGGAGGGCTCACACCAGCCCCCAGAGCCCCTGGGTTAAGGCTTCCGACTCAGGCCCTCAGGACACTAACATGCAGAGGCCGCACAGGACGTGTGGCTCTGAAATCTACAGCCCCCGGATTTGTGCACAGAGAACAGGGCTGGGACAGAGTCCCCCATCCAGGCAGGGGCGGGGACGGGAGGGGCTCACTCACGTCAGGCTGTTGTAGGCGTCCAGACACTCGGGCTTCACATTGTGAACTGAGACAGAGGACAGAGAACGGGAGGTGAAGTGACGGGGAGGGGGTGTCTGTGGGAAGCTGGGATGGGGGTAGCCCCACAGGGCCTGGGCTCCCAGCCCCCAGCAGGAGCCTCGCAGGCCCCCGGGAAGGCAGGTCGGCCGACTCCGCAGCCACTCACACTGGATCTTATAGAGGTTGCTGGTCTCCTTCTTGGACAGCAGCGTGGAGTGGGCGTCCTTCCGGGGGTCCACCTTGTGTACGAAGAGGGACCGGAACCAGCTGCCTTCGTTGTCCTTGGAATAGAAGCTGCGGGACAGAAGAGTTCAAGGGGGACCTGCTTCCATCTGCCCAGAAGCCTTGCTCCCCGAGGCTGGTGACCCACTTTTCTGGGAATGGGGCCATGGAATCCCATGGCAGCTCCAGCGGATTTCATGTCATTGGAGCCAGCCACGGGGATCCTGGCTGCCCAGTTCGCTTCTTGAAACTCTGCAGAGCCTCAGGAGGCCAGGGGAGGCAGCCCCACTCCCGCCTCTCTCCAGCCTCCCTGCCTCCCCTTCACCCCCTTCCAAGAGGTCCTCCATTTGGACCCTGCAACTGTATCCCTTGCCAAAAGGGTGAACCCCAAACACATCTTGCCTGGTGTCCAAAACCTGGGACAGCCCAACCTACCCTGGCAGCCTCCCCTCTGCTCCACCCCTACCTGTGTATCCTGCTCTCCAAGTGTGCCTCTCCCTGAACACACCAGATGCTTTCACTCTGTGCTTTCTTTGCAATTTCTGTCCCCTCTGACGAGAAGCCTGCACCCACGGTCCTCCCCAGTGCTCACACTACACCTGGCCCGGGCCTGATGCCGGCCCCCACAGATGGAGCACCCGAGACATGCACGCCCTGTCCTTGAGGAGGTCACAGTCCGCTGAAAGAAGGGGACCTTGGAACACAGTTACAGCCAGAGGTCTCTGGGAGAGCCCAGATGAGTGAGCCTGAACTTGGCCCCTGGAAGTCTGGGTGAGCTCTCCAATGGAGGTGATCTGGACAGTTTCCAAATCTCCAGGGCTGGTTTGGCAGATAAAGGCAGATAGAGGGGGGTCAAAGGCATCAGAAGGCAAGATTCATTCATTCATTCGGCCAACACTTAATTGACAAATTCCTGCCCTGTGCACGTTGCTGAATGAATGAATGACATGCCTTGTTCAGAGCAGGGGGACCAATCACCAGGTCCTGCCAGATTATAACTGCACTCCCCCACACAAGGTCCCAGCGGGGGTGGGGTTATGTTTAGGCTGCCAGAGGTGATAAATCATCTTACTTAGCAGCAGTGGTGAGGCTTGTAGCCAGGCCTGAAACACCAGCCTCCTGCTAGATGAGTTCCAGCCCAGGAGCCTGGCTGTGGGGGCCCCATCAGCAAATTCTCTTCTTTTTTGAGCCTTTTTTGTGGCTAGAATAAATGTCTTGCAAATCAAAGTATTGCTTTTCTGCAAAATACGAATTGAGCACTGGGACTGATAAAATCTGAACAGCATCTTAAAAATGACGATATATTTGTATGAGCACAGAGGAAAGATAATTAAGGATTTGTTCCAAACTGTTTTTTTGTTGGTTTGTTTGGTTTTGGCCATGCCAGGCGGCCTGCAGGATCCTAGTTCCTTGACCAGGGAATGAACCTGGGTCACAGCAGTGAAAGCATTGAGTCCTAACCAGGCCACCGGGGAACTCTCAGCCCCACGCCGTTAATACTGCTTACCTGGGAGAGGGAAGAGGAAGATGGTTAAACTTTTCGTTATTCATGATAATTTTTTGTAAAGCTAAAAGAAAAAACTTTTAAATATTTCTGAATTCATAGGCTTTCTATTGTTGTGTGTACTGCTTCATCAAAAACAAAAAGACACAAACTTCCCTGGTGGTCCAGTGGTTAAGACTCTGAACTTCCACTTCAGGGGGCTAGGGTTTGATCCCTGGTCAGGGAACTAAGATCCCGTATACCAGGCAGTCAAAAAAACAAAAAAAATCTGAAAAAGAATATATATATATATATATATATATAAAGCCATTAAGTGTGTATATATATATATATATAAAGCCATTAAAAGTATATATATATAAAGCCATTAAAAGTATATATATATAAAAAAAAGTATATATATATATATAAAGCCATTAACAGTATATATATATATAAAAATAAAGCCATTCCTTTTTCCAGGGGATCTTCCTGACCCAGTGATTGAACCTGGGTCTCATGCATTGCAGGCAGATTCTTTACCATCTGAGCCACCAGGCAAACTCTACACTTGAATGTTTTAAAATTTTTAATTAAAAAAAAAAGACAGTTGTCATCAGATGGCCAATGTGGTCTGCGGAAACTGGGGACCAGAATAAGGGAGCCTCACTGTGGCTCACACTGGCTGAGGATAGCCTCTGCCAGGGACCCGTGATCAGCTTGTCAGTACCAGGATCCCGCTGAATCTATACGAGAGTATAACGTTAATACTATTCATATCCCCATTTTTGAGATAAGAAAATAGAAGGTCCTGGGTGGGAGGGTTAAGAAACTTGTCCCAGACCACACAGCAAATTGGGGCAGAGAGCTCTGGCAAGAGCCCAGAGCTCTTTCCTCTAAAGCCAGCTCCACCCTCAGGTCAGGTACCAACTCGGGGAACTAGCATCAGGGAGATACTATAAAGAAGCAGGTGTTTTTTAGCAAAGCCACTGGTAGAGGGACCTGACCTTTGGTTTGAATGTAGAGAGGCTGTGTCCCCTGGAAGGGGTGGTGACAGAGAGGACAGCAACTCCTACTCTTTGTCAATCAAGACCTTTGCTCCAGGACTGGGCCTTGAGTAATTTATTAACATCAGCATTGACCAGGATAAACGGCCAAGTGGCCAGCCCTGGAGAGAGAGCCTGGAACCTGGGTGCTGGGGAGTGTCCGGGAGCTCCCAACTCTTCCCACCTCCTCTTTCCTGCCTCCACATCTCGGTTTCCCCACGTGTCAAAAGAGCAGGGCGGCACAGCCTATGTCCAAAGATCTTTTCTGCAGGTCCCAAGAAGATCCCAGAGCAGGGTCTGAACTTGAAGCTAGCATCTGTAGGTTCACATTTCAAGAGTTCAAATTTCACTTTTTCAATGAAATCACAACATCCTCCTGTCCTTGAGATCCCCAACCCTTCTCACACTGCTCCCTACTTTTTCCACAGCTCCTTCTAACACACTGTAGAATTTGGGGGTTTAGTGTCTGCCGTCTCCCACTGGCAGCAGCCCCATGTAGTCTGCGATGCTCTCTCTCCTGTGCATCCCTGCTGTCTCCCCAGGGCCTGGAAGAGCGCTGGGCACGTGGCACATGCTCAGCCCACGCCAGGGGAAAGAGTGAAGGAGTGTGGGGGAGCTAAGACAGAGCTGCATGAAAATGATGACATCTGGGAGGTAGGAAAGCAGAGAGAGGGTGGACCCGGGCTCCGTGTGGACTCGGGATGCAGGGCCCCTTTGTATCCCCACCACTACCAGCAGAGTTACTGCTTAAGAGCACAGGTTCTGGACAAACCCAGGACTAGTCCCAGCTCAGCATCACCTCTCTGAGCCTCATGTGCCTTGCAGAGAAAAGGGCAGATACAGCAGTGCAGCTAGTATCACTGTTCCTACCTAACTGATCTCCTAGCTCCCACTTGTCCTCTTTTTTCCTAACCTGCCCGTTGGTTTTGTGAAGTACCACGGTTGTGATGCTATCTGTCCACTTGAAAATCTTCTATTGCTCCCTACTGCCCGTAAACCAAGGCTAGATGTCTCCACTTACTCTAATCTATTTTGCCAAGCTTTCAAGTCAATTTCCTTTTTTAAAAAACATTTTTCTTTTTTATTTGTTTTTGGCTGCCCCACTCAGCTTGTGGGTTCTTAGATCCCCAGCCAAGGATTGAACCCAAGCCTCTAGCAGTGGATGTGTGGAGTCTTCACCACTGGACCGTCAGGAAGTCCCCACTTCCCTTCTAAATTTGGTGACCACCAATCCAAGATTCCCTATCATTAGCATCACCTAAGAACTTGTTAGCCATCTATGGGGTCGCACAGAGTCAGACATGACTGAAGTGACTTAGCAGCAGCAGCAGCAGCAAGAACTTGTTAAGGCTTTTCCAGCTCCACCCAGAACCACTGCAACAGAAACTTCCGGGGGCAGGCATAGCAATCTGGGTTTTAACAAGTCTGCCAGGGGATTCTGACGCATGCTCAGGCTTAAGGATCACTGCTCTAAGGTAGTCCCAATTTCTTTCTTTTTTCATGTAATCTCAGTAAATTATCCCAGAAACACCAACGATTCTGCTATCTAAACTATACTAAGAATGCCCCTTAGGCCCAAAAAAACCAGTTCAACCCCTTCCATAAAAACACTTCTCCTGGGACTTCCAGCAGTGCAGGGGGTGCGGATTAGATCCCTGAGTAACTAAGTTCCCACACGCTGCGTGGCCAAAAAACAAACAAAAAGCCCACCTCTCCTATTTCCCCCTCAGCCTGGAGCGGACATTCTCTACCCCCTAGGGTACCCAGCACAACGCTTTTAGACTGGGAGCTGTTCAACAAATGTCTGCCCCAGATGAGAACTTTGGAGACACACTGGCACTCTCAACAGGGATAGTGGTCTGGTGCCACCCCACATGAAACTGCTCCGGAATGTCCTGGATTGATATGCTAGCAAGTTTGGCTCTACGCACACTCTCAAACACTCTTCTGTCTGGAGTCGGCTGACTTTAGAAAGGGGCCACGTTTCAGTTTACTGCTCCACAAGCATGTTTTCGGGCTTCCCTGGGGGCTCAGGCAGTGAAGAGTCTGCCTGCAATGCAGGAGACCTGGGTTCGATCCCTGGGTCGGGAAGATCCCTGAGAAGGGAATGACTACCCATTCCAGTATTCTTGCCTGGAAATTCCATGGACAGGGGAGCCTGGTGGGCTACAGTCCATGGGGTCACAAAGAGTTGGAGACGACTGAGTAACTCACACACACACACACACACACACACACACACACACACACACACAATTATGTCTTTAGAAGACATACAGGAAGAACTAAAGTCCTTTTAACAACAGGACTACTGATGTAGCAGTAACAACTGCTGCATATTGAGCACTTACTATGTCCTGAGAACTGATCTTCACAATATGTTTTTGAGAAAAATGAGGCTCAAAAACAAACAAAACCAAAAACAAAATAGAGAAAAATGAGGCCCAGAGATGTACCAGGCCTTATTCAAGGACAATTAACCAATGGCCAAGAGGATTCCAATCCAGGTCCATCTGACTTCAAAGCCCCACTCTGAGCTCAAGAGGCCAGAGGGCCCCTCTAAGGGACTCCAGAGAGATGGGGCAGACAGGTATCCAAGGTGGGAACCAGGGCACAGGTAACTTCGCAGCAGTCCTTGAGATACTGCAAGTATGAATCCAAGCACCGTCACAGCAATCCTGCAAAAAACACCTGGCAGGGACCTCCAGTCCTACTTCAGAGAGAAGGAGACCAAGGGCCCTAGAGGTTCAGCACCTCGTCCAAGATTACAGAGCAGCAGGCTGCCTACACGGCTTATGTTCCTCCTGTGGCCTCCTGATGTTCTGGCTCTACCACCAACCAGTTCTGTAAGGCTAGGGAAGTGAGGTCCTGCCCCCAGCTTGGATTTCCTCATCTGGAAAATGAGGGGATCACAGAACATGACCTTCCCAAAGCCCCTTCAGCCCTGACATTATAAGGGACTCATGAAGACATTGCTTGAGACATAGGCTTGGGCAAGGGGCAACATTTGTTACAAGTTCACCAAGCGCTGGGTACCTTACACACATGACTGCTAATCCTCAACAACTCTGTGAAATCATTCTACTTTCTCACCCCCATTTTACAGATGAGGAATCTGAGACTTCAAGAGGCCAAATAATTCATGCAAGGTCACCTCACTGAAAACGGCTGAGTTGGCTGTGTAGGTGCCAGGCAAACTCTAGGTTCTCTCCATGTCATGAGCTTTCTCCCCAGTTACTGAGCCGTCAAACCAGTCAATCAACCCTGAATATTCACTGGAAGGACTGATGCTAAAGCTGAAGCTCCAATACTTTGGCCGTCTGATGTGAAGAGCTGACTCACTGGAAAAGACCCTGATGCTGGGAAGAACTGAGGGCAGGAGGAGAAGGGGGTGACAGAGAATGAGATGGTTGGATGGCATCACTTACTCAATGAATATGAGTTTGAGCAAACTCTGGGAGATAGTGAAGGACAGGGAGGCCTGGCGTCTCGCAGTCCATGGGGTCTCAGAGTCGCGCACAACTTAGCAACTGAACGATAACAGCAGGGTGGGTGGGGAAGCTGGAGAAGGAAATGGCAACCCACTCCAGTATTCTTGCCTGGATAACCCCATGAACAGAGGAGCCTGGTGGGCTACAATCCAAGGATTCGCAACAGAGCTGGACACAACTTAGGAACTAAACACCGGGGTGAAGGCACACACCTGGCTCCTCTTCTCCAGCCTCCCCGACTCCACGGCACAACACTCTGTATCGTCTCACAACAAGGTCTAACAGAACTCACAGCTTCACACCTAGGCTGCTGGGCAGGACAGACCCCTGCCTCCTTTCCACAGGTGGGGGGACAGGTGTCCTCACTTCTTTGGCAAATCTTCCTGAGCACACACTGTCCTGAGCCCTGAGCCAAGGGCTGGGGAAACAGAAAGATGAGGTGATGGTCCAGTGGGAGGGACAGGCAACTGTTTAGAGGGTGGAAAGAGCAGAGATGGGGGAAGAACAGGGCGCCAGAGGGAGGAGGGCGGGGCCGCCCAGGGCCAGTCAGGGAGGCCCAGAGGAGGGACCAAACAAAAGACCAGGCTCTGGGCCGGGTCCAACCAGCCTCCCTCCCCCAGAAGGCCACCAGTTGTGGCGCAAGGACCACAGGGGTGTCAGGAAGCCCGGGTCCAGACTCGGTGCTGCCTCAGAACGGCAGGGGGAGTGACCTTGGGAACTCCTACCCTTTCTCAGGCTTCCTTTGCTTCCCTTGTGCTGTTTATGGTTGGGAAGCCAAGGATCTGTGCAGCCATGGCCCTTGGGAATCTCCATTGCTCCCCATACCTCTGACCCCCAGAACTAACCGAGGGAGGAGCTGCCTGTCGTAGAAGTCCCCCGGGGTGCCCATCTCACAACCACCGCAAAGGCCAGGGAAAGGGCCACTGCTCCCGCCCTCTGCCAGTTCCCACTCCCCACGCCCCACGGCCTGCCCCTCCCATTCACCCAGTCCTTCAGTCTCTGCCCAGAGCCAAGTACCTAGCAGGGCAAAGACCCTGCGCCCACCTTTCCCACCTCCCCCATTCTTTGCCCAGACCTCCTCCTCAGGCTTAGAGATTCGCCCTCGGCCTCTAACCATTAGACTGCAAGCCCGAGTCTCTGCCCATCCCCCAGGCCCAGACCCTGGCTCTCACTCTTGCAGCCCCCAGGCGCACCGCTCCGCCCCAGGCCCAGCCCGGTTCTTACCGCGCCGCAGCCACAGCCACAACGTCCCGGGGGCCCGAGCCCGGGCCCCCCAGCAGCCGCCGCGCCGCCGCAGAGATGCTGCATAGACGCGGAGCCATGTTGGAGCGGTGCAGGTTGGAGGGAGGCCCCGCCCCCGAACCCGGCAGCGGAGGCGGGACTCGGGTAAGCCCCGCCCCACCGGGCCGCCCGCCTCCCTCGCCAGCCGGGCAGGTGGGCGTTGTCCCCTCTCTTCCCGCAACGCAGATGCAGGGCAGAGGTCCGGTTTCTTGTCCTTGAGCCTCTGCAGCTCTGCTACAGACTTGCTCTGTGGCCTGGAGCAAACCCTTCGCCCAGTCTGGGCCTCAGTTTCCACCCCGTAAAATGGGAGCATTGAACAATAACACCAGGGGTTCTTAAAGGGGCCCTCCAGGGTGAGTGGCAGAGGGTCAGTAACCCCGCTTGAAATGGTATACAGTTCTGTGCGCCTGTGCCTTCCTGCGGGGCTGGGGCACAGGTACCGTTTATCATAGTCTGAAAGGAACAAACCCCCTAACAAGACAGATGGACAAGGCTCTGGGTTGCAGGGACACTTTCTCTCCATCATCTCCTTTTCCCTTTCCATCCCCCTCTACCATCTCTGCCTGGGCCTCCTGGAGCTCCATGCCCTTCTCCTGCTCTGCCCAGGTCTTGTGCCTAATTTCCAAACTAGTCCTCTCCCAGCCCACGGTCCCCCAGGTCACAGACCTCAGTGGGAGCAGAGGGCCTGCAGACCCTATGGCGGGGGGTGGGGGGGTGGGGGTGCAGCAGGAGCCTAATAACTTCCAGAGAATATGTGTGTACACACCCCCCAAAAGACTGTCCACTCACTGAGGCTGAGGCTGATGGTAGTGCCCTCCCGATATGCTTGGGGTGGAGGAGTGCCCTGGCAGGCTTTAATTTTGTGATTCCTTCAGCAAATGTTGAATCCACGTGGCTAGACCATGTGCTGAGCCCTGAGACGCCAAACGTGGCCAGAACGACGAGCCCCCAGCCCTCTTGGAATTTAAGGCCTGGCCTGGCTGGGGAGACAAAATCAAACTGGTATTGACCCCCCTGGGGAAGAGACCTTAGACCTAACCCCTCTCCCCTCTCTTGCCTGACATGCTAAAAATATTGGCTGAAAAAGTGAAAAATATACACAAAAATATTTTTTGCCAATTGTGATACAGGCTATGAAAAAATATGGAGAGGTATGAGGACTTATATTGGGGAGGGGGAAAGAGAAAATATGAGGTTCTATATAGACTTTGAGGGTCAATGACAATTTCTATAAGGAAGTGAGGCCTGTACTATTTTTTTCCCCTTGTGTTTTCTGAAGCTGCTACAATGAATATGTATTCCTTGCAGGATTTATTTTAAAAGGATACTATATATCATCATGATAAACAAAAAACCTAAATCAACTGTGATACACAGGCAGAACCATCAGAATAAATGCAATGAAGATATTGTATCGCTGGTGCTTTATAGCTAAGGCCGAAGGTTACTCTATGTTAACACACAGCTGAGCCCAGTTGCTCCTTGGGTTATCAGAAGAACCAAAAGCGACCATGACTGAAGTGTTCCCAGACACAGTCAGTCACTCAGGAAAAGCTCAGATGGGGAGATGGAGGTGCAGCAAGTAACATGTCACTGGTGTCCTGCGGTGGAGGAACCAAGTGTGGCAGGTGTGGAGAGGTGGGCGTGACAGCTCACTGGGCCTCACAGATGGCCTGGTGTTAGACCTAGGCTGGGCCTCCCTGGTGGCTCAGACATTAAATGCTCTGCCTGCAATGCAGGAGACCAGGTTCGATTCCTGGGTCGGGAAGACCCCCTGGAGAAGGGAATGGCAACCCATTCCAGTATTCTTGCTGGAGAATCCCATGGACAGAGGAGCTGGGCGGGCTACAGTCCATGGGGTCGCAAAGAGTCAGACATGACTGAGTGCCTAACACTTTAAAGGTTCAGCAGAGAGAGTCTGCCAGCAGGGAGCAGGGCAAGGAGAGCCTTGGGCAGAGGAAGCAGTGTGTGCACCGTATGTGAAAGAGCCTCCAGGAAGGAATGGGTTCGGACTGTTCTGCACGATCGGATGTTATCAGAGGCTGGAGATGACGTGGAGGCATCTTCTCACTCAGTACAAGGAGCACTTTTCTAACAATGGAGTGGATGGCCTTGGTGACCCATCACTGGACTGTGACAACAGAGGCCGCACAGCAACTAACTGGACGTTTGGTTATCAAGCCATGGGGAGCCAGGACCCCTGGCCAGGGAAGGGCTTATCCTCCAGGTCTAGTGTGAGAGTCCTCAGCAAACTCTTGGCGTT
The DNA here is from genome assembly GCF_003369695.1 of Bos indicus x Bos taurus. Classification (NCBI taxonomy): domain Eukaryota; kingdom Metazoa; phylum Chordata; class Mammalia; order Artiodactyla; family Bovidae; genus Bos; species Bos indicus x Bos taurus. Next base: position 4,188,794 of record NC_040092.1, on the reverse strand, counting down.
CCTGGCCATCTCTGCTGGGGACAATGAGGAAGGGCTGGCCCAAAGCCTCCTCCTGCTGGTCCACTCATTTTTGACCACACTGGGTCTTTGTTGCTGCACGCAGGCTTTCTCTAGCTGCAGTGAGCGGGTGCTACTCTCTAGTCGCGGTGCACGGGCTTCTCACTGCCGGCACTTCTCTTGACTCCGAGCAGAGGCTCTAGGGGGAGAGGGCTCAGTTGCCCCAAAGCAGGTGGGATCCTCCCGGAACAAGGATCGAAGCCTTATCCCCTGCACTGGCATACAGATTCTTAACCATCGGACCACCAGGGAAGTCCTAGTCTAGGCATTTGTAAGGCCATCTTCCCATCTCCCTCTGTTTGAGTGGGATAGGAAGATCAAACTAGGCCCTCCACGAGCACGTTCTCACCCCTGACCAGATCAGATGGATGAGTCTCCATATCCAGGCCAAGGGAACCAGTCTGGCCGGCTCACTGGAAGTGCAGCTTTGAGACCTCCATTCTCACTCCAGCTAGGGAGACCAGCTCACTCCAGTTTATCCCAGACTGTCCCCGTTTGGACACTAAATGTCCCCTATCCCAGGAAACCCCTCTATCCTGGGCAAATTGGGACGTATGATCATCCTAACCGTGGCTCTTCCCCTCTCCCTGGCTCACACATCCACTCCACCCCCAGAATCTTTCCCTCACTTAACTAACCCCATTGACTCTGCTGGAAGGAGCAGGGCAGGGGAGCTGACTGCATGGCACTCAGTGACATGCAATGCCTGTTAATTCGGCACCTGGTGGGAATGGGTCCCTGCCCCATGGACTGTGCATTCTGGGCAGTAAACCAGATGGATGTTGGAAGACAATTCTGCAAGTAAGGAGTAATATAATTAGACCATTTCCAATTACTGTGGAATAAATTATCCCAAAATTTAGCAGCTTGAAACAATGAACATTTATGAGCTCACATGGTTCCAAATGGGTCAGGAATTCACGAATGAGTGGCTGGCTGGGCTTCTTCTGGCTCAGGGTCTTTCACCACATTGCAGTCAAGATGTTGGCTTAGGCTGTGGTCATCTGAAGGCCTGATGGAGGCTGTGGGATCTGCTTCCAAGGTGGGCCGCTCACACACCTAGCAAGTCAGCGCTGGTTGTTGGGGGCTCTTGGCCGGCGACCTCAGTTCTTTGCCACATGGGCCTTTCCAAGTGCTGCGTGGGTGTCTTCACCACACGGCAGGTGACTTCCCCCAGAGTGAGTGATCCAGGAGGCAGTAAGAGGGAACCTTCAAGGACTTTGTGAATTGACCTTCGAAATCATATCCTGTCATTTCTGAATATCTCTTTGGTGACACAGGTCAGCCCTGCTCAGTGTGGTAGGGGGCCTTACAAGGATGTCAATACCAACATGTAAGATTCTTGGGAGGAATCTTCCCTGGTGGTCCAGTGGTTAAGAATCAATCTGTCTTGCAATGCAGGGGATATGGAGAGGTTTGATCCCTTCCTGGTACGGGAAGATCCCACAGGCAGAGGAGCAACTAAGCCCGTGCACTACAACCACTGAATCCCGTGTGCTCTAGGGCCTGCATGCCAACAGAGAAGCCACCGAAGTGAGAAACCCACGGTCTGCTACTAGAGGGCAGCACCCGCTCACCACACGCAGAGAAAGCCCACACATAGCAATGAAGACCCAGGGCATCCAGAAATTAAAGAAAAAAAAGATTCTTGGCAGCTGGCTCCTACAGTTAGGTTGTGCACTGGGCCCAGCTTAATTACTGGGATTGGACTCAGACGTCCAAGCCATCTTCTATGAGCACATTTCCCCAGCATCACTGTTTTTTCTGTCCTAGGGTCTTTCCCTCCCCTACTTCTCCGAGGTCCCCACCCGCCCACCAGAGTCTGTGACATCTCTTTCTCCTGAACCTGTTCATCCTCCCCTCTTGGCAGGGAGCTGACCCATTTTTTCTCCCTCCCTCCCTCCTTTCCCAAAGCCATCCTCATGGAATCTACCTTCATAACTCGTTGCCAAGCCCTGCTGCCCAGTCTGTGAAATGAAAAGACAGGAACCGGGGACAAAGACAGATGGAGCAAAAAGGAGCAGGCAGGTTCATAAGTGTAAAATATGGACAAACCTGCCATCGTCTATTCCCTGGGACAAATAGATCATCATGGAGCGGGCTGCAGAAGAGCAGAGAGACAAAGCAGCCAGCTGTGGCAGTGTCACCAGCTCCTTATTGATGGGCTTTCATGCCCGGGCCCGACTGCTCTCTGAGAATTGCATCCTCCAGCCATGAGACCCCCAAACAGGAGCGACAGGACAAGAACGCTTTTATGTCTCAGCTCGGGCATGAGCCCCACTGCCAAGTCCCAGCCTTTCTGCAGGATAAGTCATATGCAGACATGAATTATGGGACTTTGACATAGTGCCACATAAAAACACGATCAAAGTGCCATTCCATGTATACATATTGGAAATCATACAAATGCCAGAGAAAGAAAACATTTTCACTTGTTAAATACCAAACCATTTCAAGGCTGTTAGCGTGGAATGAATGATAAACTGCGTTCACTCTGCTGCCACCGGGCAGCGCTGAGAAGCAACCACATTCTGTGTCAATTCGGAGCAAAGCACACCATTGTTAGTGTGCTTTGGACTCCAGCGACTGCTTTTTGTGCACTGAGCTATTATTCTGCCGTTCACTGTCATTATAAACCCACTTTAAAAAGCTATAAAAATGTCATTTGACAACATCACTCACAAAGTAGGTACGCCAATGCTGAAAATCACGCCCCCAAATCAATAGTTTGGAGCAGCTATCGGATGTAATAAAACAGCACAGAGAAGACTGAACCAGCTCTATGACAGGTGCTGCTGTAAATGTAGAACAGTGTCCACAGGTAGAGATAATGCTGCAAAGATACAAAGCAAAAATGTGGGGGACTTCCCTGGTGGTCCAGTGGCTAAGACTCTGAGCTCCCAATGCAGGGGCCCCGTGCTCAATCCCTGGTCAGGGAACTGGATGCTACACGCCACGACTAAGAATTCACAAGCTGTAACTAAAGATCCCACGTGCCACAGCTAAGACCTGGTGCAGCCAAATACACAATAAATTTTTTTATAAAAGCAAAAATATGGTAAGATGGGCTGTTGATTCATGAGCTGTATGTGTGCGCGTTTTATTGCCTCCTTCACATTCATTCCTATGGGGAAACATGAGTTTTTGAATACAACATTTTGAATCATGTGAAGCTTATAGAAGGCATCCTTCCTGAAAAATGTGACTTCCCTGGACCTCCCCAGATATCCTGGCATATATACAGCTCCTGGAGCCCACCCCTAGAAGGGGAATGTTATGGGTTGAATTGTGTCCTGTGAAATAACAGAAAATCTTTAGTCTCTGCCTCCAGTTCCCAGCACTGAGCTCCTAAAGCTCTTGTAATTTCCTAAGTGATAAAAGCACCAGGAGCCCTTCCTGTTCACATATTTGGTCTTGGACCCTGGTTTCTGACACAGAGCCTCTAAATCACTGGGAACTGCCTGGGTGATGGGAACATCTTTTGCTCTAATGAGGTAATGCTTTGTGGGCTCCTGCATGGGGTGGTTGCTGTCGTTTAGTTGCTAAGTCATGTCCGACTCTTTGCAACCCCATGGACTGCAGCCCACCAGTCTCCTCTGTCCATGGGATTTTCCAGGCAAGAATACTGGAGTGGGTTGTCATTTCCTTCTCCAGGGTATCTTCCTCACCCAGGAATTGAACCTGGGTCTCCTGCATTGCAGGCAGATTCTTTACCACTGAGCCACCAGGAAGCCCCCTGAACGGGGGCTAGACTAGAAAGATTAAGCCATCGTTAGAAGTATGAAGCTTTTAGCTTTTCCAGCCCAATCCTCCTCGAAGGGGAAGAAAGCTGGAAACTGAGCTGATAATGGATCATGCCTACATGAGGAAGCCTCCATAAAAATCCCAAAAGTATGGGTGGGGTTTAGGGGGCTTCCAGGTTGGTGAACACATTCACATGCATAAGTATGAATAAGCATAAGCATGAATTTTAGGCGGTCGCTTTTCAGCGCCTGCTGTAGACAGGACCCCTTGTAACCTGCAGCACGCTGTCCTTGGAAGTCTATGGGCCCAGGCTAAAAACCTGGGTTTGGGATCCAGGTTGTTTCTCTATTTGGTTGTGTAGTCTTTGGCCAATCACTCAGCTTTGGGTCCCTCTGTTTTCTTAACAGTCAAATGGGCATAATAACCTACATAATCATGAGAATTAAACCAAATGCATGCATACGAAAATGAACCCCAGTTAAAGTTCCACTTATGTGTGCTGTGAGGCTTTGCTATTTGAAATCCCATTTCCTATTCTCCTCATTAAAAAATAAAAAATTATTTATTTATTTGGCTATGTTGGGTCTTAGCTGATGTAGGCTCCAGGACACACAGGCTCAATAGTTGTGGCGTGTGGGCTCAGTTGCCCGTGGCCTGTGGGATCTTAGTTGCCCAGCCAGGGATTGAACCCACTTCCCCTGCATTGCAAGGCAGATTCTTAACCACTGAACCACTGGTAAGTCCCCTTATTCTCCCCATTTTAAGTGTGGATAAAATGGAGGTCCAGAAATGGTAAAGACCTTTTCAAGGTTACACAGCACGTTAGACACAGAGGGCACTCAATACATATTAATTTGCATTTAAGAGGGGCTTTTAAACATGTCATATTATTATTATGCCCATTTTTACAGATGGGGTAACTGAGGCTCAGAGAAGCTAAATTATGCCCAAGGTCAAGGTAAGGTAGAAATTCCTACTCAGGTCGGCTTGCTTCCAACACTGCAGGTGACAGCCTGGGCAAATTCAAGGATCTTCAAGCCCAGGCCCCAAATGAAGACAGAGAGCACCACTGAACTCTCTACAAGGGTCCTGAGGCCTCGTAGGCTCTTACTCACCCTTATTCAGGTAGGAGCTGTTATCTGCAGATGCTTTCATCCAGGCTCAGTGCTTCAGGGAGGCACGTTGGAACATCCCAGCTATGACCTCAGAAGTCTTAGGTCCCAGGTCACACAACCTTGACCTTCCCATATAGGGGACAGTCGGCACCTCCTGGTTGTCACAGCCAAAAAAAAAATCTCCAGACACTGCCAAATGCCCTCTTGGAGGGAAAAGATGTCACTTGGAACACCACTGATCTTCTGAAAGAATGAAGGAACAAAATGTAAGTCAGGTGAGATCTGGATTAAAACAGTCCTATATGCACATTGCAAATCTACCAATCATGCTTTGGGGTAAATTACTTCATTTCACCCTTATGCAGTTTCCCTACATATAAACAAGGGACATATACCTACCAAGCTGGGTTTTGATAAAGATCTGAAGTAAAGAATTCATAGAACTTTGCAAAGTACCTTATGTAAGCACTTAAATATATGGCAGCTATTAACATTGTTCCCATAGTTTGAGACTGTATTTCCTCATGTCCATCCCTTATTCATCCAACAGATATTTAGTAACTGGTGTCTGTATGTCAGGTCTTTCTTAGTGAGCCCTACCTAAGTTTTTCCTTCTCAAAACCTTATCTGCTACCTGCTATTACTGTCTCTATTTATTCTTTGTGAACAGCACTTTTAATGCCAGCATAATATTCTACCACATCTATTTTGACTCATGGCCCTGGCCTCCCTTCTGAGGTCCAGACCCACACATCTGCCTGGAGGTCCCCCAGGAATCTCAACTACATGTTTGGCCAATTAGCCCAGCACTTAGCTCCTAGTACGCCTTCCATAAAAATAAGCTATTACTGGCCATTACTGTCATCTTTAGTCCCTGCTCTCTGATCTACCTCCTCATGCTACTTCTCAGTGGGTTCCCGAAGTCACTTATTTTCTGCCAGCAATCTTGGCCCTGGGTTAAAGCCCTGATTAGTCGTCCCTATGGGGAGCCTATAGGAGAATCCAGCCTGGTTTTCCCACCTACAGGGATGAACCAAAGCAATGAAAATAAAGACACTCCCACGCTAAGTCCACAGTGCCCTAAACAATCAGTTTGGTGGGGAAAATTTGCTAGCAGTTGGCAGGACATAAAGTTCCCCCAAAGCAGCCTGGCAGCCTTGCCGGGTGTGCCAGCCAATGATTCCTGTGGCCTGGCGGGTGCTTCACAGGCACCACAGGGGCCCACAGGGAAGAGCAAATTTATGCTATTAGTATAGTTAGAGCAACAGCCTCCGCTAAGTGCTCTAGAACTGTAGTTCACCATCTCAGGGCTGAAACAGGCAATTTAGAAGCCACCAATGGTTTTTCCAGGAGTCACGCACAGATGTCAGACTTGGACCATAAAGAAAGCTGAGTGCCGAAGAACTGATGCTTTAGAGCTGTGGTGCTGGAGAAGACTCCTGAGAGTCAGTCCCTTGGACAGCAAGGAGATCAAACCAGTCAATCCTAAAAGAAATTGACCCTGAATAGTCACTGGGAAAACTGATGCTGAAGCACCAATACTGTGGCCATCTGATGCGAACAGCCAACTTATTGGAAAAGACCCTGATGCTGGGAAAGGTTGAGGGCAGGAGGAGGAGGCAGCAGAGGATGAGATGGATGGCATCACTGACTCAAGGGATGTGAATTTGAGCAAATTCTAGGACATGGTGAAGGACAGGGAAGCCTGGTGTGCTGCAGTCCATGGGTCGCAGAGTTGGACACGACTTAGCGCCTGAACAACCAGGGGAGGAGAGCAGAGTAAAAGACCAGCAGCCTCTGGTGGGTCCCAGCTCAGCTTTGCCTCTCACTATGTGTATAATAGCCAGCAAGTAACTCTGTCATGCTGACTTTCTGTTTCTTCACCTGTAGGAGGGGGTGATGCTAACGGCTACCATTTGTGCAATGTGTTTCATTCAGCCATTCAGGTATTCAACCATTAAGTCTCATTTAAAATTGAACACTGTTTTAAATAAAGAAAACTATATTCCCCCATCTCTCTCTCTCTCACACACACACACACATCCATATAACTCTTGATGACAGTAAAACATATGTTTATGGTCCAAAACTGGAAATCACAGAGTAAAAAATGAAAAATGCTTTCTTCTTTCCTTTTGTTTGGCTACGCCCCAGCAGCCTGCAGGATATTAGTTCCCTGACCAGGTACTGAACTCCCACAGTGAAAGCCCATAATCCTAACCACTAGACTGCCAGGGAATTCCCCCAGAATACTTTCATGGGGCGGGGTGGAGGGGGTGGGGAAAGTATCTACAAAAAGAGCAATTTCATAGGATTCGACCTAAAATGACCAGCCACGTCCTAAAGCTTTATACGCCTCAACAATCCCGTGGGGTAGGTACAATTATTACCCACCTCCCTCCTTGGGATCTCAAAGACTCCGATACGACTTAGCGACTGAAGAACAACAATAACCCTCGATAATAATTAGAATTTCTCCCTAAAAAGAAGCAAAAGGTAAGTGGAGGTGGAGGGCGGTAAGTGCTGGCTACCTAAACGGCCTCCACAAGTGATTTGAGTTTGAGAATCACAGAGGTCAGCACACGTAACTAATTTTAAGTGTTTAACAGGCTTATCCACCCGGTGTCCGAAACACGATCCCCTGGGGCGCCACACCTGGCGCCGACTTGTTCCGAAGGGCAGTCCTTCACGGGAACAGGGGGTGAGCGTCTCCCGCGCCCGGGTACCAGCCTCTACGTGTTTCCCCGGGAAAGGGTCGGCGGGGCTCAGACACCTCAACCAGTCTTGCTAGAATAGGCGTACCCCTTAGAAAACAAAAGCGTTCGGAGTGACTGCCACCGCAGCCACTCAACGGCGAGCCCAGGCCCGTGCCTCCAGTTTAGATCTGAACTTCCGATTGGTGAAGTGATGCTGAAGAGGGTGGGACACCGCAGGAAAGTCCCGTCTCCTTAGGAGCGCTCAGCCAACCGCGGTATCCGGCGGCAGCAGCCTTGTTTGGTTGCGTCGTGTGTAGTGATCTTGGGGGCCCGAGGGCGGGGCGGGGAGCAGGCCGAGGGCTGCGGGGAGGGGACGCTTCCCGCGGGCGCGCGGAGCGAGGACGGTGACAGCCACGCGCGCACGTGCGCGCCCGGCTGCAGCGCGGCCCTGAGACCTCCGTCGGCCGCTGAGAGGCGCGCGGGCTCTGGGCAGCCGCCGTCTAGGGGCCCCGTCCGCGGGCGTTCCCAACGTCCCCGGCCCGAGTCCCGGAGAGCCGGGCCGTGCCCTCCCCGTCGGTCCCCGATCGCGATCCTTGCCCGGGGCCGTCAGAGTCCGCCTCCGGGACTCCCCTTTCCGTTCCTGGGCAGGGTCCTCGCGGCCCATGCTGGCCGCTGGGGGCCCGCGCCGCTCAGACAGCTCTCGGGCCGGCCGGCCGGCCACCATGGTGGCCCTGAGGCCTGTGCGCCTCCTCCAGGGAGGCTAAAAGGTCCCGAGCGCAGGCTTCGGGGCGCGAGGGTCCTGCGCCTAAGTCCCGCGCCATGGCCGGGGCCATCGCTTCCCGAATGAGCTTCAGCTCGCTCAAGAGGAAGCAGCCTAAGACATTCACCGTGCGGATCGTCACCATGGACGCGGAGATGGAGTTCAATTGCGAGGTAAGTCTCCTGCAACCCCGACGGGCTGCGGCGAAGGGGAGCCCTTTGGGATCCGGCCCTGGTTTGGGTCCGGCACCGACTCGGGCGCCCTTGCCGCGGTGACAGTCAAGGTGGAAGCTTCGGGATTCTGTTTATATCATCTCTGGGCAAAGATAGAGTCGTCCAGGTCCGGAAGGGGCCATCTAGGCCCAAATCCTCACGTTAAAGATAATTACTACTTTTTTTCAGTGGGGCTTTCGGGTTTGGAAGCACTTCCTGAAGGTTTTCATTCATTGTTACTGCACAAGTCTAAAGCATCCGTGGTAGCGAATTCTAGTTCTCAGTGTCACGCTTAAGCTCCGGCTCTTTAGAGTTTCAACTTTATAAGATGATGTAATAAATCATAGGTGTTAAAAGTTGCATCTCGTTGGGAAAGTCTATATTGTTTCTCTTTTTCACAGCCTAACTTTTCTAGAGAAAATTCTTTGAGGAAAGTGATGGTATCTTAAACTTTCCATACAGTTTCTGTCCTGTAATAGGTATCATTTATTGAATACTTAAGTGTCTGACATTCATTCACTTAATTCTCCAAACAACTCAGTTTAACCCCTCTGGAAACTGTCCTAAGGGCAAGCAGGTGAAAAAACATCTACTCAAGAAAATCTATGAAAATTCGGTAAGAAAGGCAAGAGTTTGGTATTTATTTTTGTTTTGGCCGCGAGGCATGCCTTATCTTAGTTCCCCAACCGGGAATCCACGCCCCCTGCAGTGGAAGAGCAGTCTTAACCATTGGATCACAGGGAAAGTCCCAGGAGTTTGCGGTATTAATATTTGAACCAAGACCACTGCCACCCTCCTGCTTTCAGCTCTGGACAGCTGCAACCCAGGACACTGGGCTCCCTCCCCTCCCTAGCTCCCAGTCGGACAGCTTTCTTCCGAGAAGGAGCATTACTTTAGGGCTTCTCCTGCCCAAGGCTGCTTGATACTGAGGCTCAGTCCTGTGTACTCTGGGCGTTGCTTACCAAGAATACTGGATTCCCAGTGGTTCTATCCCCACCCTCAGTTTGTGAGATGGGTGGTACCAACCCAGAGAGACAAACTGAGACGACTTCAAACTAATACCCCACCCCCACCCCCCCGCCGCCCGCCCCCCCAACACCCCACCCCCGCCCCACCCCAACTTCTATCTAGAGCTCAGAGTTTTGCCTGGAGGGAGAAGCAGGCTTTAAAACCCTTAGCTTCTAATCTCTTCCCAAAGGCATCGACTTCATTTGCAGTAGTGAAAATCAGGTCTGACTCTACCCCATGGTAGCCTACCAGGCTCCTCCGTCCATGGGATTTTCCAGGCAATAGTACTGGAGTGGGGTGCCATCTCCTTCTCCAGGGGATCTTCCTGACCCAGGGATCGAACCCGGGTCTCCTGCATTGCAGACAGACGCTTTACCCTCTGAGCCATCAGGGAAGTCCTATTTGCAGTAGAGACTGGAGAAATTTACACCTAAGGGTGCTCTCCAGAACTGCGAAGGTTTTGGTGAAAGGCAATTGGAAGGAGATCTGTGGATTTAATGAAGATACTACTGTAGGCAGCTAGTTTGCAGGACAGTAAGACAGATGGAAAGAGCCCTCCTCGTCAGGAAAAAAAAAATATCTCAGAAATGGTTCTTTCAGAAGAGCCACTTTTTGATTGGATTACTTTGTAGAACAAGTTATGCTCTAGGATATTGTTGGAAATAATACAGCAATATATCACAATAGTGGAGTGTAACAGTTGGGTGCTTCCCTGGTGACTCAGATGGTAAAGAATCTGCTTGCAGTGAGTGAGACCTGGATTTGATCCCAGGATTGGAAGGTATCCTGGAGAAGGGAATGGCTACCCAGTCCAGTATTCTTGCCTGGAGAATCTCATTAACAGAGGCCCCTGGCGGTCCTAGGGGTCATAAAGAGTTGGACATCCACTAACACTTTCACTTTCAACAGTTGGGTGTGATCAGGGAAAGAGAGGAAGAGTGTCCTACTAAGACCATGTCATCATGGGTGACTTTCAGTTCAGTTCAGTTCAGTTTATTCGCTCAGTCGTGTCCGTCTCTTTGTGACCCTATGAATCTCAGCACGCCAGGCCTCCCTGTCCATCACCAACTCCCAGAGTTTACCCAAACTCGTGTCCATCGAGTCGGTGATGCCATCCAGCCATCTCATCCTCTGTCGCCCCCTTCTCTTCCTGCCCCCAGTCCCTCCCACATCAGGGTCTTTTCTAATGAGTCAACTCTTCCCATGAGGTGGCCAAAGTACTGGAGTTTCAGTTTCAGCATCATTTCCTCCAAAGAAATCCCAGGGCTGATCTCCTTTAGGTTGGACTGGTTGGATTTCCTTGCAGTCCAAGGGACTCTCAAGAGTCTTCTCCAACACCACAGTTCAAAAGCATCAATAATTCGGCACTCGGCTTTCTTCACAGTCCAACTCTCACATCCATACATGACCACTAGAAAAACCATAGCCTTGACTAGACGGACCTTTGTTGGCAAAGTAACGTCTCTGCTTTTGAATATGCTATCTAGGTTGGTCATAACTTTCCTTCCAAGGAGTAAGCGTCTTTTAATTTCATGGCTGCAATCACCATCTGCAGTGATTTTGGAGCCCAAAAAAATAAAGTCTGACACTGTTTCCACTGTTTCCCCACCTATTTCCCATGAAGTGATGGGACCAGATGCCATGATCTTCGTTTTCTGAATGTTGAGCTTTCAGTTCAGTTCAGTTGCTCAGTCGTGTCTGACTCTTTGTGACCCTATGAATCTCAGCAAGCCAGGCCTCCCTGTCCATCACCAACTCCCAGAGTTCACTCAGACTCACGTCCATCGAGTCAGTGATGCCATCCAGCCATCTCATCCTCTGTCATCCCCTTCTCCTCCTGCCCCCAAACCCTCCCAGCATCAGAGTCTTTTCCAATGAGTCAACTCTTCGCATGAGGTGGCCAAAGTACTGGAGTTTCAGCTTCAGAATCATTCCCTCCAAAGAAATCCCGGGGCTGATCTCCTTCAGATTGGACTGGTTGGATCTCCTTGCAGTCCAAGGGACTCTCAAGAGTCTTCTCCAACACCACAGTGCAAGAGCATCAATTCTTTGGCGCTCAGCCTTCTTCACAGTCCACCTCTCACATCCATACATGACCACAGGAAAAACCACAGCCTTGACTAGACGGACCTTTGTTGGCAAAGTAATGTCTCTGCTTTTCAATATGCTATCTAGGTTGGTCATAACTTTGCTTCCAAGGAGTAAGCGTCTTTTAATTTCATGGCTGCAGTCACCATCTGCAGTGATTTTGGAGCCCCCAAAAATAAAGTCTGACACTGTTTCCACTGTTTCCCCATCTATTTCCCATGAAGTGATGGGACCGGATGCCATTATCTTTGTTTTCTGAAAGTTGAGCTTTAAGCCAACTTTTTCACTCTCCTCTTTCACTTTCATCAAGGGGCTTTTGAGTTCCTCTTCACTTTCTGCCATAAGGGTGGTGTCATCTACATATCTGAGGTTATTGATATTTCTCCTGGCAATCTTGATTCCAGCTTGTGTTTCTTCCAGTCCGGCATTTCTCATGATGTACTCTGCATATAAATTAAATAAGCAGGGTGACAATATACAGCCTTGACGTACTCCCTTTCCTATCTGGAACCAGTCTGTTGTTCCATGTCCACTTCTAACTGTTGCTTCCTGACCTGCTTATAGGTTTCTCAAGAGGCAGGTCAGGTGGTCTGGTATTCCCATCTCTTTCAGAATTTTCCACAGTTTATTGTGATCCACACAGTCAAAAAGGCTTTGGCATAGTCAATAAAGCAGAAATAGATGTTTTTCTGGAACTCTCTTGCTTTTTCCATGATCCAGTGGATGTTGGCAATTTGATCTCTGGTTCCTCTGCCTTTTCTAAAACCAGCTTGAACATCAGGAAGTTCATGGTTCACATATTGCTGAAGCCTGGCCTGGAGAATTTTGAGCATTACTTTACTAGCGTGTGAGATGAGTGCAATTGTGTGATAGTTGAGCATTCTTTGGCATTGCCTTTCTTTGGGATTGGAATGAAAACTGACCTTTTCCAGTCCTGTGGCCACTGCTGAGTTTTCCAAATGTGCTGGCATATTGAGTGCAGCACTTTCACAGCATCATCTTTCAGGATTTGAAAGAGCTCAACTGGAATTCCATCAGCTCCACTAGCTTTGTTCTAGTGATGCTTTCCAAGGCCCACTTGACTTCACATTCCAGGATGTCTGGCTCTAGATGAGTGATCACACCATCGTGATTATCTGGGTCGTGAAGATCTTTTCTGTACAGTTCTTCTGTGTATTCTTGCCACCTCTTCTTGATATCTTCTGCTTCTGTTAGGTCCATACTATTTCTGTCCTTTATCGAGCCCATCTTTGCATGAAATGTTCCCTTGGTAGCTCTAATTTTCTTGAAGAGATCTCTAGTCTTTCCCATTCTGTTGTTTTCCTCTATTTCTTTGCATTGATCGCTGAGGAAGGCTTTCTTATCTCTCCTTGATATTCTTTGGAACCCTGTATTCAGATGCTTATATCTTTCCTTTTCTCCTTTGCTTTTCGCTTCTCTTCTTTTCACAGCTCTTTGTAAGGCCCCTTCAGACAGCCATTTTGCTTTTTTGTATTTCTTTTCCTTGGGGATGGTCTTGATCCCTGTCTCCTGTACAATGTCTCGAACCTCTGTCCATAGTTCACCAGGCACTCTATCTATCAGATCTAGGCCCTTAAATCTATTTCTCACTTCTACTGTATAATCATAAGGGATTTGATTTAGGTCATACCTGAATGGTCTAGTGGTTTTCCCTACTTTCTTCAATTTCAGTCTGAATTTGGCAATAAGGAGTTCATGATCTGAGCCACAGTCAGCTCCCCGTCTTGTTTTTGGTGACTTTGGGCAAACCCAAAGATATGGCTCCCTTAGGAGCAACAACATAGGCCTTAACACCATGAGAGGGAAATAGATTTCACTAGAACAGTCCAGACTGTTACTCAACAGCAAGCAAATAACAACATGCCCAGGGTGAGGGTGGAGAACCACTCCCTAGAGTTGCTATAAATATGTTCACAGAACTAAAGGAAAACATGATTAAAGGTATAATGATATTTTTGCATCAACTAGAGAATATTAATAGGTTGTTGTTCTTGTTTAGTGGCTCATTTGTGACTGACTCTTTTTGCAACCCCGTGGACTGTAGCCCACCAGGCTCCTCTGTCCATGGGATTTCCCAGGCAAGAATACTGGAGTGGGTTGCCATTTCCTTCTCCAGGGGATCTTCCCGGCCCAGGGATCAAACCCAGGTCTCCTGCATTGCAGGCAGATTCTTTACCACTGAGCCACCAGGGAAGCCCAATAAAAGAGATAGGAATTATGAAAAGAGCCAAATTAAGATTCTGGAGTTGGGAAATATAATGACTGGAATAAATTAATTAGAGGGGCTCAAAGTACATTCCAACTGGCAGAGGAAATAATTAGTATACTTGAAGATTGATTGATGGAGATTATGGAAGCTGAAGAGTAAAGAGAAAAAGAACGAAGAAAAATGTCCTGAGCCTCAGAGAAACGTGAGGATCATTCAGTGCATCAACATATATGTAATGCAACTACCAGAAGGAGAGGAGTGAGAAAAAATATCCCCCCCAAATTGGCCGAAACTTCCTAAATTAATTGAAAAAGAATAAACAGTATATTCAGGAAGCTCAGTGACTTCCAAGGACAAACACAGAGATTCACAGACACATCATGGTAAAAATGCTGAAAGTCAGACAAGGAGAAGATCCTGAAAGCAGCAAGAGAAAAACGACGTGGCAATCTTAAGGGAACCCAGTAAGATTAACAGCTAACTTCTCAGCAGAAGCTAGGGAGGGCAGAGGCAGTGGTATAACGTTCCAAGCACTCAAAGAAAAAAGCTTATAAACTAGGAATTCTATATCCAACATAGCTGGCTATAAATGAAATGGACCTTTCAAAAATAAAGTTAAAATAAAGACTTTTCCAGATAAACAAAACCAGAATTTGTTGTTTTGAGACCCACCTTACAAGAAATATTAAAGGAAGTTTTTCAGGATGAAAGCAAGTGACCCCAGATAGTAATTCAAATCCAAATGAAAGAAATCAAGGAACACCCCTAAAGGTAATTAAAGAATTATAAAAGACAGCATAAATATATTTTTCTCCTTTCTACTTTTAAGTGATGTAAGATGCAATTGTATAATGTTGTATATGATATACAATGCTATTTGTGTATAATGTACTGTTGAACCTATAACATAGAAATGCATGGCACAACAAGATCCCACGTGCTGCAACTAACACCCAATGTAGCCAAATAAATTAATTAATTGAAAAATAAAGTAAAAATGATATGGGAAGTCTGCATTTGAAAAATTAAATGTAATTCTGTATGTCTGCAATGAACAATCTGAAAATGAAATTAAGAAATGCTATTTATAATAGCATCAAAAAGTATAAAATAGGGACTTCCCTGGTGGTCCAGTGGCTAAGACATCATGCTCCCAGTGTAGGGGGCCCGGATTCCATCCATGGTCAGGGAACTAGATCCTACATGCCATGGCAAAGACTAGGTACAGCCAAATAAATAAATATATATTTTTAAGTATAAAATATTTAGGAATAAGAATATTTAGGAATAAGTATAACAAAAGAAGTGTAAAACTGATACTCTGGGACTTCCTGGTGGTCCAGTGGTTAAGACTCCCAGCTTCCACTGCAGGGGACACAGGTTTGATCCCTGGTTGGGGAACTAAGATCCTGCGTGCCATGCTAGGCAGCGTGGTGGGGGAAGAAAAAAAAAAGCAGCCTTTCTTGAAATGAAAAATAATGGATATGGCTTTTTTCCAGTAAAATTTTCTTTATGGACATTGAGATTTTCGTTTCATATAATTTTCACAAGTGAAGAAATGTTATTACTTTTTTTTTCAGTCACTTAAAAATGTAAAACTCATTCTTAGCTCTCAGACTGCACAGAAACAGGCAGTGAGTTGGACTTGTCATATGAGCCATAGTTTACTGACCCCTGATTGAAGTTAAATCCTGAAAGATAATGCTGTGAAAGTTCTGCACTCAATATGCCAGCAAATTTGGAAGACTCAGCAGTGGCCACAGGACTGGAAAAGGTCAGTTTTCATTCCAATCCCAAAGAAAGGCAATGCCAAAGAATGCTCAAACTACCGCACAATTGCACTCATCTCACACGCTAGTAAAGTAATGCTCAAAATTCTCCAAGCCAGGCTTCAGCAATATGTGAATCGTGAACTTCCTGATGTTTCAGCTGGTTTTAGAAAAGGCAGAGGAACCAGAGATCAAATTGCCAACATCCACTGGATCATGGAAAAAGCAAGAGAGTTCCAGAAAAACATCTATTTCTGCTTTATTGACTATGCCAAAGCCTTTGACTGTGTGGATCACAATAAACTGTGGAAAATTCTGAAAGAGATGGGAATACCAGACCACCTGACCTGCCTCTTGAGAAACCTATAAGCAGGTCAGGAAGCAACAGTTAGAAGTGGACACGGAACAACAGACTGGTTCTGAATAGGAAAAGGAGTACGTCCAGGCTGTATATTATCACCCTGCTTATTTAACTTATATGCAGAGCACGTCATGAGAAACGCTGGACTGGAAGAAACACAAGCTGGAATCAAGATTGATTTTGATATTCCGGGAGAAATATCAATAACCTCAGATATGCAGATGACACCACCCTTATGGCAGAAAGTGAAGAGGAACTAAAGCCTCTTGATGAAAGTGAAAGAGGAGAGTGAAAAAGTTGGCTTAAAGCTCAACATTCAGAAAACGAAGATCATGGCATCCAGTCCCATCACTTCATGGGAAATAGATGGGGAAACAGTGGAAACAGTGTCAGACTTTATTTTTGGGGGCTCCAAAATCACTGCAGATGGTGAGAGCAGCCATTAAATTAAAAGATGCTTACTCCTTGGAAGGAAAGTTATGACCAACCTAGATAGCATATTCAAAAGCAGAGACATTACTTTGCCAACAAAGGTCCGTCTAGTCAAGGCTATGGTTTTTCTAGTGGTCATGTATGGGTGTGAGAGTTGGACTGTGAAGAAGGCTGAGCGCCGAAGAATTGATGCTTTTGAACTGTGGTGTTGGAGAAGACTCTTTTTTTTTTTTTTTGGCTCAGTTCATTTTATTTGTATGGAAACATGATTCAATATTAGCTCTCCTCCTAAAGGTATATTTTGAGCATTGCTAGTTAGATGGAGAAGACTCTTGAGAGTCCCTTGCACTGCAAGGAGATCCAACCAGTCCAATCTGAAGGAGATCAGCCCTGGGATTTCTTTGGAGGAAATGATGCTGAAGCTGAAACTCCAGTACTTTGGCCACCTCATGCGAAGAGTTGACTCATTGGAAAAGACTCTGATGCTGGGAGGGATTGGGGGCAGGAGGAGAAGGGGACGACAGAGGATGAGATGGCTGGATGGCATCACTGACTCGATGGACGTGAGTCTGAGTGAACTCCGGGAGTTGGTGATGGACAGGGAGGCCTGGCGTGCTGCGATTCATGGGGTTGCGAAGAGTCAGACACGACTGAGCGACTGAACTGAACTGATGAGAGACTGACCCACAGGGACAGAAATTTTTAGTGACATTCCTTCAGCCATAATTTTGCAGTGAAAAGCTGTTAGTTTTTCTTCTTTAAACAGACCCCAGCCCCACAGAGGATGGACAACACTGTCAGCAGTATCAGGGTTTCTCAACCTTGTCACTATTGGCATTTTGGCTGGAGAGTTCTCTGGTGGGGCCTGCCCCGTGCACTGCAAGGTGTATCGGGAGCATCTCTGGCTTCTACCCACCAGATGACAGCAGCACACCTGCCTGCCCCAGTTGTGACAACATAAAATCTTCAGGGACTTCCTGGTGGTCCAGTGGTTAAGAATCCACGGTCCAGTACGGGGAACACAGGTTCGAATCTTGGCCCTGGAACTAAGATCCCACATGGCACCGGGTGACTGAGTCCAAGCGCCACAGTTACTGGGCCTGCGAGCGCTAGAACCCGTGCTGTGCAATAAGAGAAGCCACGACAATGAGAAGCCTGCAGAGTTTTAGCCATTGGACCACCGGGGAAGTCCTGAGAATTATGCATTTTTAACAAACTGTCAAGCAATGCCAATGCTACCGGTCCAATTAGTGTTAGTCACTCAGTCACGTCTAACTCTTTGTGACCCCATGGACTGTACAGCCCGCCAGGCTCCTCTGTCCAGGGAATTCTTCAGGCAAGAATACTGGAGTGAATTGCCATTTCCTTCTCCAGGGGATCTTCCCGACCCCGGGATCAAACCTGGGTTCCCGCATTGCAGGCAGATTCTTTACTGTCTGAGCCACCAGGGAAGCCACACCAAATGAACAAAGCAGCCATAGAAAGCGCGCGGACTTTGAAATAAGACACACACGGACTTTAATTCCAGCTAAACTGCTTATAGCTTGGATAAGATACTCGAGCTCGCCAAACCTCAGTTTGCACATCGGTACAATGGAACTAACATTACTGACCCCGCGAGATTGTTATAAGGACTCATGAAATGCTTAGTGCTGGGCAGGAAGGACAGGACTCTAGTCAGCCTGAAACAGGAGGCTTGGGTCACCGTGGGCACCGACTGCCGTGACTCCCGATGCAGGGGGCCCGGGGTTCGATCCTTTTTCAGGGAACTAGATCCTAACTTGGCCACAACTAAGAGTTCACAGGCTACAGCTAAAGATCCTGCGTGCTGCAAGGAAGACTTGGTGCAGCCAGAAACATTTCTTTTAAATGCTTAAAAAAAAAAAAGCAATATTCTGTTGAAAGTAACAATTGTTTGATTTATGGTGATACCGAGAACTCAGAAGTGTCTGGTCTTACTCTCCTACTCTATTTTTATGCTAATGCAGGGAGCCTGTAGATGCACTTTGAAACAGAGGAGAGATGGTACTTCAGTTCTTGGCTTCACTGAGGTCAGATGTAGGTGGCTTTCTAAGAAGGACTCAATGTCACAACCAGTTGGTAGTTAACATATGAATTGCGATGCCTTCTGCTAATCAGTTCAGATATTTTTGCAGCAGAGATGGGGGGCAAAAATCTCTTTCTTGCACCACTTGCTGCATTGCACAATTGGCTTGATGCTTTGGAGAATTTTTCCACTTGAAAGACTTGATATTTGTCATTTTGAAAAAGTGGGTGCTGAACGTAGTTTGCCAGGAGGCTAAATGGTTCTGTTATTTCTTATCTAGACTGGAATTTTACTCTAGTAATTCAATCTATCAGTAAGAAGAGTCAAATATGAAAAATTTCTCGAAATTGAGTTGTGAGAGAGCCTAATATCTTATATCGAAGACAAAGCTTCCTTCTCCTGTTGATTGGCTTCCCGAACGTTTTCACATACCCATGTGAAATTACATTTGGGTTAGATACCAACATTACAGATCATCCCAGCATACAAGTGGACATACACCTGACAGGTGGAACTTTCAAAAGGGGAAAGCAGGAAAAACAACTCTGGTGAGTCCAGTAAGAGGTTAAATCCTAGACACCCCTAGATTGAGGCCAGTGATTGTCTTCCAGGAGGGAGTTCAAACTGGTGTCTGAACCCTGGCTTCTCTGCGGAGCTCTTCTGTGACCTTGGGTACATCTCTCTCTTTTTTTTCTCCCAGGCTTCAGTTCTTCAGCTATAAAACAGGGAGGAACTCAATTTCCAAGGCCCTCAGCTGCACATCCTATTTTAGGTGATGTGGGCAGAAGCAGCTTATCACACAACTCTCTGTTTCATATTTCCTTCTTAGGTAGGAAGTCATGTCAGGATTTGAGCATGCAGGTATGAGAAAAATCTGCCAGAGGGCCGGACAGATACTGCTCAGGGAAAACAGCCTGCATCCTGGTAGAAGTGGCAAGTCGGCTCGGGTGGAAGGAAGCCCTGCCACTGCCCCCTACTCCCTGAGTGATCTTGGATTTACCGCTCTAAACCTCAGTTGTAAGATGAGAATAATAGTGTTTTCTTATAGGATTGTTTTAAGGCATGAATAAGGTAGACCTTCATGGGCATTCAGCCCAGGCACTGACCATAGTAAGTACTTGGTAACCATCAGCTTCTTCGGCTTTTTTTTTTTAAATATAACTTTCATACATATATGTAGTTTTTATTTTACGTATTTTTTGGCTGTGCAGGGTCATCATTGGCGCTCTGGCTTTTCTCCAGTTGTGGTGAACAGGGGCTGCTCTCTAGTTGCACTCTAGTTGAGGTGACTCCTCTTGTTGCAGAGCTGGGCTCTAGGTGCACGGGCTTCAGTAGTTGCAGCTCTAGAGCGCAGGCTCAGTAGTGGTGCATGGGCACCAAGTTTTCTGAGGCATGTGGGGTCTTCCCGGATCAGGGATCAAACCCGTGTCTCCTGCATTGGCTGGCGGATTCTTTACCACTGAGCCACCAGGGAAGCCCAAACATTAGCCTTTTCTGTTATCTTGAGTCAGGAGAGTGGGAATAAAGAGGAAAGGTCTCATGCTAGAGGCACTGTGAATTTTCTCCTTGAATCACCTCCTTCATTTTCTCTGAATCTTCTTCAGGTTAGCCATGCCTTGGTAATTGTAGACCTTCTAGACTCTACAGTTAGTCTAAATATAGTGAGCTTTATGCCATGTACTTAAGGATCTTTTTTTGTAGTGTGCTCTATGATTGGCCTCTGTTTAGCTTGATGTCCGCGATGACAGCAGGCTCTTTTCTGCCATGCTTAATTATCCTCCATTCCTTTGTTCCCCATGTGTCATCTTGGAATTTTTCTCTTTTGTTTTTCTCCAGTTATTCATGCTAGTTTTGCATTCTTACCCAAGAACATTTTTGGTACTTGTTTATTCCTAATTTCATAAATTAACGTATTTGCTCTCTTAAAAACCCAGAATTGAGTTTTCTGCGAGCTGCTAATCATTTTTTTAGCCAGCTGGTGACGAGGTTTCTCTGGTTTGTTACAGAATGATGTGTTCCATCTTCCTGTCTGTGCTTTGTCTGATTTAGATTCTGAGTCCACATGTTTTAGTACATTTTTAGCAAGCAAAAATTTATTACCAATTTAGTGCTGACCAGGGGGAAAAAAAGCTTTTAATCAGATCTTCAGTCACCTGTGCCGCATTGAGGCGCTTAGGAATCTAGTTCAGGAATCCTTGGGCCCCACTAGGTGGAGTCAGAGCACATCATTTCCAAAGGAGTGGGGCCTTTTTCCTCTTCCCGAGTCTCCCTACTGTTCTTTTCTGCTGCTTTGCCAAATTTGAACCTCGCTTGGAAAATTCACAACTTTCCGTTAGTGAGTTACATTACTTTTGGCTTTCCCATCCACTTTGCCAGCTTTAGTCTCCTGGTTTTAGTAGTTTTGATAATTTGTTGTTATTTTGTTCAGTCACTAAGGCATGTCTGGCTCTTTGCAACCCCATGGACTGCAGCACCCCAGTTTCCCTGTCCTCCAGTATCTCTCAGAGTTTGCTCAAACTCATGTCTGTTGAGTCGGTGATGACATCCAACCATCTCATCCTCTGTCCCCTTCTCCTGCCTTCAGTCTTTCCCAGCATCAGGGTCTTTTCCAGTGAGTCAGTTCTTCCCATCAGGTGGCCAAAGTATTAGAGCTTCAGCATCAGTCCTTCCAATGACTATTCAGGGTTGATTCTTTAGGACTGACTGGTTTGATCTCCTTGCTGTCCGAGAGATTCTCCAGAGGCTCCTCCAGCACCACAGTTCGAAATTTGACTTTTCAAGTAAAATTTCAAACTGAAGCCTGGAATCATTACTAAACTTATCTGAATTGATCTGTGGTTTTAAATTCACCAATCGTGTATCTATCTAGTATCCTACTCCTATTGATCTGTGATTAAATCAGTCTCATAAATAAGTTTAAAAAGACTTCAGCCTACAGTAGTTCTCATCTACCTGCAGAGTTTTTTTAAACAGTCCTACTCACTCGCACCTATGCCTCCCAACCTTGTTAAAATCAGTGTCATTCTCCTTGATGACTGTGTGAGCGTGCTAAGTCCCTTCAGTCGTGTCTGACTCTTTGCAACCCCATGGACTATAGCCCTCCAGGCTCCTCTGTCCATGGAATTCTCCAGGCAAGAATACTGGGGTGGGTTGCCATTTCCTTCTCCAGGATTGATGACTGTGAACCTTAATCAAAAGGTCAAGCCAGAAACAGAATGTTTAAATGTTCTTTCCAGGCTAGGGTCTGGGTTCTACTTGAGATGGTTTGCATAAACGCATAATGCTTTAGCTCTCTTGTGTTGATAGCTTTTTTTTTTTTTTGAAGAAGCGCACTTTTAAATATAAACTACAGTTTTTGCAGAGACCAGGGCATGAGTTGCGTAACACTTGGTCATGGGCGATGTCTAAGTCTGTTCATCTCACTTCATGTTCAAGCATTTGAAATTGAGCTTTGTGCCACTGGCATTGGATTTCCTGTTGTTTCCTATTCGTAGCTCTCCATGCTGCTGCTAAGTCGCTTGCCGTGCCCGACTCTGTGCGACCCCATAGACGGCAGCCCACCAGGCTCCCCTGTCCCTGGGATTCTCCAGGCAAGAACACTGGAGTGGGTTGCCATTCCTTCTCCAATGCATGAAAGTGAAAAGTGAAAGTGAAGTTGCTCAGTCGTGTCTGACTCTGTGCGACCCCATAGACGGCAGCCCACCAGGCTCCCCGTCCCTGGGATTCTCCAGGCAAGAACACTGGAGTGGGGTGCCATTGCCTTCTCCGTAGCTCTCCATAGAGTTCTTATTCTCGGTTGTTGGAAGTGTTTGTAATCATTGATAACTGCTGAATATCAACGGCAAGCTTGGTGCTAAAAAGCTTCTATTTTTCATTAGCATGATAAATGACAATTTTTGTTACACTAGCGAGTTCATTATTATAAGACAGCTCCTGATTATTAGGAGTAAAGAACATGATCGCAATGACAGAACCTGAGTAAGGGAAAAGAATGTAGCAACAGCACAGAAATTAACTGTTAAGTGTCATTGACATTTCCGAAAATGATTTTAAGATACAGAATGGAAAGTTAAAGGATTAAAAGAAAATTTATTATAGTAGCAAAAAAAGTACTCCATGGTTTATACAAAACCATCTGAATCTCATAGACTCGGGGGGTGTTAATCCTGAAAGCCCACTTGACGATTGTGGAAGCCGAGACCCAGAGAGTTTAAGTGACCTTCCCAGCACAGCAGGTTGGGAGTTTTATAGTTGTTTGACAAGGCTGTGATTGCCCTCATGTTGTGAGCTAAATTCCAAAGACAGAGACGGTCTTCTTTGCTTTGGGAGGACTGTACTGCTTTTATAGCATATAAACTACTGATTCTTTTTGCTTTGTCATCTGTCAGCTGGCTTTCAAAGCTTCAAGCCCTCTTTTTTCATGGCGTCATGAAATCTAAGCCTTGCATGGGGGCCATGAGAGATTGACAGATGAAGAAATCAAGGCCCAGTTGAGCCGAGTGGCTCACCCATGGTTGTGGGTGGTTGAGGGTGGAGTTTGGGTTTGTTTTGTTTTAAATATCTTTTGGTTGGGTCGCACAGCGTGTGGGATCCTAGTTCCCTGACCAAGGATCGAACCTGTACCCACTGCATTAGCAGCTCCGAGTCTTAACCACTGGACCGCTAGGAGGTCTCCCAGAGAGGGCAGTTTAGGACTTGGCTTCCCTTTCTGGGCTCATGGTTGCTGCCAGAACCTGTCTCCACTAAAGCAGGAAGCATGCCAGAAGCTGCAAACTTAAGGACTGTTCTCCCTGCACCCCACCCCCCACCCTCCACCCCCACAAAAAAAAACGAGGACTACAATTCATTTTGTTTTGAAAGAGTCCTTAGAGTTTAAAGCCTCCTTTTTGTGGCTCCCTAAGGTGATGCGATCTGTTTCCTACTCATCTCTTGTTCTGAGGAAATTTTTCTTGGTTGGCTCTTTGAGATTTAGATTTCCTTGGCAAGGTATTTTTAGAGAGAGGAGATCAGTACATGTCACCAAAGGCAGGCGGAGGGATATATACCTTCAGGCCCAATTATGCAATTAGAATTTTAATAAGGAGCATCATAAATTCTTGCTTCATTGCAGTCATTACCTAGGAGATTGTTCTGCTCAGAAGCCTGACCCAGGTGTCATCACCATTATATCAACATCATCAGCCAACCACAAGCGTTTGTGAAGTGGCCACAAATCAATTATGCAGTACTTGCTTGGGTCCCAGGAGATTTAGAGAAAACGAGAGAGAGAGAGAGAGAGAGAGAGAGAGAGAGAGAGAGAGAGCGAGCGAGCGAGCGAGAGAGAGAGAGGAGAGAGAGAGAGAGAGAATGTGTATGTGTGTGTGTTAGCTGTTGCCTTCAAGGAGTTTATGATCTGCAGAACTATAGGAAAAGCAGGAATCTTGGGGAAAGACAGATAACCCAATTTTTCCATGTATGTAAGTGCAAGAAGAGATAAGAAAGCCTTCTTCAGCGATCAATGCAAAGAAATAGAGGAAAACAACAGAATGGGAAAGACTAGAGATCTCTTCAAGAAGATTAGAGATACCAAAGGAACATTTCATGCAAAGATGGGCTCGATAAAGGACAGAAATGCTATGGACCTAACAGAAGCAGAAGATATTAAGAAGAGGTGGCAAGAATACACAGAACTGTACAGAAAAGATCTTCATGACCCAGATAATCA
This sequence comes from Bos indicus x Bos taurus, assembly GCF_003369695.1. Lineage (NCBI taxonomy): Eukaryota > Metazoa > Chordata > Mammalia > Artiodactyla > Bovidae > Bos > Bos indicus x Bos taurus. The sequence goes on along the minus strand of NC_040092.1, from coordinate 4,164,571 downwards.
CAATGGTGTGACCACTGACCTAGAGCCAGACATCCTGGAATGTGAAGTCAAGTGGGCCTTGGAAAGCATCACTACGAACAAAGCTAGTGGAGCTGATGGAATTCCAGTTGAGCTATTTCAAATCCTGAAAGATGATGCTGTGAAAGTGCTGCACTCAATATGCCAGCAAATTTGGAAGACTCAGCAGTGGCCACAGGACTGGAAAAGGTCAGTTTTCATTCCAATCCCAAAGAAAGGCAATGCCAAAGAATGCTCAACCTACTGCACAATTGCATTCATCTCACACGCTAGTAAAGTAATGCTCAAAATTCTCCAAGCCAGGCTTCAGCAATACGTGAACTGTGAACTTCCTGATGTTCCAGCTGGTTTTAGAAAAGGCAGAGGAACCAGAGATCAAATTGCCAACATCCGCTGGATCATGGAAAAAGCAAGAGAGTTCCAGAAAAACATCTATTTCTGCTTTATTGACTATGCCAAAGCCTTTGACTGTGTGGATCACAATAAACTGTGGAAAATTGTGAAAGAGATGGGAATACCAGACCAGCTGACCTGCCTCTTGAGAAACCTATATGTAGGTCAGGAAGCAACAGTTAGAACTGGACATGGGCCAGTCAGAATGGCTGCGATCCAAAAGTCTACAAGCAATAAATGCTGGAGAGGGTGTGGAGAAAAGGGAACCCTCTTACACTGTTGGTGGGAATGCAAACTAGTACAGCCATTATGGAGAACAGTGTGGAGATTCCTTAAAAAACTGGATATAGAACTTCCTTATGATCCAGCAATCCCACTGCTGGGCATACACACCAAGGAAACCAGAATTGAAAGAGCACGTGTACCCCAGTGTTCATCGCAGCACTGTTTATAATAGCCAGGACATGGAAGCAACCTAGATGTCCATCAGCAGATGAATGGATAAGAAAGCTGTGGTACATATACACAATGGAGTATTACTCAGCCATTAAAAAGAATACATTTGAATCAGTTCTAATGAGGTGGATGAAACTGGAGCCTATTATACAGAGTGAAGTAAGCCAGAAGGACAAACACCAATACAGTATACTAACGCATATATATGGAATTTAGAAAGATGGTAACAATAACCCTGTATACAAGACAGCAAAAGAGACACTGATGTATAGAACAGTCTTTTGGCCTCTTTGGGAGAGGGAGAGGGTGGGATGATTTGGGAGAATGGCATTGAAATACGTATAATATCATATATGGAATGAGTCGCCAGTCCAGGTTCGATGCAGGATACTGGATGCTTGGGGCTGGTGCACTGGGATGACCCAGAGGGATGGTATGGGGAGGTAGGAGGGAGGAGGGTTCAGGATGGGGAACACATGTATACCTGTGGAGGATTCATTTCAATAATTGGCAAAACCAATACAATATTGTAAAGTTTAAAAATAAAATTAAAAAAATAATAATAAAAGAAAAAAAAAAAAGAACTGGACATGGAACAACAGACTGGTTCCAAATAGGAAAAGGAGTATGTCAAGGCTGTATATTATCACCCTGCTTATTTAACTTATATGCAGAGTACATCATGAGAAACGCTGGACTGGAAGAAACACAAGCTGGAATCAAGATTGCCGGGAGAAATATCAATAACCTCAGATATGCAGATGACACCACCCTTATGGCAGAAAATGAAGAGGAACTCAAAAGTCTCTTGATGAAAGTGAAAGTGGAGAGTGAAAAAGTTGGCTTAAAGCTCAACTTTCAGAAAACGAAGATCATGGCATCCAGTCCCATCACTTCATGGGAAATAGATGGGGAAACAGTGGAAACAGTGTCAGACTTTATTTTGGGGGGCTCCAAAATCACTGCAGATGGTGACTGCAGCCATGAAATTAAAAGACGCTTACTCCTTGGAAGGAAAGTTATGACCAACCTAGATAGCATATTGAAAAGCAGAGACATTACTTTGCCAACAAAGGTCCGTCTAGTCAAGGCTATGGTTTTTCCAGTGGTCATGTATGGATGTGAGAGTTGGACTGTGAAGAAGGCTGAGCGCCAAAGAATTGATGCTTTTGAACTGCGGTGTTGGAGAAGACTCTTGAGAGTCCCTTGGACTGCAAGGAGATCCAACCAGTCCAATCTGAAGGAGATCAGCCATGGGATTTCTTTGGAAGGAATGATGCTAAAGCTGAAACTCCAGTACTTTGGCCACCTCATGCGAAGAGTTGACTCATTGGAAAAGACCCTGATGTGGGAGGGACTGGGGGCAGGAAGAGAAGGGGGCGACAGAGGATGAGATGGCTGGATGGCATCACTGAATCGATGGACATGAGTCTGAGTGAACTCCGGGAGTTGGTGATGGACAGGGAGGCCTGGCGTGCTGTGATTCGTGGGGTCGCAAAGAGTCGGACACGACTGAGCGACTGATCTGATCTGATCTGAAGTGCATATTGGATTTCCCGAGTGGCTTAGTGGTAAAGAATCCACCTGCAATGTAGGAGACACAGGTTCCATCCCTGATCCAGGAAGATACCCTGGAGAAGGAAATGGCAACCCATCCTGGTATTCTTTTTTTTTATTCTACACCACGGACAGAGGAGCATGGCGGGCTACAGTCCACGCAGTCTCAAAAGAGTTGGACACAAGTTCGCAACTAAAGCAACAAAACTGCATATTAACTCACGTATCTGGTGTTATATGCTGGGGAAGGAGACTGATGAGATAAGGAAGGGACCTGAGAAAGGTCTGACTGTGGGAAAATGGAAGCATATAGGTTGTGCTGAGCTGGGAGAACACAGGCTGCCTTGTCACAAGGCGGGGCAGTTGGTTGGAAAAGAGAGGAGGTAATTGGTGGAGGGCCTTGAAACCAATAATTTAGATAGATTGGGCATATTAACAGCAATGATCGGAGGACCGGGAGAGGAAGATTACTTGCTGTGGTTGACTGTGGCAGAAACCGACAGGGCAAGATGACAGCTGAAACGTTTGTTTTGCATAAGGGCGGTTTCAGGTTTGTGTAATTTTGCACAGATCAAGATAAGGGATTCGGGGGTCATGATTGGTACAGAGCAGAGATACAATTCTTTTTTGGCTAAAATCCTGTTTCCCCTTTTCCCTCAGAAATAATGGCTGAGTAGGAGTGGTGTGTCCTAGCCAACTCATTGGAAAAGACCCTGCTGCTTGGAAAGATGAAAGGCAAAAGGAGAAGGGGACAGCAGAGGATGAGATGGTTAGATAGCATCACTAACTCAAAGGACATGAAGTTCAGCAAACTCTGGGAGGTAGTGGAGGACAAAGGAATTTGGCGTGCTATAGTCCCTGGGGTTGGAAAGAGTCAGACGTGACTCAGTGACTGAACAACAAGTGGAAAATATCAGAGTTGAGGATGCATTTAATTAACCTAGCCCAGGGAATCGTAGCTTAGCCTGGCCTAGCTTTGTTGTTGTTTATCACTAAGTCATGTCTGACTCTTTCGTGACACCATGTACTATATAGCCTGCCAGGCTCCTCTGTCCATGGGATTTTCCAGCCAAGAATACTGGAGTGGGTTGCCATTTCTTCCTCCAGGGGATCTTCCTGACCCTGGGACTGAACCCAGGTCTCTTGAGTCTCCTGCATTGGCAGGTGGATTCTTTACCACTGAGCCACTAGGAAAGCCCAGCTTAGATCTGCTCAAAACACATTAGTCTACAGTTGAGCAAAATCATCTCTTTAAAAATACAGTGTTTTTTAAGACATCTCAGAAAAAAGGGGGAGTGATGTGTCCTCACCATGATAGGGAACACAGACATGAGATACCAGCCTGGTGGGTTTTTTTTTTTTTTTTTTTTCGTTTTGCCAGACCATATGGCATGTGGGGTCTTGGTTCCCTGACCAGGGATTAAACCTATGCCCCCTGCATTGGGAGCATGGAGTCTTAAGCACTGGACCATCAGGGAAGTCTGCAAACCAGGATAGATTTTACTGGAACTCATTATTCACTACTGCGCAGCAATATCATCTTTATAGCTCTCCCCATGTACATCTGCTAAACGGAGGTGTTGGGCTTTTTAAATTTTAATATTTATTTATTTGGCGATGCTGGGTCCTAGTTGCTCCATGCGAACTCTTGGTTGCAGCGTGTGGGATCTAGTTCCATGACCAGGGATCGAACCCATGCCTTCTGCATTGGGAGCTCAGAGTCTTAACCACTAGACCAGCAGGGAAGTCCCTGGCATCTGTTTTTTTTTTTTTTTCAAAACAGACAAATAAAAGTCGTACTTAGGTTTGGATCTGGTACGGCAGTGTCTTAGATTGTCAACTGTTCTCTGCCTCGGTTCTTATGGGGCAGCTGTCATTTAGGGCAGAGATCATTTAGGGATGAGCATTGAGAGAGGTCACAGCCCTTCTGGCTCTGTGTTCCCGAAACCATGGCAAACATGTGGCACGTGTCCTGAGCCCTGGGAGGTGCCGTTCCTTCTGTTGCTCTGTCTGTAAAGGATCCAACCTTTTGACAGTTTTTACAGCAAATGCTGGGGCAGCTCGTGAGCTAATTAGGAGAAACCCTGATAAGTGAATGCCAGGTCCCTTGGTTCTCTGTCGTCTTCTGTGGAGTAGACAGCCAGTCGAATAGCCTCCCTTGGGTGGCTGATCACTCTGTCCCCTGACATCTATGAAACGGGGTGTCACCTCTCTGCCAGCTTCTCCAGGCTTGAGTCTTTTCTGTAAAGCTGAAGTGTCTTCTAATTCTCAGACATCTCACCCATGGCAGTCAAACTCAGTTCTGTTTCTTCGGGAAAGTCTGCCCTTTTCTGTCTGTGGCCTCTTCCTGTGTCGTGTCTGGCTTTCCACGCACCCTGCGTGGTTGTCTGCAGCAGGCACAAGGGATTAAAGAGAGCAGTGGGAGAAAGACGACTCCATGTCTGCCAAAGCCCAGAAACCAAGTCGTCGTTTTGGGACTGTCAGTCTAAACCTGGCCCGTTGTAAGAAGAGGTCGTGGATTTGTGTTAACGTTTCCCCAGTTAATAGACCCCGATCAGCCCCATAGGTTATTGGTGCCAGTTGCTTCCAACAGCAGGAAACGTGCTGCATTCCCGCTACGTCCTCCGCCATGGAGCCGTAAGTGCTTAGCGCTATTTCCTTAAACCATTCGAGGTTGATAAATGACAAGCACTTCACTCTGGGTAGAGCTCATAAATTCAGCCCCTACCAAAAATAACAAGCTGACAGCACTTAGTCCTGTTTATAAAGTTCATACATATCCATCTCTGATGGAGGTGCAGGGTGGATCTGGGAAATAGCACTGCAGCCCGTTAAAGTAATGTGAGCGCACGGCCAGGACGCAGCACGACGCACCGGGCACCCTGGCTCCCTGCCAGCTACCCTGCTCACCACGGGCATCTGAAGGATGAGGCTGGAGCCCACACGCCATGGAGTCCAGAGCCCTGCTCCTTCCCACAAACGGCCTTTCTCACTCCCTCCACCACCCCTCTTCTTTCTGCAAGTGAGCCCCTGCCTCCTCTTCCCTAGGCTGAGGGGAGGCAGTGGGACACGTCCCTTCAGGAGGAAGAGATGGATTCAAGCAAATCCATCCATCAGCCCAAGGAGCTGTTCTCTTTCTGGCAATCTGGGAAAAATGGCAAACCCTCCCAAAAGAAGGGCCCATAAGTGCAAAGCCTGAAAGACTTATGTTCTAGCAGGTGTCAGAAGAGGAAATGTTTTAATTTAAAAAAAAAAAAAAAAGGGACTTCCCTGATGGCCCAGTGGCTAAGACTTGGCATTCCCAAGGCAGGGGGCCTGGGTTTGATCCCTGGTCGGAGAACTAGACCCTACATGCCACAACTAAGAGTTTGCATGCTGCAGCCAAATAAATATTAAAATAAATGAATAAATAAGAGACTCATCCAACTGGTCATGGCTCCTTAGAGACCTGGCAGGTCTTGCTGGGGGGAGGCTGGGAAACAGTGACTGAACGACCCAGGCCCCGGTGGGCCGAGGAGGGCGTGAGCCGTCACAGGCGGAGCTGCAGCCGCATGCTCAGTACCGCACTGAACATTCAGTACTGCAGACAGGACAGCCACGTTGCCTCTCAGACACCAGAAGAGCGCAGAGAACATTCCTTCCCTTTGCAACAGCTTGGACCCGAGCCGCAGACGTGCTGTTCCCTCCGGCTGGCACGACCCCCTCCCCCCCCATTCCTGTATCAGAGGACCAACTACCGCCTGGCTTTGGAGACCCAGCTCAGACCCAGCATCTTCCCCGGAAGGCCCCTCTCTCCCCACCAGACCCCCAGGCCTGAGCTATGTCCCCTCGAGTCCTCGGTTCTGTGAGCATTTGCCAGGTTGCACTTTCCTCCTCCATTCACCTGTCTTCCCCGTCAGCCATGAGCAGGGACAGCGTCTTGTCCCGGATCCCTCATTTATCCCTGGGGCCGAGCGCAGTGACGAGGACGTAGTGGGTGCTCAATAAATGTTTGTCAAGTGAGTGATGGCGTGGTTAGCGCGATGAAAATTGATGGTGCCCTTCCTGATCTGCCATCCATCACCCGTGGAGTGGAACACGACTGGGAGGCTTTAAACGATGCCACTTGCGAATGTAAGGAGAAGAGGCGGGGTTAGAATGAGTAATCACCCCCTTTTATTGAGTATTTACTGCAGCGCCTTCTCAGGCTTTTAAAATGTATCAGTGCACTTAATCCTGAGATCAATCTGCTAAGACAGGTTCTGTTCATTATCCCCATTGCAGAGCACAGGGAAGTTCAATAACTTGCCGAAGGTTACACGGTGGCAGCGAAGAGATTCATACCGAGGTTAGATAACCATGGTTTCTCTCTGCCTTGGAGGCTGGTTCCTGGAAAGAATTAAGCTCGAATCTCCAGAGGCATCCATCTTGTGTAATGGTTTAATTTCTCTCCTGTGCATGAAGAATGGGTACAAGTCATGTTCCATTGCAGGGAGAAACCAGAAAACAGCCTCTCGGATAACTTTCTGTGGTTCACGAGACAGGCAGGGTTAGGTGACAAAGAATTGGTTTGTTTATTTATTAAAGTGTTCATCAAATTTGTGACAATATTACTTATATTACAATATCATGTTCCAATGTTTCGGCCTCGAGCCGTGTGGGATCTTACCTCCCCAACCAGGGATCAAACCCACACCCTCTGCACTGGAAGGGGAAGTCTTAACCACTGGCCCACCAGGGAAGTCCCTGAAGAATTGGTTTTAGACGGTAGTTGAAAGTTTGGCATCGCAAGTGTTCCCCAGCCACACTGAACTACAATACTGTCGTTTCCTGCAAGGACCGTCTAAGCTGTTTGGCCTCTAGACCTTCCCAAGTGCTCTTCCCTCTGCCTGTCACACACTTCGCTGCTCACTCCTCCTTCCCCAAGTCTGGTCCTCACTTGGCTTCCCTTTTCCACCTGCTCAGATGCAGTTTCTCAGCCCTCCCAGGTAGAGGGTCCCTTCCTGCCCCCGATGTCCCTGTCATGGGCCCTCACAGTGCGGTAGTGCTGACAGCTACACCGGGAGCTGACCTGTGTGCAGGGTGAGAGGAATGATCACCTGTTCCTGACAGGTTCCCGCTCCGGGCCCGTTCTCTGAGAGCAGAGACTGTCTTCTGTTCCTCATTAACCTCCTGTACCTCATCTGGTGCTTGGACACAACTTGTGTTCTCTAAATGTTTGTTGAAGGAGTGGATGAACAGTTCATTTTTGCTTTACACTTTTGAGCCTCAAGGGTTTTTTTGGCCACACCATAGGGCGTGTGGGATCTTAGTTTCCCAACCAGGGATCAAACCCACGTCCACTGCCTTAGAAACATGGAGTCTTAACCACCAGAGAAGTCCAGAGTCAAGGGCTTTTCCTTTTTTTTGGAGCCAAGGGTTTTTTAAGTGGTCAAGTGTGTCCTGTCGCACAGCCACGTCTTGTGTGTACACACTCGGCGGGCGCCATGGGGAGTGGAGAGATGACCGGTGTCGCTCCTGTTCTGAGGCGCCCACCGGCTCTGTGGGCCAGCAACGGAACTAGAGGCAGGTGTGGTCACGTGCTGGCGAGTCCAGGGACGCCCCATCACAACCCAAGACCTCCCTTCTGCAGGGTGTCCTGAGAACCGCTGGGAGCAACTGTGAGCAATGATTCTCGTCTGTGAAGAAGTAGAAACCCACATTAGGAGGACTCAGCAGGCTGCCCGCCAACTTTGGGGGAAGGCATGTTGAAAAGTGCAACCTCATGTAGGTAACAGCACGCTGGAGGTTAGGTGTAACCCAAGAGAGACTCTTAATGACTTAAGAATAGAACACTTTATTTTATAAATAGAGCGGAGACAAAATCGGATGTATTTAGGACACCTCCACCTGGTTTCCTTGGGCATCTTAGTTGAGCTTTACTTTGTCTAGAACTTAATTACTCATCTGTTTCGCTCAAAATTGGCTGCTCCTGCTTCTCCCATCTTCCAGCCCTCCTTTCCTGGGACCACCTGATGCTCAAACCCAGAAATTCAGGTGTTTCTCTCAACGCTTCTCCAGTTCTCAGCCTTCCTCTCCTTCCCACTTGCCTTTCTCTAGGTGGGAGTTGTCCTCCCTTCTGGCTTTCTTGATTCCAGTCTCCTTTGGGTTTCCCTGGTGGCTCAGACAGTAAAGACTCTGCCTGCAAATGCAGGAAACCCAGGCTCGATCCCTGGGTCGGGAAGATCCCCCGGAGAGGGAATGGCCATCCACTCCAATATTCTTGCCTAGAGAATGCCATGGACAGAGGAGCCTGCTGGGCTATAGTCTATGGGGTCTGAAAAGAATCAGACACGACTGAGAGACTCACACTTGCTCCAACCCATTCTCCACCATATTGTCAGTGTGCACTCTAGAATGCAAGTCCGATCCCATTATCCGTCTGCCTGAGGGTCTTTGGGTGGTCCCCTCCACACCCCCCCAAGTTCAGGCTGTCTTGTTTCACCTCTGCCAGATGACCTGCATTTCTTTGTAGAGATCAGGACATTTGTTTGTTTTGAGATGTATCGCCTTTCCTCCTTTAACTAATTCTCCTGGGTTCTTTAACGCTTTTCCCCACGTGGGTCCCTGCTTGAGTCTCTGGCGGGGAACATGCCTCCAGCATTTTGAGTGTCTAATGTTGCTGGACACATAGAATGCTCTGCGGTGTCTGCTGAAAGATCAGCTCAGAGGACGGGGCGGGGGGTTCGCTGCTGGCTTAGTTAGGTTAGGATTCTGGGCTTTCACTGCCATGGCCTAGGTTCGATCCTAGGTCCAAGAGCTGAGAAACCATGAGCCGCGTGGTGCCGCCAAAAAAAAAAAAAGATTAGATAAGAGGAAGCAGAGACTTTAATTTACCTTGAGCTATAAAGGAATAATATCTGGCCCTTCCAAGAACAGGTTTTATTTAAGGTGGGAGAAGAGTGTTAAGACCCCAGTCATTTACTGGAAAAGATGGCTGGGGAGTGCTGGTAAGAGAGCAAGCCAAAAGGAAACCCCACAGAGCAGAAAAAGAGGTGATCTGGGGACGGTTTGCCTACCTTAGACCATTAAGAAAACAGCCCATGTCTGCTGTAGCAGGCTGCCAAGGAAGGTCTCCTTATTTATACAAGAAGGGGACAGGTCTGCAGTAGGTAATTAATGACTCAGACTCGTTTCCAATTTGACATCCTACATTTAGTTCTTAGAGTCAAAGTTGAAAATTCAAGACAGGCATTCTGAGTCAGTGTGAGAGCCACCCCTCCCCCCCCCCCCAACACCTCTCATTGCAAGCCCCATGGGAACAAAGACATTGTCTCTGCCTTCAGCAGAGATAGTTTTGCATTTTGGAAACAAAGAGGTAGAAGGAATACCTTGATAGGAGATTGTGTTTGAGGATTTAAGCTCCCAAGTCAGGAGATCCAGTCAGCATCCTCTCGGGGGTTAGGACGCAGCGCACACCCCACAGCAGACAGCCCGTGCCTGCCAGAACCCTCCCTGCCACGGCTGTGAGCTATGGCGGACGGGGCGCCTTCACCTTGATCTTCTGGGCCGCCGGGTGTTCCACTGCTCCAAGTTAATGTCTGCTCTTAAGCGTTACGTTATCTGGTAGCAAGGTAGTCATTTATAATTTATATACTATGTGCCGGCTTAAAATAGAGACAAGAGGATCATCGGCGTTCTGAAGCTCCTAGTTTTCCAAAATAACATTTCTTCGGTGAAGTCTGCCAGTGGGAATTAGAAAAACCTGCCGTGAATTAAAAAGCCCTTTGTCCTGAAGTCAGGCTGGGACACAGATGTGCCAACAAGCATTACTAGTAAAGACCTCCACCTCTGGGGTGGCGCTGGGGCCCCACTGAGTTCCCAGAGTGGGCACAGGGGCAGAGCTAGAGGGACATTTGGAGAAACGGCCCCCGTGAGGGACAGACGCCAACCCGCACCTCCACCCCTTGTCTGCTGAGTATTTATCTGGCTGCATCAGGGCGTAGTTGCGGAAAGCGGGATCTTTGGTTATGGCGACAGGGCTCAGTTGCTCAGTGGCACGTGGGATCTTAGTTCCCGGACCAGGGTTCGAACCCACTTCCCCTGCATTTGAAGGTGGATTCTTAACCACTGGACCACCAGGAAAGGCCCTGTGCTGCCTTTGGTGTCCTTCCGTGTAGGCTGCTCCTTTGCTCTATTGATGTTGACAGTACAGACCAGGATGTACCGTTGAGTTCCTTGTAGGGAACACACTGTCCACTCACATACATTAAAAATAGAAAAATCCTGCTTGAAAAGCCCTCTGTTAGAGTCAGGTCTTAGCAGAAACGAATTGAATCTTAGAGGTCTTGCTTGTTTTTTTCTTTTTTTCCTTCTTTTATAAGAAGTCTCTGAACCTGAAATTTTCCCCAGTGCTTTTTCATCATACATCTGGAATATGCCAGGACCTTGGGTGGAGATTTCTTTCATGAGGGCAGGAGAAGAACAGACGCCCCTCTGAAGTCCGGTGTCCTTGCTCTTCTGATGTTTGGTGACCTCGTAGTATTTGAATCCACCATCTGTGACCATTGATCTCCATGATATGGCTTACACTCATCCATGTACCCGGGTGTCCGTTTGAATGTCCACCTGATACTTGGGGGCCGCTGGGGTCTGGGCGAGGGGCTGCTAAGGAGTAATGTGGGAACATCCTGGGTGATATAACTGGAGAGCCACAAGGTGGCAACATTTACTAAGCTGCTGGGCATTTTCTTCCCCTATTATGATATTGAACCTACTTTTCCAGCCATAAGATTGAAGAGCAGAGAAAAAGGGTTTAGCAGCCATTGCTTCAGGTCCTTCTAAGGGAACACTGGAATTAGCACACAGCAGTGTATTCCTGTCTGTTTGTTCCCTGGGTTTCCTGTGAAATTGCTGTGTGAGTATAGGTGGGACCCTTTCCCCTACAGCCTCCGTTACACATCGTTACGGGGGGAGACTGTGATTTTGCTGGCTGGTCTCTGATGGTGCCTTTTCCTCCTGATTTGTGACTTTGATTATAACTTCCTCCCCTATATTGCTTTTAAAAATATCTAGTAAAACTTGTCTTTACATTTTAAAAAGCTAGCCTTGTATCGAAGGGCAGAGTCGTGATTAAAAAGAAGATTGACAGTAAAATATCGAGGAAATGGATGTCCCTGGGAGCTCACCCCGGGTTAACTGGAGAAGCTCGACTCTCCTAAATGAGGATGCTGTTTACCAGCTTTCCAAAATTAGCAGCTTTGGGGATATTAAGATCTGAAAGGAACTGTCCAAGGGAGGTATTGTGTATGCTTTGCAGCGATTAAGCCATTAAGCTCTAATTGGTATTTTCCCACTCATGGTTTTGTGCAGGAAGCTTCACAATTATTTAGGAATTCTGTGCTCACCAGCCATCTCAGCGTCGTCCCCACCTTTCGGAACCCGAGAGCGGGGGGCACAGAGGAAAGGGTTTTTCCTTTCCTCAGCCAGCTCCCCTGTGGGTTCTTCCCTTGCAGATGAAGTGGAAGGGGAAGGACCTGTTTGACTTGGTGTGCCGGACCCTGGGGCTTCGCGAAACCTGGTTCTTCGGCCTGCAGTACACAATCAAGGACACCGTGGCCTGGCTCAAGATGGACAAGAAGGTGGGCCTGGACCCCGAGGACACTAGTGGGGCTGGCGTGGGCTCCGAATTTCCCCTGAGTGTGTGTCTAGCCTGTTGCTCATCATGGAACATTACAGGTGCACAGTAGAGAGGGGCGGGTCGCAGAGGAAGTCACGTGGGACGTGGGTCTGGGGAGGCCCCTCCTCTGCTCTCCAGGCCCGAAGAATCCCCCAGGACTGACCTGCCACCACTCCTGGCTTCTTCGTTTGTCATTGGATGTCACCTGATTGCTCCAGGCTTTATGCTGTTCAGTAGACTGAGCCTGGAGCCAGGCTTTGTGAATAAAAATTACTATTGTATTATCTCTCTCTCCCTCCCCCCCCACCCAATTTATGTCTTTGAAAGATTTTCTCAGGGCTCGTGTTCTTTAGGGAATTTTTTTCAAGTCTTTTTGAGAAACATCATGGCCCAACTCAATTTACTCATTACCATGATCTAAGGAATAAGGAGTGCCCTGGTCCCCACAGTGAAGGAAGAATGTCTCTTTTGTTCTCGTGCTTCCTGGGGCCTCTGAGGCCTGGTGGACGAGTCTGGGCTCCCAGCAGTTCTAATGTGGCTCAGAAATGGATATTGCCTCGGGGAACTACCCTCTGCGTGGGTTCTTATATGCGCACAGAGACACTGTCACCTACTTACCTGCCTACCTAACCGCCAAGATGCTGAGAGCAGGGCCATACGTATTTGTCAGTAACTCCTAAAAGACCCCCAAATCTCAGAGTGAGTCAGTGTCGAATTCTTAGCCCAGATTACTCCCTGCAGTTGCTTACCCCATCTTATTATCTGCTGCTTGGCATGATAAACAGTGCAGGCCTTCTGTCTTTCACCAGTTTGACGCTGAACCCAAGTGTTCAAATTGTGTTTACGCACGTAAATCCGAATCTTCTCATTGGGATGGCTGCCAGTTATAAATTTCACGTGGAAATTCCCAACGATCATGAACGTCCCCGATCAGGTTTATTTTTAATTTCTCAGGCACCGAGGCCAGGAATTTGGGCAGGAGCCTGGAGGGTTACCCACCAAAGGCAGCAGAACCACTGGTATCATTTTATGGCTCTCGGCAAAGTAAATTTGCAGTCGTACCTGAGTGTCGGCCAAATGGATATTAGACTGGGGGGCCTCAGGAGCCATGGAGCCTGCTGCTCAAAAGAAATAAATTATGACACATGTTAATGGAGCCTTGTAGCCTGTCACATGGCATGTTTATGTCCTGAGATGAAATTCATTCTGGAGAGCAGATGGCTCAAGCTTTCCAGTGGGTGGATGGAATTGTTAGAAGATTAAAGGCCGCGTGGTTTACTGGCTGTGCTCAAGTAGTTCATGGGGGCCTCTCTAGAGGTTCCTTGAAACACAGGGTTGCCCCGATGGACAGGTTTCACCTCTTGTTGCTCAGTTAATGATGAGATGATTCGACAGAGGTCTAGTTTATCATCTCTAAGCTCCATTCCACTGTGGACTTAAATGCTGGAGGTAGGCAGCCAGACCAAACAGTAAAGGAAGATTCCACGACTTGAGAAAATTAAAAAACCTTCAGCCTACCGTAAAGGATAGTGCCTAAGACCCTCAGGTTATAAATTTCTAGTTGTTAGCTGTCTCTGCAGCCTTGAAAACATTGGTGCCTTAATATTCTTAGCTCCACTCACCACTTGGGGGTATTGATTCATTTGGTTCAGAGACGCCATGTGAGTGAACATCACCTCCTGTTATAGGTGGCTCTGTGAATGCTTCAAACTGTAGAATCACAACCCTTGGGGAATGTGAAGAATTTAGAAGGGAAAACAATGTTTATACACTCCCTGCAGAAGGTTCTTTGATGGTGGCCCCGGGAGGGACAGGGGCCAACCTAGCTTGTTTTCCTTTCGCTCTGCGATCCCACAGGTGCTGGATCATGATGTCTCAAAGGAAGAGCCGGTCACCTTTCACTTTCTGGCCAAATTTTACCCTGAGAATGCCGAGGAAGAGCTGGTTCAGGAGATCACACAACACTTATTCTTCCTGCAGGTACCCCTTTCCATGCTACCCACCGATCCTAAAAGTACCCACTCCACCCACCCCCCAGAGGCGTGGCCACAGAGGCAGTCTGGACTGACCCCTCTGTGTTGACCACACATGCCTCCACGTCCTGAAAACTCTTTCTCCCTCTGGAAAGCCAGTCCCTCTGGTTCTGTAATGAAAAAACAAGCTTCAGGACAGAACTCTGCTTGAGCGATGAGAATTGATATCAGATGAAATTGCGGAAGTGTGATGGCGAAAGAACCCATGCCGGCAGCAGCTCCCTCACTAGATCCATCTCTTTGGAGAGGGATCCCGTTTTCTTCCCCACTAACTTAAAAGTACTAGGTAGTTGCCCTGGAAGTCTGAACAGAGAGTCTTGCAAAAAGGAGTTCTACCAAAAGTTCAAAATTCACTCTCATGAAGGTGGGACTTCAGCATTCCACCGACACTTGAGATTCATCAGGCTTCAAGCCACTGTTTGTCCAGGGTTGTCTTATTTTCCATTTATTTTCCACTCCAAGATTGTGAGCCTCTTTAAGGCAAGGCTCACTGAGTGCACGGTGGCCATCCCGTAAGTTGCTGTTCCACTGAAATGAAGAAATCAGGAGATCCATAATTGGAGGTTCAGAGACCGCTGGAGCTGGCCCCCTGGAGGGGCAGCCAGGGGACAGGAGCGAGGGTGAGAACGCTTAGTTTTGTTTGTGTTCCTGCTGCTTGGGCAGAGTGCTTCCCCATTTCCAGGGTTAGTTTTTGTTTGTTTTTTGCTGTATCTTGAGGTCTTTAGCATCTTAGTTCCCCAACCAGGGGTCGAACCCATACCCCCTGCAGTGGAAGCTCAGAGTCTTAACTGCTAGACCACCAGGGAAGTCCCTCGTGGTTGGTGCCGGGCGCTGGGAGATCAGCGACAGAAAAAACCCTGCAGGGGCATTAGCTATATGAGTCCCTGGGGGCTCGGACGGTGAAGCATCTGCCTGCAGTGCGGGAGACCAGGTTCAGTCGCTGGGTCCGGGAGATCTGGAGAGGGAAATGGCAGCCCACTGCAGTGTTGCCTGGAAAATCCCGTGGACAGAGGAGGCTGGTAGGCTGCAGTCCATGGGGTCGTAAAGAGTCGGACACGGCTGAGCGACTTCACTCTAACTTTTCCCAGAAGCAGGCATATAGGCTATCACCCAGTCCTCCTACGGGGCTTTCCGGGTGGCTCAGTGGTAAAGAATCCACCTGCCGGTGGAGGAGATGCTTGTTTGATTCCTGGGTGGGCAAGATCCCCTGGAGAAGGAAATGGCCACCCACTCCAGTATTCTTGCCTGGGAAATCCCAGGGACAGAGGAGCCTGGCGGGCTACAGTCCATGGGGTCACAAAGAGTCAGACATGGTTTAGCAACTGAACAACAAAACAACAAAGTTTACCCCCCCAAAAAAGTGTGTGTGTATATACACATGTATATACATTCCCTCTACAACATTCTCATGCCAGACGGAAGCCCTTTCAGCTTTTCTGTGCTGCTGCTGCTGCTAAGTCGCTTCAGTCGTGTTTGACTCTGTGCAACCCCATAGACGGCAGCCCACCAGGCTCCCCCATCCCTGGGATTCTCCAGGCAAGAACACGAGTGGGTTGCCATTTCCTTCTCCAATGCATGAAAGTGAAAAGTGAAAGTGAAGTCGCTCAGTCATGTCCGACCCTCCATGACCCCATGAACTGCAGCCTACCAGGCTCCTCCGTCCATGGGATTTTCCAGGCAAGAGTACTGGAGTGGGGTGCCATTGCCTTCTCCAGCTTTTCTATAGTGTGGCTTAAAAACCCGAGGGTTAGAGAGTTGCCCTGCTTTAAATGAAGCCACACAATGACCTTCTGGGCCCCAGAACGTCCCGGCCTTATAGAGATGGCTTTCTTGGAAGCAGTGCCTACTCTCCATTTGACTTTGGCTCAATTTCCCCTTCCACTGAAATGCTGGAGCGCTCTCATGGCTGAGCAAGGCAAAATTTACTACTTTTATGAATCTGGTGACTGTTGACGTCTGTGAAGGAGAATTGGCTTTCCTGTTGTGTTTATTTCAGCCTGCTCCCACTTGAGGAGGCCCTCCTGCCTCTCTGTCTGGAACATCCCCCCATCCCACCAGGCTAAGAAATTAGATGCCATGAGATATGTTAATTCAACATTATGGCTTAAGAATTATATTTCCTGGACCTCACGTGGACTTAAAGGTTTAATCGATCAAGCTTTTATTGCTTCCTTTTTTCCTTAGAGCAGGCATATTGAAAACGATGGTTTTCTCCCTGCAGTCATAACTCAGTGGCCTCGCTGACTTTGGGCTCGTGTTAAGACTTCAAAAAACAGACTCCATTGGTCTGGTTGTGAGTGTGCTCAGCAGGGGCCAAGGCTGCAGTCTTGGCCTGTTCCTGACACCCCTTCAAGTTCACAGCTCTCCTCTGTCACAGCCCAGTCAGTCCCTTTCTTAACCACCACAAAGATTGTTTTCTTCTTCAGCATTTGATCATGAACAGAAGAGATAAGATATGGATTTTTTTTTTTTAATGCCTAGCCATCTTACCAGTAACTTCTCAGGGCTGAACTCCCAACTTGTCAGCAGCATTAAAAAAAATTAAAAAATCATACCCTTTGTCAGAAAATCATTAGCAGGCAGGTGTGGCAGGGCTCGTTAGAACACTCTGTGGCACCAGCTGCGAGCCGCCCTCACGGCTCCCCTCCGCTCGCACATTGTCGCACCTCCCCTTTCACCCCCTGTAGGTGAAGAAGCAGATCTTGGATGAAAAGATCTACTGCCCTCCGGAGGCGTCTGTGCTCCTGGCTTCTTACGCCGTCCAGGCCAAGGTAGGCTCAGAGAAGACACAGGCATTCTTTCTGAGTGTTAATGCATGTCACGGGATCATGCCAGACATCCACTTCTCTGGACTCTGTGGGCTTCAGAGAGACTTGCCCCGGAAAGCGGGATGCTCTGGGACGTGTGGGCTTGGGGACCACTCTCTCTGTCCCGCTTCGGTACCATCTTAGTGTGTGTGTGTGTGTGTGTGCGCGCGCGCCTACCAATGATAAGTGTACGGCTTGATGGATTTTCTATGTAATCCTGTTTGCACATGTGGTTTATTATATTCACCGCGCCAACCTCTCTTTTCATTAACTGGGAAAAATGAGTTTATCATCTCCAGTTTTGGCCAGACGTGGCCTTGAGGTCAGAAAGGCTCAGGTCCTCACTGCAAACTCATCTTCTGAGGACCAGCAACCCCGTGTGACGAGACCACACCCTAGAGAATGTTCGTTTCATGCCCCCGACGGGCGTGCTGGCTCTGCTTATGGTGGCACTGCCAGCCCTCGGGCCCACTGAGCCCAGCGGAGCTGTCTGGTGACCTGAGAGTCTTTCAGAGAAATGGCTGCAGTTTGGGAATGGTGGGGCAGGGAGCAGTGTTCCTACCCGCTCTGTTTTTATAAGATGAACCGTAGGGTCTACCCAGGATGCTTCATGCCCCTCAGGTTTCCTGCTTTAGTCACATGCCACTTGCCCTTTTGTTTTTTCGCTTTTTAACTTACCTTGGAGTATAGCTAATTAACAACATTGTGATAGTTTCAGGTGGATACCTGAAACGCAAAGGGACTCAGGCATGCATACACATGTGTCCATTCTCCCCCAAACTCCCCTCCATCGAGGCTGCCTGTTGACACTGAGTAGAGTTCCTTGCTGTGCACACCAGGACCTTCTTGGTTATCCATTTAAAATGCAGCGGATCGTGGATGCACGTCCATCCCAAACGCCCTGTCCCTTCCCCATCGTTTCCCCCTACCTGCCTTTTGCCCTTGGTCCCTTCGCTGCCCCCTTTCACTGCAGCGTGGGAAGATGACCTCAGAACGGGGTCACTCTCGTTAGCTTTGTAATTTTGCACAATCTTTTCGCTTATCATTTTTCTTTTTTAATTAGAGGTCTCCATAAAGCCATTTCCCTGAAACGTTCCAGAAATTAATAAGACCCTCAACTTCTTAGCCCACTTTTTAAGGGGAGCTTAAGATAATTTCAGATCAAAGCCAGGAAGGAAAAAAACTGGCTCACCATTTGGAGGAGAAAAGGGTCTGTACATGTTCGTCACACCAACAGAAGCATCCGGGTCGCTGGATGACTCGTCTAGTATTTGCTGAGTATTTGCCGGCCGGAGAGGAGGCTGTTGACTCTGTCATGGATATAGACACGAAGCGAGCATCTCTGCCCTCAGCGGTTTGTTCAAGGTCGTTCGGGCAACCTTGGGTAAAGCTCAGGGCAGAACCCACAGCCTTGGGATTATATCTTGTGCCTTGCCTATCCCGCTGCCCTGACAAATGAGTAATTGAGAAAAGAGAATGGGCCTGGATTCAACTAAAACATATGCTTCCTTTTCTGCTTTGATTAAGAATATTAATAACAGGGGAAAAAACCTGTCCTTTCAATCAGTAGCGCCCTGACAGTGATGAAGCAGTTGCTGTCACTTTCATTAAATCCGAGCACTTCCTGGCCCGGAACCGAGCTCCTCTCCCGCCTGCTTTCTCCGCAGCCAAGAGGATGCCCAGGCTCCCAAGGATACCACCTCCCTCTGAAGGACTTCAGTTCACAAAGGCCACACTGTCTTTGTACAAATTGGGGGAGCCCCCAGATTCAAAGGCCACTTGTGGAAAAAAAATAACTTTTCAGGGAGCCAGCAGATGTTTGCTTAAACAGGTTTCACTCTAGGAAAGCCCTCCTGATTTGGATCCTCCTAATTTAGAGATGAAAGTGATGCACAGACAGCATGTGTGGTTCATATGGAGAAGCGTGTTCTAGCTGTTTTTCCCGGTGTAAATTGTCACAATCGTCCAAACAAAGGTGGTCTATGGCTTGGAGTCTGCGTCTGGGAAGCTAAGGATTATTGGACCATACTTCCAGTTTCTAGGACAGCTGTTGATATGAATAGGGTGCCTCTGGTTGTAACGCTGATCTGGTCTTATACGTCACAGTGTTATAACATGAATATTTCTTGAGGTTCCTCAGAGGAGTCTTTTCCGGAAGCTAAGGATCAAGAAAGGTTAATAATTTGTCTCACAATACTTGATGTTAATTCTGTTTTAATTGGAATTTATAGCCCACTATTTTTTTGAGTTTTTTTTTTTTAATGTGTGTACCATTTTTAAAGTCTTTATTGAATTTGTTACAGTACTGCTTCTGTTGTTTATGTTCTGTTTTTTATTTTTTTATTTTTTTTGCCCAAGAGGCATGTGGTATCTTAGCTCGCTGACCAGGGATCAAACCCATGCCCCCTGCATTGGAAGGCAGTCTTACCACTGGTCCACCAGGGAAGTCCCTCTATAGCTCACTGCCTGATGGACGGGATTTGAAGGAAAAGGGAGCTAGAGAATGGAGCCAGGATGAGAACCCTAGAGTCTGATTGTCTCACTTAGCTTTTGCTCATACCATGAGAGGGGTCTCTGGGTACCACACTGGTACCACCCCTTTCACTAAATCCCAGGTTCATTTATATGGTCACACCCCTGCAAACTTTTCAATAAATTGTACCTGTTTCTTCCATTATATTCCATTTCTTCTCTTCCACAACCTTTCTGAGACAGACAGGAACTGTAGAAGTGTGGTGGGGAAAGTGAATTTGAGTGCGTTAACACTTGGGACGTAATTACGCAGCAGTGTGTTCATTACAGTGTTTCAGCTGTTCAGCTGATATCGACACAGTTCATTCTAAAGCATAAACAACTACCCTTAAAGCATAAGTACAAATATTAATCACATGGTTCAGTTAACAAGAACCGTATTTCATAGTTGAAGTTTAGGTTATATTTCAATTAAAAATATGGGCTGTTTTTTTTTTTCTTTTGGCCTAGTCATGTGACATACCAAACCATCTTGCAATGTTTTAAGCCACCTGTTGGATTTCATATTGACAGTTTGAAATGTGTTCTTATTAAAAATGACTTGGAGAGGGAATGGTATATAATTCCCCAGTCTTGCAGGGCTGGCCAGCAGATTCCTAGTGCTCGGAGAGAGGAAGGGCTGGTGGGGGGGAGAGGAGGCTTGTTGTTTCTTAGTGCGCTCCGATGCCAGTCGGGCAGAGCACCAAAAGCAACTCAGAAGTTGGGTGTCTGTAAAGTGTAGGGAGAGCGAGTGTAAGAGTTGAGGCTGGAGAGGTCTGCTGGGAGCAGATCATAGAGTCTTAACTTCATCCTGTGGGTGATGCAGAGCCAGGGAAGGGTTTATATTTTAGACAGATCCTTTGGTGGCTGTGTGAAGGACAGAATGGAGGAATACCAGTCTGGAAGCAAGGAGACCCGGTAGAAGGCTGCGGTGGTCATCCAGACAAGACTGTGGGATTCACGCCTTGGGCAGTGGTCAGCTGGATGGGAGGAGACTGACTTTAAAATATCCAGGTAAAAAGGACTTCCTTGGTGGCCCAGTGGCGGAGAGTCCATCTGCCAGTACAGGGAACACGGGTTCAATCTGTGGTCCAGCAGGATTCCACATACCAAGGAGCAGTTGGGCGGGTGTGCCACAGTTACTGAGCCTGAGCTCTCGAGCCCTTCAGGCCACAACTAGTGAAGCCCTTATGCCTAGAACCTGTGCTTCTCAACAAGAGAAGCCACCGCAACGAGAAGCCCGTGTGTCACAACTGGAGAGTAGCCCCCATTTGCTGCAACTAGGCTTCCCTGGTGGCTCAGAGGTTAAAGTGTCTGCCTGCAATGTGGGAGACCTGGGTTCAATCCCTGGGTTGGGAAGATCCCCTGGAGAAGGAAATGGCAACCCACTCCAGTATTCTTGCCTGGAGAATCCCATGGACGGAGGAGCCTGGTGGGCTACAGTTCACAGCGTCGCAAAGAGTTGGACACGACTGAGCATGACACATGAGAAAGCCTGTGGGCAGCAATGAAGACCCAGCACAGCCAAAATAATAGTAAAATTTTAAAAAAATAAAAAATATCCAGGAAAGAAATATAATATCTAGGAAAAAAAATATTCAGAAGGCAAAACTTGATGTAAGTGGTGCTGTCCTCTGCATATCTCCCTTTTGGAGGGACTTATCATTTTACAAATGGGTATTTTCTCTCTCTCAGTGTTGATTTTGAGATATGTCATGTTGGACGTGTAGATGTAGTTGGTTGATTCTAACTGCTGTATGGTAGCCATTGATGAGTAAGCCTAATTTATTTTTCCATCCTCCTGAGGATGAGGTAGGTTTAGTTTCTGCTGTTTCCCTATTATAAGTAGTGTTTTACTGAAAACTCTTTACATGCTTCCTTGTGTACATGTGCTAAAGCTTTTTCCCCTTAAGGTACATCTCTAGAAGTAGAATTGCAGACACATCCTTGAATATAAAGAACTCATAAGTTTCTAAGAAAAAAGATAGCAGGAAAATGGGAGCAGAGGGTATGAATAACAGGCAGTTTATAGAACATGAGAAGAATCTGTAAATACAAAAAGACGCTCAGTCTCACCAGTAACCAAGAAAAATAAGAATTAAATGTGGCGCTGGTGGTAAAGAACCCGTCTGGGAATGCAGAAGACCTAAAAACCCAGGGTTTGATCTCTGGGTCAGGAAGATTCCCTGAAGGAGAGCATGGCAACCCACTTCAATATTTTTGCCTGGAGAATCCCATGGACAGAGGAGCCTGGCAGGCCATGGTCCATAGGGTCGCAAAGAGTCAGACATGACCAAAGTGACTTAGCAGGCACACACACATGGAAATATTTCAAACCCATGAAGTTGCCAAAGAATTGATGCTTTTGAACTGTGATGTTGGAGATGACTCTTGTGAGTCCCTTGGACTGCAAGGATATCAAATCAGTCAATCCTAAAGGAAATCAGTCCTGAATATTCATTGGAAGGACTGATGCTGAAGCTCCAATACTTTGGCCACCTGATGCGAAGAACTGACTCATTGAAAAAGACCGTGATGCTGGGAAAGATTGAAAGCAGGAGAAGGAGACAACAGAGGATGAGATGGTTGGATGGCATCACTGAATTGATGGAGATGAGTTTGAGCAAGGTCCAGGAGTTGGTGATGGACAGGGAAGCCTGACATGCTGCAGTCCATGGGGTTGCAAAGAGTCGGACACGACTGAGCGACTGGACTGAGCTGAAACAACAAGGTTGTACCATATAGCACAGGGATTTGTTGTTGTTTGGTTTCTAAGTCATCAACTCGATGGACATGACTTTGAGCAAACTCCAGGAGATAGTGAAGGACAGGGAAGCCTGGTGTGCTGCAGTCTATGGGGTGGTGAAGAGTCAGACACGACTGAGCAACTGAACAGCAGGTGATTTACAGGAGCTCCATATATTATGAATATTAATCTTTTGTCTTTTTTTACATGTCAGTCTTGTCAGTCCTTTTCTTTTTATGTTTTAAGTGACTTTTGATTTCAAATGATTTCATCAACCTTAATATACACATGTTCTTCAATATTTTATCCTGATGTTTTTATGGATTTTTGTTTATAAGTTTAAGTCTTTAATCCACCCGGAACTTAGTGACTGGTGTGTTGTAGGGATCTGACTACTTATTCTATATATGTATCGATTAGACCTTTGTGTTTTGTGAAATCCTGTTCAGAGCTCTTGGTCTCATTTTTCACATATAGAAGCAGAGGAAAGTATGGGTTTCTGTTCAACAAGTGACTCTGAGAGTCCTATAAAAGTAGACTGCTTTCTTTTTTTCTCATTTCTTTTATTGTGAATAAACGTGTCGCAATTTACCCCAGTGAAAAGCGGATACCTTCAGACTCTCTTTAAACCCATACATTAGGGATGGAAACATGCTATTTATAGCAACAGAGACATTTTCTTTTTAAACTCTGAAGTCGGGGATGGGGGCCAGGAGGCTACCTCAAACCTCTAAACTTCTCACAAGTGGCCAGAAGTGGTCAAGTAAAACTAATGAAAACGGAGAGCTTCTGAGAGAGAAGTTTAAGATGCAAAGATCCACATAGCATTAAACTCTTGACTTCCCTCATCATTCACTGGCAAATTGGTTTCTTAAAGTTTAATTTGGTCTCAACGTGAACCAATCCTTCTCTCCCTGCCCTAAGCATGGACAACATCACCCCGGGCGTCCTGGGTCTTCCCCGCGTGTGCTGTCTACCCTGCGCTTAGGTTTTTACGCCCACCTGACACCACCTCTTGACATGTCTTTAAAATTCACTGAACGGCCAGCCACCCATCATCTCCCCTTGGAGCCTAGAATACCTCTGCTGCTCTGCTTGCTTTTCCTCCCAGGAGGCCGGTGAACTCCCTTCTTGAATTTAAATTCCATTGGTTTATATCAGGGGTGGACCCAGGTTTTGTGGGGCCAGAAGCTTCTATAATTTAGGGGGTTCTTTTAATGCAAGAACACCATATTATGAATATAAAATTAGGTCAAGGCCCATGCAGGTGCAGAGGCCTGAAACCCAAGCCTCATTATAGCTTCCCAGCAGATTCACTCCTGCTTGTTTTATCAGGGAGCCTCTGTACATGAAAGACAGGGGAACAGCCGTCTGCATCCATGGGGTGGTGTGACTCTCCTTTATGTTCACCAGCTACCACAACTTGAGGATCTTCTTCTTTTGGTTTGTTTTAAAGACATTTAAGAGCAGACCCATACCTCAAAGTGGCTTTAATGTCCGAAGTGGAATTAGTCCAGGGGAGAAGTTCCTTCAGCAGCGTCCCTGCCACCTCCCTGGTGCTCGGATGTAATGTTTGATCATTTGATCAGTGCCGTAGCTGGGAGCTCAGTATGATAATGTGGTCGCAAGCCTTTGGAACCTGAATTTACAGCTCTCACTTTGCATATCTGTTTGCAGAAGCACTCAGAGAGGCATGCAAGTGCAGCGAGGGCTTTGTTTATCATTCTGTCCCTCCAAAAATTAGAGAAGCCAAGAGTGACCAGCGTCTTTATAAATAACACAGGGCACGACAGTGACACCTGACGCCTTATGAGCCGGGTACCGTGCAGAATGCTTCCCTGGCTCTTCATCCCTGTCACACACACACACACGCACGCGCACACACACGCACGCACACACGCACACGCACGCACTCACATGCACACACACCCCAGGAGGCAGGCACTATTCCGACCCTTGCTTTCCAGACAGAGAAGCTGAGCTTTAGAGACAGGGTTCCCCACTCAAGGCCTCGGGACAGTCCAGAGCGCCCCTTCAGAACCCTCCAAGACAAACGCTCTCCTTTGACAATTTGGAAGCAGGCTTGGAGAGGTGGCATGAGCTGAGTTTTTATCTTTTGACATCAGATTGTATTGAATGCTGTGTGTTAGTTATAGTTTAAAAAAAAAATGTATGGGTATTCCATTTGATCCCCCGGGGGAGTCCTGTAAGCTATGTACTGGTTTTATCCCCATTTTACAGATGAGAAAACTGGAGCACAAAATGTCCAAGGTCACTGCTAAGAAGGGAAGAAGCTGAGATTGAATTTTTTTAACTGAAAAAACAATATAGTACAATTCTGCTATTTGCACAATGATTATGAGATTCCTAAGAGATATTGATCCTTGGGGCTTCTACAGAAGAGTGATATGGGACGAAGACATGTTTTCCAGTTGATGAGAAACATCTTTTTTCAATCCCATGAGTGTCCATTGAAAAACACACCAGAAATCTAAACTTGAGATTCTTGGAAAGAGAGGGGTGGACCATGGCCTGATCCAATTTGGTGGGATGTAGAACCAAGAGCCAAACTTTTTTTTTTTTTGGCCAGTGTTGGTAGTGAAAAGCATAAATGTTTATAGAAGAATATACTAAAACACTGAGCTTTGTTGTTTTGGATCAAGAGGTAAACCACTGAATACTAATTGACAAGAGACAGGGTTTGATGTTCTATATATTTTATGGTTAGTTTCTTTTTTTAAAAAAACTCCTTCATTTCTGATTATTTCCTGGTCAGACTAACTTTCTAGGAAAGAAAGAGATAATTGTTTGAAATCAGGAAGTTCCAAGTTATTGTCCCCTGTGGGTACATGAAAATGCAGGGCCTATTTCTGGCCCTCCTAGTGATTCTCTCGGAGAAGGCAATGGCACCCCACTCCAGTACTCTTGCCTGGAAAATCCCATGGATGGAGGAGCCTGGTAGGCTGCAGTCCATGGGGTCGCTAAGAGACACGACTGAGCGGCTTCACTTTCACTTTTCACTTTCATGCATTGGAGAAGGACATGGCAACCCACTCCAGTGTTCTTGCCTGGAGAATCCCAGGGACGGGGGAGCCTGGTGGGCTGTCGTCTATGGGGTCGCACAGAGTCGGACACGACTGAAGCGACTTAGCAGTAGCAGTACTGATTCTCTCTGCAAATTTAGGAAAATCAGTTAACCTTTTATTTGTTTTTTTGTTTTGTTTTGTTTTTGTCTGTACAGTAAGGATGACAGTGTTGGCATCAGATTTTTCCAAAGCATTTTCAGAGCCTTGAATGAAAGCTGTTAAAAATATTGCCAGCACTGTCCCCAGCTCCCACCTAGCACTTGGCTCCAATTACCAGCCACTTAGAAGTATGTGTAGGTAAGACTCTTATCACCCGATGCTAATCACATCTCACACCCAGTTGTGTTGTCTCTTTTCAAAACCTAATGTTTTGGTAGCAGTGGCTTCCTTCAGGAGTTAGAAAATGTAGCCACATTTCTCTACAAATGTCACATTCTTATTAGCACATTACCCATCCATCCCGTATGGGATTATACGACTCTGTTCACAGATATAATCAGCTTTGTATCTTCATCCGAGGATAACAAACTAGCAGGGTTGAAATCTTGACGTGTCATCGGAATTGCATTGCTTCCCGGGAGCTGGGGGGACGGAGGCCAAGTCGACCTGTTCAGAAATGCAGTTGTCTCTAGAATCTCAATCTCTCGTTCACCTTCTCTTCTCCTTCCAGTACGGCGACTATGACCCCTCTGTTCACAAGCGGGGATTTCTGGCCCAAGAGGAATTGCTTCCAAAAAGGGTAAGATGTCAAATTTCCCGTTTGGGAAGACATAACCGAAGGACCTGCAGGAATACACTATGGCTGTATCGAGAACGTTTTCATAAATGTTTTGTTATCAGTCTTGAGTAAAGATTTGTGGAATTCCTTTGGGGTTGTCAGGACAGGCTTGGCCTGTAGTTGGTCCTTTGTTTAGAGGTGGGTGAGCAACACTGGTTCCCAGGGAGCGGTATGGAGCAACCTGAGTTCAGCCCAGCAAAGTGAGCTGTTTGTAGCTGCAGGGGGCAGGTGGATGGGTGGGTGCTGTAGCTTTTAATCCCTGGTGTCTTTGGTCTGGCTGATTATCCACAGAAGCAGGCCTGCCCTCTCTTTAGCCATTTCTGATTCTCTAGCTCCACTCAGCTGTCGTGTGTGATAAAGGCCTGCTCCCCCCTTTCCCCTGGTTTGACCTGCGCCCCTGATGGCTTCTGTAAGAGTCAAAGGCAGCTCTCAGGCCAGGGAGTCCTGCTAATGAGCAAGGTCCTGCCTCTGGGCTGGACGGCCCAGGAGAGAGGGGCCACTGCCAGCCCAAGGAATGGTGCAGCCTTCTGAGTTGTGACTCAAATTGAACGATGCTCATTTACTCTCCCACCTCTGCTTGTGACTGGCCCCCTGTATGCTGCTTCTGGGGCTCCCCTCGTGGCCCAGATGGTAAAGAATCTGCCTGTGATGTGGGAAACCCAGGTTCAGTCTCTGAGTGGGGAAGATCCCCAGGAGAAGGGAACAGCTACCCACTCCAGTATCCTTGCCTGGAGAATTTCATGGACAGAGGAGCCTGGAGGGCTACAGTCCATGGGGTCACAAGGGGTCAGACACAACTGAGCGGCTAACACACACACACACATACACATGCCTTGCTATTTTGTAAAAATGATGCATAATTATCAAAAAGGCACACAGTACTCAAACTTCCTTTGTGTGTGGGTTTTCTGTTTTGCTCTCTTCCCCGCCAGGTAATAAATCTGTATCAGATGACTCCGGAAATGTGGGAGGAGAGGATCACAGCCTGGTACGCGGAGCACCGAGGCCGAGCCAGGTGAGGCTGCTCCTCGCTGATGGACGTTTCCCCGTGGGCCTCTTTTTCCTTTTTTAAGGAACTGCAAAACTGGGACGTGCTTGTTGAACAAAATGCAGTACCGGAGTACACAAAAGGAAAAGGGAGCGCTGGCAGCCGCTCCGGGCTCCGGCATTGTGTGTGTCCCTTTGCTAGCGTGTGGCGGCGTGGGCACTTCTCGCCTGTCGGGATGTGCAGACCTGCCGCATCCAGAGCTCATTTAGGTCCCTTTTAAGATTCCTGTTGTGTGCATGCCCCGTAGCTTTTGCGTCCATTCCTTGACTGATGGCGTTTGGAGTAGCTGTAGGTCTCAGTTTCACAGAATGTTCTGCAGTATACAATCTTACATCATGATATACTTGTATGAGTCGTTCTGAGGAGAGATCCTTCAGAAGAAAAAGAGTTGCTGAGTCAAAGGAGGTGAGCGTTTTGTGTCTCAAAAGGTGCCTCCCAAATCGTCCTGCAAAAAGACTGTACTTTTTTACATGCCCGTGGGCAGAGTGTGAAAGGGCCCCACCTCCCTCCCCCATCCAATCCCCAACAATTACCAATCTAACTTTTGTGATCTCAAAGGTGAAATTTTGTATCTCAAGTATCGTTAGCTTTTCCCCAATCACTTTGGAAATTAATCATCTTCTCCTTAGCCTTTAACATATTTTTTTTCCTGTTTTTCAAACCAACTTCCTATGACATTTTTTTTAACTCTTAAAAAAAGTGTACCAGAAAGTGGACAAGTCATAAATGTAACACTTGATGGACTCCTACCAAGTGAAAACACCAGATGATCCCCCTTCATTCCTCCCCAGAGCTGACCACTCTCCTACACCCGACTCCATGGGTTAGTGTGGTCAGTTTTAAAGATTATGTAAGTTCGATCAGTGTCTGTTATCTGGGCCTCACTTCTTTTACTCAGGGTGTTGTATGATTTGGGCTTGTGGCCTGTAGCGGTGGCCCCCCTTTCTTTTTCATTGCTATGTAGTATTCCACTGTGTTAATAGCCCACACACCATTTATCCACCCCGCTGTTGACAGGCATTTAGATTGCTGGGTTGTTTCCTGGTTTTTGTTGTTATGAATAACATTAAACAATCTTCCGAACAATGGTACATCAACAATACATATGTGATTTCAAGTTACTTCAATTTGTCACCACGGTGTCCCCTCGGGGTTGAATTTTTAAAATTCATTTGAGGCCATTTTCAGATTGGAGAAGAGAAGAAGGCAGATCATAGACTTAAGATGTTTCAACACTCTACCTGTCTGAGAGTTTTTTGCAAGTCATCACTACTTCAGGAGCTGCCTTTAAGTCTGACTCATAACTTAGAAATGGGCGTCCTGGCTGGGGTTCTACAGCTGGATTGCTCTCACCCCGACCTCCAGCAACACCCAAAGGAATGAGATCAGGAAGGGAGCTCTCAGGTTGCTTGCAGACAGAGATGCTTTGTTACCAAAACCTTCTAGGTGAAGAAATCATGCAGTTGGATAAAGCAACAGCTGAAATAAAATTGTGAACATCCAGATCCATTTGAGGGAGCAGATACACCACGTGCTCATCTCTAATTACTTGAGATGGGTGTCACTGTTTACCAAGGGCAAAGCGTGAAATTGAAGCCAAGAGACACGCTAATGAATCTGTTCTCTGGTTTTCACGGGGATGGGAAGTTCTGCCTGACCTCAGTGTGGTTAATAGACTCAGGGTTGGGCAGAGCCGGGCTGGGAGCTGGCGGGCTCACGTCTTCACGTGGGTTCGAGGCTCAGCTTGGCGCCCGCCACCCTCCAGTGACGGAGTCTTTCCTTCTCTTCGCAGGGACGAAGCGGAGATGGAGTATTTAAAGATAGCTCAGGACCTGGAGATGTATGGTGTGAACTACTTCACAATCCGGGTATGTGGAAGCCCCTGCGAGTTCCCGGGGCGTAGATGGAGGCGGAGTCAGGGGCAGACTGCTAAAACGGGTCCTTCCTGGTCCCAGGGTGCAGACACTTGGCCGGCTCAGTGGCCAACACGGGAAGAGGCAGGGAAGAGGGTCCGAGCGCCTCCGTTTCTATTCCGGGCCTTCAATTAGATGCTAGGTAATGAAGTGTTGGTGGAGCCTCGGAGGGGGCCCGTCTGAATGCTCTGGTGGAACATTCGATTATTTCTGGCTCTGTGAGATCCGGGCCCACGGGGATCACCTGTAAATACTTTCTCCCCTCAGGACACGAGGAGAGTAAAGCTGCTTTTACAGATTACTGATTTGTTTGGGTGGGAACTCTCCCTGGCAGGCTAATTGGTTTTCTACTCAGACCATTAATACTCCGCTGTCCTCTGGGAACCTGTGGCTTGTACACTGGAGAAGCGTTTGTTTTCAACCCCCCGTCCATCCCTCAGAGCATCTTTTTTAATTTTTATTTTAGCACCCTGAGCATTTTTCTCCCAAGGTTCTGTTGCTGGATGCAGTGCCTTCCAAAGAATTCATGCGATTTGCTGACCTATTTCATAACCAGTTCCAAACTGTAAATGAGCAGACAGTTAAAAAAAACCATCCGCACTGGGCCACCTTAGTCATTACAGTTAAGGCTTGCTTTCCTTTTTGGAGTGTCCATAAATTTTGTATTTGTTGTTGTTTAATCACTAAGTCATGTCCTACTCTTTGAGACCCCATGGACTGTAGCCTGCCAGGCTCCTCTGTGCATGTAATTTCCCAGGCAAGAATACTGGAGTGGGTTGCCATTTCCTTCTCCAAAATTTTGTATTACGTTTAGGTAAATTGAAACACATTTAAAATACCCTCGGGATAGCTTTCTACTTTGTTTTCTAAATACAAATCTTTAATGGGTCATTTGCATAAAATAAGGTGCACTGACAAATCATGTCATTTTGTACAGTGTACAAATGCCTAAAAGGTTTTCCATGATAATGCTGAAGGTTGTTTTGTAAAATGTTATCAATTCATATTTGCTGATCATTTGGTTTCTTTAAGGGCAGACTCATTTGACACATTTCTGTGGTTTTGTCCATACAGCTTCTCTTGCCCCACCACCTACATTGTAGAGAACTAGATCTTTATAATTCTTAAAAAAAAAAAAAACAGTTTCTTTGGGGGCACTAATTCTACAGCAGCAGTCAGACTACATTATACTATCGTGTGCGTGTATGTCTCATATTGCATGACAGATGAGGGTAAGGAGTATTTTAGTGTCTTAGCATTAACGTTCCTAAAATTTCTCCATCATCTAAGGAAGCTGTGTGCTTGAAACAATTTAAAAGGGGCCTCTTCAGTCCTCGCCTCTCTCTGTTTATTCTCTAAAAGTCTTGGAATCATCATGATAGGAGACAAGAGGGTGGGATCCATTTTTTTTCCCCTCTAAAAATTTAAGTTAGAAACATAATGAAATATCTTGTTTTCCAAAATGTAGATTTTGAAAGCACAAAGCCTCACTTGTGTTAATGCAGTGGTTTTAAGAGCCCTGCAGACGAGCTCACGACTCCCTCACGCTTTGGTGATCACACCTGACTCCAGGGTGTTAGATGGAGTAAAAAGATTTTCTCCTCCACCTGCTGTTACTTGGTACTTCTCCTTACAGTCGGGGCATGTCCTTTGCTTGCCGACCTGTTTTCCTGCCCTGGAGTCTTGGTTCCTATTCCTTGTTGTCAGCAAGGGAGTCAGACGCAGGGAGCTGGCCACCACCGCTGTTCGAGGGCCAGACTGCACAGGGCAGGGGCCCACACCCGCACCTGAGGAGGTGCGCACTGGTCCGCAACGTGAGGGCCCAGGGCATCGCCCTCCGGGGTGCTGGGTGCTGGCTGGACCACCATTAGAGGCATAGCCTGCATGCAACCTGTCAATTTTCAAACAGCTTTATTGGAGTGTAATTTACTTTCAATTCATTTTGATATTTTTTTCTCCCCAGTATCTTACAATAAAAAATTTCCAACATACAGGGAAGTTGGAAGACTTTGGAGTGAGGACCTGTGTGCACCCGCTGCCTGGATTCCAGTGGACAGTTTACTATAGCAAACTTGCTTTATCACATTGAAACTGCATTTTCAAGTAAAATAAGGCCACCTGATCACAGCTCGTAGAACTTTCTTTCTGGTAGTACAACCACCTCTCCTTTTAACATGAGGGGTGTTTAACCCTACAGGTTTTTATTCTACATCTGTGATAAGCCGGCTATATAATTAGCAGTAACAACACTTCCATTACCGCTGTTTTAGCCGCTGACACTTCCCAGGTGGCTCAGTGATATAGACTCGCCTGCCAATGCAGGAGTCGTGGATTTGATCCCTGGGTTGAAAGATCCCCTGGAGAAGGAAATGGCAACCCACTTGAGTATTCTTGCCTGGAAAATAACATGGACAAAGGAGCTTGGTGGGCTCCTATCCATGGGGTTGCAAAGAGCTGGACACATCTTAGGACTGAGCATGCACACTCACACTTTGTCTCTTGCTGGCAAAGGTGCAAGGTACCTGAGGTGGTGACGGGTGCCCCCAGTGACCCGTCCATGGGACACACCAGTCATAAGAACCGTCTCATGTGGCCTCCCTTGCCCCAGAGCAGAAGGCTGGAGGCCCCTCCAGGTTCGAGGACAGTGGTGATTTCTGTCAGGAGCTGTTGAAACTTGTCACATGTAATGGTCTATGTCAATGCTGAGCAAGACCTTGAGCCTCAGCTGGAGCTGACAGTGGCTATTCTCTGTCGAATCTACAGAATAAAAAGGGCACAGAGCTGCTGCTTGGAGTGGATGCTTTGGGGCTTCACATTTATGACCCTGAGAACAAGCTGACCCCCAAGATCTCCTTCCCGTGGAACGAAATCCGGAACATCTCCTATAGCGACAAGGAGGTAGGTTGAGTACACAGCAGACACCCCGGCAGCCCAACGGAACCTTCTCTGTCTCTCCTCCTTCCGGAGCAGCCCAGGCCAGCCTGCTCCTTGTTAGCAGCAAGATCCTTTAATTCCCAGGCTTTGGGTTTTTGCTTGTCGATTTTTATTGCATTTACAGAACAATATTGGCATCCTGTTTTCAAATAGTATCACTAAACCCTCCCTGCTGACTAACAAGAGACCGGGAAGATCAACTTGTCAGGACTAAGCCCCAGAGAACTGTAAACAAACCAGAAAGTAACCCTTTCTTATTCCTTGGCTTTCTATTTCTGGTGAGAATTCTGTTTGTCTCTTAAGTGTGGTGTTTATTAAACTCTCTCTGTGTCCAGAGCTTGATTCAATGTGATGCAGATATTTATATATACATAAATCTTCGTAGGGCTTCCCTTATGGCTCAGCTGGTAAAGAATCCACCTGCAATGCGGGAGACCTGGGTTCGACCCCTGGGTTGGGAAGATCTCCTGGAAAAGGGAAGGGCTACCCACTCCAGTATTCTTGCCTGGAGAATTCCATGGATTATATAGTTAATGGCCTTGCAAAGAGTTAGACACGACTGAGAGAGACTTGTACTCATTCACTCAAATCTCCATGATATATACATGAATTGTGCATATTATATATACTATACAAATAATATATACATACCAGCAATGATATAAACAAGGATATCAGACTAACTTGCTTATAAGAATTCAAGAATAAGGAATTTCAGATAACTTGGATGAACACCCTAACGTAGAATTCAAGTATTACTGTATAGGATGGTCCTATATGGTAATAAGGAGTCCATGGGGTTGCAAAGAGTGAGTGACTGAGCTGACTGACACAGGATGGTGACTTTTCCCAAAAGCTGTAATCCTGTGTTCATTCACTCATTCATGCATTCATGGTTAAGTTTTCAAAATCGTTTTATTTAATTAATTGATTTATTTGTGGCTGTGCTGGGTCTTCGTTGCAGTGTGTGGGCTCTCTCTAGCAGCGGTGTGAGGGCTTCTCATTGCAGTGGCTTCTCTTGTTGGGGAGCACAGGCTTTAGGGCGCTCAGGCCTCAGCAGTTGCGACTCCCAGGCTCTAGAGCATGGGCTCAATAGCGCTCTGGCTTAATTGCCCCAAGACATGAGGAATTTTAGTTCCTGGACCAGGGGTCAAACTTGTGTCCCCTGCCTTGGCAGGCAGATTCTTAACCACTGGGCCAGCAGGGAAGTCCCCCTCCCTGGTTAATTTTCAAGGAATTTTTGAGCATCTGCTTGGTGTCAGGCTTCGTGAGGGAAACAAAGATGGAGCGAATGCAATCTCAGCCCTCAAGGAAGTTCTAGTCAAGCGGTGACTCAGCTGCCATGACACATAACTGCAGCGCAAAGGGCCGGTGACAAAGAGGGTGGCGATCCGGCGCGTCCCTGCCAGCCAGCAGCTTCGCCCCGGCTCTGATTCAGCCCTCACAGGAACACCGCCGCGGGAGGAGGGGCTGTGTTCTGGCTGCTCCGCACCCCCTCGGGAAGTGGGGACCCAGAGGGAGCAGGGGAGCTGTGTCTGGCACGGGGACACCAGCAGAAGCCATGTCCCCTGCGGTTTCCTGGGAGACACAGAGGACGAGCCCCGAGACTCAGGACACAGGGCCCAGGAATGCAGGCCCGGGCAGTGCCCCGCGACGGGCTGGTACCCACACAGCCAGGCCTGAGCGTGGAGGGAGTGAGTAAGAGACGGCTCACGTGGTCGCCTGCAGGGCCCCCACCTCCAAGCCGGTTTCCCGTTTTTACCCTTCCCTCGTGTAGCAGCTCTGAGGAGAGGAACACCGGGCCCCCGGTTGCCAATACGTGGCTGAGCTCCCCTCGGCCACGCTTGACGAGACAGATTGAGCCTCTTAACTCAAAACATTCTGGCTTTCAGATTTTTTGCACGTAGCCCAAGAGATGAGCATTAGAGGTATTTCTTTTTTTTAAGGCCCTGAAATGGAAAGTTGCACGTGACTCGAAGCAGCAGTAGGGTGCGCCGGTAGTTTTTCATCTCTAATTTCATAAGTCTGTTTACGGTGCATCCGCACACTTGGCGTGCTAAAAGGTCCCGAGATGCTCGTCCTTCACAGAAGCCAGGCAGTGAAGGCTCCCCTTGTACAGCCCGACACGAAACTCTAATGTTCCCTCTCCTGGGGCCGGGCGCCATCACCTGCCATCACGTCAGGAACTCACGCAGCGCGGGTGGGATGTGATGGGAAGGAGCCTGGGGCGTTATCCCACGTGCTGTGATAACACAAGTCCTGGTTTATTCCGGGTGACCCATGGATGCCGCACACGTGCCCCAGAGTGGCACAGAGCCCGTGGATTCCCCGCTCCTTGAGGTCTCCCACTGGCAGCCCTGGGGTTTGGCAGCCAGGCCAAAAATAAGCTCTCGAAATTCATAAATAGCATCCTGCACAAGACAAGCACTGCTTCTCAGCTCACCTGACCGAAAGCCACACAAAGGGTCGTTCCTCTGTCCTCCGTGTGCTCCCCCTTGTTGCACAGCATAGCGTGGGAAGGAAATATCTAAGAATCGAGCTTCCCCAATGCCTTTATCTGCTTGGCAAGTCTTTCGTGGGAGTGGGCTTTTCACATCCGAAGTGCAGCTTTGGAATCTGGGCTCTGTCCGATCTCATCAGGAAGAGGTGAGAGCATCAGCTGGTGTTTTCTTTTTATGCGGCCCAGCCCCCAGTCTGGCCCTCGGGTCTCCTCCTGATTTCTCCCCCATCCCCATCCTTATTCATCTTCCTCTCCCCTTTCATGGTGAGGGTTATGTCTTCCTTCTCTACTCCAGTCCATTCTTCATCGCTCATGACTGCATTCCTTCTCTTAACAGCATCATCAAGCCATCCGTGTGTTGGGAGGTCTGGGGTGACTCCCTGACCGCTGTCACATCGAATCTAAGCCTTGCTGATTGTCCGTCCCCAGCCCACCTCACCACCCCCAGCTCTTGCCTTCCTCCCAGTTTAGGCCCCTGGTTTTCTCTTATATATATATATACCTATAACTTTATTTATCTATTTGGGTGTGCTGGGTCGTCATCGCAGCACAGGCTTTTCTCTAGTTTCTGGGAGCAGGTGTTGCTCTCCAGTTGAGGTGCGCAGGCTTCTCATTGCAGGGGCATTTTTTTTCTTGTTGGGGAGCACAGGCTTTAGGGCACGCCAGCTTCAGTAGTCACGCCATGTGGGCTCAGTACTTATGGCTCCCAGGCTCTAGAACACAGGCTCAATGTTTGTGACGCGTGGGTTTTGTTGCTTCAAGGCATGTGCGATCTTCCCGGATCAGGGATTGAACCTGTGTCTCCTGCATTGGCAGGCGGATTCTCTACCACTGAGCCACCAGGGAAGCCCCTCCCATGGTTTTCTCTTAGTCATCAAAGAGCTAATGCTGTGTGTCTCTCTCTCTCACACGCACATACAAACACACACATGCACACACATTCCCATACGGTGCTCATTTCCCCATCTCTGCTTTATTTCTGTTGCTTGCCCTGTCCAGAATGCCCTTCCCGCCTACCTTTTAGCTTCTCTGTCATGTTCTTTGACCAGCATGTCCCTCCTACTCTGAGGATTTGAGATCTGTGCCACCCAGCGAGGTAGTGATGATTGATGTGACCTGTCAAGCTGTTGATGGTGGTTGGTTTAGTTCTGGCCAGGTTGAGAGCCTCCTTAAGGCTGCCTTAGACTGCGGGGTGGCCCGTCCAGCATTGGCCTCAAGGTCGGGCCCACCTAAGGTTTAACTTCAGGTTTCCAAGCCCAAGATGGTGCTAAGAACCCAGCTTCCAGGATCCTGAACCTCCTGGAATGAGGATCTTTGCCAGGGGGTCACCACCTTTGTGGAATTGCCCAGTTGGTGGTAGGGCTCTAGGCTGTCGGAAACTGAAGCTGTTTTCTGCTTTTTCCTTTCAGTTTACCATTAAGCCTTTGGATAAGAAAATCGATGTCTTCAAATTTAACTCCTCAAAGCTTCGTGTCAATAAGCTGGTAAGTTAAGATCCTGGTTTTTATTATGGATTGTAGTTTTTCTGTGAAACTGAAAGCCTTTTTGAACCAGTATCAGAGCAACATGTTGTGAGGTGTAAAATGATAACCCGCGTGGCACGTGCTCTCCTGATCAGCCTTGAAAGACTTCTCTTTAGCTTCACCAGAAGAGGCACACTTACGGGCTTCCCTGGTGGCTCAGTTGGTAAAGAATCTGCCTGTGATGCAGGAGATTTGGATTCTATCCGTGGGTCGGAAAGATCCCGTGGAGAAGGAAATGGCAACCCATCCAAGTATTCTTGCCTGGAAAATCCCATGGACAGAAGAGCCAGAGTTGAACATGACTTAGCCACTAAACCACCACAGCAAAGAGTCAAATCTACATTTTGTGATGAGGAATTTTTTTTTTAAGTTATTTTTATTAAAGTACTTCATACGTATGAAAGGATAAGTATAATGTATCTGTGAGGTGTAAAGAATGACAGGAATAAACAACTCCTTAGCCACCACCCAGCTTTAAGAAATGCCACACTCCCGGACCTCCCTGGTGGCCCAGTGCTTGACTGAGGCTCTGTGCTCGCCCTGCAGGAGACATGGGTTCAGTCTCTGGTCGGAGAAGTTCCACCCACCATGCAGTCTGGCAGAACAAAAAGGAAAAAAGAAACAGCACACTCCCATCACTGTGGGAACCCCCTCCCACACTGGCACCCTGCCAGCCCCCTGCTTCCCAAGGGTGACCAGTGTTCTCAGCTGTGTGCTAAGTATCCCCGCCTGATATTCAAGAACTTTTATTTCAAGTAGGGCAAAACAAGGATACTAGCAAATTTTGTATGTTCTTAAAATGTATATATGTGCTGTCAACTGTATTCCTCTGTTACTTGCCTTTTTTACCTTTTCTTTTGTGTGTGTGTGTGATTTATCCATGTTGATGCTTAAAAATATGGTCCTGAGTGACTGAGCACACACACACTTCACTGCTGTATAGTATTCCATTGTGTATTATATGAAACGTATATTTTTTTTTCCTCCACGCTCCTGTTAGTAGACAGTCAAGTGCTTTCTGCGTCTTGTGTCTGCCCACTGGTGTGCACGGGCAGTCGCTGCCCCAGAGTTCAGAGCACGTCTCCGTGTAGCTCTGCACGCAGCCCGTGTCCACGGGTGTTCACACATCCCCTGCTTTCCTGGCCGCAGATTCTCCAGCTGTGTATTGGGAATCACGACCTGTTTATGAGGAGAAGGAAGGCCGATTCTTTGGAAGTCCAACAGATGAAAGCCCAGGCCAGGGAGGAGAAGGCCAGAAAGCAGGTGAGCAGGTGTTGGAGCTGCTGCTGTTGCCCCGTGGGGGCCTCTGCCTGGAGGTAAGGGGTGGCCGTCCTCTGATCGTGAAAGTGCCTATGCTATGCTATGCTAAGTCACTTCAGTCGTGTCCGACTCTGTGTGACCCCATAGACGGCAGCCACCAGGCTCCCCAGTCCCTGGGATTCTCCAGGCAAGAACACTGGAGTGGGTTGCCATTTCCTTCTCCAATGCATGAAAGTGAAAAGTGAAAGCGAAGTCGCTCAGTCGTGTCCGACTCTTAGCGACCCCATGGACTGCAGCCCACCAGGCTCCTCCATCCATGGGATTTTCCAGGCAAAAGTACTGGAGTGGCATCTCATGCTATCCCTGTTGGATCTTTCTGGCCGATGAATAAATGATGGTGGGAGTCAGCTCTGGAAATGAGGAATAAACTGTAACAGGTATCTCAAAGACACGTCCCTGGTTATTTCTCCAGTGAAGTGAGTGAAGTGTGGTCAGCGCAGGTTCGGGCAGAGACAGCCAAGCCTACACGCATCTATCCGTCCATCTTTCTATCCATCCATCCACGCATCCATCCATCTCTGGTCCATGCAGCTAAGCTCTCATTCTTTCTGCCTGCCCGTCTCCTGTGCCCAGCCTTGTTCTTTTCTAATTAGCTGGTGATGGAATACAGGGCACACCCAGCAGCCCGCTGACAGAATGCTAATTAGACCCCGGCCGCACTTCCCCGCTGCAGGTCAGGCCGGGCGGCGCAGGGGCCGCACTGGGAGGCGCCAGGAGCCTCCATTAGCATCCGTTATCATCAGCCCGGACCACCCGCATCATTGTTTTCCGCTCATAGACCTTTCCGACTCACCGAAACCCACACGGCCTATGTGAGCCTCGCTGCTGCAAATGTCAGTCGAGGTTGTGGGTGAACCACCAGACAGGAGCAGCAGCTGCGATCAGCTGCCCTCGGACGTGCAGGCTCGGAGGGTGACGATCAGTCTGTGTGCAGCTCTCTACTTCGGATCCTCCAAAGAGGCTGGCTCCCAGCCCCGGGATTTAGGATGAAACGCCCAGTTGGATCCACTATGCTGCCAGCTCTCCGTCTCTTGAGACGCTCTCTTGAGACGTCAGGCCACAGACATACTCACTGGGATGCTTTGTGTGTGTGGGGTGGGGGAGGGCAGTGGAATGGGTTGTGTTGGGCAAGAAATGCTCGTGGGTCAGTGCAGGGTCATAGAGGCAACTTCAAAAAGAGCCCTCTGCCCCCCTTATCAGCAGAGCAGAGCTTAGAAGCAAGAGACCTGAACAGGGCAAGGAAGCGTATAAGCCTCCAGGCTGTGCAGAGAGTAACATGAACACACCCCTGACCCATGCTGCTGGGAGGACGGCAGACGCACGTTCCTGACATCTGGCAGCCGCAGGTCAGGGGCTCCGTGGCCCAGCAGGACAGACATTGACCTTGGTGCCACACATGGGACTTAGTCTGAGACCCCGGTGAATGACTTAACCTGCCAGGCCTCCATTTTCTCATCTGTCAAGTGGAGCTGAGAATCTGTCTTCTGCGTCTCAGATCAAAGGATACGCTGTACCTGTGGGTCTTTGCGGCCAAAACCGCTTTGCAAACGGGGCCATTCCTTAAGATTGGGGTGGAGGTCTCAGGGAAGGTGCAGTGCTCGGAGCAGAAGGGATTGTAGGCGTTTTTCAAGCAGATGATAATGGGGATCTAGTCATCCACGTAATGGAGATTCTAACATGGTAGAAATCGAGCACAAATTGGCCAAGTTTTTCATTGACCTGGAAGAGGAAAACTGAAGAAGAATTTACAGGATTTTATTGCTTGTCTTTGCATTATTCCTTCAATGCCCAATGCCTTTTTTTTTTTTTTTTTTGCTTAGTATTTAGAAAAAGCATCAGTCTTAGAAATCTTGAGTTGGGGAGAAGGTTAAAGCAAGAAATAAGTTCTTAGATGTGCTTTAATTATTTAAGAAAGAAAATGGTGCAGTGGTCACTTCTGGCTCCTGCTTTCTGAACGCAGCTAGGGCCCTAAGATCACAGAGAATAGCGCTTGTCCTCTACTTGTTCCCCTTATTAAGCTCGGCATGTGGCCCAATTAATTCAGCGATCCAGAAGGCCAGTGGTGGTGGCTTAGCGCTGGTGCTGCGAGGAGCGGGCCCCGTCCCCTCCCGGCTCCTTCCTGTCCCAGGCCTGGCTCGGGAGTTGCCTCCGCATGAGGTTGTGGGGTCTGTACCTCGGCTGCTGCCACCTCCCCTGGAAAGTACAGCGTTTGAGCTGTTGATGCCTCACACGGACAACTTCATCTCGGAGGGTCAGAGGCGAGAGTGGAGCCGTTGCCGATGAGACTAGGGGTGTGGGAGGGGTCCGTGGGTGCAGGGGAGAAAGCAGTCTGTCTCTGCAGCTGCCCCTTGGGAGGAGGAGCCTGCATTGCATCCTTTGAGCCGCAGAGCAGGGCCACCAGGGTCTCCCTGCACAAGCACTGTGTTGGCCAAGTAGCTGCTTCCGCACCCACCATGCACGAACGCGCCCGTCCATCCCGGTGGAGGCTGGCTCAGCGTTCCACTGTTTGTTCATTTACCGCTTGATGATTTTTCAAGGAGCATGGCTTGCCACTCGACAAGCTGGTTCAGAAGGATGGAGGGTGGTGGGCAAGGGGAGTCACCCTGGGTCCCTAAAGTGCAGGGAGGAAAAGGGTTCTCAGAGGGAGACCCTGGCACTGGCGTGCCGCAGGTTGCGGGCCCCCGTGACCAGTGGCCGCACCTCCCCCCCAGATGGAGCGGCAGCGCCTCGCTCGGGAGAAGCAGATGCGAGAGGAGGCTGAACGCACGCGGGATGAGCTGGAGAGGCGGCTGCTGCAGATGAAGGAAGAGGCGACGATGGCCAACGAAGCCCTGGTGACGTCCGCGGGGCTGGGTCCCGGGAGGCCTTCCTCGGGCTCAGGGTTAGGCCCCGAAGACCATGGAGTAGCCACTTGCTTTGACGTTTCGGCTTAAAAAAAAAATTGCTTTCTTTCCACCTGTGTTTGCAGGAGCAGATTTAGGCTGAGTTCAGCCTCCCAGGGCAGGCAAACTTCACTCACCGTGGGTCACCTTTCCCCGGGGGAGTCTCAGCCTCGGCCCCCCGCTCATCGGGCCAGGTGGTCCCCTGGTGGGGGCCGTCCTGTCCACTGAGGGCTGGTTGGCTGTGTCCCTGGCCTCTGCCCGCTGGATTCCCCATTTGTGACAATCAAAGTCATTTGTAGACACTGTGACGTGTCCCATGAGAGGACAGTCGCCCCGCTTTCGAACCACTTATTTAAAGAGAGAGAAGGACAGAGTTAAGCTGGTTTTCTCCCTCATAAAGTGTGCCCTCAGCTCAAATGGGACCCTGTGGATGGACCCCCTGAAGGGCCTTCTCAGCAGTTGAAGGGTGTGGCTTGGGGACCAGCAGGGCCCCAGGGTGTCCAAGACACTGGTTCTTGCTGACCTGGGCATCTGAGGCCTGAGCAGGGTGGGAGGACAGGATCAGGACCCCCCCCGCCCCATTCCCGCTGAACCGCGCTCCTCTCTGCAGATGCGGTCGGAGGAGACGGCCGACCTGTTGGCCGAAAAGGCCCAGATCACGGAGGAGGAGGCAAAGCTCCTGGCCCAGAAGGCGGCAGAGGCTGAACAGGAGATGCAGCGCATCAAGGCCACAGCCATCCGGACGGAGGAGGAGAAGCGCCTGATGGAGCAGAAGGTGCTGGAGGCTGAGGTGCTGGCGCTGAAGATGGCTGAGGAGTCGGAGAGGAGGTGAGCGGGTCCCCCCACCGCCGGTCCATCTCCCGGGCCGGCCAGAGGCCCCTTCCCGCGTGGCCAGAGGGGCTGGAGCCGGGCGAGCACAGGGATGCAGTTCTCTGGTTCCACAGACCACAGCCCGGCGTGCCTTTGCACTGACCCCTGTGCCTCGGATGGTCGTGTTTGCAGGAAAACTGCTGAGCTTATCCACAGGCTGCTTTTAGCTGAGGAGACATGAGACTTTTCTTACATTTACACAATACACTTCTTTTCCCTTTTTTTTTGAGGGCACGTGGGGAGACAGCAGTATTCACCATGCCCTACATGGGGGAGTGGGGCTGGACAGGCCACCCTGGCTCATGGCCAGGTCCAAGGATGGGACTCTGGTCTGTGCTTTGCAAAGACAGTTCGAGGCTCTCAGTTGTCCTTGTCCCGCAGCCATCAGATGAACAGTGGCTCGTTCCTCGTCTGAACTTCCTAGAGGGGTTCCGCTTTCATGTACCTCCAGCTCCTCCTGTGTCTTCTGTGGAGTTGACGGCCCCTCCTCTCCTTGCAGGGCCAAGGAGGCCGATCAGCTGAAGCAGGACCTGCAGGAAGCCCGCGAGGCAGAGCGAAGAGCCAAGCAGAAGCTGCTGGAAATCACCACCAAGCCCACGTACCCGGTGAGCCTGGGCTGCCAGCCACCCTGCTTCTAGCCTCATAGATTCCCTGCCCTCCCAGCCCTCAGGTTCCCTTGCGGGGCCCTCAGGGCTACTGTTAAGCGCATGGCAGAGTGAGCAGTGCAGAACATTCTAGGGCCTTGAAAGTGAGATGGGGTGTAGGGAGGCAACATGGTTTAAGCAGAGGAACAGAGCAGGAAGTACAAAATAGTGGTCCAAAGAC
Source organism: Bos indicus x Bos taurus (assembly GCF_003369695.1). NCBI lineage: Eukaryota > Metazoa > Chordata > Mammalia > Artiodactyla > Bovidae > Bos > Bos indicus x Bos taurus. The sequence continues at coordinate 4,122,734 of NC_040092.1, read as the reverse complement.
TAACAAACAATACTGTTTACAGCCTTGTAGGGCCGGTGGTGGGAGAGGTCTGTTGGGGCCGTATTTCAGGTGACCATCTGATCTGGGAGGAGAAAGTCATCCAGTCTCGTTGCCTCGCCTCCATCCGCGTTAGGGGTGGGCGCGCTGGGCCCAGGGCCTCTGTGGCCTCTGGAGGGTCAATGGCTGACATGGCAGTGCCCTCCGTTCTGGGGAACCAACCCTTCTGATGATCAGGTTTCTCCTTCACAGCCCATGAACCCACTCCCAGCACCGCTGCCTCCCGACATGGCAAGCTTCAGCCTCACTGGCGACAGCCTGTCTTTCGACTTCAAGGACACCGACATGAAGCGGCTTTCCATGGAGATAGAGAAAGAGAAGTACGGAGTCCCTGGCCTCCCTGGGGCCCCACGTGGGCAGCCTGTCCCTAACCCCATGAAGGTTTGCTCTGTCCTTGCCCACCAGACACTCGAGCACTCTTGTCTGTCTCTCCCGGCTGCTCCCCTCTTTGTGGGCTTGCCTGGTGGCTCAGGCGGTAAAGAATCCACCTGCAGTGCAGGAGACCTGGGTTCCATCCCTGGGTCGGGAAGACCCCCTGGAGAAGGGCACCCACTCCAATATTCTGGCCTGGAGAATCCCGTGGATAGAGGAGCCCGACGGGCTACAGTCCACGGGGTCGCAAAGAGGCGGACACGACTGAGTGACGAACGCTTTCACAGTTGTCCACCGAGAGGAGCTTCCTGATTGGAAATGAAGGGCGGTAGACCAGCATTCCGTCTTCCAGGATAAAAATGACACCTGACGGGTGACCCGGAGTTTACAGTGGCTTCAGAGCTCACCCACACTCTAGGACTGGTTGTTGGGGGTCTCCCAGCCAGTCAGACCGTGTTCAGGTGGTGGTCATGCTCTGACCTGGTGGTGGAACATGTTTCCTAGTGTGTTCTCTGGCGGCCGAGCTCAGCCCGCCCTGAGCTGACCTCCTTGTTTACTTTATGGTTGGGGGCTGTGGCCCTGAGATGGAAGGGAGCCTCCCCCCTACAAAGGACATCTAACCGGGGTCCCCTGTTCTGAGCCGTAGGTGAATCAGCCAGCCACCACCCCGGCCAGGGGACTGTCATGGCAGCTACCTGGCATGGGGCGCCTGGTGACACAGATCTTTAGCGTTCATTTCATTACCACCAACTGACTTCAGAGGCAGGCCTAGTGTTCCTGTTATCAACAGGAGCCCAGACTTGGAGTGCCTAGGAAGTCCCCCCAGCACCGCACTGTGGATGAGGGACAAATCGGGGGTTCAGCCCCTCACCCACCTGAGTCTGTAGGGCAGGTGCCTTCACCTTGCTCGGTGTCCTCAGGTACCCGGCTTGGTGCCCAGCATGGGCAGCCCCAGGCTGGGCAGTGTGTCCTGGGGACAGAAGGCCCCAGCGTCTCTGACTATGGTGCCCGTGGTGTGAGTTCCCCTCCCCCTTCCCCACATCCTAGGCATGTTCAGCGTTGATCCTGGTCACGATCGGGGTGAGCTGCGTCCTGTCCATTCCCTGCTCTTTTACAGTTTATGTTTCCTTACTCAGTCCCCATGAGCATCTAGGCAGAGTCCATAACCAGCCTTGGGCCCAGTCTGCCTGGCTGCGCCCAAGCAGTCAGACACCCCGAGCAGCGTGTCTGCCTGCAGATGGTGGCGGGCGTCTTTCTCTTCCCGGTGTTGGCTGTGTGAGCATCTGTCGTCGTTAGGAGATGATGGCCCAGAGCAAGTAGGGATGGGGCCATGGCCTGTCCGAGAGGTCCCTCAGAATGGAGTCACTTCTCCAAGGAGGGCGTGGCTTCCCTGGTGCCTCAGGCGGTAAAGCGTCTGCCTGCAATGCAGGAGACCCAGGTTGGATCCCTGGGTCTGGGAGATCCCCTGGAGAAGGAAAAGGCAACCCACTCCAGTGTTCTTGCCTGGAAAATCCCACGGACAGAGGAACCTGGTAGGTTATACAGTCCATGGGGTCACAAAGAGTCGGACGTGACTATGCAACTTCCATTTTGAGACGAGGACATTGTTCTGGGTTCTGGGAGGGTAGCTTCTCGTGTTGTTTCTTGGACAGAAATTAGAAGCTCTCTGTTAGCCGTTACTACTGGTAGGATAGCTTACTGAGGCTTTCTTCTGCTCCCTTCTGCTTAATCCTGACCTCGGCTCTGTGATCGTCGTCCCTACTTCATGGACGAGAAACAGATGTGGAGCAGTTAAGGGACTGGCCCAAGATCCCCCGGCCCATGAGCGGCTGAGCAGAGACCTGAACCCCTTAGCTCAGGCTCCGCATCCCCGGGCCGAGCCGCTCGTGGGTCTGTGGCCTCTGAGCCACAGCGGGTCTCGCCCTCTGCCAGCCCCGCAACACGCTTGTCCTCTCACCGGCAGAGTGGAGTACATGGAGAAGAGCAAGCACCTGCAGGAGCAGCTCAACGAGCTCAAGACCGAGATCGAGGCCCTGAGACTCAAAGAACGGGAGACGGCCTTGGACATGCTGCACAACGAGAACTCTGATCGGGGCGGCGGCGGCAGCAAGCACAACACCATCAAAAAGGTACCGGCTCGCCCGTCTTCTGTGCTTAGGACGGCCGCTCGCCAAGTGTGAGGTCGGCATATGCTCCCTCGGCAGCCGAGTCGCCACACTGGTGTCGTTTTTTTTTTTAACATGTACTTAGTTGAGGGAATTTTTTTTTTGACTCACGCCGGGAAGGGAAGTTACTCTGCCGATGACTGTGAACCCACTGGCTTGATGGAAGGGGAGCTTGTGTTAAGAGCTCTGATGAAATGAATCATGGTTCCAGGACGGGTTTTGATCCATCATTTAGCGGTAAAGCAGTTCTGTCTTTCAAGCCGAGGGGAGTTCTGCCCAGGGAGCTGCCTTACTTAATGAGAAAGCAAAATGAAAGGGAGGCTGTCGAGACTGGCCTCTCCCTCTCGGCTTTTTGTGTGTCTAAGCGGCGTAGGACTGTAAAATTCCATTCTTGATTCAAAACCAAATTCTGAATGTTAAGCTTTCGTCCAGACTTGAAAAGAAATGTCTGGAAGAACCTTAATGTTTTAAAAGAGGAGACTTCCCATTTATGTTGCTAACAAGTTTCATGTCTTTTTCTCCATGGATGTTTTGAGCTTTCAGCCTTTGGGAGGAAGTTAAGTCCCATAGTGTCAGCCCAAGAGTATACTTGTCTTCCGCTGGGCAGAGCAGAAAGGTCCTCTCTCGCCAGGTGATGTCAGCTCCTGACACTTTGCCCTAGAGCCAGGAACACCTGTCACACGGGGGTCAGAACGACAAGGCTCTTCAGTGAGCTTAGATGGTGATAGATGTGTTTAATTTTGTACTCTGTACCCGAGTCTTTAAAATTAGTCTCCCAGTGCGAGGACTGTTTTCAGTGGTTAAGCCGTATCTGAAAACCCTGAGAGATGTGTGTGCCTGCCATCACTGAGGGGGACAATCGGGAGTCCCGAATCCTTCCTCCTGACTCCAGTTAGCATTGGCACCAAGTAGAGAATCCCTTTTAATAGCGTGGAAGAAGAGACCTCGCCACCATCCACGTTCCTCTTTCCTCCAGCTTCTGTAATTTAACGGGTTTCCCTCCTGGACCCACGTCTGAAACTCTGAGCAGAGAGGGGAGCTAGAGCGAGGCCTCAGCCTGTGGGCAGAGAGGAGGAAGGACCAGCTGGCCAGGGAGCTGGCTGGGCCTCCAAGGAGCTGCCTCAGACCCCTCCCCACTCCACTGTCTCTCCCCCCAGCCCCAGGCACAGGCTGTATGTAGCTGCCTCACAGCCCCCGGGGTGCTGAAAGCTGTAGAGATCCCTGACTCCAAGCCGTAAAAAACAAAACAAGTCAAGTCGCCAGTCACAGTTTCAGACCTGGTCTGAAAGCATTTTGCAAATGGCACAATGACGCGTGACGTTGTTGATATCACAGGGTGTGTTTTCTGTTTTTCTTCATTTTTATCTTGCTGGTTTAGCCTCAAGCCCAAGGCAGAAGACCTATCTGCATTTGAGCCCTCACAGTAGGTTATGCCCAGGTACTCTATGTGGTGATGGGACCGCCCTCTGTGGTACTAACCCCTGCATGAGCTTGCCTGTCTGTGTCCCCGGGGCCGCGCCCAGCCCTCCCGGGGGGTCAGGCGGCACCTGGGGCCTGGCCGCAGCATGCTTGAGTCTGAGAGCAGGCGTCCCCCCCACGGGGCCAGGCCGACCTCCAGGGCGTGTCCCGGGGCCGTCGGACCAGGCGTCCTTCCTTCACGTGTGTCGTTGTTGGGCTGGGGAAGGTCATGGCTTCTTGTCCGGTCAGGTGTGTCTCAAGTCCTTCGTCTTGGTGGCGTCCCCCTCCGATAAATAACCCTAGCATGGGAACGGGGTCTGTTTGGGTGTCTTTTTAACTCGAGGTCATGACCTTTCGCGTGGTGACAGCCTCTGAAGACCCGTCCGCGGTCACACCTGGCAGCTCCTGGTCGTGGGACCAGGGTGGGGTGGAGAGAGCTGCCCGTGCTGCTTTGCCTTCCTCTAGAGCCGGCCCCCAACCCCCACTTTCTGTCCACATCTATTCTCTTTTCAAGTAAAGCAACCCGCTAGCACAGGGGTCTCAGCCGCGGTCAGGCTCAGCGGACCGTCTGTCCACCAGCGAGCGCACTGACGGCCGCCTCGGCGGGAACTCCCGTCGGGACAGCGCAGTCCTGGCTGACGGGCGGTCAGCACTCGCCAAGTGAATTAATTGAATGATTGCTGCTTTCCTTCTGCGACAGTTCATTATTCTCCCCACAGGCCTAGGCAGTGGAGAGAATTTATTACACACAATAATAAAATGACACTCTCCCCCTGCTCCTCGCCCAAGCCCCGGCAGCACCCACGCCAGTGAGCCCGCCGACACCCGTGGTCACGTGTGGACATGTTCTTTGCTATCCTCACCATGGTTTCTGCTCCCAGAATAAAACAAGCCCATTGGAAGCTTTGTATCCAAAAGTGCGATCTGGCACAGGATGGATCCTATTTGTGGTTGCCATCCAAGCGGGAGAGGTTAGCTATTAAAGTCCCAGATGGGTCTCATTATAAGATGGATTCGGTCTGTCAGTGGCTCCAGGAACCCCTGGCGTGAACCACAATTTGTGTGTGACACTTTTATTTAGCGGGCTCCTGTTGCTCAAGCTTTCACGCCACGTGCTGGCATTGAACACCCCGTCACCAAGCGGTGCATGCTCTGTGCTGGGCAGGAGTGAGAACCATGAAATGAGTGGGCCAGGCAGCACGGTACCCAGGGTGGGCCCACTGAGGCTTCCCGGGCCCCGTGGCGAGCACAGGGGCCCACAGAAAGCCCATTTTGTGTTTCAGTCTGTGCTGGCAGATATTCTCTGTGACCGTACTCTTCTACCTTGGGATGATTTCATCTCTCTTCTTTCTGTAATGATTCAGAACGTTTCAGTTCTTCAGGGGCCCGGTTCTGACCGTCAGCCCTCACTGAGCTGTGATTACAGACAAATGAGGTTTCGTTTGTAGTCAAACGTGTGCTGCTCCTAGGACATGCACAGACGCCTTATTTTTTTTTTTTAATGTCTTGATGTGAACTTGTTTTCAAAGTAGGCTGGCTGCAAGCTCCAGTTAACCCAGAATTCAGATTAATCGAGGGTTAATAAAATGGAGTTGGCTCTCAACACAGCTGGACTTAATCTCAGCATCACAGATCAAGCAGTGGTAGCTTTTGCTACATATGAAGTTGGAGGGGAGGCACATTCTGGACTTTGGTGGTTCCAGCAGCCAGTAACCAAGCCTGCCGGCCAGCCACCTGCTATGCCGGGGTGGCTCTGGCCTTGTGCCTGGGCTGTGGTCTGGGCCAGAGTGAGCCTAGATGATGAGAAATACCACCGCAGGCTCTGAGATGTGGGCACCCAGACTGTCAAGGGCACAGCTCCATCTAGAAAGTCCAGGGTGAGAAATGCAGATCGGTGGTGAACCGAGGAGTTTCCATTGTCCTGAAGCTCGTCATTAATCTTGGTTCAAACCCGCCTGCATTGGTTTTGTTTTGTTTCATGTTTCGTGTCTTCTGACCACAGATTCCTTCGAGGAAAGACTGGTTCCCCTACCTCTGGCCGTCCGGGTGTATTCCTCCCCCTTTGCTCTCCGGCTTCCCCCTCGAGGCCTGTGTCTGACCCGCCTCAGCAGGACCCTCTGGGGCTGGTGACACTTAGGCTAAATTCCAAGGGTTTACCCGGGGCAGGGGTTACCATGTTCCTGCGGCAATGCCGAGAAGCAGTCCAGTCTGCCTCACAGGGGCCAGCTGCTGTGCCACTTCCTTCCTCTATAATTCTTACCTCCTGCTAAGGGTCAGTGTCCTCTCCTATAAAAGGGGAATAAAACAGTTCGTGCCCCTCAGGATTTTTATGAGGTTTCAGTGAGTTCCCTGTGGGCTTCCCAAGTGGTGCAGTGATAAAGAATCCGCCTGCTGGTGCAGGAGACACGCACACAGGAGACACGGGTTCGATCCCTGAGTCGGGAAGATCCCCTGGAGAAGGACATGGCAACCCCCTCCAGTATTCTTGCCTGGGAAATCCCATGGACAGAGGAGCCTGGCGGGCTACAGTCCACAGAGTCGCAAAGAGTCGGATACGACTGAGCGCAGCTTGGCAAGCAGTTCCGTGTAAAAGCTCAGCGAGGGCTTGAACTTGTATAAAGAAACAAACCTGCTTGGGAGCCTGGCCTGGGAAGCGCCACACTTGTGTGCACAGCTCGAGACACGCATATTCAGTGGTGTTTTAGCTTCCACGTGTTTGGAGGTAAAAGCTTTTAAAAAGCCAGAATGAACCACACCAATGGCGCTGTGTGATCTGGATTCGCAAGGGTCTATTTTTCTGCTTCCACGGATCTTCGCTGCACATTTCCATCTTCTCCCGATCGATAATCAGCACAACTGGTTTGACATTTGCATCCGAGTCTGAGCGGCACTAGCGATCAAAGGCTGCCCTTGGGAACGTAGACCCATGGCATTCTCGGGGTGGCGGGGGGGAGGTGGGGAGGAGAGCGACAGTGGCGTTCCTGGCCTCTGGGTCTTCTGAACAAGGGCGTGGGGTCTGGCAGTGAGGCTGGGGGAGGGGGAAACGGTGTCCAGGGCTCGCGCTTCTTGCCTTCAGAGCCACCGTGCCGACGAGGTGCGCAGTGGCCGCGTGGGATTTAGCTGCACAGCGCACTGTGGAGGTGACACTGTGGTCACACCCTTCACCCCCGCCCCTTCTCGAGGGGCGGCGTCATTCTGGGCTGGTCTGAGCGCCAGCAAGCTTGTCCTCGTGTCTCGTACCCGTGGTCTCTGAAGAAGCACAGGATCTCAAAGGCAGTCGACAGATGAGAAATCCTGGAGGTCAGAGAGCTTAGAAAGCTTATTTCCTTCGTAAGTGGTGTGAACCACCGAGGCCCTGCTGTGGTTTCTGCTGGTGGGGAGGCGTCAGTGAGGAGCCTCAGCATGTCTCTGAAGCCCAGCTGCCGTTCTCAGATCAGGAAGACATAAAAGACCAATGACATCTTCAATTTGCGGGGACTCCCTCTGGAGCTGCAGGGCTGGGAGTCAAGTACAGCACTTACAACATCAGGGACATGATCAACCCCAGGGCGAGGGTGGACTCGCGTGAGAGGCGTCCCTCCTGGTTAAAGCCACCGGCCCGGCCTCCCTCCTGAGTGACCTCCATCTGCATTGCCTGCCGGGACCTGGGACCCTTCACAGGCTGTGCTGCTGGTGTGGTTGACACGCTCAGTGCCCCCAGACCCAGCTCGGGGACCCACTTGGCTCAGCCTCTTTGCCAAAAGACTGCGATCCAGCCCCTCCCTTGGGTTGGTGGGCTTTACCTGGGTGAGCCCATTCCCTGTGGGAGGTGTTGAGGAGCCTACAAAGCCTGCCTTGCCCTCCAAGGATATCTTGCCCCCGTTTGGAAGTGCCCGAGGGCACCAGTGGGATTTATTTGATGTTTGAGTCAAACATCTCATCTGGTCCCTCCGCACGGACCATACGTGTCCATGCTGCTTCCCTGCAGCACCTGATCTACCACCGCAACCGCGGGAGGGACGAATCCGGCTGTAAACTCATTCTGCGGGCACAAGGTTCTGTTCTGACGATCCCTGCCGTGATTTCCCTTCTGATGTTGGCGATTTGAAAAGACATGGGTCTGTCTGCACCGTTTCCCCCAGGTGCCCGTGCCGAGCGCTCCGTGCCCATCCGTCAGCCTCTCCGTGGCCAGCGAGGTGAAGCGGGCCGATTAGTCCATTTTCCAGGTGGAGGAGCCGAGCATCACCCGGGCAGCCGGAGATGCCAGCAAACACCGGTTTCCAGGCGCCGTTCAGCCTAAAGGATGCATAAACCAAAGGCACCCTCCGGGTTTTCCCAGGCAGATTTCTCCCAGAAGCAGATAAAGTAGCTGATGCCAAACTGGATTTGTTCATGACGGTGGACTCGGCCCCTCGTCCCACCTCCGTTTCGGGATAAGCATGTAGACAAACTCTCTGCCCCTGTACACATCACCAGATGACATTCGGGTGCAAGTTGTCAGCTAGCAAGATGACAGAATCGCTTAATCCGGCCAGCTCCCAGCCGCCGTCCCCCTCCACCGGCCCTGCCCCTCAGCTTCTCTTCCGAAAAGGGAATGTTGATCACACCCCAAACCAGAGATTATGTGGGAATTGGCTGCTGCTTCTGGATTTGGCGTTCACCTTCCTGCTCCCAGTGGTGGAGAAGCTGCTTGTCCTTTTGTATCTGTGCTTCGCCCGCCACCCCCGCTCCCCTCCCAGCTCCTCTGTTCTCAATATGTAGTGGCGGAGAGAAAGTGTAACATGATTTTAGGGCTTGCATTTCAATTCCCCTGCATTTTTACGGGAAGAGCAGGGTCTCGGCCCCTGGAGTTCTTAGGGTAGTGTCTGAAACAGGTTCAGCCTTGTGGGTCTCCTTGTCTAAAATGAATAAGACTCCCCCACTACCCACCCCCACCGCCTTTCTCTCTTACCCCACCAGGGATGAGTGGATTGAGGCGAGGCCCCCAGAGACTAGTTGGAGGACTCCTGGCTCTCTGATTAGTTTTGTTCTCCCAGCTTAATTGTAGAGCTTCTTCTTGCTGTCTCGTCACTGATCGCCGAAGTGGCTCTGTGTCCTGCCCACCCCCACCCCCAACGCCACCCCCTTTTCTTTAGGAGCCAGATTATCACAGTGTGGCCTTGTGAATCAATTTTCTCTATGCGCTGATGAAAGTGTAATTCATCCTTAATCAGGCAGCCTTGCCGCTGCAGGCCCCGTGCCGGAATACATCTAGTTCTTCTCCCTTCACTTTGGGAAGCAGTCCTCCCCCCCCACCCCCACCCCCCACCCCCACCAAAAGGACTTTTAGAGGAGAGCCGGGGAGGAGGGAGCTGGCAGCCACCAGCGTGGGGGGCTGTGTTCCTCCAGCAGGGGGCACTCCTGGGAATGAATGAGGCTGGAGGAGCCTGGGAGCTGGAAGCCTTCCCTGCAGGGTGGGAGGGCCCCCGCTGAGCCCGGTGCTTGTCTCAGGCCTCCGGGCTCGCTGTCTCTAGACCCCCAGGGGCCCTCTCTCAGGAGTGGGCAGCAGCAGGGGCTGCCTGAAGTCCTCATCCAGTGAGCTGGAGGCCCCTGAGTCTGTCTTTTCTACACGTGCCTGAGTCCAGGAGAGGCGGCTAGCTACTAGGTCCTTCGCAGGGCCGGGGGAGCCAGCCTCCCATCTTTTTAAGGGCACAGATGCGGCTCCCAAGTCTGAACTCGTGTGTTAGCTGGTTGGAGGTATCTGTCCGGTCGCACTGCACACAGCTTGGGTGGTGTGAAGAGGTCTTGGCCCTGCCAGGTGACCCCCCCCAGGTGACCCCCCACCCTGTCCTGCCCTTGCCCAGCCTGGTGGCAGTCACAGACAACGGGCAGTGCCATGGGGAGGTGGGTGGGACGGGAGGCGACTCTGCCGGGCTTGTGTGTGTCAAGGCTGGGCAGGAAGAAGGGGCCAGGCCACAGGTGGACCAGACGCCCGTCCCCCCCAACACACACACACACACACACACACACACACCCCGAAGATGAAAACCACGCTGTCCAGCTCTGCAGCTGGCAGAGAAAAGGAAGTTTGTCTGCTCGGAATGGAGCTTGGATTAGTGACAGACTTGAACAGCCGGTTCAGTCGAGAGAGAGAGAACTTAATTCCTCCTGTATTATTCACACGGCTGATCTGAATCAGGTATTAGGAGACAGCTGGAAGGGAGGCGCGGTCAGCCCTGAGCCTGGTGAGGAGACGTTCATGGTCTTCTGTCATCCTCAGGGCGCCGGAGAGCGGACCCGCTGAGGCTGCGCGTCCTCAGAAGGCTTCAGAGAAGGTGGAGCGGACCCCGTGGGTCCTGGATGGGGTAGCCTGTGTGCGCGAGGCACCACTTCTCCGTCCATGTCCCCAGGCCTTTCTGCTCCTCCATCTACTGAAATGGGGGGGTCCTCCCCCAGCCCCAGTCCTGGAGGCACTGCCCCCCCACCCCGAGCAGTCCTTCTGGGGGTGATGACACATGTTGCTGGATCACCAAGGGGCTGCAGGGTGGGGGGTGGGCTCACGGGACAAGCTTCGGCTCTCCTGTGCGACACAGCAGGATGCAAGGCCTCGGTCGGATCATCGCCCCTGTGGTCCCTTGCCTGCTAGGCGGAGAGCCAGGAAGGTGGACGGAACACTGAGTGGCTTGTACACCTTAGAAGGTGAGACGGTGGCCGGGATCCCAGCCTCTGTGAGCCCATCTTCCAGAGTCTATGGAGACGACCATGGGGGCAGTTCACGCTACGAAGGGCCAGCTCTGTGCTGTTTCTGCTAGGGCTTCCCCTCCTTGGTTAGGAACGCATCCTGCCTGAGGCTGCACGGTCAGTGTGACAGTCAGGGAGCTTTCTAGAAAGAGCTGGCGGTCAGGGATACCACAGATGAGGGGAATGATCTCAAGCCCAGGGGCCTGGAGCATGGCTGGCAGACCCCGAGGGCGCATCTCCCAGGCCCTGGGCTTGAGTCCCCACATGAAGGAAAGAAGCTCAGGCTTCTCCCTGCAGACCCGCCCCCCCCCCCCCGCCCCCGCCTCCCCAGCTTGCTCTCCAGCATGACTACGATCACAGCGTGATGCCTGGGATGAAGGATGCTGCTGAGTTGGGGCAGGCGGGGGCTGCCGTGGCCACTGGGAGGGTTCCAGTGGCGCCAGTCGGTTCGTGTGGGATTTTCCTCTGATGACGGGCTTCCTGTGGAAATTGGAACTGCCATGGCTTCCCTGGTGGCTCAGATGGTAAAGAATCTTCCCTGCAATGTGGGAGAGCCAGGTTCCATCCCTGGTTGGGGAAGATCCTGGAGAAGGAAATGGCAAACCACTCCAGTGTTCTTGCCTGGGAAATCCCGTGGACAGAGGAGCCTGGCGGGCTACAGTCCATGGGTTCACAAAGAGCTACTAAGCGACTCACACAGGATTTACATTTACACGAACTGTGCAGAAAGAGTGAGCGATGGGGGCAGGTCTGCCTGTGGGCCAGGGCTGAAATCCCAGGGCCCTTGGTGTCAGCAGCCACGTCGGCCACCTCAGTCTGGTGGCCCCACCAGTCCATCCAGCAGCCCGGAGACCACAGTACTGTCTTCTTGCCGAGGCCGTGCGTCTGGGGTGCCTCCCTGCTTCTGCTTGGCCAGGGCATTGGGTCTGTCCCCGCACCTCTCCTTGGACTGGGGCTCAACAGCTGCTCTTGCGAGATAAGAGGTCAGTGTGGGCTGGGGTCCAGGGATGTGTGCTGCCCACCCGAAGAGGGCTTCACCTCCTGACAAGCTCACACTGGAGTGGGTAGCTGGAGTCTGGTGCTGGCACCTCGAGGGGACAGCCGGCACACAGCTCACGTAGACAATCCAGGAATTCTTGGCGCCTCCATCGTACAAACGGGCAGCAGGCTCTCGGAGGCCTGCACAGGCTGGGCTCCCCGCCCAGGGAAGTGCCAGGCCCCCCTCCTCGGGGGCCTCTGCTTGCCCCACCTCAGTGGCCGTGAGCCTTCCCCCTTCGCCTGCATCCCTTCTAACCTGTGCTGTGCCCTGCTTCCTGATCCCTGGAAGGCCAGGAGCCACAGCTGCGGGAGGAGGGACGTGATCTCTTAGTATTACCAGCCGTAGCGTGTCATCGGGCATTTCTGATCACGCTGTGAGGAAGGGACCGTCAGGACCACCCTGCAGCTCAGCAGCCAGGTGGGCTTTGGGTCAGGCGGTCTGGCTGTGCCTGTGAGTGAGTGGGTGCATGAAAAGAAGGGCTGTGGCAAATGTGTCTCCTGCGGGTCCCCTGTCCCCGGAGGAGCTGACCTGAGGTCCCCCAGGCATGTTGGAGGAACCAGAGTGGTACACGGGCTTCCACCCCTTTCGGTTCATTCTCTCCCAGGATGATTTTTGTCCCAGCGGCTCTCTGGCTCTCTCTTCCGCATCCTGGTTCCCATTATCACCGAGCGTGTCCTTCCCAGTCCTTCTCTTCTGTTATGTTTAGGGAGAAGCCCGTCCTTCTAGAGGGAGTTCCGTCTCAGCAAAGAAATGAAAGCTCTCTGCATTCCCGTTAGAGCTGGGCTTTCCAAAGGGCTTCAGAAATTGGTTCCACTGAAGGAAACAGCTCAGATGCCTCCCTGCATTTAGCTTGTTAGTCGGGAACTTCAAGGCCAAAAGATTTGGCAGGATTTAAAGAGCCGGCTCTCAAGCTGTCTCATTTCGAGTGCACTGATGCTGTGCATCTTTGATGGTGAAGTGGTTGGGTTGGAGCCTTCCTCCCCCGCCCTTCACAGAGCCAAGCTCTTTGGATTCAGAGGCTGCCAGAGGTCTCTGAATGAGGGAATGGGCCAGGCCATCTAGCCTGCCCCTGTGGTTGAACTCCAGAAAAAAGGGGCTCAGAGAGGTCAAGCATGTCTCTTGAGGCCGAACAGTGAGCTGGTGATGGAGAATTAGCACCTGGGCCTCTCCAGCCTGGTGGGGAACTCTCGAATTTCCCCCTGCATCTCACCATTCGTTGCAATTACCACCTGCATTTTGCTCACTCGACAAGCGGAGCTCCCACTGTATGCACAGCACTAAGCCAAGAGGCTCGAGGGTATGAAGGTGGACGGACTGTGCGTGCTCTGTGTCCGCATCCCCGGAAACTCTCCTTAGCAAAGTCCCAGAGCTGGACGTGGCGCGCAGTCTCGCCGGCGTGGTTGCTTTCAGGAGCAGAGCTGGGCGCTGGGAGGATGCCCACGCCAGATGCTTCTGCTTGGGGAGCTCCTGGCAAGGGGCCTGCTGGGTTGGGGAATTGAGGTTTGGCAGCCCCGAGAGGTCGCAAACCCTAGTTCGGGCCTTATCTGCCAGCCAAGAGCTCCTCCCCCGGCCCTCCCCTTCCCTTCCGCCTCTTCCCCGAGCTCCTGCCTCTTAGGAAAGGCCTCAGGCCCAGAGCACCCCACCATCACCACGTGCTGCCCCCTCCCTGCCTGAACCAGCCCCACCTAGAAAGGAGCCCTCCATCCCAGTTTGTGGATGGAAACGCCCTCTCAGCTGCCAGGTCACGGGCAAGTCGGCTCTGGGGTCCCCTGGGGAACTGGGAGCAGAAGAGACGAGCTGGTCCTCACGTGACGCAGGCCTGCCCCGCCCGAGGCCCATCACCTTGCCCCAGCGGCATGCCCAGGGCCTGAGGACTGAGACGTCGGTTCTGCCGAGCTGGCCCTCGAGCCCTGGTGTGGACAGCACGCCCTGTGGATGGGGATGGAGGAGTCTCTTCAAATGCCCCGGGCTCTTCTGCCCGCCAGCCATCCCTCCCTCCTGGCGTGTCCTCACTGGCCACCTCCCAATCCGAGACCTTGGAGGACTCTGGAAACTTGCTTGGGGCTGACCACCGGCTTCCGTCTTCCCTTTCATTCCAAACCCGCTTCGAGCTTAGTCCCCGAGGCAGGAGGGTGTCCTGTCATGAAAGGGCAGGAAGCCAGCCCCGCCTTCACCATCTTCTCTGCTTCCTTGCAGCTCACCCTGCAGAGCGCCAAGTCCCGAGTGGCCTTCTTTGAAGAGCTCTAGCAGGTGACCCGGCCGCCCCAGGATTGGCTGCTTCTGCCCGCCTGCCCCGGCACCGACGGGACGGGCCTTACACCGCGGGAGCCATCCAAAGGCAGGCCGAGCGGAGAGCCCAGGCCTTTCATGTGCAATTGCCTTGAACTATGACCCCGCAGAGGGTTCTCTGGTGGGGTTCTAGTTCTCCTGACCTGAGTCTTTAGGTCTTTTTTAAGAAGTATTTGTCTCTCCTTGTCTGATGTGGGGTCCTATGCTTCCTTCGTCCAAAGCACCCTGGAGTGTGTGTCTTACTGTCCCCCCCTCCCCGGCCCCGGCTGACCGCCCCGGTCCCCCGGCTGGGAAGTGGCTGCGGGGAGGGGAGTACACAAACCCCCTGGAGACCCGGAGGCTGGTGCCATCCCCCACCCCTGCCCCCAGGGTTCCAGAACGTTCATCTCCTTCCCTGGTGAGGAGCTAGTGTGGGGAGAAGGTGGCTCAGAGTGGCCCGCCTGCTCCACGTCGTCGGAGAGCTCGGCCATGATGAGCCGGGAGGAGATGGGCATCCGGCCCAGGCACCCCCGGGGGGCAGCGCTCTGGCTGCCCGTGATGGGGAGTGGAAACGCAGCTGTGCCCGGGGAAAACCCGGCCCAAGCTGTGGTGAAGGACTGGCTGCTGGCAGAGGGCCTGGGAGGCCAGCCAAGCCTGCACCTGGAACTTGCACCCTACGAAGCTCTCACTGCCTCTCTTCTGCCCGCTCAGACCCAGGTCTGAGAGGCAGGCGTAGGTGGGGTGGGCCTCTCCAGCTGGAGGCTCTCCTGAAGGTGGCAGGGGTGTGAGGGGGATCCCCATCGCTGTGGTCAGCCCAGCCACGACCAGGGTCTCCGCAGAGCTCTTGAGGCCCCACAGGGATGTCTCACTGGCCGCGGCCCGTCTTGTCGATCTGAACCATCCTTCCTCCTGGCCACGCGCCGGCACAGCCCCCCACCCTTGACGGTGCCGGGGCCTCCTTTCCTGCTGCCCTTGTCTCCCTAGAGCCTTCACTTTACCTTCTCCCTGGGCCGTGGGGGGAGGGGTGCAGGTGACCCCTGGGCCGGGTGGGGGCGGGGAGGCATAGTCAGTGCTTGGCGCCTGCTGGCACGTGGCCCCCCCACCGTGCGCCCACCCAGGACCCACACTCACTCCTCGGTCTGGGGCCACTCTCCCGCCCTTCCTCCATGGCCTGCTGGACCCCCCAGCCTGTTTACATCCTTCCCACGGGGCTCTTGCGCAGAGTGGCAGGAGGGAAGTCTCATCCAGTGAGAAGACGCTTCCCACGTGAAGACCTGTGAGGGCCCAGAGATTCCCCGGGGGCAGAGGTGGTCTCTGGCCATCCTAAGTGGTTTTGAGAGACTGAGACGCTCACAGAGATCCTGCCAGATTCCACGGTCAAGCTGCCCCAGCGGTTGTCCTGGGCTGGCCGCCACTGCCTTGGGCCACCCTGCCCGTAGGCAGCCAGCCCCTCGAGACGTGCAGGGTGGGACTCTGAACACTAGGCACGAACGGCTGTTGCTGGGAGGTTCCCCTCCGTCTCCCCTGTCCCTCCAAGGCCTCTTACCCTGAGACAAGGTTCCCGGTGGGGGTCCTCTAGCGTCTGCCTGGCTGTCTCCTCAGGCTCACCACCCACCCCTGACCTGTAGATTTAGTCTGTAACAGTGGCTGTGGGCCCAGAGCATGGTGGTCATTTATAAAAACGTTGTGGGGTTTTTATTATTATTATTATTATTTAACTGCTGCTTGTGTGTCTGAAGTCTGTGGCCACAGGGGAGCGGGCTGGCATCCGAGCCGTGTAGGGGAGCTGCCTCGGGGTGGGAGTGGGCCGGCTGGAACACCTCAGTTTTCCTTGGGGACAAGAGTGGGTGGGTACCTCCCGGAGATGGACAGGCGGAGAGGACGGGGCCCTCCTAAGGGTCTTGAGCCCGAGTGGAAGAAGGACTTTGAAAGAGGAGCTCCGTTCTCAGGGCGCATGCCCACAGCGGAGGCGACTGTGATGTGTCAGTGGGCGAGCTGAGGGCTTGTCCAGTTAAGGAAGCCCCTGACCTCCACCAAGAGCAGGGCCCTGCCTGGGATCGTCGGGTTAGAAGCGCCCCTGATAGTCACTGGGCGGAAGCACTGGGCTAGTGAGCCCCGGCGGGGCTGCACCGGCGGCTCTTGGTGGGCACACGCAGACCACCTCGCTGACTTGCTCCCCGCCCCTGCTGGGCCCCGGGGCCTCTGCCGTGTGCGGTCCCTGATGGACAGCCCCCACGGCCTTACATAACGCTTCCTGAGCGACTGCCTTCTGAGTCTTGGGGACAGGCTTCTCTCTCTCCCTCTCTTTTCTCTTTCGAATCCAAACAGCACGTTCTGAGGCTGACAACCGGCCACAGCGACTGAGCGTCGCCCGCTGACAGGGCTGAGACCCGGCGGCCTTGGTGGGGAGACAGCCGCTGCCCCAGGGCCAGGCCGGCCCCTCTGGGCTTCCAGGGAAGCTCCCTCGGTTTTCAAAGACATCAAACCACCCTCCCCCATCCCATGGGGCCTCCTGTCAGAGCCGGACCAGGGAAGGGTATTTTCTATTCTGGCGGACTGTTGTAATTTAAATGTTTGTTTTAATAAAAATTCTAAACTGTAAAAAGTTGGTCTCGGGCCTCAGTTTGCTCGTCGCTCCAGCCCCCGCAGTGGTGGGCGCCGGGTGCCCCAGAGGAAATGGGCCTCTGCCCCCGCTGATGTCTAGGACCTCAGCCCTATCCCTATGTCAGAGGGGAAAGGATCCCCCTTTTCCGGGCTGATGGCAGCACCCCTGACTGCACCTTCATCTGGGCACCCCCCTCGTGCTTCCCATGAAGCAGGCTGTGTACTGGGTCTCCATCGCCCAGTGACCTTCCCACACACCTCACCTGCCCTCAGTTCCAGACCTGGAAACAAGGGTGCCATACTAGACGGTCGCTCCAGGCACTTCTGCTTCCGGGGTCCCCGTTTCTGGCTCTGGAAGCGGGGTGGTGGGCAGCATGTGGAGTCCCCGGGAGCCCAGGTGCTGCCTACGGGACAGAGGTGGCTCCGTGTGGTCACAGGGCCGCGTGCCATTCACCCCTGGGGTTGAGAACTACCCTTCTGAACTTAGGGGATTTTGTTTAAAGTCACTCAGTCATGTTTTTGGACTCTTTGCAACCCCGTGGACTATACAGTCTGTGGAATTCTCCAGGCCAGATTACTGAAGTCGTTAGCTGTTCCCTTCTCCAGGGAATCTTCCCAACCCAGGGACTGAACCCAGGTCTCCTGCATTGCAGGCAGATTCTTTACCATCTGAGCCACCAGGGAAGCCCAAGGATACTGGAGTGGGTAGCATATCCCTTCTCCAGAGGATCTTCCCGATGCAGGAATTGAACCAGGATCTCCTGCATTGCAGGTGAACTTTTACCAGCTGAGCTACCAAGGAAGCCATACATACATATATATATATAAAAAACCAGCTTTATATATATGTATTGGGAAGATACATATGAAGTTGTAAAGCTAGAGAATTATGAAGTTTTTAAACACTTCACTATTTTGTTCATTTTAAATGTATAGAGTCAGTAACTAATTCAACTATTTGTGTTCAATAAATAATAAGAAATTGCTGTTTTTCTTTTTTAATTGATGTATAATTGACTTACAACGTTGTATTAGTTTCAGGTGTGCAGAAACTGCCACATTTCATTTGCAGTGATTGGAAATAGTCTGATTTCCTACCTAGTCCCAAGCTAGAGAAAGAACCTTATAAATACCAGTCATCTGAAGTTGTTCAGACAATATTTTTACCTTTTTTTTTTTTTTTAAGCCAATCCCTGATCCCAAAAAGATAACAATATGCTCTCACAGATGTCAAGATCACCATTCAGTGGGGTTGGAATTAACCGGGGAGACAGGTTGAAATCTCCTCTGCTTTTTTTTCGGTGTCGTTTTTCATTTGCTTTGACCACGCTATAAACCCAAAGCTGCCACAGGATCCGGGTGTTTCCCTGTGGTATTTGCAGCCCGGCCCCATGAGGGTCCCTGAGTGGCTCCTTCTGGCATCCCTGCCAGCACTTCGTCCTTCTCTGTGGTCCTCGCCTGAGCTGAGTGCCTTCCAGCCATCCCCAGGGCTGGCCACCCCAGAAGCCTTCGCGTTGGAGGAGTGGGTCGGGAGCCACCCACAGATGTAACGACGAGTTGGCAGCAGGACTCCAGGGGGAAAGGTACTGGTGAGACAGTTGCTGCAACTGTGTCTAATCCAATTTCTCTTGCGCGTCTGGGGAAGAGACAGTCGAGCCGTCCGCATTTCTCCGTCGTCTCCCTCTCAGACAGCCCAGGCAGCTGAGAGGGAGGCCAAGGGCTCCTTTCCCCTCCCGGGCCACGCGGGGCTCCCTGGCAGCCTGTCATTACTGCATTATGGCAGCATGCTGCGGCCGCAATCCTGGCACCGCTAGGGAGGCCAGAGCCGGCTCAGGGCCACTGAGCAGCGCCAGGACCTGAGCCTTCACAGAGGAACCCCCACCGTGTCCCCTCCCGGTTCCCACGTGATGCCTATTCCCTGCTGGAGTAGTAGCCCCAGAATAGCACCTGGTACGTTGCCTCTGAGCTGGAGAAATCAAGACACCTCCCAGTGAGGTCGCTCACTGCGTACCCGCTCCCTGCCTCCTGGCTCCCCCTCTGCAAAGAGGGCTGGGAGTGACGCCTCTGGGCACCTCTGAGGTGCTGTCAGGCTAACATGAAGATGAGACCCCCCAAAATACTCAGATTTCTAAGGGAAAGGGGATTGCGGGTGTGTAGTGGTACCACCGTATCCTTACAAGTACCAGGAGCTGTACACACGAAGAAACGTGGCATCTTTTCCGTTCACATAACCGTGGGGAGGGCCAAAGGACATCACACGGCCGAAGGGCTCGAAGCCCCCGACCTAGAACTCAGAGAAGACCCGGGTTTCAGCCACTTAGCAGCCATGTGGTCGAGACAAGTTACCTAAGTTTTGGGCACAGCAGTTTCCTCATCGATAAGGGAGTTTTGTCAGGGTTTGTGGGAGCTGATCATGCCCAGGGAAGCTCTAAGCCCAGTGACTGTCTCTGGAGGCTTCCTTTGAGGATGGGGCGGGGGGAGTTGCAGGAGGAAGCAGAGGAAAGGGCAGTAGGTGACCCAGAGGAAACCCCAGCCCAAGAGCGACCAGGCCCACCTGTGGCCCCCACCTGGGCCCCTCACTCCACCTGCACCCGGAGCTTAATGATCTGCATCTGGCCTCTCTGTCCTCGCTGTGTTTGCCCAGTGCCAGCTGCAAAGCCCAGGGAGATGATGGATCACCCAGGCTGGGGGCTGCCTGGAGAGGATGTTCTGGCTTCGTCACATTAATACCTGCTGCTCCGGTCAATAATTTACTGGAGGCTCAGGGTAAGCGTGGGTGGGTGGGCAGCCCTTGGCCCACCCGGCACCTGGAGCAGCCCATCCTGAGCCCGTGGGTACCCACTGCAGATGCTGGGGTGGGGGTGGTGGGGTGGGGGGGTGACGGGCACGCAGCGACCTCATTTTCTCTTATCAGCCATGAGGAAGAAGTCCCCGTGGAGTTCTTGCCCATTTTCAATATAAATAATGTAATTCCCCCGCCTGCTTGCTCAGGGAGGAAGGGGCAGCCTTTGATCTGGAGGAATTAAGTCAGTAAACAAAAGGGAAGAAGGCTGCGGAGGTGTCTCCTTGTAGGCACCTGCTGTGCCATTTACCCTGGAGATGGAGCTAAACCCAGAACTGGGGGGAAGTGGACAGCCTCTCTCCTGCCCACCCTCCCCTCGGACCTCTCTGAAGTCTCCCTTCCTCCAGAGCTGCCTTTCCTGGGCCACCAGGCAGCCTGGCCTCTGAAGCCCCAACCCTCCCCAGCAGTGGCTCAGCCTGGTCCTGCATGGTTCCCAGGGGAGGGTGACTCAGGGAGACGTGTGCAGAGTAGTCTGGGGTGGTCTCGGCTGGAGGCGCCCATGACTGGCAGAGCCACTCAGACGGACGGTCCTGCCCTGGCCTGTCGGGGTCCAGCCTGTGCCTCCGGAGAACAGCTCTCTGCTTGCAGCTGTGCGGCCAAGAAGGTCCCTTCCCCAATTCTCCAGGCTCCCTTGTCCTCGAGTGCAGGTCCAATTTTGGATGAGAGGAACCCGGGCCCCTTCCTGTTGCAGGCATCTATGAATGCAGGTGTTTCTAAAAGAATTCGCAGGCTGGTCTCTTTTACCTCCCTTTTGCCTCTGGGGAGCAGAATAAAGACAGACCCAGGGTCCCATGGGGTGGGGCTGGGGAGAGGGGTCTTGTGGGGTGGCACCCTGCAGGGTCAGCCTGCCTCACCCCACCCTCTCTCCCAGCCCCACCCTCCTCTGGCACAAACTGGGGAGTGGGCAGTTCTGGTGCCAGCCCCCGCGCTGGCATGAAGGGCAGTGGGCAACAGGGCAGGGGGCCTGGCACCGCCTTGTCTCCGGCTACGTGTCCGGCTCCTGACAGCCCAAGTGGCAGCCGGGGCGGCGCGTCAGCCAGGCCTGCTGCGACAGGTGCTCTGCCCTAAAACCCTTGGGGACCCCACAACCCCCAGCTTCTTTGCCCACGCCCGGGTCCCTCCCCCAGCCTTCCGCTTCCAGCCGAGTCCCTCAAGCAGAATCTATTAAGTCCTTCATATTAGCCGGCAAAGGGGAAACAACCCTCTTTCATCTTAACTGGAGTGAATTTGCATTAACACCTGGGGAGTTCTGTTTGCCTTGAGAAAGCACATTGCTATTCTGAGCTGCACACGCTGGGCGGCCGTCTCAGCGTCCTATTCTTTTATTAATACGGCTTTTCTCTTCTCCCCGCTTTCCCCATGGAATAGAGGGGGAGCAACTGGGGATACCAGGGCTCCCTGCCCCACGTAGGAAGGTCCCCGGAAATGCCGAGAAGGGAGAGTGGGGAGCAGCTCTCAGATGGAGCGGGCATGTATGTCCCCACCAGGGACATCCCTGGGCCGCATCCTCACCCCACTCCCCGCTCCAGGAGGCCCTCGGGCTCCAGGGGCAGCCCCCACCCCAGCATTCCCATCTGCCAAGCTCTGCTGTGACCAATCTGTACTGGGTGTCAGGTGGAGAGGCCCAGCAAGGCAGTGACCAGGGAGCCGGGGCCCGACCCAGAGGGGCTCCTTAGGTGGGGAAGGTGGTTGGAAGGTGTGGAGGACTCAGGGATGTCTCCCACTGGGCCCAGGGGCCCCGGCTGTGACAATGACACGCAAGTCACGGCATGACAGGTGGGTCTGACCCTCTGCCTGCAGAGCCCGCATCAGCAACTGTCCCATCCTGTCACCGATGCCGCGTCAAGAGTGTTTGCAGGAAATGTGGGGTCGAGGGTGGGCAGAGCTTGGTTGTCAGGTCTCAGACCCGGAGATGGAGGCTCCCAAAGGAGACAGACAATGGAGAAGGAAGGGTGCACAGGGACACCCCTTCCCCGCCCCCTGCTCCTCTTGCTTCTAGTCCTCCAGGAAGCCCAGTACCTCCCCAAGTTCAAACCTGGAAGGGACGAGCCTCCCTTCTCCCCTACTCCGGCTCCCGTGGGCCAGGAAGCTGGAGTGGCAGGTGGGTGGGGGCGCACAGAGTATCCACTAGGAGCAGTGGAAAAGCAATGCCTGTCAGGGCACCCCACCCCACCTCCCACCTCCTGGGGATCCCAGATGATGGGAGGAAGACGCAGGGCAGACAGGGGGGCCGGGCACCATCTCCTCTGGCCAGGCAGAAAAGGGTCCCATGAGGACTAGGTGTGGCACCGCAGGGCTGGGTCGGGGGCAGCGCTGCTCAGAGGAGAGGGCTCGGCCTCTGGAGCCCCGCACCCGTCTTCCACGGGACAGTCAGTTCCCAGCCAGCCGCAGGGTCATCGCGGATCCCAGGTCTGAGCCAACACATGCCACAGTGAGACTTTATTAAGCGGGGCCTGCTGCTGTGTGGTTATGGCTGTTCACTATTAGCTCGTCCTGGCTCAGGTGTCAGAGGAGACAGCTCAGGGCGGCAGGAGCCGCGAGGGCGGGGGAAGGGGGCGGTTCTTCCTTTGCTTTGCTCCCACAGCCTGGGCAGACCACCCCAAACTGCCCCCCCATGAAGAAAGGGGGGCAGGATATGGGCAGTTGGGGCCCCTGAGCTCGGGCCCCCTGGGTTCACACAGGAGAGGGGCTGGTAGTCACATATGTCTCTGAGTAGGTGACCCTGGAGCAACCTGGGCTCAGCCCCCGGGACTTGGAGAGGAGCCCCGAGGGTCCAGGAGCCCTGCGCCGGTGGCAGCATTCCACAGGGATCCCTGGACCCCACCCCGCCACCGCAGACTGCCCACCCCCTATCCCTCCAGAGACTGGGTCCGTGCCAGGGGCCACAGCTCCTCTCTCGGTGACATTTACCGGCTGGGAAGTGGCCACCGAGTCGTGAAATCAGTGCCGGCCTGGGGCTAGCCCACTTCATTAGACCCGGCTCTGCTTCACTGGGTAGGTCGGCACAGGCCAGGCCCAGCACCCCTCTACACACCCAGCCCCGCAGCTCCTCCGGGCTGTCCCAGCCCCGCTGCCTGCCTCAGGGGAGCAGGCCCGGCCCCCCCACCCCAGCACTGACCCAGGGTCCCCTGAGTACCTGCTCAGGCCCCGAGGGGGGGATTACAACGAGTGATCGTGTACGCCTCGGCACTGCTGGTCCCAGCAGGACCACGCTCATCGCCCTGCAGACGGGCCCAGTCGTGGCAGTGGCTCCCACTTCAGTCCTGGCTGCATCTTAAGGCCCCTGGGGGGCCCTGTGCTGTCACCACTGTGGGACGGGAGAGGGGGGCAGAGTGAGGCTCAGAGACTGACTTCTTGAAGCTGGGGTGCGAGCCCCATCCTACCTCCGCCTGGGCTGTTCTGCCCTCAAATGAGCTGGGTGTGGCCATCGGCCCCCTAAGGGGGCTCCCAGTGAGGACAAGATGGGGTGGGGGGCAGGATATGTGGGAGGGGCTCTCTGGGGTGCTGTCGGATGCTGGGAGGTGAGATCCCATCCTGGCCTTCACCCCCACAGCAGGGGAGGCGTTGGGGAGGCTAGGCTGAGCGCAGTGCTCTTGGAGTGTGTGGGGTTCATTCATGAGCCCCCCACTCTGAGGAAAGGTGTGGCTCTGGCCCCAGGGATCGAGCGAAGGTCTGCGGTGGGCATGTAGGCACCTCTCATCACCTCCCAGCTGGGGGACCCCAAGCATCTCAGATCATCCCCCGCTTTGAGCTCCAGTTTTCGAAGCTGGAAAACGGGGTCACCGACATCCGCCTTGGATGACTAAACGAGAACGCACTTTAAGTGCAGACTGCGCCTGGCACCGAGGCCGCCATCACTGCCAGGGAGCACGCGCCAGGCAGGATGCTGTCTGCCCGCCACACTCCCAGTACCGAGCATGATGGATGCAAAACCCAGTCCCACATCATCCAGGGTGCCTGGGGAAGGCAGGCAGGCGGCCGAAGCCTTCTCGTCCGGTGCCCTGGGTGCTCAGTCCTGTGGGTACTCAGTACTCAATAGCTGAGTGAATGAGTCCCCCCCGATTTGTGGAGTGGGGACCCCCCCCACCTGTGGGGTGAGGCTCTTCAGTCCGACTCCCCGGGGCCATTGTGCAATTCAGGTGAAATGATGGCTCAGAAAGCATTTGTTTTGATCATTGAAATACGAAGGAGGAGGGAGGCGGTGACTTCTCAGCAAACCAGGTGGGGCTGGGAGAGGTTCCAGGCCATGATGTCCCCCTGGCCCCGCTGGTCAGGTCAGCCGAGCTGTACTTACCACAGGGCCTGGTCATCACTCAGCCACCCCCTCCCGCAGCCCTTCTGACCCAGAGGAGCATCCATCAACGTCTCCTTCCCTCTGACAGCCCAGACAATTAGCTAGTCCCGCCTGAATCTGATGGCCCTGCCACTCACAGCCACCATCTTTGCTTCCCCCTCCTCTGCCAGGGGCCAGGCCAGGGGGTGGGGTAGGGGGTAGGGGCACAAGGCAGGCACAGCGTGAATCCCCGCTTCTGGGGCACCACCGTGTGCCCATTTTACAGACGAGGACCTTGGCTCCCAGAGGCCAGAGACCTGCCCAGGGTCACACGAGTGAGGCCCAGAGCTGTCACTCAAACACAGACTGGTCTGGCTGCAGGGTCCACACTCTTTATTTCTGTCGCCCTTGTTCCGGCCTCAGTCTCCCCTGTGCTAAGAGAGCTGCAGATTTCCTCCAGGCCCCCCATCCAGAGCCCGGCGGAGGGGCCACTGCCTGCTCACCCCACCCCAGCATCCCAGGGACAGTGTGACGGATGCGGGTCCCTTGGGGGGCAGGAGCGACACGCCCACACACCCACGGACCGACCCCCGGCTGATGGAGCTCCCCCTCGGGGGTGCGGCTCCATCTGGTCAGGCGCGGCGCCAGGCTGATGGATGGGCCACCCGCCCGGCCACCCGCACCCTCACAGCTGTGCTCCAGGGTCAGCAGGGCAGGCTCTGGGGCCCCTCATTCAGTCATTCAACAAACACAGGCTTAGCAGGGGGCCCACCGTGTGCTGGAACTCAGAGCAGACAAGATGGGCTAGGAAACCAGCTGTCACTCTTCCGTGTGACGGGCGTGTCATGGGGCGGTTGTGGGAGTCGGAGGGGGCCTCTGACCCGAGGGACCAGGTTGATGGATATGATGATGGCAGAGGGAGCAGCTGGTGGGACGGGTCAGAAGTGAGGAAGGCGAGAGGTGGTCACACGGCTGTGATAGATTCAGGATGACCGAGGCGTGGGGAAGGCATGGGGTGGGGGCCCGGGCAGGCTGGGGAGTGGGGCAAGGCCAGCTCGGGCTCGCCTCCGGGTGGAGGGGAGTGAAAGCTAGGTCGGTGCTTCCAAAAGATGCCGCTGCAAAAGCGGGATGAATCGAGAGACTGGCATTGACATATATATATATACGCCCATGTGTAAAACAGACAGCTAACAGGAAGCTGCTGAACAGCACGGAGAGCTCAGCCCAGTGCTCTGCGATGACCTGGATGGGTGGGGTGCGGGGGAAGTCTCAACAGGGAGAGGATAGGTGTATCCTTAGGGCTGATTCACACTGTCGTGTGGCAGAAACCCACACAACATTGTAAAGCAATTATCTTCCAGCTGAAAAATAAAAAGACCCCACTGCTGCCAGGGGGAGAGCGGCCTGCCCAGGGTCTGCAAAAATGAGGGGTGCAGACGCGGCCCTGGCCAGTGGGACTGGAGGGAGCCACGAAGCGGAGGGAGTGAAAGATTCTAGAGCCGACAGTGGGTGGGCGGCAGAAGCTGGGGGCGGGGGGTGATGGTCTGAGCCCCACCTTATAGATGAGGAAACCAAGCCTTGCAGACCAGGCAGCACTAGCCCAAGGTCACAGAGATGGAGCGGCAGGGCTGGGCGGGGGATGACGCTGCACGGGAGCCGCACGGGACTGACCCCCGGCTGATGGAGCTGCCCCTGCCAGCCCTGGCCTCCAAACCTTGACCCTGGCCCCAGCCTGGCCGGGCGAGGGAGTCCGAAAGCAGCCTCTGCTGCCGCCTCACTCAGGGAGGCAGCTGGCCCCTTGGTGCTGCCGCGGACAGGAGCCCGGCAAGAAATATCACATCATTAAAATGACAAATCCCTTCACTAACTGAACTGGAAGGCCTGCCTCCCTGCCTCAGATCACTCAGCCCCCTCCTCCCCGGCCCCCGGCTCATCCCCCCGCTCCCAGTCCGGCAGGAGAGCGTGGCGGGACCACTGCCTTGTCCCTGAGATGACCTTGGGTCTCCAGCCCTCCAGCGGGGACCAGGGAGGAGGGGGGCTCTCTGTTCTACAGGTGAGGAAACAGAAGCTCGGAGAGGGGACGAGACCCACCAGTGGGGGCTCCCTCCTCTGCAAGGGTCCCCACCCCAACGTAGTGGCCAGGGCTCCCTGGGTGATCTCGAAGCCCACATCTGACTGCAGAATTCCACAGCCGTGCCCTGCCCCTGCTCAGAAGAACAAGGCCACAGCAAGACTCTGTTCCAAGACTCTATTCCAGAACGCTGCCGTGATGTGTCACGGCACCTTTCCCAGGGCCCATCCTTGTCTCTCTCCTTGCGGGGGCGGGGGGACACTTGTCTGAGAACCATGTTGTGAGAAGGACAGGGCAGGGCTGGTTCTCCTGGATTTACAGGCAGGAGCCCCCCCGGGGCGGGGCGGGCTGAGGCAGGCTGCTGCCCTTGGTTTCCCCATTAGACAGCAGGTCCTCTGGACCAAAGCTGAGGCCGCGCCACGTGGGGCCTGGTGAGTACTGAGTGAGCGCCTGTCTCTCCCCGCGCCCACCTGTGCACACCCACATCTCATCCACGCCTGCCCACACGGGCCAAGCGCACTGCACACCCAGACACATGGGATGTGGGCCCAGCCCTGGGCTCTGGGGTCCCGAGTGCTCAGACCTATCCACCCCCGCACACATGTGTGCACACACTTGGCCACAGCCGCACACGCCCTCGCCCACCCCTCAGGCACCCACCAGCCCCGTCCACATACATCTGTGTCCCGCGCCCACAGCCATCAGGAGCCCCGCGTGGAGTCCGGGCTCCTCCAGGGAGCAGGGCAGGTGAACAGATGCTGGGAGAGGCCGCCCGGCCCCACAGGCAGCCTGATTCCCAGAATGACCCCCCCACTCCGCGGCCCTCCTCCAGGCCCAGCCAGCAAGGACAAGCCGTCTGCCCGCCCGCTGTCCTGGTCTCCTTGGACGCAGACAGATCCCACGGAGGCGTCTGGCGCATCCTGACTCGGCCGCAGCCACCACACCAGCCGACAGGCCCCTTCCCCGTGCCCAGCGCCGTCCTGCCGTCCTCCCCCACCTGCAGGGCGGCTGCGCCGGCGCCCCCGTACCCCACCCTCCCAGGGTGGAGAGGCAGCTTCTTTCAGGAATCACCACGAGGGGGTCTCCCAAGCCTTCCCACCTGACCTTGGGCCGGTCCTGCCTCCCTCAAGACCTCCATTTTCCCGTCTGGAAAATTGAGAAGGAGTTTTGACTAGAAATCTGCCAAGGTCTTGCCCATCTCTGGCTGGGCGATTCTCCCAAAGGGTGGGAGAGGGGGGTTAGGGGAGATACAGGGAAGAGGAAGCGGATTCAGGTTGGGACGGCCCCTCCCTGGCCCAGCACCAGGCCTAAGACACTTTGGGGCTGGAATACCCCGGGGTATGTGCGTGGTGAGCATGCTCTCGGGCGATCCGGCCCCCTCCCAGTGGGCACTTCATTACCAGCTCACAGATGAGGAAACTGAGGCCTGGAGAGAGGCCACGGGGAGCCTAGAGCCCCCTGCCCCGGGTCCCTGCACTTGGCCTTCCCGAGGGCCACAGTGTGGGAGCTGGGCGAGAGACTGCTCCCTGTCCTGCCGGCAGTCAGGGAGGGTGGTGTTCCGGGAATGGCCTTCCCCAGCGCCAGGCGCCTCCCGACTCCCCGCTCCCGCTCCTGGCTCCAAGCCCACCCCTCGGCACTGCCCATCCATCTGCTGTCACTTCCTGGCAGGGCCAGCAGGCCATACATCACCCGACGACACGACGAAGCCCGAGGCAGCCTGGCTAGGCAGGCGGGCCGGCGCCCGCCCCTGCGGGACCCACCCTGGGGCTGAGGGTGGGGTTTCAGGCACGGACTCCTGCCTGTGAACAGGGAGCTGAGGCCAGCAGAGGAGGGGTCTCCTTGGAGTCCCAAAGCCCACCCCGGGAGATAGCCACTGCCTGTACGGGGGGAGACACAAGTGGCCGTTGCGGGCCATGGGGTGACCTGAAGGGGAGCGCGGGCCAGCCGACAGCCCGCAGGCGGAGGGCACTTGGCACTTGGTCGGTGGAGCACTTGGCGGGAAGACAAAGATTCTTGTCTCCCCGGCCCCACCTGCCGAGTCATTTGCTGATGTAGGTCACAGTCTCCTGATGGAGCAATGCTGGAGGGGGGCAGGGGGAAGGCTCACACTTGCCAGCGGGGAGGGGTCCTCAGTCACCACCCTACCCCACGTCCGCCTCCTGCCGCCCTCAACCCGCACACCCCCACACCTCCTGCCCTCACCTCCCAGGGCTGCCTCTGTAGGGAGCCTCCAATTCTGCATTCATTCATTCCCTCATTCATTCAACAGCCCTGTATGAGCATCTGCTCTGTGTCACAGCACTGGGATGCGGCCACCAACAAATCCAGCAACAGGCACAGACAGAAAGTCCACGGCATGTTAGGCTGTGGTTTAGGGGCAGGCCAGGGCGGTAAAGCAGGACAGTGGGAGAACAGGTGTGGCCTGTCTTTGTGTGTCTTCTTTTTAAGCAAGGATGTGGCCAAGGAAAGCCCATCAGGAAGGTGACCTTTGAGTAAAGACCTGAAGGAGTGAGCAGTGAGGGTGTCCAGGGAGAGAGCCTTTCTGGCAGACAACAGAGCAAGTGCAAAGGCCCTGAGGCAGCAGGAGCAGGTGAGCAAGGGGGAGAGTGGAGGGCAGAGAGGTGCAGAGAGGGTCACTAGGCTCCTTTGGGAGTAGGTGGATGCCGTTGGAAGGCTGGCAGGGGAACCACGGTTAGGTCAGGAGAGTGGCCAGGACTTGCTCCGGGGACCGGTGTGAGGGCATCTGATAGAGGCCCTCTGTCTGTGGTCTACCTGTCCTCCTTCCCTCCTTTTTCTTTTTTCCTTTTTCTTTCCTTCATTAATTAATCCAGCAAATATTTTTTGAAGGCCAGAAATAGATGGAGCCTCTTGTTAACTCAATTCAAAGGACACTCCCCTCTGCCCACACCCATCAGATGGCACCTCACAGTGTCTTCCCCGAGGGCCTAGGGTGGGGCTGGACCCCCTCGGCCCCCTCCATGCTCCGGTTGTCAGCCCACCTGTCCCTTCACACAGATGCAGTGCGACAGGGTGAGAAAAGCCACCGAGTGCTGGTGTCCAGGGCCGGCGAGTCTCAGACGCACACACGAGGCTGGTGTGGAGCACACACGAGGCTGTCCCCTCCCCTCCCTGGGCCTCAGTTACCCCACCTGTGAATTGAGCAGGGCCAGAGGACGGACAACCTCTTTCTAGTCTAAAATGCAGACACTTCGTGATTCTCTCCCCAACCCAGAGCCCTGGGAGCCCAGGGAGGGCCTGGGCTTGATGGAGTCGCTCCACCCCATCTACAGGGACTGAGCTTTGAGCTCGGAGGGTCCTCCTTTCCTCTAGACTCGGTGGAACCCCAGGTCTGGGAGGGGCATGCACAGACCCTGACTGGCACCCCCCACCCCACTCAGCTGCCCCAGGAGCCCTGTGCAGGAGGCGCCAAAGAAGAGCAAGAGGTCTCAGTGGTGACCGAGCCCCAGCCGGGGACGGAGCCCTGCTGGCTGCTCCCTGCCCCTGGCCCTGCATGGCACCCCAATTCACCCCGACCCCCCATAGCTCCTCTAATTACATAGCCATAAAGCACAAATCTCTAATGATCCAATTAGTAACGCCATTACTCCTCTGTCCAGGATTAAAATTACCAATTAAACTGCTGTCGATTGTATCATCACTTAGGCTCGACACGACCGGGGCACTTCGGGCCACAGAGGCCCATTAGCGGGCCCTCGAGCAGGGCCCTGGCCAGGGCCAGGGCTACAGGCCTAACTCAGCAGCTCAGAAGGAAGTCCCGCCACCCACCGCCCCCAGCGCCCTGGCGCACTGCCCTGGTCCTGTCCCCCAACATCGGGGCTCCAAAAAGATCACAGCCCAGTTCCCGACGGAACCGGAAGAGGCCAGGGGAGGAGGGACTTCGGCAAAACCAGCCTCTGTCTGGGCAGCGCCTCCGGCCTGGGTGTTCCCCCACGTTCCCCTTGTCAGACTCACTGTTTCATGGCCCAGCATCTCAGTGCCAGGCCAGCCTGCGCAGCTGAGTCCTAGGATGAAGGGTTGGAAGCACTCCTGTGAAACTTGGCCCCCACAACCCCGGCTCCCAGGGGTTCTCTCTGCTTCCATGGTGCCCTCTGCCCCCAGCCTCGAGGTACCATCCTTACACCATGTCCCTGCTATCTGATGAGCTGCTCACAGATCAGGACAGCCCATCTCCCAGGTGACAAGCAGGTGCTCCTTTTGGGGAGGGGCCTCAGTGTCTTGTCTCAGCACAGGGGAGATCTTGGAGCACAAAGTCAGAGCCCAGGGAATAGGCAAGTGTTGGCCCTGCCTGGGGGTGGAGGTGAAGTGAGCTCCCCGTCCCTGGAGGTATGCAAGCACAGGCTGGACCCAGGCCACGTGGTGGTAGGCGGAGGCAGCAGCTCACACATGCATGGCATGGCATGTGAGCTTACTCGTGTCTGATTCTTTGCGACCCCATAGACTATAGCCCACAAGGCTCTTCTGTCCATGGGATTTCCCAGGCAAGAATCCTGGAATGGGTTGTCATGCCCTCCACCAGGATATCTTCCCAACCCAGGAATCGAACCCTTGTCTCTTGCCTCTCCAGCATTGGCAGGCGGCTTCTTTACCAGCTGAGCCACCGGGGAAGCCCCCAGCTCACACATGGAGAAGCATAAACGCTGGGCTGGATGATTGAAGTTGGGGAATGAATCTGGTTCTCCTGAGAAAGAATTTGAGATGTCAGGATCTGAGAACGCCCTTGGAGAAACCAGAGGCTTCAGTCTTCTGATGTCCAGCCCTTGCTCTGGAGGTGTTTCTGCAACAGGAGGGGGCAGGGGCTGGGGTGGGGGTACTGTGGGAAGGGCCCGGGCAGCTGGAGACAGGGAGGCAGGCACCAGCCTGAGAACTCAGCCCCGGGGGGGGTATGCTAAACGCTGCTGGTCCCCAGCATCACAAGGACCGCTCTGAGACACCAGTGGAGTGGTAAGGGCGAACCGTGCGCTCTGCTCCAGACCCCAGCTCAGTGCTGTCCAAGCCATCCTCCTGGGTTCATCCTGGGATGCAGCTGCCCTTATTCCCAACAGCTGGCGCGAGGTCACATCGTCTCTCTCTTTCTCTCTCAGGTCTGATCCCAGAGGACAGGTCACGGCCCCCTGGCAGGGGCAGGGTGTGCCAGGTGAGGCCACAGAGCCCACCCACAGTGTCTGCCATTTCACACTGTTTGAACAGCCCCCCGTTCAAATGGAAGTTGACACACAAGCTCTTTTATGTCACAGTGAGAAAAGCGGAAAGGACCTCGCCCTGTCCAGAGGTGGCCATACCCTGCAAGGAGGGGAAGCCTCCCCCTCCCCACCTCTCCCACCCCCGGGCCGGTGCCCAGGCAGGCCAGACGTGGGGTCTCTTCTAGAGGAGCGGCTGCCCTGGGCAGATCTGTCGAGTGTCTCATCAGAGGCAGCAGACTGAGGCAGGGATCCGGGAGCCCAGAGCAATTAGGAGCGGGCCTCGTGCCTGTCTCCCGCCAGCTGCCACAGCTGTCACTCAGGAAGCAGGCCTGGAGCGGGGGCTGGGCCCCTGACGCCCCAGCCAGCCAGCAGCTTGCCCCAAGGGGGAGACCACAGCCCAAGGGGACCAGGGACAGGGAGTGCTGTCCCACCCTGGAGGGACATCATCCAATTCCTCTGGCCCCAGCCCAGACTGTTTCCAGACCAGACCTTCCTCTGTGGAGCTCTAAGAGCTCTAAGAGTTCTCATTCTTGGAAGCTCCTGGGAAGCTTTTTAAAAGCATTCCCTTGGACTTCCCTGGTGGTCTTCCCAGTGGCTAAGACTCCACTCTCCCAATGCAGAAAGCCCGGGTTCAATCCCTGGTCAAGGAACTAGAGTCCACATGCTGCAACTAAGACCCAGCACAGTCAAATAAAGAAAGAAATATTTTTAAAAACTAAAAGTACCCTCGCCCAGGGCCCAGCCAAGCAGACTCTCTGGGGGAGAGGCAGGTGGGGGGTGGGGCTAGGAAGTGCCTGTGTCCGTCTCTCCCCAGTCAGGTTTTTGCGTGTTTTTTACATCAAACCCAGTCCTGAGGACTAGAAGCTTCTCTGCTCCTGTGGCCACGCCTCCCTCTGCCTCTCAGACTTCTCCTGGGCTCAGAGAGTGTGACAGCTGGAAAAGGGGCTCTTGGGGTCCCGCCTCTCAGCATGTCCCAGCGCCGTGCGTGCCAAGACCAAGGCGCCAGGCACTGGCACCTGGTGACCGGGCGTCACGCCCCAGGCACAGGACAGCAGCCAGGTTTCACCCCAGCCACGCTAGACTCCAAGTCCAGTCCTCTTTTTGTCCATCATCAAGTTGATTCTCAAGGAGTAACAATTTTAAAGACCTGTCCCTTCCCCTCTGTTTCCCTTTCATGAACTCTGCCTCCTGCTCTGTCCTGTACACCTGTGTCACCTGCAGGAGCTGGCCTCTGGGGGCTCAAAGAGGGTGTCCAGGCCTGCACGCCCCGCATGGCTGGGTGTGCCTCTGCAGGTCTATAAATTCCATTATTCATCAAGTGACCGTGTGAGTTTGCCCGGACGATGAATATTTTATTCACCTCTACACACTGTCCCCAGCGGATTCTTGGAACAATATTGTTCCCTAGCCAAGGAGCAGAGGCCAGAGCCTCTGCCCTCCCTGGAGCGCCCCTCCCCGACCAGCGTCCCCCAGCAGGTCCCGAGTTTGGGCAGGGCTGTGGTCAGCGGTCCAGGCAAAACCCTGCATGCGATGCTTGCCCTCCATCCACTTTGATATCCTGCCCTGGACAATGGGTTCATGTCTTGTCAGGGCCTCCCAGATCCCTGCACAACTCCACCCCGTGTGGTGGAGCTCTCCCTGGTGCTGAATGTGGGTGGAGACAGGATGCCGGGGAGCATGCCGGCTTTGAGAGGAGAGGGCTCCAGTCTCCGGGTTGGCAGGGGAAGCCTCCAGCTTCTGCACGGGGAAGTCCCCAGTTCTCTCA
The DNA here is from genome assembly GCF_003369695.1 of Bos indicus x Bos taurus. Lineage (NCBI taxonomy): Eukaryota > Metazoa > Chordata > Mammalia > Artiodactyla > Bovidae > Bos > Bos indicus x Bos taurus. The sequence continues at coordinate 4,089,920 of NC_040092.1, read as the reverse complement.
TCTTGCCTCCCTGCCTGGTGGATCCTTCCAGAGTCTTGGGAGTGTGGGGGAGGGGTCACCTCTCCCAGGGTCTCCAGGACGCTGAGCCAAGGACTAGTGGGGGAAGTCCCTGGAGACTCCTGTCTGGAAGGCCCACAAGTCTCTGGGTAGCACCCCAGGGAGTGCGGTGTGATGACAGTGGCACCTTCCCCAGATGGGGGAGCGACAGACACAATTCACACCCTGCGATCTCGCCATCTGCTCCCCCGTGACGTGCAGAGGAGAGGACGGGGCTGCAGCGCCGCAGGGCGGGTGGGCTGGTGTGCGATCGCTCGTTCATTCATTCATCCCCTCATTCATCCTCTAAGCAGACCTTCACCCAGCCCCTGCCACCTTCCCAGCCTAGCCCTGTATCAGGCACTCAGATCTGGGGTGTGCAGACCCCCGGATCCTACCCTCCAGAGCTGAGTGGGGGAGTGGTCCTCTCATGTGTCTGAGCTTCTGCCCACCCTGGCTCCTCCTCCTGGAGTTCCTTTGGCTTCTACTAAGCCACCATGTTCCATCCTCAGCCACCATGTTCAGCACTTCACTTGCAGGAACTAAGCATTCACTCTGCGGGCTGGATGTGTTCCTATTTAACAGGTGTGTAAGCTGAGGCTCAGACAACCAGAGGCACAGGTCCAGCTCTGGGGTCTCCATGTGGAGCTCTTACTGCTCTTGGCACTGCTTGCCCCCCACCATGTCAGGAAAATTTCAAGCCCTGTTTCTATGACCTTCTTCTGCAAAAAAACCCTTCTTCCCCCACTCCAACCACCACACCTGCCTTTCAGCAGGCAGTGAGCTTTGTCCTCAGGGGCTTGCTCTCAGAGCCTCCTCTCTGAGGCCCCTCTCCCTCATCCTCTGACTCCCAGCCTGGCTTGCTCGCAGGACTTGGCACCCAGGGGCTGCCCCACGAAAGGCTGAGAAGGTCAAGGAAGCTTCCTAAAGGAGGCAGCTTTCCTCTGAGCCTGGAAGGGCAGAGACAGCAGACGACCCAGAGCCTGACTCCCCATCCCATTCCCTACCCAGCTCCTGCCTTGAACTTGAGCCCCAGCCCTGCCACCCCAGCATGACCCAACCTGGTCCCTTCGGCTCCCTGAATGGGGGTGCCCTTGACCATGAGTTGGGGGCGCCCTTGACCATGAGTTGGGGGCATGACCAAACTGCCTTCAGAGTCTTAGAGGACTCCGTGCAGGTCCTAGGCACAGCCAAAGTGCAGCCCAGCTGCAGCTCGTGGCATGTGGAAGACTCCCTGGACACACAGCTGGCTCCATGGGCTGTGACTTTGCACCAGGGGAGAGGACAGTGACTGGCCTGAGGTCAGGGATGACCCTGGCAGAGGGGTGCTCCACGACCTTGCTGCTATAATCCCTTGGTGTTATAAACCAGGTGAACCCTGTCCCTTTGGCCAGGTGGGATCCTGCCCCAGGGAGCAGCCTGGCCAAGAGATGGTCACAGACCAAGGCTGAGGCCTGGAGGGAGGCCCATGTCTCCAGTGGACACCCACACCGTCCCTCAGCCAGACCCGCAGGTAGTGCAGGGCAGGCCCCCCCGCTGGTTTTTGTCTGATTTACTTAGGGATGGCTTCTGCCAGTCCTTGGAAGCTTCTTGGCCTGGGAATCAGGGGGGATGCCGTGGGAGCTCTGTCAGGCCAGCACCAACATGCCCTGTGACAGCCTCTTGGAAAGTCACCGAGAGCCAGTTTCCCACCAGCCCCTTGGCAGGCTCCAGCCCACCCTCCATCAGCGCGGGGGTCCCCAGGAGCCAGCTGGCCACTCAGTAGACACCAAAGGAGAGAGCCGCTGCCACTCAGCCTCCCAATCAGTAAGTCGAAGCTCTAATTATTATTATTTCATATTGCTCGGGGTGGGGGGGTAGTTTTCATGCTAATAGGAAATCCTAAGAGACACAGGGAGGCCCAGCCAGACACCACTCATACGTTAACGTCTCTCCATCCTCACCACCGCCCTGGAGGTAGCACTGCCGCCATCACTTCATAAGGGAAACTGAGGCCCCAGGAGGTTAGAGGAGATGACTAAGTGGTAGACACGGCAGCCCCAGGTCTGTCTGGCTCCGAGGGCCGGGTTCTTTCTTCCCAGTTCCTCTGCTCCAGCAGAAGAACCGAGGGAGCACAGAAACTCGGCTCTAAGGGTGGGATGTCGGACCCAAGACGTGTGGATGAGGAGGGCTTCAGCGGGGGCTTTTCTGGAGACTCTCACACCCCCAGCCCCAGGTCCTAACGGGCACCTGCTGGTCCATAGAGGCTGGGAAGACAGCCCAAGAGCTGCGGTCCTGCCTGGCTCCTCTGCAGGCTCTAGATGCTCCTGGGAGCCTTGTCCACAGCCAGGCGCGAGAAGTGCGGGGGCCAGGCCTGGCCCGGCCCAGCTCAGCCAGGGTTGGCATCGCTCCCTGAGCCCCTCTCCCCAGGCTGTGATTAATCAGCGACAAAAAGCAGTAAAATGTAATCAGACTGGGGAGGGCAGGGCCGGCAGGGCCGTGGCAATCAGCTTTCCCCCTGGGGCCGAAGGCTGATTGGACCAAAGAGGGGAGGGAGGTGGTTCCAATGGGGCCTCTACGGAAGGACTGATGCTGAAGCTGAAGCTCCAATACTTTGGCCACCTGATGCAAAGAGCCGACTCACTGGAAAAGACCCCGATGCTGGGAAAGATTGAGGGCAGGAGAAGGGGATGACAGAGGATGAGACGGTTGGATGGCATCATCGACTCACTGGACATGAATCTGAGCAAACTCCAGGAGATAGTGAAGGACAGGGAAGCCGGGCATGCTACAGTCTATGGGGTCGTAAAGAGTCGAACACAACTGAGCGACTGGACAACAACAGGGGCAGGGTCTGCATCTGGAGCCATGGTGAGGCCTGGGGGCCAAGCCCTCCCCCATAAATATGCATGGACATCTGTGAACACAGGCCCGCACCCAAGGGCTGCACACTGCCCCCCCACCTGCCTACTGGCCCCTGCCCTCATCTCCTAGCTCACAGCCTTGGCACACGCAGGTGGCCGCACACCCTCCCAGCACACGACCATCTCCATGTGGACTTGAAAACACACGTACACACCCTGTGGATAACAGGGTGTAACATGCACACACACATGCTGTCCCCTCACTCCACAGGCACACGTGCCTGGGGCCTGGGACAGCCCTGCACAAGTACTGGGTCTAACTCGGAGCCATGTGAACTGACCAACCCTCCCAACAGTCCCCACAGGCACCCAGCCACCTCTCTGTCCCCCATGGCCTCCCCCGCCTGGCTCCCTCTCTGCAGGCTTAGTGGTGATGAACGTCTGGGAAGGAGCCAGGATTGGGGCTCCACTGCTGGGGGGCAAGGTCAGGGGCCAGGTCTCAGCCACAGAGCAGGGGAGACTGCCCAAGACCTATCCCCAACTCCTGCCAGCCGGCCCTGCCACATGACCTTGGTCAACGCCCTTCTTCCTCGGACTCAGTTTCCCCACTCTGGAGCCTTTCCTGGCACCAACACTGTGTGATTCTCTTCGAGGACTCAGGGGCCGCGGGGCCAGACCTCCGCTGGCTGCCAGGTATCTGGTCCTCGACTCCCTGCTGTCTGTTCGAGGCGGGTGGGGGCCAGCCAAGGGGCTGGAAGGAAGGGCCCCACCCCCACCCCACCCCACCCCATCTTAATTTAATCCGGGTGGCTGCGGACTTGGTTTGTATGGGGGTGGGGGTGGGCGAGTGAGCCTCTGTAGGGAGAAAGAGGAGCCCGGGCCAAAGGGGAGAAAGAACCCCCGGCCGGCTCCGGCGGCCACGCAGGGGCCGGCGGCGGGAAGGGGCGGGCGGGGTGGGGGGAAGCGCGGAGGGGGCGGGCGAGCGGCGGGCGGGGGAGGCGGGGAGCGCAGCCAGCGCGACACGGAGCGAGCGAGCGAGCGAGCAGGGGAGGCGGCGAGAGCCGGAGCGGCGGGCCGGGCGGCCGCGCCGGCGAGCGGACGAGCGGGCGGCCAGCAGCGCGCAGCGCGGAGCGCGCGGGGCACCGAGGAGCGGGAGCGGCGGGCGCAGCGCGCAGCGGCCCGAGCGGAGAGGCCCGAGCGGCGCCGCCCCCGCGGCCCCTGCGGGGCCCCGGCCGGGAGCCCGACGAGGGAGGGGGCGGCATGGACCGGCGGCCCGGGGCGCGGGGGCGCTAGGCCCCCGGAGGGGCGCCCCCCGCCTCGCCGCCCTCCGCAGCCGCGCGCCGCGCCCGCTCCAGCCGCCCCCCGGGCCGCCGCCGGCCCATGAGCCCCGACCTCAAAGTTTGCGGCGGGCGGGCGGGCGCGGAGCCTTCAAGATGCCGTTCCACCCGGTGACGGCGGCGTTGATGTACCGGGGCATCTACACCGTCCCCAACCTGCTGTCGGAGCAGCGCCCCGTGGACATCCCCGAGGACGAGCTGGAAGGTGAGTGCCCCGCCGGGACCCCCGCCGGCCTCCTACCTGTGCGCCCAGGTGAAACGCGGTCTTAAGGGCGCGGGGGCTGGGGGGCTGTCTGCGGGTGCCGCCTGCCAGGTGGGTGCTCCAGCGAACAGCTGCGCGGGGAGGCCGGACCCGGTCGCACCCCTGCGCGCCGCGGTTGGGGGTCGCGAAGCGGAGGGCCGGCCCAGCCTCAGCCGCGTGGTCCCCCGCGCTGCGGAAACTTGCCGGGCCCCGCAGCGGGGTCACGGGGCCGCGCAGTCCGCGGTGACGGTGCGGCAACGTGGCGGGTTGGGTTAGGGGTCTGAGCTGCGCACCCCCCGACCAGCGCCGGCCCCCGGAGCACCCGCATCCTGATCCCCTCGGCGGCGCCCGCCCGCGGCTCTGCACTCGCATTGACATTCCGCTCGTGTCGCTTTTAAAATCCAATCTGCTCGGGCAGCCAGAGAAGGGGAGCGGGCGCTTGCCCTGCTCCCGCCGGCTGCCGGGCTGCCCCCAGCCCCTGTTGCAGGGCCCGTAGCCCTTTCCCCACAGCCCTGCGGAGACCCCCAGCCCCGAGCGCCGGGAAGGCGGCCGGGGAGGTGGTGGCGACAACAAGTGGCCAGACTGGGCAGCTTGGTCGCGATAACCAAGCCTGATAGGGAAAGGCAGAGGGGGCGCGACCTGATCTTTTTCCCAAGTGCCTCCACCTCTGGACATGAATGGGGACCTTGGGCAACAGGCTGGGCAGGATCAGAGCAGATGGTAGAGCCTGGGGTACTCAGACTGAGGATTCTGGGCAGCAGTGAGACCCCTGGGGCCTGCAGCTCTTTCCCTACAGGACCGGGGTCAGGGGCTCAGGTTTCCCCTCCCCCCAGACCTCCTGGGGGCCCTTGGCAGTGGAGTGAGGGGCTGTGGGCTGATGGGGGTCTCGGCCCCATGGGATCTGCTTATCTGCTGTTGCGGGAGGGCCTGCGATCACCCAGAGGCTGGGCCTCTCTTCAGGTACCTTAGGGCCAAGGGTCTCTGAGATCTGGGGCTCAACAGGGCCTTTGCGGGGTACAGCTGAGACACCAGTGCAGTCAGGGGTGACGGTGGGAGCACAAGCCACGGAGAGAGGTCCAGCCGCACCCCCAAGCCTTGGAGGGAGCAGATCTTGAGGGAGTCAGAGGGGATCGGGGGGAAGATCAAGGGGAGAAGGCGCCCCCACGCCAAGCCCGCACTGCACCACCGTTAGCCACCTGCTTCTCACCACGTCCCCCCGAAAGCCGCCAGAGGTTGGGAGAGCCGTGGAAATGGGGTCTGGTGTCTGACACGGGCAGGGCAGATTTATGGGTACCACTACTGGGTCTCTGGCCTTGAACTCCAAAGCCCAAGTCCGTGCCCTGTCTGCGCCAAAGCCCAGGAACCAGAGTTTCATCCAGGGCCTGGGAAAACGAGGGGGTCCAGTGAGGGGCAAGAGGGCAGGGGTGGGGCATTGGCCGTCCCTGCCCTAACACTGTCTGCTCCTGCCCCGGGCACTCTAAACCTCTTACAGTCCCCCCTCCACAGGCCCTCATCCATCCCTTCCTCCTGGCCAATCGGGCAGGGGTACACTTTGTCTCCCCTGCACCCCAGGCAGCTTTCATCTCATTCTCTCCTCTTGCTCTCAGCATCCCACCATGCCCCTGGCAGCCTTGCTGGGGCCTCACTGGCTCCTCTTCCCCTAATCTCCCAGCCCTGGAGTACAGACCCCAAGGAAGGGGAGAGGTGGGAGGAGACTAGGATGCAGGGGTGAGCAGGGCACAGGGCGGGCAGTGCAGGGGCAAGGAGCCCGCAGGCTCCCCTTGGACCGCATGGCGGACATGCTGGCAGGAGCCCAGGAGTGTTAGTCACCAGCCACACCAAACGCACTGCCTGCTTCTTGCCCGTCCCCTTCTCCCAGGCCCTGTGGAGCAGGGGCCCCTAGCACAGGGGACATCTGAAGGGCAGGGCTCTCCCTGGGGGGGGGGTAGGCAGATGATGCCTGTAGATGCTTGGCGGTCCCCTCCCGTCTGGGACAGCATGTGGGCAGCCAAGGATAGAACAGGAAGTCCTCTGTGATCGACCCCCTTCTTGGCTGCAGGCAGTCTGGAAGCCCTCCTCCGAGGAGACCAGGTCTCTGCAGGCCCCAGTGGTCCCTGGATGCCAAGGGCTGGGTGGGAAGGGTGACCATCCATGGCACAGAGTCCCCCTCTGCCCCGTCCACCTCCCCAGTGGCCCGTCAGCACTCCTGTCCCACCCAGGTCCTTGGTTGGGGGACGCCCGTCAGTGGGCGAGCCACGTGTGCCGAGGACAGCGATCCCAGCAGCTTGGGATGAGACACTGCAGACAGTACATGCCTGCCTGCAGAGATCCAGGGGGCGGTTAGGACGATGGAGGGAGGTGGAGAGCGCTGGCTTAAGGTGGAGGACTTCCTAGCCAAGCGAGGAGGGGTTTGAATCTCTGCTCCTTGATCTACGGAGTGACCTCGGGCAACCACTTGCTTTTTGCCTCGGTTTCTCCATCTGTAAAAAGGGGTTGGCCTTGCCCCTCCCCAGGGCCGCAAGTGACAGAGGACGTGATGGAAGTGCTTAGCACAGGGCCTGGCACAGGGCTCAGTGGGGGCTCGGAGACCAGGGCAGCAGTGGGGGGGTTAAGGAGCGGGGAGAGGGAATCGGGGAAGGCCCACGAGGAAGCAACACGCGGTAGGTGGGGGACTGGGCCAGAAAGGCAGGCTCGGGGAAGGGGTGGGTGGAAAGGGCCTTGAAGGTCTGCGGAGGCACGTGGGGACCCCTGGATGGGTAGACGTGGCTGGGCAGAGCTGGCCTGGGTCCCTGGCCCTCCTCGAGCAGAGGACAGAATCCCCCAGATTCTCCCTGAGATGCACACTGCACGGCCCCCCACCTGCCGGGCCTGTGGCTGACCCCAGTGGCATCAACAGACTTGAGCAGCTGAGGTTGGGAGCTGGGGAACGGCAGGCCCTCACCCAGCCCTCCCTCAGAGAGAGGAGGAGGCAGACAGACGGACAGGCGGACAGACAAGCAGACATGCAGGCAGACAGCCACTAGGGCAAGGATCTGGGCTTGGCACTTGACCTGCTCAGACAGACAGTGGAGTCTGCACTGCGTGGCCAAACGGGGCATTCTGGGTACAGAGGGGTCCCCTTTCCTGCCCCTCTTTCCCGCAAGCCAAGCAGCCACCTCCGTGCAAGCCAGAAACTCAGGGAGGCCAAAATGCTGGGGCGCAGGGCCAATGCCGCGGAGAGGAGCCGTCACCGCAGAGGACACATTCTGCCCCCTGAAAGTGACCTCCAGCCCACACACCCCTTCTCTGGACTCCGGCTCCCGTCGGGCTGGTTGGGGACTCAGGCCCAGACGCAGCTCCCCAGGCCAGGGGAGGGATTGAGGGCAGAGGCTGGAGGCAGCAGGAAGGGACCCGTGTCGGCCTGGAAACTCAGAGGCCCTGCCAGCCCTTGCCCGGGTCAGGCGTCCCCATGCCAAGATGGAGCGCAGCAGTCTTCCCCCGGCCTCCTGGGCGGGAACAGAGCAAGGCTTTCGGGGAAACGTGCCCAGCTGGGCTGTGTCGATGGCAGCAGCAGCAACAGGCAAGCTGTGACGCCCACCCAGCTCCGGGGCCCCCAGCAGAGTCCAAGTCTCTGGGATGGGGCAAGAGTCACACTCTCAGCTCACAGATAAGTCTGTGGAGGTTCAGAGAGGAAGGTGCCGTGTCCAGGTCTCTTGGCAGCTGAGCGGCGAGGCCAGACTCCAAGCCCTGGGCCTCTAGGTCCTAGTACCAGCAAACAGGAAGGGTGGCCTGGTGTCCGAAGCTCCCTGAGACCTCTCTTCTCCTTCCTGCTCTGCCGGAACATCTGGGATGTTCTGATTTATAGCATCCTGCTCTGAGCCAGGCCCGGCCCGGCAGAGTTCTCACGTGCTTGATTTTCTTATTTGTTCATTTCTGTAGCCCCACTGTACAGGTGAGCAAACACCCACCCGAGGGCACCTGGCCAGGACGTGGGAGATCTGGGATCTGACCCAAGTCTGCGTGACTTGGTGCTGATTCTCTGGCTGAGAAGGTGATCCCTGAACTTGGCCTTGGAGAATCAGCAGGGGCCGGGTCGTGGCTCTGAGCAAGGCCGAGGACACAGAGCAAGACTGAGTGTGAGGCGGGCGTGCCGGGGAGGAGAGGCTAAGGGGACACGTGGAAGGGGAGGTGGCAGTGTTTGGATTGATCCAGTGGTCTTGGGAGGTTCGTCCTGCCTGAGAAAGGGACGCCTCTGGGACTGTCGCCTGCCTACGTACCCCAGGATTCACCTGCCCTCCACTGCCCCTGGTGTGTATCTTCTCATGACTTTTAGGAGGTCAGGGGCTCCGACGGAAGCAGCCCTGTGCTCTCGGGGGGCTCACCTAGCCCCTGTCGGGGTGGGAGAGACAGCCTGGCCCCCAGCTCATTGCAGGGGAGCGAGCCAGCATCCACTGTACCACCACTGTGCTGAGGCTGCAGTTTTGCCATCCCACCCTGGGACCTCCCAGCTGAGGACCCAGAAAGATGGGGTCCCTTCCTTGGGTTCCCGCTTCCCTCAAACCAGCCCCTGACCTGGGCGTCTGAGGATGGTTCATCTGAGGGTGATCCCCCTCTTCTGTGGTGGCCCCTGAGGTGAGGGGGTCTTTAGGGGCTGCACGAGAGGACAAGCAGCACCCCAGCCACCCCCCGCCTCTGGCTAACACTTGCCCTTACTAGGATCATTTGTAAACTAAGAGTAACTGGGTTCTGAGAGGTGGCCCCCCACCACATGGACCGTGAGCTTCTGTTCAGCTCCTCTGTGTGCTCCAGATGTAGGAGGGGGGTCCCTGCATCAGTCATTCATTTAACCATTTATTAGCAAATGGCTTGGTTTGGATGACTGCACCGTTCCAGTCACGGGACACAGCAGTGAACAAGACCCACCCGTCCCTGCTCTCATGGCATCTCATAGTTCACAATCCAGCGTGGTCAGGAAGGAATCCTCCGGGGAAGGGGTCTGTGGGAGCCAGAGGAGGGCCAGAGTCAGCTGCGGGGGGGCAGGCAGGAAGGGAGGTGATGACGTCCATCCTTGCTGGGAACCAGGGATGTATCCGAGTTCGCTATGGAGAGGGGAAGAGCGTTGCAGGCAAAAGGAGCCTCCCGTTCAGAGGCCTGCAGGGGGAGCAGCCCTGGCACCCACCTGGACTGAAAGGGCCCCTGGGGCTGGAGTTCAGGATACATAAAGTGGGCAGAGCCTGTGGCTAGGTCAGGAGGCCAACAGAGCCAGCGAAAACCTACCTGTGTGTGTGTGTGGTCAGGAGGCCAATAGAGCCAGCCAAAAACCTGTGCGCGCGCGTGTGCGTGTGTGTGTGTGTGTGTGTGTGTGTGTGTGTAGGGTCAGGCACACAATGCCTGGCTGCAATGCCAGTGTCTTCCTCTCTTACCCAGGACTCCCAGGGGACTGGAACCCCCACAGCAGCTCTGGAACTGCTGGTCCTCTGCTAACACTGCTCTGGAGGTGGGGGGCTCGTGACCTTCTCGATGGCCCAGGGAAACTCTAGATGGGCATTGGCCTGGAGTTCCCCGAGTCCAGGGTTTACAGGAGCCCCTGGCCTGGCCCAGCTCTCCTTTCCAAGCTGCTCCTCTGGCCAAGTGGCCACTGGCTAGGAGACTGGTTTCTCAGGCCCTACCTAGGATTGGGGAGGGGGTGGCAGTCCAGAGTCAGAGGGTCTGGGGGCCTAGGCAGCTCAGGTGAGGCCTGTGGACACTGTCCTGGCCTGCATGGCAACTGGAACCTTCAGGCCTTGGGTGTGGATGCCAGGTGGGATGAACCTGATGAAGTTTGGGGCTTTGGCCGCAGCCGCCTTGCTGTGTGGCTTGGGACACATGGCCACCCTCTCTGGGCTCTAGTGGGTCCAGCAGAATCAGGGACTGACCCCCAGGTGCAGGATCCCACGGTAAGTCTCAGGGGCTCACAGACCCCCACACTGGCCACCTAGCCTCCTAGACCTCACTTTCCAGGTATGCAGTACGCCTCTCTTTCCAAATACACTTGTACACGTGAGCTCCCCTCCACCTGCAAACTGAACGAGGAGACCCCCGGGAACCTGAGCCAAGGGGGTGAGAGTGGATTGAGAGACCCTCCCCACATCGGGAGGTGCTCTGTAGGACCCTTCTGGGGCTGAGTAACAATGGCGGGACAGCACGCCCAGCGACAGAGGTGGAAGGCTGAACGGGGAGAGTTTAGAACCCTTCAACCCTCAACCGTGGATATCTTTGGTAACACCTCACACCGCGACTGCCCATTTTACTGTGGGTAAGACTGAGGCTGGTCCAAGGTCACTCGAGTTTCTGGTTCTCAGGCTTCCAGCCCCGTGCCTTGCTCTCCACCCCTGAGTCAGCCAGGTTCCTCAGGGCTGTCTCCCTCTCCATACGATGTGGTGGTCGGGGGGAGTGACCCCCACACCTCAGCTGGCCTGGGCCTGCGGAGGCGCCTCCATCCATCCTGTCTTCCCCCAAATGTCGGGCTCCCGGAGGCAGTCTGCGCCCAGCTGTTAGCCCGGAGCTGCGGCTGCCTCTCGCGGCCGCCATTAACGAGTGCTGGCCGGTGTTAATGAGCTGAGCCTGGGGAGGAAGTGTGATGGGGATGGTGGGGGGAGGATGGGAGGAGCGGGGGGGGCGGGAGTGGGGAGGATGGGAGGAGCGGGGGTGGGCGGGAAGCCTTCGGCAGCTCACGGAGGACCGGCTCCCCGCCCAAGTCTTCCCCTGCACAGCGGGCTCCGTGGTGCCGGCCACACGGGGTCGTTGTGAGCACGCCTGGAGAGGCTGTAGGGGCCTGGCACGCCGAGCCCAAGACCCCAGGGCAGTCTCATCACTGCCGCCACCCGGCTCCACTGCTGCGAGCTTGGCCTGCCCCGAGCTCCAGGGAGGCAGCGTTGTAGTGGACTCTTGGGCCACCCGCTGGCTGTCTCTGACCAGAACTTCGGGGTCCCCAGAGGGTGGTGAGGGTCAGGGGTGGCGGGCACAGTCTCTATCCTGAGCTCAGGTGGTGGGGTCTGGGATTCCAGGGGCCTGAGGAAGGGGCTGTTGGGGACAGGGGTGAGGTCCTGACCGGTTCTGCCCCTCCCCCAGAGATCCGAGAGGCTTTCAAAGTCTTCGACCGTGATGGCAATGGCTTCATCTCCAAGCAGGAGCTGGGCACAGCCATGCGCTCCCTGGGCTACATGCCCAACGAGGTGGAGCTGGAGGTCATCATCCAGAGGCTGGACATGGACGGTGAGCTGCGCCCCTGCCTGTTCCCTCACCCCTCACCTGCGGCGGGGCTGGGGAGCCGAGTGTGGACCCTGAGCCTCCAGGGATCCGGTCACTCTCACCACTCCGGGTCGGCCCCAAGCCCATGGCAGTTTGCAGCCGGGTCTGGCCCCACTTCTCAGCTGGACAACTGCGGTCAGACAGAGTGTGACAGCCCCAGCTATACCCAAGAAGTTGGAGACTCTGTACCTCTGTATTCCAGGGATTTTTCTTTTTTTGGCCGTGCTGTAGCTTGTGGGATCTTAGTTCCCCAACCGGGGGTTCAACCCGTCCCCCCTGCAGCGGAAGCAAGGAGTCCTAACCACTGGGAAGTCCCCAAGAAAATTTTAAAGTACAGAAAAGTAAGAATGTATCTACTAAATGGGCTTCCAGAATCCCCCTACAAGGCAGGAGATGGGGGTTCGATCCCTGGGTTAGGAAGATCCCCTGGAGAAGGGAATAGTAATCCACTCTGGTACTCTTGCCTGTGAAATCCCAGAGGAGCCTGGTGGGCTAAAGTCCATGGGACTGCAAAGAGTGGGATCCAACTGAGTGAGTAAACAACAATATATTAATACGAAATATTCCAGTTTCCATCACCAAAAAAAAAAAAAAAAAAAAATCATTAGTTGTATTTGCCATCTGGCTTTCAATGAAGGAAAAACTCGTAAGCACCAGGAAGGCCCAGTCCTCTCCTCCCAGTCTTCTCTGGCCCCTCCCACATCCCCTCTCCACAGGGACAGCATCCTGAGCTTCACTTCCTGTGTGTGGTGGGGAGGATGTTTGGCCCTACACCCGCTCCGGGCAGCAGGGTTCGGGGTGAAACGTGTCTCCCACGGGCGAGGCCACTCAGGGCCCGCCTGCTGCACCGCCCCCCCCCCCACACACACCTGTCAGGTGGGGCCTCTGCACACTCGGGGGCTTCAGTGTCAGCCCAGAGCCTGGCACGTGTGAGGCTCCGAGGACGGGACTTCCTGGGTCCCCTATTGGCCCGTGGCGCCCAGGTGCAGCCTCCCAGCTGACTGGAACTGTGCCCACTCCAGGTGACGGCCAAGTGGACTTTGAGGAGTTTGTGACCCTCCTGGGACCCAAGCTTTCCACTTCAGGGATCCCAGAGAAGTTCCACGGCACTGACTTTGACACCGTCTTCTGGAAGGTACGTCCTGGCTGACTGGAGGGCTGTACTGGGGCCACTGAAGGGTCGGGCCCGCGCTTCAAAGTGGGGGCAATGACGCCTCCAAGCTTCTGTCTGCTGGGCCAAGGGCTTCCCTGGGGAGGCCACTGTTGGTCGAGGACTCAAGGAGAGGGGTGAGTGGTTCCCAGCCCTCCGGGACCTAGAGGCTCGTCGCTGGTTTGTGTGGCCGCAGGGGCCAGGTGGGGACGGTTGGTGGTGGTGGCCGTGGCCAGAGCACCGTGTCTCCCCCCACCACCCAAGTGTGACATGCAGAAGCTGACCGTGGACGAGCTAAAGCGGCTGCTCTATGACACCTTCTGTGAGCACCTGTCCATGAAGGACATCGAGAACATCATCATGACGGAGGAGGAGAGCCACCTGGGCACGGCGGAGGAGTGCCCCGTGGACGTGGAGAGTGAGTGACCCCCCGGGATCCCACGGGCAGGGCAGGGGAGGAACCCTGGGTTGGGGGGAGCGCTGGGGGGCCTTGTCTGCCCCAGAACCCGCGTCTCCACGCGCCTGGTGCGGGAGTGCAGGCGGCCCCTGAGTCCCTCGTTTGGCTGTCCCTTCTGTCTCTCTGCTGCTCGCCGGTGGTGGCGGCCGCAGCCTGCTCCAACCAGCAGATCCGCCAGACGTGCGTGCGGAAGAGCCTCATCTGCGCCTTCGCCATCGCCTTCATCATTAGCGTCATGCTCATCGCGGCCAACCAGGTGCTGCGCAGCGGCATGAAGTAGGCGCCTGGTGCGCAGGGCCGCGGGCCACTCCGCACCGGCCGCCCCGCAACCCTCCCCCTCCACTGCCCCCTGGGCCACCGCGTGTACTTCAGGCCCTTGCATGGAGCCGTGGCCCCGGCCGTGGAGGGCCCGGCCCCGCCTGCACCCTGCGTGCCCCACCCTGGCCTGTTGTACCATAGCACCAACTCTTCCCGCTGTCCGGGGCGGTGGGGGGCTCCTGGGACATTGAAAGGAGGAAATCTGTGCAGGGCCTGGTAGCTGCTGGGGTCCCGGAGGCAGGAGGAGGCACCGTGTGCCTAGCGCCGCACAGCCAGACCCAGCCTGGTCCCTGAGGGGTGCCCAGGGCCGTGCAGGGGGTAGGCGGCCTCCTCCTGGAGTGGGACCAGACTGGGGTCTCCCGCGGTCCCTGGCACAGCCTGAGGAAGCCCCGCCCTCTGCTGAGTCCCTCCCTCTGACCTTCCCTAGACTCAAACCAGCCTTCGTCCTCACACTAGAGAATCAGCCCATTTCAAAGAGGAGTCTGAGGTCCAGAGGGCTCCCAGAATTGGCCTCAGCTCCCCCCAGCAATAGTGATTTTCAGGAAGGGCAGAAGCTCAAGGAAGATGGAGCCGGTAGCCACCCCACCCATTGGGTGCCCCCACCAGAGGCCCAGTGACCAGGGGGGCTCATTGCCCGCCAGCACCCAGCACAGCACCTTGACCTGGAGTGCAGGCCTGGGCCGTGGACCAGCCGGGCCGCCTGTGTGGTCTCCCTACCCATCAGGGGGCTGGCTCCTCCAGGGTGGAAGCCCCCCCACCCCCATGTCGGTGCTGGTGCTGGGACGCTTAGCCAGGCCGCTCTCCCAGCCCAGGGCCCGCCCTCTGGGGGTAGCCCACTTCTCCACACCATCCAGGCCAGAGACCCGGCTCTGCACGCCGCCCGAGCTGAGCCACCTGTGCTCTGCGCTGGCAGACGTGGGGGCCGGGCCGGCAGACCCGGTCCTCAGCTCTCCTCCCCAGATGCAGAGCCACGCCTGGCCTGGACTGGTCCCGCCCGGCAGCGCTGAGCCTCTGCCGGCCCCTGAGGGAAGAGAAGGGCGCCAAGCACCGGTCAGCCCAGAGGACCACACCTCGCCCAACTCCCGACCCAGGGCCAGAGCGCCGAGCGGAGGGCGCCAGGCGAGCGGCAAGGGCAGCCACGCCGCTGTGGTGACAGACTTGCTTTATAAACATCCGGAAGGAAGTCCTCTGAGATGTCTCCTGAGGGGGTGGGCGTGGAGCGGCCTGGCACGGAGTCAGGACCAGGGCTGCACCTGGCTAGGGGCGGGCAGGGAGCACTCAGGCCTCAGAGAGGCCCGGGCTTGAGTTTCTGGCGCTCCATGGGGTGCAGCAGGAGGGGGCCTCGGTGTCCGGCCGTAGGAGCCCTTCTCTTGGTTGTGGCCGACGCGTGAGCTCGCCACGCAGGGAGGAGGGGCTCAGCCCCACTGGACGCTGGGCTGCAGGGGCCACCCCCCAGGAGGCGGTGCCCGCAGGGACGGAGGCAGCTCCTGGACTGGCGGCCAGCCCACGGGGTACTGGAACACGGTGGCTCTCACCGGCTCGGCCCTAGACCCAAAGGGAAGGACAGAGAATTAAGAGTGGGGTGCTGCGGCCCAGGCTGGGGCACTACCCGCCCCCGCCCAGCTCACCCTCCCCACCACCACAGCTGTGGCGGCCGCCCCGCCCCGCCTGAATCACCAGTTCAGGAAGGCAGAGCCTCAGAAACACGCGGGCCCTTTGAGCCTCCCCTCTAGGAATGCGCCCAAGGAAATAGTGGGGGTTGGGGGTAGAGACTGAGCTGTGAGAGATGGGAGGAACCTAAGGAGTCCACCTGTGGGGGAGGAATAAATGGATAAATATATATGCACGTTCACGGCAGAGAATGCTATGCAACCTGTGTGAGAACGCGGGCAGACTTATATGCACTGATGGGGAAAGGGGTCATGACGTACTGTGTGAGGAGGGTAGAAAAAGCAGCTTATAAAATAATGTATATAGCATGATACTATTTTTGTTTAAAGATATATAACATATATAAATGCATAAAAAGAAAAAAACCTGGAAGACACAGCTAAATGTTAACAGTGGTTCTATCTGAGTGCTGCAATTATGGGTGATTTTTTTTCTACTTCTTTTATACTTTTCAAAGAAAAGTTTTACAAGCACGCAAGCCTTTGAAATCAGGAAAAAAAAATATTGTCTAAATTTTTTTTTTTTTTAAGCCTCATTTCTCACGCTACTCTCCTCCCCCTTAAGATCCACCATCCCGGGAGCCACCTCCTGGGGACCAGGGCCTGTTTGAAGCACCCACCCCCGTTGTGCCCAGCCTGGGGCAGCCCTCTCTCCTCAGGGAGCCTGCCCCACCTGCTGCCCTCCCACAACCGCTTGCTCCTGTTGGACTTGACCCCCACACAGGCTGCTGCTTGTGCTTCAGCCCCTTGCCCAGACCTCCCCTCAACCCCCCATCCCCGGGCCCCGCATTCAGTGCAGGTGAGGTCCTGGCAGCTGTCGGCAGGCCTGGGGCCCCCGTGGCCAGCAGTCTGCAGGAGGAGAGGCCTGGAGGTTCGGGCCTCTCTCAGACCCGGAGCAGGGCTTCAGGAGGCCTGGGGCCTCCCGTGGCGTGAGGACAGGGAAGTCCCTGCTCGGCTGTCTGCTGCCTGCTGGAAAGCACAGAGAGCGGCTCCCACCATGATTTATGGCGTTGGGGAGAGTTCATAAACTCCAGCAGCCGCAGAAAAGGGTGGGAGTGAGCGGGGAGGCCCCGAGGCTGCTGGAAGGGATGCCTGGCTGCTGGCCAAGCCCCGCTGCTCCACAGAGAGGGCGTGACCCAGCGGGGAGCCCTATCCTGCCTCTGGACCCCAGACAGATGCCCAGGCGGCCAAGGGCTCCCGCCAGGAGAAGGGCATGTTCCCCCGGCCCGCAGGCCCAAGCCGTCAGGGTGCACCCCTCCAGCCCGCACAGAGCAGACGGGGACCGTCACGGGGACAGGGGCAGCTTTCTCTTCTCTCTTGTTGTCCCCGGCCCTGGGCCCAGTTAGAGAGAGTCTCAGGGAGGCGCCTGGGCTGAACAGGAGCGCCCGGCTCGGAGAGGGGTGCAGAGGGGAGATTAAGACAGATCAAGTCACAATCTGAAGTGCCAACAATGGAAAGCGCAATGAGCCCTGGCCTGGCCAGGGATTAGCCTGCTGGTCTGAGGCTGGCCCCCACGTCCCAGCACTGCCCGCTCTGGCAGGTCCCTCAGGGTCAGTCTGCCAGGGTGGGGGTGGGGGACACGCAAGCAGCCCCCTCCAGCCTGCATCTCCCCTTCACCAGGAGGGCTGGCCTAGCTCTGCTCGGCCTGGGGGGGTCGGAGCCCTTGGGGCTGGGTGGCCCCAGGTGGGTCAGGCAGCCATCTGAGCCCTGGGTGTCCCCGGACGGGGGAAACAGACACACCCCAAGAGGTAGAGGGGCCACCAGACCCGTCCCCACCAGGCGCCCGTGGCACAAACACCCAGGAATGGTCCCCCGGGCCGGGCCCCTCTCCCCAAACGCTCTCCTCAGCCAGTGTGCTCTGGGCTGTGAGGGGGAGGCCCAGGGCGGGGCGGGCCAGGGGAGGGGAGACGGCTCAGCTAATGCTTGAAGGATGAGTCTGACTCTCCCAGGCAGACGTGGCGGGGGTGGGGGGCAGTTCCAGGCCGAGGAAATAGCACAAGGCGCCCCGAAATCAGGAACGCCCACCACATCTAAGCAGCCGCCAAGCGTCCTGACAACTGAGGCCGGACAGGGGAGGTGAGAAGGCGACCCCCACGGGCCACAGAGGCAGCAGAGAAGTTAGCCAGGGCCCTTCAAGGTGGGCGGAGTCCAGGCTCCCCTGAGGGGGAGGAGGCCCGGAGGGTTTCAGCAGGGGTCAGGCCGGGGAGCTCTCTAGAAGCTGGCTGGGGCAGCTGTGTGGAGGATGGACCGCCAAGGTCATAATGGCTCCTGACAGGACCAGAAAGAGGGGCTGTCACGCTCCGACCTAAGATTCATGGCTGCACTGTGTGTTTTCAAGGTCGGGGGCACAGATTTAAAAGCAGGATTAATTTTAAAACAGCTTAACAAGCTCTCCTCACTGGGGCATGGAGAAGGCAGGAGGCTTGGCCCTCACCCCCTGTTGGAGCCTCAAGGGGAGGCCTCACCCCACAGACTGTGCCGCCGGGCCGCAGGCCACGAGGCCCCACCGCAGACATCACCGATTCTGCAGCCCCAGTGCAGCCAGGCGCGGGCGACCTCACCACGTCAGGCAGCTCCTGAGCACACCCCTTAGCCCTCTTCCTCCCTTCTCTCTCAATACCTGGTGGAAGGCCCCAGGAGCCCTGGCTCTGGCCTTGGCCGTGACCTTGAAGGGCAGAACCTGGGTTCCTGACCCAGGCTGCTCCCCATATAAGGGGTAAAGGGCACCCCGTCTACTCCTGGGCCTTCTGAGTGCTGGGCCCAGGCAGCAGCCGGGCCAGCCCCACCCCAGCCCCCTCCTCAAGGTCAACGGCGAGGAGTCTGTCACCCCCCTGTGCCATCCCAGCTCTGCCCGCTCAGAGCTGTGTGCCCCCCGACAAGTCACACCTCCCATGAGCCTCCCTTCCCCTTCTGCAGGGTCAGGGCAACCGTGGCCCTCTGGCAGGGTCTAGAGGGGACAGTGACCATGGTCAGGTCCCTCCCTCTGGGAAGGGATACCTGGTGATGTGGACTCAAGCTGGCTTGGGCACCTGCCCACCTTCAGCCCATGCAGACTGCTATAAGGGGAGAGCCACCAAGGCTGGGCACGGGAGCCTACAAGTGAGTGCCCATCAGCCTCTGGCCAGGGCCTGGGGACCGAGAGCCCCGATGTGGGCCCCCTACGGAGTCCTATGTGGGCATCCATGTCTGGTCCCTGGGCAGTTGGTGGCGACAAGGGTGAGCTGGCTGGGGTCCTGCTCCTGGAGGGCACGGAGGGGGGACCCCGGGGCCTGTACCTGCTGCTTGGGGCGGAGCTCAGCCGCTTGGCTCGCTTCTCCAGCCAGTCCTCCAGGCAGACCTCAGGAAGCTCGGCGACATCTAGCGGCCACTCCCTGGCCCGCCTCTCCTCTGGGGGGACAGACAGACAGGCCTGAGTGAGGGGCATACTCACCCCCATGCTCCCACACGGCAGGTGGAAACTTGTGGGGTGGGGGGCACAGGCTGGGAGGCCAGGAGCAAAGCCTCTGGCCTGTCTCCACCTGCAGACACCTGCCTCCCCAGGCAGCTCCCCCAGGCCTCCCCCTGCTTCCTCATCAAATGGAGAGCAAACCCTGGCTGCCCCCCAGCTTTCTGGAGGTGGACACGGGATAATGCGTGTTGAAAGCCTGGTCTTCAGGAGGGTCCAAACCCTCCCGGGGTCGGGGAGACAGCGCAGGCTGCAGAACAGGGCAGAGCCTGTGCACGCCTCGCTCCACGGGCCTCCGGTTCTGAGAGATGGTGGTGGGGAGGAGCTGCAGATACAGCTGGTGGCTGGGATGCGCTGGTCCAGCCCATGGGCCTCACTTCTGCCCTGGAAAAGCGCTGAGAGGCCTCTGTCTGTGCCAGGGCTGCAGCCACACTGCCACCAGCCCCCCAGGGCAGGCACTGCCCACGGGGTCTGACGGTCAGAGGGGAGCGAGGCCCATCGGGGGATGAGGGTGAAGGCCAGGCCACCCCAGACGCTCACTGGCCACGTGGACGGAGGCACCGTGCTCGCCAGGGGCTCACGCGAGGCTGCTTCTCCATGGGTTCAGTGAGGGGCAGCAGAAGATCGACAAAGACCACCTAAGAGGGAATTCCCTTTTCTCTAATTGCAGCAGTAAGAAGTGAATGGCAGACAAAGGTGGACAGGCCAGTCTCCAGGCAGACGCTGACCTCGCCTTTCCATAGAGCACCCTGAGGTCAGGGAAGGTGCTCTCTTCATCTCCACGGACCCAGAGCGGCAACAGGGGATCTGCCAGGGGCCAAGCAGGGACCCCAAACACGTGGCCTGACTAAGGAAGGGAGGGTGGGTGTACAAGAATGAAGGGCAGGCTAGCAGGGCCCCAGTGGGGCTGAGGCACACCCTCAGGACTCCTGGGCAGGAAGCCATGCATCTCACTGTAAACCCAGCCGGGGACGCGGATGGGAGCTCCTGGCTCCTTCCCCACTCGTGCCCGGGGTGAACTGAAGGCGGCTCCTGATGCCACGGGCTACCGGACGTGGCGGTCACAAAAGAGGGGGTGGGGGGAGGCGCAGGGCAGCAACCCCCCCAGCACCCCTGCCCCCAGCCCAGGGCCCCCCAGAGACGCACCCTCCACCTGGACGCTCAGCTCCTGCAGGTCTCGCTCTGACATGTGGGAGAAGCGGCAGTTGGAGCCAAAGTCGCACTGGCCTACAACGGGAGGACAGAATTAGTCACTGCTGGAACGGACTCCCCCACGGGCTGAGGGGCAGCCTGAGGAGGGGCCAGCTAGTGTCAGGGACTGAGGAGTGGCCACTCCAGCCCTGAAGAAGTAGCTGCACTCTCTCTGGCCTGGGCACAGGGGCTGCCAGAACCGCCTGATGGTCCCCAGGCCCTGCTCACAACCCTTCCCTGGCTGGAGACCAAAGTCCACTGTAGCTTAGAGTGAGTGAGTGAGTGAAAGTCGCTCAGTCAGGTCCAACTCTTTGCGATCCCATAGAGTGTACGGTCCGTGGAATTCTCCAGGCCAGAATACTGGAGTGGGTAGGCTTTCCCTTCTCCGGGGGATCTTCCCAACCTAGAGATCGAACCCAAGTCTCTCTCATTGCAGGTGGATTCTTTACCAGCTGAGCCACAAGGGAAGCCCAAGAATATTGGAATGGGTAGCCTATCCCTTCTCCAGTGGCTCTTCCCGACCCAGGAATTGAACCGGGGTCTCCTGCATTGCAGGTGGATTCTTTACCAACTGAGCTATGAGGGAAGCCCCTCTAGTGACTGGGTTCCATTAAGCCTCTGGAGGCTTGTCCCCTGTCAACTCCCCCTACCCCAGTCCCATCAAACTATGGTAGGACCCTGTGAGGGTCCTGATTCCTCGTGCCCACCCCCCTGGCGGCCCCTGCCCATGGCTCATGGTTAGGGGTGGGGCACAAGTAGCTGGACTGCTTCCCCAGAAAGGCTTTCACAGCAGCATTGTCAAGGAGGTACCAAGGTCCAGGGTGGCTTTCCGAATCTCAACTGTGGAGACTAAAAAGTATCTCAAACTAAGAGACTGTGGGGCTGGGGGAGGGATAAACTAAGACTGACATATACACCCTCCTGATATAAAATAGATAACCAATAAGAATCTGCTGTATAGCACGGGGAACTCTACTGAATACTCTGTAATGGCCTATATGAGAAAAGAATCTAAAACAAACAGTGGATATAAATACACGTGTAACTGAACCACTCTGCCGTACACCCGAAACTAAGACAACACTGTAAACCAACTGGACTCCAATAAAAATTAGGAAAAAAACAAACACAGGGGATAGAGGTGTCCTAAGACAGCCTCGCGGACCACACCTGTTCAGGGGACACTGGGGGCTGCGCCGTCTTCTGAGGGGAGCATAGCCGTTCACCCCGCTTTCCGAGGTCAACAGCAGTGCCTGTCCAGGTGCCAAGCTCCCTCTTACACCTTGCTAACCACCATGCTGTTGCTCTTTGCTTTGGCTGCAAGGAAACTCAGGGCCAGACCCTTAGTGAGCACACAGGACCTCGGGATCAGCCTGGAGGAGACGAACTGCTCTCCGGCCTTGCCCTGTTCTTCCTAGCCTTGTTTTCACCTGCCTTTGGCTCCTTCACTTGCTGAGGTTTCTGTCTCTTGGAACTACATGCATCTTTATTAGCTGGGTACAGGGCAGTGAAAGCAACACCCAGCATCCTTTGTGTGAACTCTGAAGCTTCTCGCTGTTGTTGACCTGTTAGCATCTCCAGCTGTGCCTGCCAGGAGGGAGGGCGCGGTGAAGGTCGGGCTCCCAGGCTAACTTAATCAGCCAGTCTATTACACCCATCGATGTCTCCTGGATTGACTCACAGGCTCTTGCTCACCCAGCGCTTGCCTGTCCTGGGTGACCTGATAAAATCACACGCTGAGGTCTGAAGAGCTGAGGACCAAGCCCTGGCTGTCATAAGGCACAAGCCCCTGGGAAGGCCCCCGGTGACTGAGATCATGAAGCAGGCTCAGGGTGGTGGCTGGGGTGAGGGCGGGGGGCGCGCTGTGCAGAGGTCCGGGCAGGCCAGATGGGTCCCAGGCAGGCGGGGGGGCAGGGAGGGACCTGGACCGAGCAGGGCACCTTACCTGTCAGTAGAAACTTCCGGCAGGGCCTCTTGTTCTGCTCATCCAGCAAGATGGCAGCTGCGTCTGCAAGGAGACAGGAGCTGGGCTCAGACTGTGGCTGCAGATGGGCACTTCCCACCACTGACACGAGGGAAGGGGAGAGCACCTCACCCAGTGAGGAGGGAAAGAGGGGACGACCACGGGCAGAGACGTGGGGAGAGGGAGCCGAGCCCCAGGAGACCTCAGCCCCACCCACCCCAAAGCCAGGACAGGTGTGAGGTCAGGTCTCTCAACCATGCACGGTGGATCACCTGGGGAGTTTTTTTTAAGTCCTGTTATCAGATGGTTTCGGAGAAGGCAATGGCACCCCACTCCAGTACTCTTGCCTGGAGAGTCCCATGGATGGAGGAGCCTGGTGGGCTGCAGTCCATGGGGTCGCTAGGACATGACTGAGCGACTTCGCTTTCACTTTTCACTTTCATGCATTGTAGAAGGAAATGGCAACCCACTCTAGTGTTCTTGCCTGGAGAATCTCAGGGACGGGGGAGCCTGGTGGCTGCCGTCTATGGGGTCACACAGAGTCGGACACGACTGAAGCGACTTAGCATAGCATAGCATAGCATCAGATGGTTTAGTTGTTAAGCTATGTCTGACTCTTTTGCGACCCTATGGACTGTAGTCTGCCAGGCTCCTCTGTCCATGGGATTTTCCAGGCAAGAATACTGGAGTCGGTGGCCATTTCCTTCTCCAGAGGATCTTCCTGACCCAGGCATCAGACCCGCATCTCCTGTGTCTCTTGCACTGCAGGCGGATTCTTTACTGACCGAGTCACCAGGGAAGTGGGTTTCCCTGGCTTCCCTGGTGGCTCAGACCGTAAAGAATTCGCCCGCAGTGCAGGAGACCCAGGTTCAATCAGAAGACTTCTGCATACTGTCACTGCAACTTCCTGAGACTCTCTCCCATTCCCTTCTCCAGGGGATCTCTCCAACCCAGGGATCGAACCTGGGTCTCCTGCATTGCAGACCGATGCCTTACCATCGAGCCATCAGGGAATCCCATATTGAATATTAAATCTTACATGTTAGAATTTAAATTCGGTTTGGAGTTTAAACCTTGTGTGCTCCTTGGTGGGCAAGGAATCAGTTGGTCAAAATCTGTGAGTGAGTGAGCCGCACGAGGACAGTGCCCTGACTCAGAGCCCTCACGTTGCCCTGGAGGAGGGCGTGGCCAGGCCTGGGCTGTGCACTTTCCCTGTCTGTCCACCACCTTTTCCAGAGGCCACTGGGGTAAAGGAAAGACCAGGGGCTTCGGGGCCTAGGTTCACAGGACCCCAGGCAAACTGCTTAATCTCTCCAAGTCTTGGGTTCCCCACGTGTCAAATGGGAGGAGAACGCTCACCTGGCAGGGCTGCTGTGAACATTTAGTAAGTTAATGGATGGACAGCGCTTGGCAGAGGACGTCACACATTAGAATTTTGCCAGGAAAGTGCAGCTGGGAGCAGCCTCAGCACCAGTGTCCCCGGTAATGCCAACATGCAGCCAGAAGTGGAAGCTCAAACAACAGGAGCAGTTCTTACTCCATGACCTCCCCATAAACCCATCATATATGCAAATAGGCCCATTTTGCAGATGGGAATACTGAGGTTCACGCAAGGAAAAGGGGCACAGACAGGAACTGGCAGTGCCAAGTTTGACCCCTAGCTGTGAGTCTCAAGCCCCTGCCCTTTCCCGTGTGGCTGCTGATTCCCTGGTGTTGGGCTTCCCTGATGGATCAGCAGGTAAAGAACCTGCCTGCAATGCAGGAGACACAGAAGGTGCGGGTTCAGTTCCTGGGTCAGGAAGATCCCCTGGAGGAGGAAATGGCAATCCACTCTAGTTCTTGTCTGGGAAATCCCTTGGACAGAGGAGCCTGGAGGGCTACAGTCCATAGGGTCGCAAAGAGTTGGACACAACTGAGCAGCTGAGCACCAGCAGTGAGTAGCTGACTCTGATGGGGGCTCCTCACCTCCTCAGGTGGGCCAGCTGGTGGCCGGGGGCGGGGCTGGGCTGCTGAGGTCTGCAGTTAGTTACCAGAGGACTCACTCCCGCCTGCCTGCCGGAGCGTGGGTGGGGCTGGCAGCGTGGGGCGAGGTCCATCTGTCAGTACTAGGCCTGTTATTCAGCCCACCCCGCTGGTGCCAGAGGCTTCCCCTGGGGAGGTGGGCCCGTGGAAGGCATCTGGACACTGCTCAGAGCCTCCGCTGCCACCCATCTCCCAGGCAGGACAGCGAAACTGGAAGAGGGGCTGAGTCTGAGTCTTGACAAGGTTGTCAAGACAACCCTATGAGGAAGGGCTCCAGGCTGTCCAGCATCTGGCTGCTGGCTCCAACTCCAGCCACACGGCAGAAGCTCCAGGCAGCTTTTCAAGTCTACTGAGCCCCAGCCTGTCTTTCCCAGCTTCTGTTTTATTTCATCTGAGGGGAGGGCTTGAGAACTGTTGAAATGCTCCTCGGTGATGCTGAAGTGCACCCAGGGTTGAGAACCCCCAGCCCAGGCCCCGCCCCTCTGCTCGGCATTCAAGGCTCCTTGCGGTCTGACCGCATTGGTCCTTCTCGCTTCAGCTCTCCAGATGAACAGCTGCCCCGCTGCCCTGGGTCTGTTTGCTCGTTCATTGAGACATTTGCCCGGCAAACATTTCCCGAGCACGTCCTGGGCGCCAGGCGCTGTGCCAGGATGAGGATTTAGCAGAGGACAAGTCAGACCTGGTCCTTCCTTCCACTCCGACAGTCACACTAATCCATGCGGTTATGAGCGAGGTAAACAGCTAGCACGCGGCCAGATGACCTGTCCTGGCCCAGGGGTCAGAGAGGGCATCCCGGAGGACTCTCTGGGGGACGGCAGGACAGCAGGAAAGGCCTGGCAGCAGAGGGGACAGTACTGGCCGTGGCCAGTGTGGCTGGAGCTTGGAGGGAAAGGTTAGCAGGGCACGGAGGCCTGGACAGGACGGGGTTCCGCCCTGACCACGCTGTCATAACAGGGCGCAAGGTCATGGAGCAGAGGGGCCCTGTTTTATTCACCTTTCGGTCTTCAGAGCCTCTTGGGCAGCCAGGCACGCGCCAAATGCTCCCCAGCCCCGTGGCCAGCTTCAGCCCCTCCTCCTCGCCCTCTCTCCTGCGACAAGAACACCTGCTCAGGATGGAGCACGGGCTTGTCCCTAAGCTGTGGGCTGGAACACCAGCTCCTCAGAGAGGCCCTCTCCCTGTCCCTGGTGTCCCCCAGAGCCTAGCAAGGGGTCTGAGAACGGAGCCTCCAGTCAGGACTGTGGGGAGAGGAGCGCGCCTGCCACATGCCCCTCCGAGGGCCCGTCTGCCTCAGGGGCCAGCGGCCCGGGCCTCTCTCTCTGGCTCTTCAGAGAGCCCAGGCCAGGATGGTCGCTGGCCCACAGCGCTTCTCCATGGACGATCAGAGCGATTGGAGACCAGGGTTCCCCCGCCGGGCCGCCCGGCCTGCAATACTCACCTCGGAACATGTCATACCAGAGCTTCTTGGCCTTGAGGTGCTGCAGCCCGTTCAGGTGCTTCTTGCGGTTGTGGAGGTTGTCCTGGAAGGACCGGTCGCAGTAGTCGCAGAAGTAACGCTTCCCCATGGTGACCCGCGCTGGGAGCTGCCACTGCCTGCAGGTCAGGGCGCTGGGTGGTCAGAGCGTGGAGGGCACACCACCAACCCACCTGGAGTGCAGAGGGGCACCCCGGGGGCCTGGCCTGTGCCAGGGGAGGAAGGCTTCCAGACAGCCTGGGAGGAACCACACGGGCAGATACTCAGAGCCTGCCTGCGATGCCACATTCCGGAGGGACTGTTTGACAATCCTATTTTTTTACCCCCCTCAATTTTATTTCATTTTTTCAATTTTGTTATTTCTTTGGCCCTGCCACATAGCATGTGGGATCTTAGTTCCCCAACCAGGGATGGAAACTGTACCCCCTGCGCTGGAAGTGTGGAGTCTTAACCGCTGGGCCGCCAGGAAAGTCCCTCTTTTAACAATGCTGATGCCCAGCTTCTACCCCAGGCCGGTGAGAGCAGAGCCACTGTGGGTGAGGCCGAGGGCATCAGCCTGTTTCAATGCTCCCGGGGGTTCTCACCTGCAGCCAGGCTGGAGAAGGCCGCCTGCCCGCCACTGACGGCCCCCCGCAGGGCCCCCCACACCTCTCATCTCCCCTCTCAGAGCTGTGCTCCTTCCATCTTTGCTCAAACACTACCGTCTCAGTAATCTCCCGGACTACTTCATTGAAAATGGCAGAACCTCCGCTTGGCTTTTCCCATTCCCTGCTCCACTTTACCACCTTTGAAGTAATGTTATTTGTTATGTTTATTAT
Source organism: Bos indicus x Bos taurus (assembly GCF_003369695.1). Lineage (NCBI taxonomy): Eukaryota > Metazoa > Chordata > Mammalia > Artiodactyla > Bovidae > Bos > Bos indicus x Bos taurus. Next base: position 4,063,688 of record NC_040092.1, on the reverse strand, counting down.
ATTGTTTCTTCAAGAGGAATATACATGCCTGCGGGCTGGGATATTTTTGTTTTGTGTGTTGCTGCAGCCCCCAAAGTGGTGCACAGTACAGAGAAGGCTACCAAATGTGTGTTGAACAAATGAATTAATTCCCATTTTCCTTATGGGAACAACAGGTTCAGACAGAGGAAGTAACTTGCCCAAGGTCACACTCTGGTACGTGGAAGGCAACCCCTGGTGCCCGACGATCCCGCCGCCGGTGTCCGCCCTTCCACAGTCAGCTCAAGGCTTAGAGAAGCCAGAGGGCTCGGGCGGACACGCAGGCACTGATGGCTCAGGTGGTGATCACGGAGGAAAACGAAACAGTTCAGGGTCTTCAGACCCATAAGACCCCTCACTGGTGGTAACCACTGCAGCCAGAGGCAGGTGGCAACTCTGTGGCTCATGGCCAGCCCTTGGGTCCCCATTTGGTGTCACAAGACGAGAGGACAGACGGGTCCACTTGGGGCCATCAAGTGGGATCGGCAAAGGGCTGAGCCCAGAATCTTCCCACACCTTTCAGGTCCTACAGTCTGACCCCTCCTTTCCCAGAGCAGGAGAGGGAAAGTGACTTCCCCAAGGGTCACCAGGTAACAGCCCAGGCCAGCAGCAGAAACCCCCGCCTCCTGGGGCCCGGAGAATACAGTTAAAGCTGAGAGCCGATCCACAGGACAGCCAGAGGGGGATAGATACATCTTGGGATGTATCCCTCCTGATAATGGGGAGGGACACAGAGACAAACGAACCCCCTGGAGAAGGCCGCTCCTGTGGCAGACAGCAGCCATTAAGTCAAGGGCAGTAATGGGATCAGGAGCAGACAGTCACTCAAAATGAAAACGTATAAAACCTCTCTTCTCCTATTACTGCTGAGAAACCACATCCCAGACACATGGACTTGATATATTAAATTTGGCAGCTCTAATACACCCCGTCTTGCCAATAAACTTATAGGAATTGGATTGAAATTGTAAGAGATGAACGTTTAACGGCCGAGTGCTTAACCAAGCCGTTCACGAGGCCTGAAGCAGCTCAGAGGAGAGGAACGGGCAGGGAGAAGGGCCAGGGGAGGGGCGTCCCTCGGGAGGCTGTGATGGAACGGGGCACTTGGCAGACTCCCCTGAGCAAAACCCCCCAGGGCACTGGGAAGCCAGCTGTGTGACACCAGACCCCTCCAGGCCTCTACATTCAAGCTAGGAATACGGGGCAATGGGTCTGACTGGCTGGCTAATTGCTTAGAGAGCAGCACACAGAAGTTTGCTTATCCAAATGAATTATTAGTAAAAGAGAAATAGCAATAGAGGGCTTCCCTGGTGGGCTCAGTGGTAAAGAACCCGCCTGCCAATGCAGGAGATGGGGGCTCGACCCGTCGGTTGGGAAGATACCCTGGAGAAGGAAATGGCTACCCACTCCATTATTCTTGCCTGGAGAATGCCATGGACAAAAGAGCCTGGTGGGCTATAGTCCATGGGGTCGCAAAAGAGTCAGTTGCGACTTAGCAACGTAAATGACGCTAACCATGTCTGGCATTGCTCGAGCGCACGATAAATGTCATGTAGTATGTGGTTCCACCGAGCACCTACCACAGGCCAGCACTGGGCTCAAAGCTCTAGAAGGCGTCTTCTCTCTGAATCCTCAGGACAACCGGTGAGGTTTCAGATGAGGGCTCTGAGACTCCCAGAAGGGAAATGACTGAGCCAAGATCACGCTGCTGGAGAGCGGCCAGGCCTGGCTGAGAACACAGCGGGGATGGCTCTGGAGCCCACACTCCCCACGGCTAAGAGAGTCTCCTCCCAACAGATCACACCGATGACAGCTTTCCTCTGCTGTTTACTCACAACACCCCCAGGACCACATGGCCCCTTCAAGTCTCAGGAGGTATGTATCATGATCCCATTTACAAAGGAGGAAACTGAGGCTCAGAGAGGGGCTGGGGTGCTCCAGATCACACCTCCAGGAAGAATAGCAAGTCTCGTCACGCCCGGAGCTCAAGTCTGCTGGGAAAGCCATCCACCAACCCACCAGGAAATGAAGATTACACACCCCTCCCTCAACCTACCCAGTGACACCAGTTCAAATGATGAGCGCTTTGGGCTGGGCTGCGTGTGTCTGTGTTTTCCCGTCTCTCACATACACAAACCTCAAGGGACACACCAGTCTCAGCTGAGGGCTGCCGCAGCAGCAACACCCACCCATGCCTCCTCCCCGCTGCCCACCGGAGCCACCCCTCATTGGGCAGGGAAGTGCTCAGCTGTCCATCCCATCCCGGCTCTGCCAGGCTGTGGCTCTGTCCCGTGCCCTCTCCAGGCCTCAGTCTCCCCACATGGAAAGCAGGAGGTAGGCAGCTAGGCCAGGAGATCTCTAAAAGCACACAGACAGACAGACAGACAGACAGACACACACACACACACACACACACAGAGACACATAACAGAGAGCCTGGCCCACAGCAGGCCCTCAAGAGACACTGTCCGTCATCACCATCATTATTGCTGGCCTCCAAAAAGCCAGGGTATCAGTGCCCAAGTGACCTCTGTGATCAGCTGCTCCATAATACAGATGAGGAGAGCGAGGCCAGGAGAGGGGAAGTGAGCCGTCCGCAGCACCCAGCACAAGGGGGCACGAGACTAGTTCGCAGCCCCCATGGCAGCCTAAGACCCCCGCCTGCCCTGCAGCTGTGCGGCCCCCACCCCCCACCCCCCGCCTCGTGCCCCGGAATGCGTTTGGGGGAGTAGAGCAGCTTTACAGGGGCCAGCACTTCCTGCCGCCTTCACAGGCCTGACCCCAGGAGGCAGAGGCCCTGTCCCTGGGCAGAAGCTGGCCCCCAGCAAGGTGACCTTGGCCGGGTACCGCCCAGGTGTGAACCTCCAGGGCTCCCGACCTCCTGCTCCAGTGTCCGGCGCACATTAGGAGGGGTTTCGGCTGCAGAGCCCTCTGGACAGACACACAACTCGGCAGGCGGAGCGTGCCAGGAGTCCCCACAGGGCACAGCCTGCACCACCGCACTTGGCAGTCCTGAGAGGGAGGCCAGGGCAGGGGCGGGGGTGGGGACGGCCAGCCATGTCCTGGCGCCCAGATGCCAGCATGGGGTGCTGAGTAAGCGGGCCCTCTCCGCAGCCGTGATTCATCCCCGTCCTCCGAGGACGCTCTGCACCATGTGAGCGCAGCCCCGTCCGGGAACACAGGACCAGGCTCCACTCCCTCGCCGGGAACACAGGCGGCACTGCCCGCCCACTCCTGGAGACCAGGTCTGCAGTGGCGACAGCATCTGCTGGCTCCCTGGACCTGTGCCAGGTGACAGAGTGGCTCCTCGTGACCACTGGCAGAGGGCAAGGCTGGGGGGGACCACCTTCTGGGGTCACACAGGCCTGGGTTTGAGTTCCAGCTCTACCGCTTATCAGCTGGGTGACCTCTGGAAAGTCCTTTTCACCTCCCAGGGTCTGTCCTCAGCTAGAAAACGGGAACCCCGCCGCCGCTGTGAATTTACCACCGCAGAGAGTGGAGGCTGTGACTGCTGTTGCCATCGTCACCCGGGGGGCTCACTCCTCCCCCGATTCAAAACTGCAGCCAAAGTCTCAGCAGCAGACACGTCTGTCCCTCTCGCCACCTGCTCTGTTTTCCAGAGCTCGTCTCACACGCTGATTTACTGTCAAACGGGCTGCGTCCCCGCTAGAAGACAGTTCCACCAGGGCAGAGAGCGCTGTCTGTCCGTCCGGAGGCTGCACCTGGTCAAACGCAGCGTGGCTGCTGGGACGAGCGAGGGACCTGCCCACCTGCCCGAGGCCTCGCGCCACCTGCTCACCGGCTCACCCACCCTCTTCTCCATAAGCTTGAATATGGGGACGAGCATGAGGACTAAAAGAGAGACACGAGCCCCCCAGGGCGAGTCTGCCACCCTCCCCGTAGGGCTTCTGTCCCCAGCAGAGCCCCCCGGCCCACTTAGCCCACACCCGGCGGGCTCGAGGAAAGGATGACCAATGAGCTTAGATGCGGGGAGGAGGAGAAGGGAAGAAAAGAGAGTCAGATTTGACTCGCGAGGCATTCTCTTGCCTGATCCTCACAGACCCCTGAGCAGACACCAGGACGTCCATTTCACAGGTGGGGACACACATTCAGAAACACTCACTTCCTAATTTGCTCAAAGCCGCGACTGGGAGAGACCCTGATGGCCTCTCATCAACCCGAGCGCTGCGGGAGGGCCGGCGGGCGCACCCCAGGCACCTGCTGCAGCTGCGGGGCCGCCTCTCTCGCCCGGGGCCCAGCGCCCCCCACCCCTCCCCCCGAGGCTGCGCTACTGATATTCTCAGTTCCTTTTATCGCGAGCAGCTCGGGTCCAGAGCTGGCTTTGGCACAAGGCTAAAATAAGCCAACAGCTCGGCCGCGGGGGCTGGGAGGCAGCCTGTAATGATTCAGGCTTGTGCTCTCCACACGCTGCCCTCGGGCTCACCTGTCATTTCCTCTGATTACGGCACCGCCAGACCCCAGGTAAACAGCAAACCTCAGCCAGAGGGCGGCTCTGTGGCGCGCCCACTAGGAGCATCGCATATGCCCGCCGTCTGGAGTCGGTGGCATCAGACCCGCCCCACACGGGAGGCCTGCAGACTGCCTGCTTGGGACCCAGCCCCAACAGCAGCGCCTAGGAGGCCCAAATGTCTCCCCTGATGGGACCCCCGAGATGCTAAGGGTCTCCCTCAGATGCCCTCGGGGTCTTGTAGCAACCACGCAGCTCTCTCATCCTGACCTCCTGAAACGACAGAGCTCCAAAGAGGAGAGGTAAAAAATCACCCGAAGGAGGCTCTTGAACCACACGCCCCAATTCCAAAACATCTCTGCCCTTCCCTTCTCCACCCTCCCCCCACCACCCCCAAGCCTGGGCTCCCAATACCACAGGACTCTCTGCCACGGCTGCCCAAGTCACATCTCACCCTTTCACACGGAGACCAGCCTCCCCCTGCCCTTTATTTCCTTTTTCTCACATTTTTATTTCAATAACATCTGGTTTGTCGTTGTTATTTAGTCGCTAAGTCATGTCTGACTCAGAGATCCCATGGACTATAGCCTGCCGGGCTCTTCTGTCCATGGAATTTCCCAGACAAGAATACCAGAGTGGGTAGCCATTCCCTTCTCCAAGGGATCTTCCCAGACCAGGAATCGAACCCATGTCTCCTGCATTGGCAGGCGGGTTCTGGACCAGCCTCCTTAGTTCAGCCCACCCTGGGCAGCATCAGATCAACCCTCTGAAAACAACTCCTCAAATTTTTCCATTGCTCCTGGTGAGGAGCTTATTAAAAATGAAGCCTCCTGAACCGGATCCTCAGGAATTCTGACTCAGCAGATCTGGAGAAATCTGCATTCTAACCAGTGAGTCTAGCAGCCCCCTAGCAGATACCGTCTATGGGGTCGCACAGAGTCGGACACGACTGAAGCGACTTAGCAGCAGCAGCAGCAGATACCCCGAAGAAACAAAAGCCTGGAGAACTGAGGTTCCACTCTTCATCAACCTTCTCTTCCCCTGCATGCCACCGGCAGCCTCTGCTGAAGGCAGTCACTCTGGGTGGACACAGCCCCCAAATTCGTGTCCCAATGGGAAATCTGCTGGTCTACAAACACCCTCCGTGTGCTGAAACCCCGACTTGACCGGAAAGCAAAGCATAACTCAGAAAAGTGGATAAAACACTTTTCTTACTAGCTAAGTCTCCTGTCACACTCCAGGAGAGTTTAAAACTGAAAATAGAGGACTTCCCCAGTGGTCCAGCAGTTAAGAATCCACCTGCCAATGCAGGGGACACAGGTTCGATCCCAGGTTCGGGAAGATTCCACATGCTACGGCAGCAATTAGGCCCATATGCCACAATTACCAGGCCTGCGCTCTAGAGCCTGGGCTCCTCAACAAAGAGAAGCCCCGCCCTCCACAAGGAGTGAAAGCCTGCGCACAGCAATGAAGACCCAGCACGGTAAAAAAGAACAAATGAATACATCTTTTTTTTCTTTTTTAAAGATATATGTAAGGAATTTGACTGGGATTCCCTGATAGCTCTGTTGGTAAAGAATCCACCTGCAATTCAGGAGACCCTGGTTTGATTCCCGGGTCGGGAAGATCTGCTGGAGGAGGGATAGGCTACCCATTCCAGTATTCTTGGGCTTCCCTTGTGGCTCAGCTGGTAAAGAATCCACTGCAATGTGGGACAACTGGGCTCGATCCCTGAGTTGGGAAGATCCCCTGGAGAAGGGAAAGGCTACCCACTCCAGTATTCTGGCCTGAAGAATTTCATGGACTGTAGAGTCCACGGGGTCGCAAAGAATCTGATGCGACTTTCACTTTTCATGGAATTTGATTAATGTAGACAATCAATTTTTAGAAAAGAAAATAGAGGTAGAAGAGCAAATAATTTGCTCAAATAATCTGAGTTAAGCAAAGCATAACTCAGAAAAGTGGATAAAACACTTTTCTTTGACTGGATTTCAAACACTTTTCTGCTAGGGGGTGCTAGACTCCCTGGTTAGAATGCAAATTTCTCTCGATTACTGTATTAATGTTCTTGTCCTAAGTTTATTAATAATCAGTGTATACTTGGTATTTAAAAGTATCTCACTGAAAAGAATTTCTATTGAGTATACAAGAGAAAAGCATGGTTTTTCAGGAATTGATTAAATTGATTCCAATTTAAAATATATAAAAATTAAAACTTGTAGTTAGATAATTGATAAAATGGGCTTCCCAGTGGGTGCAGTGGTAGACAATCTGCCTGCCAATGCAGGAGATGTGGACTCAATCCCTGGGTCAGGAAGATCCTCTGGAGGAGGAAATGGCAACCCATGCCAGTATTCTTGCCTAGAAAATCCCATGGTCAGAAGAGCCCGGCGGGCTACAGTTCATGGGGTCACAAAGAGTCTGACATGACTGAGTGGCCGAGCACAAGCATACGACTGATAAATTACCTGTCAGTGATTCTATGAGACTTGTTATTCTAAGTTGAGGAGTTAGCAATGGTTGGAAACGCTGGCTGCGTATTAAACTCCTGCACGCAACACCTGGGGTGCTAGAAAAGCTTCTAAGAGTGCCCCCATGTTCTCATCTCATGACAGAGATGGAGCCAGTATTGTTTGAATCCCCAGAATGAGAGAATGTGACATAAGAGAACATGACTGAGTCTGTTTCAAGTGTCAAACTGTTTACAATAACTTAAAATTTATCACATTTATAAATTTAATTTACTGGCTTTTCTAGTTAATTGTTTAAGTGTTCTGGGGATATTATACTTATTACGGTATATCTCTGAAGTACTTAAAAGGAAAATCAAATATATTAAATGTATAAGTGGAATTAAATGTGTAAGGGAATGTAATTGGGCTAAAGATAGGGCTGAATGTTAAAAGGAATTTTGTTTGCTCAACTTAAGTTCAAATATTAATCAAAGGGAAAGTAAAGGTTATTTTTCTTATTTTTTTAGGTTTACACATAGAATAATAATTTCTAAACTGAAAGCAATAGCTTAAAGAAAATTCGATTTTTTTATAAAGTCTTGCTCCAAAATGAGAATTAACTAAAAAGGCAAAAAAATAAAAATAAGCCACACCTTAACTCCCTGTGGTCCCTACCCATCTCACCTAAAATAATTCCTCCCTCCTCTTAACTCACCATCAGCCAGACTAGCTGTCAGCAAGATACAAGTGTTCTTTCCCAGAAGCTTCACAACCTCCTGCCCCAACGGGCTACCAAGATGCTTTGCAAATAGAAAATAACTGGTCATGGTTATAGAGCATTTCACATTTTCCCTCCCCATCCCCTAATAAGGCATTACAGTTGCTTTTACAAGTCAGAGGTGGATCCAGGTTTCCAGTCCGGTCCCTGCTGTTCGATGCCACACCTACACAAATGACTTATCCCTGGCTCAGACCTCTCCTTTGAACTCCAGACTCATATCGCTAGTACCCTCTGCACAGAAGCAGTGGCAGATTTTACTTTCTTGGGCTCCAAAATCACTGTGGACAGTGACTGAAGCCATGAAATTAAAAGACGCTTGCTCCTTGGAAGGGAAGCCATGACAAACCTAGACAACGTAGTAAAAACAGAAACATCACTTTGCCGACAAAGCTCCACGTGGTCAGAGCTGTGGTTTCTCCAGCAGTCATGTACGGATATGAGTCGGACCATAAAGAAGGCTGAGCACCGAAGAACTGAAGCTTTTGAACTGTGGTGCTGGAGAAGACTCCTGAGAGTCCCTTGGACTGCAAGGAAATCAAACCAGTCAAGGAAAGGAAATCAACCTTGAATGTTCCTGGGAAGGACTGATGATGAAGCTAAAGCTGCAATACTTTGGCTACTTGATGCAAAAAGCTGTCTCACTGGAAAAGACCTGATGCTGGGAGAGATCAAAGGCAAAAGGAGAAGAGGGCGGCAGAGGATGAGATGGTTAGACAGCATCACCCACTAAATGGACATGCATATGAGCAAACTCTGGGAGATAGTGGAGGACAGAGGAGCCTGGTGTGCTGCAGTCCATGGGGTCACAAAGAGTCAGACACCATTTAGCGACTGAACAACAACCACCTCCACTTGACATCTAAGGAGCAGTTCAAGCTTAACATGGCCAAAGAGAAGCTAAAATCATTCCTTTGATTTTAAGTTGCTGAAGTCAAAACTTTGATGTCATCCTCGATTTCTCTTTCCGGTACCCCCTACATCACTCACCTGGAGCCAGACATCCTGGAATATGAAGTCAAGTGGGCCTTAGGAAGCATCACTAAGAACAAAGCTAGTAGAGCTGATGGAATTCCACTGAGCTATTTCAAATCCTAAAAGATGATGCTGTGAAAGTGCTGCACTCAATATGCCAGCAAATTTGGAAAACTCAGCAGTGGCACAGGACTGGAAAAGGTCAGTTTTCATTCCAATCCCAAAGAAAAGCAATGCCAAAGAATGCTCAAACTACCGCACAATTGCACTCATCTCACACGCTAGTAAAGTAATGCTCAAAATTCTCCAAGCCAGGCTTCAACAATACATGAACCGTGAACTTCCAGATGTTCAAGCTGGATTTAGAAAAGGCAGAGGAACCAGAGATCAAATTGCCAACATCTGCTAGATCATCAAAAAAGCAAGAGAGTTCCAGAAACACATCTATTTCTGCTTTATTGACTATGCCAAAACCTTTGACTGTGTAGACCACAACAAACTGGAAAATTCTGAAAGAGATGGGAATACCAGACCACCTGACCTGCCTCCTCAGAAATCTGTATGCAGGTCAGGAAGCAACAGTAACAACTGGACATGGAACAACAGACTGGTTCCGAATAGGAAAAGGAGTATGTCAAGGCTGTATATTGTCACCCTGCTTATTTAACTTATATGCAGAGTACATCATGAGAAACGCTGGGCTGGAGGAAGCACAAGCTGGAATCAAGACTGCCGGGAGAAATATCAATAACCTCAGACATGCAGATGACACCACCCTTATGGCAGAAAGTGAAGAGGAACTAAAGAGCCTCTTGACGAAAGTGAAAGAGGAGAGTGAAAAAGTTGGCTTAAAGCTCAACATTCAGAAAACTAAGATCATGGCATCCGGTCCCATCACTTCATGGCAAATACATGGGGGAAACAGTGGAAACAGTGTCAGACTTTATTATTTGGGGCTCCAAAATCACTGTAGATGGTGTAGCTGGCAGCTATGAAATTAAAAGATGCTTACTCCTTGGAAGGAAAGTTATGACCAACCTAGATAGCATATTCAAAAGCAGAGACATTACTTTGCCAACAAAGATCCATCTAGGCAAGCCTATGGTTTTTCCAGTAGTCATGTATGGATGTCAGAGTTGGACTATAAAGAAAGCTGAGCGCCGAAGAATTGATGCTTTTGAACTGTGGTGTTGAAGAAGACTCTTGAGAGTCCTTGGACTACAAGGAGATCCAACCAGTCCATCCTAAAAGAGATCGATCAGTCCTGGGTGTTCATTGGAAGGACTGATGTTGAAGCTCAAACTCCAATGTTTTGGCCACCTGATGTGAAGAGCTGACTCATTGGAAAAGACCCTGATTCTGGGAAAGATTGAGGGCAGGAGGAGAAGGGGATGACAGAGGATGAGATGGTTGGATGGCATCACCGACTCAATGGACCTCAGTTTGAGTAAACTCCGAGAGTTGGTGATGGACAGGGAGGCCCGGCGTGCAAAGGGTCAGACACAACTGAGCAACTGAACTGAACCCCCTACATGCATCTGTCAGCTTGTTCCGTTTGACCCACCCCCTAAATACATTCCAAATCTGATCACGACTCTAATCCACACCCTAATCTAAATTACCATCCAGCCTCCACTCCCACCACAGCAACTTCCCCTCTTCAGTCTGATCCCTGGAGAGCAGCCAGAAATGACCTTGAAAGTAAATGAGATCATGTCACACCCCAGCTTAAAACCCATCAGTGGCTTCCTAGTGCAATAAGGAAAAATAAGACTCTTTACTGTGGCTTACAAGGCCAGATATGAGCTGATCTGAGCTCTTCACAGTCCATTCTACTTTTTCCCCTGGAACACCCCAGGACAGAGCAGTCTCAAGGCCTTTGCACCAATGTTTTCCTGTTTGAACTGCTACTATTCATTCACTCAGGTCTAAGGTTAAGTGTCTTCCTGGGCACCCTGGCTAAAATATTACCACCACTCCCTCCCCAATCAACCTGTCTTCTGCTCTTCTAAGTATTACTTGTTATTACTGCCCCTCCCCACACACATTAGAAGGAGCGCTTCATGAGGGCAGGGACTTGTTCACCGCTGGATCCGCAGCGTTGTGCCCAGGGCCTCTTAGAAAAAACATTTACTGGATCGCCCTCGTCCTCCTAAGTTCTTGCTATTTCTATTCCCCAGAAGGAATAAGTGGATCTAGGTCTCCCGTCTTCCAAGCCAGGTTGTCAGCTTGCGAAACCCAGGGATGAGGAGTATAGAAAGCAGGGGCAGAATAGCCTCTTCCCCGGGGGTCGGACAGAGGGATTCAGCCCCCTGGACCCGACTTGTTGCCACAGGTTCCAACTCTAGGCCTGGACTTGGGGCTGACAGAGGCGACAGAATTGGAACAAGCTTGAGATAGGGCATCCAGGCCTCGCCCATGTATCCAGTCCACGTCGTGTTAAACTGCGCGGCCCGCCGCGGGGCTCGCCGATCTAGTTGGAAGAGCCCAAGTCCTCCCGCGGGGGGTAAGGAGAAACTCTCCCTCGATGTCCCCTTCACAGAACATACCTGGTTCTGCGGGGCCCGACGGCTGCGAGCTCCTCCTCCGGCGCCCTCACGCCGTGAACTGCTTGCTGGGATTCGTAGTCCTCCCGTTGGGGAGAGGCCCGCCCTTCCCAGAAACCTTTGCGAATCAAAGCGGAAACAGAGCGGAAGTGGAGGAAGCGCGAGGGATTCTGGGTGTTGTAGTGAAAATATTAAATCATTTTTTTTTTAAAATGCTTAAGAAGAAGAATTCAGTAATACGTTCCGCCAAGCTGTTTGGGATTCCATGATCTGGATTTTAGGAGACCTTAATCCCGCGCAAGCCATCAGTTTACCTCCATAGTTCAATACGACGAGCACCGAGATTCAGAAGAACTACAAATCCCATAAAGCATTACACGTGGAGGCCCTTTGGAGAGAAAGGTCGTCGCGGCGCCGGCGCTCGTTCTGCAGCGGACAAACATGGTGGCCCCAACGTTGACTGCGAGGTTGTACTCCTTGCTGTTTCGCAGGACCTCTACCTTCGCCCTCACCATCGTCGTGGGCGCCCTGTTCTTCGAGCGCGCCTTCGATCAAGGCGCAGACGCCATCTACGAACACATCAACGAGGGGGTGAGGGCCTGGACCGTCCCTGACCTTGGGCCCTTCTGAGGGATGACAGGGCGAGTGGAGGTGGGCCGGGACTTAGTCTACCTTTACGAGTAGCGTAAAGGGAACCCTAGATGTCTTCTATCTGTAGACTCCGTCTGTCCGTTCCCCGCCGGTATGAATCCTAAAATGTTCAACGGGATCAATAGCTCCCACCGTGCAGAGGTTGTTAGTATCGCTGTCTCCCACACCACACACCCACTTGTCCTAAACTAACTAAAAGCTTAGTGAGAGCAAAGGATTATTAGGGCCACACTACCAGGAGGCCAGTGGCAAGTCAGGGCTGGACCCGGGACCCCCTGTTTCGTCTGAGGGTTTCAAGGGCACATTTGAGCGGGTGACGGCCGTGAATAGGACATCTTCTTAGACACTGGGGCTGGCCTTTTTAGACAGCACTTTTCAGTTCCGAAGCCTTTCTATGCTGGCAGCGATGGTATTAATAGTGGTTAAGGGGTGAGGGGGATCGAGAGGGTATACAAAGCGGAGATCCCTGGATGGGAATACCGGGACTTAATAACTTGTGTGAGTTAACCTCTCTGAGCTTCACTTTTTTCTGTGAAATAGAAATGATAGTAGCTATCTCAGGGAATTATTGTGAGGATTCCATGAGACGCTGGCAAGGTGTCGCAGTAGGTGGTAGGTGAAGTGAAGTGAAGTCGCTCAGTCGTGTCCGACTCTTTGCGACCTCATGGACTGTAGCCTACCGGACTCCTCCGTCCATGGGATTTTCCAGGCAAGAATGCTGGAGTGGGTTGCCATTTCCTTCTCCGAGGCAACTTCCCGACCCAGGGATCAAACTCGGGTCTCCCGCATTGTAGGCAGCCACTTCACCGTCTGAGCCAAGGGAAGCCCACAGGTGGTAGGTGGTACCACTCAAAAACTAGCACTTTCTACAGTCCTGGGGAGGAAGTGGAAGCATAAGATAGAGAATAACAACACCTTTTAAAGTCCCTGGGTGCCAGGCACTGTGCTGGGTGCTCTGCAGACTTTATATCGTTAAGGTATTTAATTTATGGCTCATACTAAGGAACGTCCTGGGCAAATAAGCTGTGTTCCACCACTCTGTTAATAATTTGAAACTGTCTGGCCCTACTGCCCAGGCAGGCTCGGTCTCCTGATGTACAGCCTGTGGCCAGGGTAGCTTTCTGTCCTTATGAAAGTGCTGCTCCTGTTCATTTGCAGGCTGTTCCCCTGGCCATTTCAGTATGTGGGGAAGGCATCTCAGAACGTTGTCATAATCCACCCATTCTTGGTGCTTTTAGGAATGAGAATACAGCTAGTTCCTGACCGAGGGATCATAAGTCTGATGAGGTTAAAATATGGCTCAGTGTGAAGTATTTGGGGACCAGGCTCTTAGGACCTCTGGAGTAATACCTGGGAGTTCAAGAATAGAGACATTTTCCAGCCTCTGTTCCTTAATAATTGTGTGCTTTGGGGGCCCAGGTCCCTTAGTGTCTCTACCTCAGTTACCTGTAGAGTGAGGTCATGCGTTCCCCCTTCCTTCACATACTGACTCAGAGCATTCTGTAAATGCTAGGAGTGTACGTCAGGCCTAGTATTGCTTCCAGACTGCCCACTGCAAGCTGTCTGGATGTGGTACGCGTTTCTCTCAGGCTTGTTTTAAGTCCAGGGCTGTGGGAGGCCTTGTTCAATGTGAGAAGCAAAACTCCGTTTGTGGCTCTTGTGTTTAAAATGCAGAAGCTGTGGAAGCACATCAAGCACAAGTATGAGAACAAGGAGTAGCTCCTGGGAGGCCCCCGTCCAGGCCAGAAGGACCAGGTCCAGCACCAGCTGTTTGCCCAGAGCCGCGGCCTCAGCTTGAAGACACGCTCTCGTCACTCTCCATGGACCACCTTTATCTGTCGACAGGAGATGGCGTCCCCTGACAGACTCTTTAACTTCTGCTATGTTTGAAGTATGTTTAGTCAGAGTCATCAGCAAATAAATGTAAATTGGCCTTGAGACCTGCTTCTGCATCTTCTTAACTAGCTGCTCTTCACTTTACCAGTTATTTGACACCACTTCAAAGTCCTCTGCAGACATCTGAAGGGCAGATTCCATTATTTTGGATCTCCCATTAACTTCCAGAGAATTCTAGTTTTCACACCGTGAGCTAGAGCTGGAGGTGTTAACCTTCAACTTTGGCCTCTAAACCAATAGCTGCATTCTTGAGTCACGCAGAGGACAGCTAACTGGCTTGGCCATAGGGAAGCGCTGTGGATCCAGCTGGGGAACAAATGTTTATTCTCCATTCTGCCTTTAAGTTGCCGAGGATCTCTGGGGAAGCTGGCATACCTCTCTGGGCCACAGCTCATCTTCTCATGGCTGTAAGGCATATCGGAAAGCACGCAGCATGGCTGGGAGCTGCTGTGGAGAGCAAGGGGATGTGCTGAACAGTAGAGCGCTTGGTTGTGTTTGGTGACTGGCCGGGAAGATGAGTGACTCACTTGCCCACCATCTTTCACCTGGAGCCTGGAGTGATGGGGCCAGAGCTAGAACAACCACTAGCGTCTGAGGGGGGAAGAGCCAGTTGGGAAACTCATGCGGGGCTTGGAGAGACCCTAGGAACTGCCCAGTTTGCCCTACCTGAGGCATATCCTCATGAAGGTGACGTCCAGGCCTGGAGAAATCATGACCTGACAAAGGTACAGCTCTAGGGGGCAGATCAAGACCTGAGCCAGAGTAGAGGCTATTCTTTTTAAGAATGATTTCACCATGAAGTAAAAGATAGTTCTGAGGGTTGAAGATTTGCCATTTACATTACACTACACTTTCCCCAACAATTTGACGGTAGTGTGCTGGCGAAAAACAATAAAATGGAGCATTCTTGAAAAGTTATTCTACAGTATCCTTGAGCACCTGATGACAAGCTCAGGGCAGTGGGGTTAGAACGAGCTTAATTGATCACCTGTCTCGAGTGAGGCATATTCAGCCCAAGCAGCAAGAGTATCTCTAAGCCATTCTACATTAAGATGCCCCGTTACTTGTCATTGGCACTTCAGGACAGTTGAGGTTGTATATCTGTTTTCAATTAAGAGACAAATATTAACCCCATTTTACCTATTTTATGGGAGTGAATATTATCCACCCAGAACCTCAACATGAGCCTATTTGGAGTTAGGGTCTTTGCAGATGTAATCAGTTAAATGAAGATGAGGTTGTGGGACTCCCCTGGCGGTCCAGTGACTAAGACTGCGCTCTGAATGCCGGGCCCGGTTTTGATCTCTGGTCAGGGAACTAGATCCCGAGTGCTGCAACTAAGAGTTCACATTGCCCCAACTGAAAGATCCTGCATGCCACAACGAGACCTGGAGCAGCCACATTATAAAATACACATTTTTTAAAAAAGAGATGGGGTAATGGGTTGGACACCCGTCATTCTAAATCCAATGGCGGGTGTCTTGAGAAGACTGAGACAGAGATTGAAAGATGAGAATTTCAGAGGTCAAGGAATGCCAGAGGTTTTCAGGGGTCAAGGAATGCCAGAGATTGCCAGCAACCAGAAGCAAGGACAGGATTCTTCCCCTCTAAAACTTTAGAGGGATCTTGATGAAACCTTGATTTTAGAGTAATACCCTCCAGAATGTGGAGAAAATAGATTTCTGTTGTTTTCAGTCACTCAGTTTGCAGTCATCTGTCATGGCAGCCCTGGATAATACCCGTCATATTGGCCAAGTTGGGCTTCCCTGATGGCTCAGCCATAATCCGCCTCCCAATGCAGGAGACACGAGTTCGATCCCTGGGTGGGATAGATCCCATGGTGAAGGAAATGGCAACCCATTCCAGTATTCTTGCCTGAAAAAAATCCCACGGACAGAGGAGCCTGGTGAGCTACACAGTCCATGGGGTCGCAAAAAAGTCAGACATAACTTGGCACACACTGGCCAAGCTAAAGAACATTACCTAATCTTGTCGAGGATACAGGAAAATAACGCAGATGGACTATTGCAAGAGGATGTGAAGTGGTACCATCTTCCTGGAGGATATTTTGTACTTATGTATCAAGATCCTTAATATACATACTCTTGACCCAGTAAATTCTACTTCTACCAAATTTTCCTAAAAAAAAAAGTTAATGGCCACAAGATATGTTCATCATGATGTTTATAATGGCTGGGGGGAGAGGGGGTGTCGGGCAGGGATGAGATATCCAAAATAGGAATTACTATTACGGTGAAACGGAGAAGGCAATGGCACCCCACTCCAGTACTCTTGCCTGGAAAATCCCACGGATGAAGGAGCCTGGTAGGCTGACATCTATGGGGTTGCACAGAGTCGGACACAACTGAAGTGACTTAGCAGCAGCAGCATTAAGGTGAAATATTATGTAGCCATTTAAAACCAAGAGACTTGGGGGCTTAACATTTTTTAAAATAAAGTTTTATTTCTTTTATTTTTGGCTGTGCCGGGTCTTTGTTGCTGCCCGGACTTTTCTTTAGTTGCATCAAGTGGGGCTACTCTCCACTGTAGTGTGTGAGCTTTTCATTGTGGGGCTTTTCTTTTTCTTCTTTTGTGGAGCACAAGCTCTGGTGGTTTCGGCTCCCAGGCTCTGGAGCACAGGCTCAGTAGTTGCGGCACCCGGGCTTAGTTGCTCCACGGCATGTGGGGTCTTCCTGGACTAGGGATCAAACCTGTGTCCCCTGCATCAGCAGACGAATCCTTACCATTGAGCCCCCAGGGAAGCCTGGAGCAGGCATCTTAAATACTGGACCACCAGGAAAGTCCTAAAATTAAGTGTTAACTGGGAGAAAGTATCCAACAAGCGTGGCAACGTACCAGCTGCACTAATATATGAAACAGTCTTTCAAATGCATAAGGAAAAAGTGACTAACACAGTAGAGGTTAGGGTGGATGACAGGAATAGGCAATTAAAATAGGAAATACAAATGGCCACAAACGACAAGATGCCCAGTTTCACTAATAAGCAATATGAAATACCATTTTTTTGCACATCCCATGAACAAAAATGGAGAGGATTAGCAAAACCAGTGTTTCAGTGAGGAAGCAGGCACTGCCCACGGGCCCTGGAGCAGTGATATTGAGGGGACTTTGCCGATATCTATTTTTAAATATTCGTCCCATTTAAAAATATGTATGTATATATTTATTTATTTGGCTGAGCTGGGTCTTAGTTGCAGCACTCGGGATCAATCTTCGTTTCGGCATGCGGGATCTTTTATTTTTTCAGTTGTAGCACGTGGGATCCTAGTTCCCTGGCCAGGGATTGAACCCGGGCCCCTGCCCTGGGAGCTTGGAGTCTTAGCCACTGGACCACCAGGAGAGTCCCTGTTTGTTCCTTTTATTCTTGAACTTTCATGACGAGAAAAGTATCTCCAGGATTCCACGTGCTTATGCACACACACAAAAAGTCACTGGAGGCTTATTTGGAATTTAAAAAAGCAGAAAAATGCCTTTCAGTGGGGGAGTGGTTAAATAAAAGGTAGCTTCATACCATAGAAATCTCTGCAGACAATAAAAAGAATGGGGTGACTCAGCCTGCAGTTGAAAAGAAAGACAAAGTGAAAACAAAACCAAGCTGCACAAAGGCATGTTGAGTTGTTTAGTTCAATCCACTTAAGGACACACATGCAAGTTGATAAGGCTGCACACAGAACCCTGCAGGATCTGCACCAAGTTTTCCTGGGAAAACACACACCTGAGGGCTAGGATTTCAAAGATATACCTTCACTTGGTGCAACAGTGATTGACTTTTTCTCAAAACAAGCTGATACTGACGTTCTAGTAAAAAATATTTTATAGGAAAGAAAGCAATTCATTAAAAAAATAGTTAATGCACGTGCTCAGAACAGTCATAGTATAAAGCTAAGTGAAAAAAGCAGGTCACAAATTCCTATAAAGTGTGATACCTTTTATGTTTTTGGTAAACATGTATAAGAAAAAAAATTGGAAATGCTTACACGAAATTCCTCACAGTAGTTAATTGGCTGAGTCATTTTCTTTTCTCTTGTATTTTCCCCCCGATTTCTAAGTTTTCTACATCAAGCCTGTATTCTCTTTAGTCGGGGAATGGAAGTGAATTAAAAGGAGGCTGCCAAGGGAGAACATGAACACAGAGAGTCAAGAAATGTGAGCCCCCAGCCCTGGAACCCAGCTGCTGGGCGGTCCATGGTGCCTCTTCCTGAAGTCCTGATGAGAACTTGTTCTTTTAAAAAAAAAATTTTTTTTCTTTTTAAATTTATGGCATGCAGGATCTTAGTTTTCCAACCAGGGGTTGAACCCATGCCCCCTACAGTGGAAGCACGGAATCTTTTTTTTTATTATTAATTATTTTGGCTGCCTAGGTTCTTAGCTGTGGCACACAGGCTTAGTTCCCCGACCAGGGATTGAACCTGTGCCCCCTGCAGTGGAAGCACAGAGTCTTAACCACGATGTCAGGAAAGTCCCGGGAACTTGTTCTTGATTGGCCCTGCCGAATGGGAGCTGGGCGTCCCCAGGGTTCCCTGGGTGAATCTGCCCACAGGTGGGGGAAGTAAGGATTAGCACCCTTCTCAGACTGACACAGAGAAGTTATTACTGGGAAAAAGGTCCGCCTCTGTCCCAAGCTCAGCCCACGGCATTTTCTGAGGGCAAGAGCTAAGACAGTCTTGACAGGTCAAAAGCCCCAAGGACTCTGCACCTGCTCCACTCGTACACGTGTCAGGAAAAGCTAACTGCTTAGGTGCCTTGTCAAGCAAGTTCCAGAAGGTCCCTGAAACTCTTTTCTGAGAAGTTGGCCTCTGGTATGTCAGCTCTGAGCAAGTAGGACCTTTCTCTGGGCAAAGAGTTTTATGCTGATGCCCTATTTCCCTAGCTTCTCTCTTGCATCCAGGAACATCTCTCCAAATGGGTAGAAACTATTCATTCATTCATTCATTCATTCAAGCAGTATGTCTCTGATGCTGCTGCTGCTAAGTTGCTTCAGTCGTGTCCGACTCTGTGGGACCCCATAGATGGCAGCCCACCAGGCTCCCCCGTCCGTGGGATTCTCCAGGCAAGAACACGGGAGTGGGTTGCCATTTCCTTCTCCAATGCATGGAAGTGAAAAGTGAAAGTGAAATCACTCAGTTGTGTCTGACTCTTAGCGACCCCATGGACTGCAGCCTACCAGGCTCCTTCATCCATGGGATTTTCCAGGCAAGAGTACTGGAGTGAGGTGCCAGTGCCTTCTCCCAGTATATCTCTAAGGAGTGCCTATTATTCCTGTCACTGTCCTAGACCTTGGGCAAATAGTGGAGAACCAGAAAGACCCCCACCCTCTTGGAGCTAAAGCATTCTAGTAGGTGAGACAGACAGTAAATGAGAAAGGAAATAAGGATTTCAGCTCATGTTGAAGGCTATGAAGAAAATAAAACTGGATAACCTATAGGGAGTGACTCAGGTTTGAAGAACAACCTTTGATGGTCAGGGAAGTCTTCTCCAGGAAGATGATATTCGAGCTGAGATGTGAGTAGAAATCTAGTGAGGTAAGGACCCAGAATAAGAGTGTTCCAGGAAATGAACACAGCAAGGGCAAAGACCCTGGGGCAGATGTGAGTTTGGTTCAGTTACTGAACTGAAGGAAGAGAAGGAGTCAAAGACAGGGTCAGATACTGTGTGGTCTTGTAAGGGTCACACCAAGAGTTGGGATTTCATTCTCTCTCTTTTTTTTTAATCTTTTGATTTTTTAAAAAACATGTATGTATTTATGGCTGCATTGGTCTTAGTTTTGGCTCACAGGATCTTCCCTGCGGCATGTGGGATCTTTTGCTGTGGGGCACACGCACTCTGCTGTTGCCTGGGTTTAGTTGCCCCATGGCAAGTGGGATCTTAGTTCCCTGACCAGGGGTTGAATCTTCACTCCCTGCATTAGAAGGCAGATTCTTAACCACTGGACTACCAGGGAAGTCCCTGGTTTTTATACTACAAAGAAAGGGAAGCTCCTGGGGAGTTTTCTGAGTAATGGTTTACTTTATAAACCATTTACTATGAGCCAAGCATTGTAGCAAGTGTTAGCGGTTCACGTCATTTAATTTGAATAATTGCAACGATCCGAAAGGTGACATTATTATTCCTATTGAATAGCTCTAGTGAAGGATGAAGAGCACAAATATTTTAACAGTCCTGGGGTAGAATTCAAGCCCCACCACTCACTGGCTGTGCAAACTCAACCAGTTTATTCACCCTCTCTGAGCTGATTTCCTCATCTGTAAAATACCCACCATGCTATTCAAATGATAGCTATGATTCTTGTTCTTTCTGGAGATGCTGTCATCTTGGAGGGGTGTCAAGGGGAGTGAAGATTACTGTATAGTAAATTCTCACCCAACTGTTTGCTTAATTAACCCAGCCAGGGGCTACCTGGGAAACTTCTGGCATTTCAGGGCTGCCGGCCAAGGCTCAAAACTTTTCGACTTTGGGTGGAGTCCAGTTTGTCCTGGCAGCTCAAAGAAAGAAGGAAGGCCCAGCCCTCAGAACATTCTAGTCTAGTCCCTGGTAGACACAAGAGGTTGCCTATCACAGGCTGGGTTCCCTGGGATGCAGACTCTGTGCAGGAGGTTTACTGATGAGTGCTTTTGGGGTCAATGGGCTTCCCTGGTGGCTCAGACGGTGAAGAATCTGCCTGCAATGCAGGAGACCTTGGTTCGATCCCTGGGTTGGGAAGACCCACTGGAGAAGGAAACGGCACCCCACTCCAGTATGCCTGGAGAAGTCCATGGACAGAGAAGCCTGGTGGGCTACAGTCCATGGGATCGCAAAGATTCAGACACAACTGAGCGACTCAACAGCAAGGCATGCTTTTACCCACTAAAGGATGCAAATGAGACATGGAAAAATGTTCACAATATCTTATTACCCGAAAAGAATAGTGAGAACAGCCTGTGTTGAATCATCTCAGTTTTGAAGAAAACCAATGTTTATATTCCTTTTTCTAAAATAATGCTGGAAAGAAGAACTAAAATCCTAACGGTGATTCTTTCTGGTGGTTTTTCTTTCTTTGCTTATTCCTGTGACCCATGGCAAGCATGTTACTGGTTTTGTAATGAGCTGGGGGTGGGGAGCAACGTAAGTTAATTACAAAGAAAGAGATTCCATCCGGTAACTCAGCCAGCCCCTCCAGCAACAGGGCACATGGACTGTCCTGCAGATGAGTTTGAAGTCTCCCAAGGAAGGGACAGAAATCCATGATTTTAAAATGTCTGAGCCACATGTAGTGTTGGAGGGAATACAAATTCTTTGGGCAAGGTGGAGGCGATGGCAGCTTCTTGAGTGTGAGTAAAAGATGAACACTCTGTACTGGGGGCGGGCAGTGGCCCACGCAGTACGTATCACACACACAGACACACACTCACACACACAGAGCTGCTTTCTCCAGGCATTCACCCAGGACCAGGCCATTAACATACCCTGTACCACTGGATCCTCAATCCGAGGTGGGCACCGCTCTCCACCCCATTTTACAGGTGGAAATGGGGAGAGGTCAGAGAGGTCAAATGTCTTGTCTAGGCTAACACAGCTAATGAGAGTGGAGCAGAGGTTCAGAGACAGGATGCTTGGCTCAGAGCTCAGATCCACCACTCTGCACCACGTACAAATCATTTCTTATTGGGGCCTTGGCCTGACACGCTTGGGTATATGCAGAGGCTGGGAGCCAAGGGCAGGTTCCAGCCAGCATCAAGGACAAGGCGGCGATGGAATGCAGGGAGCGCTGGCCCGGAGCCGTGCCGTCCACAGTTCCCCAGCACAAGGGTGCTGACTGCCTTCCTGCTTCCCCAGGCTTGTCCCCGCCTCAGGCCTCCTGCACACACCCTCTTGCTCTGGACTCATCCTCTCCACTGAACCCTCAGAAGCCTGCCATGTCCACTCCCCTGCTCACACGCCATCAAGAGCTCCCCACTACCTATAAGATCAAATTCCCTAGCCTGACAATTTCAGATCCAGGCTACCTCAACTCTCACTTTATTCACCTTCTAAATAGGGGGCCCTTGCTGGGGGTTCCCATGGCTCTCTCATCTTGTGATTCAACATAGATTATGGGGGGACTTCCCTGGTGGTTCAATGGTTAGGACTCCATGCTTCCACTTCAGGGGACACAATCCTTGGCTGGGGAACTAAGATCCTTCATGCCATGCAGCATGGCCAAAAAATGAACAAGGATAAAAATTGACGCCAAAATAAATCCATTATGAGCAACAACAAAAAACTCCTCCCAAAGCAACAACAACCGAAAATTCCCAACGTGGATTAAGGGGGAACTTCTCAGGTGGGCCAGTGGTTTAGACTCCATGCTTCCACCGCAGGGGTCACAGTTCAGTCACTGGTCTGGGACCTAAGAACCCACAATCCATGCGGCACAGCCACCAATAACAACCACCACAAAAACACGGATTCTAGAAATAAAGGCCAGCTCTGCTCGCCTCCAGCTAGGTGACCTTGTTGGGGCAGGGGTGGGGGGTTGGAGCGAGTTGCGTCTCCACTATGATCTTCAGTTTCCTCATGTGGAAAATGGGATGACAATATTAATAATAATAATAATGCCTAGGGGTGCTTGGAAAGACGGGAGATGATGCTTGTGCCGTGCTTAGCACAGGTCTATGGGGTAGTTTTGTTACATTGCTTTAATGAGGAAGTTAATGGGGTGGGGGGGAAGCTGGCACAGTTTGCAGGGATCAGCGCCTAATTAGCATATTCAATCCACAAAATGCAGGCTGAGAGCTTTGGGCACGAGTGTACAGCTGAATCGTCCAAGTGCCCCCTCCCCCCACAGCACTGCTGTCTCAGCTGCTTTAAAAGGAGGTGTTCCCTACCTCCTTTGCATCCCTCGGAGGCCGGACCACTTTCTTGTGTTCCCTTCTGTCCCCCTTATCTTGTTCCTGGCGTCTTTAACACTGTTGTAAACCCCAGCTGCCTCGTGCCTTCCTGAGACAGACCTTATCTCCTCCCCACACCTTTCTCCATGTAACAGAGTCCTGTCTGCTTCCGACCATCTTCCTTCCTTCCTGACGACTTAGCAGACTTCTGTCTCCCTCCCCTGTAGGCCTTCCAAAGGAGAAGCCGCTTCCCGCCCTAGGGCTGCAATTCCGTGGGATGTCTTATCTTTTTGGTTCGCTAAGCTTTCCTAATGAAACCCATCCTTCAAACTGCAACCTCCAATGGGTATCCTTTCCTTCTGCTAGAAGACTGTGGCAGAGTGGAAATTTGCAAAATATGTCCTGTCTGACTTACTACTCTCCTTTCCGTTCTCCAGCCCCTCTGTCAATGCAATGACTTGACTAGAGGGGTTGTATCAACAGAAGTATGGAGTGTAGAATGAGGGAGGTGATAGGTCCTCTTTTTCATGCTGAGCCAATCACATGTGGAGTATTGTGGTGGCTGGTTCAAGCGCCAAGCTATACTGAGGTGGGAAAACCAAGGGGCTGCAACTATGGACTTTGGAGGCTGGCGTATCTGGGTTTGAATCCTGACTCAGCCATGAGCAAGCGCCTACCTTGCTAAATGAGGCTTATAATAACACGTACCACCCGGCTTTGTTTCAAGGATTCAGTGAGGTAGCTAACGTCCAGCAAGGCTGAGCGGGGCACCCAGGGCACCTAGCACACACCTACAGGTTGGCTTGTGCCTATCTGCCGGGGTCCAGCCCCGGCTGAGCCAGGGTATTCGAAGGAGAGACGGCATCAGCGACCTATTTATTTAAATATTCATCAAAGATATAAAGAATAATAGAATGAGGATAGCTCAGTGAGGAAATTCAGTGGAGAAAAGAGGCTGAATAATTCAGCCAGAAGGTGAGAGAAAGAATGACATGGGGAGACCAAGTTTCGGTGAACAAGGCCCGCACTTTATTTTCCAAAGTAGTTTTTATACCTTAAGTTATGCATAGAGGATAATGGGGGAAGGGGTAGAGTCATGCTGTAAGCCAGGCTTTCTTCCTGCAAATTTATCGTATGCAAAAGTTTAGGTGATTTGCATCATCTTCTGGCCCGGAGGCCTGTTAACATTTTAAGACCCTTTCTTCAGAAAACTTACTTTTCTCTAAAGGTGATTAGGCAGGCCACCATCCAAAAGCAGTAAAGTTGCATTCCTATAGGGCAAAGGTGTGGTGGGCTACAACAAAAAAGAATTAACTCAAGGGTCCAAGGTTACAAACATTAAAGCTACTACTTACACCCAATTATATTAATCAATACACTGCCAGGGACACAGCAGGTAAGGGATATGGAGACTTCGCAGCAAACATTGGCCCAACAAGTGAAAAACCCTTCACCAATACAATTTCTAATCAATCTTTTAACTGCTCAAAGGACTCTGTATTTAGACAGTTTAGAACATTTCATGCCTCTCAAAGTTGGGAGGCTCTGAGCAATCACATGTGGCCGGAAAAACCTATTCAGGCAGGCTAGAGGACTTCCAAAGGAGTTTGTAGGTTGAAACACTATCACACCCAGGAACTTTATTAACTGGAGCTATAAGTTAACTCTTTTTTCAGAGAGAGGTAGTGGGAGACAGCCCCCTGTAAAGTCAGAGGTGTAGGTGAGAGCACAAAGCAGAAAGTAGGCAGACTCTGGTTTTGGGGGTACACGCTCGAGAATTTCCAGGGGAACTCCTGAGGCTCGATCCCGCCTTTGCGTATGCCGAGCCTCCTTCCTCATGACCTTTGCCACGGGCGGACTTCCTCCGCTGGCTCCTGACAGAGATAGACTTCCAGTTGAGCTATTCCAGATCCTGAAAGATGATGCTGTGAAAGTGCTGCACTCAATGTGCAATATGCCGGGAGATGGCTCCCGGCACCTATCTCCTCTGCCTCTGGCTCCTGTGTGTCCAGGCCATCCTGAGCCCTGGGAGGACTTCTGGGAGGACTGCCCTGGAGCACTGGCAGGAGGCACCCACCACCCCTCACCTGGGGCCCTGTGAGCAGGGCTCTGCTAGGTCGCTGGCCACCTCACAGCAGGCTGGGGCTTTACACACCTTATGCCAGCCATCCTGCCAACATCTCTGATCTGCAGACAAGACAGTTCTGGCTTAGAGAGGAAAGGCCACCTTGCTCAGAGTCACGAGGTCCGGGAGTGGCTGAGGCCAGCTGGGTCCTGACCCCAGAGCCTGGCTCCTTCTCTGAATGGCAAAAGCAATATAGGCCGCTGGCCATTCAGAGGCCCCTGATCCCCGGTGGAAAGTTCTGGCCTTGGCCTTGCTGTTACTCTGAGTTTACAGCTTTGGGGGTGGGGGGAACCAGTGCTTTTGTGTGCGGACCCCTCCTGGGCGGGGGAGTCCGGTTTTCCAGGTGTGACAAGCACATGCCTTCCCTTTAGCAGGTCACCCACTGGTCCTCACGACGTCACTCCTCTCCTGGGACCTGGGGGCGAGGCTCCGCCCATTGGCACTTGGACCCGGTGAGCCTGGCACAGGAGCGGGCAGTGGCCTTCCCCTTCTCTAATCAGACTCCCCACCAAAGGGGTCTCAGCTCCACAGTTCCCTGGCTCCCTAGAGGCAGGGGCCTGGGGGAGGCTGTTTCATGACAGAACTTGCCCACAAAGGCAAAAGCCTTCCCCTCATTTTCTGTCCTTCTGCTGGGAACTGCCGGCAAAAACGCAGATGCTGGCAGCTCTGGAACTGTTCGTGCCCCTGGGACCCCAGAAGTCCACGTTGACTAATGCGCCCTGCCCCCAGAAATAACAGGTGATTTGGGCAAAGAGGTTTCCAGCAGGGTGATTAAAAGAGAGCAGAGGATGGGACTCCTCTGGCCATCCAGTGGTTAAGACTCTATGCTCCTAGTGCAAAGGGCACAGGTTCAATCCCTGGTAAGGGAACTAAGATCCCACCGATGAGGCAATTAAAAAAGAGAGAGAGAGAAAAAGCAGAGGAGGAAACTGCCCCAAATGCAGACTGAAGGGCTGCCCACGACAGTTTTTTTCTCTCTCAGCTGAAAGAGGTTCACTGCTCTGAGTGTCCCCCAGTCATGATCCAATCTGACCCCCAAAGTTACTGGCCCCCACAAGGCAAGAGGGCTTGGAGGATGATCATCCCCCTTCCGCACAAAAAGAAATAGAAGCCCAGAGAGTGACTGATCTAAGGTCACACAGCTTATTGAAGGCTAGGGCCTGGGCCTCAGCCTCCTGCCTCTTCATCCAGTGCCTTTTTTCATCACCTCTGGCCACCTGTCTGAGCAAAGTAACAATAAAAAGGGTGGACAAATAAGGCCTGGGGGTGTCTATGTGAAGGAACGCTGAGTAGACCAGATGGGAGACAGGGTGGGCGCCTGCATGTGATCTCTGTAAATAAAATTCCTAAGTGCACAGGAATGATGGGTGCTTGTCCCATTGGAGGCTCTTTTTCTGCCAGGCTCTTCTATGGAAACCACTTTAAACAGGAGAAAAGCACAGTTACCGCTTGGGATGGCAGAGCACTTAAGGGACATGTCAGGTGGCGGAGGGTGGGATCATGCAGCCAGAAAAAGCATATTCTGTCACAATTTCATCTTTGGAGAGCTAGAATGAAGAACCTCTTGTTTTTATAATTCAGACCAAGTCGACTGAAAGAAAGCTCCATACCACCTCCAGGACTGGGAGAGACCCATGGAAGCCTAGTAAACTCTTGAACAGGGTACACCTCCCCATCCCCAGGGGAGGAGCTGGAATCCGAAATCCCAGGGGCCTGTGATTGGGGCAAGTTGGGGGTTTTAAATAGGTTGAAAAACTCTGGACTCTGCGCCCTTTAAGGCTCCCTGAGTTCTGCCATTCTGTGTAAAATTCTGTTGATTATCGACTGCTGGAAGAGAATTTCTCTTACGATGTGAAGTTGGAATTTAACGCTCATTTTAAGATGTCCCCAGCCCCCATCTCTCTCTCTCTGTCTCTCTCTCTGTCTCTCTCTCTCTCTCTCACACACACACACACACATCAAGGATCAGGGTGAAAGTGGGAGGGGATGGTAAAGATGGTAAACTTTAGATGAATTTTTTTACCTTGGTTCAGCCGGTGGAATAGCAAGAGCTTCTGACCACAGCCAAGGCCCCTCCCTGCTGTCCCAGCACGGAGATCTAGATAAGAATTGGTGCCAGGTTGTCCCTGGTTCTACTGGGCTGCTCTGAGAGCTCCAGGGCCCTGGCTCCCTGCTTCCCTTCCCTGAGGACCAGCCACCCTGGCTCCTTCTAAAGACCCCATAAACACACTCTAAGTCCTAATACGCCTTCCTCACTGCTGAGCCCTCGCTTCCTTCTCTTTGATGTCATTCCTTAAAAAAATTTTTTTAACATTTCTTTCTTTGGCTGTACAGGTCTTAGTTGCTGTACGTGGGATCTTTAGTTGTAGCATGTAAGCTCTTAGTTGCGGTATATGGGATCTAGATTCTCCAATCGGGGATTGAACCCAAGCCCCCAGCATTGGGAGCGAGGAGTCTTAGCCACAGGACCATGACGAAGGTCCCTCAAGTGCCGTTTACATGGGCTCACTCTCCTGCCTACCTGGTGGCTCAGATGGTAAAGTGTCTGCCTACAATGTGGGAGACCCGGGTTCAATCCTTGGGTCAGGAAGATCTCCTGGAGAAGGAAATGGCAACTCATTCCAGTACTCTTGCCTGAAAAATCCCATGGACGGAGGAGGCTGGTAGGTTCCAGTCCATGGGCTCGCAAAGAGTTCAACACGACTGAGCGACTTCACTTTCTTTCTTTCTACTCTCCTGCCTCCTCTTCCTCATGTCCCATGCTTCCCAGTGGCTATTTCTCCATCACTTCCTGGCAAAGCTGGGCAGTGAGCCCCACTCCCTTAGCCTGCTTGACCTCGAGGCTGCAGCCTGACCTGGCATTCCCTCGCCCCCATCCCCTCCCACTTTCACCCTGATCCTTGACTTTCCTGCCTCTTGGGCCCCTCCAGGGCCTCCATGCCCCCCAGCCTCTGCATTCCCATCTTAGCCTCCAGCCTTTCCCTCACTTCCCCTGGAGAGAGTCTCAGTGCAAAAACGAAGAACCATTCAGTAGGCTGAACGGCAAGGCTGGACACACAGAGTTGAAAGGATACATGAATTTGAAAATAGAAAAATAGAAAGTGAAGAAATGGAACAGAGCGCCTGAGCTCTGGGGACACAGTGGCCAACGGTCCTACACACACACGATCGATCGGGGTCCTGTCAGCCTGGCCTGATGAAACGGCATCTCCTGTCCTCGTGTTCTGCAGCTGTTGCACTTGTATTTTTTACTTTGTAAGAAAGGTAGTACAAGCATTCGGGGGTGGAGGGAAGAGGGATGGCAGGAGACTTCAGGCTTAAGAGTCGGCTTTAGGGGACACTTCTGAGACCAAAGCCTCTCTTGGTCATTTGCTACACGTGTGGCCTCAGGCAGGCCACCTACCCGCTCGGTTCCTCAGTCTCCTCATCTGTACCTACTGGGTGAGGATTAAGCAAAAATGAGCCAAGCAGAAACTCTGGCCAAGGTAAGTGCACAGTAAGCGCTTTTTATTCTAAAAACGAATAATTGTGGTTTCATCACCACCATCATCCATGCTCTTATCATCATTTCTCATTATGTACATTCCCTTCCAGACTTGGAAAAATGCAAAAAAACAAAAAACCTTTTTTCTAACATTTTCACAATCACAGTGTATTATCATGTAGTCTGCTTTCAATTTTTTTTTAAATTTTACTTGGCCTTGCTGCTTGGCATGTGGGCTCTCAGTTCCCTGACGAGGGATTAAACACCCGCCCTCTGTACTGGAAACATGGTCTTAACCATTGGACTGCCAGGCAAGTCCCTTAAATTTATTCTTAAAAAAAAAAACCTTGCATTTTTGGTTTCTCATGTTGCCGCTAAGTGTTCACTGACATCATGTTTAAGGGCTACCCAACAGCCCCCTGCATTTTTGGTGGGCTTAACTTTTGTTTGTTCTCTCCCTGTGTTATTTAACCCAAGCTTCTGGTGTGGCCGGGACAGGCGGGTTCTTGCCAAGCATTTAACTCTTCCAGCCTGTGCCTGGACGAATCAGGGGGCCACTCAGATAGGATCTGCGTTCAAGCTCTACTGTTGTCTTGACATGGGCTCTGGGCAACTTACTAGGACTCCTGAGCCCCGACTTTTTACCCACAATGACAGGATCTGCCCACCCACCTCAGAAGCACAGGTGTACTTGTTCAAACTAACACGTCCACCATCGCTGCCCCTCGTGGACTAGAAACACAGACACTCCGGTCTTCAGTCCTTTTGGAGGCACAAGATCTTAAAAGCTTCCTGGGAGATGCCTGTGATGGTGGAGTTCTCTGCCAGGGTACAGAGAGGGCACTTACAAGATTCCTGCTTCGGAGCAGTCATGGGGGTGGCAGAGCCATTGGGCGGGTGGGCAGGGTTCCAGACCCCACTTCATTTATAACGTTGCCCGTCTTACACCCTGGGGCTTTCTCGGAGGATCTAATTGGCACCAAATGGAAACCATTCACCTGGTCCAATGTACCCACTTTATAGACAGGAAAACTGAGTCCCCAAGAGGTGAAGGGGTATGCCTACCAGCACTATTCTGGTGACCCCTGAGTGGTTTTCTTTTTTTTTTTAGTTCTACCAGTTTATTGCTACCAACCCATCACCCTCCACCCTCATGCACACATGCTCAGTCATGTAACCCCATGGACTGCAGCCAGCCAGGCTCCTCTGTCCATGGAGTTTTCCAGGCAAGAATACTGGAGTGGGTTGCCATTTCCTTCTCCATCTGGTGACCCCTGAGTGGTTTTCTTTTGAAGCACCCCCTGAAGGGGCCCTCGTGGTCTGAAATGGAAAATCACCATGAAGTGATGCCTCCAGGGAGACAAAGTTGGACCTGGAACTTCATTCTGGAAAATTTCAAAAGTGATCTCTGTCTTCTCATGTCCTTTACACCAGGATGCTAACGTGAAGCCGGAACTCCAGGTGGTCAGGAGGAGATGATCACGTGCAGGTGTGAGGGTTTGTGTAAACAATGAGGCAGGTATGGCCAGGGAGCCCCCTGCCCCACCTCCAGGGCCAAGAGATGGGCTTGAGCAGTTTGAGAGAGAGAGGAAAAAATGGGCCTGACCCTGATCTGGGTCCCTGGGAAATGCCTCCAGGAGGAAACAGAGTCTTCCCTCTGCCTGTCAGGACGGCTGACCCGGGGCCTGATCTCAGCTAACTTGACATTTCGAGGGGAGCACACCCCCACCCCCGTATCTGCTCTGCGTCTCAAACACGCTGAGAGAACTGGCGCCACAGAGGAATTGCTATTGATTTCCACTTGTGTGGGCCGGCCTAGCAAAACCAATGCGTCAAGTGCCTGTCGGCCTCGCTGCTTCAGACGCTCATCCCAACCATGTGCAAATAAATGGCACCAGCATCTGCGGTGATTTGTCAAGGTCCAGCTGGGCAGGGGCCCTGGCTTCCGCCGACAGACTCTGGGCCAGGCCAAATGCGGGGGCTCAGCCCAGCAAATGCCCCGCCGCTGATCCGTCACCGATCGGCCCCATTCTGGGTGGCCCAGGAATTGGGAAGTCTGGCAGCCACGGCCATGCTGGGAGCTGGTTGGCCCTGGCTGTGGGGGGTCTTTTGAGGAACAAGGCCTGAGGCCCACTTGCTTCAGTGCAACAGGGCTCGGTAGTGGCATTATCACTTGTTTCTTCCTGTTTGTGATCCCTTGATTTCGGAAGATTTAATGGAATGTATATGTGACCAAGAGCCACTGAGTTCTGGCTCTGGTGCGGCCACTGGCTGGCCGGCCGTGGGAGGCTGTGAGATGGAGAAAACACCCCTGTTGGGACCAAGGACCCCGTGAAGGCCAGGGCTCAGCCTGCGTGTCCAGTCCCTGGTCGCCCACCTCCCGGCTGTGGCCTGGGCAGCCACCTTTACGTCTCAGTGCCCGGCCGCCCTCCCTGGCACTATGGGACTGGAAACTGCACCTGCCCACTCCCTAGGGCGGCGGCTGCGGGGGCTGGTGAGGTCACGGTAAGGGCTGGACAGCAGGGCCTCATGCTGGCCCCTCCTTCCACAGGCAGGAAGTGGAGGCTCAGAGAGCGGGGTGATGGTCTCCGGCCACACAGCAAGGTAGAGCAAGATCAGGAGGGCTTAAAGTGGGAGGCAAGCACGAAAGACTGATGAACAGAGCACCGTCCTGCCCTCTTCCTCTCCTGATGGCGGCCATCGCTGGACTAGGACGGCAGGGCTGGGTGGGGGGCAGGAGCGGGGAGGGGAAGAGGTCACAGGCCGGGCACGGATCCTTTCTTGAAAGGGTCAAAAATTTTATTCGAGGGCCTTTTTTGTTTTCTGTTTGTGAATATACAAGCTTCCCACTGTCCGGGAGAAAGCGAGGTGGTATCTGGCTGCACAAGGTTTGGGAGGCTGGCCCTGGGGCTCTGTTCCCGTCCCTTCGCCTGCTCGCTGGCCTCGCGGTTCTTCGGCCGCGGGCTAAGGCACTGTGTGTTCTGCAGGAAGGCGCTCACGGCTGGCTGGTGGATGACGAATGAGGTGGCCTTCTCAGGGGCTGCGAAGCTGAGGCTGTCGAGGGGTAGACTTGAACTTGGGGCCCTGGCAGGGGGCCGACTGGCGAGGAGGCCCGGACCTCCCGCTGGTCCCGGCGCAGCAGTCTCACGATGGAATCATGCCTTTACTTCTCTTGCGGTCAGCCATGGTCCTCCGGTTGTGGTTGGCTCGGGTGGCCTTGCTGGCTTCCTTCTTCCTGCGTTCCTGCATGGTCTCTCGGCTCTGCCCGTGGCCCCGGGGGCTGCCGGCCACCACTGTGGAGCTGTCATGCCGGTACCTGGGGGAGGAACAACCCGCCCCCAGAAGAATCCATCAGCCAGAGGAGGTGGCCCTGACCAGAAGGGGAAGAGCCCGCTGCCTTCCTCCGAGATCCCCAGGAACAGACACCAAGCTTGGGCCAGGACACCCCCGTGCCAGCTTGAGGTCGGAGGAGAAATGGAGTCTGCCATCCACTGGCTGTGTGACCTTTGGCAAATTATTTAACACATCTGGGCCTCAGTTCCTTCATCTATAAAATAAGGACAATGACAAGACTAGCTACTTCCTAGATCTGTGGCCAGAGCAACATGTTAACACATGTAAAGCACTTGGGGGGTGTGTGTGGGCTTCCTGGGTGGTGGGCTGGGGCTTCCCCTGCCCATTGACAATGGCGCCGTAAGCGCTCACCCCTTCCTGGCCAGGAAGGCCACACGTCTGGCTTCCGCTTTCTCCCGTAGCACCGCAGGGTCCTGCACAAAGTGGTCGGGCTGTGGAGAAGAAGGGAGAAAAGATCACGAGCTGCCCCCTTTCCCGAAGCTGGGCTGTATCTGGCCCCATCTTGGAGATGCCGCCCATGCCAGGAGCCGGGGGGCAGCCACAGCGCAGCAGGGCAATGCCCCAGAACCTGGCTGGTTGTTCTGGTCCAAGGTCTCCACCTGAAGCCCCCTCCTCTGACCCTTGGCCTTCCTCGTGCCCATTCGCGGCAGAGGTGGCTGACGGGCAGTCACAGCTGGAGCCGGATGATGACAAGGGGGAGTGAGGGGGGAGGCCAGGAGGGGGGCCTCTAGAGACCACGGGGAGCCTGGAACCCAGCAGAGCTGCCCAGACACTGGTGCTTCCCCTCGCTGGCACCAAGGCTGGGGGAGACCGGGACCCAAGGACCACAGACAGACTGTGGGGGCCTGGGCTGTGTCAAAAACACAACACAACAAGGGGAATCAGTAACCTGTGGAAACGGCAGGATTTGACATAAAAACCTGAGCTAACCCCTTGCCTGGAAAGAGGGAAAGCTCTGGGAGGTCCAGGCCTCTGCCGTGCCGAGGAGCCCCTGGGCAGGGGTGCCTGCTGGCCCAGGCCTCAGTGTCCATCAGGCCCTGCCACTCACTGACGTTGGCGGCCCAGCCCTGGACACAACTGAACCTGTCACCCTGGTGGGAGGATGCTGTGGCGGGGGTGGGGAGGGAAGGATCCAGGGGCTCTCATCTGTTTTCCATGAGGCATTAAGATTTCAGTAGAAGAAAAAGTTTAGTGGCTAAAAAACAGAAAATGTTCAAACCCATCATCACAGATGACCTTGGGCTCTAACGCCTCTCTGATGTCGAGAACTGCCAACCTGGGCATGGAGGCTGGCCCCCAGGTTCCTGGGCCTAATGAACCCAGCAGCTCAAAGGCCTGGCCTCTGATCCTTCCCCTGGGCCCTTGAGGGGCCTTGGAAGAGGCTTCTAAGCTGGCAGCTCTTCAAGCAGACATCCTGGGCTCAAAGGGACCCCCTTTCCGGGCAGTGATGCTGAAGATGCCTCAGGGCCAGGCTCTGGGAAGTGGGGCGCAGCCCCTGGCTCACCACTCAGAACCGTACCCTCCCCTCCACCTGCTAGTTGTCAACCAGGTACCTTGGGGGCTTCAACTGTAGCCTCCTCCTCCTCTTCCTCCTCGTCCTCCTGCCCTTCACCGGGCACTCTGGTTCTCAGCACCTGAGGGATGGTGAAGGGCCTGAGGGTTGAGACAGAAAGGGAGATCAAAGACTAGATTAAACCCGGAGAGTGGAGGCTCCGAGGGAGGAGGGGGTCCTGCTGAGAGGGCCCACCAGGACTGGAAACCAAAGTGCTTCTGAAGTCAGCTTTGCGCCCGCCCCTGGACTCTGTGTGGGTACCAAGGTCTGAGGTGGGGGCTTCTGGGAGGCTGAGCTGAGTCCTGGGGCAGGGGTGGTCTCCAGTCCTCTCTCGTCAGGGCGGCACTGCCTTTACTGGGGGAACTGGGGAACCTCCCTAAGATCCCACTGGGGAAAGTTTTCTGCAGTTAAGAAGAAAAATGGAAAACTGCACGAGACCCAGTTGATGGCTCCTCGCTCAGGGTGGGCTGGACCAACCGGCCAGGGGGCTGGCTAGGGGCTGGAGGGAGCACTGGACCAGGAGTCGGGAGGCTGGGGTTCAGGCCCCGGTTTGGTCACTGACTTGCTCGCGAGATCTGTATAAACCAGAGGCTGGGGGAGGGCCGCCCACACCCCCGACGTCGACAGCCTCACCTGCGGCTGATGAGCTCGTCATCCGAGTCCGCATCGTTGGCGCCCACCTGGTTGCCATCGTATGTGTCGTCGTACTCATCCTCGTAGTCGTCCCCGCGGTAGGGCGAGCCCTCCCCGGGCTGCAGCGGCACCTGCGACGGCCGAAGCGTGGGTCCGCGGGGCCCGGGCTGGCGGCCGGGGACGCCTACCCCCCGCCCGCCCCGCCCCTTCCCCTCGCCAGCCCCGCCCACCTCCTCCACCACCACGCTGTACTGCTCATAGCGCTGCCGCTGCGCCTGCACCTCCCGCTTGTCGTTCAGCAGGCTCCGCGCGCTCTCTTCCTTCCTAACGTCGAGAGGGAACAGCGGGGAGACACGAAGGAAAGCCATCAGGCTTCGAGGGCAGCGGGAGGGGGCCGTAGCGCGAGGGTCCAGACAGACCACCGCTCACTTCTCCCGCCTCTGGCCGCCGCAAACTGAGATCAAGCACCGGCGGGGGGCGGGGGGCTCACCAGGTCCAACCACTTCCGAGGCCCCCCTCCCCAAGGAGCAGCTGTTAGAGTGTAACACCTGTCCCCTCCTTTCAGCCGGGAGACTCCCCTTCGAGGCGTCCACCCCGGAGAAACGTTGGCCCCCAACGCAGAGAGGTCTGATTGGAGATTTTCTTTTCAGCACTGTGTGTAACAATGAAAAACGAGAGCAACTCATGTCCATCATGGCCCAAGGACAGGGGCCACTGACGCTGGGTGGCAGTTCTCAAGAGCGACAATTTGTGCTGATGGAGACAGAATTCTAAGACATCCTCCAGGGGAAAAAAGCAAGCGCAGAGAAACACACAGTGTGATCTCATCTGTGTGAAAAGCAGAGGGCAGACCAGACCTGTCCTCTCCTGCGAGGACGTCCTTATCTATGCACAGGAATAGAGACAGAGGGCTGGTAGGGCCCCACCCCCAACCTGGGCTGCTCTGAAGAGGGGCCTGGGGTCACTGGAATCATTTCAAAGGAACAAAACCTGAAGAAACGGCGAGCCCACGGGTGGCTTTCCTAGTCAGCTCGGGGAGCCCCAGCCCCTCCCTCTCACCCCGCTTTTCAGCCCAGGGACCCTGTCTGGCCTGCGGTTCAATCTCTCATGTCAGATGGCACGGTGAGAAAAGTCTGGAAGTTTGACTGCCATCCTGTCACACGGGAGGCCAGCCGGGGGCGGGGAGGGGCGTGTTTGGGAACACAGCGAGCTGCAGCACAGCCGCGGGGACTCGGGACTCTGGACTCGAGGCTTTGCAAATCTGTAGAAGAACCTGGCTTGTCGGACACACAGGCCTGTGCAGTGTAGTTTCTAGCCCTGCAGGGGAAAATCAATATGAGGTGCCAGGCAAGAAAATCCAGCTTAGCTGTGAAACTGGGCCTCTGGAATGTATCAGGGGTAGGGGGAAAAAAAAAGAAGAGGCACAAAGCCCGCAGCGTCCATAAAAATCTTCTATTAACAGGCTTTTAGTGCGGGGAGGGCCAGGTGCCTGAGTCTGTCGAGCTGTGTCTGGCCTGGGAGCCTGGGGCAGATCAGAACTGGGGCTGCCAGCACAGTGGGTTAGGACCTGCTTCCTTCAACTTTTTTTTAGTTTTTTGTTTTTATTTGGTTGCGCTGGGTCTTAGTTGCAGCATGTGGTATCTAGTTCTTTGACCAGGGATCGAACCCAGGCCCCCTGCATTGGGAGCACAGAGTCTTAGCCACTGGACCACCAGGGAAGGCCCCCTTCCACGGTTTTTAATAAGGGGTTACTATGAGCTGGGCTGGGGAGAGATTCAGAAGAGTAAGATCTGGATTTGCCCTCATGGAACTCAGTCTAGTGGCAAAGAGCAGAAGTGTGCTAGATGAAGGCACATACGTCCTGGAAACACAGGGAAAGTAGAAATGGATGGGGGTGCAGGGGGCTGAGTCAGGGGGTCGGGGGAGGCGCTGGAGAAGGAGTCTTGGAAGCTCCGTGATGTGGAGATGTTTGGTCTGGACCAGGGAACCATCTCGGGCCACAGGAATCTCACCTCATGCCAGAAGAGGGAGCCTGTGACCGTGGCCTCGGCCCTTAGCAGGCGCTCTCTCTGCCAAGCTGAGGGGTGGAGAGGAGAGAGGCAGAGAGGAAGTGAAGGGGCCAAGCTCGTTCAGGTGGAGCCTTCAGGTGAAAGCGCACCCATTCAATCAACAGAGGCTTCCTGAGGTCCTGCCAGGTGCCGGGCCCTGCGCTGGGCCAGGGGACCCAGGCTGAATGAGCACTGTCACATTCTCTCTGCCCCATCCCACGGCCCCTGGTCCACCCGGTCCCCAGTGCGGACAGAGGGAGGTTCTTTCACGCTGCATGGCCTCTGGTTATGTGGCTCCCCGGCAGGACCACAGAGAAGGCTGGCAAAGTGCCCCTGCCTCAGCTGGGTCCTAGGAGAGGACACAGGTAAGGCCAGGGTACCTCGTCCAGGAAGGCTCTGGGCCCATGACCTCATATGAAGCCAGAGAAGGAAGGAAAGAAAGAAAGGGGCAAAAGCAGCCAGGAGCAGACACACCCGAGGGCCAGGTCAGCCAAGCCGCAGGAGCGCCAGAGCCTGTCTGGAGCAGGGCGCGTCCTCTGCCTCCCTCAAGTCCAGGTACATGCGGGCTCCTCTGGGGCTCAACCACCTTTCTCCTCCTCACCTCCTCCAGCCTGTCCTTCAAGATTGGCCCTCAAATTGGCCCTTAGAGGGGTGACACTCTCCTTTGAATTTCTAAAGGGTCTGCAGAGGCAGTAAAGCCCTCCTATTCCAGGGGAGGAATCAGGGGATCCAGAGAGGCCAAGTAACCCTCCCAAGGTCACACAGCTTCCACCAGCATAGCCGGGGCCAGAATATAGGTCTCCTGACTCAAGTCTGCTTGGCTATTTCCTGAGCAGTGTGATCACAGGCCGGCCCCTTATCCTTGCTGAGACTTGATCTTGCCTCCAGGGATGATGCAAGGATGAAATCAGACGATGCCCAGAAGGGGACCTGGCACCTGCTGAGCTTCACAAAGGGAATCCAGTCTCTCTGACTACAGGACTTGTCAGAGCCTTTAATGGGCTAATGTGCTCTGTGACTCTCCAGTGAGGCACACAGGGTGCGTAAGCATTTTTGGCAACAGAACTAATCTGAAAGAGAATGCCTTATCTTCTGGGGCACCACTGTCGAAAGGAGTCAGGGGGCCCTGCGTTACCCTCACCGCCTCCTTCCCTAGCTACGATACACCTGCAGCGCGTGTGCTTAGCGCCGACCTAACAAGCCCCTCACCTCACCCCCATTCCTAGCAGCTCCTCGTTTTGCTCAGGTCCTTCCTCTCCCCTCTTCTCCGGGAGCCCTGGAGCCCAGCTCCCCAGTGAGATGTGAGGAGGCTTGGGGGGCCACTGGGAAAGGTCTCCTGGTCTCTAAGAGAGGTGCAGAAAGACTTGACCCTGACTTCCTGGTGGCCTGGTCATTTCTGGATGTCATGCTGCGGCCACCCAGGGGCCACGAGAAAGCAAGATGCGGCCTTGAAGACGTGCCTGCACCACAGGTCAGCTGCGCTCAACTGCCCTACCCTGCGCCCACCTGTCCCACACGGGGACAGAGTTCCTCATTTCTTGAGCCATTTAGGGCTCAAGTATCTGGTTTAACGACGCACATACGTTTTAACTCGAGGGTGATCTGCCTTGTGCTGCTTGATTTCTCACGTGTTCTGTGAAGACAGGGCCCAGGCCCTAAGCTCCCCGCCCTGCCCACATCAGGACGGGTGACTCCACTGAGGCCTGTACGTGCACCTCCCAGCACCTCTCCACTCTGTCGCATCTTGATTGATGGTCTAAGTCATTCCCAACATCTCTGTGCCGTGGGAGGGCGAGGCCTGGGTGCCCCGTTCCCCGTGGGAGGGCGAGGCCTGGGTGCCCCGTTCCCCGTGTCTCCCAGTGTGTCGAGCACAGGATCTGGCCATAGTCAATCACTTAATAAATATTTGCTGAGTGGATAAATAAATAACGCGCATATGAACAGAGCCCCTGCCTCTCTGTAAACCCCAACCCCTGGGCTGCCCAGCACGAGGCCAGGAAACGTCTGCCGCGGTTTCTGCCTGGGCAGCCGGGCGCCCCTTGGAGCAGGGGGACAGCCCTCGCCGTGTGCCCCTCTCCTGCAGCAGGGCCTGGAAGGGCGGCCACTGAGGCGGGACAACACGGCCAGCCTCAGATCTGGGGATGTCGCAACGTGCGTGACTAAGCAGTCTGCAATAGCTTCCTGTCCAGCCAGCCAGATGGCTTTACAGTTGCCCTGTGCCAGGTCCCCGAGCCCTCAGACGGCCACTCTACCAGCGCTGGACGGTCCTGGGAGCAGGGAACAGCTTGTGCTTCTAGCACTGGGGCTCCTGTCCCAAGAATCGGGCAGGGCCCTCTCCCCTCTCTGCCCCTCACGGCCTCCATCTACGTGATGAGGGAGAAGGCGCGCTGGACTTGCCCAGTGGCCCCCAGCTTTGTAGATTCCATGAAATGGCTCCATTAACACTGCAGGGCTGGCACTGGGCTGGTAGCATCTGATCCTGCCACCACGCCATGGGGCTGCTGACTCTCAGTCCCTCCAAGGGGTCCCGAATCCAAAGCCAGGGGATCCTTCCAGAACATACACTGTACTGGTGAAGGGGACCCTTGCCATGCTCCCCATGGCCTCGGGGCCACCGACCCTGCTGTTCGGTCCGCCTGGAAAGCTTCTCCTGCCCGCTCTGCACAACTGACCCTCCCTCGTCCTTCCACCATCCACCCCAAGGCATTGTCTCCGAGAAGCCTTTCTGCCTGAACTAAAGCCCCAACTAGAGGCTTGGGAGTCTGCACGCCTCCACCTTGGAGAATCTGTTTAATCTGTGAGTTCACGGGGCTTGTTTGCCAAGCTGATCAGTGCAAACGCCACGTGGGCAGGGGCCGTGTCTGTTCCACCCCCCACCATGTCCCCAGCACCTTATAAATCCAGGGCCTAGAAGCACCGGGCAAATATTTGTTGAATAAGTGAATAAATCATGAATGGACTTTTCAATGCCAAAAAAGTACGAAGGACATAGACCAAAAATAAGTAGAAAGGCCTTCAAATGTAATATACTCATTTGGGCAGAGGCCTTCATTCTCCCGTTGTGTCCCTGGGTGGAGAGGCGCCAGTCAGGGAGCACTGCTGAGGAGCACTCACCAGCTCTCCCACCCGGGGACTCCTCCAAAGATGGG
The DNA here is from genome assembly GCF_003369695.1 of Bos indicus x Bos taurus. Lineage (NCBI taxonomy): Eukaryota > Metazoa > Chordata > Mammalia > Artiodactyla > Bovidae > Bos > Bos indicus x Bos taurus. The sequence continues at coordinate 4,024,691 of NC_040092.1, read as the reverse complement.
ACAAGGGAAGAGGGGCTGGTTTGGCCCTGCTGGCCTTTTGCTGTCAAGGAGGACTCACTAACTCTGCGCACAGGGTTGGAGCCTGAAGCCAGACTGTTAGAGGCCCGGAGCCCGGCTGCAGGGAGCATACTGATCTGGGGTATGGGGGAGCCCCAGGCGGAAGCTCTGTAATCACTTCCATCAAGATGACGGCCCTGGGTTTCTGTCGTCCTCTCTGCACTTGCAGAGTTGGGGTTTCTGGGGCCCCACGGCCCACCGGACTCACCTCCTGCCCTTGTGCACCCGGCTCAGGTCCACCGAGTCCCTGCTGAACACATCAAACTCGTCATTCTGGAAGACGTTGTGACGAGACGTCAGCAGGGGCGTCGGGTCCGGCTTCACCTGTCTGGGGGGTGGCACAGAAATCCATTTCGGGGGGATGCTCCTGCTCCCACGTGCGGTCCGTGAGAGCCTCCGCTCCCCAGCAACAGCCACACCTGGGACACAGGCTAAAAACCTGCCCAAGCCTGCCCCGGCCTGGGGAGGTGGCCGCCCTGCACATGTGCCACTCACACAGGTGTGTTCCCAACAGCCCTGCAAGACAGAGGTCACTTGAGCTCGGTTTTTTTCTTTTTGCCTTGGTGCCTTCACCTGTAAAATGGGCACATGGAGGCTGAGGAGTTGGTTCAAAGGCAGAGCTAGCTTCGTTCTGGAAGTTATTCACTCATTCATTCAACAAACAACATTTATTCATGGAAGAAACATCTATTTACTCTCATTCCTGTTGCCCCTGGGGGCTTTAGGGAAGCAGTGGGCCCAACTCAGGAAGGGTGGGTGTGGGGGAATTCCCTGATAGTCCAAGGGTTGGGACTCCACACTCTCACTGCCGAGGGCCCTGGTTCAATCCCTGCTCAGGGAACCAAGATCCTGCAAGCTGCGGTCAAAAAAGCCCCAAAAAACAAAGGAAAAGAAGGGTGGGTATGAAGGAAGTGAGAAGCTTGGCTGTGCTCCCTCAGTGACCAGGCAGGCAGCAACATCAGAGCTCAGAGGGCTGTAACCCCTCAGTTGCCCCCCGCACCCCATCTCCCAGGAGGTGGAGCAGGGAGGCCCAGCGGTGCCCACTCTGCGCTGCAGGGGGCATTCGAGGACCTCTGGGGGCCTGAGGTTTCTGTTTCCCCAAAGAGGACGTTAGCTTCTGTGGCTGGGAACTGCCACTGTGGGGAAGTACCAAGTACGGGACACATGAGAAAGAGGAGTGGGAGGCAGAGGAGATGGGAAGGGCCCTGACGAGGACCCCGGGGCAGTCTGGGCACCGCGAGCTTCCTCCCACCCACTGCTCCTACCTGTCCAGGCCGCGGTCCAGTTGGCTGAGGGTGGGGGCCAGCCGCCCTTCCAGGATGTTGTTGATCACCTGCTCGGGCTCGTAGCTGTAGTGCTCCAGGCAGGCCAGGATGAAGCCCTCGCCGAGGTCCGGCAGCAGGTCCTTCACTTGGGAGATGAGCGAGTCCAGCTCCACACCGCACACAGTGGGGCCCGGGGCTGCGGCTGCCCCCAGGCACTGCGGAAGAGACAGAGGGGATGCCTGGGCTGGGCTGGGGACAAGCCCCAAACAGCACTGGTCTCAGAGTCAGGCGACCTGGTCTGAGTCCCAGCCCTGCCCCTCCTGGCTGAGGGACCTTAGCCAAGTCTCTTAAGTCTCTCTGAGCCTCCATGTCCTTCTGTATGAAGGGTGAGCTACGGCTTAACAGCTGAGCTGCTGCTTCTGGCTGTGTGACCTTGGGCAGGGCACTTAACCTCTCTGAACCTCAGTTTCCTCCTCATAAAGCCCCCAGACTACACCTACTTCATGGGGTTGTTTTCAAATGGTTCAAAGAGACGATACACAAAAAGTGCAGCGCACAGAGCCTGGTGTGGACGAGGCTGTCCACAAGCGGCCGTGGCTTCTGGGAGCCAGCCCCTTTCCCCCTCTGACAGCCTGACGACTGAGGTCAGAGGGGAACAGCAACCGCTGGAGCTGGCTGATGTGGAGAAGTGCCCCTTTGGCTGGGAATGGGTTAATTTTTTCAGCTTTTCAATTAAAGAAATTCACAAATCAAAAAAACAATAATAAAACTCCTCTGTGTCTGAGGCAAGAAGCCAAATGGGGAAAAGGTGGTGGGGAGGGAACCACCAATCTCCAAGGGCCTGGAACAGTGGGCACGGGGCCTGGAGCCTAACAGAAGGACAGCAGCGTCTGGCAGCGGGGCATGGGGGCCGATCACTCACTCCTCGTGGCAGCTCTGAGCACCCACGTGGAGACAGGGACCCTGCCACCCCCCCTTTACAGGGGAGGAACCAGGGCTCACGTGAGGGACATGCCTAAGGGCTCAGAGCTGGCAGGTGGCAGAATCAGGGTACACCCCTGAGCGGCCTGACCCCAGAGACTGTGTCATCTTAATTCCCACGTCACGCTGCCTCCCGACACGCAGGAGAGAGCCCTGGGTCAGTGGCCAATCAGGAGGATCACAGAGGTGGCGATGCTGGGTTCTGGCCACGTCCGGAGCGACAGCACCAGCTCAGCGGCTTCCTGTTTAGAGGTGCACACCGATGGAGAGCTCATGTGGAAAAAGCTCCTGTGCTTCACCTTGTGGGGGGAACTGAGGACCTGACAGCTAAGCGCCTTGCCTACCTCACAGGCCACCCAGCTCGCCCTCGGCTCAGAACCCTCGAAGGGCAGCATGGAGCAGGCCGGCGGCTCAGAAGCTGTCAACCCCAAAACAAACCCTTTTCCTCGCGGGAACACAGGAGGGAGGTCTCCTGCTGCCCCGGCCAGTCCCATCCGTCACACACCTCCTCCTCCTGGGGGAGTGAGGACGGCCCGCTGAGCACCTCTGCCTCCGCCCCAACCCCGTTAGGGTTCTCGGCCGTGGCTGAGTCTCTGGCACGCGTGGCTTTCTTCCGGTCCACCCCTTCCCAGGCACTCTCCACCGCCTGGAGGATGTAGGCGGTCCGTGTCTCGTCCCTGGGAGGACGGGTTAAGGAGTCTCTCTTCACAGCCCTCTCTCCACCCCTCACTGCATGGCTGAGGCCAGGGGCCACCTGGGCTGCACCCCACGGGCACTGCGGGCTCCTGGGCTGCCTGGGGAAACGGGCCAGCCCATGGCTGCACAAGCCTTAAAAGCCAGTACCCGCGCTCTGCAGAGAGCAACTCTGCGTAAGGGCAGGGCCAGGGTCTGGCAGCCGGGGGTCCTGGGACAAGGACCCCTCAGGAGGAGGGCCCGGCGGGGGCACTGCCACCAGGCATCCTGTGCAACCCGTTGTGGGCTTTCTGCAAAAGCTGGGGGCCCACAGGGTGTCCCTGAGGCCGGACTGAGCAACCTACCCCAGCCGTCCAAATGGCCCGCAGGCCCATTCCTCCCGGCCCCTTGTCCCTCTCCAGTACCCCGGGGGCTGCCAAGTCAGATGCTGGGTAGTTGCTCTAGACTCTTTCACTCTACTTTCTTCAAAAAAAAAAATTAATTAATTAATTAGGCTCTGCCAGGTCTTAGTTGCAGCACTCGGGATCTTTGGTCTTTAGTTACCGTGTGTGGGATCTAGCTCCCTGACCAGGGATCGAACCTGGGTCCCCTGCATTGGGACCACGGAGTCTTAACCACTAGGCCACCAGGCAAGTCCCTCCCTCAGGCTGCTTCTAACCCAAGCACCCACCACCCGAAGTCTGAGACTGACAAGGTCAACCCCCGCTTCACATCCTTCCAGGTCTCCCAGCACCTGCAGGGCTCACCCCAAACTCCTCAGCAAGGGCCACCCCAGGGCTCATCTGCCACGGCCAAACCCGGCCCCCACCAGACCCCTGTGCCTCAGCGCCTGCAGGCTACACACAACGTCTGTGGGCTCAACACTGTGCCCCGGGGAACACTTAGTTCAGGGCGTGGCCATCTCCTATTCCTCGCACTACTCTCAACTTGGGTTTCGCTTCTGTATGGCACCCCCTCCTCCCCTTGACTCCCCTGCCTCTGAGTGACACTCTCGCTGCCTGTTTGCTTATCTGTCTCCCATCCTGCGTGAGGTCTCCGAGGGCAGGGATGAGTCCCTCTTGGTCACACAGGCCCAGACGCTCAGCAAAGACCAGGGAAAGGAGGGCTATGTGTACCCCGAGGATCAGAGCAGTCTTCTCCTCCCAAAACAGGGAAAGCTGGCTCCCACGTGTTCTGGGGCTAAACGGTCCCTCCACATCTCTGGGTCCAATCTGGTCAGGATCCAGGACCCAGGACCCAGGACCCAGGGCCGGGCCCACTCCGGGGGCCGCCGTGGAAGGATACAGGGCGGAGGAGGCCTGCTCCAGAAGGCTGACATCATCGGCCACGGGGAAGAGTGAATCGTAGTCCCTCAGGAACCTGGAGGGGGGCGGGAGTCAGAGGTGTGGTGCGGCGGGGTGTGGGGGAGCGGGAGTTAGAAGGGTGGTGAGGCGGAGGCGGGACTTAGAGGGTGGCGGGCACACCAGGCTGGTTTGCCACTCCCCGTGTCTGCTGCCCAACCACAAACACCAAAAGCTTAGCTCGTGGTGAGCACAAGGCAGGGGCTCTATTACGGAAGGCTTCTCCTGGGGCTGGTGGGATGACCGGGCCCCCTCCCGCTGCTACTCCCAGCTCACCTCTTCTCCTGCAGCAAGGAGCTGAAGATCTGAAGGAAGTCTTCGATGAAGCCCTGAATGTTGTCACAGCTGGAACAGGACACAGAGAAGAGGATGAGCTCACTCCCTCCAGACAGGCTTGGCTCCTTCCCCACCCGCCCCACCCCTCTGCGGCCTCCCTCTGCCACTCGAGGAAAGAGGCATTCTTCCCGGTTTCCCATCTTTGCTGGGCAACCCTGGGGCAGGGGAGGGAGCCCCGTGCAATGAGGGCAGCACCCCGGCGGGGCTTGGGGAGGGGGCTCTCCCGCCTGGGTGGGCAGAGGATCCCAAACGCCCACCTGTTTTCCAGGACTGGGAGGAGGCAGGTCTGATTCAGGAGGATGTGGAGAATCTCCAGTAGCTTCTTCTTGGAATGGGAGAGCCTCTGCCACAGATCACCTAGCAGCCTTGGAGGCCAGAAAGAAAAGTAGATCTGAGAGGCAGAAAGGCGCCAGGGGAGCTTCTTCACAGCCTTTGCAGGCGCCCCCCACCTCACCCTCCATCCCCGGGGGGCTGAGAAAGCCTCAGTTCGCTGCTGATAGCAGCTGGCAAAGGGCGACAGGCTCTGAGAGGCTGGCTGGTTCCAGGGCCACCTGTCAGCTCAGATGGTGGCTCAGGAACCAGCGGGTTCATAAGAGTCTGGAGCAACAGCTGAGGGGGAAAGGCTTCCTTGCTGCCAGGAGGCTGCTAGGTAGGGAGGGAAGCACTAGCTGAATTTGCGGGGCCTCTCGTCCCTGACCCTTGACCGTTGACATAGAGAAGCGGGTGCCGATGCCCAGGACGGGTGGGCTGGGGCTCTCTCACAACAGCCCTCAGTTTTGTCCCCGCCTCACTTGCTGTCTTCAAGCCTCCTCTTCTTAATTGCAGACTCCAGTTCGGGAACGGCTATTTCGTAAAAGGAAGCTAGCCTGCAATGACACACACAGGGTAAAAGGCTGGATTAGTTCAGAAATCTCACACTTAGAAAAATCAAAGCACGCTCAAGGGAGCAGGAGGGCACATTTTTTCCTGCCAGGTTGTCCCCAAGACAAGTTTCTCCCTCAGCGTGGATTGCTCCGCTGTGGCTGGTCCTAGGAATAGCCTGGTGGGCAGTGACCTGGAGCTCGCCCCCTGCTCAGATGGGAATCCAAGATCCAGAGGGGTTCGTTCTCACAGAGCAATGAGCGGGCCACCCAGGATGCAGCAAGCTTTGAGGAATAGGTACAAGGTGACTTTCTTCTTGCTCAGAAACTGCCAGCAGCTCCCTACCTCCTATGATATCAGAGTGAAACTCCTCTCTCTGGTGCATCTGTACCCGGTACAGCCCAGCCAAGCTGGCTTCTCACCTCAGTAACCTCACAGCCACCTGTCCTCAACTCAGACTTAAACTCTCCATCCCCTAAATTAGGAGATTGAGATTAACATATACATACTATTACACGTGAAAGAGGTAACTAATAATGACCTACTGGACAGCACAGGGAGCCCTACCCAATGTTCTGTAACAACCTAGATGAGAGAAGAATCTGAAAAAGAATGGACACACATAGATTTTGTTGTTGTTGTTTAGTTGTTAAGTTGTCCGACTCTTTGCGACCCCACGGCCCATTGCCTGCTAGGTTCCTCTGTCCATGGGATTTTCCAGGCAAGAATACTGGAGTGGGTTGCAATTTCCTTCTCCAGGAAATCTTCCCAACCACTTGTGTCTCCTTCATTGGCAGGCAGATTCTTCCCTGCTGAGCCACCAGGGAAGCCTATATATATGTATATGTATATGTGTGTGTGTGTGTATATATATGTGTGTATGTGTATATACATATGTGTGTGTGTGTATATATATCTGATTCACTTTGCTGTACACTTGACACTAACAGACCACTGTAAATCAACTATACTCCAATAAAAAAAAACACACAAAACCCAACTCTCCATCCTAGCCACATGTTTCCTGACCATAAGCTCACCCTGTGACCATTCCTCTCTGGAACCAGACACGCAGCACTCAGAAGATGCTGTTCTTACACCTTAAAATGCAGCTACCTCTCTTCATGGCATAAGTCTATCTCTGAACATCTTAAGTTCCCAAAGCCAGAAAAGCAGCTGATTTCCTAGGACTGAGCTGAATCTGCAGCAGCAGATGTAATGTACCCTGTAAATATTCGTCTGTCGATCGCTGGCTCCTGGCAACTTTTTCCTGGTGTGGGGCTGTCCGTAGATGAGGGTAGGCAGGCCAAAAGAGGCGGGGCTTTTGAGGCCCACAGCGTGGCACCCAGAAGACAGAGAGGACAGTTTGGCTCAGAGTCAGGCGTTGCCATGATACACTGCTGGTGAAAGGGTAAATTGAAACACCCCCTATGGAGGGTGATTTGGCGAAATCCGTGAAAATTTCAAATGCATGTACCATCTTTTCCTGCAATTCTACTTCTAGGAATTTATTTCTCAGATATAGTTCTAAAGGTACACAATGACCTAGGTGCACGGTTAGCCTTCATGGCAATGTTTTTTTTTGGTAATAGCAAACAGTTGGAAAAAACCTAAAGTGCCATCTCTGGGGTCTGGGGTCCCCCACAATGGAGTTCTACACAGAGATACCAAAGGCTGAAGGTGGTTCATGCACAGATATGCATTAAATTTAAAAGTAAAATGCCTACAGCACATATAGCATTCATAATGTACCAGCATGTATGCCTGCCCAGTCATGTCCAACTCTTTGCAATCACAGGAACTGTAGCCTGCCAGGCTCCTCTGTCCATGGGATTTTTCAGGCAAGACGCTGGACTGGATTGCCATTTCCTCCTCCAGGGGATCTTCCTGACCCAGGGATTTAGCCCGCGTCTCCTGAGTTCCCAGCATTGGCAGGTGGATTCTTTACCACTGAGTCACCTGGGATGCCCAATATGCCAGTATATGAAATACTAAAAAGAGGAGGGAGGTAGATAATGTGTTTATTTGCTTATATGTGCATATTTACATGCATATCTTTGGAAAATTCCACAAAAAAACTAACCCAATGGTTGTGTGTGAGGAACAGAAGTGGAGAAGGGGGAGAGGGAGACTTTTCAAATGTGTGTTTTATACACCCTGTGAATATATTATTTGTTCATAATATTAAAGGACAGAGAGGAAGGTGGAGAAGGCTGCTCAGAGAGATTAGCTGGAGGGTGTTTGGTGAGGTAACCCCTTGCCTGGAGCCCTGGGGGGGACCAAGGCCCCTGCTCAGCACGCCTTCCTGGCCTCCAGCACAGTTGGAACAGGCTGAGCCGGCCTCAGGCTACCGGCCTCAGGCTATTTGTGGGTCTGAGGCAGCATCTCTTGCCAAAGGCAGGGTCACTCGCAGTCAAAAGTGTTTTCTTTCCTTGCTCCTCACCCTGAGGTGGGTGGAGCTGCGGCCCTGCTCCAGGGGTGGTTGTTGTTCAGTGCCTAAGTCGAGTCTGACTGTTTGTGACCCCATGGACTGCAGCACACCAGGCTCCCCTGTCCTTCACCGTCTCCTGGAGTTTACTCAAACTCATGTCCATTGTGATGCCTTCCAGGTACCTCTTGGGAAACTCAGCTCTTCCGGTAAGGACCCTCCCACCATCTCCAGAGACCCTTTCCAAGGCCATCTGTGCCCCATTTGGGAAGATGCTTTCGCAAAATGGGAAAGTGCTCATGGTGAATGAAAATAAGCCTAAGAACAGCCTGATTGTTCAGAGTGATTTTCATTTCCTACCTCTGGGGAGTTCCCAGGTTTCCAGTTTGCCATGAGGTAAATACCTTTTTAAAAATTGTGACAACATTTTTAAAAGTCCTGTCCCCACCCTTTTCTTCTGGGGACAGTGTGGATTGGCGCTTTTTTCTAACATTCTCTGGGAGGCTGAGCAATCCTCACGTCTGATTTTCAAGAGCTCAGGGGACCTGGTGGGCTCAGGGCGCCAGCTGCCATCTCGGGCACGTGTCTGCGCTAGATAAATGTTTTGTGGAATAGCTGGGCAAATGACCCAATGGACAGAGGGCTGGGGGGATGGAGTTGGATAGCTCCCAGAATGGCGGGGGGAGATGCCTGGCAAGAACAGCTGGAGGCCACTGAGAGCAGGACAGGCCCCCACCCCCCACAGTTGCCGGGCAACAAACCAGTTACCAGCTTCCGTCCCGGCACCCCTTTCTCACTGCCCAAGGAACGGATGCCCACGTGGCTAGGTGGGCAAAGAGGGTCTTTCTCCCTCCCCTGTATCCCCCTCCTGGTCTTTCTGCATCACAGCAGGATCTTTCTATGACTTCTTTGGATAGAAGCCTCCAGGGTCCCTCCTGCCTCCACGATAAAGGCCCCACTCCCTGCCAACACACAGCACACGGCAAGTCTGACTTCCCTGGGGCCGCATCTTGTGGTCGCCTGCTCCCCAAGCCCACTCCCCCACTCATACCCCCCATCATACTGCACTGCACAGCTTTCTCCATCATCTGGGCCACCGCAGGCTTTCTCTGCCAGGCAGGTTGCTGTTCATTCTTAAGGTCTCATCTAAGCGTCACCCTGAAACCGTCTCTTATTCCTCCAGACAGAGCAGTGCTCCCTCGTCTGCATTCCTGGTGCGGCCCCACCAGCTGGCCCCACGTGGACGCACCTCTGCTTGCGTGCGCGCCTCCCCACACTGGAGGCCGAAGTCCGCAGCCTGAGCCTCCTCAGCCTCTGGCACTCCCGTGCCCACCCATGCTGGGGGCTCTGCAGCAGACTGGGTCTGAACGGAAACTGCCCCGCCCTTGGCTGGCGTTTTTCTCCCTCCCCTACCCTGCTCTTAGCCCCTCCAGTAAAAGTCATTCTCAAATGCAGCCTCCACGCAGGTGGGTGCTGGAAGAGGGGGCCCGGCAGGTTCTGAGCGTCCAGTAAATATTGGCTGAATGTGGATGTGAATAACTGCAACTGCTGTACCTGTAACAGAAGTCGTGTTTCTGGAAGGTCGGACAAGCCAGAGGGAAGATGTCCAGAAAGGCCCAGAGGGTGGTGCAAGTGTCACAAAGGTAGAGGACGACGTCCTTTAACTCCTGTCAGGCCAGAGGAAAAACACCGCATTAGTCTCCCCCAGGGACAGCCCTGCAGAGGGTCTGAGGCAAAGCGGACAGAGCCCAGGGTCCCCCTCGGGTCTGCCTGCCGCAGCTCCAGAGGACGCATGCCCAGGGAGGTCTAGGGTGACCTCTCGCTCCAGGTTAATACGATTCTTTCTTTGAAGCTGAAGGAGAACCCATCCCTGAATCTGAAAACAGTGCCGGAGGTCCCACACAGAAATTACACCCCAGGGAGGCCAGGACACCCAGCCCCCACGCGCCGTTGGGTCTGGAGAGCGTGTTGGGCTCCCTGATTCTCCCAACAGCTCAAACAAGAGGCTGGGCTGCAGGTCAGATCTCCACTTTACAGATAAGGGAACTTATCTGAGGTTCACGGGGCAACATGCCCTGTTCCCACGGCACTCACTGTGCCCTTTTCTGGAACGCTTGTTTAAGGCCTGCTTTCCCACGACCGCGCAAGCTTCAGGAGGGCAGCCCACCGCACCCTCGGCCCTGCTCTAACTCCCGTGCTAACACAGGCGTCTGCTTCTGTAACCACTTGGGCCTCACAGCCCAGCCTGGGGGCCTGGCATGTGCTTGGGGGCTCCTCGGGGCATGCTGGTGCCATGAATGAATGGCCCCATGAGTAATGCACCCAGGAACCCGTCCAGCTGAACTAAGCGAAGGCTAAACCTCCATGCTGTTCCCTCCGCAACTCCATAAATGAAGCAAGAAAGCCTGCTGAAATGTCCTAAAGCCTGTGTGACAGGACGACCCGCCTGCGGGGTGGGGTGAGGGGCTGTGAGCAGGGGGGAAGCTCCAGGCCTTCTCTTGGCCAGAAAGAAGCCGGGCTGAAGGGCAAGCTCACTGGGAGAGGCATGTCGCTGGGGGTGAGCCGGCCTCTCTCCTCGAGCTTCTGGGGTGTGGCGCTGGCCCCATCCCCGCGCAGACCGCAGTGCTGGAGGATATTGCTGAAGACCTGTGAACACAAGAGGTGACTCTCTCACATCCCATTGAACCGGCAGCGGGGACCCCCGTCCTGCAGTGAGAGACTGGTGACGCCAGCACTGCCTTGGAATCTTCAGGATATATGCTGGTGCCCCTGGGACATCAGGTGAGACAGTGACCTTCTCAGTGACCGTCTCAGAACGGAACCTGTGTCAAAAGGGAATCATGGGGACGTCCTTCCCGCAGGACTGTGGTGAGGATGATGACGAAATGTATGTAAACCCTGTGGATGTGACCCAGATCGGCTGGACAAGTGTATGGGGATGGATATTTAAGAGATACAGTCAGCAACGTGTATTTTTGGATGCCCAGGGCAAGGCGATTTATAGGAACTGTATTGAACAAAAGACAAATCAATAGTGAGGCGAAAACAGAGCCCATTGTGGGTTGCACCATGTTTAAGCTGGAGGAGGAAATGGCAACCCACTCCAGTATTCTTGCCTAGGAAATCCCATGGACAGAGTCTGAGCCTGGTGGGCTACAGTCCATGGTGTTGCAAAGAGTCGGACATGCTTATCTCCTGGTGGCGGGATTACGGAGGAAGACTAACCTTCTTCTTCTACTTATTTATTTATTTTTTGGAATTTTCAAAGTTTCTACAATGAGCATTATTTCATAAAAATGATTCTATGAGGCTTTAGAGCTCAGACTTGAGAAACGTACAGGGGTATCCTCAGGGGCAGATGGCTGTTGACAGACAACACAGAATGCACCCCAAGCTCCTTCCATATGAGTGCTGGACAGCCCTTAGATTTCAGTCCTGTTCAAGAGGGGAAAGGACAAATTTGAAGGAATGAAGTGAGGGGTAGAACACAGCGATGGTCTCAGGATGTGTCTGGTGTGGAGAGGTGGGGAGAGTTCTCCCAGACTCTTGCAGGAAAGAAGAGCAACATCTCCAGGTAGGAGAAGGGCCTGCCTGCCCTCATTCCCCCACCCTCCCCCATCCCCCCACCCTCCCCAGGGCAGGGCGAAGAGCTGGTACCTGAAGGATGGTGGGCATGGTTTCGTCCAGGTCATTGTAGTAACTTGGCTGCTGGATAAAGATGTTCCCTGAAAAGGGGAGAAAGGTAGGAATTGGGGAAAGACGTGGGGGTGGACAGGATGGAAGACAAGTTCCACATGGCTGCCAGCATGTTCTGTGACCTTTCGCCCCTCTCTTGAGCTTGCCTGCACCAGAGCAGTCCTGGCCCCGGGCCCTGCTGGCACAGAGTTCTGGCCCAGCCTAGAAACTTCCCCAGGGTGAGGGAAGGGCCTCGCCTCAGTACAATTTAACCTTTTAAGCACCTCTGCCCTGTGAATTACGTAAAAGACCCACCCGCCCTGGTCAAACCAGCTCACCCTGCCGTCCCCAGGGAATGATCACACTTGGGCACCATGCCTTGTATGACAGTGTTGGCTTTGTAAATGGGAATGAGTCATCCAGGAAAGCTAGGAGACGTGATCTCTTTGGCCAAGAAACCTGGGTGCTACAGTCCAGGGGTCCTGCAAGGCCAATTCTGGAGAAATTCTCTAGAAATTCTCTCACCCTCTGCTTTTGAACCTGCTGGCCATACACAGCCCTTCTCCACGGTGAGAGAGAGGCTGGCCAAAGACATTGGGGGGAGGTTTACCACACACGTGCAGTTATTCCCAGAAAACGAAGCCCCTCCCCAAGTGTGCATTGCTGTTGAGTCCCTCAGTCATGCAATCCCATGGACTGTAGCCCTCCAGGCTCCTATGTCCATGGGATTTCCCAGGCAAGAATACTGGAGTGGGTTGCCATTCCCTTCTCCAGGGGATCTTCCTGCCCCGGGGATCGAACCCCTGTCTCCTGTGTTGCTGGCGGACCCTTTACCATTGAGCCGCCAGGGAAGCCCCGAATGTTTACTGCTGCTGTGAGTGTGGTGGTTAGAGTACAGGGTCACTGGGACAGAAACCAAGTGTTCCGGCTGCCCAGCACGGAGGGGAAGAGGATCACTGCTCGCGAGCGGCAGGACCGTGCAAAATGGCACCGCCTCAAAAAGGGGCCTGGCTTCCTCATCCCACTGCGATCCTGGCACCCAAGGCTGGCTGGCTGTCAGGATGTTCTGAGTCCTAGGTGTCCTCCGTCCTTGGGCAGGGCTGTCCTTGGCTGCCTTCAACATAACCCTGCAGCCCTCACCCCATCCTGGAGGGCTTGAAAATGAATGAGATCAGAGGCCATATGGTGCTGGGTGAGTAAGTGAGTCACTAGGTGGCTGGACTTTCTCTAAATGCTTTTCTGCAGGCCACTTGGTCCTGGGATTCCAGAAAGTGTTACTGGCAGGAGCTTGCTTGGTGTCTCCCACACCAGATGGGTGCTGACCCCTCAGCCTGTGAAGGAAGTTCTCCCTGACCATCTGCGCCCACCTCCTGCTCCTGACGAGCAGGGAGTGAGTGACCAAGCTGTCTTCCTCTGATCTTCCTCATTGAACCTTCCTAGCAATATCCTCAAGGTCAAGTTCAAACTCCTGACTGTGGCACGAAGGGCCTGCAAGATCTGGCTTCTGCTGGCATCTCCCGCCACCCTCTCCCATCCCTTGAATTGCATTCTTCCCTCACACCATCCTCAGCCTCACAGAATGAAGCTGCCCCTCCCCTCTGCCTGCAGTGACCTCCCAGCGCCGAGTCCACCAGAAGGCAGGTGTCCCAGTTGTCGGGAGTAGGCCTCCTCCCACAATCCCCAGGCCATATGGTGGTGCCCACCACACCCGGAGTGCCAGGCATGGGGGAAGGCACTGTCTCAGGATCCTCCTCACTCTGAGGCCTGAGTAACAGGGATGCTCTATGAGTGTCAAAATAGATCACATTTCACAGTCTACCCTCGGGCTCTTCGGAGCCTCTTTCTTCTCCTTTAACTGATCCCAGTGACAGGGAAGATCTGACTTTTGATCTCCTAAAGAAATAATTAAAAAGCCAAAGCAATGGCACCTGTCCTCAGACTGAAGTAGTTCAGAAACCCAGGGTGGATGCGAGGTATGGCTAAAGAGACCAGGGCTATCCTCTGCAGGGTCAAGGTCTCACAGCCTAACTGAAAGGCCCAGCTTTCACAATTACACTCGCTGATTCACAACACCAGCCTTGGGGTTAAAAAAAAAAGTGGGAGGTGGGGACAGGGGCCTGGGCCTCTGCCCAGAGGACAGTCGGCCAGTTCCTGTGCTCCGCCCCCTGTCTCCTTTGCCAACCCCCTTCTTCCAGCTGATCTGCCTTGCTCAAGAGCTTCTGCGGCAGAGAAAGCAGAGGCTGTCCTACACTGTGCCTCCTGTCTTCCGCTCAAGGGCTTGGGAAGAGACCTAATGCATGTGTTGGAGGGTGTGGAGAAGGGGCCTGCAGACTGACAGGCAGACAGACAGACACGCATGCAATAAGAAGGGGCACCTGATGCCTGATCCTGCCATCTTGTCTGTGAACCAGATTCCGTGAGCCAAAGACAGTGCTTCCCTTGGTAAATCGATTTCAGATTCTTAATCTGGGGATGAGGACATTCTTAAACAGCTCAAAATCTATGAGGCGCTATGTCTTCCTGGAGACAAGCTTTCGTCTGATTCTCAGAGGAGTCAAGTGACCCGAAAGATTGGAACCCTGGCAGCAGGCGGAGCTCTCTTGCTCCAGCCTCACCTGTCTGCGGCCAGACGGCCTCTTCTCCTGGGTCCCTGGAGCAGTTGACGGCCTCCAGACCCAGTGCTGACCTTGCCTCTACTCACAGCGCACACCCCCCGCCTCCTGCTTCCCAACCCCAGTTCACTCCCTCCAGCCAACCTCATGAAGCCCCGTCGACTCTCCTCTCGGATGTCCTTTCCCACCCAGGCTCTCCCCTTCCAGCCCACACTGAAGCCCAGCCTCCTCCATGGCCTCCTATCAGCACCCTCCCCACCTGCGTGCTGCCAGATTGACCGTGTCAGCGGATGGCTCCCCGCCCTGCTCCGTGCCCCCAGAGGCTCCCACGGCCTCGTCACAATACGAGCTCACACTTACCGAGTGTCTGTAACTTGCCAGGCTCTGTGCTGCGCCCCACCTCATATTCACAACCCACAACCATCCTACAGGCTGGATGGATCATCAGTCTTCCCTTTCTTCAGATGAGAAGACTCAGGCTTAGAGCGGCCAACTGCCCGAGTCAAAGGGACACAGCCCGGAATACAGCTATGGACTGGGGAGTTCGACTCCAGGGCCTTCCCTTTTAGCCACCGAGCAATGTACCCTTCCTCAGGTCCCTGGCTCAGAGCTCTCCCCGCCCCCTGAACCATCTGATGCCAGCTTCTTCCCCTGACCCCACGCTCCCTCCCAGAATGCCCTGCTCCAACTAGACTGGCCTGATAATTGTTTCTCTAACTGTGCTGCTTCTGTGTACGCACCCCATCCTCTTATTCTAGAGTATAATTATTAACGGTCTTTTCCCTTAACTGATGATCAGGCCAATGATTAGACCTGAATGAGAAACCAGAGATTGTGCCAGTGAAAAAGCTGGATGTGAAATTTCATATGCATTAGGCCCTAAATACATTTTTCAAAAATACGCAGAGAAAAGACTAGAAGGGAATAATCACCAAATGATCGTCTCTGGGGGTGGGGGTGGGGCAGGAATTTGATAACTGCTTTCCTGCTTCTTTATACTCTTCCAAAATTTTCTAAATTAACCTATATTACCTTTATCACTGGGGTTAGAGGGGAAAGGGAGGAAGGAAACCATTTCAAGTGGTGACCGAGCTCTGTAACTGGGCATTAGGAACACCGTCTCCTACAGTCTCGGGGTGAGGAGGGCTGACGGAGTGTCCAGGGTGGCCAGCTGGGCCAGTTGCCACAAGTTCCTCTTCCAAGGCAAACCTTGGGGCCACTGTTCCCTCCGGAGCTTCCCAACAAAGCTTCTGCGTGAACCTTCCAGCACCCCCGCCTCCCGACAGGCCCCAACTGCTGATGTCCGTTCCCTCCACAACCCCAGGGGATTCCTTCTAACCCCTGCCCCTGTCCATCCTCAGAAGCAACTCAAATCTCAACATTTCTGAGGTGGCCATGTCACCCGTGAGGCAGGGAGTGACTGAGGCCCAGAGTGTGAGCCTCAGGCCCACGTGACTTCAACCCCAGCTTGGCCACTCATCAGTCATGACCCTGCAGGCAAGTCCCGAACATTCAACCTCAGTTTCCTTAACCGTAAATGGGGGGGGAGACACCACTAACATCACAGGGCGGCTGTGAGGATCGCCTGAGATGACACAGGTGGGGCATTGGCGGAGTCACCAGTGCATACGCAGGCAAACGGTTAGCTGTCACCACGGAAGCAAACGCCCCCCTCCTTGGGCAGGGACACCCAGCCTGACGCTGGGGCTCCGAGATCCTGGAGGAGCTCTCTTCTGCCCTTGTCTTTCGCCCCTCCCCCACAGCCACTGAGTCACTTCTTTCGGAGCTGACACACACATCTGGTAGGTCACTTCCAAGCACCGCCCGCTGCTACTGCTCTGATCCCCCTGTGGACATGTAGGGGTCATCTCTGCACCACCCACACCCCACCCCAGGCCCTGGGCCCCACATCCTACTCACCTATCATCTTTTGCAGCAGCGGAGAGTTGCCTTTTCCAAAAAGCACGCAGAGGTCCAGGATCTTTGGGATGTCGAACAGGAAGTTGTTGTAGAGGATTTCTCCAAAAGCAGAGGGCGAAATGAAGTGATCCTAAGGAACAGCAAAGAGAGGATGAGCGACCTCCCCAAACACGTGCATGGCAGTGTAATAGCAGGCTCACAGGAAATAACCTTCGGGTCCATCGAGGGGGCCTGGCTAATAGAAGCAGCTCCGTCCACACCAAGGATGCGTCCAAGCCAAGGGGACTGACCTGGAGCAACAGTCACTCACCCTAATGTAAAACAAAGCAGACGCTCCCTATGAAACACATCAGCTGGGGATTCATTCTAAAGTTATTCACAGGTAAACTCCCATGATGTCTGGGACTGCTTTAAAATACTCCAAGACTGGACTTCCCTGGTAGTCCAGAGATTTAAACTCTGCGCTCCCAATGGAGGGAGGCTCAGGTTCCATCCCTGGTCAGGGAACTAAGATCCTGCATGCCACACAGCACAGCTTCAAAAGGACAAAAATAAAATACTCCAAGAAAAACAGAAAACTCAGTTGGGGAGAGAAAACAAGATAGGCAAGATGCTAACTGTTGAAGCCAGGTAATGGGCACGTGGGAGTCATGATACTCTTGTGTATATTTAACAGTTTCCATGCTAACAAGCTAAAAAAACAGAAAAGATACTATTTTTAAAGTAAATATGTGGGCACCACACACACAGAGACACAAACACATTGAAAGGAAAAAAGTTCCCTGAAGGAACAGGCACCTTAACAGTGGTTATTTTGAGGGAAGGAAATTTTGTGGGCGACTCTCACTATCTGCAAAATATTTTTGTTACGTTTGTTTAAGGACAGCATTATTATTTTTAAAATTGGGGAGCAGGACTTCCCTGGCAGTCCAGTCAGTGGCTAGGACTCTACACTTCCACTGCAGGGAGCAAAGTTTCAGTCCCTGGTTGGGGAATAGCCTCATTGCACATGCCACACAATTTGGCCAAATAAATAAATAAAATTAACAAAAATAAACCCGGGGTGTGGGAGTAAAGACTTTTAGAAAGCACATCCAAGGTCCTCTAAAAAAATCAGAATCGATGCTTCGCCCTCTGACGCGCAAGGAAAGGCAGAGTCACGCGTCCCTGGCACAGGGCCCTCGGCTCCCCACTGATGGAACACTGGGTATAGCGCAGGCGACCTGGCGGCTCAGAGGACGAGGGAGGTGGCACAGGCTTCTTCCCCAGCAGCGGGAGTGAAAGTGGAGGGGAGACAAAGGGGACACTCGATACTTCCAGAGCCTGCATTCCCAGGGGCGCGGGGGTGTCAGCTGGCGGGGGCGACCTGTCAGAGGGCCCGGGGCTCACTTTGGATTCCTTGTGCGTGGACATACGGAGGAAGGTGAGAAAAACGCTGCGGTGGAGGCGCCTCTGCATGTCAACGACCTCGGGGGCCGGGGCCACCCACTCATCGAACTTCCGGGGCACATAGCGCAGGTAGGAGTCCAGGCACTTCTGCAGGGTCTCGTCGAAGATGACCTAAGCCAGGCGACAGGGGAACAGCCAGGCTGCATCACTGAGGCCCGAGGGCCTGTGGGTGGACGGTGCGGGGCTCACGGCCGGTCAGCTCTGGCTTGGGGCAAACACGCCAACCAACCCCAAGGGACCGAAGAGGCATAAATGAGCCCAGGGCTAAACACGAGTTTCTAAAAATGCCATGGTGGAAGGCGTTTGTGTAAACATCATTAAGATGGTGATAACGAAACAGTAATTCCAACCACAATTTGCTCTTAGGGATCCAGTGTAAGAAGCAGAGGAAGAGAAAGCATCTCCTGGGGAGAAAAACAACAGCACCCAACCAACGGCATGGCATGTGCCTGGTCTTAGTGGGAATGGTGAAGAGTGTTACCTGGCACCAGAATTTATCGTGCGGCAGGGCCAGGAGCCAGTCCAGGTCATTGGCTACGAAGGTGGCGCGTTCCAGGTACTCCTCCACTAGGGCGGGAATGTTGTCTTTAGGGGGCGGTTTGTATAACACAAAATACCGGTCTGCCTTCTGCTCGGGGTGCTACGGATCCAAAAACCACGTGTTAACGTGGCAGAGGTTAGTCAGCGAGGGCCCCTCTGCCAACCCACAGCAACAGCCCTGGGCTCTTCCAACCGGTGACCCTCAGGCATAAAGAACCGAGTGTCTCTGACAGAGGGAGGCCTGGCCGCAGTCAGGGAGCGCCAGGCGAGCATTAAATACCATGTTTTCTGGAGAATATTTAATGACACAGGGAAAGGTTAGGGGAAGAAAAAGCAAGACACAAACCCCTCTATTTATATAACCATTTGGGGATTAAAAAAAAAGCACCGTATTTAACACATTCACACACTGGTAGGACTTTATTTTTTAAAAGAGTGTCGGGCCGGGGGTTGGGGGACACCTCAAAGCTAACAGTGGCTATCTCTAACAGAAAGGATTAGGACCTGACTATCTTTTCCAATTTAAAACAGAACATGTATTAGTTTTTTTAAATTACACCAGTGAGGCAGGAGGGTGTTTTCTTTCAAAAGCTCACAACAGTACAGAAAGATAAGTCGCCTGGGACCACCACCCCGGGTCTAGCGTCAACCCAGAGGGAACCCCTCCCCATCCTGCGGGCATCCTCACTGCCCTTTTCTAGGCGTTTACATTAAAATGTAGCCACACGAGGCATTTGTTTGAGCCCATTTTCATCTTTCTGACACAAACAATGTCGTACTGTACATATCACTGTGCTGTTCCCTTTGTATAAGCAGAGAAAAACCTCAGTAATTTTTTGGTATAAGATGCTAATCAAGTAATTGCAGGTCTCGGCTTAGCCTCACAAATTCTCTCTTCTAACCCTTACCTTGCCGGGAACAAATCTTACTTTGTTTGCCATAAAGAAAGGATGAGCTCGGTTTTCTCCTCTGACTACACAAGGTTTGCTTTCTCCAGGGGAGGTGGTGACAGGAAGGAGGCCGCCTGTTTTCGTCTCAGCAGTTATCAACCACAGTCCCCTCACTTCCAGGCCTCTCAGCCCAGCGGGGACAGGGAAGTCATGGCTGACGGGTCAGCTTCTTCGAGAACCACCTAAGCCTCCCGACCGCAAACTGCCGAGTTTTTGAGTTCCACAGGGCTCCTTGGGGGGTTGAGGGTCCACTAGGTCCCCCGCCCATTTAAATCACAATTTATACAAAAGGAATCCTGCTGATTGAAACAAGGTCAAAGCTACTCTCAAAGGCCTAAATTCACCTCTGTGGTTTCCAAGTTCCCCTCCTCTACCAGTTGATGCCTCACCTCTCACTTAGGTTACTTCTCAGGCCAGGCTGCTCACCGACCCCCACTTGCCCAAATGGCACACACACGCGCACGCCCCTGAGATCTGACCTTCCTGCGATCCATCCTGCGAACATCTACTGGCACCCTGCTCTGCCAGGTGTGGGGGCGCACACGAGAAGGGGGTCTGCGTGCTCCCAGAGCCCACTCTGCAGAGGGGATGATGCACGGCTGTCATCAGATGAGCACAACACAGACAGCTCAAACCTGGCAGAGGCACTGTGGGAGCGCCTGGGGGGCAAGGGGCCACTTCCCAGGCCAGGCAGCATCCAGAACTGGACCTTGGAGGTGGAGCAGAATTTTTAGATGGAAGACATAGTCCGATGGGCCATTAAAAAAAAAAAAAATGGGATGGGGGCACAGACTGCACTGGGCAGTGGGAGATGGAGTTGGAGGGAGAGATGCTGGAAAGACAGAAAAAAGCCACTACTCACCGAGGACCGCCCTGTGCGGGCTGATGAGCAGGCCAGTCCCACAGCCCATTTCTTTTATAAAAGTATCTTTCCACCTTTATTATTATGCTGGGCAGCACATTTTTTTTTTACAAAAGTATCTTTCCACCTTTATTATTATGCTGGGCAGCACATTTTCTTTTTTTACAAAAGTATCTTTCCACCTTTATTATTATGCTATCATTTCTTTTAAACTCACAACAACTGTCTCAGAAGGAGAGAGTATTCTCCCCATTTTACAGAGAAGGAAACCAAGACTTGGTGAGATTTAGGAACTCAGCTAAAGTCACAGGGCTAAGGAAGCAACTGAGGCAGGATTTAAACCAAAGCTGACACTGCACACCTATTAAGTGACATATGATACCACAGGCCACCCTGGTCTCACTGCTCGTCCTTCTGACCCCAGCTCTGACCTCACTTCCTCCAGGAAGTCTCCCAGGCTCCACCCCAATCAGGTGAGGGGTTCACCCTGGCTCCCCCAACACCTGCATTCTATGCTTTCCTGACTGTAGCACTTGCTGAACTGTATCAGAAGTGCCTGCAGATCTGTGGTTGCGGTGGAGGGGGACAGAGGAAGGGGTAGATTATAATAAGGGTGGGGGGGGGCACCAGGACACTTCTGGGAGTGGCAGAAATGTTCATTATCTTACGGTAACGGTTTCATGTGGCTTTACAGATGTCAAAACCAACCAAACCGTGTACCATAAATATATGCAGTTTATTGCCCTCCAATGACACCTCAACAAAGTTAGATTGAAAGGGAGGGCCTGCCTTCTGTCTTCCCCGCTACCCTGCAGGTCTCTGGAGGGGGTCTGAGTCTTGCTCACACAGCAGTCCCAGCCCCTAGAGCCAGGCTGGCATCGAGCACTCCCTCCACACACACCTGCAGGTTGGACGGAGGAATGCATGGAGGTAATGCAGGACCAGGTCCTGCCAAGGCCTTTGAAGCACCTCCGACACCACGCACAAGAGCAGGGGCCACGGAGGATCCCAGGGAGAGGAGCTGCAGCTCTCGCTGTATCTCCCACCCTTCAGGCCTGGCCTAGGTCCCACTAGCCCCACGAAGCTTCCTGAACATGCCCTGCCCATCAAACTTGTGCCCTGTTCATCTTGATAAGAAACTATTCTGTACTGTTCTCCAAATGCTCCCCTTAAATGATCCTTATCTTTCTCAAGAGCCCATTCAACCACTTGGGTGCCAAACTTGATTTCTTTACAAGGCCAGGCTCCTTAACTCTGTGATACCGCTTCCACCCCCAGGGGCTGGTGTAAGAATCAGGCTCTCAGGACTCCGGGACAATATACCCAGGTCCTCCTGCCAGGCCCGCCCTTCTCCATTGCTCTGCCCGGCTGGTGCTTATTCACCCTTCCACACGCAGTTCAGGATCTCCCTCCTACAGCCCGGCGTCCCTGGTGGCGTGCACCCTCCCACCACCCCAAGACGTCTATGCACCCCTCCCTGGTCTCGATCAGCAGTGTAGACTTCCTTTCATCACGTCCGAATCGTGCATGCTGCAGAGAATCCACCAGTCTGCTTCCTCTCCATCTGTGGGCCCCACCAGGGCAGTCTCTTCTCTCTGTAGCTCCAGGGCCTGTCCCAAAGTGTGGCAAGGGTCCTTGACTCATTTACTGGCTGTGTCCTGAGAACCCATGATGCACCTGGCACTGGAAAACCAGAGTAAAGGGAAGGGACCAGTCCCTGCTCCCAGAGGGCCCGCAGTCTATCAGCCTGGTGTCCAGGACACGGGGAAGGGCCTACGGAACCAGTCTCCACCGGCGCTGTCCAACAGAACCTTGGCAGAGATGGAACCGCTCCAGACCTGTCCCGTGCTGGCCAAGACAGCAGATTCTCACCACATGGGACTATTTTAACTTAAACGAACTAAAACTAAAAATACAGTCCCTTGGTTGAATCGCCCACAATTTCAAGAGTTCCATAGCCACATGTGGTGAACGGCTAACGTACTGTACAGCACAGTTCCTGATTTTCTAATCAGTATCCTCCTTACCTAAAAGAGTTATGAACATGAGGATATATCCAGGGAATATGGCTAACATTTTATAATAATTATAAGTGGAATATAACTGTTAAGGTTGTGAATCTCTATGTCATACACCTGAAACACATAATGTTGGATATCAACACTACCTCGATTTTTTTAAAAAGTTACAAAAAAGAAACAAGAGGCTATATAGCAGGAAGGTGAAGAAAGTATAGACTCCAGGGACAGTTTAGCTGGGGTCCTGTTCTGACTCCCCTAGTGTTCTAGTTCTGTGACCTTAAACTCTGAGTTTCCTCATCTGTAAAATGGGGACGACCAAAATGCCTACTCAGAGGGCTGTGGTTTGGCTTCCATGAGATAATCCAGGTGAAAGGTTTGGCCCAGAGCAAGTGGTCTATAAATATTAAGCACTATTATTAGAGAGTAGTCAGGAAGCAATAGGAAGCCATCCAGAAAGCAGGAAATAAAACACCAAGCTCTTGTTTCCCATGACTTTACTTAAGCACCCAGAAGATACTTCCTCCCACCTTGTTCAAGTAAGCTAATGTTCTTGGGAACACAGCAAGGGGGTATGGGGTCTCCGGTCCCCACATCTGTCTCCTTCTGGCACCTCTCCACGGCTCTCATCTCTCCCACAGCTGGTCATCAGCATGCTCACTTCCATTCTCAGTCTCACCAACCCTGCTGGGCCTGCACACAGTGCTTCTTAGCCCGTTCAGACCTGACCTCTGACATTATTAGTGTCCCCCTCCTCCGCCCCCCACCGCCAAGTAGACCACAGCTGGGACAGCTCTGAAAAAGGCCCATCTGAAATCTGAGCGCCTCCTGCAGGGTCCAATCCCCAGATCCGGCTTTGGGCCAGCCCCGCTGCCCGGCCAGCTCGGGCTGAGTCCGAACTGCCATCAGACTTTGATTCAAAATGAAATGCTTTGCAGGGAAGGTATGGGGTGGTATGGGAAACATGGGACATGGGAAATACCACTCAAACTCAAGCTACTGCTGGGAAAGAAAACTCCTGCACTGGGGCTTGGAAAGACCTAACAGCATTCTGGCTCCTGAAACGTAGACTGTGGCCATCAGGTCATTCATAGCATCGTAGAACCCATAAAGAAGGAATTTAATTTTTTGCTTCTGGATTGATTGCAAGTGCGATAATATCAATATTGGGCTGAACAGCCTCAAGGCACCGGCTCACCAGCGCAGGCGAAGTCCTCAGCTTTCCTGTCTTCAGGTCCTCGTGGGTGACCTGGAGTCGATCCAGAGGCAAGGCGGGCATTGTGCTTCGCGGCCCTCCTGAAAGGAAGACGGGCGGGGAAGTGCGTGGCCCTCCTGAAAGGAATACGGGCGGGAGACAGCAGACGCAGAGGCTCCAGGGCCAGGGGCCTGCTCTGGGGCTCACCCCAGAGCCAGGAGAGAAGCTTCAACCCTTGGCCTCAGAGGGCTCCTGGCGGGCCTTAAAGGCCTGGTTCCCACAACTACTCACCTAGACCAGTGACTTTTTTGCCTCAAGTGGCAGTTGTCAGCTGAGGAGGAACACACTCCCCAGGTGACACCTGATACGGTGGTGGTTTGGTCACTAAGTCATTCTTGCAACCCCACCACGCTCCTCTGTCTATAGGATTATCCAGGTGAGAATACTGGAGTCGGTTGCAGTTCCTTCTCCAATTCCCACCCAATTCATGAAGTACTGGTTAAAAGTAACTAGATTATCTTTCTCATGGCCCCAGCCCCGTGCCCTCCTTGGCCTGGGAGCTCTGGGGAGCCGCTGCCTGGGTTCTCCTTCTCTTGCTCCCTTTGCTGTGACCAACACGGGCCTGGTCCAAAGGTGGCTTCATGAAATAGTTGATGAACAACTGAATATGATGACACTTTTCTTACCATTTTAACCCGATTTGGGGGGTTGAAGCCATGGGACTTTCCTCCCTTGCAGAGGGTGTTAAGATTTTACAAACTTTCTAGGCTTCAGGGAAGAAGGATATGGATAAACAGAAGGGCCAGAAGGTTTTCACAGAGAATTCATGGAAACCTGCCAGAGTGACCTCCTCTCTTAAGAGAGGCCCAAACTGGCCACAGAGTCAGTGAGGGGCAGATCCCACGTCTCCTGTCTTCTGGTCCAACGCTCATTTCTTAATGCCACTTGGCCTGATCCACAGGAGGGATGTGCATATTGGCTGAATCATGGAACAGAAGTGACTCTGGGCTCTTAAGAAGACATGCCACAAAAGCCTGGCACATCTCAATGACGACATGAAGATGTATGAAGGGTAGGATGAGGAAACCGTCACCTCCTGAGCCCTCCCTGAGGTGCTGAGGGACATGGTCAGCCATGAGTCACTGCAGTCCTGGCTCTCAGATACCAGGCCAGGCCCTAGTGTTACAAAGACAGATTGATAAGGCCCGGTCTCTGCTCTGTGGGAGCTCCGATCCAGTAATAACGATGACGATAACAGCAGCAGAAACACTCCTCTCAGGTGCTGCTGCTCTTCTGAGCCATTTTCTCAGCATGAACTCGCTTGTAGACACCTTAACTGGCTTCACGTGTACGAATGCTTGTAACAAGTCCAGGGTTGGTGCTGTTAATCTCATTTCCTTCGTTTTACCAATTAGCTTCCCTAATGGCTCCAACGGTAAAGAATCTGCCTGCAGTGCAGGAGACCCTGGTTCGGTCCCTGGGTTGAGAAGATCCCCTGGAGAAGGGAATGGCAACCCACTCCAGTATTCTTGCCTGGAGAATCCCATGGACAGAGGAGCCTGGCGGGTTACACTCCATGGGATTGCAAAGAGTCAGACACGATTAAGCAACTAACACTTTACCAATGAGGAAGCAGAGGCTCAGAGAAGATAAAAAAAGCTTCCCCTAGGTCTCAGAGTTAATGGCTGGTGAAGCAGGCTGGCTCTTAACCATTTGCTGTGCTGAGTCTAGGGCAGTTGAGCTGGGGGCAGGGGCTTGTGGCTGTAGGGAGAGCATTTCTAGAGGAGTGCCTAAAGGCTCAGGAGAGCCTGAGTTGAGGCTTGATAGTGGAGACTGGGAAGAAGGGTGTCCCAGGTGGAGGAAACAGCAGGAACGAAGGCAAGGAGGTGGGAAGCAGCCTGGTGCACAAGGAACCTTGGTTCAGGGACTACTTTAGAGACTGTGAAGATACCCATCTTCACATGGCATGTAGAGAGAAGGAACTAGTCCCTAGTCTACTCTGCCTCGTCCCCGAGGCCCATTCTGGCACTAGGATCTCAGTGGATAGTGGTTCAGACACATGGTCCCTGTGACTGAGCTTTCATCTTTCACCTCTGCAAAATATAGACCACACCATCTGCTGTATGTTTGTTGATGCTGTTCAGTCGCTCAGTCGTGTCTGACTCTTTGTGACCCCATCGACGGCAGCATACCAGGCTTCCCTGACCTTCACTATCTGCCAGAGTTTGCTCAAACTCATGTCCATTGAGTCAATACACGATTTCTAATTGAGCTACTATCTTACTAGCCTTTCACAACAGCCCAGTTAAGAACGACAAGGATTATTATGCTCAGATGTCCAAAGAGGGGCCCTGATTTGCTCAGGCAAATACCTGAGTAGCCAAGTTGAAACTGAAGCCCAGCTCTTGTGCCTTGGCACCTGGGTCTCCGGTGCTGAGTATGCTAAAAATACTTCTTTGCTAATACCTGAGAGATGCTGGGAGGACAGCTGGAAACATCAGTGCTCAGCTCACCAGTGCAGAGGTCTAAATGAAGCCCAGGCCCAGTCCTTTCTATGCTCACCTTCCAAAGACCGGAGGAGGAGTGTCCAGTGCGGGGACCTAGGATGGGGAAAGAGTCATAAGGAGGAGGCAGCTCTCCACCCTTAAAAATTCTAGTTCCCAGAGTCCAGGTCTAGACAGGTACAGACAGCAACTTGCTTTTAGAAGAAATCTACTCCTACAGGCCAGAGCCTGTCAGGGCAATTTAGATTCAGGCTGGTATGACAGTCAAAAGAGAAGTTTATAGTTTCACAGCCTGGGTTCAAGTCTCAGCTCCATCCTACCCATGTTGAGATCTGAGCAGTTCCTTAACTTCTTTACGCTCCGATCTCCTCATCTGTAAAATCGGGATGAGAACAGTACATAATCTCATAATCTCTCAGGGTTGACATGAGAAGTAACCAATACTAAGTGGTCAGCACAGCACTTGGCGCATAATAAGCGATAGGTAAAGTTTGTTGTTGTTTAGTCACTAAGTCATGTCTGACTCTTCTGTGACCCCATGGACCGTAGCCTGCCAGGCTCCTCTGTCCACAGGATTTCCCAGGCAAGAATACTGGAGTGGGTTGCCATTTCCTTCTTCAGGGGATCTTCCCAACCCAGGGTTTGAACCCATGTCTCCTGCATTGGCAGGCGGGTTCTTTACCACTGAGCCACCAAGGAAGCCCCCAGTTAAGTTTACTTGTTATTATTATTCAAGTCCCAATCATAAGCCGAGCATTTGGGCTTCCTCAATTACTCAGCAAATACTTACTGAATATCTTCTGGGACCTAGGCATGTAAATGACTATTAATCCGTGTAGTTAGACCTGTAACTGGAAATTTCCAAAACAAGCACAGCACAGAAGGGAAGACCGTCACAGAAAAGGTGACCTACAACCTGGCTGTTAAAGGACAGGAGAAAAAGATGGAAAGGAAGGACATTCTAAGCAGAGAGCAAGCATGAGCAAAGGCTCAGAGCCTGTGGCTTTGAAGGATGAGGGAGACATTTGGTGTGGCTGAAAACACAAGAAGTGGAAGAAGAGATTGGATAGAAAAGATGGAGCCACTTTAAAAGGAGCCTCAAATGCTGTGCTAAAGATTTTGGCTTTTTATCTGAAGACGAAGCGAGGAGTCATGTAAGGAGAGGAGAGACATAATCAGAAAGAGAAGGTAACAGCCTGGTGGCGGGAGAGGCCTTTTATGAACCACTGGACAGCAGAAAGTGTTAATAACCTTACTTGTCCCTTCAAATAGTTTTTGAGTACCTACTATGTGCCAGGCACTGAAGCCTGGAGAATCCTAAGGCGGGCAAATAACAGACCCAATTCTGCCCTTCACAGAGTTTACGGTCTTGATGGTTAACAAGACAGATATGAACCAAACAGCCACATGAACAAGGAAAATTCAATACTGTGAGTATGCTTTGCAGGCAAGGCCCATGAGGCTATGACAGCATTTAACAAGGAGAACTGACTCTACAGAGAGAGAATGTCAAGGAATATTTGCGTTTTCGTCTACAGTATGAGTAGAAATTAACTAGTCAATAACTGGACTCTAAAAATGACAAGGTCAATGATCATGATGATATCTGTGCCCCACCCCACAGTGGATCCTCAGTGTCAAGCAGGGCAGCAGAAGTTAAAAATTTAGGAAAGGGCTTTCTTTTGAAGGGGAGCTTGGAGTAAATGCAAGAAGGCCTGGGAGCATCCCCAAGGCTACTCCTGTCTCAGTTTCTCTGTCTTAACCCTTCTGGTCTCGCTTCAATATTACCCTCCTCCGAGATCGTACCAGATTGCCCTATCTATTCACTCCTCCGGTTGCAGTCATATCTTTAATTACCTAGTGCATTTCTTTGTCGTCGACTGTCCCCGCCCACTAGACTGTAAGCTCTATGAGGGCGTGAACTTCCTCTGTTGCTCTGTTTATATCCCCAGTGCCTAGCTAGATCTGTGCCCACGTAGGAGGCGCTGGACATAACATTTGTTGAACGAATGAATGAACCCCGAGGAAACTGAAGCTCGAGGTGAAGGTAGGAGGACAGCGTCTCGCCCAAGGCCAAGGTCATTCTGGGGCCGATCCTCGAACCCAAGACTCTAAGCTCTGGCGGCCTGACTCCGGGTCGGGGTGGAGAGATAGGAGGAACGGGGCGATTCATGGCCCCTGGGGCAGCCTCAGCCTTGGCCCTGCCATCGAGGCGGGAGGCCCGAAGCCGCGTGAGGAACGGCTGCAGCCCCTCCCAGGTCCGATGCCCCACATCCGCAAGGATCAGCCACGCACTCACCTTGGCGGCTCCTATGCCGGCGATGTGCCGCCGCCGCCGCCTCTGCCGCCGCGGTCCACGGTGACAGCTCGCAGAGCGCAGGCACTTCCGGGGTCAAACAGCTATTCCGCAGGCGCAGACAGGAAGCCTCGGCCCGACCTCGCCCCCGGAGCCAACTGCCGCCGAGAAGCCGGGCCCGGGGCCACGCCCCCAAGCCAAGACTCCGCCCCCTGTAGGTACAGGAGTGGCTGTACCCACACTTTCCGCTCCTAGCGCCCTTGCTGCTTTAGCAGAGATGGTGGGAGGTCGGCGGAGAGCAAGGTGTGGTTCCACCTCTTGGAAAAACCAAGTGTGCTACCTGGGTTCCTCAAGTCCAGGAGGAATTCTGCAGCTAAATGCTTATACTGTGTCAGGACAGGGGATGCGTTCTTTTATTGACATCAATTTTTTCAGGTAAACGTGTCATCCAGTGATCTAAAAGGGACAGAAAAAAACGTCCTGGTCACTCTATTTTTTTCCCTCTGGCATCACACCCATTTGATGGCATCACACAGGCAATTTAATTTGTATCTTGGTGGTTGATTTGTACCAAAGACGTGGCAGTCTTTGGTACAAATAAAGCTTAAAGTAGGACTTCTGGCAGAATGTATGGATTGGTTTCATTATTTCCAATGGTATTAATGTCACTGAAGTTTTAAAGCTAATTAACTTGAATGGGCTTCCCTGGTAGCTCAGCTGGTAAAGAATCTGCCTGCAATGCAGGAGACCCAAGTTCAATTCCTGGGTGGAGAAGATCCTCTGGAGAAGGAATAGACTACCCACCCCAGTATTCTTGGGCTTCCCTGGTGGCTCAGTCAGTAAAAAAATCTGTCTGCGATGCGGGAGACCTGGGTAGGGAATATTCCCTGAAGAAGGGCATGGCAACCCACTCCAATATTCTTGCCTGGAGAATCCCAGAGGAGCCTGGTGGCTGCCATCCATGGAGTCACAGAGTCAGACACGACTAAGCACAGCACAGCATGACTTATAAAAAGACAAAAAGTTCCAACAAGACACCTGACTTCTCTGAACATGTCTCAGTTTCCTCATCTGTCAAAAGGGGATCATTGATACCCACTTTGTCATTTGGAGGCTAAATGAGATAGCACAGACAATACCAAGCACATAGTAGGTGCTCAAGAAATGTTAGTGGAGGGAAAGGAAGGAAGAAAGAAAATGAGGAACAGAGAGAGGGAGGAAGGAGGCTCCTTATCCATTGGAGTGATTTTTTAAAAATTGTTTGTTTTTGGCTGTTCTGGGTCCTTGTTGCAGCATGCGAGGGCTACTCTTTGTTGCGGTGCTCAGGCTTCTCATCGTGGTTGGTTGCTCTTGTTGGAGAGCAAGGGCTTTAGGGCACACAGGCTCAGTAGCTATGGCGCGTGAGCTTAGTTGCTCCGTGACGTGTGGAATCTTCCCAGACCAGGAATCAAACTCGTGTCTCCTACACCGGCAAGCAGATTCTTAACCAGTAGACCACCAGGGAAGCCCTTCCATTGAAATGTTAACCCTTATATTTATTTCATCTTTGTTTTCCCTCATTTTCCAGAAGAGATTAATGAGAAATGTGAGGTTCCAAAGGAGACATCCTTGTCTGAGCTGTCATATGTCCAAATGAAATGGAATTTAAAAACCACGTTAACAGGAGAAGCCTCAAACCATGTATCAGTTACACACAAGTATGGAGGAATTGGCGGGGGGGCGGGGGGTGCTCTGTTTTCTATATTAAAAGAAACACAACCACAACTAACTTAATTTAATGGCAATTATTTGGATTGGCAATGGAGGCAAGTGTCTGTGGTGCTCAGAATCAGTCAACTCTAGGAATAAAAAGAAATACTGTCAGTAGTTGGAGCTAGAAAATCAGCACTGAAATATCTGGGTCTGAGTCCCACCCGGCCCAGAGGCTCTGAGTCACTTAAAATGAATGAATTGCCTTTGTGCTTCAATCCTCCAACCAGCTTGTGTTTGCAGAGTGCCATTGTTGAGGTGAGCTGTTGCGTGGCCTGCACAATGTTCATTTCCTCTATTTTCCCACTAACAGCAGCTTGACCACTCCTCATGTAACCAAATTGGGGTCTGGCTGCTCTCTGCTCAAAAGCCAATAGGGAGGCCAGGTTAGTGGAAAGGAAAAATAAAACAAAATAAAGTTTGCTTTATTTTGGATGCCAGCATTGGGGCGGAGTGGGTGGGCTTCCCTGATGGCTCAACAGTAAAGAATCTACCTTCCAGTGCAGGAGACATGGATTTGATCCCTGGGTGGAGAAGATCCCTTGGAGAAGGAAATGGCAACCCACTCCAGTATTCTTGCCTGAGAAATCCCACAGACAGAGGAGCCTGGTGGGCTACAGTCTATGGGGTCTCAAAAGAGTCAGACACGACTGAGTGACTAAAACAACAGCAACAGTGAGGCAGCAGGGTGGGGAGGGGACAGATTTCTGTCCAAAGGCTGACTCCTCCACTGACAATCAGGGGGCAAGGGCTTTTACAAACGGGGGTGGGGGGCCACATGCAGAAACAGCACAGTCAGCTCTGACAGCCATCCTGAATTTGGTCATCAGTGGTCTGCCTAGCGTCATCTTGATTATTTGAGGGACAGTTAATCTGCAGATCCATGGTCAGTTTGTTCCCATTCCCTTGAGGCCAGTTCTCAGAATTGTGGCAGTTTATTGTTGGCTGCAGTCTGGTCATCATGTATCTATCAGACAGCTCCTAGGATGATTCACAATATTATCTATAGCCCTTGAGAAGGAATTAGAGGTCCTTGACTATGCTTACTGACTAAACTGTCCTTATTTGGTCTCCTTTGATAGTTTTCCTTCTCATCTCCCATTGAACATTCTTTGGCTAAAGTTTTTCCACAGACAAAAAGGCAGGATGAGGATAGGGGAGAAGGACCGTAGAGTCCTACTCCATTTCACTCAGAGAACCATCCTTCCCAGTTCAGTCCACATGGAGTAGGAGTGACTCTTTACCCAGATTTAGAAGGCTGAACCACTGTATTAGTTATCTACTGTTGTGCAATGAATTGCCCCAAAACTCTGACATGGTTTCTGTGGGTTAAGGATTCCAAAGTGACTCAGCTGGGTGCATCTGGCTCAGGGTCTCTCACAAAGATGCAATCAGATGTCAGCTGGGACTGCGCTCCCCTGAAGCCTTGATCAGAGCTGGAGAATCCACTTCCAGGTGATCCACTCATAGGGCTGGCAAGTTGGTACCGAGTGTTGGCAAGAAGCCACGGTTGCTCTCCACAGGGCTGCTTGCACATCCCTGCCACGTGGTCCCTGGCTTCCTTCAGAAGGAGTAATCAAAGAACTCAAAGCAGAAGCACCTATGCCTCCGTGGTCTAGCTTTAGAAGTCACACGCCACGACTTCAGTCATGTATAGGGGCTGATACAACATCACCTCTTCCACATTGCATTGGTCAAAGCAAGCTGCAAGGCCAGCTTTGATTCAAGGGGGAGAAGAACTAGCCCTCCTCTCCACCCACTGTTGTTGTTTCGTTGCTAAGTCGTGTGCAACTCTTTGTGACCCTAAGGACTGTAGCCTGCCAGGCTCCTGTCTCCATGGGATTTCTCAGGTGAGAATACTGGAGTGGGTTGCCATTTCTTTCTCCAGGGGAATCTTCCCCACCCAGGGATCGAACCCAAGTCTCCTGCATTGGCAGGCTCTTTCTTTACCACTGCACCACAACAGGCAACCACTAATCTACTTTCTATGGATTTCTGATGGCCGTTTTTATAAGCAACCTGCAATAGCTAGGGAGACTGTGCAATTAGAGAGACTTGTGTGGAAGATGATAGTGGTTTGAACTCAGGCAGAGGCAAAGAATCCTCATGAGAAAATGAAACAACGGCAATGAAATCTCTTTGCAAAGTGTTACATAAAAATATGAATTTCATAATCCACGCTGTCGCCAGCCAGGAACTGCTGTCCCCAGCAGCTTTCTGTTAAGCCAGGCTTTCTCTCGATAGGCCGTGTCTGTCTGATCCCCCTGCCCTCTGTTGAGTTCATCAAAGCTTCTGCTGACTCAAGAGTAATCTGGAGAATGATCACGGCAGTGGAAGTATCAGATCATCCCCCAGGGCCCCTAATAACAAAACATCTGCTTGTCATTCTTCCCTTTCCCTCTGGGTTGTGGTGAGAAAACAGCGTTAAAGGACGATAATGATAAACAACTTAAAAAACTAAGCCTCCTGGCTTCCAAGAAGGGAGGCTTAATTTGAAGGCAGCTAATTATCTACTCATTATAATTTACAGATAATGGTGGTGATCTCGCCGTATGAATAGTTGTTGGAAAGATTTTGAAAATGTCCGGGTTCATGCCTTTTAGAAAGAAGAGGGCAGAGAATCCCCAAGTCAAAGAAAAGAACCTTATCAAACATGTAGTCCCAATCTCTCCTTTGTTGGATAAGGAAATTGAGGCCCAGAGAGGGCATGAGATTTGCCCAGAGATGTCCAGCAGCTGGCGGGGGGCAGAAGGGGCCCCAGAACTGAAGCCTCCGTGCTGGCTCCAGCCTAAAGCTCCACCCAGGGAGATGAAAGGGTAGCTCTGTCTGCCCCGTGCAGCTTGGCGACACTGCTCTCAGACCACCCATCAAAGTGGCAATTGGTACATCCAGGCTTTCGGTAATCATCAGTGTGGGGCCATGGAGCCACAGAACCAGGAGGTAGAAATAATTCCTCTAGGGCTGGGACATAGTTTAAATTGCAGCAAGGGCTGGGCTGGGGGATTTTTGCTTCGCTTTAAGATTAAATGTTTTGGGGGGGTTCTCTGGCAGTCCAATGGTTAGGACTCCATGCTTCCACTGCAAGGGCATGGGTTTGGTTCATGGCACGTATGCCATGGCATGGCCAAAAAATAAGGAAATAAAATTAAACATTTTTTATTTGGTAGCATCTCATACTTTTAATGTAAGATACGAGACGAAGGGCTTTCAAAAGACACCTTCAGTTACTCTGGTGATGGGAAAGTTTAGTACTTGATGTTTTTAACCAATAAACCTGAAGTTTCAATGCAGTGAAATAGTGCCAGCTCTTTAGCTGTCTTTGGGAGAGCATCAAAAGAAGTTACTGGAAGATATGCCTTGGCTATCATGAAAAGAGAGGGACTCTGCCTTCTCATGTTCCTGGATGTTTACTCCCTGGGCTGCATAGTCCCCAGCAGACTCCAGAATGAAGCCATTCAGAGCTTCTAATTTCTTTTTTTTTTTTTTTTCAAATTTTTATTGGCATATAGCTGCTTTATAATATTGTGTTAATTTCTACCATATAGCATAGTAAGTCATATATGTGTGTGTGTGTGTATATATATATATATATATGTATATATATATATATATATATATATATAATATACCCTCTCTTTTTTTGGATTTCTTTCCCACTTAGGTCACCACAGAGCATTGTTCGGCATAGTTCTCTGAGCTATACAGTAGGTTCTCATTAGTTATCAATTTCGTACAGACTAAGCAGTGTGAACTCGTGCGTGCTCAGTCATGCCCTACTCTTTGCCATCCAGGGCCTGCCACCCAATGGACTGCAGCCCACCAGGCTCCTCTGTTCACGGGATTTCCCAGGGGCAAGAATACTGGAGTGGGTTGCCATTTCCTCCTCCAGGGGGATCTTCTCAACCCAGGGATTGAACCCTTGTCTCCTGAGTCTCTTGCAGTGGCAGGAGGATTCTTCACCACTGAGCCACCTGGGAAGCCCATCAATAGTGTATATCTGTCAAAAATATGGAGCACTTCATGAATTTGCACATCATCCCTGCACAGGGGCCAGGCTAACTTTCTCTGTATGGTTTCAAATTTAGCACCTGATCTTCCAACTCCTTAAGTGCCCCTGAAGTGCTCACACTTCAGGGCCCTATCCATGCTGATTCCTCAGCCTGAACTACCCCCGATGCTCTCCTCATCAAGGTGAAGTCTTCATCTCTTCTTTCTCCAAGTTCTAATCATTCCCCCGACATATACACTCCTACCTAGCTCCCTGCACTTCCCCTGTGTAGCACTGATCACAACTCATCATTTTTTTGTGTGATCATTTAATCAGTGACTGCCTCCTCATTAGACTATGTGTCTTGACAAGTTAGGAACCTCATCTGTTTGTTCGCTAACCTTATTCCCAGTTCTCAGCTAGGTACCTGGCACCTAAAAATATTTGTTTGATAAATGACTGAATCAGAGAGCCAAGATAATCTAGACCGACTCTTCTAATTCCAAGTAAACAAACTGTGGCTCAGAGATGGGCAATGACTTGCCCAGTGTCACACGAAAGCTTCTAATAGCTCCTTGTTGATTATTCACTCTCTTCAAGTACCTTGGCATGTGGGACATGGCCATTTCAAGGCACTTGCAAGGCTGGGGGACTCTGCTGTGTTCCACATTCTGGACAATTATAGCCCCTCCTTCAGGGAAGGCTCCTTGTGAGGCAGGAATTCTAAACCTGAGTCAGTGAAGGGGCTCCAGGACCTCTGCATTCCCTGAAATGTCTGTGGATATATTGGGGAGTTTGTTTGTTTTTTTTTTTTTCAGTAGAAGGGCTGCCAGGTTTTATCTGAACCTCAAATGAGCACAATCCTGAAATGCTAAGAGTCAGTCACACTAGCTCTCTGTTGAACCTCTTTTTCCCTTCACACTAGAAAACCCATTCCACGCCTCTAGAATCTCTGGCAGCAGAAAGATGGTTTAGTGCGAGACTGTGAGGTTAGTAGAGGTCAGGGCTAAGTAACTAACATATGGGATCAGAGAGAAATGCATTTTTTGCTTTAGTTGGTTGAGGGTATTATGGAAGGTTTCCTGGAATAGGTGCCAATAAAGCTGGGCTGTAATGAGCCATAAAGGTTTAAGAGGCTGGAAGTGATCGAGGGAGAAGGATAGGATCCCAGATTCCCTTCTGGGAGCCCCATTGTCCTCATCATTTCCACACACCTCCAAGGAGGGCTCATTTCAGTTGTCTAGCATCAGAGTCACTTGGGTCCAGACACCAGCTTGGCTGTAGAATCTCCTTTTCCTTCTCCCTTTTGAAGGCAATACAGTCTGTTTCTGTGATGCCAAACGTTGCCGGCAACACTTTGTCCCCTCTGTTGAATTATTCATCCTGTGAGATGAATTATTAATTTCCAATTTTGTACAGCAAATGCCAGACAAACAGGTAGAAATGGAGTTGGGACCCTGGGCATGGAGCCACAGACCTCCCCAGGTCCCCTGAAGCACAGGCCACCAGGGCCAAGAAATTATGCAGGAATCTGCAAGGGGCTCGCCCTGGAACGCATCTGACCGAGCGTGAAGCTGGTACAAGCTCATGGTGCCCTCAGAAGTGGCTGGGCTCCGCTTCCTCTGGCTCTCAGGCCCCTCGATCTCCCGTGTCTTCCCTGTGGCGACCCTGACAGGCTCCCGGACTGGGCTGCACTGCGCGTCCACGGTGGGCCCGGCTGCATTTGGTGCAGCCCTTTAGATTTGGTTCTGAGTCGAGCACCTAGGTGGCCCTCGGTTAATCAGGCAGGATTTCTCAACCTCAGCCCTACTGACATTTTGGCCCAGAGACCTCTTTGTTGTGGACTCTTGTGTGCGTTGTAGGCTGTGGCGTGGCATTCCTGGCCTCTGCCCACTAGATGCCAGTGCATATCTTCCCCTGCCCCCAGTTGTGGCAACTAAAAAGTCTCCAGTCATTAAGTGTCCCCTGGGGGGCAAAGCTGCTCCCATTAAAAAGCCACTGTTTTAAGTTAGTGCTTTTACTTGAGTGTTTTTTTTTTTTTTTTTTTAAATTCAGTGGGGATCGTGGTAATAGTTACCAGGATGAAATATGATGGTCAATCGAGATGACAGGTGTGAAGTCTCCACTTGTTCAGAGTGTCTCCACCCTGGGACTTTGCTGTTTCAAGAAGCGACAGTTCTCTTTCATGCCTGAGTCCGGGTCTCGGTTGAGTGCTTCCCAGCGGGCTCAGTCAGTAAAGAATCTGCCTGCATGGCAGGAGATGCAGGTTTGATCCCTGGGTTGGGAAGATCCCCTGGAGACAGAAATGGCAACTCCCTCCAGTGTTCTTGCCTGGGCAGTCTCACAGACATAAGAGCCTGGTGGGCTACAGTCCAGGGGGTCACAGAGTCGGACACGACTGAAGTGACTAAACCACCACAACTCTGGGTCTCAGGATTGTGTTCAGCTGCAGGGAACAGAACATCCACCTTAACCAGACTTGAACAGTGAAGAGGAGTGACTGGTTCCCATAACTGGAATCCCATAAGGAGGCTGATTTTCAGGTTCGGTTGATTCCACAACTCACCCATGTCCTCATTCTCAGGGACCAGTTCTGTCTGTCTTTTTGCTCTGCCATGTACTGTGAGGACTTCTTCTGATATGTTCACCTTTGCACCCTAGGAAGACTTTCAGCAGTCATCAGCATCGTGGTCATTTTTTTTTTTACAATCGGCAAAACCATGTGGCCTGTGGGATCTTAGTTCCCCTCTTACGGATCGAACCCATGACCCCTGAGGTGGAAGCACAGAGTCCCAAACACTGGACTGCCAGGGAAGTCCCGGGCCTCCTTATACACTTCCCATCCAAAAGGACACATCTGTTTCTGCATTCCAAGCCAGAGTCCTGAGATCCAGCCTGGCTGGGCCACTTAGGTCACAAACGTACTCTGAAATTAGCATCTACATCCAGTAGACTGTGTGTGCTGGTTGGTATAAGCTCATCACGTCCCATGCCGGAAACTTGGAATGTAATCACCTTTCCTAGTGTTAATATATGGCTGTGGAGATATCCAAACGAAAAAAGGAAGATCTTGTACCAACTGGATCCAGGGAACCTTCCAGAACCGGTCATTCTAGTGGACGGGGGAACAGATTAGCTGATTGGCTGGATCTGGGACTTGGCCAACCCTTGGAGTTGAGGGCATGGGGAGGGAGGGGAAGTCAGTCTCACCCAACTACAGGGACTGAAATTGGGGGAAGCTGGGTTTCCTAATGCCCAAAGAGGGGTGCAACAACTAGGTTAGAAATGGATGCTAGGCAGGCAAGAGTGAAAGATGTCCATTGCATGAGGTCAAGAGAGGGCCATGGGGGTGGACAGGGGCATGTTAGAATGTCTAGAGTGTATCAGACACCTCTGTGTACCACTTCGATTACACAGAGCTCACCCTTTTTTAAAATACTTATTTAATTTTTGGCTGTGCTGGGTCTTAATTGCTGCACATGACTTTCTCTGGTTGCAGTGAGCAGGGGCTGCTGTCTATTTGTAATGTGCGGCTTCTCACTGTGGTGGCTTCTTTGTCATGGAGCACAGGCTCCAGGTGCTTCGGGCTTCAGTAGCTGAGATGCATAGGCTTAGTTGCTCCTAGA
This sequence comes from Bos indicus x Bos taurus, assembly GCF_003369695.1. Classification (NCBI taxonomy): domain Eukaryota; kingdom Metazoa; phylum Chordata; class Mammalia; order Artiodactyla; family Bovidae; genus Bos; species Bos indicus x Bos taurus. Next base: position 3,987,346 of record NC_040092.1, on the reverse strand, counting down.
CACGTGGAATCTTCCCAGACCAAGGATCAAACCAGCGTCTCCTGCACAGGCAGGCGGATTCCACCCGTGAAGTCCCAGAACTGACCGTTTATTCCAACTAGCGCTAGGTGGTCTCAGGTGAGAGTTGACAATGCCCCACCTCTCCCTGGGCCGCCAGGGACAGGTTACCTGTCAGGCCCAGTACTCACCCTGTGTAACCAGGAAGTGTGGAATGTTAATGCTTGTGAGGCAATCCTTGACCAATGGGACTCAGAGCTGATGATCAGATACTTCCCCCTTTATTCCTCAGAAGGATTGTTTCCCAGATATGTTTCCTAAGGTGTCTCTGACGATCCCAAGGAGTCATGAATCACCCACATCAGGTCAACCCTTGGCCCACCTCCCTCTGGCTCCTGCTCCTTGCCTGTCCTTCTCTCCTGCTCCCTGGAGCCACATCCTAAATAAACTCTCCATACAGAAGCCTTTATATCAAACTCTATCTTGGGGGAACCCTGGATAAAGATTTTAGTTAGCCTGAGATGTAGCTATAAGTCTTTATACTTTTTTAGACAGCATGTGAAAATGAAAGCAAGTTTTTGTATTTTTAAATTGCCCTGCCATCTGTTGACTGGGGGCCGTGCTCAGAGGACACTGCTCTCGAGGCTGCAAGTCAAGCCTCTTGGGACCTAGTGAGTTCCAGGCCTTTCTTGGCAGGAGGCTGTGGTCTGCCAGCTGCTGTGCCCTGGGTGGGCAGGCAGGTGCAGGAGTGGCCCAAGATGAACCCCTGCCCAGAGAATCTGTTAGGGGCTGACCGCAGGCTTGAGAACTTGATCAAGATGTCATCAGCCAAACTGGGAAGGCTGCCCTGCTTCCAGCTGCACCCTGGGATTCTGACCGACGTGCCCTCAGCTCCACTGGGGATTGAGTGCTCAGTTGAGGTGGCCCGCCAGTGACAAGGCATAAAGGAGCCTTTGCAGAGATGGTGAGAGGGACCCACGGAAAGGGCTGTCTCCTTTCCTCTAGCAGCCTGCCCCCTGTCCCACCTGGCTGTAGACAACATGCCACAGTGGGTCTCTGCTCCCTGCTCTCTGGGCCTGGTTTCCTCCACTGATGCCCTTGGACACTCTCTGACTCTGTTGGGATGAATTCCTCAATCTCTCACCCTTCTGGCCACCACCCACACATCTACTGTGCATCCCTCCTGGCAGGACCCTCAGCCACCCCTCCAGGGCTCAAACATTGCTCTTGGTTGTCAAAAAGGCCCGCAGGCCCCATATGACTTGCTTTTTGACAAGTCTTCTAGCTCCCCGACCAAAACCCAGAGCAATGCCGGCAGGGCACGGAGGCAGCCCAGTTTATACACATCTGGCGATATCTCAGTTTACGGTCAGGTATACCAGGGGACTTGGGGACAGGGCTAACAGTTACAGGTTAGCCCCCATCTGATTGTGTCACTCCTCGGCTTCTTTCTCTCTCTCTCTCTCTCTTTTTTTTTTTGGCTGCATTGCAAGACTTGTGAGATCCTAGTTCTCCAAGCAGGGATCGAACTGAGCTCAGCAGCGAGAGCACGGAATCCTAACTACTGGACCATCAGGGAAGTCCCCTGGCTTCGTATTTTTCAGGCGCTTCTCCTGGCAGTTCAAGGACCCCTGTGGGGAATTCAAGCCTCTTCACCCTTGTCTCACTGTGTCCCAAGACTCCTCACCACTGAGACTCCTGCCGCTCCATGGTGCTCCCACGCCTATGCTCCAGCTGGCCCCCGCTTCTGTTTCCCTATTACCTGGCTTACTTTAAATCATCTTTCAGGTGTCAGCTGAGGGTCATCTCCTCCAGGAAGCTTTCTTTAGTTACCCAAACCTAGTGAGAGAGGTAAGCTCACAAGTTGCCTAAAATAAACCTTAGCACATTGCCCGGTTCCCGTTTGTTTACGGGCTTGTTCCTGCAGCAGGTGGTAAATTCCTAGACATTAAAGACCATCTCTAGTTCATCCCTGTTCATTCCCTCAGGGCAAAGCACTGTGCCTGGCACAAAGAAGGTGCTCAGTAAGTATTTGTTAAATAAATATTATGAGACTTCAAAGTGTCTAATAAATTTGAGTCTAGAATTTATTCAGAGCGAATGAAGCCTCGGTTCTTATATAATATCTAAAAGGAGAAAAACAATTCATGTATTAATATGAGTTATTAATAACATTGTCAAGTACTGTTAATATGTCACATATATTTGTATAGATGAATATTTTAATAGATGAATATTAAAAAACCCATACAGCTGCAAAATTTTTTAAATACTGTTAAAAACAGAAAAATAAATATGCAACAACCTAACAATATAAGCATTGTATATTTTTCTCCAGTCTATGCCTTTGGGAAAGTATACTTTCCCCAGTCACGGAGCGTGCTATTTCTGCCTTTTCACTAAACATTACAGCATCAACATTTTTTCATCTTGGAATCACTGCCTTTGAAGTGAAAAGAAACTTTAGAAATGGTCCCATCCATCTGCTTCACTTCCAGAGAGAGGAACTGAGGTCCAGAGGGGTGACTGACTCAAAGTCACCCAAGGAGATGACAACTGTAGTTACTAAACTTCCTGACAAGTGACGTCACGTTCCCCCACAACTCCTGAAGCTCCTGCACCCGCAGAGACGGCACTCCACAACAAGAGAAACCACTGCAACGAGGAGCTCACACATCACAGCTGGAGAGTAGGCCCTTCTAGCTGCAACTACAGAAAAGTCCGCACAGCGACAAAAACCCAGCACAGCCAATAAAGAAATGAATGAAATTTTCAAGAAGAATTCAGTGACATATAAAATTTTATACTTCTACTGGGACTGTCGCACACACTGGTAAGTAAGTTGATTATAGCAACCACTTTGGAAAACTTGCTGGGAATCTCTCTCCAAAGCCAAACATTTGATTATCCTATGACCAAAACTCTTCTCCTCCGTGTTTTAGTTGTTATTGTTTGGCTGATAAGTCCTGTCTGACTCCTTGCAACTTTGTAGCCCACCAGGCTCCTTTGTCCATGGGATTTCCCAGGCAGAATAGTGGAGTGGGTTGCCATTTCCTTCTCCAGGAGATCTTCCGGAACCAGGGATCAAACCCATAGCTCCTGCATTGGCAGGCGGATTCTTTACTGCTGAGCCACCAGGGAAGCCCATATACTCCCATAGAAATAAATGCTTAGGTCCACCAAACAACATGTACATAGAAGGTTCATAGTAGCCAAAAACTGGACACAGGGACTTACCTGGTGTTCAAGGGGCTAACACTGGTCTCCCAGTGCCTGGGTTCAATACCTAGTCAGGGAACTATATCCCACATTTTAATCACACTCTTCTTTATCTTCATGTTTTACGGATCAAATACATTTATTTTCTTTTCTAGGTAGATTTTTTTTTTGGCTCTGCCACGTGGCATGCAGGATGTCAGCTCCCCCCACCGGGATTAAACCTGCACGACTTGCAGTAGTACAGGCTCAGAGTCTTAACCACTGGACTGCCAGGGAATGGTTTTAAGTCCTCTCTGCCACCCCCTGCCCCCCACTTCATTTTCTTAAGCATCATTGAATCTGCCCTGTTCTTCCACTGGGCACTGAGAGGGCATCTCCACAGCCTCTTACTATGCACACCTTGTTGAATCTAAGATCTGAGAGGCCTGGAATTCTTAATTTTGTTCTCATCTCTATTTCTATCCCTGGTGACCCATGGCCAGACCTCTAATTTGTAACTCTGGGTTTACCTGTTTGGAAAGTGGGTTGAATAATTAATGCCTCCTTCACCAGGGTGTTGAAGTTTAATTACTGTTTGCAACATTGCTCAAGATGTCGAGATGAAAGGCATTTTTAAAAGTCCATGTTATTGGCATTAGTAATAAAGCTGAGGAATTTGTTTGTGAGTTTTCAAGGTTGTCATAACTGGGAAAAGGAGGGGGTGGGGAAGGTTGATTTTATGTGGAAAAACCTTGCCCAAAAAACAGCCACAGATCCTTGTTGGTATAAATAGCAAGAACATCCTGTACCTCAAAGGGCTTTGCAAATTTCACATTCTTCCATGCCCCTAAAAAGACAGAACCCACACTTCCAAAACTGAAAACAAAGAGTTACCTGGGGCTTTAAGGCGGGATATTCAGAAGCCAGTTTTTCTATTCTCTGTACTCTTCACAATTTATAAGAAGAGTGCAGTTAAAGAACAGGGTTCTTCATTTTTACCCTCAATTTTTCACTTTTCATTTTGCATTCTGATCACATTTCTACCGACATAGCCGTTAACAAGGATTTTTAGAAACCTGCTATTTTTGTGAGCACTTTATAAGGGGAGGTTAGGAGAAAATAAAAGTTAAAACTCAGCCTGTGCCCTCAGAACATTTACCGTCAAGCCAGAAGATAAATATGAGCAAGTGGCCTATATTTAGAATTTATTTCATGGTGCCCTGTTATTAATAATAACTGCCCCCTTTGGAGCGGCCCAAGCCCTTTGAAATGTATTACTTCATTTGATCCACCGACAGGGCTGGAATTACAAGCTCTGATTTGAGGGGGAGGAACCTCAGACCCAAGTGACGTTTCTAAGGCCATGCGGCATGCAAGTGATGGTATTGGGACTGAGACTCAGTCTTGGGAAGTGGAATGGTCTCAGGGAATCTAGTGGAAGGATCTCGTGTTCCTTCCACTGTAGTACTGCCATGCCCAGAAGCTATTCAAAGGAAAGATCTAGACTTTTGTCCCAGGTTGAAGGTCAGACCAAGCCAAAGACCAGTGCCACGTGGCATCTAATCAAAGAGGACTTGTGCAGAGGTTGAGGGTGTGGGTCTTGGACTCAGAGGCTCTGATTTTGCTCCTGGCTCTTAATCACTATACGTGTGAGTGAAAGTTGGTCAGCTGTGTCCAACTCTTCTTGACCCCATGAACTATACAGTCCATGTAATTCTCCAGGCCAAAATACTGGAGTGGGTTGTCTATCCCTTCTCCAGTGGATCTTTCCAACTCAGGAATCAAACTGGGGTCTTCTGCATTGCAGGTGGATTCTTTACCAGCTGAGTTACCAGGGAAGCCTAATCACCATATAGATTGAGGCAAATAACTTGACTTTGATAAACCTCAGTTTCCTCATCTAATAAATGAAGATATGGTAACAGTGTTTCTGACTTCATCAGGTTCTTTTTTTTTTTTTTTAACTATTTATTTATTTGCCTTCTTAGTTGTGGCAGGCAAGTTCTTTTAGTTGTAGCATGTGAAATCTAGTTTCCTGACCAGGGATCAAATCTGGGCACCCTACATTGGGAGTGCAGAGTCTTAGCCACTGGCTCACCAGGGAAGGTTCTATTAAAAGAGATCATCTATGGAGAGCACTTAGCCCAGTACCTGACATACAGGCCCTGCTAAAGGTTATCTGGTAGGCAAATGAAAGCTAAATGCACCATTACCCCTCAAAAGAACCATCTTGGGCCAAGAACTCAAAGGAATTAAAAAAAAAAACAAACCCACCACATTTATTTTGAGATAATTGCAGATTCACATGCAGTTGTAAGAAATGGCCCCTTGTCTTTTGCCAATTTTCCTTATATAATTATAGTGCCATATCTCAACCAGGAAATCAACATTGATATAGTCCACCCACTTATCTGAATTTCATGTTTTACATGCATTCGTGTGTGTGTGTGTGTGTCACTTCAGTTCAGTTCAGTTGCTCAGTCGTGTCCGACTCTTTGCGACTCCGTGAATTGCAGCATGCCAGGCCTACCTGTTCATCACCAACTCCCAGAGTTTACCCAAACTCACATCCATCGAGTCAGTGATGCCATCCAGCCATCTCATCCTCTGTCGTCCCCTTCTCTTCCTGCCCCCAATCCCTCCCAGCATCAGGGTCTTTTCCAATGAGTCAACTCTTTGCGTGAGGTGGCCAAAGTATTGGAGTTTCAGCTTTAGCATCATTCCTTCCAAAGAACACCCAGGGCTGATCTCCTTCAGAATGGACTGGTTGGATCTCCTTGCAGTCCAAGGGACTCTCAAGAGTCTTCTCCAGCACCACAGTTCAAAAGCATCAGTTCTTCAGCGCTCAGCTTTCTTTATAGTCCAACTCTCACATCCATACATGACTATCCATACATAGCCTTGACTAGATGGATCTTTGTTGGCAAAGTAATGTCTCTGCTTTTTAATATGCTGTCTAGGTTGGTCATAACTTTCCTTCCAAGGAGTAAGCGTCTGTGTAGATTTGTTTGATTACCATTACCGTCAAGATATAGAAGAGTGGAACTTGGTGGTATAGTGGCTACGATTCTGTGCTCCCAAAGCAGGAGGCCGGGGTTTGATCCCTGCTCAGGGAACTAGATCCTGCATGGCACAAAGAAGATCAAAGATTCTCAACTAAAGATCCTGCTTGCTACAATCATGACCCAGTGCAGCCAAATAAATAAATAAAATAAATATTAAAAACATTTTCTTAAATAATTTTTTGTTTCCCTAACCCCTGCCAACCACTAATGTATTCTCCATTTCTAGAATTTTGTTACTGCAAGAATATGTATATATATATATATATATATATATATATATATGTATATATATATGTAAGTAAGTAGCCTTTTAAGGTTGGCTTTTTTCACCCAGCATTATTCCCTTGACATCCCATGAAGTTGTTGCAGGTGTCAATAGCTCCTCCCTTTTTTTATTACTAAATAGTATTCCATGGTATGGATATGCCAAAGTTTGTTTTACATTCAGCCGCTGAAGGACACTTGGCTTGTTTCCAGTTTGGATCTACTGTGAATAAAGCTGTTATGGACAATCAAGTAGAGGTTTTTGTGTGAACATAAGTTTTCAGTTCTCTACAATAAATGCCCAAGAACACATCTGCGGGGTATTGGTAAGTGTACACATGGTTTTGTAAGAAATTGCCATACTTTTTTCCCAGAGTGACTATGATTTTACACTCCCACCAGCAGTGTGTAAGTGATACAGTCCCTCTGCTTCCTCACCACCCCTTGGTGTTATTGTTATTTTTTATTTTAGCCATTCTGGTGGGTTTATTGTTATACCTTATATGGTTTCAATTTGCATTTCCGTAATGACTAACAATGTTGGACATCTTTTCACGTGCTTATTTGCCATCTGTGTACTCTCTTCAGTGAAGTGTCTGTTCATGTCCTTAGCCCATTTTCTAATTGAAGTATGTGATTTTTGCTGCTGAGTTGTTGGTTTTTTTTTGCCGTGCCATGTGGCATGTGGGATCTTAGTTCCTGGAGCGGGAAGTAACCAGAGCCCCTGCAGTGAGGCCACAGAGTCTTAAGCGCTGGACCACCAGAGAAGTCCCAGCGTCTTTCACAGAGTCTAAGGTTTTAGTTCCGAGGTGGTCCAACTTATCAGCTTTTCATATCATGCATGGTGTGTCATGATGCTTGGGGTGTCAAGTCTAAAAAACATTTTGCCTAACCCTAGATCTCTTTTTTTTTTTTGTAAAAATTTTATGGTCTTGTATGTTATATTTAAATCCTTGATCAATTTTGAGTTAATTTTTATATATGGTGTATGGCTTAGGCCAATGTTCCTTTTTTTTTGTCTATGGATGTCCAATTGCTCCAGCAACATTTCTTTAAAAGACTATGTTTCTCCTACTGAATTGCTTTTATACCTCTGGTAAGAATCAGTTGGGTGTATCTGATGGATCTGTTTCTGAGCCAAGAACCCAAAACAATTTTTAAAATATTTATGTATTTATTTGGCTGTGCCGGGTCTTCCATCTTTGTCATACTATGTGGGATCTTATTTAGCTGTGGCATGTGGGATCTAGTTCCCTGAATCAGGGATCAAACCCAGGTCCCCTGCAACGGGAGTGTGGAATCTTAGCCACTGGCCCAACAGGGAAGTCCCTCCATCAATACATTTGAAAGGGTTGGTCAAAGAAAGGAAAAAAGATAAAAGGAGAGAATATACCACAGAGATGTATGTGGTTTACAGAGCCTAAGATATTTTCAATCTGGTCCTTTTCAGAAAAAGTTTGCTGGCTCCTGTTGTAGAGGATAAAATTGAGGCTCAAACAAGGGGAGGACGTCATATACTTGAGGTCACACAACAAGGAAATGGTCGAGCTATCCATCCATTCATCCATCCAAAATGTAGAGATTGGACTTCCTTATATGTGAGGACAAAACACTACACGAGCATGAGATAGTTAATGCAGCATTTCCCATAGAGAATTCCAGGGCACCTAGCTCCCAGAAACAGGGAAACATGTCCTCAGCTCAAAAGAGTTCTGGAAACTCTGAAAACTCCATAATAATCTCTTCTTAAAAGACCGCTATGTATATCAGCATATCAAGGCCCTGAAAAGTTCTGCAGTAAAGAAAATGACCTGGCTACCTGTGTTGAACTCAGCATGTCCCAAATTCATTCAGTTGAGAAACTTTGGGTTTGTTCCGTTTACTTTGATGATAGCTACATAATACCATTTCTCAGAAACACTTGGGAAATTCAGAAGCTAAAGGCCAATCACTTGAAGTTGACAGCTGACCTGGACACAGTAAGTCACCCAGCCTCATTGGTGGAAAGCAAAGATTCATTCTAGCTGCACCTCTGATCTTCTGTTTCCTGCCTTTAGAATCACATTTCCCAGAGAGGTGTTCGCTGGCAATCTTCCATGCTGTTGCACTAGGGTGCAGGGTGATTTTTTTTTTTCTCTCTGATTGGTTATAAGTCTGTAATTTCCCTGTAAGACCAAGACCCCCAGATCACACCGGCTGGCCTTTTATGCCGTGTATGCCCTGATGAAGAAGGATGGAGTGGGTCATGTCCTGGAAGACTCAACCTTAAAAAGTCGAGAATGTAGGGCTCGGAGAGACAGATGGCATACATCCAATGAAAGGGTTTGTGAGCATCCAGAGACTTGTTGGAACAGGGTTGATTATTTCCTAGAGGTGCTGATGAAGGAATTTGTAATATCAAAAGAATTCAACCATTAAGGAATCTAGTCTGCAATCTGTTCTTAACACAACATGAAGTCATAGAGCTTCGGCATGATTTTAATCTTAAAAGGGTAAGCCTGCCACACAGAAAGATGCCCAAATAAACCTATACTTGCTCCAGTCGGGTGGTTCAGCGAACAGGTTGGCCCTCTTTTGCCTCTGGGTCTTTGTATGTGCTGTTCCCTGTTCCCGAGCCATCCTTTCTCTTGACTTTCACCCAATTAATTCCTTCCTTTCTTTCCAGTCTCTGTATCAGTGTTACCTGGACTCCCATAAGAGTGGGGTGGGTTCTCTACTTAACTGCTACTGTAAATCCTGTATCTTCTCCATCAGAGTACTTATTTGCATTCTGTTGACTTTGTTGTGTCAATCAGACTATATAAGTCCCTGGAGAGCAGGGACTGGTTTTGTCTTGTTCAGTGTTGCATCTGCAGAGCTTGGCATCATGCTAGACAAAGGGGGTACTCAACAAGCATTGCTAACAAACAAGAAGATCCGCTGTGAGGACTTCCCTGGTGGTCCGGTGGTGAGACTGTGCTTCCAACATAAGGAGCACAGGTTCGGTCCCTGCTTGGGGAACTAAAATCCTGCATGCCATGAGAGCTGCCAAATTAAAAAAAAAAAAGATTGAATGTGTATACTTTTTGCTTCTCAGACACATTGGATAAACTGAGGCAGCTTGGCAGACTCTTTAGCAAGTCTGGGAATGGAACTGAGATTTTTTGACACCGGGTGAGAGATTCTTTTTCATACCCTTAGACCACTTCTTAAATAACTTAATTCCTTTCCAGCAGAGCTTTTGCAGCCTTATTCTCGTCTTTCTTGTCATCACCTTGGAGGCGAAGACTGTTTCGGAGAATTATTTTATAACAGATGAGATCTCGGGGCAGAGGAAAATTTATCTAACTCTCAGGGGTAGGAGAAATGTGTGTCTTTTGGACCTTGAATTTAAATGAGCCAGCAAATCCCTGCTAATTCTCTTCCCTTGCTGGGTCCCGTCTGCTTCATTCTCAACAAAGGAGAAACCCAGCCTGTGTCACCCATGATTTATGCGCTGCTGTTTGCTCTCTTCCCCTAGAACATTAAACACCCTGAGCAGAGGGGGAAGAAGAGGTAATCTCAGGATGCCTGGCTGTCAAAGAATGTTCAGGGGCAGGCTCTCTGCTCTGGTGGGAAGTGGGAGGAGGCTGAAATGTTAGGGATAAAAGAAAAGACCAATGGGGCTTTTACATAAAAGGAACAAGGGAGTCTCTGTTTGCTCCAACCTTTGCGAAAACCATTGGCCTCTGAGCTGAGAGACCTGGGTACTTGATTTACTTGTTTACCAAGTGCCTTTGGGGAAGACTTGCCTCTCCCTGGGTCTCAGTTTCCCCAGCTGGCAAAGGAAGGCCTGCCTAGCTTGAGCTCCCACAGCCTCAGGAAGCTGGGGCGAGCTGATGTTTGTTGCGTGGAGAGAGGCGTACGGGCAGCTCCGTGGTTAACCACATGGACCCCTGCTCCCCCTCTCTCTGGCTCTGTGGCTCTGGGCGAGCTCCTCAACTCTCAAAGCCTCATGTGCGTGATGGGGTTGATCTCCTGGCGCTTCCTCGTTGGGTTGCTGACAGCTAGAGCTCCCCGCAGGACTGACAGGGAGCCAGCATTTAATAAGGGTCAGCTATTACTGGGACTGTTGCTCCTGAGATGGTCCCTGGCCGTGGTCAGAGTGTCCCTCCACCTGAGTTCCCTGCTTGGGGCCTGTGGCTGGTGGGGGCAGGGCCTCCCTGGCAGCACTTGGAAACTCTGGGCAGAAGGGAGGAGGAGCTATTTTCAGTGGATTCTGGTTCTATTTGTGGCTTTGAGTTGGCCCAAGCTGCGGGGAAGCTTTGGGCAGAGCAAGCCGGGCACTGAGGGAGGTGTGTCATCTTACAGCTGAGATGGTAGGGAGAGGAGGAGGGATGAAGAGGAGACAGAGGGAAGGTGCCCCTCCTCTCCTATGGTTCCCTCCCCAACGCCCCCTTCTATCTTCTCCTTGCCAGTTTCATCTTCTCCTTGCCAATTTCACCTTCTCTGCCTTCCCTGGGGGGAATTTAGAAGGGGCAATTGGCCTTTCTTTTCAAGGTGGATTTAGTTAGTAACATGGAGCAATCCATCAATCTGGTTAACACAGTGTTCCTCACCAGCCGCATTGATTTTCTTAGGCTGAAGTGGGATTCACATCCCCAGCAGAATTGTGCGGTATTTATTAAAACCTAAGTGGTGTCTATGCTACCAAACATCTAAATCATTCATCAGAGTGTAGAGAAAGCACTCTCATTTCCCCATTGGACCCTGGGGCATTACCTGTTGACACCACTTCCCACTCTCCTCCCAGCAGGCTTTTTAACCTCTCTGGGCCTCAGTCCCCTCATTTGTGAAATTAATGGGGTGGGGGAGCACAGGAGGGGCTTGGCAGGGAGACTTGGAGCTCTTGAATCCTTTCCAGCTGCACTTCTGTGATTCTCTGAAGCCATAATTAAACAAGGAGAAGCTGAATCCTTTAATCAGAGGATGGTTGGTAGGACTGGGAGGCTCCACAGAGAGGGTGACATGCTACTCTGTCATTTTCTGGATGAGAAAACTGAGGCCCTGAGGGTGGGGTCAGGTCAGACAGTGAGTCAGTGGCTCAGCTGGGTCAGGAATCCAGGCCTCTGACTTCCTGTTGCAGCAGGCCTTCCCAGCACTGCACTGCTGGGAGGAGGACTGGAAGCACATCAATGCACCTGCTCATTTATTTAACTCCCACCATAATTCATTTTCCATATGACATCACCCACATGGTAAGGTATGGTGGCAGGTCTGCCCTCGTTAAAAACTGTATCACTATTTCAGTGTTTCCCAACGACCAGTCATTTGAGTGCTATCCTCATGAATTTTTTTACATCATCAGATTTGATTAATATATATGTTGCATTTTTCTTTCTCTTTTTCCTTCAATATTTGTTTATTTGGCTGTGCCAGGTCTTCCCTCACTGGCTCAGAAGTTGAGGCCTGAGGGCTAAGCTGCCTCTTGTGGCATGTGAGACCTGAATTCCCTGACCAGGGACTGAACCTGAGCCCCTTGCATTGCAAGGTAGATTCTTATCCACAGGACCACCAGGAATGTCCCTACATTTTTCTTTAAATCAGTTCCTCACTTTACATAAACAAACTTAGCCTCATCCTAAGCAAAGATACCTGTTATACTGAGTTTGATCTGCTATGTTTTCCCACATATATATTGAACATAACTATTTAAGTTAAAAAATTCATGTACCGACTAAAGATGTCTTTGCAGTTGAGAAATTCCAATGAAAATGGCAGTGATTCTCAACCTTGTTGGTTTCCTTAAAAATTATTGAGGACCCTGGGACTTCCCTGGTGGTCCAGTGGCTAAGACTCTGTGCCCCCAATGCAGGGGCCCCGGGTTTGACCCCTGGTCTAGGGAGCTAGATCCCATATGTAGCAACTACAGATTGAGCATTCTGTGTGCCACAGCTAAGACCTGGCACAGCCAAATAAATAAATAATATTAAAAAATTATTGAGGACCTTGAATAGCTTTAGTTATGGTTATGTCAATTGATATTTACCTTGTTAAGAATTAAAACTGACAAGATATTAAATTACTTGTCATTTATTAAAAGATACATGATTTAAAATAGTATTAAAAACCCAAGACATGGTAATATAAATTACACATTTTCATTAAAAACTACTCTGTGTTCCAGAATGAAAAATTTAGTGAGGAGAATGGCATTGCTTTACACATTTGCAGGTCTTATTAAGGTTTGACTTAAGAGAGGAATTCTATATTCTCCTATCTGCTTCTGCATTCAGTCTATGTCAGTTTGTTTTTGTTGAAATACATGAAGACTGTCCCGTCTCATAGAGTTCAGACAGTTGTGGATATTGTTTTTTTGATACTACACTAAAACTTGAGGTAGTTTCTTAAAGTTTGGTTGCATAAATTCATTTGAATGAAACTTTTATACTCAGTCACACTAAACTCTATTGGTTTGTCCTGTACTTTGAATAGATCTTTTATTCATGCATGATTGGGTAACATTATGCATTGGTCATTTGGAAAATATTGGTTCACTGGGTTATGCAGCTCTTCCAAGTGTAGGCATAGTTTATTATGCAATATCAAAAGTTCACTTTTGTTAATATTACTACCCATCTAAGCAGAAAAGACATTAGGACATCAAGTACATGGTGGGACTTTGAAGTTTTCCAAAATTCCAAGGAAGCTCCAGTTTTATCACTGACAACAAATATCATCAACTATTTTACTTAACGGGACAAACCCATTTCAGACATTTTTGAGAAAATGTTTGCCAAATATCCAAGTCTGAATAACTGTATTTCGCATGTTTGACCATTCCTTTCACATAAAGTGAAAGTCACTCAGTTGTGTCTGACTCTTTGTGACCCCATGGACTATATAGTCCACAGAATTCTCCAGGCCAGAATACTGGAGTGGGTAGCCATTCCCTTCTCCAGGAGATCATCCCAACCCAGGGATTGAATCCAGGTCTCCTGCATTGCAGGCAGATTCTTTACCAGCTGAGCCATCAGAGAAGCACAAGAATACCGGAGTGAGTAGCCTATCCCTTCTCCAGTGGCTCTTCCCAACCCAGGAATCAAACCGTGGTCTCCTGCATTGCAGGTGGATTCTTTACCAACTGAACTACTAGGGAAGCCAGCCTTTCTCATAAAGTAAAAGTAATTTGCTTTTTAAAAAAATCTTTCTTTTTCCCCCTAACAAAGGCTAGATCAGTGCAACTCATTGCAGAAGTGCTTTCCATTGAGACAACCATCCTAATTCTGCACCTAGCAAAAGTGCTTTATGTGTGGGAATTAACAGCTTGAGTGATATGGAGTTCCATTCTGGAGTGATGTAAAGTGTTTCAGAACTGAATAGTGGTGGCAGCTGCACAATATTGTGAATGTACTAAATGCCACTAAACTGTTCACTTTAAAATGTTTTTTACGTTACATGAATTTCACCTCAAAAAGAAAGTGAAAAAAGGTGCTTTGTGCATAATTTTTATTCATCGTAATGTTAAAAAGACTTGTAGTCAAAGGTCTAGAGTTAATAATATTGACGTTTTGTTTTTGTGCTTTTTTTAACTGCTTTGTCAAGGACATTCTTGAAATCGGTATTTTGTTTACTATCAGTGTTTACAGTTCACCACCAGTACATTCATGAACAATATAATGGCAACCAGTATAAATGGTGTCACTATCTTAAATTGTGCCAGCAATTTTACCACCTCTGCTTTTGCACCATCAGTGCATATGTCAACATGGTATAAAAGGTAAATGAGTTCTTAGCTTTATTATGAAAACAGTTTTAACCCATCTGGGTCCCTGAACAAGTTTCAGGGCTCCTGAGAACCCATGGACCACACTTGGAGAACCACTGATCTATGCTGAATTAGAGTTGAGCTGAGAATCCCAGGGATGGGGGAGCCTGGTGGGCTGCCGTCTATGGGGTCACACAGAGTCGGACATGACTGAAGTGACTTAGCAGCAGCAGCAGCAATAGCTGGGTATGGAAGCCAATGAGATGCTGAAGGGTTACTGAGAGTTTGGGGATAATCTTCTCAAAGCGCTCACTGAAGGGGAAGTGACTTTTATCATTAAGCAGCAGGACCTAGCGTTGGGAAGGCTACATTTTAGGGGGTTGAGGGATTTCTGCTTTCCAGGGACCCTGTGTGACCCCAGGAAGCCTCCATCAATCAATCTTTCCATCTGTTCTTAGACTACTTCGAAGAGTCACTGAGCAGCTGGAAGAACATTTTCAGCTTTAAAGATAGCAGCGGGGAAAAGAGGCTGAAAGGGTAGCAGGAGGAGGGGAGGAAGGTCAGGTTGGGTAGCAGGGGCCTCACATGGGAAATAGGGCAGTGAAAAGCTGTAACTGAGCCTGGATCGACTTTCTCTTTTCTTGAATTAACCTCACAAAGTATTGTCAGCTGAAGCCCACAATAAATCCCACCCATTTGTTTGGCTTTTCATAAGTTACAAAGTTTTCAACGTTATTACTTTAAAGAATCCTTACACACCAAGTGAGGTGAGCAAAATGATGATTGTGATCCCATGGAGCTGATGAGAAAACCGAGGCAAAGAAAAAGGAAGCTAGAAACAAGTATACAGAAGCACCAAGATTCAAATGTAAGTCCTTAGACTCAGAGCAGCTTCCTTTCTATTGTTTCTTCTTAGGCTCTACTCCTTGAAGTGTTTTTTCAAGCCCACACAGCAGTTTTCTCTTTTTCATTTGGAGACAATTTACTGAGGTCTGCTGCCTTAACAGTAAGAAGGTGGGTGGTAGTGGAAATAAGGTGAAGAATGGAGTTTAAAAGCACACTCTAGAATCAAATTGTCAGAGTTCAAATCCTGATTTATACCTCCTCATGTGTTCCAGAAAAGCATCTATTTCTGCTTTATTGACTATGCCAAAGCCTTTGACTGTGTGGATCACAATAAACTGTGGAAAATTCTGAAAGAGATGGGAATACCAGGCCACCCGATCTGCCTCTTGAGAAATTTGTATGCAGGTCAGGAAGCAACAGTTAGAACTGGACATGGAACAACAGACTGGTTCCAAATAGGAAAAGGAGTACATCAAGGCTGTATATTGTCACCCTGTTTATTTAACTTATATGCAGAGTACATCATGAGAAACGCTAGACTGGAAGAAACACAAGCTGGAATCAAGATTGCCGGGAGAAATATCAATAACCTCAGATATGCAGATGACACCACCCTTATGGCAGAAAGTGAAGAGGAACTAAAAAGCCTCTTGATGAAAGTGAAAGAGGAGAGTGAAAAAGTTGGCTTAAAGCTCAACATTCAGAAAACGAAGATCATGGCATCCGGTCCCATCACTTCATGGGAAATAGATGGGGAAACAGTGGAAACAGTATCAGACTTTATTTTTCTGGGCTCCAAAATCACTGCAGATGGTGACGGCAGCCATGAAATTAAAAGAAGCTTACTCCTTGGAAGGAAAGTTATGACCAACCTAGATAGCATATTGAAAAGCAGAGACATTACTTTGCCAACAAAGGTTCATCTAGTCAAAGCTATGGTTTTTCCTATGGTCATGTATGGATGTGAGAGTTGGACTGTGAAGAAGGCTGAGCGCCGAAGAATGGATGCTTTTGACCTGTGGTGTTGGAGAAGACTCTTGAGAGTCCCTTGGACTGCAAGGAGATCCAACCAGTCCATTCTGAAGGAGATCAGTCCTAGGATTTCTTTGGAAGGAATGATGCTAAAGCTGAAACTCCAGTACTTTGGCCACCTCATGCGAAGGGTTGACTCATTGGAAAAGACTGATGCTGGGAGGGATTGGGGGCAGGAGGAGAAGGGGACGACAGAGGATGAGATGGCTGGATGGCATCACTGACTCGATGGACGTGAGTCTGAGTGAACTCCGGGAGTTGGTGATGGACAGGGAGGCCTGACGTGCTGCAATTCATGGGGTCGCAAAGAGTCGGACACGACTGAGTGACTGATCTGATCTGATCTGATGTGTAAAAAGGGAGCATAACAATACCTGGTCACAGCTCTGCTAAGATCACATTAGAGCTACATGTCAAGCATTCGTATAGCATGAGCACATCTTAAGGTTCAATCCATGAGAATGAGGACATGCAAATAGTGACTCAAAGTGCACAAATTTCTCCTACGTCCTATAGACTAGTTGAGGATTTCTTCCTGCTGCTGCTGCGGCTGCTAAGTCGCTTCAGTCGTGTCTGACTCTGTGTGACCCCATAGACGGCAGCCCACCAGGCTCCCCCGTCCCTGGGATTCTCTAGGCAAGAACACTGGAGTGGGTTGCCATTTCCTTCTCCAGTGCGTGAAAGTGAAAAGTGAAAGTGAAGTTGCTCAGTCGTGTCCGACTCTTAGCGACCCCATGGATCGCAGCACGCCAGGCTGCACACGGCGATACTCTTGCCTAAAAACCGGTCCACATGCTATGCCAAAAGTCGGCCCTCTACTTTCGTACTCTTGGCGACTGTGAGATTGGCTGAGTGAATGCTAACACTCTATTGGCTGAGTATTTGCCACAGGCTACCTCATGGGGAGCTAGCCAGCCTGTGGGTGGGCCGTCCTGGAGTCAGGTGCTAGCTTCCATCCAATAAGAGACCACCAGCTGTAGAATCCGAACCTTCAGTCTTGGCCTGAGGGGCGGCCTAGGTAGCAAAACGTATGCTCCCGAGGAATGAACTTGACAGGACCCTTATTTTATTGGACAACAGGAGAAACAGGTGGGAAAAGCAGTTTTTTGTTTGTTCATTAGTTCTTTGTACTTACTATTTCCTCTCTCATTCCTTAAAGGCTATATAGTCATATAACAGGAAAGGGAAAACTGGATAGCAGAAATATAAGTAAAGTTACAGAGTTGAGGCAGGAGGAAAAGTCACTATTAATACATGGATCTGAGGAGCCAACAATCGGCCACCATTGAACTTCACAATTAGCACTGGGCTTTCTGAAAGCCAAGATAAAAAGATAGAGGATCATCTGCCTAATACTAATTATCAGAAATGAAGGGCACCTGTATCTGTGAGTCTTGTAGGCAGAGAATATCCTGCTATATCAGTAACAAAGGATATTGTGACCGGCTGCTGCTGCTGCTGCTGCTGCTGCTAAGACGCTTCAGTCGTGTCCGACCCTGTGCGACCCCATAGACAGCAGCCCACCAGGCTCCCCCGTCCCTAGGATTCTCCAGGCAAGAACACGGGAGTGGGTTGCCATTTCCTTCTCCAATGCATGAAAGTGAAAAGTGAAAGGGAAGTCGCTCAGTCGCGTCGGACTCTGTGCGACCCCATGGACTGCAGCCTAGCAGGCTCCTTCATCCATGGGATTTTCCAGGCAAGAGTACTGGAGTGGGGTGCCATTGCCTTCTCCTTGTGACCGTCTAGGCATCAACAATTGGCAGCTGCCTCCCCTAAGCTGCACCTTGATGGGATTCAGGGGGCAAAATCCACAATACTAGCGCCAAAAGTTATGGTGCGTTTTGAAGGAATGATTTCAATGAGCCCAGATGGCTTGCATCTTCCCATACATAAAAAAGTGCTAAATTCATTAACTTGAGATGTCTGCTTTTTTCTTAAATTAACAGTGATCTTACGATGTTCTGACTACCTGATTTTTGGTGTAAAAATTCCTATATATTCGGCTCCTCCCTTACCTCTTTGGAACAGTCCCTCAGAACTATCAGAGAGGTTGACTCTCGGGCTTAAGTCCTCCATATGTTGGCCAAATGAAGCATAATTCTCAGTTTTAAGGTTGTGCAAAGTTTTTTCTTTTAGCTGACAGAGTAAAGCAAAGCCTTTCCTAGCTTTGAACTCTTAAATTTCTTACCTGGGATTTTATTTCAGGCAATGATGCCACAAAGTTGGCAGTACAGCTTGGTGGGGAGAGGAGTTTTTGCTATTAGTAGGATTGAGTTTGCTTTTTAAAAATTTTTTAGTGTATCTTATCCTAGACTGCAATTTCTTCAGCTGTAAAATGGTGATAATAACAGTATCCACCCATTTAAGCTGTGAAGATTAAATTGGATGTGTTGTATTGAAATTAGCTATTAATCTGAGAAAATTTCCCGCTGTTTGTCATGACCAGTTCTAGGTGCTGGGGATAAAGTGATAAACAAAACAAAGAAGATCCTTATCTTCAAGTAGCTTTTACTTAAGAATAGGACAGAAAGACAACAAACATTTAAAAAAAAAGGATAAATAATTGCAGAGTGCTGTGGAAAAAACAATACAACAAATGCAAGGATAGATTTCATTTGACGGGATTCAGCCATTTTCCAGAAAAGTCAAAGACAAAACGTTAAAATGCTAATCTTACAGGTGAATCTGTTAGGGCCTGAGGGAACTCGGTCCTGGTTTGTAGATTTGTTCTACAAGCTATTGTGTACGCAGAGTCGGACAGGACTGAGCGACTGAACTGAACGTGTTACAAATTTTTCTTTCTTTTTTGCTTGTTTGTTTGAAAAGATTTCTTTTACCTGAGCTTTGGTGGAAGCAGTGTGAAACTGTAGAACCTTGAGCACGCTATATTTACTTGCATCACATTAAATTAGTTTTATTCTGAGCACAATTACAGGTGAAAGATACTACCATTGTTCGAGCATTGTCTTGCCCCTGGCCGTAGAGCTAGGAAAAGATGCCTTGCCCAAAGGTTGACTTCCTCGCCCATTCCCAGATCCTGTTCTGTCTTTTCCAGCTGGAGCGTCCCACCTAACCCCTCGCCCGCCGCGGACGTACGGCTGCTGTGTAGCCCCGCCCACCACCGGGGCGTGTCTACCGCCCAGACCACGCCCCTTGCTCCGACCGCCGACAGAAGGCCGGAGCGTGCGCGCGCGTCCCCGCTCGCGGCCCGGCTCGGCGTCGGGAGCGCGCTCTGTGTGGCTGGTGCCGCCATGTTGTTGTGGTTGTGAGAAGGCGGTGGCGGAGGCGCAGGCGGTCGAGACGCTCCAGCGGCCCAGGCGCTGCCCCCCGCCGGCCCTGGCTGGGCGCCTCGAGGGGTGGCGGAGGCCGTGCTGTGACGGGCCTCGCCATGTTCTGCAGCCCGGTAAGGAAGCCCACCCCCCACACCGCCCCCCCCCCGTCTGCTCCGGGGGTGAGGAGGAGCTGGAGGAGGGGCCGTCCTCGGCCCCGGCGCCGCGGCTGTCACCCTCTGAGGAGGCGGCGACCCGCGGGGGGCTGGGGATGGCGTGCGTGGCCCGAGGAGGGTGGCCCGGACGGCGGCCACGGCCGCCAGAGGGAGGCACGGGGAGCGGGAGCGCCGCGGCAGGGCTCGGCCCGGACCCTCGGCGCGGGGGAGGCGGGGTCCGGCCGGGGCGGCCTTTCCGGACCCGGTGGGGAAGGGCCCACGGGGACGAGGGGTGTGAGGCGCTACCCGGTAGCGTCCGGGGAGATGCCCGCTGACTTCAGGAGGTGAGCGTGCGGCCCTCACCCCGACCGGGTCCGTGGGCGTCCTCTGTGGCGGGAGGCCGGAGGTCGGGGGCCACGGAGCCCCCGGGGCGAGCGGAGCGGGCCCGGGACTTGTGGGAAGGAGGAGTGGCCGCCTGACTGGAGCAGGGCATCCTCCTGAGCTGGTAGTCCTGGCGTGGGAAGGATGGCTCGGAGGTGCTTGAGAGAACTCAGCACTGGTCAGACTGCCTCACGAAAGGTTAGAGTGATTTCTCAGGCGAAAAATCCTGCCGCTTAGGACCCCTAGGATAGTATTGTTGGTTGTACTTTGGGCTGGAAAACTTGCCTCAGAACAGTAAGGGTGAATTTTATGGCCATTTTAATAAACTCCTCCGGGGTCTGATAACCTTACTTGTGAGTTTTGCACAGGAGCTACTGTGGGGGGTAATGATATCCAGGTGTTGTCTCCAGACTGAGGCCTAAATTCTTACCCGTTTTAGTATCTTGACATACACTTTGTTGTATGACAGTGTCTGCTTTTTTTTTTCCCCCCACAGCAAGGGAAAAAAGTGGGCTTGCTCTTCCAGTTGAGCTTCACCTTTCGTTTCTCATAATGTGGGCGACGGTGCCATCAAGGCCTGCGTTGAACTGTGCGGGATGGTTTTTGTTTTTAGTATAAAATAGTTGGGATTTATAGGTGTAGAGGTGTTGGGGACCTCCCTCTTTCACATCTAAGGCTGTTCCAGTAGGGCAAGAGACAGGATGCATGTTTTTTTTTTTTTTGCTCAGAGACCAAGTGAGGGGCACCAGCGTGTGTTGGTGTCACAGTCTTCCCTTCTAAGGCTTGTGACCTGGGTGGGAAGAAGAGCTTAGAGAATGACACTGTTTGGAGTAAACCCAGTACAGTTTGTGATATTTAACTAAATTTGGAGGGTTCCAGAATTGTAGATTGGCTCTGTATGAAGGCTTCTTTCAGCTCTAATTAACTCCCTTATTTTCAGGTGGCCCAGAGCTGTTCACGTGACCAGTATGCTTCTGTGGCCCCACTTGAAGTTAGTTAATAGCAAGCCATAGGAGAACCCAAGTTTTCCCAGTTTGTAAACCAGGTTTTTCAGTTTGGTGGTTAACTAATTAAATACCAGTTGTCAGAAATAGTATGGACTGCCTGAAATGCTTATTCCAGGCCTCATGCGGGACCTGGTGAATAAAAATCTGAGCCTTACAAAGCTCCCTGAGTGATTCTAGTCAGCCAGGTTTCTGAATGTCTGCTTTAAGTCACCTCTGGTATTCCAAAGGATTTCCAGTAATTACAACTCCTGAGAGTGTTTTTAATTGTTTATATAATTTGAGAGGTATGGAAAAGAGGGGAGCCTGAGCATCTCTTAAAATACAGTGGATTTATGTACGGGAAGCACATCGATTACCAAAAATTATTTGTGCACATCTTCAGGGACATGCTTCATAAAATTAGAGGTATATCCAGAGATATAATGAGCAATCCAGAGGACAGAAGCAGAGAGGGAGAGGCAGAAAGTCTGCTTGTGGGCCACGAAGAGCTCCACTGAAGCTGCTTTCCAACATCACTGTTCCCCCTAAACTGTCTGATTCAGGTTTCTAGTGAAGTGGGGGTAGGGCAGGTGAATTAACAGTCACTTGAGACTAGGGTTGTGAACCAGGAAGGTTTACTGTGGATTGTGAAAAGTTCTTGAAATACGCCTAAGGCCTTGAGGAGTGGCAAAGTCAGTTCTAAAGTCTGATGTAGTTCTGGTTAACACTTTCGGTTGGTAAAGTGGAGTGCTGAGTTACCAAAGGAAGTATTCATATTTCAGAGGGGGTGTGGTAAGGTTTGTTATAAGTTTGGAGGAGTTGGAAGAAAATGTTACAGTCGTAGAGAGCAGTGAAGGAGTTTGGTCAACATCCTGTTAAATCGTAGTGTAGTACTGTTAGGGAAGCACACCCACCTGTCCACTGCAAGAGCTGGAGGCTTTGCATGGTTTTTTTCTTTGGTGTCTGGAGTAGTAATCATAGTTCTGAGCATATACTATGCCCTCAGGTATTTGTTGAGTAAATGGATAGCATTGAGGTGGGAAAAAGAACAGTTTTGGTGGTTGATGACAGTGTTTGTTATTAAAAGCTATTTGATAATTTGCATTGAGTTAGAGTCAGATTTTTTAGTCCTTGTGGTTTGCCTAAGAGATTCTGTTTTCTAAAGACTGTCATTGGACACTATCCTGTCCCTAGTTTTGGGGTCTTAAATGTGCCTTGGTTTTTTATTTTTTAGATTGTGTTGTTAATTGACTGCTGCTGGGAATGTCACTTCTCTAGACCTCCATTTTCTTATCCGTAAAATTAAAAGGTTTGTAATTATTGACCTAAAATAGTTTCTCCAGCCTGATTTTGCAAATCTTTAAATAATTTGTAATTGTTGTTTAGTATTAATCTCATAGATAGATGAACCTTCTGTTTTGGATTCTGCTTTTGACTTATGGATTATAGACATTGTCCAAAACTGCTCTGGAAATTGCATGCATGTTGCAAGTGTTATGCAGAAACAACATGCTTATGCTGTTGTAATTTACTTAGTGTTGAAATCAAAACGGATTTCACATAGGGAACTTCATAATTGAGTGTGAAGCCACAAGAGTAAGAATGGTTTGGTGCAAGTTTGTGTAATTTCTGTGGTCAGTTGTTTCTTACAGCCCACCCAATTCTGTAATTTTCTATGCTGAATTTATATGTAGTTTTATAATCAGTGAAACTTTAGACAAAATATGAGATCAAATCCATACCCGATTGAACTAGGATTCCCAATTTTAGAAGCTACCAGAATAGCTAACATTGTTATTTTTCATTTTAATTTTGTGCTTTTATCTTCACTTTTGCATCTAGAACCTTAACATAACTTTCAAGTTCATATCAGACATTTAAAGTGAAAACCGTTGTAGCATGACAGTGGTTGACTAGTAAGTCCTGAGTTCAAGTCCGGGTTGTGCTTCTCATTAGCTGTGTTTTCTGGCAAACCACATAAGCCTTCTGAGCTTCAGGTCCCTCATTAGTAAAAGGAAGAAGAGCAACTTCTCTGTGTATTTCACTGTGTCAGTGAGGATGAAATGGAATTGTGTATATGAAGCAGTCTAAAAATGTCAGTGGATGATGATGGAGCCCTATTGTATTAGAATCCTGTTTTCCTGGAAGAGTTGATTTGTGGAGCAGTGGTAAATCTGGTGTTTGTTGTCAAGTGCGGAATTTAGTAATATCACTGATAAAGCAACAGAAAAGATTTCTTTTCTGTACTCTTTGCTTGGAAAAACCTTTGAGCAGCACTTGCATCCAGTCTGCCAATAGGAATAGTGTTTCAAGAAACTTCAGAGGGCCGAGATGTCTTAAATTTGTGCCAAGGTTTGCAGGCTACCCACTCCAGTATTCTGGCCTGGAGAATTCCGTGGACGGTATAGTCCATGGGGTCGAAGAGTCGGACACAACTGAGCGACTGTCACTTCACTTGCCCTTACAGTAGATTGCTGGATTTCACCCATTTTGTTATGTTGGTGTGGTGGTGGAAAGTGATAGGGTCAGGGACTTTGGCACATTCTGTGTAATGTTTTAGGCCTGTGTTTTCTAAATGGCAGGTGGCAACATAATGAAATCAATGTGGTTTCTAAAAGCACATAGAAAATGGTAAAAATAATTATTGATTTGTGAAACTTTTGTTTTATTATACATTACTTATGTTACTATATGTGTATTGTTGCCACATAAAATGTAATTTTATAATTACAGTCCCCCCACCCCGCCAGCGCCGCTCTGTGCAACTTTTGGGATCTTAGTTTCCAGACCAGGGATTGAACCAGACCCCTGCAATGAAAGTGCAGAATCCTAATCACTGGATCGCCAAGAAATTCCCAAATGTATTTTTTCTTGAGTTGTAAAACTTGGAAGCAATTGCTTAGGGACATAGTACCCGAGCTTTGCAGTTAGGATGACTATAAAATAGTGAGACATAAAACATATGAAAAATCACAAGAAAATTGTGAAGTTTGGTTAAATTTAAAGCTGTTTTGTTAAGGGTGAAATACTGTGTGTGTGTGTGTTTGCACGCGCGTGCACACGCAGTTACATCCGACTCTGTGACCCTCTGGGCTGCAGCCCACCAGGCTCCTTTGTCTGTGGGATTTTTCCAGGCAAGAATACTGAAGTGGGTTGCTGTTTCCTCCTCCAGGGGATCTTCCCGACCCAGGGATCAAATCCACATCTTCTGCTTGGCAGGCGGATTCTTTACCACTAAGCCACCTGGGAATCCACAAAATACCTCATAGCTTTGTTATAAATTGTTGACTTAATGAACATAGTTAAGACATAAACTTACGCTAATATTCTAACTCTTTTCCCTTAAATGGACTGTCTGGTAATTACAAAGATACTGTCTCATAGTGCGGATTATTACATCCAGCATCATGTTGGTTATATGTCCAGACCTAGATCTGTTACATACCTATTTGTTTCTTCATATGTTTCAGTTCAGTTCAGTCGCACAGTCGTGTCCCGACTCTTTGTGACCCCATAAATCACAGCATGCCAGGCCTCCCTGTCCATCACCAACTCCCAGAGTTCACTCAGACTCACGTCCATCGAGTTGGTGATGCCATCCAGCCATCTCATCCTCTGTCGTCCCCTTTTCCTCCTGTCCCCAATCCCTCCCAGCATCAAAGTCTTTTCCAATGAGTCAGCCCTTCGCATGAGGTGGCCAAAGTACTGGAGTTTCAGCGTTAGCATCAGTCCTTCCAAAGAACACCCAGGGCTGATCTCCTTTAGAATGGACTGGTTGGATCTCCTTGCAGTCCAAGGAACTCTCAAGAGTCTTCTCCAACACCACAGGTCAAAAGCATCCATTCTTCAGCGCTCAGCTTTCTTCACAGTCCATCTCTTACATACATACATGACCACAGGAAAAACCATAGCCTTGACTAGACGGACCTTTGTTGGCAAAGTAATGTCTCTGCT
This sequence comes from Bos indicus x Bos taurus, assembly GCF_003369695.1. NCBI lineage: Eukaryota > Metazoa > Chordata > Mammalia > Artiodactyla > Bovidae > Bos > Bos indicus x Bos taurus. The sequence continues at coordinate 3,962,473 of NC_040092.1, read as the reverse complement.
TTTGAATATGCTATCTAGGTTGGTCATAACTTTCCTTCCAAGGAGTACGCGTCTTTTAATTTCATGGCTGCAGTCACCATCTGCAGTGATTTTGGAGCCCCAAAAAATAAAGTCAGCCACTGTTTCCCCATCTATTTCCCATGAAGTGATGGGACCAGATGCCATGATCTTCGTTTTCTGAATGTTGAGCTTTAAGCCAACTTTTTCACTCTCCTCTTTGACTTTCATCAAGAGGCTTTTGAGTTCCTCTTCACTTTGTGCCATAAGAGTGGTATCATCTGCATATCTGAGGTTATTGATATTTCTCCCAATAATCAATCTGGCAATCTTGATTCCAGCTTGTGCTTCTTCCAGCCCAGCGTTTCTCATGATGTACTCTGCATAAAAGTTAAATAAGCAGGATGACAATATACAGCCTTGACGTACTCCCCTTCCTATTTGGAACCAGTCTGTTGTTCCATGTCCAGTTCTAACTCTTGCTTCCTGACCTGCATACAAATTTCTCAAGAGGCAGATCAGGTGGTCTGGTATTCCCATCTCTTTCAGAATTTTCCACATTTTATTGTGATCCACACAGTCAAAGGCGTTGACATAGTCAATAAAGCAGAAATAGATGTTTTTCTGGAACTCTCTTGCTTTTTCGATGATCCAGTGGATGTTGGCAATTTGATCTCTGGTTCCTCTGCCTTTTCTAAAAGCAGCTTGAACATCAGGAAGTTAACAGTTCACGTATTGCTGAAGCCTGGCTTGGAGAATTTTGAGCATTACTTTACTAGTGTGTGAGATGAGTGCAATTGTGCAGTAGTTTGAGCATTCTTTGGCATTGCCTTTCTTTGGGATTGGAATGAAAACTGACCTTTTCCAGTCCTGTGGCCACTGCTGAGTTTTCCAAATTTGCTGGCATATGTTTAGAATGATTTTATTATGAGAGATAGTAGGAAGCTTTCCTGATTTCATTTATGTTCTAAATTTATTTTCTTTAATGCTTCTGTAATTTAGTTGCAGAAGATACATAAAACTATTTTTCTGAAATATTCATAGATTGATAATATGGCAAATGTAAGGAGTTATAAGTATATTGATAAATCCTAGCATTTGAAAGAATTGATATAAAGACAGGATGGTTTACTTGAAATAGGGTCATTCTTATTTTTTTGTTCACGCCTCTCATGTTTCTATAAGATAAAACAAATTTATAATTGTAAAGTATTTAGACTGATTACACAAACCACATGGGGCAAAGTAGTGTGTTTATAAAAAGCTTTAGAAGTCTACAGGGCAATAATAAGGAGTTTTAATTTCATTTTAAATTTCAAAATGAAGTTTTTATTTCTGATTATGAAAGCTACAGTACATATTTGTGTGAGTGTGTGTGAAACCTACAAAAAAATGGAGATAATGTAGGAGAATGAAAGAAAGTAGAGCTGATCCCTAATCTCATTTAGATGTAATGTTTGGTGTTTTTCTTTTTTACTTATCTACTGAAATACTTAAAGAAGAGCAACTTCCCATGTCCAGTTGATGTTCCCTTAATGGGTATTCAGTATTCTGTGATATGGGTGCAGCATAGTTTACAGCAATTCCCTGTTAATGGACATTTCAATTTTCCCTCATAAAATCATAAAACAGAGCTGTGATGAACTCCTTTGGACTTCTTTTTTTTTGGCTGCACCAGATGGCTTGAAAAATCTTAGTTCCCTGACCAGGGATCAAACCCATGTCCCCCGCAGTGGAAGTGAGTAGCCCTAACCACTGTATTGCCAGGGAAGTCTCTTGTTTGAGCTTTTAAAAATACAATTATGCTGCTATTTTCTCAGGCTAAATTCCTAAAAGTGGGCTTATCTGGCAAAGGGTTGTTTTTTAAATTTCAGTATACTCAGGGTATCCTCTAAATAGGGTGCTATTTTAAAGTCTCGGCAACAGTAATATCATTGCTACTGCTGCTGCTGCTAAGTCGCGTCAGTCGTGTCCAACTCTTTGTGACCCCATAGACGTCAGCCCACCAGGCTCCCCCGTCCCTGGGATTCTCCAGGCAAGAACACGGGAGTGGGTTGCCATTTCCTTCTCCAATGCATGAAAGTGAAAAAGTGAAAGTGAAGTCGCTCAGTTGTGTCCGACTCTTAGCGACCCATGGACTGCAGCCTACCAGACTCCTCCATCCATGGGATTTTCCAGGCAAGAGTACTGGAGTGGGGTGCCATTGCCGCCTTCAGTAATATCATTGTCCGGTTCCAAATATTCTTTCTAGTGATTTACTACCTTTTAGCTTGCCTGGACAATCCCATGGACAGAGGATCCTGGTGGGCTGCAGTCCATGGGGTCGCTAAGAGTCGGACACGACTGAGCAACTTCACTTTCACTTTTCACTTTCATGCATTGGAGAAGGAAATGGTGGCCCACTCCAGTGTTCTTGCCTGGAGAATCCCAGGGACGGGGGAGCCTGGTGGGCTGCCGTCTACAGGGTCGCACAGAGTCGGACACAACTGAAACGACTTAGCAGCAGCAGCAGCTTGTTGGTGGGAATTTAAAACAGTTTGGAAATACCTTTTCCTTTGTTCTTTTTTCATCATCGGCCCTTACTCTCTACAGCTTAGCTGTGGAAGGAGCAGGTGAAAATGGAAGGGCAATGATAGAGACTACTTAAAAATTATTGAGCGTTAATCCTCAATCCTCAACTATTTAATTTACAAATAATATATATAGTAACTGGTTATTGTGTGTCTTATAAAATATAGAGAAAAAAATTAACAAGGATGAGAATTAAAGTTCAAGTATCTTTCTCCTTTACTGCAGTGGAGCATCTTGGGTACTCCTTGGGTGTACTGTGTTCTACTTTGGATATAACTGCTTTAGACACTTAAGATGTAATGTTGGGCTTTTATGGTCGACTATTTCAGAGCTTTCCCACTAGTTCTGCAGGTGGTCCAGCCTAGTTGGATTATGATAGTCTTCACAGTGGCCTGTGCTATCGAGAGCCATGTCTGCAATAAGGGAAACATAGACCTTGCGCATAAAGCACCAGCTGAGGCGCTTGTCTGTGTCTTTGTTGAGGTGCTTGATTTGAAAAGGGCCAATCATGGGATAGGAAGCAGTCTCAATAAGTAGCCTACTTCTCTTAAAGATGAAGAACTGATATTCTGTAGAGTATATTTTTTAAAGTCTCTGCTTTATGGAAAGCAGTTTGGTTGTAACATTTTTGTTTTCTAAGAGCTTAGGTCTTGGAGACTGAAAAAGATGAATAATTGCTATGTACTAGCTTTCCTTTGCTTGCAAAATACCACAATTAACCTGTCACTCTTTAACTCCATTTGGAAGAGCCTGAGTCAGTAACTTAAAAAATGCTTTCTTGGGCCAAAACTTTCTCTGAGTCCTGGATTAAAAGGTGACTTTTTTCCTTAAAGTTTGAATATGTTCCTGTTTTTAAAAAATTTAAACTTTTTATTTTGTGTTGGAAGATAGCCGATTAACAGTATCGTGGTAGTTTCAAGCGCACAGCACAGTGAGCCAGCCGTTCTTATGCGTTCATATGCATGCACCTGTTCTCCCCCAAACGCCCCTCTCGTCCAGGCTGCCCTGTGACACTGGGCAGAATTCTTTGTGCTTAAGTTCATAAGTTACTTTTGATTTGCCCCTCTCCTCCCTGCTGCTTAGTTACGAAATCTGGAAATGGTGCTTTTACCCTACAAAAATGAGTCTCCCTCTCTCTTCCTATCATGGGGAGTTTAATTTCAGTAATTTTATATGGATCGGTCATTATTGGAGAAAGATGATATTGAAGTCTTCGAGATTGTGAAAAGAGCAACTTGTGATTATTTTTTGCCAGTTAAAAGATAATTTATATTGAAGGTGATTGCTGTATATAGTATTTTTGGAAAAAGGCCAGGTATTCCTTTTTACCTTAGGTAGCATGATTTATAAGGTGTTGTCACAGACATCTTAGATCCTCATAAGGGTTTGAGAGCATCATTTAATCACGGGCAGTATTGTGACTCCTTTGAGGCCACATGCCTCAAAGGAGTGTTTGACATCGTCTTTAAAGACTGTAAGCCTGAAGAAGTAGGTGGTATTTAGTCACTAAGTCATGTCCGACTCTTGCGACCCTGTGGACTGTAGTCTGCCAGGCTCTTCTGTCCATGGGGTTTTCCAGGCAAAAATACTGGAGTGGGTTGCCATTTCCTCCTCTAGGGAATCTTCCCCACACAGCGATGGAACCCTCATCTCCCGCATTGGCAGATGGATTCTTAACCACTGAGCCACCCAGGAAGCCTGCAGAAGTAGGTACTGATGGCTGTTCTCCTTCACTCCTCAGCACTTCATGTACTGCCTGGTATAAAGGAAGCTATCAATTTTATGGACTGTTTAAACTCTTACCTATATATTTACACGTGTAAATAAACTATAGTCTTGTGAAACCAACACATCACTTTCTGTAGTTAGATCGTTCCTTCATCTGATGTGCACAGAAAACATTTCTGGGGGAGAGGTCATTAATTTTACATCAGCCTTTCAGATATCCCCTTACTTTCTCTTCAGGATAGATGCATGGTGACAAAAAAGTCTTGATGTAATTCCTTTCATTGTGTGGGTTCCTCCTACTGGCAAGAGTCGTGTGTGTGTGTGTATATGTATGTGTATGTATCTGTATTTATATAGTAGCTTGCTATTTAAAAAGGAAACATACTCAGTTTTTGTGTGTATGATGGTTCTTCAAACATGGACTGCAGGGTTTGCCATAGTGTGAATGAAAAGGAGCAAATATAATTTCTGTCACTTATCTTATTCTCTCCAGTTCCCTGTACCTGTGGTTTGGTTTATTCCGAAAAGGCTGAAAAAAAATTAGTCTTCTGAAGAAGCTAGTATTTTATTTCCCCTTTGATCTGCTGAACTTAAAATCATGTTTCATAAGTGAACTAATATACTTTTATACATAAGAGAGACTCTATAAAGACAAGAATGGAAATACTAATAGTGATTAATTTCTGGCTGGAATAGTGACCATTTTCTGCCTTATGTTCTTCTGTAGTTTTCCAGTTTTCTGTAATGAACATGTGTTACTTTTTTTTTTACTATTATAATTAGGGAAAACCTGCTATTTTAAAGTACATTTTAATGTCCTTAGTTTTCATTGGCTGGCTTATGAAGATTTAAATCATAGTCAGCATTAAAGAAATGGGTTGTGGACTTCCTTAGTGGTCCAGTGGTTGAGACTCCACACTTCCACTGAAGGAAGTATGGTGAGAAAGTTCCGCATGCCATGGGGTGTGACCCCCCCCCCGCCGCAAAAAAAACATTAATCAACTCCAATTCCTAAGGAGAGTGGCAGCTGTAGGAAGCAGTATGGGAAAATGGGGCAGGCAAGCCGATTTGAACTTTCTGACTGTAAATTCCACTGTGGCACTGAGGCAGTCTGGGCTTTGGTCACAGTTAAACACAAGACCTCCACCTGATATTTCCCTTCCTAATGAGCTGATTGAGAATTATGAATGACATCTTGAAAAGTCAGATACTGTGAACTTAAACACAGGACTCGGCCAGAATTCCTAGTTTTCCTGCTGACTTGCCATGTGGAGTAAGAACTGTAGCCCTGTGTGTATTTAAAAATATTAAATGGGAAAAAAAACCCAAATAGGATTATAGCAGCCCAGATGTGATACTGATTTTGCACATGTAATTTGAACTGGAAGATACTTAGATAAATGACTTTTATTTTGACAGTTGGGGTTTTGGTGTTAATGTATATAGCTGGGAGTTGAGCCACTGTAAATTTATTTACTCATTCATCTGTTGATACTCTAGGAAGATCTATATAATATATCCAGAGTTTAAGTGATTAGGTAAAGCCTATCAGCTTTTGCTGTTTATTGAACATTATAGTAACTTCAGTGCTTGTGTAGATGGATGATATATCATTCAGAATGTTAGATTTCTGGGGTAGAACATTATTAACTGTCTGCCCTTTATTCTTTTAAAGAATAAGATTAAAGTTCAAGGGCAATCAAGGTAATAAAGGTAGATACTAATATAAATTTATAGGCTTTTTAGTTTAAAATTTTATAATAAAGATATATAGGTTTATTTAAAAAAATACCTTGTATAAGTTGATTAAGCCCATTTTTCTGTTCCCAAATCCCACAATCTTGGCTTTCTTTTTTTAAAAGAAAATTTAAATATTTCAAAAATTCAGAAGAATATGGAGAATAATTTAACAGACACCATGTGCCTAAAAGTTGATTTAGATTTAATAGATGTTGATATCTTGTAAAATTTGCCTCAAAGAGGTATTTATATTTGTTTTTAAAAAGCAAAATATTACATAGTTGGAGTCCTTCCTGCATTCATCTTAAATCCTATTTCTATTATCCAGAGGTGGTTTTACCATTTTAGGCCATCCTGTGCTGTTTTATTCTTCCTACAGATGTCTGTGTGTGTTTGACATGTAGTATTATTGTGTTTCAAATCCATATAGTACCTTAGTGTATATATTCTGCTGTTTGAAAAAGCTTGAAATTTATCTATGTTAATATATGTATGTTTTCTTAATAACTATGTAGTACTCAGTTGTTTGAATAGAATGCAATTTTAGTCCCATATTGTTTGTTTTTGATTAATATACAGATCTTAAAATTTCCTTTTAATATGATCAAGCTGTACATTGCTGATTTACAATTTTTTTCTCAGTGTATTATAAACATCTTACCCTATCGCAAAATCAGTCAGTTCAGTTCAGTCGCTCAGTTGTGTCCGACTGTTTGCGACCCCATGAATTGCAGCACGCCAGGCCTCCCTGTCCATCACCAACTCCCGGAGTTCACCCAGACTCACGTCAGTGATGCCATCCAGCCATCTCATCCTCTGTCGTCCCCTTCTCCTCCTGCCCCCAATCCCTCCCAGCATCAGTCTTTTCCAATGAGTCAGCTCTTCGCATGAGGTGGCCAGAGTACTGGAGTTGCAGCTTCAGCATCATTCCTTCCAAAGAAATCCCAGGGCTGATCTCCTTCAGAATGGACTGGTTGGATCTCCTTCAGTCCAAGGGACTCTCAAGAGTCTTCTGCAACACCACAGGTCAAAAGCATCCATTCTTCGGCGCTCAGCCTTCTTCACAGTCCAACTCTCACATCCATACATGACCACAGGAAAAACCATAGCCTTGACTAGACGAACCTTTGTTGGCAAAGTAATGTCTCTGCTTTTCAATATGCTATCTAGGTTGGTCATAACTTTCCTTCCAAGGAGTAAGCGTCTTTTAATTTCATGGGTGCAGTCACCATCTGCAGTGATTTTGGAGCCCCCCAAAATAAAGTCTGATACTGTTTCCACTGTTTCCCCATCTATTTCCCATGAAGTGATGGGACCAGATGTCATGATCTTGGTTTTCTGAATGTTGAGCTTTAAGCCAACTTTTTCACTCTCCACTTTCACTTTCATCAAGAGGCTTTTGAGTTCCTCTTTGCTTTCTGCCTTAAGAGTGGTGTCATCTGCATATCTGAGGTTATTGATATTTCTCCCGGCAATCTTGATTCCAGCTTGTGCTTCTTCCAGCCCAGCGTTTCTCATGATGTACTCTGCATAGAAGTTAAATAAGCAGGGTGATGATATACAGCCTTGATGTACTCCCCTTCCTATTTGGAACCAGTCTGTTATTCCATGTCCAGTTCTAACTGTTGCTTCCTGACCTGCATACAAATTTCTCAAGAGGCAGATCAGGTGGTCTGGTATTCCCATCTCTTTCAGAATTTTCCACAGTTTATTGTGATCCACACAAAGGCTTTGGCATAGTCAATAAAGCAGAAATAGATGTTTTTCTGGAACTCTCTTGCTTTTTCGATGATCCAGCGGATGTTGGCAATTTGATCTCTGGTTCCTCTGCCTTTTCTAAAACCAGCTTGAACATCAGGAAGTTCACGGTTCACATATTGCTGAAGCCTGGCTTGGAGAATTTTGAGCATTACTTTACTAGCGTGTGAGATGAGTGCAATTGTGCAGTAGTTTGAGCATTCTTTGGCATTGCCTTTCTTTGGGATTGGAATGAAAACTGACCTTTTCCAGTCCTGTGGCCACTGCTGAGTTTTCCAAATGTGCTGGCATATTGAGTGCAGCACTTTCACAGCATCATCTTTCAGGATTTGAAATAGCTCAACTCGAATTCCATCACCTCCACTGGCTTTGTTCGTAGTAATGCTTTCTAGGGCCCACTTGACTTCACATTCCAGGATGTCTGGCTCTAGGTCAGTGATCACACCATCGTGATTATCTGGGTCGTGAAGATCTTTTTTGTACAGTTCTTTGTATTCTTGCCACCTCTTCTTAATATCTTCTGCTTCTGTTAGGTCCATAGCATTTCTGTCCTTTATCGAGCCCATCTTTGCATGAAATGTCCCCTTGGTAGCTCTAATTTTCTGGAAGAGATCTCTAGTCTTTCCCATTCTGTTGTTTTCCTCTATTTCTTTGCATTGATCGCTGAAGAAGGCTTTCTTATCTCTTCTTGCTATTCTTTGGAACTTTGCATTCAGGTGCTTATATCTTTCCTTTTCTCCTTTGCTTTTCGCTTCTCTTCTTTTCACAGCTATTTGTAAGGCCTCCTCAGACAGCCATTTTGCTTTTTTGCATTTCTTTTCCATGGGAATGGTCTTGATCCCTGTCTCCTGTACAATGTCATGAACGTCATTCCATAGTTCATCAGGCACTCTGTCTATCGGATCTAGTCCCTTAAATCTATGTCTCACTTCCACTGTATAATCATAAGGGATTTGATTTAGGTCATACCTGAATGGTCTAGTGGTTTTCCCTACTTTCTTCAGTTTCAGTCTGAATTTGGCAATAAGGAGTTCATGACCTGAGTCACAGTCAGCTCCCGGTCTTGTTTTTGCTGACTGTATAGAGCTTCTCCATCTTTGGCTGCAAAGAATATAATCAATGTGATTTCGGTGTTGACCATCTGGTGATGTCCATGTGTAGAGTCTTCTCTTGTGTTGTTGGAAGAGGGTATTTGTTATGACCAGTGCATTATTAGTCTTTGCCCTGCTTCATTCCGTATTCCAAGGCCAAATTTGCCTGTTATTCCAGGTGTTTCTTGACTTCCTACTTTTGCATTCCAGTCCCCTATAATGAAAAGGACATCTTTTTTGGGTGTTAGTTCTAAAAGGTCTTGTAGGTCTTCATAGAACCATTCAGCTTCAGCTTCTTCAGCATTACTGGTTGGGGCATAGTTTGGATTACTGTGATATTGAATGGTTTGCCTTGGAAATGAACAGAGATCATTCTGTCGTTTTTGAGATTGCATCCAAGTACTGCATTTCGGACCCTTTTGTTGACCATGATGGCCACTCCATTTCTTCTGAGGGATTCCTGCCTGCAGTAGTAGATATAATGGTCCTCTGAGTTAAATTCACCCATTCCAGTCCATCTTAGTTCGCTGATTCCTAGAATGTCGACATTCACTCTTGCCATCTCTTGTTTGACCACTTCCAATTTGCCCTGATTCATGGACCTATTTACCTGTTTTTAAGGACTGTAGTTTTTTAAAACTTTTTATAGACACGAGAGTTATTTATCCAGTCCTTTACTGATGGACATCTAGGGATTTTTTTTTTGGGGGGGGGGGTACTTTTCCCCGTATTACAAAAAGTGCTGTCTCTGATGGATATTCTTGCACTTTATACTTTTGAAGAGCTGTAGGGTAATTCCTATAGAAATAACTCTGCAGAGTAAATTTTGGGGGAGTAGAACTGCATGCAATAAATATTGATGCTAAACCAGTATGTATATTTGTAACTTTCTTACTCCTGATCTGTTCACTTAGTTTCGTTCAAAATTGGGTGCTGTGTAAGAGGCGCTGAGCTGGGTAGTTTTGCCATATAAAACAGCTAACATGTTGAAGTTGCATAGTAGAAATGAGGAGTTCAAGCTTTACTTAGGTAAGGCACAAAGAGCTATGTTTGGGAAATAGTTTTTGTTTTGCTAGCACAGAATAGAAGATTCAGAAATAAGTTTGTAAAGTGCTAAAAATTGAAATAAAATATTAAAGTACTTAAAATTTCTTTTACTCTCTGTACTGAGCCCTTGCAGGGAAGAGATGTCTTGTGGCAGTGTGCATAATTGAGAACAGGCAAAGATTGGAAAGCAGTGAAAAATCTGTCCTGTACTCAGAATTAGGTAGTAAGGACCTGAATTAAGGTGGTGGCAGGGTGGTAATTTAGCTTGCTAACTTAAGCATTCTTAGTTGACAGCCTGAGGGAAATACACAAATACTTGAATGAAGTAGTTGAATGGGAAGTTTAGTGGCAGGGACTTAGAGTTGGTGGGTTTTGGGCCTCAGAGAATAGTGATGGTACAGAAATGTAGAACTGGGAGGGGGAGTTTGGAAAAGGACTGAAATGAAACCCTTGACACATTTAACGTTGAGACCAGGGAATATTCAAGTGAAAATGTCTCGGAGGAGCTCGGAGAGAAAAAATTTGAGGCAGGAAGAAAGGTAGGTCTTATCTGAATGAGATCTTGAACCTAGAAGAGCCAAAGATTGATCTTCTCCCACTCCCCTAAATGTGATCTCAAAATTTTAAAAAGCTGTTAAAATTAGGTTAATGAGGCCAAGGAGAAGAAATTTCCAAATGAGTGATAATTAAATTTGAGTGAGATGGGAAATAAGTTAGTGATCCATACTACTCATCCATCATCATTTTTTATTTATTTTTTTAAATTTCTCCTCTCCACCCCAAGGCCTTTTAAAAATTTATTTATTTGGCTGTGTTGGGTCTTAGATGCAGCATGTGGGATCTAGTTCCCTCACCAGGCATTGAACCCTGGTGCCCTGCATTGGTAGCATAGAGTCTTAGCCACTGAATTACCAAGTCCCCTTTTTCTTAGGATATGCATTCAGGATATTGTAAGAAACGAGGAGTGTGACACGAGACAGCATATATGAAACATGTTGTTCAATAGAAGTTTCTCTGATTCCTTCTGACATTTGATAACTGCTGTTCAGTACATATTGAGCACTTGAAATTTTGGCTAGTTTGAACAAGGAGCTAAATTGAGCATTTTAATTTTAAATAGCCACGTGGTTAGTGACTACATGTTGGACAGCACTGCTTATGGATTCTTAAAATGAGACAGTGATGTAGATTAGCAGAAGCAGAGCATCTCAGGATAAAATAGAAGCATTTACTTATCTAAAAATTTTGTTGCAGCGCTATCAGACTTGCATTGGAATTAAGTATTTTGGTGCAAACAAAATTTTGCAGTTTTGTATTGTTGGCTATAGTTGACAACTCATTTTTATATAAAAGAGCAAAATTATTTTTAAGAGACTTAGAGTCTGCAATTTCTTCATGATGTCCCCTCCCTTTTTTTCTTCTGTCTTGCTTTTTAAAGGTTATAATTCAATTTTATGGATGAAAGGATATTTACTGAGATATTTTGGATTTCTGTTTTCTCCTATTAAAAGTAACTGAAAGTTTCTTAGAACTCTCACTGGGGGGAGAGAGTACTAGTTATCCTTTAAATAAACCAATACCTTAGATATTTTATGGCTTGAGGAATGGTTTGCTTTCAGAATGATTGATTTAAATTGAATATTTGACGGCAGTGAGAGAACCCTTTTTACTCCATGCTCTTCTGTGCTCGGTTGAGTCTGACTCTTTGCAACCCGTGGACTGTAGCCTGCCAGGTTCCCCATCCACGGGATTTTCCACCAAGAATGCTGGAGTGGGTTGCCATTTCTTCCTCACTCCAGGACGGAACCTGTGTCTCTTGCGTCTCCTGCGTTGGTAGGCAGGTTCTTCACTGTTGTGCCACCTGGGAAGCCTAAGTGCACTCCGTCTGCAAGAAGAAAAATTAAGTGTATGTGGAAGAACCATTCACAAGGCGGTGCTAACTGTGTGATTTCACTTTTATAAAGTTACCAGAAAACTCCTGATAGATGGCGGCAGAAGTCAGAATAATGGTTGTCTTTGGTAGTGAGCACAGGGAGACTGTGGGGTTGCGAGTTATGTTCTGTATCTTGATCTGGGTGGTAATTTCATGGTTTGCTTTATGAGAATCATTGAGTTGTGTACTTAGAATGTATATACTTTTTTGTATGTATGTAACACTTCAGTTTTAAAACTTTTAGCACCTCACGTAATTTTAGTGAATATAGTTTTCTTCAGGTTTTTAAATTTTCTTCTACCTCTATTCATACATGAATACACTTAATGAAGAAACCTATTTTATCTTTTCAAATTACAACGTTAAACATGTGGAAGGGTGCATAAAACAAATGTATAGCTTAATGAATTTTTAAAATGAGTATATTGGAGGGACTTCCCTGGTGTTCCAGTGGTTAAGACTCCAGGCTTCCACTGCAGGGGGCAGAGGTTCAGTCCTTGGTCTGGGAACTAAGATCCTGTGTGCCTTCGTGCATGCTGTGTTGTGGGGCCAAAAAGTACATTGGAGGGTTTGATTTTGTTTTTGAGTGTGTCATACCTGTGTCTCTGTAAGAAGGGGAGGGATTGGTAGAAGGCTAAAATGTTTGAAGAGAACAAAGTTTTGAGGACTCTCAGAATACCAGATCTGTGCCTTGGCTTTGTCTTCACTTTGCTATCTCTTTGGGCAAGTTACTTGACTTAATTTGGGCCTCAGATTTTTCTATACAGTAGGGATAATACCTAACCTTTGCAAGGTGACTGGTGCAATTGAGGTAAAATTAATAGGAACATAGAATAGTATTATTAGGCATTTAGGCCATTGAATTTTGGTCTCTGACGTCACAGAACAGAATTGTGATGTGAAAAGAAAATGATTTGTACAAGGACACACAGTGACTAAGATCATTCATTTAGATTGGCTTAAAAATTTCTGAGACTTCTAAGTATGCCAGAGACTATTCTAAGCAATTTGTATGTATTAAGTCATTTAATTGTCTGGGATTATTCCCAGCATGTGTGTGTGCTAAGTCTTTTCAGTTGTGTCGGACTCGGGACTCCTGCCAGGTGGCTTTGTCCATGGAATTTTCCAGGCAAGAACACTGGAGTGGGTTGCCATGCCCTCCTGCCAGGGGATCTTCCCGACCCAGAGGATGAACTTGAGTCTCTTTCCTGCATTGACTGGGGGTTCTTCACCAGTGGTGCCACCCGGGAAGCCCCAGTTATTATACTTAATTATAATTATTCCAGTTTTACTGACGAGGAAATCAAGGCAAAATGGGGTTAAGTAACTTGAGAGGTAGTTGAGTTCTTTGCTGTATTGCCCAGTTAAGTGAAAGCTCTTAAAGATTTTAGGCAAATGTTAAGATCTTTTAATAATCTTTTGCAGGTTTTGTAAAGTAAAATTTTGGGTTTTTGAACCGAAATTAGAAAAGGAACCTTATTTGTTGTGACTGTCGTGATTATGGAAAAGATTAATGTTAATATTTACTGTTTGAATTTTATTCCCTCCTTGACAAAGCTCATTTTCTTCTTAAAATGCCTAGGATGTAAACACTAGTTTTCTTTTAAAAATGGATTTGTTTTTTAATCCTCAGTTTGTTTCTGCCTGCAGATACCGTTTAGATTTGTAGGCAAAATGTTAATGGAAGGGAGCTATCAGACTCAGAGGCAGCTCTAACATGGTTTAGTGTTCTGCTGTTTTGGTATCTGGTCCCTGTTTTTCAGAACTATAATACAGATTCTGTCACATCTGTGGTTTGAAAAAATTTAAGCCATGGTTTTTTAGTATAATAATGAAATTTAAAGTATAATCTGTATACAGGAAAAGTCATCCTTTTTGAGTACTGTTCTGCAAGTTTTGGAAGCATGTGGTCAGTACTCTCATCAAGATATAGAAGAGTTCCACCATCTCAAAAATTCTCCTGGTCCTTCAGTTGGGGGAACTCCCACTTCTTGTCTTTGGCAGCTCCAGATGTGCTCTGTCACTACAGTTTTGTCTTTCCCAGAGTTTGATGTAAATGGAATCATGCGGCATGTAACTTTTTGAGGTTGGCTGCTTTTATTTAACATAATGCACTTGGAGACATTCGTAGTTTGTGTATCAGGGGTTACTTTTTATTGCTGAAGTATCCCATTGTATGGATGTATCCCAGTTTTTATATTCACGTTCCAAGATCATTCAGGTTGTTTTCAGAGCTGGTATAAACATATTAACACACATGTATGTGTGTGCCCGTATTAATGTGTTTTCTCATGGTTAAAAAAAAAAACCTGGTGCCTAGAGGTTTTTTAACTTTACTATGGAACCTTAAAAAGCTTGTAATATTCACAGAATTTTGTTATTTTCTTAGTAAATCCCTCCCAAAATTTCACTCTTAGAATGAGAGTAATTTGTTATATAAATAACCTTACAGTGTAAACTGTAAATAGTATTTTTAAAATTAAGGAAATAGGCACATGTACTTAATCAGTGGGTATATTTACTTATCAAACTCCTTAGTGCATAATTTTTTTTTTAAGTTTATTTTTAATTGGATAATTGCTTTACGATGTTGTGTTACTTTCTGCCATACAGCAGTGTGAATCAGCCATAGGTATACCCATGTCCTCTCCCTCTTAAACATCCCTCCCACCTCCAACCCACTGCATAATTTTATATTTTGTTTTTAGTAGCTCTTGAATTGTGAGCCTTTGACTTTCTTTTGTTCCTCTAGCTAGCAGAATGGTTATATAATTGGTTGTGAAAAGTCTTAAGGAGAACAGGCTTAGCACTGTAGACTCCCCCAAGATGACTGGAAATACTAACATTGATGGCGTATTTCATATGAACATGTCTTGACACTTACAGTTTATGGTTGATTAGCTACTTGAATTAAATTATCCTCTTTGTGTAGTGACTGACCTTTCTTTTTCTAATGGTGTGAAGCCAAGAAAAAGAGGTAAGGCCTTTTTACCTTGGAAAAGAAATTGCAGGCAATTTTTGCAAATTACTATTGAGGTTCCAATTCTGACTCTTCAGAGGACTACAGAGACCACAGGTGGTATGATTGAGCATAGTATGTGTGTATTTCTTTTGATTAGTCTCAGGGTCTCAGTTTGAGCCTTTCAGAGACTGACTGAGGTACTTGGTATACAGAGCTACAGAGCTTCTTTCAGCAATGTACATTTCTTCTGAGTTAGAAACTGAATGTTGTGTTTAGAACCAAGACTTACTGCACTTCAAATGTGAACCTTTGGTTAAGGGGATATCTCACTTGTGGGCTATCGTTTTCTAGCTATTTCCTGTGGAAATATCTACCTGGAGATGCCCAGTCTTGACAGTAATGGGGGTTGAAAGTAACCATTCCTCTTCTGTGTGTGGTGGTTAGATAGGGGCAAGACTTAGGCTCTTCACTTTTCCTGAGACTGCAATATTGGTGATTCATGTTGAGAATTCCAGAATAGGGTTGCCAGAATTAGAAACACGGGGATATGGAGGTAGCAACTGTTATGGAATCAGTATTACAAATAAAATTTTAATTAGTTGTATTAGTTGCACACTGAATTTTCACTGCTACCTTGTGAAGTAGTCAGGGCAGGTGATACTATTAACTCTCCCTTAACAGGTGAATAAATTGTGTGTAAAAGCTGTCATTACTTGTCTGAGATTGCACTGCTAGTGAGTAGCTGAACTAGAACTTCAACCCAGATCCTCTGATACCAAGTTGGATGCTCTTTTTACTTTTCCAGTTTAGTTTGATGAATAAGAGCTCAGGCTTAGGTTTGAGTCATGGTTCTACCACTAGTACTCTGTGATCTTAGACAAATTTAACTTCTTGCTTCAGATTTCTCAATTTTAAAACAAGGATAACAGTATTCTTGGGGCTTTTATTAGATTCAGCAAGTGCTTTTAACAGCTAGCACTCCATATAGGCCTATTGTGATTGTTGCTACTGTTACTACAGGAATAACACTGCTTCTTTCCCTGAAAGCATTATAACTGTCCAGCACTTTGTTTGGAGCTAGGAAGTTCTGCACTCCTGCTCTGTGGAAGTACTTCAGTTGCACTGCATACACCCTTCCCCCATTCCCAACAGTGTTTTACCTTCTTAAAACTAGAATTCCAAAAATTTATTAGTGAGTTCCTCTTAAAAGGTACAACAATAGATTTTTCCCCTTAGAGATATTTGTTGAGCCTTCAGAGAATTCCTGGGTATCTCAAACTTTCCTTAACTTGATAATTCTTCAGCTAGCTTACCTGATACAGAGAAAAATAATTTTTCCTTCCTCAAGAGCATAAAAAACTTTAAAATATACCCATTTGCATAACACCTACTTAAACCAAGTTACCAGGAGATTTTACAGGACATTTTTGGACACTTGCACTTAAGAGAATCTTTTAACATGATACTGTATAAACCTGCTTGAGTTATTCCTTCTTTTACTGAGATATGTGAGTGGCTTGCTTGGATATGTATCTGTGTCCTTTCTTTGATAAATACTTGAGGGAGCCTTTTGAAATGCAGTGTTTTGGCCACCCTTGCAACTCTACAGAAATACGGTTTCATGATAAAGTTAACAAAAAGCACATTGGCAGCAGTCCAGAAGCTGACTCACCAAGGAGTAATGATAGACCCTTTGAAGGGAATGGCCTATCCCAGGGTCCTATTTCAAAGCTTCATACTAGGATACCATCAGTGAAAGTCAGCCAAGAAATCAAGATGAGATCTTACTTGTATCTACTGGGAATAATGATAGGAAAGATTTCCATAGTAGAATGCAAGTAAGATTTTTCCCTGATGTTGTAAAACTTGGGGATGGACAACAAGGTGAGGATACAGAATGGTGGTGACCTTTGTGGGGCTGTGGTGCTATTTCCTTTTCTGGGACTGGATGAGAATAGTCTTGTCATGACTTAAGGTTAACTCAAGAAGCTCAGTGCTGGATCAGTTTTCTAGAGCTCAGGGAATATACTTAGCTCAGTAGTAAGCACAAGTATCATGTTCATGTCAGACACTGTAGCTACTGTTTCCTACTTGAACAGACTCGAAGAAACTGAAGCAAGACCAGAGTCAATTCAGTTTAGAGGAGCAGACCCTTGGCCTACTAGCACTGCATATTTTAGGAGTAAAAATGCTCTGAAAGTGGACTTGCTTCAGAGGCATGAAGTATCTGAATTATCAGCTGTCTCTGTGACTTGGGCAAGGTGACTTATGTTCTTGTGCCTTAGTTCCCCCCTTTGTAAAAAGGGTAGGGTTGTTTTAAGATAAATGACTAATAAATGGTGAAGCATGTAGAAGAGTTCTCTTATGTGTTGGCTGCTAAAATTGTTATGAACAAGGACCTTCTCCCTTACACTATTTGCAGCTCTATATTTTTGTAATTTTTCGTAAGCAGTATGACCAGTAGAACTTTATATTAAGGAATTTCTTTATCATAAATAAATTTGCTACTTATTAAAAATAGAGTACCATTTTATTCCCTCAAATTGAGCCTGAAAGATAAGAATTAGTAGAGTGAGCCTTTTTCTATGTCTTATAGGTACTCAGATATTACTAAATGTAGGTCATTGTTTGAATTGAATTCTGAATGCACATGCAGTTATGTAGAACAGAAACAGCTTGTGTAGGACTGGAAATGCCGGAAAGATAAAAACTGTAGAAGGTAGCAAACTGTGTCGTTTAAACTGCATGGTGGATCAGCAAAGAATTTGGGGTTGCTGGGTTTTCTTTATAACAGTCAGTTGTTGTGAAATGATTAGCCCTGAAACAAAGTAATTTAAAACTTAGAATATGCTGCTGCTGCTGCTAAGTTGCTTCAGTCGTGTCCGACTCTGTGCGACCCCATAGATGGCAGCCCACCAGGCTCCCCCATCCCTGGGATTCTCCGGGCAGGAACACTGGAGTGGGTTGCCATTTCCTTCTCCAGTGCGTGAAAGTGAAGTCACTCAGTCATGTCCGACTAGTAGCAACCCCATGGACTGCAGCCCACCAGGCTCCTCCATCCCTGGGATTCTCCAGGCAAGAGTACTGGAGTGGGGTGCCAGTGCCTTCTCCGTAGAGTAGGCTAGGAAATTTGATTCCTTTTCACTTAAAAAATGTCTCTTTTAAGGAAGGAAGCTGGAATTCCCCAGCGGTCCAGTGGTTAGGAGTCCACTGCAGGGGGCCTGGGATGGATCCCTGGTCAGGGAACTGGGATCCTGTAGACTATATGACACAGCCAGAAAAGGAAGGACGCATTTCTCCAGAGATATTTAACTCCCCAAGTGTTGTATGATTCTTGGCCATTGCTGTGTTGACTATATGTGAAAAGTGAAATCGCTTAGTTGTGTCTGACTCTTTGTGGGCCCCATGCACTGTAGCCTACCAGGCTCCTCCATCCATGGGATTCTCCAGGCAAGAATACTGGAGTGGGTTGCCATTTCTTTCTCCAGGGGATCTTCCTGACCCAGGGATCGAACATGGGTCTCCTGCATCGCAGGCAGATGCTTTACTTTCTAAGCCACCAGGGAAGTCCGGTTGACTATATCATCACCAACAAATAAGCGTCTCAGATTTGTGCCATCAGAGAGTGGATTTTTAAAATGAGATTGTTTTGTCTTTTGCTAAACTATCATAAATATATATATATATATATATATATGTTTGCTCATTAAGTGGACCTTTTCCTTTCCCCTCTCTGTGTTTGGACTTTTTTGTAATTTTAGGTCAGTGATCTAGAGCCAAGGGTTAGATTTCCTTATTTTATACATTTTGGGTTATATCTGGAGGATTATTGCTAATTCTTGCATTGTGTCCTTAAGCCAACACTTGATTATACTAGTAGTGAAAGGAGTGGGGTTTTCATTGGATTTTTGTTTTTGAGATCCTTGCATTTGAGTTGTGAAATCAAGATAACTTATAGAGGCAAGTTTCTGCTTTTGATTTATTCAGCAGGATTTCTCATTACTCATTTTCTGTTGCATTAAGAGTTGAGCACGTGTTAGACCTGGCCAATTTTGTGTCTGTATCACTTGTACTGATTGGCATTTGACACAAAGGGCCAATAGGTGTTCTTTATTGGTATTGTTACACAGATGACAGGAGCAAGCTGTCAGTTTTCTGGATTTGTGAAGCTGGGACTGCCTCTAGTGGGAGGCAGGAGGTTTCCCTGCAGTGGGAGAGAATGAGACCAAATGAGTCAAGAGGAGCCTGAGGTAAAAGAAACGGATCCGGTGGCATTGAGACTTGGAGGCCCTGCTCCTGAAGTTCATTCTTTTTGTTTCTGTGCACCACTTTCATATCCTTCTGTGAGCCAGGCAGTTCTGACTTAAAAAAAGAGAAAAGTTTATTTTTGGCTGTGCTGAGTCTGAGCTGGGTCTTTGTTGCTGTGCAAGGGCTTTCTCGAGGTGAGGCGCGCTGGGACCACTCTCCAGTTGTGGTGCTTGGGCCTGTTGTGGAGCACAGGCTCCAGGCATGAGGGCTTCGGCAGGCGTGGTACTTGGGCTCCGTAGTTGTGGCTCGCAGGCTCTAAAGCACAGGCTCAGTAGTCAGGCACAGGCTCAGTAGTTAGTTGCTCGGAGGCATGTGGGATCGTTCCAGATTAGCAATCAAACCCATGTCTCCTACTTGGCAGAGGGACTCTTTACTACTGAACCACCAGGGAAGCCCAGGCAGTTCTGATTTTAAGTTAGCTTGAGTTTCTTTCATTTAAAAATTCTGATCAATATATCTAATATTAGTCCAATAATGTTTAAAGATAGTTTGGACTTTAATCTCAGGGTGAGCATTTAATATTCATAGGTAAATTCAGTTTGTATATAAAACGATATTCAGAATCAGTGAAAATGATGACGTATTTTCAATTGTGTTAGGATGGGTATAGAATGGATCAGTGTTCTTTTCTGTTTATACCTGTACAATGTAGAGGTTTCCTTTAAAGAGATTATAACCATAAGTAGTAGAGCAAAGATAGAAATTAGATTATAATCATAATTTCACTCATCGTCATGAATATCCTCTGTTGTTTTCTTAAAAAGAGGCCATGGTAATTGTATAAAGATTGCAGAAAGAGGGAGGAGAGAAAAATGAAAAGTAGAACAGATAAAAGGAAGTGAAAGATAAGCTTCATATGCTGAGAATAGTG
This sequence comes from Bos indicus x Bos taurus, assembly GCF_003369695.1. Lineage (NCBI taxonomy): Eukaryota > Metazoa > Chordata > Mammalia > Artiodactyla > Bovidae > Bos > Bos indicus x Bos taurus. The sequence continues at coordinate 3,942,467 of NC_040092.1, read as the reverse complement.
AACCACTAGTGACTGCTGTGGGTGCCGTGGACTGCCTACTTCTGAGTTCGATGTTAGACGCCTGTGAATGAATTGGTGACAGACATGAAAGGCTGAGGTTAGGATTCATGTGGTGGTTAAGTATCCAGAGCAATTTTCTTGTGTTTTAAAATAAGCTGTTGGCATTATGTTTCCTTACAAAACCTGGTTCTTTCATTACTTGGCCCTAATTGCTTGATTGTAACATATAAGGGGAGAATGAAAGATATAGTTACTCAAAACTTTGTTTGAGAATTGTTTTGGAAACCTTTGAATAATGGGATTAATGCGCAAGGCACTGCAGTGAACATGAAGAACTTTAAAATAATCTATTCCCAAAATAAACTTGACCACTGGTGAGAGCGTCCTAAGCCAAGTATTTGAGAAGTCTGTGCTACACCGTCCAACTTTTAGCCTATCTGTTTTAGCCGGCTTGCCCCAAGTAAACTGAAACTTCCTTTACTGTTCACTGTGGGTTAAATGCAGTTCCTGGAGCTTCATCGAAATGGTTTCAGTTATACAGATTCTCATGGTCATCCTAAATCCTACATTCTGTGTTTTAGATTTACAATAAAATGGTTTGTATCCCCAAACATGGTTTCACCAGTAATTGATAATATGATTTGGGGGCAAGACATTAACTTCTTAGAGCCCTGTTCTGAGATTTAGGAAGAAAACTTGCCTTATCTAGAGCATATGTTTATACCTCTGACTTTTTGTTGCTGCTGAGTGGGGTCAGAGGGAGGCTTCAATGAGGTATAATGCACAAAATTCACTTTTTGTTTTTGCCCTGCTGCATGGCATGCAGTATCTTAGTTCCCTAACTTGGGATCAAACCTGCATCCCCTGCGGTGGAAGTATGGAGTTTTAACCAGTGGACTGGCAGGGAATTTCCAAAGTTGACTCATTTTTAACTGTATAGTTTGAGTTTTGAAAATTGTATACAGTCATAAAAATACTCTTTCTTATTACTCCAGAAAGTTTGGATCACTGTCCTTTCCCAGCCCTGCCTGTGGCAGGTACTAATCACTTTCAATAACTATGGTTTTGCCATTTTTCTAAAATGTCGTATAAATGGAATAATATTAACGCAGTACATGCTATTTTGTGTCTGCCCTCTTTGATCTAACATCATGCTTTGAAATTCACTCCTGTTGTTAAAAGTAGTATTAGACTGTTCTATTTAATTGTTGCACAGTTGCTTAGTTGTCTTCAATTCTTTGTGGCCTCATGGACTGCAGCGCACCGGCATTCCCTATCTCTTGAGTTTGGTCCAATTCATGTCCACTGAGTTGGTGATGCCATCTAACCATCCCATCCTCTGACGCCCCTTTCTTCTTTTGCCTTCAGTGTTTCCCAGCATCAGGGTCTTTTCCAATGAGTCAGCTCTTCACATCAGGTGGTCAGAGTACTGGAAATTCAGTATCCATCCTTCCAATGAATATTTAAGGTTGATTCCCTTTAGGGGTGACTGGTTTGATCTCCTTGCAGTCTAAGGACTCTCGAGTGTTCTCCAGCACCATAATTCAAAAGCATCAATTCTTCCATGCTTAGCCTTCTTTATGGTCCATCTCACATCCTGTACATGACTACTGGAAAAACCATAGCCTTGACGAGACGGACCTTTGTTGGCAAAGTAATGTCTCTGCTTTTTAATACGCTGTCTAGGTTTGTCATAGCTTTCCTTCCAAGGAGCAGATCAGATCAGTCGCTCAGTCGTGTCCGACTCTTTGCGACCCCATGAATCGCAGCACGCCAGGCCTCCCTGTCCATCAAGCGTCTTTTAATTCCATGGCTGCAGTCACCGTCCGCAGTAATTTTGGAGCCCAAGAAAATAAAATCTGTCACTGCTTCCATTTTTTCCCTTTCTGTTTGTTAATTGTAGTAGTATTCCATTATATGGATATTCCACAGTTTCTTTGTTCACTAGTTGTGGATATTTGAGTTTCTAGTTTTTAGTTAGATAATAAAGTTCCTTATGAATGTATGTATTATTTAGCTAGTAATAAATAAATTTCCTTATGAATGTATGTTATAGGTCTTTGGGCATTTGTTTCAGTTTCTCTCATTTAAATACCTAGAAGTGAACATTACAGAGTTACACAGTGAATGTATGTTTATAACTTTATAAGAAACTGCCCAACTGTTTTCCAAAGTGACTACGCTGTTTTTTATTCCCACCAGCAGTGTATGAGAATTCTAGTTGTTCCACATTCTTTTTAACACTTGGTATTGTCAGTCTTTTGGAGAAGGAAATGGCAACCCACTCCTGTACTCTTGCCTGGAAAATTCCATGGATGGAGGAGCCTGGTAGGCTATACAGTCCATGGGGTCGCAAAGAGTCAGACACGACTGAGCTACTTCACTTTCACTTTCATTGTCAGTCTTTTTTCAGCCATTCTTGTGGGTCTGTGGGCTTCCCAGGTGGCTCAGTGGTTAAGAATCTGCCTGCCAGTGCAAGAAATGACTTCGATTCCTAGGTCTAGAAGATGCCATGGAGGAGGAAATGGTAATCCACTCCAGTATTCTTGCCTGGGAAATCCCGTGGACATAGGAGCCTGGCGGGCTGCAGTATGTGGGGTCATAGAAAATCAGACATGACTTAGCACATGTGCATGTGGGTCTGTAGTGACATATTATTGTAGTTTTACTTTACAGTTTTCAGATGAGTAACACTGATCATCTTTCCATGTGCTTATTTGCTATTCATTTATCTTCTTTGAAGTATTCTTTAAAATCTTTTGCCCAGTTGAAAAATCAGGAGTTTTTTTTAAGTTGCAAGAGTCCTTCATCTTTTCTAGGTGGTGGTTGTTGTTCAGTTGCTCTAAGTCATGTCCGACTCTGCGACCCCGTGGACCGCGGCACTGCCAGACTGTCTCCTGGAGTTTGCTCGACTTCATGTCCATTGAGTTGATGATACTGTCTAGTCACTCTCATCCTCTGTCGTCACCTTCTCTTGCCTTCAATCTTTCCCAGCATCAGGATCGTTTCCAGTGAGTTGGCTCTTGGCATCAGGTGGCCAAAGTATTGTAGCTTCACCATCATTCCTTCCAGTGAATATACAGGATTGATTTACTTTGACATTCACCACCAGATACATCAATAACTGAGCATTGGTTCTGCTTTGGCCCCTGCGCTTCATTCTTTCTGGAGCCATTGGTGATTGCCCTCTGCTCTTCCCCAGTAGCATATCTTTTTGCCTTTTCATACTGTTCATAGGGTTCTCGAGGCAAGAATACTGGAGTGGTTTGCCATTCCCTCCTCCAGTGGACCACATTGTGTCAGAACTCTGCACTCTGACCTGTCCATCTTGGGTGGCCTGCACAGTATGGCTCATAGCTCCATTGAGTTACTCAAGCCCCTGCACCACCAAAAAGCTGTGCTCCGTGAAGGGGATTTTCTGGATATGAATCCTTTATTACAGATTTTGCAGATCATATTTTGTGGAATATGTTCTCATCATTTGTGGCTTTTCCCTTTTCATTTTCTTAATTGTATCTTTCAAAGATTGGAAATTTTAATTTTTAAGAAGTGTTATTTGCTGACCTATTATACTTGATATTCTTTACAGCCTATCTCAGGAATCTTCTGTAGGCCTAAAGTCACTAATATTTTCTTAAAACCACAAAACTTCCAGAAGGAAAATTTATGTTTTACATTTAGGTTTGTGAAACTGAAGTGTTTTACAACTTGAAGTAATTCTGTTTAATGAATGAGATAAGGGTTAAGGGTCATCATTTTGTATACAGATTTCTAAAATTTCCTCTAAGCAATGCTCCAGTTGCAACCCACAAATTGACGTACTATGTCAGATATTTTCGAATTTCTCTTGTAATGTCTTGTCTTTGCTATGGATTATTTAGAAGTGTGTTGTTACTGATTGCTAATTTAATACCCTTGTGATCAGAGAACATACTCTGTAGGATTTCAGTCTTTTGAATTTGAGATTTATTTTGTGGTGCATTTATTTTGAGGTGCATTATGGTGAATATGCTGTGTGTCCTTGAGAAGAATATGTATCCTGCAGGTAGACATCGGTTTTGGTTGATCGCATTGTTGGTCTTTGATATACTTAAGTTTCTGGCCTGCTTGTACCGTCAGTTACTGAAAGAAGAGTGCTGAAGTCTCAGGCCACATCTGTAGGTTCAGGTCTGTCAGTTTCTGCTTCATGTTTTTTGAAGTTGTCTTCAGGTGCATATGTAGTTCACAGTTGTGATGTGTTCTTAGTAAGTTAACCCTTTTATCATAATGATTTGTCCTACTTTGGTATTATTTGCTCTCCCCAAGGCAGCTTGGGTAAGGAAAGCTAGGACCAACCTAGACAGCGTATTAAAAAGCAGAGACATTACTTTGTCAACAAAGGTCCGTCTTGTCAAGGCTATGGTTTTTCCAGTAGTCATGTATGGATGTCAGAGTTGGACTATAAAGAAAGCTGAGCACTGAAGAATTGATGCTTTTGACCTGTGGTGTTGGAGAAGACTCTTGAGAGTCCCTCGGACTGCAAGGAGATCCAACCAGTCCATCCTAAAGGAGATCAGTCCTGGGTGTTCATTGGAAGGACTGACGTTGAAGCTGAAACTCCAATACTTTGGCCAACTGATGTGAAAGGCTGACTCACTGGAAAAGACCCTGATGCTGGAAAAGATTGAGGGCAGGAGGAGAAGGGGATGACAGAGGATGAGATGGTTGGATGGCATCACCGACTCAACGGACATGAGTGTGGGTAAACTCCGGGAGTTGGTGATGGACAGGGAGGCCTGGCGTGCTGCGATTCATGGGGTCGCAAAGAGTCGGACACGACAGAGCGACTAAACTGAACTGAAAGGCAACTTTATCTGACATGAGTATGGATAGCTCTTGTAGCTGTCTTTGGACTAGACTAGAATTTGGATGGTCTTTTTCCATCCTTCTAATTTCAAGCTATCTGTGTCTTTTATTTACAGTGTGTTTCTTATAGTTATCATATAGATTTTCATTACTAAAGTTTAGTCTGACAATGTGTGCCTTTTAAATGGGATCTTTAAAAAAGCCAGTTAGCATTTAAGTATTGTTATTGTTGGACTTCCCAGGTGGTGAGAGTGGCAGTCCACTCCAGTATTCTTAGGGCAGAGGAGCGTGGGGGGCTGCAGTCCATGGGGTTGCAAAGAGTCAGACACACTTGAAGCAATAGAGCACACATTGATCCTGGTTAGTTTAAGTTTTGCTTAAACTTGCTCCTTGTTTTCTGTTGTGGGGATCCGAGTGATACATGATTATTTTGAACTAAAGGCATTTGATATTCAACAATTCAGAAAGAAGCCTTCTTGGAGTTTCCTTTATCTCTAAACAGAAACTTCTGGATTGAGGCTCCCGTAAATCCTCTCTCCAGAGAAATTTATGGCCATGAAGAAAAATGGGTAAGACCACCTTATACTTGCATAAACATTATCACAAACTTTCTTCTGTTTATTCCTCTAGAAATCTATATGTTGTTCCCCATGGAATTCTTTTCATCTCCTACATTTTCTTTTAAATTAAGTACATAAGCCTCTGTCTTTCACTGTTTAAAGAGTCACTTCTTTTGTGCACTTTTCATATTGTTGTTCAGTCGCTAAGTCATGTCTGACTCTTTGTGACCCCATGGGCTGCAGCATGCCAGGCTTCCCTGTCCTTTACTGTCTCCTTGAATTTGCTCAGACTCAAGTCCATTGAGTCAGCGATGCCATCCAACCATCCCATCCTCTCTCACTGCCTTCTCGTCTTGCCCTTTGCCAGCATCAGAGTCTTTTCCAGTGAGCTGACTCTTCGCATCAGGTGGCCAAAGTATTGGAGCTTCAGCTTCAGCAACAGACCTTCCAATGAATATTCAGGATTGATTTCCTATAGCATTGACTGATTTGATCTTCTTGATGTCAAAGGGACTCTCAAGAGTCTCCTCCAGCAACCTGGGATCAGTTCTTAGGCGCTCAGCGTTTTTTATAGTCCAACTATCACATCTGTACATGACTGCTGGAAAAACTGCAGCTTTGACTATATAGACCTTTGTTGGCAAAGTGGTATCTCTGCTTTGTAATATGCTGTCTAGGTTTGTTATAGCTTTTCTTCCAAGGAGCAAGCGTCTTTTAATTTTATGGCTGCAGTCTCCATCCTCAATGATTCTGGAGCCAAGAAAATGAAATCTGTCACTGTTTCTGCTTTTCCCCATGTATTTGCCATGAAGTGATGGGACCAGATGCCATGATGTTAGTTTTCTGAATGTTGAGTTTTAAGCCAGCTTTTTCACTCTGCTCTTTCACCTTCATCAAGAGGTTTTTTTTAGTTCCTCTTCAATTTCTGCCATTAATATGATATCATCTGTGTATCTGAAGTTGTTGATACTTCTCCCGGCAATCTTAATTCCAGTTTGTGCTTCAACCAGCCCTGCTTCGCATGATGTACTTAGCATATAAATTAAATAAGCAGGGTGACAATATATAGCCTTGATGTACTTATTCCCAAGTTTGAACCTGTCCGTTGTTCCATGTCTGGTTCTTAACTGTTGCTTCTTGAGCTTCATACAGGTTACTCAGGAGGCAGGTAAGGTAGTCTGGTATTCCCATCTCTTGAAGAATTTTTCACAGTTTGTTAGGATCTGCAAAGTCAAAAGGATTTAGCGTAGTCAGTGAAGCAGAAGTAGATGTTTTTCTGGAATTCCCTTGCTTTTTCTGTGATCCAGCAAATGTGAGTGATTTGATCTCTGATTACTCTGCCTTTCCTCAACCCAACTTGTACATCTGGTAGTTCTCAGTTCATGTACTGTTGAAGCCTAGCTTGAAAGATTTGGAGCATTACCTTGCTAGTGTGTGAATTGAGCACAGTTGACCATTCTTTGGCATTGCCCTTCTTTGGGATTGAAGTGAAAACTGAGTGTTTCCAGTCCTGTGGCCATTGCTGAATTTTCCAAATTTGCTAACATATTGAGTGCAGCACTTTAATTGTATCATCTTTTAGGATTTGAAATACCTGAGTTGGAATTCTATCACCTCCACTAGCTTTGTTCATAGTAACACTTCCTAAGGCCCACTTGACTTCACACTCTAAGATGTCTGGCTCTAGGTGAGTGACCACACACCATTGTGGTTATTGGGTCATGAAGACCTTTTTGTACAGTTCTTCTGTGTATTCTTGCCACCTCTTCTTAATGTCTTCTGCTTCTGTTAGGTCCTTACTGTTTCTGTCCTTTGTCGTGCCCATCCTTGCATGAAATAGTCCCTTGATATCTCCGGTTTTCTTGAAGAGATCTCTAGTCTTTCCTATTCTGTTGTTTTTCTCTATTTCTTTGCATTATTCATGTAAGACATTTTTTTATCTCTCCTTGCTATTCTCTGGAACTCTGCATTCAGTTGGGTATATCTTTTCCTTTTTGCTTTGCCTTTCCTTCTCTTCTTTTTACAGCTATTTATAAGGCCACCTCAGACAACCACTTTGCCTTCCTGCATTTCTTTTTCCTTGGGATGGTTCTGGTCACCTCCTCCTATGCAGTGTTATGAACCTCTGTTCGTATTTCTTCAGGCACTCTGTCTACCAGATCTAATCTGTTGAGTCTATTTGTTACATCCACTTTATAATCGTAAGGGATTTGATTTAGGTCATACCTGAATGGCCTAGTGGTTTTCCTACTTTCGTCAATTTAAGACTGAATTTTGCTATAGGGAGCTCATGATCTAAGCCACAGTCAGCTCCAAGCCTTACTGTGTAGAGCTTCTCCATCTTCAGCTATAAAGAATATAATCAGTCTGATTTCAGTATTGACCATCTGATGATGTCCGTCTTTTGGGTTGTTGGAAGAGGGTGTTTGCTACGATCAGTGCTATATCAGCTAATATCAGTAGCATATTGGACACCTACCAACTGGGGGGCAGGGGGGCTTATCTTCTGGTGTCATATCTTTTTGCCTTTACATACTGTTCATGGGGTTCTCAAGGCAAGATGTTGAGTGGTTTGCCCTTTCCCTTCTCCAGTGGACGACGTTTCTTCAGAATGCTCCCCCATGACCTGTCCTTCTTGGGTCACTGATTAGTGACTGCTCATTGTGTTCTTGTTCTATCAATGTAATATCCCAACGCCTTTAGAAAAGGATTTTCTGTTGGTTTTCACCAGCTAGAATTCATTAGAATTTGGAAATAACTCAAGAGGACTGCCTCTTAAAAGCCCACTTTAACCTTAGAAGAGGAAAGGTGATTCTAAGTGGCTTTTTTTTCCCCCCTCACTTGAGGGTGGCATTACGTTTTCTTATTTATTGCTTAGAGAAAAAATTGTGTGTCCAAAGGTATCTCCTGTGGCTGGGTCATTATTTAGGACTGCAGGCATCAATTTTGCTTTCTTAGTAGTAGTAGTCTCTACTCCCTCAGCATGTGAGAAAAGACCATTCATATAAGATTTTAAAAGTTGTACTGGGATTTGCATTAAAAGTTGCAACACATAGCTAGTAGACTTTATAATTGTAATGTGTAATTTTCACCTAAGTAGGGACCATCTTTGTTCACCAGAACCGTTATTTCTCTGGAACAAATCTTGGTGTCAGTTTTAGCAATACTCAAGGACTAGTGCTAGAATGTAAATACTGACAGAGGATGTCATTTTGTCATCATTATTTCCTGTGGTTTTGTCATCATTTTTTAGTTCAGTTCAGTTGCTCAGTTGTGTCCGACTCTTTGCGACCCCACGCCAGGCCTCCCTGTCCTTGACCAACTCCCGGAGTTTACCCACACTCATGTCCATTGAGTGAGTGATGCCATCCAACCATCTCATCCTCTGACGTCCGCTTCTCCTCCTGCCCTCAATCTTTCCCAGCATCAGGGACTTTTCCAGTGAGTCAGCTGTTCGCATCAGGTGGCTAAAGTATTGGAGTTTCAGCTTCAACATCAGTCCTTCCAGAGAACACCCAGGACTGATCTCCTTTAGGATGGATTGGTTGGATCTCCTTGCTATCCAAGGGACTCGCAAGAGTCTTCTCCAACACCACAGCTCAAAGGCATCAATTCTTCAGCCCTCAGCTTTCTTTATAGTCCAACTCTCACATCCATACATGACTACTGGAAAAACCATAGCCTTGACGAGACAGACCTTTGTTGACAAAGTAACGTCTTTGCTTTTTAATATGCTGTCGAGGTTGGTCATAACTTTCCTTCCAAGGAGTAAGCGTCTTTTTAATTCCATGGCTGCAGTCACCATCTGCAGTGATTTTGGAGCCCCCCAAAATAAATTCAGCCACCATTATTACTACTAGATAAAAGAAAGCTATAAAAATATTGTGTGTTATTTAATACTTTTTGCTTTTGTTTTACAATTTTTAAAGTCTCGGTAAAAAGTCATTTTATGGGTAAATTGACATATTGAGTCTCTGATAGGTGGATAGTGAGATCTTTGTGTAGCTTGAAGACAGCTTATGAGTAAGTAATAGTTGGTAACAATGGGATTTGAATAAGTGGCAGAGGATCATTTGATATGGAAATGTTGCTTACTTGAGATTGGAAAATATTTTTTCCCATCTGAAATCATCAGATGTCGTATGTGGCTAAAGCAGACGATTCAAGTGATTGATTTAGCAAAGATGAGTAAATACTGGTGTTATGTGGCATGAGATAAACCTTGAAGGAAGTGTTGAAAGTATGAACTGTATAGAGCTGCTGAGAACTTTCTTTAGAGCTCTATATATAGCGTGCTCTCTCTGTGTATATATATAGCTCTTTCTTACACTAACCTTCTGATGTATGCCAAGGTAAGGTCTTACTTCTTTTTGTATTGAGAAATAAGTCCATGATGTTAAACAGGCATCTTTAAATTGATCATATAATTTAAAATAACTTCCATGTAGTCTAGGTAACTTTGAACTTTAAAGGTTTTCATTTTGATAGCAGTTTTGAGTTCTCTGAAGCATTTTCTCTGCCTTGAAACATCTTCCTCTTTATTATCCTTGCTTGTTTTCTCTACAGGATTTGAGTGAGTGAAGTTGCTCAGTCCTGTCCGACTCTTTGCGGCCCCATGGACTGTAGCAGCCTACCATGCTCCTCTGTCCATGGGGCTTTCCAGGCAAGAGTACTGGAGTGGGTTGCCATTTCCTTCTCCAGAGGATCTTCCCAACCCAGGGATTGAACCCAGGTCTTCTGCATTGTAGGCAGACGCTTTACCATCTGAGCCACCAGGGAAGTCACGATTCCCTGATCAGGAATACAGGATTTGGCTTAGGTTTATTAATACAATAAACATTTACCAAATGCCACCTATTTACTGACACTGTTATGTCCTAGGCCTGTGGATACAGTGGGAACCAGAATGACCTCATTCAGTTTGTAGCCTATAAAGGAAAGGAATAGGAGTTGGGGGATTATCTTTTTTGTTTGTTTTTTAATAAAGTCTTCAAACTGATGAATGATTAGGACAAGTCTCCTGTCTTTTGTATACTAGGGGTTTCAGCAGAGTCAGTCTGGAAGTTCTCAGTCGGCTGTTAATTTAAAGGGACTATATCATGTCATACGTTAAGAGTGAAGGGAATTTTAACTAAAATGATGCTACTGGTTGTGGATACCAAAAGGTAGAGGTGCACAGTCATACTTGCTTTTAAGAATACAGAGAATGGATAGTTGCTTTGTACGGTTAGTTTTCTTATTTCTTCTCTTCCCATAAGAGAGAGTTTGTATCACGCTAAAATCTAGAATTATAGTTCTTGATGTTTGGGGAGATAGTGTCATATAGCTGCATAGTTTTGGTGGTAGTCTCTGGGCAGTTGATTGTTTCCTCAGTCTGTGTTTCCTGTCCTTTTTTCTTTTACCCTCGGCGTGAAAACAGTTTGCTCAAAGCCCCCCCACTTCCTAATTCTTCTAGCATAGCACATTGTTATTCTTTATACTAAAGTGTGCATACTAGAAAGTGAATGACATTATCTTGCCATGGATTTCTCACTGACACATTTGGTTTGAAGTGGTTTAAACTGCTTGATTTTATGTGTGTTGACTGCAAAAGCTAGCCAAGAAAGGAGGAAGGAAAGTTTTTATCAAGAGGTTAATAAAATTATTGTTGTAAAACAGTGATATATGCCCAGTAAGAAATTTGGCTCTTGAAAAATAATAAGTGTTTCTGGACTACTAATTTATATTGGCCTTTGGATGTTTCCAATCTTGGTTTTAATTTGTAGGAAATATTTTTCTAGGTTAAATTCAACCCAGTATAATTATGTTTATAATTTATTTCAGATATCTGACTTTATTAGGATACTGGTTGATGACTTTATGCTTGTAATTTATTTCACCTGTGCTTTTCTTATTCTTGAGGACAGGTAATTTGCTTTAAAATTGGAGAACTCGAGAAGTGGGGTCAGAGGGATGGACTGGGGGTTTGGGATTAGTAGTTTCAAACTATTATGTTTAGAATGGATAAACAACAAGGTCTTACCATATAGCTCAGGGAAATATATCCAATCTCCTGGAATAAGCCACAGTAGAAAAGAATATTAAAAAATGTATATATGTGTATAAATGAGCCACTTTGCTGTACAGCAGAAATTAGCACAACATTGTAAATTGACTATACTTCATTTAAAAACATTCAAAAAATGCATGAGAACACTAATAAAAAAATTAACTCAGAAACTCAGTAGTTCAGTTTTTTAAAACATTATTAGGTTACATACTATGTTAATTTAGTGACGTATTTATGCTAATTAAACCATCTGTAATAGGCTAGAGAAAACATTTTGTGGGAGTCTTACTATGTAAAACTAAGCCCAGTAAGTTCATGGCTAATCTTAAGACTTTAGGAATACAAGGTTCTTAAGCTGAAGTCTGAATGTGGGAATTTAGTAAACTTAGTATTCATGCTGAATTTGTCTATTCATATACTTTTTTAAAAAGAAGCTGCAGGGTTTGTTTTTTTGTGGTGTGTGGGATTTTAGTTCTCTGACCAGAGATTGAACCCATGCCACCTGCATTGGGAGCTCAGAGTCTTAACCACTGGCCACTGGGGAAGTTAAAGTGGTCTATTCAGTGTTGATTCCTACTGGTATTTAGAATATTCTGGTATTTAGAATATCTGAATGTTGTGTTATATTCATTTGGATATTTATTTTTTCCATCTACATAACAAAAAGGAAATGGCTGTTATTTAAACTTTTTGAATGCTAGGAAAAGAATCCTAGAGGCAAAGGAAATCATGTCAAGACCAGTGTGGTACATGTATTAGGAATAAAGATTTTTTTTTTTAACCTCATGTGTAAATAATTCTCTAGCATAGGGATTGTTCAGACTTTGATTTAAAGCACAGATATGAAGTGCATTTGATCTAAAGATTGTTGCTTAACCCACGGAGCCAACTTTGGCTCATCAAAACAGTGTCAGAACTGTTCCAACAGGAGGCGTGTCTTCTCTGAAAGTATGAAGCCAGTGATTTGTATACACAAAGCAGCTTTTTGCCACCGTCATTGGGTGAGGATAGCAGTAGGTTCATATGAAATCATTATTTTTGTTAGAATGTGATGGCATGAACATAATTTCTACTAATTTTGTGATTTTTCTGCCACAGTACTGAGGTGAATGTCCTTGAAGTCCAGTTTCTTTATAAGTGTCTGTATGTAGTGATAATAATAATTTCCCTGGGAATTGGAGTTCTCTACTTTTAGCAGATCCTGGGCAAACCAAGTAATAACCTCACTGATCCTCACCTTCCTTGCTCTTGAAAGATGCACATCCGTACAGGTGGGAGAAGGAACCAAGCTGTGGGCAGAGGTGGTGGGCAGGGGTCACAAGTCCAGGCTCAGTTTTTCCCCTTGTTTCTTAATACACTGTACATTTCTCTCTACATCTTAAGCTTTCTTCAGTAATATGTCTTAGAGACATTTGCTTATTATAATGTTCCCTATATAAACTTTGTTTTGTTGTTACTGTCTGTCGCAGTGAAGGTTTTTCTATCTCTCTCTCAGTGCATGCGTGACTACTTCTCAAATTTATCAAGAGAAATAGAGTTACTGGGTTGTATGTTATGCAGGGCTATAGTTTTACCACACTGCCAAAATGGTGTTCAGAGGAGCTGTAACAGTTTTGTCCTACCAGAAGTGTATGCTAAAGTAGTCATTTTCCATGCTCATTTCAGAATTTCAAATTAAATAGTATCTTTTTGCCAGTCTTAGAGATGGAAAATAGTTATTGTCATTGTTTTCATTTGTATATTTCTGGTTATCTGAGGTTGACCATATTTTCATATTTGTTGAACATTTGCATTTTTCCTGTGATTTCCTGTTATCATTTGTCTAATTTTTTCAGTTGGATTATTTTCAATCCATATGGATTATAGGAGCTTTTAAAAAGAATATGCTCAACTATTTTCAGGGTATTATAATCTAATCTCTCTGTTAACCATAGATTAGTTTTATAGAATTTAATATAAATGATTATTCCCAGATCTTTTATGTGGATTTCTGAACTTATGATTGTATTCACTTTGTTATTAAGAAAGGGAACTTAGAAAATACTTGTTGGCTAAAAAAATTTTGAAGTAGAGTTGAGTGGTTTCTGAGTAGTTACTTGGCAACTTCACTGTTTAACTAGAAAAAAAATTTTTTGTTTTAAATTGTGCAGTGGAAACACTGACACAGCGAGGTTAACAGTACTTGAATCTCTGAAATGAGATATAGCCCAGTGGAAGGAAGATAGCAGTAGCTGGTCTCCCCTTATCTGTTTCCATACTTGTCTCTTAAATGTTAGTTTTCTGGTTCTCTTTACCATTACATACATTGATTTTGGTTTATATTGCCCTTACATGCAGATATTGTTTTGAATAAAGGACAACATCCAGAGTGTACTGTTTTAGTTTTTGCCAAAGCTATATTAAAAAAATTTTTCTTATTCCCATAGTCCCCCCAAAAGGGGAAAAAAAACTTGCAAGTTTACTTTTTCAAGCAGGCTAAGACAGAATAGGGGAGGATGTCTAACCTGATTTCTAGCCTTTTTGTAGCATAGTTAATGTTACAGATTAGTCAAGATTAAATATTATCTGGTAGGAGCTCCTGAGCCATCTCTTCCTTCTTCCTTGCACGTGCCTTGATCTCATTGTGCACCCTTTTCTTAAAAGTTGTGCAGTGTTTTTTTTTTCTTTTTGAAAGATATCCATCTCAGAGCTCCACTCATGTTAACAAAGATTACAGGGACTGGTTAACGAATCGGAATGCCAGTGCAATATAAGTTAGTCTGTTGCATTGTAGATTTTGTATTTGAGCCAAGAACTTCTCTGAAAGTACTTTTTGTTTTAATTAAAAAACAATTGAGATATGATATGCACGTAATGAAGTTTGTAACCCTAACTTTTGGCAACTTCTTAGCCTATGTAACTACACTCAGATTAAGATGAACATTTGCAGCTCTTTCATTAAGACTGCCTCCCACCCTTTCGCAGTCACTTATGTACCCTAAAGAGATAACCAACAATTTTGACTTCTGTTACTGCACTGCCTTTACTTTTGTGTTTAATTCCTTGGTAAAAGTTCTTTTTAAATTGTTTCTTTTGTTTGGTTGTAAATTTAATAGAACATTGGCATGGTGGACCTAACTTGTTAGTAAAGTTATAATCAGAGATTGCTTGGAAGACATGGAAATGAGCAAGGCAGATTATGTGATTCACATGATTCATAACATCATTCTAGGGCAGTCTTATGCAGCCTTCCTTGTGTTCAGAATATACAACCTGTTTTCTTGTTTGGATTTTGTTTTTATCATAAGAGAAAGAATGACGAATGTTTGTGTACCTACAGACTATTTATTAATCTTCTTTCACATTTGTGGCAAACTTAAAAATTTTTTGCTTTGATATTATTTCAGATTTAGTAAAATCTATGGAAGTAATATGAGGAGCTTACCAGTGTCCTTCACCAATTGTTTACACTTTGTTTCATGTGTTTTATCATACTCTTGTTTTTTCTTTTAACCATTTGAGAGTAAGATTGAGGCACTGTGTCGTTACGCTTCTTTAGAGATTATTTCCTAAGAATAAGGTAGAGAATATATTCTTATATAACCACAGAGCAATCTTTTATGGGTTCTTTTTAAGTTTAATTTTGGGGACGATTTTATATCTGAGTTCCTGGATATACCTCGCAGTTGGCAAAATACTCATGTTACATCCAGTTCCTTTCAGTTCAGTTGCTCAGTCGTGTCCGACTCTTTGCGACCCCATGAATCGCAGCACGCCAGGGCTCCCTGTCTGTCAGGGAGGCCTGATGGATGGCATAGGCCTCCCTATACCATCAGAATTTTTAGTATGTTTTAACGTGTCTTGTAGTTGTTGCTTGTTTTGCTGTTAGTCAAGACATTTTGACATTTGAGAATCAAAATCCGTCTCACTCACTTCTGCTTATATTTTATTGTGGTGGTGTCAGCAGGTGTAGTGCATTCCAGCATCCACATAATTTTTTAATTGAGAGGTGCTAATCAGACTTTCCACAGTTAATTGTGATCCATACAGTCAAAGGCTTTGGCGTAATCAGTAAAGCAGAAATAGGTGTCTTTCTGGAACTCTCTTGCTTTTTCCATGATCCAGCGGATGTTGGCAATTTGATTTCTGGTTCCTCTGCCTTTTCTAAAACTAGCTTGAACATCAGGAAGTTCACGGTTCACATATTGCTGAAGCCTGGCTTGGAGAATTTTGAGCATTACTTTACTAGCATGTGAGATGAGTGCAATTGTGCGGTAGTTTGAGCATTCTTTGGCATTGCCTTTCTTTGGGATTGGAATGAAAACTGACCTTTTCCAGTCCTGTGGCCACTGCTGAGTTTTCCAAATGTGCTGGCACATTGAGTGCAGCACTTTCACAGCCTCATTTTTCAGGATTTGAAATAGCTTAACTGGAATTCCATCACTTCCACTAGCTTTGTTCGTAGTGATGCTTTCTAAGGCCCACTTGACTTCACATTCCAGGATGTCTGGCTCTAGGTGAGTGATCACACCATTGTGATTATCTGGGTTGTGAAGCTCTTTTTTGTACAGTTCTTCTGTGTATTCTTGCCACCTCTTCTTAATATCTTCTGCTTCTGTTAGGTCCATAGCATTTCTGTCCTTTATCGAGCCCATCTTTGCATGAAATGTTCCCTTAGTAGCTCTAATTTTCTTGAAGAGATCTCTAGACTTTCCCATTCTGTTGTTTTCCTCTGTTTCTTTGCACTGATCACTGAGGAAGGCTTTCTTATCTCTCCTTGCTATTCTTTGGAACTCTGCATTCAGATGCTTATATCTTTCCTTTTCTGCATTGCTTTGGCTTCTCTTCTTTTCACAGCTATTTGTAAGGCCTCCTCAGACAGCCATTTTGCTTTTTTGCATTTCTTTTCCATGGGGATGGTCTTGATCCCTGTCTCCTGTACAATGTCACGAATCTCCGTTCATAGTTCATCAGGTACTCTATCAGATCTAGTCCCTTAAATCTATTTCTCACTTCTACTGTATAATCATAAGGGATTTGATTTAGCTCATACCTGAATGGTCTAATGGTTTTCCCTGCTTTCTTCCATTTAAGTCTGAATTTGGCAATAACGCCAACAGAACTGGACATGGAACAACAGACTGGTGCCAAATAGGAAACTGGTGCCAAATATACGTCAAGGCTGTATATTGTCACCCTGCTTATTTAACTTCTATGCAGAGTACATCATGAGAAACATTGGGCCGGAAGAAGCACAAGCTGGAATCAAGATTGCCGGGAGAAATATCAATAACCTCAGATATGCAGATGACACCACCCTTATGGCAGAAAGTGAAGAGAAACTCAGAAGCCTCTGATGAAAGTCAGAGGAGAGTGAAAAAGTTGGGTTAAAGCTCAACATTCAGAAAACGAAGATCATGGCATCTGGTCCCATCAGTTCATGGGAAATAGATGGGGAAACAGTGGAAACAGTGTCAGACTTTATTTTTCTGGGCTCCAAAATCACTGCAGATGGTGACTGCAGCCATGAAATTAAAAGACACTTGCTTCTTGGAAGAAAAGCTATGACCAACCTAGACAGCATATTAAAAAGCAGAGACATTACTTTGCCGACAAAGGTCTGTCTAGTCAAGGCTATGGTTTTTCCAGTGGTCATGTATGGATGTGAGAGTTGGACTATAAAGAAAGCTGAGTGCCAAAGAATTCATGCTTTTGAACTGTGGTGTTGGAGAAGACTCTTGAGAGTCCCTAGGACTGCAGGGAGATCCAGAGTCCATCTTAAAGGAAATCAGTCCTGAATATTCATTAGAACGACTGATGCTGAAGCTGAAGCTCCAATACTTTGGCCATCTGATGCGAAGAGCCGACTCATTGGAAAATACCCTGATGCTGGGAAAGATTGAAGGCAGGAAGAGAAGGGGGTGACAGGATGAGATGGTAGGATGGCATCACCAACTCGATGGACATGAGTTGGAGCAAGCTCCGGGAGTTGGTGGTGGACAGGGAGGCATGGTGTGCTGCAGTCCATGCGGTCGCAGAGTTGGACATGACTGAGCAACTGAATTGAATTTTTTCTCTTAATGCCTAAGTTTCAGTGTTTTATTGTATGTTGTCATATTGGTAGAGTTGGAAAAATCTTACTGTTTTAGGGAAAAACTCTATTCAGGTGATCATTCACATCATGGTGAAGTGTCTATTCTGGTATTTTAGAATCTAGAAAGATACTAACTCTTTGATTTGGGGCAAATTACTTAGTCTTTTGGAGATTTGGAGTCCTCTCTCTGAAATAAGGATCAGTTGTCCTACCTCAGCAACCCTATGAAGATTAACTAGGATAATGTATGAAAAGTCCACAGCTCAGTGATTGGCACATAGTTCAGTAAATGTGTGCATGCCAGTTCACTTCAGTTGTGTCTGACTTTTTGTGACCCCATGGATTGTAGCCTGCCAGACTCCTGTTCATGAGATTTTCCAGGGAAGAATTCTAGAATGGGTTGCCATTTCCTTCTCCAGGGAATCTTCCCCATCTCTTACATCTCCTGCATTGCCAGGCAGGTTCTTTACCACTGGCTCCACGTGGGAAGCTCCCCAGTAAATACTGGCTCTTAAATATGAAGATAATGGTGTTTATTCACAATGTGGTTTTAACAAAATAATGAGATATTCCTTTAGACTAGTTTGACTAAGGCTATGTTAGCTTATTATGATACTATTAAATCAGAGCTCTGTGTTCAACATTTTAACTGTAGTTCTGAACTGTATGATTGATACTTCTGTAATTAAGACCTTTTAAGAGTTATTTATGTATATTAGTTTATTCTCCAGTAATTCATGTATTTGTTTGGTCAGGGGAGGTAATTAAATTTTGAGAGTTCAAGAAGGATCATTAGTGTGTGTGGTATAAGGAGTTATTGATACATACCAGGGCATTAGTATTAAGCTAATGTGTGTGATTACTAAGTGCCAGATACACTTCTAGTTGCTTCTGTGTATTAGATCATTTAATCCTTACAATAATACTTTGAGATATTGTTGCTGTCAGAAGCTTATAAATGAAGAGTGGCCTGTTCAACATGACAGAACCAGTAAACGTCTGAGTTGGGTTTTGAGGCAAGGTTAGTTAGGTTGACTCTGAAGTTGTTTGGGAAGGCCTAAAAACTAACTTTATAATGCTAGTGTATGTTTTTAATTCTTAAACATTAAGAATTAAAAGTTCTGGAGGCTTTGTTTAAAACAGGAGATAATGCAGAGATACTACCCATTCAAGGGCGAACCGTATTCCTTTGCTCTGCCACAAGCTGTGGGGAGCAAACAGGAAAGCAGGAGAGGCAGTGTTAAATGTGGATTTTTGCAAAAAAAAAAAAAAAGGAAAGATGCCTTTCTGGTTAGGTTTACTGTCTGGTTAAATAATCCTTTCTCTCCTGTACTCATTCCAGGGAAAGGCATAGAAGCAGAAGACAAAACTGTCTATCCACTCTGAAACCCTTTAAATGTATTTGTATCTCTTCTTCTTCTATAGTCTGCAATAATAATTGGAACAAGATTAGATTTGAGAATAAAAGATTCTTTAACTTCTGTGGTTTTGTTATAGTACTCACCCTAACCCCCTGATAAATCTTCTTTAAAAATCAAATAATTTGGGTATACTTGGGAACTTTTAGGTAATTATAGTCTCATTAACACACTGATCACATGGACCAGATTCTCTAATCCGGTCAGCTTTTTGCTTCCTTGCCCTTATATTTGCGCTATTGTGCTGGTGTCCATAACAACACAAGCTTACAGCCCAGCAATGCAGGGCAAGCAGACTTCCTTCCTACCGTGCAGCTTTTTCCTGTACTAGATAGATGCTAGCCCAGAGGTTGGTGAGCTCAGGAGTTTAATGGAAAGACCTGATTCCTGACTTTCTCCCGTTAGATTAGATTGCCTCAGTGCTGAAGTAGAAAGTTGGTAGAAAGCAGTCCTCAGCTTGAGGATATCTAACAAATGTTCAGCTTTAGAGTGAATGGGTTTCTTGTTTTAACATCTCAGAGACTGTTAATGGCTTCAGTGTTACTATTGAATAATAATCTGTAGTAGAACATTATTTAGTGACACAAAAATTTCAACTTAATAGCCATTTATTTGCCTTGGTAAATTCTCTGCATTTTCCCATAGTCTCCAATACCTGTTTCTATTCAGTTTTCTGAGTTAATTTCTTTAAATAGAATATAAAATTGTATTATTAAAAAATGGCCTCCTTCATCCTTTCCATTGGAGTTTTTAAATGCTTTTTTAAAATATATATGTTACTGATGTGGCTGAAAGACATCCTGGATAATTTTTTTTTTTTTTTAATTTAAAGACATATTTTATCCCCTTTCCAAAAACTTTTGTCAAGCATCCGTGTGTACAATGGAAAAAACAAAGCTACTTCTTGATAAGTATCGTAAGTAAGGATTAAGCTTCTTTATTATACACCTTCTTATTCTGTTACCTTTTTTCCTAATCATTTCTACTAATTTTTCAGCCTCACCCTATTTTGTCTTCCGTGGATTTGGAGTTTTAATATCCTTATCAGCAGGGCTGAATCTTTTTTTTTCCTGAAGAGAGTGCTGACACTTTAAATGGTTGTAAACATTAGATGTTTGAGTGCCTACTGAGTGCCAGGATACCTTTTCGGGAGACTTCTTTCTTTACCACACACTGTTTATCTTGCGGCTCAGGAGCTGTTTGCTCTCTTATTTTGTTTGCTTGTTTACTTGTTCTTTCTTAAAACTTTAAAGACTTTTTAAAAATAAAATACTGGTTTTTAGAATATAAAATTTTGTGAATAATAGCACCACATATATAAATTTTGGGTGTCAGTGAAAGTGAACATTGCTTAGTTGTGTCCGACTCTTTGTGACCCCATGGGCTACACAGTCCATGAACTTCTCCAGGCCAGAACACTGGAGTAGGTAGCCTTTCTCTTCTCCAGGGGATCTTCCCAACCCAGGGATCAAACCCAGGTCTCCTGCATTGCAGGTGGATTCTTTATCAGCTGAGCCACGGGGGAAGCCCATGTTAGTGAAGTACACATCAAAATGGATTTCATGAATGTGTATACAAGGGCTAACATCATTGACTGGTGGAATACATTAATCAGTTATGAGGCTTCAGTAGATATGGACTTTTTTTTGAAATCTAAGTCTCTGATTCGGAACCATGTGTATAGTTCTGGGCATAATAAGGAGGAAGAAAAATTTGTGTTAATTTGTGAGCCCAGAAGTAAATTTTTCTTGGTCACTGGAGTACTGTTGTTTGTAAATTCGTTTCCTCTTTTCCCATAGAATTGTGGCACAGGACAGAATTTCAGAAATTTAAGACCCCCCCCCCCCAAAATTAAGAATCTCAGAATGGCTACAACGTAGCATTAAACCAAGTGTGTGTGGGTTGCAGACCCGTGAAGCTGGCCCTGGCCTGAGTAATGTGTTCAGTTCTCCAACAGGTGACTTAGAACCTGAATCTTCTAGTTGGGAATACATAGTTGTATATTTTACTGTCTTTATTTGGTGGAAATATGTCTAGAATTTAAAATAGCCTTAAAATGGTTTACATTAGTTTTATTTTATAATGTCAGATCAGGTTAAGGAATGTCACAGTTCAAATGTTTAGTACAAGTTTAAACAAAAGCCTGCATCTAAAAGACAGGAAAGGGACTTTGGTCCTAAGTTGTGACTTAAAGTCACGTGCTTACCTCACTCCCGAGGTATAACCTTATAAATCTTTTTCAGGCATGCTATTTGAGGTTAGCTAAAACTTTTAGCAAAAGCCACATGATACTTTTCCTGTTGAACTACATAGCCTTAAAATCTAAGGATACAATTTTTAAATTAAAGTTTTCAAGGTAGACATTATTCTGGGATGATTATGTGTATGGAGGTATATCTTGGCTATTTTATTCAGAAGAATAACAGTTGATGTGGACTTTCAGATGGTGCTGTACTTTTGATAATACTGTATTTTTAATAGGTGAAAAATATTGATGGGAGTTGAAACTAGAACTCCCCTTTTTCTTCCAGATGGGAAATTGGAACTTTCTCAAAGATCCAACGTTTCTTTAATTGTTGCTTGTTGCCAATAGACTGCTGCTGCTGCTAAGTCGCTTCAGTCGTGTCCAACTGTGCGACCCCATAGACGGCGGCCCACTAGGCTCCTCTGTCCCTGGGATTCTCCAGGCAAGAACACTGGAGTGGGTTGCCATTTCCTTCTCCAATGCATGAAAGGGAAAAGCGAAAGTGAAATCGCTCAGTCGTGCCTGACTCTTAGCAACCCCATGGACTGGAGCCCACCAGACTCCTCTGTCCATGGGATTTTCCAGGCAAGAGTACTGGATGGGGTGCCACTACCTTCTCCTGCCAATAGACTAGTGAGTGGTTAAACAATTTTCTTGATGAAAGATGCAGGGTAGCTGATGAAACCATCACATAGCACATGCCTTTGATCATGTCGTGAACTTGATCTCCTTGGAGGCGAGTTAACGTCATGGAAATTTTAGTACCTTAGAGGAACCTCAGACTTGACCCAAAACACTAGTCACCTGTAAATGTATGCTCTTTGGTTATAGGGGAGGTCAGGAGTTCATATGCATAACCTCAGAAAGAGTCTGGGGACCTTGGGAAGATGGTGCATATGAGGTGGTTGGTTTTTATTTAAATGTTGTCAGGTTCAGCATTTGTTAAACTTAGTTGTAAAGTCTTTTTCCTTTTAATTTACAAATTTTAAATTAATTTAAAATTTTTTTTAATTTATTTTTTAATTTAAAAAAATTTTAAATTTTAATTAAAATTTTTAATTCAATTTAATTTTTAAAATTTAAGTTACAGTTCATTGCTTTTGATGTACAGTTCTGTTAGTTTTGATAAATGCATACAGCAGTATAACCAGCACTACAATTCGGATACAGAACAGTTCTGTTGCCCCAGAAGTGTCCCTCATATTTATTCTTTTTATTTAAACCCTTCCTCCACCCCTCACCTCTGGCAGCCACTAATCTTTTCCCTGTTCTCATATTTTTGCCTTTTCCAGAATGTCCTGAAGGTGGGATCATAATCATGTAACCCATGGATGTACCTATTAGAAAGCTTTTAGAGATGCTTGAATAACTCAGGCATTGTGTATTTACTTTTTCAACCACAAATTTATGAAATCTAAATACAGATCATATATTTCTTATAAAAATACACAAATTGATTCTATTTGTTCACACTCACTTCAACCAACACAAAATTAAATAAGATAACATATACAATGGCAAAGATCTGTGTACATATTAAAATTACTTATAAATTAACCAAGTGTATGACCTTTGCTAAAGACACTACTGTTGGATGAGGATTAGAGCCTCTGCTTTAGGATACTATTTCAGGATCTTTTTTAACAGTTAAAATAGATTTTATTTAGTGAAATACACAGATGGAAGTGTGCAGTTTGAGTTTCAATAAATATTTGCAACTGTGAAGCCACTGCCTCAATCCTAAAATAGAATTTATGCATCGCATTATAAAGTTCCCTTTTGCCCCTTTCTGGTTATTTCTTCTGCCTAAACTACTGTTCTTGTTTGTCACTACAGATGAGTTTTATGTGCTTTTGAACTTCATTTAAATGGAATCGTATAGCATTCTTTTGTAACTTGCTGCTTTGAGTCAACATAATACTATTGAGTTCATCCATATTGTTGGAAATATCAGTAATTTATGAAGTGAAGTAAAGTTGCTCAGTCGTGGCCGACTCTTTGCGACCCCATGGATTGTAGCCTACCAGGCTCCTCCATCCATGGGATTTTCTAGGCAAGAATACTGGAGTGGGTTGCCATTTCCTTCTCCAGGAGGTCTTCCTGACCCAGGGATTGAACCTGGGTCTCCCGCGTTGTAGGCAGACGCTTTACCATCTGAGCCACCAGGGAAGTTTAAAATTCATTTATTGCTGAGTAGTATTCCAGCAATATTTCTATTCCAGTAGAAATATACCACAGTATATGTGATGACCTGTTACTGAACACAATTATGCGTTCTTTTCAGTTTGGGGCTATTGTGAGTAAAGCTTTGAACATCTGTGTCCAAGCCTTTCTGTGACCACGTGTTTTTCACTTCTCTTGGGTTGATACCAAGGAGTGAAATTGTTGGGTTATAGGATAAATGTACGTGTAACTTAATAAGCCGTTGCCAAACTGTTCTCCAAAGTGGTAATGCCAGTTTACATTTCCATGAGCTGTGTATGAGTTCCAGTTAACCAAAATTCTAGCCAGCATTTGCTCGTCAGTCTCTCTACTCACTCTGTTGGGTATGAGAGATTATCTCATTGTGGTGTTTTTATGTGCTTTTTGCGGATGACTGACAATGCACATTTTTATCTGTTTATTGGCTTTTTATATATCTTCTGTGAAATTTCTGTTAAAATCTTTAACACATTGAAAATTTTTTCTGTTACTGATTTGTTAATTTTTTGAACACTTCTTAATTTTTAAAAATTTTTATATTTTGGCCACAGTGAGCAGTGTGCAGGATGTTAGTTCCCTGACAGGGAATCGAATCCACGCCCTTTGATTGGGATTGTATTGGATTATCAGTTCAGACTGAGAGAATTGATAATCTAGGCTTTGTGATTTATTTTGATCTTCTTTACTGTCTTTCACAACTTCCTTATAATCTATCTTTGATGGATTTAGTCCTGAGTGCTTGATGCTTGATATGTTTTGATGTTGTTATTTACATACATTATATCTTTAATTTCCCCCATTTTATATAAATTTTTCTTTCAGTCTTGCTAAATCTTTGTAATCCTATGCTTTATATATTTCTACATCAAACTTTAGGTTTATATAATACAGAATCATTGTTTTCTTAGCTTGAACGTATTATCTTTATGAAAGGTTCTATTTCTAGTAATGCTTCTTTCCTTAAGTGAAATTTGCTCAGTTGTGTCTGACTCTTTGCAACCTCATGGACTATACAGTCTGTGGAATTCTTCAGGGCACAATACTGGAGTGGGTAGCCATTCCCTTCTCCAGGGCATCTTCCCAACCCAGGGATTGAACCCAGGTCTCCCACATTGCAGGTGGATTCTTTACCAGCTGAGCCACCAGGGAAACCCAAGAATACTGGAGTGGGTAGCATATCCCTTCTCCAGTGGATCTTCCCAACCCAGAAATTGAACCAGGGTCTCCTCCATTGCAGGCGGATTCTTTACCCGCTGAGCTACCAGGGAAGCACCCTTTCCTTAAAGTCTACTTTTTTTTTTTTGTATAACCCTAACCCTAACCCAGTTTTCCCTTTGTTAATACTTGCTTGACATCTTTCTTCATAATCTGTTTTCCAGATTTTTTGTTTCCTTAAATTTTCAGTTGTGTGTTTGTAACAGCATGTAGTTGAATTTTTTCTTCTGGCTGCGCTCTGTGGCTTGCAGGATAGTAGTTCCCCAACCAGGGATTGAATACAGGCCACTGAAGTGAAGGTGCTTAGTGCTAACCACTATACTACCAGGGAATTCTCTTGAGTTGGAATTTTAAATTTGGGGGCTGCTGAGTTGGTGTAACTCAGTCACTCTTCAGTTTCACCAGATTACCCCCAGGACAGATGCCAACCCAAATATTGAACTGGACTCTGAATCTCAGTTTTCTTTTATGTCTGAGGGAATTTGATTTTGATAATAGCTCATTGTCTGTTTAGGTCTTTGCTTTGAAGAGAATTTTAAATATTTTATCTAGCTTTTTAAGTTGTCTTCAGTATGACTGGTGATTTGAAGTGTTGGGTGGTGTTGAAAGTATTTTAACCTTTGAGTTTTCTGCTTAGGATTCTATGATAAAATTTTGTCTGTTCTCATTCTTTCTAGCTAAAAATTAGAATTAAATAGGTGGACTTTAGTGAGGGTTGCCTTGGGTTATGGAATTGGGGTTAGGGATGCAATATGAATCGATGTGTTAGAGGTGAAGATATAACTGTAAAATATTATGTGAAATTTGTCAGTCACATGCATTTTTGTGACTTCATCCTGGGATGAAAGCTGCTTTAACTTACCTGATACACTCCCATTGGTTTTATAGTGAGCTGCAAGAAGGCTTGTTCCTTCTGTTGCCAGGTTGAGAAGCATTTAGAATAAAGAATGGATGCAAGAGGGAGTTCTTTGGTGGTACAGTGGTTAGGACTTTGCAGTTTCACTGTTGAGGGCCTGCGTTGGATCCCTGGTTGCGGAACTACAGATCCCACAAGCTGTATGGCACAGCCAGTAAATAGATACATAAATTTTAAAAAAATGGATGCAAGAGAAACATGCAACAGTGTTGGAATGAAAACCAGGGATGAAGGATCCTCAACAAGCTTTGAAGCTCCTTGAAACTGCCATTTCATCCCAGTGTGATAATCTGAAATATTTTATAATGTATTTTAAAAATCTTAGCTCTGTTCAAGGTTGGATGAAAATACAAGATGAATTAGAATTCTAAAGAAATCTTGAGTGACTCTTGGGCGAAGAGTTGACTCATTGGAAAAGACTGATGTTGGGAGGGATTGGGGGCAGGAGGAGAAGGGTATGACAGAGGATGAGATGGCTGGATGGCATCACCGACTCGATGGACGTGAGTTTGAGTGAACTCTGGGAGATGGTGATGGACAGGGAGACCTGGCGTGCTTCGATTCATGGGGTCGCAGAGTCGGACACGACTGAGCGACTGAACTGAACTGGATCTGCCCACTGGGTGACAAAAGGAATAATTTTAAAAACAGGCTGCCCAAAACATTAGGATGAAAAGAAATCAGAAAAAAATTTCTAACTGATTTGAATGTATGGGAAAGGTTAAAATCAGAGACGTACTAGATAAATTAGGGGTTAACATATTTTTCATTGGGAGGAGGACATGATTAACCTAAATTTATGCATAGGTATCATGGTATAAAGATCACTTGATTCTTTTAATACACATTATCCCCTGGAGCCCAGTTTTCTTTCTCTCTTCATCTCCTGCTTCCATTCCTCCTTTTTCTTCTTGCTTGACTGATTCAGACACTGCTGGGGTGTTGCAAACGGGTGCTCAGACCTCAGTGGCTTGATGTTAAGTACAACGAGATTAATGAGTTCTATTTTTTCTTTAAATGTTTACTTAGGAAAAAGTATAATCTTTTTCTTTTCTCTCATTTCATCTCTAGGCCTCTGGGAATTTATACAACTCAGTAGTCCTCATAGTCCAAATGCTGTTTGTTGTTGTGAGTCACTCAGTTGTGTCCGACTGTTTGTAACCCCATGGACTGTAGCCGCCAGGTTCCTCTGTCCATGGAATTCTCCAGGCCAGAATACTGGAGTGGGTAACCTTTCCCTTCTCTAGGGGATCTTCCCAACCCAGGGATTGAACCCAGGACTCCCACATTGCAAGCAGATTCTTTACTAGCTGAGCCACCAGGGAAGTTGGTCTATATAAATGGTTTATCACAGGGCATAAAAATTCGCTGTAATTGCCCTTATTAATTGGTATAGTTCTGATTTAAGCTTTTCTCACTTTTGAAATGTTTACTTTTCTCTCAGTTGCAATGAATGAAGTGTAAATTGTTCTTATTGCTGAAGTCACTGCTGTCTTTGATTAATATTAAACAGATCCTCATAAAGTAAATATGAGTTCTATATGAATTTATTTCTGGAAATCAATTTATCTCTGGAAATCGATTAAGTATTTAAGAAAATATTTGACTTTTAGTGTTCATAAAATTGAATGTTTTATTTATTCTTTGAAGCTGTAACTTGAGTATAGTAGAATTTGATTGCTTAGAAATTTTCTAATTTCTAATGTGAGTTTGAAAGAAAAAATGTGGTAAGATTTTTACTGTCATCTCATGAAAAATTAATTCAAATGGGTATTTTTGTCAAGCAATGTGCAAAACGTTAAAACTAAATTTTAAGTATACAGAAATAGATGGGGAAACTGGAAACAGTGTCAGACTTTGTTGTTTTGGGCTGCAGAATCACTGCAGATGGTGATTGCTGCCATGAAATTAAAAAACGCTTACTCCTTGGATCCCCTGGAGGAGGAAATGGCAACCCACTCCAGTATTTTTGCCTAGAGAATCCCATGGACAGAGGAGCCTGGCGGGCTGCAGTCCATGGGGTCGCAAAAAGTCAGACACGACTGAGCGACTAATACTAATACTATACTCCTTGGAGGAAAAGTTAGATCAATCTAGATAGCATATTGAAAAGCAGAGACGTTACTTTGCCAACAAAGGTCCATCTAGTCAAGGCTATGGGTTTTCCAGTGGTCATGTATGTATGTGAGAGTTGGACTGTGAAGAAAGCTGAGCACCGAAGAATTGATGGTTTTGAACTGTGGTGTTGGAGAAGACTCTTGAGGGTCCCTTGGACTGCAAGGAGATCCGACCAGTCCATTCTAAAGGAGATCAGCCCTGGGTGTTCTTTGGAAGGACTGATGCTAAAGCTGAAACTCCAGTACTTTGGCCACCTGATGCGAAGAGTTGACTGATTGGAAAACTCTGATGCTGGGAGGGATTGGGGGCAGGAGGAAGAGGGGACGACAGAGGATGAGATGGCTGGATGGCATCACCAACTCAATAGACGTGAGTTTGAGTGAACTCCGGGAGTTGGTGATGGACAGGGAGGCCTGGCGTGCTGCAATTCATGGGGTTGCAAAGAGTCAGACACAACTGAGTGACTGAACTGAACTGATCTAACAACATTCTTTGTTCAGTTGGTTCAGGAAATAGTAAACAGAATGATTTATATTTGAGTTAAAGTAATGCCCTAAATTGTGTAAAAAAAAAAAAAAACACACACACAAAAACAAGCAAACCCTGATCTACATTAGTTAGTGATGATTTTGCTAAGAAAATCAGGCTGAATGTTTGAATCATCTGATTTTGTTATTTAGGACTTTGGGTTGCTGGTAATAGAAACTGAATTAGAGCTTAAATAACCCAAAAGAAAGGGATGGCTTTATTGGCAGAATAGTGGAGCGGCTCACATGACTGAAGAACTGTGGCAGGCAGCTTGGGGCCTCTGAGGACTGGGAGTTGGGGTAGAGTGTCTCAGATATTCTAGCTTTGCACCTCTCTAGGCACTGATGTGATTCTCCCAGGTTTCTCCTGGTTCATGGCTGCATAGTCCAAAGTCTCTTGTTAGCTGTCTCAGTAATATTTTCCATGGTGCCTGCCCATTGGCCAAAAAACAGCTCCATTTGTTAAGTAGTTAAGACCAAGCAACCTAAGTATTTATTTCCTGACAGTTTAGTTATTTGAAAAATTGATGCATGCAATTTGAAGGAGAATATTTTGATTTTCCATGTATGTGGCTGTTGGATACTGCACAGATTCTCAAGCCTTAGAATCAGGTCAGACATTATACCTCTATTTCCTGTTCCACACTGATTGTTACATGGTGCTTGCTTTTTATCATAGCAGCTGCTAAATCTCCTGCTTCTTAAAGAAATGATGTCACTGAAAGGAATGTTTTGTGAGTTAATGTTGAAATTATGAATGACCTCAGATAGTCATTTGTGTGGTCTACTAGATGTCAGTTATTGCTGTTTCCTTAAAAACTCAAAACCGTCCTTACTGTTTTGAACTCACTGTGGTAGGTCCAGGGTGACTCGGTGAACTGATTGTCGTTGAAGAGGAGTCTCATGTTTGGATCATGTGGTTGATGGAATAGGCTATGACTAACCCTAACCCTGGGTTACTCGCCCAACTCCTGTGCTTAGAAGGGCATAATATTCCATTGTATGGTTATCAGTTTACGTATATCCAATTGTTTAAAAATTGTAAACCGGGCATAAATTAACATCTTCTGTATCATTGACGGTTTCTGTAGCATATAGATTCTGTAAGTCTCACAACACTTGAAAACAGTTTTTATGAAATTAAAAACATGATTATTTGTGCTTTAAAATTATCTGAGTAATTGAGGATCAGAGACCTAAACCTGAGAGCTAGAACTATGGCACTTTTGGAAGAAAACATAGGGGAAAGGTTTCATGACATTGCATTTGGCACTGATCTCTCTGGTATGACATCAGAAACACAGGCGGCAAAAGAAAGAAATAGGAACCACTATCAAGAGAGGGAAAGGCAGCCCAAAGGATCAGAGAAACTATTGGTAAATCATGTCTGATAAAGGGTTAACATCTAGGTTATGTAGAGGATCACAGCGCCATAAAACAACCCAACTAAAAATGGGCAATGGATTTGAATAGACATTTTTCCAAACAGGTTACACAGAGGGCCAGCAAGCACAGGAAAAGAGATGAGTATAACTGATCATGAGGGAAGTGCGAATCCAAACTTCGGGAAACCACTTCATACCCACTATTAGGATAGCTGTCATCACAAATTGGAACAGTATTGATGCAGATTTGGAGAAATTAGAATCCTGGTGCATTGCTGATGGGAATGTGAAATAGTATAGCTGCTGTGGAAAACAATCTGGTGGTTCCTTAAAACATTAAACAGAATCATAATAGGATCCAGGAATTCCATTCCTTAGGCATCTAAGCAAAGAAGGTAAGTCAGGGACTCCTAAAGATATTTGCACATCAGTGTTCATAGCACTATTCATAGCAGCTGAAAGGCAGCGACAGCCTGAGTATTCATCAGTGGATGAGTGTATAAACAGAATGTGGTGTGTATGACACAGGGAAATGCTCAATATAAGATGCTGCTGCTGCTGCATTGCTTTAGTCGTGTCCGACTCTGTGCGACCCCATAGATGGCAGCCCACCAGGCTCCCCCGTCCCTGGGATTCTCCAGGCAAGAACACTGGAGTGGGTTGCCATTTCCTTCTCCAAAGCATGAAAGTGAAAAGTGGAAGTGAAGTCACTCAGTCGTGTCCGACTCTAGCGACCCCATGGACTGCAGCCTACCAGGCTCCTCCTTCCATGGGATTTTCTAGGCAAAAGAACTGGAGTGGGGTGCCGTTGCCTTCTCCGCAATATGTTAGCTGCTAATAAAAAATGCTTAACAGCTGCCACAATTGATACATTAATGTGAAATTATATTTGTTTTGTTTGAGAGTATTTTCTCACCTTGTTCTTTCTGACACTTAAATTATTTTTTTAAAAAGTTGGACTTAATTGTTCCAGGTTGTATGCCAAATAGTACTTCTATGTTTTTTGACTCTGTAGAGTCAGCTGTGCATGTGGGTGCAGTACTGTGGAGGATCTTTGCCAATTATTATAAAGCATTAAATGTATATGATGAAAAAATTATCTTGGCTTCAAATTGGAAAAAACAGCTTTATAATCTCACCTCTGTCAAGAAAAAGTTGAGAAAAGGAAAGGGAGTCCAATTTTGGGGGTAGAAGCAGTTATTACACAAAGAATGGAACATGAAAAGGATGCATTAGGAGTGGCTTGATCAAAGAGTCCTACTTGTACAGTATTAGCAATGATACCTCAAACCTCTTTAGGAAGATTATTTGTGCTTTAAGAAGAGAAATTTCATTGATGGATCAGAACATTTTGAGTAGCTCTTGAGGGAACTTGCCTCTGTATTTGAGAGAGTGAGGGAGAAAGAGGAGGAGGAGGGTGAGAAAATTGGGGGAGGGAAAGTAGTAGACCTAGGCAAAAGAGAATAAACGTTAAATCATGTATACTTGGAAAAATGCAGTGAAAGGTCAGTGGTTTGGATTATTAGTGAAGCTCTAGGGATCTGGTTGGTGGAGAAAGGGCCAGTCTGGGTATAGGAAGTAACATAAACAATGGCAAGGAATTTGGAATGAGCATAGAATGTCCTAGAGGGGAAGAATAGGATGTTCGTTTGGGGGAGACCTTGTCATTAAGAAGAAAGATCTTCATTTTGGGGAGGCCTTGTTGAGAGATATGCACTAGATCTTGACAAGTACTGTGAGAGTGTCCTGAGAGTTGAGAATGTGGAGAAAAACGGTTAATATTGCTTGGCTCAGTCAGTTATTTCTTCTTGGTTAGCCTCAAGTGCCTACAACTAAAATTTTTGCTTCAGCAAAATCACATTACTTTTTAAAAAAATTTTGGACTTAGAAAATTTATAATGAATAATGGAAACTTATGCATCTGTCAGTCCCAGGGGTTTCTTCTGTATGAAGAAAGGCAGGTAGAAATGTTGGATTTATGGTAAGAACTAGAATTAGAGGTTTTAAATGGGCATGGGTGTGCTTGAAACATTTATTCAGTGGCTAGTAATAGAAGGCTCTGGTTAATTTCTCGTATTGACTTAAATTGTGCTTTTTTTTTTTTTTCTAATCCAGAAAGCAGTCATTGAGCATCTTTCTTGTCCTCATCAGAATTAGTATTCATTGAACACTGATTAGAAAACATATTGATGTTATCTCCATTTTACAGATGAGGAGACTGAGTGAACTTCCCAAAGTGATTCAAATAAGTTTGCAGCCAAAATTCACATCCAAAATGGTCTGATTCCAGAACCTGTGTTCTTACCTAGTAATCTGTATTGTAATGCATCTTGTTAACAGGTTGTGTATGGCCCTTGAGTTCAGATGTTGAGTAGGAAAATTACCTATGTAGCTAATCATAGTCTAGACAAATAGAAATGTAAATAATTATAATGGCATGTAGTGAGCTCTGTTATAAAATAGAGCTATGTTGAAACTGTACATTGAACTCTGAAGGGAAAACTTTGATAGTGAAATTACTGTTTTCAAACCAAATATTGAAGGATATGTAGTAAAGTGAAAGTTGCTCAGTCATGTCCAACTTTGCAGCCCCATGGATCTACAGTCCATGGCATTCTCCAGGCCAGAATACTGGAGTGAGTAGCCTTTCCATACTTCTCCAGGGGATCTTCCCAACCCAGGGATCGAACCCAGATCTCCCACATTGCAGGCAGATTCTTTACCAGCTGAGCCACCAGGGAAGCCCAAGAATACTGGAGTAAGTAGCCTATCCCTTCTCCAGCAGATCTTCCTGACCCAGGAATCGAATCAGGGTCTCCTCCATTGCAGGTGGATTCTTTATCAGGTGAGCTACAAGGGAAGCCTGGAAAGATATGTAGGATTTATCCAAATGGATTAGGTGGTATGTGTAAACGAGGCAGAAGTAGTAGCAGTGATAGAAGCTCATGCATGAAGAATCTTAAAAAAGCCTCAAGTTGTTCATTCTGGGTGTGTATGCCATAGGACATAATCTTTTTTGAGCAGGGACATTTTATTAAAATGTCTGTTGACAGGATGGTTATGCCAGGTAATGTTCGAAAGAGGAATTGACCAGAATCATTTCTTAGCTGGTGATTTTGTTTCTTCAATAATAAGGTCTAAATAAATTTAGTTCAACAAATGCTTGAGAACCAGTTTGCTAGACCAGTACTGGTGGTGTGAAATGGAAAGATGAAAATGGTGCATTTCAGAGAAGGCAGTGGGAGATGGTGGCAGATGCTGTTGGAAATAGTGTCGGATAGTTTCCAGCCTTGAAGACCTAGGCTGACCAAGATTCCCAGTGCAATATTAAGAAAGAAGATACGGTGTGGAGAGGGAAGGGAGGCCAGTGGTGGCTTCTGTTTGGAACATGTGGAGCTGGAAGTGCTACACTGACAGTCCAGAGTAGGTCTGGTATTCTGCTACTGCGCCAGCAGTTGCTGTCAGGATTGGGGAAGTGGTGGAAGTTTTCAGGTAGTAGCAGAAACCTTGAGAGAGAGGCTGTCGTTTCTGTGGGGGAGAACCGGATGTTTGAGGCCCTGCTCAGGCCTGCTTTGAATGGATTCAGACTTTTAATGGACTGGAAAAGTAGGTCTTACGAAGCAAAATGAGAGAATAAAGCAACTCGAGGAGAGACAGGTAAGTAGCAGTTTGTATTATGAAGGATTTGAATTAGCATATAGTGAGATATGAGAGCTTCCCAGGTGGCTCATTGGTAAAGAATCTGCCTGCCAGTGCAGGAGACACAGGTTCAGTCCTTGGGTTGGGAAGATCCCCTGAACTAGGAAATGGCAACCCTCTCCAGTATTCTTGCCTAGAAAACTCCCTGAACAGAGGTGCCTGTGGGCCACAGCCCGTGGGCCGCACGGAGTCAGACACGATGGACACACATGCACGTTATTAGGACACGCATGCAGCGTCTCTCAAACATCTGCTTAATACATTACTTACGTGAGGTTTTTTTTGCAGTATCTGTATACCAAATGGTAATTCATTTTAAGATCAAGTTTTTTTTTCCTTCTTTGGTGATGTGTAAGTTTAATTATGTACCTTGAATTCAATGGCATTTCAGAGTCAGAATGAAGAGTGGTTTTTCCAGTGTTCATTAGCACAAGTATATTTTTAAAAAAAGGCATTTATGTTACATTTAAATCATCTTCTCACATATCACCAATAGTATGTGTACTATACCACGGAAACAATTGAAAAAATACCTATATATTGTAGAATATAAGTTTTAGGTTAGATGTTGATGTTGTTCAGTCACTAAGTCATATCCGACTCTTTGCAACTCCAAGGACTGCATCACACCAGGCTTCCCTGTCCTTCACTGTGTCCCAGACTTTGCTCAGACTCATGTCCATTGAGTCGGTGATGCCATCCAACCATCTCATCCTCTGCTACCCCATTCTCCTCCTGCCCTCAATCTTTTCCAGCATCAGGGTCTTTCTACTGAGTCAGCTTTTTGCATCAGGTGGCCAAAATATTAGAACTTCAACATCAGTCCTTCCAAGGAATATTCAAGGTTGATTTCCTTTCTGTTCAAGGGACTCTCGAGTCTTCTCTGGCACCACAGTTAAAAAGCATCAGTTCTTTGGTGCTCAGCCTTCTTGATGGTCCAACTCTCACATTCATACATGACTACTGGAAAAGCCATAGCTTGGACTGTATGGACCTTTGTCGGCAGAGTGATGTCCTCTTTTAATACGCTGTCTAGGTTTGTCATAGCTTTTCTTCCAAGGAGCAAACATCTTTTAATATGGCTCCAGTTACCATCTGCAGTGGTTTTGAAGCCCAAGAAAATAAAATCAGTCACTGTTTCCACATTTCCCCCATCTATTTGCCATAAATGATAGGACTGGAAGCCATGATCTTAGTTTTTTACAAGTTGAGTTTTAAGCCAGCTTTTTCACTCTCCTCTTTCACCTTCATCAAGAAACTCTTCAGTTCCTCTTCACTTTTTGCCAGTAGAGTGGTATCATCTGCATATCTGAGGTTGTTGATATTTTTCTTGGCAGTCTTGATTCCAGGTTGTGATTCATCAAGCCCGACATATTGCATGATGTGTACTCAGCATATTAGTTAAGTAAGCAGGGTGACGATATACAGCCTTGATGTACTCCTTTCCCAGTTTGGAACCAGTCCATTGTTCCATGTCCAGTTCTAACTGTTGATTCTTGACCGGCATACAGGTTTCTCAGGAGACAGGTAAGGTGGTCTGGAATTCCCATCTCTGAGAATTTTCCACAGTTTGTTGTGATCCACACAGTCAAAAGCTTTAGTGTAGTCAATGAAGCAGAAGTAGATTTTTTTGTGTGTGGAATTCCCTCGTTTTTTCTGTGATCCGGTGGATGTTGGCCATTTGATCTCTGGCTAGGTTAGATGTTGAAGAATAAATCGATAGAAAAGTGTAAACTCTTCCCAAGGTCTTTATATTTCTTTGCATTTTAGCATATGTGTGTCCTGGGTAAAAATGAAAGTAGTACAGGATATGTTGTCCATTCATTCATAGGCCTGATGCTTACCACAGAGCTTGGGTAACGCATTATTTCTTAGACCTTTTTTAGACTTTAGTTTCGTTGAACTTCAGTTCCTTTAGTTTCATGTTGGAAAACGCAAGAAACATGAGTGGCTCAGATTGATCTTGAAGGTGTGGTATTCTTAGTAGTTATGTTCACATGCTTATTGGAAACTTGAGAATTCCCAGTTACTTGTCTGTGTGGATTTTTTTTTTTTTTTTTGCCCATACCATGCGGCATGCAGGAACTTAGTTTCCAACCAGGGATGGATCCGAGTCCCTTGCGGTGGAAGCTTTGAGTCTTAACCGCTGGACCACCCGGGGAGTCCTAGTACTTACATTTTTTGATGTATAAACAATATACTTAGACTGCCCAGTGTGTTTAGAATAGGTTGATATTAGGCTGTACGTTTCAGCAGTTTTTAATTTTATTTTAGATAACTATTTTACTAATACCTGTATTTTAATGTGTTTTGTATAAGTAATTTAGCCAATGTGCTATTTTAAAAAGCCTGCATCCCCTTTTCTGATTAATGGCTTAAATGAAATGATAGCTTAAGAATTCTTAAAATTCATGGTTTGGTTTGTGTCTTCAGTTTGAACCTATGACTTGTCTAAGGTTTTTAGAGTGGTTAAGTGCAGTTATTTAAGGAGAATCCTCTTTACTTAATAAGACAACTTTATTTCTTATTAGCTTAGAACTTTTGCTCTCCTTTTAAGTAAAACATTTTCATGAATTCTACTTTTTGACTTTAGCTGAAAAAGTTTTTTCTCCCTATATATATTTCAATGGCAGTTACATGTTTTCCTGTTTACATGAAATAAATGTTACTAGTTTAAAAGGGTGGGTTGTTTTCTGGGCATCTGTTGAATTGTATTGGTCCTAAAAGGATTCTTAAGAAGATGGTGTTCTGGTCTTTTGGCTGTTTAATAATTGAGGAGGACTGCTTCAGAAGAGTGGGTATTTGAGGTCACCATTTTAAATAGAGCCCACGTTGTCGTGTGTGGTTGGTTATGAGAGGTTATTTGGATCTTCACTGGCTTGTTTTCAAAAATATGAGTAGCCCCCTGCCTAATTGCCAGAATATCACTTGTAGCTCAGATGATAAAGAATCCGCCTGCAATACGGGAGACTTGGGTTCGATCCCTGGGTTGGGAAGATCCCCTGGAGGAGGGCATGGCAACCCAGTCCAGTATTCTTGCCTGGAGAATCCCTGTGGACAGAGGAGCCTGGTGAGCTCCAGTCCATGGGGTTGCAAAGAGTTGGACACAACTGAGCAGCTAAGCACAGCGCACACATTTTAACTAGACCAGGGTAAGAGTGGATTCTTTTTGTTGCACATATAGCCTCCACTCTTGGAATTTTGTCTTCTCTGAATATGCCTGTTGGATATCTGGAGTTGGACAGTTTATAATTGAGATGACAGCAGTTAAAATTAAAATCTGTTTCTTCTCTTTATTATTAAGTTGTGTGCTTGAAGGATGGATTCGCATTTTCATTCAGCTTTCTGGTCCTTGTCCCTTTTGTTGCCTATTACTCTGCATAAAGCTAAGTAGAGGAGACCACAACTTTTCTGAAGAATCTGTTTGTAGATGGAGAGAAGACCATTAATATTCCTATATATTGATAAACTGATAAGCAGTATACAGATTAGCTAGGTTTGGAATGCTGATGGCTATTTTTTCAGTTCAGTCACTCAGTTGTGTCCGACTCTTTGCGACCCCATGAATTGCAGCATGCCAGGCCTCCCTGTCATCACCAACTCCCGGAGTTCACCCGAACTCACGTCCATCGAGTCGCTGATGCCATCCAGCCATCTCATCCTCTGTCGTCCCCTTCTCCTCCTGCCCCCAGTCCCTTCCAGCATCAGAGTCTTTTCCAGTGAGTCAACCCTGTGCATGAGGTGGCCAAAGTACTGGAGTTTCAGCTTTAGCATCATTCCTTCCAAAGAAATCCCAGGGCTGATCTCCTTCAGAATGGACTGGTTGAATCTCCTTGCAGTCCAAGGGACCCTCAAGAGTCTTCTCCAACACCACAGTTCAAAAGCATCAATTCTTCGGCGCTCCACTTTCTTCACAGTCCAGCTCTCACATCCATACGTGACTGCTGGAATAGCCATAGCCTTGACTAGATGGACCTTTGTTGGCAAAGTAATGTCTCTGCTTTTTAATATGCTATCTAGGTTGGTCATAACTTTCCTTCCAAGGAGTAAGCCTCTTTTAATTTCATGGCTGCAGTCACCATCTGCAGTGATTTTGGAGCCCAGAAAAATAAAGTCTGACACTGTTTCCATTGTTTCCCCATCTGTTTGCCATGAAGTGATGGGACCAGATGCCATGATCTTAGTTTTCTGAATGTTGAGCTTTAAGCCATCTTTTCACTCTCCTCTTTCACTTTCATCAAGGGGCTCTTTAGTTCCTCTTCACTTTCTGCCATAAGGGTGGTGTTGTCTGCATATCTGAGGTTATTGATATTTCTCCCAGCAATCTTGATTCCAGCTTGTGCTTCATCCAGCCCAGCATTTCTCATGATGTACTCTGCATATAAGTTAAATAAACAGGGTGACAATATACAGCCTTGACGTATTCCTTTTCCTATTTGGAACCAGTCTGTTGTTCCATGTCCAGTTCTAACTGTTGCTTCCTGACTTGCATACAGGTTTCTCAAGAGGCAGGTCAGGTGGTCTGGTATTCCCATCTCTTTCAGAATTTTCCACAGTTTATTGTGATCCACACAGTCAAAGGCTTTGGCATAGTCAACAAAGCAGAAATATGTTTTTAATTCCAAATTTTTCTAGAATTGGTGTTGAACATCCCAAGTACCTAGGCCTAATAGGAAAATCATGTCATTTATACATGGGCAAACTCTTGACTTCCTATGGTAAGCTGACCTTCAAACTAAGTTGCTGTCCTCCTAGAAAAGAAACCTCTTATCCAGCTTAAGGGCAGAGGATTGGTATAAAAAGGGTGGGGTTTGGAGAGTGTTCTTGCCCTTTTAGGGCTGGGTCCAGAAGCAAAGCATATTGGAATAAACTGTGTGAATTTGCAAATTTCAAAATGACATTGGTAGTTGAATTTTGCATAATATTTTAGTTGCCTTTAACAAAAGTAAGTTTTTGTTCTTTGCTACCTATCTCATGATTAGTGGTCTTTTTCTGTTGGAGTACATAAGAAATTGGAGCTCATAATTTAAACCTTATTAAAAAACCTTTTGAGAACCTATTGTAAAACTGCTCATCTTCATAGGTAGGAGTTGGTCATTTCGGTGTTTTGTCTAAGAAAATGTAGTTACAATTTTATTCTTTGACTTGTAGGAGGCATGGTCAGAGTCTGCAGGCTCTGTTGAGATAATCATATGATGTTTTAAGAGGGGCAGAAGTCATTATAAGGTTATAATTAGAAAATTTTAAGTTTCCATGAGGTATGAATTTCCTGAGTAGGAATCTTTTTTAAAAAATAGAACATTTGTCCTATGATTGCCCATGAGAACTTCATTTTGGGACAGTGTAGGGAGAAAGGGGGACTGGGGAAACAAAATTACTTCTTTCCTCTTCAGGAAAAGTTAACTGAGAGCAAGTGGCAGGACATAAATGACTGTGCAGGAATTTACCTTCTCTTATTAATTTCCCAAAGGTAGGCCTTGGAACTCAGAGAAGGCAATGGCACCCCACTCCAGTACTCTTGCCTGGAAAATCCCATGGACGGAGGAGCCTAGTCCGTGGGGTCGCTAAGAGTCAGACACGACTGAGCGACTTCACTTTCACTTTTCACTTTCATGCATTGGAGGAGGAAATGGCAACCCACTCCAGTGTTCTTGCCTGGAGAATCCCAGGGAAAGGGGAGCCTGGGCTGCCGTCTATGAGGTCGAACAGAGTCAGTCGGACATGGCTTAGCAGCAGCAGCAGCAGACCTTGGAACCAGTCAAAGAAACAAAAGTCAAGAAACATTTTTCCAACACTGGAGCTGGTCTTTCTGATCTTTCCATAGCAGTTATAAATATTGAACTACCCCAGCACTTAGATAAAATGATCTTACGTGTCTTTTAATTAATTTCTAGTGATTTGAATGCCTGGACTTTCTCTGTCAATAACCAAAACTTAAGTATTTGTTTTCTGATAGTTTGTTTTTTCTTTCTTAGGTGTTAGGGAACATCTTTCCATTTACCATGGTGAATCTAAATGTTGCCTCACAAAGCTAAATTTAAAATTCTTAATTTCAGTAGTAAAATACCTACCTTGTGACTTTTGGTGGAGGATAGTGTCAGAAGATAACATTACAAATTACTCATAGAAGTTTATAATCCTATTAATAATTTAATATATCTGAGTAATATGAAGTGGATGTTTTCTTTATAGAAGTGATTGTAGAGCAAGTCAAAACATTAAAAAAAACTGTTGAAATTATTTTTACCCTTTTTAGTAGATTGTATTGTATCTTCAGTTTTAATCTTTTCTGGTCACCACCAGAAAATGTCTTCACTGAACTTTTCAGGTCTACTATATCCTTCTACTTTTCTGTATATTTATTCTATTAATTTTTGAGAGTTTGATATTGAAACTCACACTAAAAGTCTTCTACTTAAAAATAATTGTAATAGTGGAACTATATGTAACTTTGTTCTGTATTTTCCAGGTTTCCTGTAAATGTGTTATCATACTTGCATAATTTAAAAAATAGAGGAAAAATAGAAAATGTCTTCACCAAGACATCATGTATGAATTTAAAAAAGACATCATGTATGATTTATGCTTCCCCTCTTCCTAACTTTTGTGTAAGGAGTAAGTTTAAAAGGGAAACACTTATAAGAAATAGGTGATTCTAAAAGGTACAAATCAAATTTGCTAAAGTTGATTTGATCACCGTTGATCTTTCTGAGAAGGTGGTCAGGGCTTTTGCCTTCTTGAGATGTGAAAAGCAAAAAGGTACATCTGAAATGCAGTCAGATCTTAATATCTAAAAACACTAGAGGACAATTTCTTTGCTTTTGACTTCTCACATTTTGGGGTCCCATTTGGAAAAAGCAGCTGTCAATGTTTGTCATTTAAGTGAAGACAAATGATCTTAAGTATTGATCAGTAACTGAAATTCTGTGTGTTGCAGCACCTCCTTTGAGAAATGTATTCGGAACTTTTCCACATTTGAAAAAAAAAAACCCAAAACTAACAGAATGAACCACACCCTTGTACTACTAATGTATTCACAGAATTATACAAGATTGATATTTGGTTATTATCTATTGAAACAGAACTTGTTAGAGTGAACATTGCCATAAATATTGCTGGTTCAAGAGACTTACTGCTCTTTGATACAGAAATTAGATTATAACAGAGTTCATCTGACCATTTCTGGACAACTTACTGGATTTTTGTTTTTCAAGAAGGTGGTTGTTTTTTTGCTTAGGGAATGATAATATTTTAACTGCTTATCTGCAGCCTACAGCTGGCAGAGGAATGCATGCTCTCATCACGAACTTGTGTCTGGATCCCTGAAAACACACAGATCTTAATTTTTTTGAAAGAGGTGGGAAAGACATATAGTATCTTTTAATTTTTTTTTTAAAGTAAATTGATCTCGTTTGGAAGTGTCACTGCACCAGGACACTGACTCAATTTTACATTTAGTTATTTTTTTTCACTTTTTAAAAAACATGATCCTTATAAGTAGGGGGGGAAAGTCCAACTGAGAGCGTTCAGCCATGCCTTTTGAACTGTTTCTTGGTTTTTATTTTCATTTATAGTTGACTTCAGCAGCAAAAGTTTTAGAAAGCTTGAGGTTTGGGATATTGTACGAGGAGTAAGACCAAACCACAGTAGTTTTGCTCAGCTGATAAGTTTTGGGATTTACTAGTGATTAAATCATCTCCCCACCATGGAATAATCTCCCCAACATGCCACGGAATCCTAGTTTGGGAAGGTCATGTCATCCATCAGATATCCAAAAAGTTACTAGGCATAAATGAGGAAACACTGAGAAACTGAAAAGCTTGCCCAAAGTGGTAGCAGTTGTAAAGTCACTTATTAAAAATTACATCTCTTAATTACTTTATTTTGCCTCCACACTCAAGTTTTACTGTCAGTGTTTCTTACTATGTAATACACGTGCAAGAAAAGCCATTTCTTTCACATATGGTGAAAATAAGAGTCTTTTAAAATTACTCAATGTTGTCTTCTTAAAGTTTTGAACTCTTAA
Organism: Bos indicus x Bos taurus; assembly: GCF_003369695.1. Classification (NCBI taxonomy): domain Eukaryota; kingdom Metazoa; phylum Chordata; class Mammalia; order Artiodactyla; family Bovidae; genus Bos; species Bos indicus x Bos taurus. The sequence goes on along the minus strand of NC_040092.1, from coordinate 3,901,189 downwards.
TTATTCTTGTATTTGAAAGTGAGACAGGTCTGTGGGGAAAAAAAAATGTTTCTTTTTTCTTTTGAAGTTAAAACATACTGTAGCCCAAAAAGTTCTGCTTTAGCTACCCTTTCTTCCCCTGAATCTCACCCCCCCCACCCATATTATAGGAGGACTGACTTGAGTCTCTGTTTTCCTTGTGTATTTGGTTTAATCTAATTGGTTTTTGTAGTTTAGATTCCCTTATTTTATTACAGAAATGGTCCAGATTGGTGTGCCCCTTTGCCCTCTTGAAGCTGATACAGTAGTGGCCTAAGATGATGACAGACTGTTCCATGTAGGTGTCCATTCCTTATTAGCCTTCTCGGGGCCTCCATGCCCTTCCTCTTAATAATTTTCTCATTATCTTCCTGAAGGACCTTGTGTACAGTAATATCTTATATTTTGGTATTTAATAATCAACTATGTCTATTTTTTGTTTAGTTTCCTCTTAAAATAGATAAAATTCAATCCATAGTATATTACATGGTTGTAAACAATTTACCCTCTTAGATCAGGTAACTTCAGAAAGTTCCCCGCCCCTCCCTTTTAACACTACTCCCCAGGTGGAACGTAAAAGTGACCATCACCAGCTCTCACTCCACATTGCTGCCCAGGTTGTTCATCAGTGCTGTTCATCAGTGCTCAGTGTGCTTAAGAATCCATGTTCTTAGACGCATTAGGTTATTGCTTAGATTTAACATAACCACTTTACATTCTACCTCTTCAAATGCATGGCTGGTATCACGGGATACTGTCTGGCTTCATGAGACAGTAGCTTGTGGCACCAGAGAGCTTCCTTCAGACTTACTCTACATGGCCTTTTTCTGGCAGATAGTCTGAAGAGCCATGGGCAGTTTTTAAAATTTGGTTGGCAGCGTTTCACAGCGGCATACTTGTTTCCAACTAAGGGGGTGTTTGGCTGTGGTACGAGGAGTCGTTGCTGGCCGTGAAGCGGACCTGCCTGAGCCTTTTGTTGAGTCATCCTGTTGTTTAGTCCATGTCTTGGAGCTTTACACCTCTGGAACCTTTACACACTTTGGTATTAATGGACTTACCCTATCTTTGACAGAATACATTACCAAGTAATTTCTGAAATTGTCAGATGATTCTTGTAGTAGATAGTAATTTCTTGGAAATAAATGGAACACCATCAGTTCATTCTTACCCCTAGATTTGACCTGTCTCCTGAATCTAATCCCATTTTACCCCTAATTACTGGCTGGACATATATTTACTTGTGAGGCCACCTTTAAAGCCAGTATATCCTATCTGGTGTTGCTTCCTTGGAAGCTGCTCTTCGGTTCTTAACAAAACCATTCTTTTTCTACTCACCACAGGGCTTAGAATTTTGCAGTTATCTTTGCCAACTTGCTCTGCCTCCTTTTCTCATTCCTAATTAATTACCAAGCTTAAGCAATTAACGTTTTCCACTCACTTTGGTAGTGCCTCTGCATTTTTACTATCATTAAGATATTGGGCCCTTAGCAGTTCATATCTGATCCACTAGTCTGGAAACATCGTAAGTGACTTTTCCCCTCCAAACCATCCTGCTTGCTGCTTTCTCAAACGACCACTTTCATGTTGTTATTCTCCTGCTTATGAAGCTTTTGGTTGTATGCCATCGAGTGAAATCTAAACTCGTCAGCCTGGCATCAAGGCCCGCAGTGTGCGCTGTCTTTCAGGTCTCATTTCCCTGAAGGTGATTGGTATTCTCGCCTACTCTCTGTTGCTCAAAAATGTGTCCTCTTCCCCCTGTGGCATGAGTATCCATCCTCACTTGGCTTACCTCCCCTCTTTCTTTTTATTTAAATTCCACATAATCTGTAAGACTAAGTCGTTCTCCAGCTCCTGTGAAGCCTCCCTGATTGTCTCTTTCTCTGAACTCTGAGCACTTGCATATCATTGGAGTTACCCAAGAAGTATCAGAGTACTACAACATTTACAGTGAAATGTCTCATCGTTTCTTGCATTTAGTACTTACGTGGGATGTGCCATCATATACTAATACGTTGTCTTATCTGGTTGTTTTTTAACAGCTAAGGACAAAGAGACCCAGCATCTGTTCTTTTTGACAAATGTTTTCTTATTATCCTAAATAAAGTTCATAGATGATACAGTGTACCTACAGACATAATTTTAAAAAATCAATAATAACCTTACTGTAGTATAAAGAAAAGAAAATAATTGTAATTTGTATTTCAATTTTCAAATACTAAGCAAAAATTATGCTTTAGCAAGAAAAGTTCCTGCAGATTTAAAACCTTTAAACTTTCCTGCTCTACTGTGTTGTACCTCATTAAACAACAGAACCAATATTGATAGTAGTACAATTTGTATCTCAAGTTGCATATTATGAATAGCCTTAATTCCTGTATAGCATGTTGTTAAAATGGCCCAGCCTGAGTTATAAAATTTAAAAGTTACTGGGAGACAAAAATACTACTTGTAAAGTGGTTAGAACCTTTTATATTTACATATTTAGCCTCTTATATGGTTCTTGTATAAAGTGCTTTCAGAGGTTATGTGAATAATGCAAAATGTTGACTGACTCCTTGATTTTAGGACTTTGATATTTTGTGCAGTCTTGTTCATATATGTGACTTTATGTCACATAAACAGATCGAAAGGATAAGTTGTCTGCAAATACTGAGAGAAGTCTTTACAAAGGAAATCCGCCTGCAATGTGGAAGACCTGGGTTTGATTCCTAGATCAGAAGATTCCCCTGGAGGAGGAAATGGCCACCCACTCCAGTATTGCTGGCCTGGGAAATCCCATGGACAGAGGAGCCTGGGGGGCTACAGTCCAGGGGGTAGCTAGAGTCGGAGATGACTTGATGATTAAACAGTAGATTGACCCTTTTATCTCTGTAAGGGTCAGATGTTGCCTCTTTGTGACAAGAGGTTTTTGTGTTTAGACTACACTTTCCCCTTCTGATCTTTTTTTCTTGCACAAAAAGATCCCTTGGTAGAGAAGCCAATAATGTGTACAAATTACCTTCAACTACCAAGCCCAAGTCTAGGTCTCCTGTGATTTTCTAAGTTTTGAAAGTACTTGTTCCTTTAGTGGCAGAGATTTACCGGAGAAGCCATCAGAAAAGTACACACAAAGAGGAGGATTTGTAGGTTCTGGGAAAGTTCTGTCTGTATGGTTCCGCAGTTTCTAAAGGCATCCTAAGGCCTGAATTGGCCCATTTTGCACAATTAAATATTCTAAAGCATGGTTGACTAACTAGTTCACATTATAGCAATTTAAAAAATAATGTATTGTCATGGCATTCCAGCTTGTAGAGAAAAGTCTAGTGGGAAAATCTAAGTGGCTTAATTAACTTGATACTTAGGATATTTGTCATTGTTAAACTACTGGTTTTTCTTCTGCAGATTTTCTTGTGAAACCTTCAAATAGAAAAAGTTCTTCAGACACATTTCATTTGGTAAGTTTGTTGCCCCTACCCTTCACCTTCTCCTACACTCTGCTGTTTTTAGGCAGCAAAAGACAATTGACAGATTAATTTTGGGGCCCTGTTTGTGAGCATTTAGGTGACCTCTTGTATATTCACTTTAATGTTAAATCTTAAAATTTGGTGGTCTCTCCCCACCATCAGGACTCAAGCAGATTACTTTCCCCATATGTAATTGTGCCATAGTATAATACACTATGCCTAGAAACTTGTATTAAAGTTGAAATTAAATGAGTTGTGGCCTTAATCATTTGTTTAAAATAGTTTTACACATCTTTTAAATTGCAACTTGATTCTTACTTTGAGTTTTCTTAAATTGTTAAATCTGTTGGAAAATCAAGGCCTTGTTCCTAGACTTCAGTTCAGTTCAGTCGCTCAGTTGTGTCCGACTCTTTGCTACCCCATGAACCACAGCATGCCAGGCTTCCCTGTCCATCACCAACTCCCGGAGTTTACCCAAACTCATGTCCATTGAGTCGGTGATGCCATCTAACCATCTCATTCTCTGTTGTCCCCTTCTCCTCCTGCCCTCAATCTTTCCCAGCATCAGGGACTTTTCCAGTGAGTCACCTCTTCATATCAGGTGGCCAAAGTATTGGAGTTTCAGCTTCAACATCAGTCCTTCCATGAACACCCAGGACTGATCTCCTTCAGAATGGACTGGTTGGATCTCCTTGCAGTCCAAGGGACTCTCAAGAGTCTTCTCCAACACCACAGTTCAAAAGCATCAATTCTTTGGCGCTCCACTTTCTTTATAGTCCAACTCTCACATCCATACATGACTACTGGAAAAACCATAGCCTTGATGAGATGGACCTTTGTTGACAAAGTAATGTCTCTGCTTTTTAATATGCTATCTAGGTTGGTCATAACTTTCCTTCCAAGGAGTAAGCGTCTTTTAATTCCATGGCTGCAATCACCATCCGCAGTGATTTTGTAGCCTCTCAAAATAAAGTCAGCCACTGTTTCCACTGTTTCCCCATCTATTTGCCATGAAGTGATGGGACTGGATGCCATGATCGTTTTCTGAATGTTGAGCTTTAAGCCAACTTTTTCACTCTCCTCTTTCACTTTCATCAAGAGGCTCTTTAGTTCGTCTTCACTTTCTGCCATAAGGGTGGTGTCATCTGCATATCTGAGGTTATTGATATTTCTCCCGGCAATCTTGAATTCAGCTTGTGATTCATCCAGCCCAGCGTTTCTCATAATGTACTCTGCATATAAGTTAAATAAGCAGGGTGACAATATACAGCCTTGATGTACTCCTTTTCCTATTTGGAACCAGTCTGTTGTTCCATGTCCAGTTCTGACTTGCTTCCTGACCTGCATACAGGTTTCTCAAGAGGCAGGTCAGGTGGTCTGGTATTCCCATCTCTTTCAGAATTTTCCACGGTTTGTTGTGGTCTACACAGTCAAAGGCCTTGGCATAGTCAATAAAGCAGAAATAGATGTTTTTCTGGAACTCTCTTGCTTTTTCGATGATCCAGTGGATGTTGGCAATTTGATCTCTGGTTCCTCTGTCTTTTCTAAATCCAACTTGAACATCTGAAAGTTCACGGTTTACATATTGTTGAAGCCTGGCTTGGAGAATTTTGAGCATTACTTTATTAGCGTGTGAGATGAGTTTAATTTCAATCTAGTCTGTTCCCACCCTACAGCCAGAGCCATCCTTTACGTCACCTCATACCACTCTTCCAGTAACAACTGTATAAGGCTATGGGCCCTGCTACTTTGATGGCCTCTGTTTTCTCACTTTCATTGATCATAAAGCATTTGCTTTGGATATCGAATCCCAGACTTCCAAAAATATGCTGTATTCATGGAAGTTTAGTGAACTAGAAATGCTGGCTTTGTGTGTAATGTATCTATTTTATATATATATATTTTTAGAAAGCTACTTATTAAAGTGATAGTGTTCTTAGTAGCCTGCGGTTCTTGTTCGGTATTCCTCCCCCACTATTACAGTTGTTTCTGAAAACGAGGTAAAGGTAGTAGCACAGTTTGAGTTTTCACTGAGCTTAGGATATTGGGGTAAAAGACTTTTTTCTTTCATATTTTGTGTACTAAATCAGTTTGGTTCCCACGGATGGGGAGATCCATTTTGAATTTATGGAATTTACAAAAACATGCTATATAATATTATAAGAATTATATTGTTATTATACTGTATTTGCATTCACAGGTTGGTTTCGATTATTGCTTTATTATTTTCATCTAAGGTTTATAATATTTTTCATGTTGCTGTCAACTTTAGGAGCATAAGCTTTCGCAACTGTTTTTGCTCAAATAGGTTACGGCCAGGATGATTTTCACAGCCCTTTAAAGGAGTTTGGATTTGACTAGTGGGTTGGCTTGGAGAAGGCAATGGCACCCCACTCCAGTACTCTTGCCTGGAGAATCCCATGGATGGAGGAGCCTGGTAGGCTGCAGTCCATGGGGTTGCTGAGAGTCGGACACGACTGAGCGACTTCACTTTCACCTTTCATTTTCATGCATTGGAGAAGGAAATGGCAACCCACTCCAGTGTTCTTGCCTGGAGAATCCCAGGGACGGGGGAGCCTGGTGGGCTGCCGTCTATGGGGTCGCACAGGGTCGGACACGACTGAAGCGACTTAGCGGCAGCAGCAGCAGTGGGTTGGCTGGGTGATTCTCAGCTTTTTCTTGGCTGACTCTGGTCAAGTCTTTTGGTCCTTGTATATGCAGTCCCTCTAATTAGGGTGTGGCCAAATGGGAAAGTGGGCTTCCCAGGTGGCGCTAGTGGCAAAGGACCCCCCACCAATGGAGGAGATGCACAGGATGCTGGCTCCGTCTCTGGGTTGGGACAATTCCCCTGGAGGAAGGCATGGCAACACACTCCAGTATTCTTGCCTGGAGAATCGCATGGACAGAGGAGCCTGGCAGGCTGTAGTCCACAGGGTCGCACAGTCAGACATGACTGAAGCAACTTAGCACACACATGGAAAATTACCAATTTTGTCCTTTTCCCCCCCAAGTTTCAGGCATAAAGGAAAGAAAAGGCTTGCCAGGATACTGAAGAAGGGACGGAGATCTCTCCTCCTAATCTGGGCCTCCTGTCATGGTAAGTACAAAGAAATAACAAGACAATTGGACTTGAACTCTGTCCTGACAGTTAAGTGAATACTAGTAAGTTTATAGTTACCTGTCCTCAGAACTCTTTTGTCTGTTTTCTTTTATTGTTTACTTAGTATCACTAGTAATCATTTCTAGTGTCTTAGAGCAGTTTTGCTTCTATTCACTTTAATCGTGTGAGTTAGATATTGTCTCTTTTCAGTCAGGTAGTATAAATAGATTCAAGACCAAATGTTTCTTGGGCTTCAGGTTTTTCTTTCTTTTCTGGGAAGGAAGATACAGTAAGAAGCTTTTCTCTGTGTGTATGTGTTGCGTTGTGGAGAATTAATATGGTCATACACATTCTTTATGAATTTTCCTTTCTGGATTAAAGCAGTTCCCTGTCTTCCCATTTTTTCCTCTTTAACATTGTTTTTATCCCAAAGAAGATGAAGTAGCTCTGCACAACCCCTGCCTGTGTCTGTGTCTAAAATGAGTATATTTCAGTGACTTGTGAGCCATTTAGGACCCACTTTAGGCAGAGAAGTGGGAGCAATGAGCCAGCTACATTTCTATCAGGCCCGAAAATATGTAAACAGTGCTTCAAGGCTTAAGAAAGAAATGGTCTTCTGTAATATTGTCCTGCTTGTACCTTGGTGATGTTAGCTAGATCCAAACTCTGTCATGCTGGCACACAAAGAAGGAATTGAAAAGGCCATGTTAATTTCAAGCATCATTAGGAACATGGGTGGAAAATGCCTTTCAACATTAAAAACAAACTAAAACCAAAAAAACTAGTTGTATAGAAGTGTCATTAAAATGAGAAAGGTGACTGCTGTCATTTTAATCTTTGCCAGTTTTTTCCTTAGTTTATGGGCACAACAGCTTTCTGATGTATCCTATACCCAAGTACTGATGAGCTTTTCTTTATAATGTATTATTTTATTGGTTTTCACGAGTTTTGAATGAATTGAAGAGGTGTTTGCCTAATATTTATATGATATGTATGCCAGTGCTAATGAGTCGCACGTGGCGGGCTTACGAAAGCAGCTCTGTTGTGTACTGAAGGGTTGTCCTTCGCTGTATCCCGCACAGCTGCAGCAGCGTGGTCCTTGCTCTGGTGCCACTGGGGGTTCTGGTGCCCTGCAGACAGTCTTCCTGGTGTGCTCTGGAGATACGTGTGTGTGTGTGTGCGCATGTGTGCGTGCACGTGCAGTGTTCAGGGAGGCAGTGTGACCATGTGTTTAAAAAACTCGTTAAGCAGCTTTATAATAAGTTTTTAGAAGTACTCATTTATAATTCTTGTATTCCTTCTAACTAGTTTATGTGCCTGTGTATAGTTTATGTAGTTGGAATTAAAACATAATTAAATTTCTGTTTTGTTTATTTCACTAAATGAATTAAATATTTTTCTTTGTTGACTTGTTGGACTTCTAATGATTTTTTACTAGCTAACTAACACTTTGCAAATTGTCGAACCATTGGTTTAAGTAGTATTAATTAATATTTTCTGTTTTAGCTATTTGGTTACGTGTTCTTAATCCTTATTTTTCTGTGTAGAGAATTCAGAAGCACTGATTTTTCTTGAATATCATCCTTTCATACTTCTAAAAAATTCTTGAATGAGATTGAGATCTTTTGGGGAGGTTAAGCATTAGGAAAATGTTTTTGTGTTTCATTATGGAAAATCTCAAGCCTATGCAAATTGAAAATAGTATGATGAACCCTCATAAGCCCCACATACGCATCAGCCAGATGCAGTAATCAGTTCATGACCACACTTGTTTCTTCTGACTCCCCACCCCCACCTCTTTGGATTATGTTGAAAGAAATCACAAATATTATATCAACAGAAATTTTTATTTTTGATGACTTTTAATGCCACTCTTAAGAGTGGTAACTAAAATTGACAATGAGACTGATAATCACTTTAAGCTTTTTCATTTGTCAAATGTTTCTACACATATGTGACTCTAAAGAGTAGTTTTTTTTTTAAAAATCCTGCAACGTTTATATATAAATTTAGTTTATAGACATTTCCACTGGTTAGCTTCTACTCCCCATGTTCTTTAAATATTTATCTTTAATGTTGACTTCCCCTTGACTTATAAACTGACTTCTGTTACCTGCATAGTTTACCAAGTAGCAGAAGTTAGCCTGGAACTGTGGTGACTGATCTCCTTTCAAGATTTTATAGTGACTCCATACGGAGCTGGTAGGGATTAAAAAGTATGAGGTTCCACTATGCCCGGTGTTCCTCAGCGATATTAGGAAATTGACCATGTGGATTATATTCTGTTAAACTACTGCTTGTAGCTAGCCCAGGGGAAATTTGTTTTCCAGCCTCTTAACAGGTTAACACACCTGCCAGACTTTTGTCTTCCTCGCCTTCATCTCCTTCCAGCTCTTCCCCCTTCATCCATCTCAAGTTTGGCCTCCCTTTTACCTATGAAACTCAGTAACTATAAAAAATTAGGCAGTTGATTCAGCTTATGTTTAGCTAAGTAATATTTTTACCATTCTTCTTGGAAAGTCAGTAGTCTGTCCTCAGTTCAGTTCATTTGCTCAGTCATGTCCGACTCTTTGTGACCCCATGGACTGCAGCACGCCAGGCCTCCCTATCCATCACCAACTTCCGGAGTTTACTCAGACTCATGTCCATTGAGTTGGTGATGCCATCCAACCATCTCATCGTCTGTCGTCCCTTCTCCCCTCTTCCATCTTTCCCAACATCAGGGTCTTTTCAAATGAGTCAGTTCTTCACACCAGATGGCCAAAGTATTGGAGTTTCAGCTTCAGCATCAGTCCTTCCAATGAATATTCAGGACTGATTTCCTTTAGGATGGGCTGGTTGGATCTCCTTGCAGTCCAAGGGACTCTCAAGAGTCTTCTTCAACACCACAGTTCAAAAGCATCAGTTCTTCGGCACTCAGCCTTCTTTATAGTTCAACTCTCAGGATTAGGATTAGTCTATCTTAATCCTATAGTCTATCTTAATCATAACCTCAGATATGCAGATGACACCACCCTTATGGCAGAAAGTGAAGAGGAGCTCAAAAGCCTCTTGATGAAAGTGAAAGTGGAGAGTGAAAAAGTTGGCTTAAAGCTCAACATTCAGAAAACCAAGATCATGGCATCCGGTCCCATCACCTCATGGGAAATAGATGGGGAAACAGTGGAAACAGTGTCAGACTTTATTTTTCTGGGCTCCAAAATCACTGCAGATGGTGACTGCAGCCATGAAATTAAAAGACGCTTACTCCTTGGAAGGAAAGTTATGACCAACCTAGATAGCATATTCAAAAGCAGAGACATTACTTTGCCAACAAAGGTCCATCTAGTCAAGGCTATGGTTTTTCCAGTGGTCATGTATGGATGTGAAAAGTGGGACTGTGAAGAAAGCTGAGCACCGAAGAATTGATGCTTTTGAACTGTGGCGTTGGAGAAGACTCCTGAGAGTCCCTTGGACTGCAAGGAGATCTAACCAGTCCATTCTGAAGGAGATCAGCCCTGGGTGTTCTTTGGAAGGACTGATGCTAAAGCTGAAACTCCAGTACTTTGGCCACCTCATGTGAAGAGTTGACTGATTGGAAAAACTCTGATGCTGGGAGGGATTGGGGGCAGGAGAAGGGGACGACAGAGGATGAGATGGTTGGATGGCATCACTGACTCGATGGACGTGAGTCTGAGTGAACTCCGGGAGTTGGTGATGGACAGGGAGGCCTGGTGTGCTGCAGTCCATGGGGGTCGCAAAGAGTCGGACACGACTGAGCAACTGAACTGAACTGAAATGATCTTCAAGAGAATAAAAGTGTTCTGTTGTAGTTGTTTAGTTACTAAATCTTGTCCAACTCTTTGTGACTTCATCAGTTGAAGCCCGCCAGGCTCCTCTGTCCATGGGATTTCCCAGGTGAGAATACTGGAAAGGGTTGCCATTTCCTACTCCTGTGGATCTTCTGACCTAGGGATTGAACCTGTGTCTCCTTCATTGGCAAGAGTGTGCTTTACCTCTGAGGAACCAGGGAAGCCCCCTTATGTGTTTCAGTTCAGTCGCTCAGTCGTGTCCGACTCTTTGCGACCCCGTGAATCGCAGCGCGCCAGGCCTCCCTGTCCATCACCAACTCCCGGAGTTCACTCAGACTCACGTCCATCGAGTCAGTGATGCCATCCAACCATCTCATCCTCTGTCATCCCCTTCTCCTCCTGCCCCCAGTCCCTCCCACTGAGTCAACTCTTTGCGTGAGGTGGCCAAAGTATTGGAGTTTCAGCCTTAGCATCAGTCCTTCCAAAGAACACCCGGGACTGATCTTCAGAATGGACTGGTTGGATCTCCTTGCAGTCCAAGGGATTCTCAAGAGTCTTCTCCAACACCACAGTTCAAAAGCATCCATTCTTCGGCGCTCCGCCTTCTTCACAGTCCAACTCTCACATCCATACATGATCACTGGAAAAACCATAGCCTTGACTAGATGGACCTTTGTTGGCAAAGTAATGTCTCCGCTTTTTAATATGCTGTCTAGGTTGGTCATAACTTTTCATTGAAGGAGTAAGTGTCTTTTAATTTCATGGCTGCAGTCACCATCTGCAGTGATTTTGGAGCTCAAGAAAATAAAATCTGTCACTGTTTTCCCATCTCTTTGCCAGGAAGTGATGGGACCAGATGCCATGACCTTAGTTTTCTGAATGTTGAGCTTTAAGCCAACTTTTTCACTCTCCTCTTTCACTTTCATCAAGAGGCTCTTTAGTTCTTCACTTTGTGCCATAAGCATAGTGTCATCTGCATATCTGAGGTTATGATATCTCTCCTGGCAGTCTTGATTCCAACTTGTGCTTCCTCCAGCCCAGCATTTCTCATGATGTACTCTGTGTATAAGTTAAATAAGCAGGGTGACAGCATACAGCCTTGACGTACTCCTTTCTGGATTTGTAATCAGTCTGTTGTTCTATGTCCAGTTCTAACTGTCGCTTCTTGACATGTATACAGATTTCTCAGGAGGCAGGTAAGGTGGTCTGGTATTCACATCTCTTTCAGAGTTTTCTACAGTTTGTTGTGATCCACACAGTCAAAGACTTTGGCATAGTCAATAAAGCAGAAGTAGATGTTTTTCTGGAACTCTGTTGCTTTTTCATTGTTGGCAATTTGATCTCTGGTTCCTCTGCCTTTTCTAAATCCAGCTTGAACATCTGGAAGTTCACGGTTCACATACTGCTGGAGCCTGACTTTGAGAATTTTGAGCATTACTTTACTAGTGTGTGAGATGAGTGCAGTTGTGCGATAGTTTGATCATTCTTTGGCATTGCCTTTCTTTGGGATTGGAATGAAAACTGACCTTTTCCAGTCCTGTGGCCGTTGCTGAGTTTTCCAAATTTGCTGGCATATTGAGTGCAGCACTTTCACAGCATCATCTTTTAGGGTTTGAAATAGCTCAGATGGAATTCCATCACCTCCACTAGCTTTGTTCTTAGTGATGCTTCCTAAGGCCCACTTGACTTTGCATTCCAGAATGTCTGGCTCTAGGGTTGTGATCACATAATCATGATTATCTGGGTCACGAAGATCTTTTTTGTACAGTACTTCTGTGTATTCTTGCCACCTCTTCTTAGTAGCTTCTGCTTCTGTTAGGTCCATACTATTTCTGTCCTTCGTTGTCCATTTCTGTCCTCTATTGCCTTTCTGTGTGAGCAAAATTCTCTTGGTAGCTCTCATTTTCTTGAAGAGATCTCTAGTTTTTCCCATTCTATTGTTTTCATCTATTTCTTGGCATTGATCACTGAGCAAGGCTTTCTTATCTGTTTCCTTGCTGTTCTTTGGAACTCTGCATTCAAATGGGTATGTCTTTCCTTTTGTCCTTTGCCTTCACTTCTCTTCTTTTCACAGCTCTTTGTTAAGGCCTCCTCAGACAGCCATTTGCCCTTTTGCATTTCTCTCTTGGGGATGGTCTTGGTCACTGTCTCCTGTACAGTGTCATGAACCTCCATCCTTAGTTCTTGCAGCACTCTCTCAGATCTAATTCCTTGAATCTGTTTGTTACTTCCACTGTATAATTGTAAGAGATTTGATTTAGAAGTCAAAGCTGAGAAACCCTTAAAATGTTCATAAATTCATTTTTATACAATACCAATTTCACATAACATTTTTAATGAAAAGTAATATTTTTCTCATCCAGCAATAATTAATGTAAAAGAGTGATGTTGTTTTACATTTTTACAGTTTTTAAAAAAATATTTGGCTTAATAGATGATAGCTGGGTTCTCATATCTACTTCTGCATCCATTTTGTTACAGTGTATTTTTTGAAATAAATGAAGTAAATCCAGCCTTCCTCAGTAGTTAGAAAATGAAAGAGTAATAGTTTCTCCAGGTAGTTGTGTTCTTCTGTTACACATCAAAACTTGACAAGTGTTAGTTCTTTGAAGGTTAGTTGCAGTGTGGAATTTTGAAGTCATGTCAGTGAACGTTTTGTATTATGTTAAAACCATCAGTTGTCTTGCACTTTAAATGGATCTTTTATCCATGCATGATTTTGTAACATCATGAACAGGTCATTTTGAAAATAATGACTAGTGAGAAAATGAGTAATGCACATCTCCCAAAGGTAGACATATTTTGCAATAAAATTTCTTTTAAAAAATCACACTTGGTAGTATTGCCACTGGGCATATCAGAAAAGTATTTGGTACTGGAAAGCTGTGAAGTCCCTTGTGGCAGATGATAGCCTCTCAAAATTCTAATTTTCTCATTAAAACTTCATCACTGGCAACTGATTGCACTTGAAGAAAAGATCTACTGAAGTCTGAATTACCATAGTTGGTCAGTTGTTCTTTTCAGTTGCAAGTGGTGCTCATTCATTTGCAAAAGAAGTTGCTAGTTCAGCTTGTAACTGAAACAGTTGCACAAGTGCTTAACTTGAGACAACCGTAATACTTCACTGTGCAGCAAAAGGCTTTCATGTGTATTTCCTCTTTATTTATTTATTAATATTTTATTGTATATATTTGTTGGACATGCAGCATGTGGGATCTTAGTTCTCCAACCAGGGATTGAACCCATGCTCCCTCCATTGGGAGCTTAGAGTCTCAACCACTGGACCACCAGGGAAGTCTGTTTCCTCTTTAAAACAGAAAAAGACTTAAGGGTCAGAATGGAATAAAATTGACCATTTTTCTCCTACTTGTTACCAAGGACATTCAAAGTGCCACTGCTAGATTGTACTAAGGGGCCAGCAGGCTTACCCACTGAGTCTCTCTGTGCTGTTTGTACACATCTCAGTGCAGAGAAAAAAGGCTTAGTAGTATTACAGGCTTAGTATTAAAAAAAGTCTTAGTATTATTGTGACTGTGGTTTTGACCTCATAGAGGCCCTGAAAGGGTCTCGGAATCCGCAGATCACATTTTGAGAACCATTCTATTAGGGTTTATGTTTAAAATTGCTATTGCTCTTATAAAATTTGCTGTGTAAATAATTTCATCATAATTTACCCCTGGACTTCCCAGTAGATTGTTTTTCCCCCTGATCTTTGTATACCATACAAATTTATAATGTAAAAGACTTTTTATGTAAATTATGATTAGTTCAAGTGCCATTTAGATTAAATTTATTATCTTTTGAGATTGCCTTAATAGAAATAAATATGTAATACAAAGATTAAACTAGGGATATGGTTCACACACATGTTTTCAGTTTGAGGATTCAGTTCTTCAGTTTACATTGAGAAGAAAACAGCTTTGTTATGGAAAGTTCCCATATAACCAGAGTAGACACTGAGGTATAGTTAACTCTCACTTAAAGTTCCATGTATTAATCCCCTCATAGACAGTTGTTTCATTTATGCTCCATTCACTTCCTTGTTACCCTTCCCTCCAAATGTTCTGAGTCAAATTCCAGACATTGGTCACATCATTTCATTCTTAAATAATAATAATTCAGAATGCATCTTTAAAAAATAACGGTTATAACTTAGGAGAAAAAAGCCACTATATCTTAGTTTCTCCTAAAAGTAATATACTAACAACTTACTAGCGCTTAATAGAAATGTTCTTAACCTCTTTGACTTTCTTTGATATTGGTGTGTTTTCCATTTAGAGGCACCTGGATTTTCATTGTGATTATGCTATTAGATATGGCAGAAAAACCAAACATGGAGTAGGAGCTTTGAAATTATTTAAACATTTGGGTTTTTTCCAGGATGAAGAGACTCGGCACAGCCTTGAGTGCATCCAGGCCAATCAGATCTTTCCCAGGAAGCAGCTGATCCGGGAGGATGAGAATCTTCAGGTAATTCCAGGCCACTTTTATTTGTGAAACAAGTGTTAAGCATCATAGTAACAATGTAGCAGAGCCAGTGGATTGAAGTAATGGACTGCATATAGGAATACATATTAGAGAAATGTATTTTTTCCCTAAACCACACACATAATAGAAATGTATGCTGGAGAACATCTCTTTTAGAAAGACTTTCCCACTGAGGTGTGGTCATCTTTGTGTCATTCCTTCTTTAGTCTTAAATGTGAATAACTAGGTCTTTTGCATCTTGTGGGTGTAAACCCATCCTCTCTAGGTCCCGCACCCATTTATGTACGAGCGACAGTGTTTATAGTCCCTTCACCTGAGCTGTGTTTAAAGGCTTTGCTTTACTACTTCAGGACTCTGAAGCGTTTCTTCTTCCACTTTGAAGGTCCCTTTTCTTGAACTTCATGGAGAAAGCACAGAGTACGTGGGCCGCGCTGAGGATGCCATCATTGCCCTTTCTAATTACAGACTTCACATCAAGTTCAAGGAGTCTCTTGTTAATGTAAGTGCTGTCAGCTGTTTTTCCACTAAAGTAGATGGAGAAGGGAAGTAAAAAACCTTAAGTTTCTCACAAGAGCAATGTGATATAGAGTTTAGCATGAAAACATTGTGTACTCTGCTTTTTTCTCAATTTAAGCACTGAGGACACTACGTTAGCAAGCAGCTCTTATGCTTGATTTAAAATGATAACGTGTAGTTGTCAGCTGAGGTGTCCATTGTTTAGTAACACTGCATGATTTGCAGTTGGTAATGCTGTATCATTAAGATTTGTAATGGTGCAGAAGCTGTGTAGGCTTTTATTTCTCAATATTTAGTAGTTACCGACTGCCTCAGTTGGAGAGAACTTCCTGGACCTTAATGTCAAATGCTAACAGAGTTTTGTCAGAAAAGTACAGTGGTGATAGCAAACATCCTTCACCAGCAACACAGGGAGATGACTCTACACGTGGACATAACCAGAGGGTCAGTACCAAAACTGGATCGATTATATTGTTTGTAGCCGAAGATGAAGAAGCTCTCTACAGTCAACAAAAACAAGACTTGGAGCTGACTGTGGCTCAAATCATGAGCTCCTTATTGCAAAATTCAGTCTTAAACTGAAGAAAGTAGGGAAAACCACTAGGCCATTTAGGTATGCATTAAGTCACTTCAGTCATGTCCGACTCTGAGCAACCCTGTGGTCTGTAGCCCACCAGGCTCCTCTGTCGAGGGGATTCTCCAGGCATGATTACTAGAGTGGGTTGCCATTTCCTTCTCCAGGGCATCTTCCCAACCCAGGGATCGAACCTGCATCTTTTACTTCTCCTGCATTGGCAGGCAGGTTCTTTACCACTAGCACCACCTCCTAAATCAAATCCCTTACAGTTATCCAGTGGAGGTGATGAATACTATAGGCAGAGGTTTATAACATTGTACAGGAGCCAGTGACCAAAACCACCCCAGAGAAAAAGATATGTAAGGAGGAAAAGTGGTTGTCTGAAGAAGCTTTACAAATAGCTGAGGAAAGAAGAGAAGCAAAAAGCAAAGGAGAAAGGGGAAAGATTTACCTAACTGAATGAAGAGTTCCAGAGAATAGCAAGGAGACACAGGACCTTCTTAAATGAACAATACAAAGAAGTAGAGGAAAACAACAGAATGGGAAAGACATGAGATCTCTTTAGGAAGATTGGAGATAGCAAGGGAACATGCGAAGATGGGCATGATAAAGGACAGAAATGGTAAGAACCTAACAGAAACAGAAGAGATTAAGAAGATGTGGCAAGAATACACAAAAGAACTATACATAAAAGTTCTTAATCACCCAGATGACTACAATGGTGTGGTCATATCACCTACAGCCAGACAGCCTGGAGTGTGAAGTCAAGTGGGCCTTAGGAAGCATCGCTATGAACAAAGGTAGTGGAGGTGATGGAATTCAGCTGAGTTGTTTAAAATCCTAAAAGATGATGCAGTTAAA
This sequence comes from Bos indicus x Bos taurus, assembly GCF_003369695.1. NCBI lineage: Eukaryota > Metazoa > Chordata > Mammalia > Artiodactyla > Bovidae > Bos > Bos indicus x Bos taurus. The sequence goes on along the minus strand of NC_040092.1, from coordinate 3,884,395 downwards.
GTCCTGCACTCAGTATGTCAGCAAATTTGGAAAACTCAGCAGTGGCCACAGGACTGGAAAAGATCAGTTTTCATTCCAATCGCAAAGAAGGGCTGTGCCAAAGAATGGTCAAACTGTCGTACAGTTGTGCTCATTTCGCATACTGGTAAGGTTATGCTCAAAAGTCTTCAAGGTAGGCTTTAGTACATGAACCGAGAACTTCCAGATGTACAGGTTGGGTTTAGAAAAGGCAGAGAACCAGAGGTCAAATTGTCAACATTTGTTGAATCATAAAGAAAGCAGGGCTTCTCTGGTGGCTCAGTCAGTAAAGAGTCCGCCTGCAATGTGGGAGACCTGGGTTCAATCCCTGGGTTGGGAAGATCGCCTGGAAGAGGGCATGGCAACCCACTCCAGTATTCTTGCCTGGGGAGTCCCCACGGACAGAGGAACCTGGCGGGCTGCAGTCGTGGAGTTGCAAAGAGTTGGACATGACTGAGCAACTAAGCACACAGATAAAACAAGGGAAATTCTAGAAAAACATCTGCTTCATTGACTGTGCTATAAAGCCTTTGACTGTGTGGATCGCAACAAACTGGAAAATTCTTAGAGATGTGAATACCAGACTGCCATAATCTATCTCCTGAGAAACCTGTCTATGGGTTAAGAAACAACAGTTAGAACCCTATATGGAACAGCTTACAGGTTCAAACTTGGGACAGGATTATGATAAGTCTGTATATTATCACCCTGTTCATTCAATTTGTATGCGGAGTAATCATGCGAAATGCCAAGGTGGGTTAATCACAAGCTGGAGTCAAGATCTCCAGGAGAAATATTAACAGTCTCAGAAATTCAGATGATACCACTCTAATGGCAGAAAGCAAAGAGGAACTGAAGAGCCTCTTGATGAAGGTGGAAAAGCTGGTTTAAAACTCAACGTAAGATCATGGCATCAGGTCCCATCATCTCATGGCAAACAGAAGGGGAAAAAGTGGAAACAGTGACAGACTTTATTTTTGTGGGTTCTAAAATCAATGTGGATGGTGACTGCAGCCATGAAATTAAAAGACGCTTGTTCCTTGCAAGGGAATGTATGACAAACCTAAGTAGCATGTTAAAAAGTGGGAACATCACTTTTCCAACAAAAGTCTGTATAGTGAAAGCTATGGTTTTTCCAGCAGTCACGTATGGATGTGAGAGTAGGACCATAACGAAGGCTGAGCACTGAAGAGTTGATGCTTTCGAATTGTGGTGTTGGAGAAGATTCTTGAGAGTCCCTTGGACTGCAAGGAGATCAAAACAGTCCATCCTAAAGGAAGTCAACCCTGACTATTGATTGGAAGGACTGATGCTGAAGTACTTTTGCCACCTGATGGCACAGAGCTGACTCATTGAAAAAGACCCTGATGCTGGGAAAGATTGAAAGCAAAAGGACAGGAGGGCGGTAGAGCACGAGATGGGTAGATAGTATCACCTACTCCGTGAACATGAACTTGAGCAAACTCCAGGAGATAGTGTACACTACTGTAGTGGCTCAGACGGTAAAGCATCTGTCTGCAGTGCGGGAGACCCGGGTTCCATCCCTGGGTTGGGAAGATCCCCTGGAGAACGAAATGGCAGCCCACTTCAGTATTCTTGCCTGGAAAATCCCATGGACTGCGGAGCCTAGTAGGCTACCATCCATGGTGTCGCAAAGAGTAGGACACGACTGAGCGACTTCACAGGAGATAGTGTAGAACAGGAAAGCCTGGCTTGCTGTAGTCTATGGGATCGCAAAGAATTGGACCCAACTTAGCGACTGAACAGCAACGTCAAATGATGAGATGTACTTGGAGTTCAGTGCAGGCTTCTGTTACAGGATGAAGTGACTCTCATGTCGTCTTAGTGGTATAAGGATAGATGTTAAATAAAATATTTATTTGCATAATATACTGTGTATTGCTGAAGAGAGGGAAAGCTCTCAACTTTTGAGTGCATTTACCCTTTTCAACTAAGAGAGTATCCTCAGTGAACTGGGTCTTCCAGCACTATTGCCATCCTTAATATTCTTCAGTAAACTTGTCTTTCAGCACAAAAATGCCAAAGTTCATGTATTCTAACCAAATGAACGCTGCCTTCTTTCCTCACTGAACAGTGTTGTGGCTCTTTGTGCTTTGGTTCTACCACAAAGAAGTGTACTATGACATCTTATAAAAGCTCATGACTGTCCCTTCATTCAGATAGTGTGTTTGGGAGCTCATTTTGGGATTCTTAGAAAGTTGTTTTACTCAGCCATCCAAAAGTTACCCAATTCCTTCATCATATTTTTCCTTGTCAAGACTCGAATGGCTGACATTTTCTTTGTGGTTGGCATTTATTGTTTTAGTGTTGATTACTGTTCTGTGCAGTTAAGCGTTTACATCTAGGAGTCACTATGGCCTGAATTCCTTCTGGCCTGTAGAATTGGGCTATGATCATAGCTCTTGTCTTAGTTTTCTGTCTGTCAGCTAAAAATACACACTGGATTCATCAAGGCAAGAGGCATATTGTGCTTTCATACCATGTACCACTGTTCAGAAGGGTCTGTTTGGAATTGAGTAGCCCTGATAAGAGGGGACAGGATGGAATCTCCTATAACATCCCAGCAACCAGACCCTACTAGCTCCTGTGGAAGTAATGACAGCAATATTTAGTAGAATCACCCAATTTAATTTTGTGTTTAAATGTCTAGAATTGGTGAAATTTAATTAAATTGCATGTGGAGATAATGTAGTTTTGTATCATTGCATTTTTTCACGCAGTCCTGTTTCTCAGCTTTTTGGTTTACGGCCAAGTATTTCAGAGACTGTTTTTAGATCTGTTGGGGTAAAGGATCTATTGGAGAGAAAGCATGGATTGGAGCATGTCATTCACCAACCTAAAGGCCTTCAGTCTTTCTTGATTACTTCTAAAATGAAATCACTTAACACGGTGTCACCCTAAGTGGTGTGATCCTTGGTCCTTCACAGCTTTTCTGTCTCCCTCTCTCTCCCCTTCTCCCCTTTGTATTAGTAAAACCACCCTCTTTGGACTCAGACACACCTTATACCTCTGAGTTCTCTCTTCTCCTACCCAAGGAACTTTTCTTCATCTGTCAGAACCCAGCTCAGGTGATGATATTCTTCTGTGAAGCCTTTCTCAGTCCCCGTTCCCTCCCTGACAGTTTATTACCCTCTCTTCTGGCTTTTTCTGGGTCTTGAACACAGTTTGACAACTTTTACCAGATATGTTGTAATTTTTTGTTTGTTCATCTTTGTATCTTTAGAATCCAATGTGTTTACTTGTGCCATGGTATTCAGTAAATATTAAGTGAATTGGAGTTAATAATGGGTTTGAAATAGATATTAGAGCATTTTAAAATCCTTTCCGGGTTTAAAGCTTGTTGTAAGTCATCTTTTTCTCTAAGCCTGCATCATCTTTTTCTCTGACAACAGCTGTATGAGTAGGCTGCTTACTGCAATTGTTGGTCCCCCAACTGTGATTGAGATACAGTGCTTAAGAAAACTTACCCTTGTTTTTACTTGGGACCCACTTCTTCACCGAAAAGTGTTTTCCATTTAGCATGATAACCCTCTAAGGCACAGAGTCTGCTTGTCACTTTTTTAAAAGCCCAAGATAATGGCTTTGCACCGAAAAATGGTTGTGCAAAAGTATTTTGTAGTTGCACTGATTTTAAGTAATTCAGATTGGGAGAGACTAGGACTTCTTTGTACAAATAAGTTAATGACATCACAGTTAGTGCTGGGCTCCTAAAACCTGTGGTTACTCCAGGAAACCATGGCTCCTCCTATTCTGGTCCTCCCTCAGCAGATGAGTATTTCAGTAAAATCTGTGATATTAAGAGACCCCTCCCGTAAAAGTTACTAAATCTAAATCAAACATATATCAACCATCAAAACTCAGATGCGTCAGTATGTATTGTGGCATGCTGCAGTTTGCATCATTTTGTATGTTTTCAAATGAACACATGTAACTCTTAAATGACTTACACCATCAAGCTTGACATAGCTGTCTGATATCATATATTCTCTTAATCTCACAGCACATTGAAATACATCGTTATTGTAATGCACATACATTATATCAAGTTTCCAATTTCTAGGGTAAAGAACCTCTAGTATAGTTCAGTTGTAGCATTTAAGGTATGAATTGCTCCTATTCCGTGCTTTTCCCAAACTGTATTTTTACATATGTATAGGTATATTTCTTTGCTCAGCTAATTTACAAATAAGTGTTCAAGTGAAGATAATGAAATTTTAAAATGATTTTTGTTGTGTAATTCAATAGACCGCCTCTCAGTCTGCTGCTTCTGAAATCCCAGTAAGTAGCATGAGAATTGTAGGCGGTTGTTGCACCTGTGCTTGAAACAAACTGGTTTGCGTGTCAGATGCTCCCCTTGCAAATCAGCAAGTGTGTCCTCTCTGCATGAGTCCCTTTCCTCCTATCAGAGACAGTTCTACTGGTTTTGTACATGAGGACAATTTGTGGAGTGCGGTAAAGCCCTATAGTCCCATGAGCAGATGGAATTGTGACTTTCAAAAAATGTCAACTGAATTTCAACCAGAAGTAAAGACAACATTAGTATTTAAAAGGACATTAAAACTCTCATTTCTAGACTGGTCTGTTAATGCTTCTTAGGAATAAGCTGGAAGTGTACCTGGAAACACCTTCCTTAGCATTTCCCACATTTTTTACATTGCCTAATTGTTGTACATTGAAAATCTTGGTTACTCTCCAAGCATCAGAAGTAGGTTATTGTTAACAATGCCCTTTGGTCTTAGCATTCATAAATCAGAGGAGGCTTCTGAAAACCCGTGTTGGAAGAGTACGTTGTAAATACCAGAAGTGAGCAATAAAGAATTTGAGTCTTTAACCTGTGACCATTTTCTTCCGACTGGTTTTTAAATCGTTAGAACCCAGATAATCCACGATGTGTTATATAGATTTTAGGTTAAGACTCATTAAATTATTTTTACTCTGTTACTGCCATTTTTACTTGCCATGTGTATGCAAGGTTAATACTTCCCCATTCAGTCTATAAAAAGGGCATTTGTTATTAAAAAGTATACATTATCCCACTTTTAAATTCTGGTACTTAGTAATTCACACACATACAGACCCAGAATGAATTATGGTAAATACAGTAGGAAATAACAAAATTCCCTCTGGAACGAGTACTGCGAGTCTCTTATGCATGTCTATTATGTTTTTAAACTGCCGCTGTCCTGCTCTTTTGGATTGATGCTCTCGTGAGTTTTGGTGTATGTGATGTAACTTTTGACCTTTAGAGGAATTGTTTAACAGCACTGGAGTGTGTTTGATGTATTTTAAGCATGAGTTTGGTAGGTTTTATAAGAAGAAAAGCACTGTAATGGGAGAGAGAATTGCCTGGCAAGTAGAAGGCAGAGAAGAAAGGAGCAAAACAAGGATGAGTTGCAAAGCACTGAGTCATTGGGTTAGGGAGGATATGATTGTGACTTCAAATTTCTTAGAATTGCCTCTGTAGAATCTTGGTTGGTTTACATTCTGTTTTCCTCTTAAGATCCCTGGTGAAGAGGCTGCTTAATAGTGAAAGAAGACCTAAGGTAGGGCTTACACAGAAGGGAGTGGCATCCTAGAGGAAGAACGGAGCACCATGTATGTTGGAAGGGCCCTGAGCTGGAGGGCAGTCATGGATTCTGGTCCTGGCTCTGCCACTAGCTTTGGTGGAGTGTCTTAACCTTCCTGAGCTATCAAATGGTCTGCCTCATGAACCTGTATTTCTTTGCTTTGGGGTATGTCTAGTGACAGAAATGCTAAGGATCCTCCTCATATGTGATGAAAGTTGAGAAACCTGAATCCATGGACTTGCCTTTAAAGAAGTAGAGAAGCTTATTTTATATTTTGGTTGGCTGTATGAAGAGGAAAAGCCAGCTAGCTCCACCTTTTTCAAAGGAAGGCAATCTCGAGGTTGGCGTGGGTGCATTGAAGAGTATCATTGAGATGAAAGGGGAAGAAAAAAGAGAGCTGTTCATTTGATACAAAATCAAGTGTTTCTCTTTTATGTCCTTGTTCTTGCTGCATATTAAAGTTCCTTGCATGTGATAATCTGCATGATTATTAAAATCTGTATTCTGTATCTGTGACTTGAATACACATGGTTGTTTCTTGTGATTTGGTAGGATCTGTATACTAGCAACCAGTGTTTTTATCCTTCTTTCTTAAGTTTGCAGTATTAAAATACGTGAAAAATTATATATTGGAAGCATGTAGGTAGCAAATGTTTTGCATGCTCTGAAGGGTTGCATCTTTGTATTTTAGAAGTCTGAACCTAGCTAGGCTCTTGGGCTAGATCTAGTCCAAATAGTAGGGATATAAAAATTTATTCTTTGTAGCAAAATAGCACAGGCCAGCATCTGGTAATAATGTTAGTTGGTTTTCAGGTTTTCTGGCTATAAGGTAGGGTGTTGGAGGGGACATGGAGCAAGTGATTGCTGTGAGAGCCTGTGGATTTGTAAAACTCACTCTCACTCCACCCCAGGCTCTTCCCATTCCCTGTGCCTGGACCTTCCTAAGCTGGGACCACCAGAAAGCACAGGCTGGTGTGGTGGCATGTGGGAAGGTTAGAGGATTGTCCAAGGAAGTCGATAAGAAGGCAGAATTTTGGTTGATAAAGTTTTAGAAAATTGAAATTAGAACTCAGGCCTCTGAATTGCCAGTCTGGCACCTCTTTTTCTCTTTGTTTTGGGGGAGTATTGGGGGAGAATGGGGACTGCAGGTTTAAAAACAAAAAACCTAACATGAGTGCTACAGGATATGCAGAGGACTGGCCTGAGGAAAAATCAGTGTCCCCGTCTGATCTCTTAATCTCCTGTTCCCCTTCACAGTTTATCCCTACTGATAGGTGGTTGTTTTTCCTTCTTAGATGTACAGGTCTTAAAAGAATTTTTAACTGCTTCAGCTCCAGTTTCTCACAGCACCTTGGGGTAAAGGACTTAAAAACAGAGGGCCAAAGATCCTTTTTCTTTCTCTGAACACAGGCAGAAATTCTGTGTCTTTCTCTTACTTCTGGTCCTATTATAAGGGAATTTTGTAGATAAATCTAGAAGGCTCTCTTCTGAGGTAGAACTCTCAGCCATTACCTGAGTAACACTATTTTGTTTTCTTCTCTTTTTGAATCCCTGCCCCAGTTTCTTTTTGTTTGTCCGACATGTCCATCATACGGGCTTCTTTTCGATCTCCACATCCTTGTTCTGAGAGTTCCCAGCCGGCTCTGGTGACCACATGGTGGGGCAGGGTTTGCCGGAAGCCTGCTTCTGAAGCGGGCTCAGCTCGCAGCAGGCCGCCCTGTCAGGCAGTGTGCTCTTGTTTCTGTCTGTGCTGGAGGAGAGTGCCTCCTCTTTCTCATGCAAAACACGAATTGCCAGAATGCTCCTTGCAGCTCCCAGAGCCGTATTTTGATTGGGCTTGATACAGCGTAAAAAGATCCTTTTTCAATGAGTAAGAGTATCCGCTACAATTTTTACCAGGTTCTCTTTAGAAGTTTTGGAAATTGGAAGTTTTTGAGGTCAAGGGTTGAGTCAGGAAAAGTTGAGGGACAGAAGGAAGATTCTAACGACAGCTTGAGGATTTATCACCCTCTTCAGATGCTTTCCCTCCTATCTGCCTCCCTTCTCTGATCCCCGTCCACTGTCATACTGATCTTGTTTCAGTATCCGATGACCAGATTGGCAGGGAGAGAACCATCCCAGCTTACTCATACCTTGAGCCCTACTTGGCAAACAGGGCTCCTCAGCTTGTCTTTTGAAACACATTAAACCTACCCGATTAGGCCACTGTGAGAGCTGTCCCTCCTCTTCTGCTGAGCAGAGCGCCTGACCAGCAGCTCCGTCTGCTGTCTTGGGTTTTCTGTGCTACCGCAGGCAGTTCAGACCTCCAGTCTTTTTCATGTTGCTGCTTTGCTGACACAAAGGCCCAGGCCCACCTTGGGATAGGCGACAAGTATAGTCCCACTAGAATCTTGATCTGCAGCTCTTTTTTGTCAACAGGACAGGATTAACTGTTCTGATTCCCTTCAGCTTCTGTGTTACCACACATCACAGCTAGCTCTAGCATCGTAAAGTAGTACTTTGAGAAAAGGAGACTGTAAGTTTGTTGCCAGAGAGATGACACATTTCTGTATTTCCTTGTTCTTCTAGATGTGGTGCCTCTTTGTTTGTTGTCCTTGTGCTGTGAAGTGACTTGAGGGCATTGTTGAGAGACTGAGGAAGGGAAGCCTAAGTCACTGAGTAAATCACTTGAGTGCTGTTGGTTCAGATGAATGTGCAGTTCTGTGCTGCTTTCTCCTGTAGAGCTCGCTGATCACTCTTGGACACATTGCAGAACCGCAGGGGCAATGCCTTTTTGACTAAGGGAACTTCATCTTTTTTTAATTGCAGATTCCATTGCAGCTTATAGAAAGTGTTGAATGCCGAGATATATTTCAGCTTCATTTGACTTGCAAAGACTGCAAAGTTATCAGGTATGTGACGTGTTTATGCTGTTGTTTAGTGTGGAAAATACTTTTTAAAGGGTGGATTCATGATTTGATAACAAAAACTGCTTTTGAGGGTCAGCCTAGTTACAAACATTTTCTGAGTAGTTAGTCCCTGAAATATTTTATCTTCAGGCTGCTTTGCTACTGGAAAGATATGTTTTCTTTTTTATTTGGATATAACTGTAAATTTGCAAAATAAGTACAAACATAAAAATCGTAAAGAGCACTAGTACTGTTAACATTTTACCCCATTTGTGTTATTTTGTGTGTGTGTGAGAAATTCTTGTTCTGAACAATTTGAAAGTAAGTTATGTAATCATGGCTCTTTGCCCCAAAATACTTTAGTGTGCTTTCTTAAGAATAGGGGTATTTTCTTACATAACCACAGTATCATTATCAGCTTCACAGTTTTACACTCGTGATACTTTTATCCAGTCTGCTACACATGTTCTAATTCTGTCAGTTGGCCAGATAATGCCCTTCATAGCATTGCCCCTACCTCATTCAGAACAAGATTCAGTCAAGGTCACGTACTATATTTAGTTGCCATGATTCTATACCTTTCTTTAATCTGGAATGTTTTCCATCACCTTTCTTTATCTTTTTGGCATTAGCACTTTGAAGAAAACAATCTTTTATTATAATAGAATGCTTATTTTGTGTCCAGTGTTTCCTCAGGAATAAATTGAGGTTGTACATTTTCAGCTGTAACGTGAGGTTGTGTCCTCTTCAGGATATTGTATTACAGCTGGAGGCAAACAGTGCCCACCTGTTCCTTACTAGTGATGTTAGTTTTGATCATTCTTTCAAGGAATCACCCACTTTCTGTGTAATTCTTGTATTTTCTCCATTGCAACTGATAGCCGTCTGGGAGGCACTTTAAGACTCTACAGATGTCCTGCTGCTCATCAAATTTCTTTAGTGTTGGCTTTATCTGATCTAATCTTCATTATAAGGGTTGGAAAGGGATGACTGAAATGCATTTTAAATTTAGTAGCTCTCCCAGTTTTTAGCTCCCTGAGCTTTTGTTCTATTTGTATGACCTAGAGTGCCAGTAAACATCGTGTGTGGGCGTGTTGATAAGTCACACTAGTTGGGGTAAGAGAGAGGTTTAAGTGACCTCCTTGTTTGTTTTTTTTCAAATTTTTATTGGAGTATAGTTGATTCCTCCTTGGTTTTAAGGTAAATATTTAAGTTGCTTTTTAGCCATTGAGATTTGGCTTGCTTTTGATAGATACTGGTTATAACTTACAGTTTAAAAAGCTTGTATATTAATTATTCAATTTTAAATACTGCATTTGAAAAGATTAAGTATTTTTTTTACACTTTTAATTATTTCAAATTATTTTAATCTCCTAGTTTTATATATGCACTGAAAATTGCACTTGATAATAGAATTGTTTGGTCTCTACATGGTCACAGCTGAGAGTTTCAGTGTAATGTATCTTATTTTCAATCTAAAGTTGCTGAGTTATTTTAATTGCTAAGTAGATTAATTTTGAAATTATTCCCTAATTGGCTAAAAGTAGTACTGTGAACTGTTTCTGAGTTTGGCGTGATATGTCATAACAAAACAAAAACTGAACATATTTCTTGAGAGGGACAACCATAAAGCTTTGGTAGGAGATGTGGAATGAAACCCCATTCCTGGAAGAGGGACTCCTATTTTACTTTAATAATTTTCACTTGTCAGTCTCAGAAGAGATTTTATTAGTCTTAAAAACTTTAGTCTTAAAAAAAAAGATTTTATTGGTCCACATGTCTAGCTTTCTTCTTCTCGACATTTTGCATCATTGACTAAAATTTGTTCGATGTGTTTTTTCAAATTACAAATCATAAACATTAGACCACCTCTATCTAGACTAATGCTTTTAACTGTAATTATCATTTCACTGTGAGTAGGCACTCTTGAAATGGTGGCTTCCCTTAGGTTTCATTGTCAGCTGTCTTCTGATTACATTTGTACTTGTTTGGCTTTACAAAGGTGTCAGTTCTCAACCTTTGAGCAGTGTCAAGAGTGGCTTAAGAGACTGAACAATGCAATACGACCACCTGCTAAAATAGAAGACCTCTTCTCATTTGCATACCATGCTTGGTGCATGGAGGTCTACGCCAGTGAAAAAGAGCAACACGGAGACCTGTGCAGGCCAGGTAGGCCTTTCTAAATGTGCAGATGGTGGCTTTACTGAATTACTGCTTGAGACACCCTTACATGAAATGAGACTCCTAAAATTGACCTATTTATTAAGCAGTGTACTTTGCACGGTGCACCTAGCTTGTGCTCATCGCTCTTCTAAGCTCATTATAAGATGTTTTCTACTTTTCATGGGGAAGAATTGACATCCCAATTTACTGAGCCTGACTAAAAATACTGAGGGTATGGGTGTTATGGAAACCCACTGGAAAAGAGCCATGAGTGTTGTTTGTGAAGACTTCACGTTAGAAGTGGCATTTGAGTAGGCTTTGAAGATTGGAAAACTGTTATTGATAATAGAATGGGGAAAAGAATTTTAGAGCAAGTAGCATTAACGAAGGTAGAGGTGTGAGGTTAGGCCACAGAATAATGGATTACAAAGTGACCTTTTGCTGTCTTTGAATTTTCAAGACCTAGATTACCTTTTGTAGGTAATCTAGGAGTCTGGGTTCCAGACTTCCTGACTCCTTATGAAATTTCTGTCATATTCACCATGTTTCTCTCTCAAAAATGGCTCTGACCAAGTTTATGTCGTTTCTCTGTGTGTAATTTTCTAGAAATTGTGTGTTGCCATAAATAGAAGTTTGCTGATCTAGCACTGAGTCTTAAAAGATATGTTCAGCTTGAAAACAATGACTTGAATTGCTAGGCTGTGAAACGATGTGAGTTTCCTTCTAATACAGTTTACTTTAGAGATTTTTTTTCCTTTAACCTCAATTTTCAATCCTGAACCTTTGATCTTAACACTCCTGCTCTGGGTTGTGTTAAACATGGGAGGCTAATCTAACTAAGCCTGTCTCCTTTTGTTTCCTGTCTCATTTACTGGTCAAAGCTTTTGGTTCATATGTTTAATTAAATCATAGCAAACATATATATTTTTAAAGGTTCTTTACGATATACTTTTGTTTGACCCTCATGACCTTGTCAAACGGTCAGAGTAGCCTGGTGTTTCTGTTTTGGGAGCCAAAGAAATGAAGACCAGAGGCCAAGCCTATTGCACAGTCCCACTCAATGAAACTATGAGCCGCGCCTTGTAGGGCCACCCAAGACGAATGGGTCACGTTGGAGAGTTCTGACAAAACGTGGTCTACTGGAGAAGGGAATGGCAAACCACTTTGGTATTCTTGCCTTGAGAACCCTATGAACAGTATGAAAAGGTAAAAAGATGTGATACTGAAAGATGAACTCACTGGGTTGGTAGGTGCCTGATATGCTACTGGAGAAGAGTGGAGAAATAGTTCCAGAAGGAATGAAGAGGCTGAGCCAAAGTGAAAACAACGCCCAATTGTGGATGTGGCTGGTGATGGAAGTAAAGTCTGATGCTATGAAGAACTGTATCACACAGGAACCTGGAATGTCAGGTCCATGAATCAAGATAAATTGGAAGTGGTCAAACAGGAGATGGCAGTAGTGAACATCGACATTCAGGGTTCAGTGAACTAAAATGGACTGAAATGGGTGGATTCAATTCAGATGACCATTATATGTACTACTGTGGGCAAGAATCCCTTAGGAGAAATGGAGCAATCCTCATAGTCAACAAAAAGAGTCTGAAATGCAGTACTTGGGTGCAATCTCAAAATGACAGAATGATCTCTGTCTGTTGCCAAGGCAAATCATTGAATATCACAGTAATCCAAGTCTGTGCCCCAACCACTAATGCCAAAGAAGCTGAAGGTGAATGGTTCTATGAAGACCTAAAAGACCTTCTACAACTAACACCAAAAAGAGATGTCCTTTTCATCATAGGGAACTAAAATGCAAAAGTAGGAAGTCAGGAGCTACCTGGAGTAACAGGCAAGTTTGGCCTTGAGGTACAAAATGAAGCAGGTAAAAGGCTAACAGAGTTTTGCCAAGAGAATGCACTGGTCATAGCAAACACCCTCTTCTAACAACACATGGCCATCAGCAGATGGTCAACACCGAAATCAGATTGATTTTATTCTTTGTAGCCAAAGATGGAGAAGCTCTATACAGTCAGCAAAAACAAGACCAGGAGCCGACTGTGGCTCAGATCATGAACTCCTTATTGCAAAATTCAGACTTAAATTGAATAAAGTAGAGAAATCCACTAGACCATTCAGGTATGACCTAAATCACATTCCTTACGGTTATACAGTGGAAGTGACTAATAGATTCAGGGATTAAATGTGATAGACAGAATGCCTGAAGAACTATGGATGGAGGTTCCTGACATTGTATAGGAGGCCATGATCAAAACCATCCCCAAGAAACAGAAATGCAAACAGGCAAAATGGTTGTCTGAGGAGGCCTTACAAATAGCTGAGAAAAGATGAGAAGCAGAAGGCAAAGAAGAAAAGGAAAGATATAAGCATCTGAATGCAGGGTTCCAAAGAATAGCAAGGAGAAAGATAAGGAAGCCTTCTTAAGTGATCAGTGCAAAGAAATAGGGGAAAACAATAGAATGGGAAAGACTAGAGATCTCTTCAAGAAAATTAGAGATACCAAGGAAACATTTCATGCAAAGATGGGCACAGTAAAGGACAGAAACAGTATGGACCTAACAGAAGCAGAGGATATTAAGAAGAGGTGGCAAGAATATACAGAAGAACTACACAAAAAAGATCTTCATGACCCAGATAACCACGATGGTGTGATCAGGCACTTAGAGCCAGACATCCTGGCGTGCGAGATCAAGTGACCCTTAAGAAGCATCACTACAAACAAAGCCTAGTGGAGGTGATGGAATTCCAGCTGAGCTATTTCAAATCCTCAAAGATGATGCTGTGAAGGTGCTGCACTCAATATTCGAGCAAATTGGGAAAACTCAGCAGTGGCCACAGGACTGGAAAAGGTCAGTTTTCAGTCTAATTGTAAAGAAAGGCAATGCCAAAGAATATTCAGACTACCACACAATTGTACTCATCTCACATGCTAGCAAAGTAATGCTCAAAATTCTCCATGCTAGGCTTCAACAGTACATGAACCAAGAACTTCCAGATGTTTAAGCTAGATTTAGAAAAGGCAGAGGAACCAGAGATCAAATTGCCAACATCTGTTTGATCATAGAAAAAGCAAGAGAATTCCAGAAAAACATCTTCATTGACTACGATAAAGCCTTTGACTGTGTGGATCACAGCAAACAGTGGAAAATTCTTCAAGAGATGGGAATACCAGACCACCATACCTGCCTGAGAAATCTGTACGCAGGTCAAGAAGCAACAGTTAGAACCAGACATAGAACAATGGACTGGTTCAAAATTGGGAAAGGAGTACGTCAAGGCTGTATACCGTCACGCTGCTTATTTAACTTATATGCAGAGTACATCATGCAAAACGTGGGGCTGGATGAAGCACAAGCTGGAATCAAGATTACAAGGAGAAACATCATAACCTTAGATATGCAAATGACACCACCCTTATGGCAGAAAGCGAAGAAGAACTAGAGAGCCTCTTGATAAAAGTAAAAGAGGAGAGTGAAAAAGCTGGCTCAACATTCAAAAAACGAAGATCATGGCATCCAGTCCCATCACTTCATGGCAAATAGATGGGGAAACAATGACAGACTTTATTTTTTGGGGCTCCAGAATCACTGCAGATGGTGACTGCAGCCATGAAATTAAAAGATGCTTGCTCCTTGGAAGAAAAGCTATGACCAACCTCAACAGCATATTAAAAACCAGAGACATTACTTTACTGACAAAGGTCCGTATAGCCAAAGTTATGGTCTTTCCACTAGTCATGTGTACGGACGTGAGAGTTGGACCATGGAGAAAGCTGAGCACTGCAGAATTGATGCTTTTGAACTGTGGTGTTGGGAGAATCTTGAGATTCCTTTGGATTGCAAGGAGATCAAACCAGTCAATCCTAAAAGAAATCAGTTCTGCATATTCATTGGAAGGACTCAAGCTGAAGCTCCAATACTTCGGCCACCTCACGTGAAGAACTGACTCATTGGAGATGACCCTGATGCTGGAAAGATTGAAAAGGCTGGAGGAGAAGGGGACGACAGAGCATGAGATGGTTGGATGGCATCACTGACTCGATGGACATGAGTCTGAGTAAGCTCCAGGAGTTGGTGAGGGACAGGGAGGCCTGGCGTGCTGCAGTCCATTGGGTTGCAAAGAGTTGGACACGACTGAGCAGTTGAACTGAACTGCAGGGCATCGACAGAGCCAGAACTTGAAAGCAGTTCTTGGTTATTGGGAACTGATTGTAAGATGTGCTGTGGATATGAGGTGAAAAACAGGCAGCTGCCCTTGGGGAGCCTCAGGGAAAGTCTTAGGAATCTGAGCTTCCCACAAGCCTGGTCAGCCAGGGGAATCCACAGTGGTTCCCACAAATCACCAACAAGTGGCCTTGGAAGGTGATGAAAATGTGCCTAAGCACTCTCTCACTTCACTTCTTTATCTGTTCCATCTTTCTTTTTCCTTCTTTATATGCCATTGGGTTTTTTTTGTTTGTTTATGGGTCTTTTCAGGTTTTTTTTTTTTTTTTTTTTTTGAGTTTTTAAAGTTATTTTAAATCCAATTAATTTGTGAATTTTACATGTATATTTGCTAAATTTTTAGCCATTACATCTTTTTTTTTTAAGTTGTTTTTATTTGGCCACATCACACGGCATATGGGATCTTAATTCCCTGTGAAAAAGTCATGTCTGACTCTGCGACCCCATGGACTATACAGTCCATGGACTGAATTTTCCAGGCCAGAGTACTGGAATGGGTAGCCTTTCCCTTCTCCAGGGGATCTTCCCAACCCAGGAATCGAACCCAGGTCTCCCTCATTGCTCTGACCAGGGATCAAATCTGTGCTTCCTGCAGTAGAAGCACGGAATCTTAACCACTGGACAACCAGAGAAGTCCCCATTACATCTTTTCCTTTTTTTTAAATGCACATTTCTCAGACTTTATTTTTTGGCGGTGGTGGGTTTTCATGATTGTGCATGGGCTTCCTCTAGTTGACTGCTCTTCATTTCAGGGCACGGCTTCTCCTTGCAGTGGCTGCTTTCGTTGTGGAGCATGGGCTCCAGGCGTGTGGGCTTCAGTAGGTGTGGCTCGTGGGCTCTAGAGCACAGGCTCAGTAGTTGTGGTGCACGGGCCGAGTTGCTCTGTGGCATATGAGATCTTCCCAGACCAGGGAATCTGGGTGCAAGGCGGAGTCTTTTTTTTTTTCTTTTAATATTTATTTATTTTTGGCTGTACAGGGTGCTTGTTGCTGTGCAGTCTTTCCTCTAGTAGTGGCCAGTGGGGGCTACTCTGTTGCAGCGTGCAGGCTTCTCATTGCTGTGGCTTCTCTCGTTGTGGAGCGTGGGCTTCAAGAATTCCAGCACCTGGACTCGATAGTTGCGGCTCCTGGGGCCTGGAGCCCAGGCTCATTAAATGTGGTGCTGCGGGATCAGCTGTTGCATGGCATGTGGCATCTTCCCAGATCAGGGATCGAACCTGGGTCTGCGGCATTGGCAGGTGGATTCTTTAATCACTGAGTCACCAGGGAAGCCCCCAAGTACGTCTTAAGTATTAGATTGTTTAATCTCTGCCATCTCCTTGGATAATGAAGTTATCGGGTGCACCTCATTGTATCATGTTAAGTTATTGTGGGTACCTTGTATTATGTTATATAAGAACTTTGATTTGTTTAAGGCTCTTAATTCCAAAAGGCATTCCCTAGTTTTGGGCTTTAGTTAACAGTATTTAGTTTTAGTTAACAGTGTTTAGTTAACAAGGCTTGAATTTCTCCTAACCTGTTTCTCTCACAACCACAGACTGCAAATCCTCATCGTTAGGTGATTCCTTATTTCCTTGATAATTTAGTTTCTTTAGGATTTGAGTCAACTCTTAGAATATTCCTAAGATGTACCAGGTCAGAACTCAATTCCTGTTTATTAATTATAGATGGCTTTGTCCTGAGGTGAGATGATTTTAGTTCCCAGACCTTTCTTTCCTTGAAGATATTTGGTATTCGTTGGCCACCAGGACATCCACAGTTTCCTGTTTTTTTCATGGGTTTGTGGATGGAGGCATTTGGGGGGCAAAATACTGATTTAGGGACTAGAAAACCGGAATTCAAACCTATACTCTACCATTTAATTTTTAAAACGGCGCCGGGCAAGCCATGTGTCCTCTCTTTACTTCAGTTTCCTGTGTTCTTCAAAGTGTGGGACATATTTCTTCTTCCTGCCCAAGCTGATCTGTATATTCTGAAAATCAGCTCTGTTTCAGTTCAGTGAATGCTTGAGTGCCTCCTAAGTGTCATGCTTATGAAAACATTTTGAAAAGTATGAATATATAAAATGATACCATTGTAACTGATTGGAACTGACTCTATGACTAAAGGTTGTATTTTGTTTTTAATATGTATGTTCCACACTGAAGTCAACCTGCTGCAGGTCATATGCAGTCTTACTGAACTTCAGTGACTTGGTTTGAATACATATGTATGCCTTTTTCCTTTCATATATTTTCACTGTGAAGTACAGAGGAAAACTCACCCTCGAAAAATACTATGGTGGCATTTTTAGAGCCAGTCAACCTAGTTCTTCTGTCTCTACCCAATATTGTTGAGTATTGGTAGTGGCTACAGCATTACTCACCAGTTAGGAGCAGACCAGACAACCACATTCTTTTAAGTCATCTTTAGGTGAGACGGCGCCTGAGATGTTTCAAAGTCATGCTATTTTTTAACCTGCCCCAGCACATGAGATTACAGGCATAGATTCTGAAGGGTAAAAGTTGAGTCTTTCAGAAGTTATTAAAACCTTTTATGGACTCTTCTCTGCCTAGCCTATTAAGAGTAGAATGTGTCAGAGAGGAGGGAAATGGGAAAATTATATCATTACCTTGTATTCGTGTGAATCTTAGTTTCTGACTGTTGAACCTGTCATAGTTAGCCAGCCATCCTGTGGCCACATTGCTCTAAGTCTTAATCTGTTTTGGAGGAAGTCTCCATAATGCTGTTGGAGTTCATTGCAAAACTCCTGACTCTGCTGTTAGCCCCATTTCAAAGTCTAAATAAGAATGGACTCAAGCTGTATGCTCAACATCCTTCTCGTTTTAGCTGTCTTCTTGGCGGTAGTTCTGTATGTGAGCTTTAATCTGGAGTCTGACAGATGACTGGGCAATTGAGTTGCTAGTTTAGTAGCATCAGACCCACCTCTCTGACCTCTTCTCTGTGAATTGCCTGATAAGCACCTTTTGATTAACCATGAACAGCATGACTCTGGGCCATATACTGTTGTGCAGCTGCCTGTTTAGATGAAGTAAAAGCCCTTGTCAGCAGTCTGCTTTCCGAGTTTGATCGCAGTCCAGTAATTGTACATCTAGACAACTGAACTGGGCCCTTAGTTCACAGAAAAGAAGGGTTCTTCTCTCCATATTTGAAAATCTGGAGGCTGTTTCTCACCTTCTCTGACTCTGGTACTGATCTTCCTCACGTCCTCGGTACGGGCCTGGCCCTTCTGCCCCAGGCCTTTAGGTTACATATGACTGTAGGTGTGAGTGAGTACTCAGAATCACCCCGGGAGCTAGACTTTTGGGGGGAAATTTTTGTAGACTGCTGGTTGATAACTGTATTTATGGTAGAGGAACTTACTGCTTTAAAGAAAAGTTTTTATTATTAAAATAATTGCTGGACTGTATGTAGTATAAGAAATACAAAACGTTAAAGAGGTACAGACCTCATTTGGGGATGGGGAAGGCCCATAGGAAGGGTCGAAATGGAAATAAAAAGCAACAAATAAATTGGGGTATTACAGCATATCTGATGTTGAATTGGTGGAGATAGGAGAATTCTAAGAGGGGAGGGAGTTCTTAAGGAAAACCCAGCAATATTTGTGCTTGGCTTGCACTTTTCTGGCAGGATGAGCACAAGTGAACTTCTCACAGTTTAGCAAAAGCCAGTTGAATTACTCTGTGTATGTAAAGTATGCTGCTCAGTTTTTTTTCAAGCAATGGTTTTCAAACTGCAGGTTGTGATCCACCAGTGGGTCATGAAATCGAAGTTTTAAGAAATGAAGTATGAAATGAAACACTTAGGATAGAAAACATCAATGAGTCGCACACATAGCAAGGGTCAGTATTGTTTTATGAAACTCTTAAAAAATACATTGTGTTGAATTGTGGTGTAAAACATTCTTACTGTAGGTTGTGATGGTCGGATTCAAAGTTGATGAAGTCACTGCTTTAGAGAATACAAAGAATTTAAACTCATTCTTTGTTCTCAAGGAACTTGAAATAACAGATTTTTTTAAATGATGGCTACTCAGTATATGTTTGTTTGTAGCTCAGTTTCATGCTGGGAATGGGAATTCTAAACCCATTCTTGAGCAGTGGTTCTATGTAGAAAACTGCCTGAGGAGAAAGGGAGGGAGGTGGAGAGGGTTACTCTTGAATTTATAGGGTTCTATTGAGGGTGTCTGGGTGTCCATTAAGATAGGGGTACTAATGTAAATGACCACTAAGTAAATACCTTTTTACATTTTTCAGAGACTTGGAACTATATTCCAAGTTGGGAGAAAACTTGTCATTAGTTAATGAACTTAGAAGTTGCCATAGTTTTACAGCTTTTGTATTGTGATTATAAGTGAAAAGACTCCCTGTCTAGAATTCTTGATGGTCACCATTCCTTACAGTTTGTAGACAGATGGCACTCCCAATTCAGATAGCTTTTTCCTGTTTGAAAGATTATATCGCTTTTAAAACTTTGCCAGAATGGAATAGATTCAGTTGATTATTTCCTCTTGCATCTCTGAACCTCATCTTTTTATAGCTCTCCTTCAGGAAGCATACAATACCTAGTTTAAGCTCAAGAAGAGCAGTTTAAATGGGAAGTAGTTTGATAGACTTGTCCGTCGTTCGGGTAGTTGCTGTTTCCTGCTCTGAAGCTCTTCTCCTGGGGAGAGCAAAGCTTTGGTCACCGTGCGGCTCTTCTGTGCTTTTGCCACGTAGTTTCTCCCGGCCCCGCCAGTGTTTACTTCTCAGGCTGTAAGCTGTAAATGTTAGAGGGACTGCCGAGTGGTTTGTTGTTGTTTGTTCTTCATAAAATTACTGTTCTAGGCCTCTGTTCTCATGGAAGGAAATATTTCAGATTTAATGACTTTTATATTTAGTTCATTTCTGCCTTTGTAGCTCGCTGTCTTTAAGGAAGAAGGAGCCAAATCCACGAGGGCAAATGTAGGCAGATTATACTTGTTTTGGGTGGATGTTCTTTTATGCTCGGCGTTCTGATTAGAAGTATGGTGTTTCTTGAGATTCATGGATACAGGCAGTTAAAGTCTTATGATCTATTATTTATTTATTGGCTGTGCTGGGTTTTTGTTATTGCTTGGCTTTTCATGGGGGCTATTCTCTAGCTATGGTGCACGGGCTTGTCATTGCGGTGGCCTCTCTCGTTGCAGAGCATGGGCTGTAGAAGTGCAGGCTTCAGTAGTTGGCAGCTTGTGGGTTCAGTAGTTGCGACTCTGGGCTCTGGAGCACAGGCTTCATAGCTGTGGCACAGAGGCCTGGCTGTTCCAAGGCATGTGGGATCTTCCTAGACCACGGATTGAATTCATATCTCCTGCATGGACAAGCAGATTCCTTATCACTGAGCCACCAGGGAACCCCATGATCTTTTAACTGCAATTCTGTAATCTATAAGGTTCTGAAAATCAAAGATTTTAATTTTATTTGGTGATTTGACTTCATCTGAGCTAGCTATTTGCTGCTTTATTTAACCCACTTAGTTTGAGTTATCCATGTTTTGCACTGTAAAGATGTTAATGTTTGTTTAATGCTTTTGAGATCATTAACCCAGCATTGCCAACAAAGATCTGTCTAGTCAAAGCTATGGTTTTTCCAGTAGTCATGTATGGATGTGAGAGTTGGACTATAAAGAAAGCTGAGAGCCGAAGAATTGATGCTTTTGAAGTGTGTGTTGGAGAAGACTTGAGAGTCCCTTGGACTGCAAGGACATCCAACCAGTCCATCCTAAAGGAGATCAGTCCTGGGTGTTCATTGAAAGACCTGATGCTGAAGCTGAAACTCCCAATATTTTGGCCACTTGATGCCAAGAACTGACTCATTTGAAAAGATGCTGATGCTGGGAAAGATTGAAGGCAGGAGGAGAAGAGGGGACGACAGAGGATGAGATGGTTGGATGACTTCACCAACTTGATGGACATTGAGTTTGAGCAAACTCCAGGAGTTGGTGAGGGACAGGGAAGCCTGGTGTGCTGCAGTCCATGGGGTTTCAAAGAATCGGACATGACTGAGCAACTGAACTGATAATACATATACCACCTTAAAATCCAGAAAGTTCAGTTTCTGAAATCTGGCCCAGAGGGTTTCTCATGAGGAGTTACAGATCCATATTACTCGTCTTGGTGAACTTACTGATTTTATTTCTTATGTATACCATCAGTCTGAGTGTGGAAATAGGAAGCTAGCCAGTATAGTGACAAGAACATGGGTTTTGGGATCAGACAGAGCTGCCGTAATAATCTCCCCAGTCTGTTTTATCCTCTGTAACATGCGTTCAGTGATACTGCCCTTAAATTTGATAGTAGTGATTAGATGAGATAATATTAATTCCTTTTTAATTTTTTAAATTTATTTTTAATTGAAGAGATAATATTCTTGATCAGAATTAATTTCCTCATTTTTTTTATAATCTTAGCCCAGCAGGAGATTTTTTTTAAAACTAAATATGGTATTTATTATAATACTTAAAAAGAAAAAAAAAAAAACTAAGGATACCAGTGCTTTTATTCCACCTGTTTTGCAAAATCGTACTCATTTCTTCCTTTCTCCTGTCTGCCTTTGGTCCCTAGGGGAGCATGTAACGTCAAGGTTTAAAAACGAGGTGGAGCGGATGGGTTTTGATATGAACAACGCCTGGAGGATCTCTAACATCAATGAGAAGTACAGGTGAGTTGTGTTTGGTCCCTGTGGCCTGTGTTCCATGACCGCTGCCTTGTCAAGAAACCCCAATTCTCATGTGGCAGAACATTTGAATTTAAAATTTTTCTTCAAAACAGAGTTTTATTTATTAAATATAAGTGCATGATTTTCAGAGTACTTGTTGAGCCTTCTGTTTCCATTGCTATCACTGGAGTGGAAAGAGATTTTTACTTAGTAGGATCCTGGAGTTTTCCTTCCATTCCCCTCCAGGCCTCTCTTCTGGCACATGTACGTCTAAATACCTATAGGCAGGCAGTTTCTGTTGTCCTTATCACTACTCGATAAAACACTTAGGAGCTGGTTTTTACGTACTTTTACCACAGATCGTACGAAAAGGCTTAAGTCTTATTCTGTTCTTTAATTCATTGATCTAAAACTAATGTCATAGCTATGATTGTGTAACCTTTAAATACTAATGTAATCATTATTAAATATTTCCTTGGAACGTATAAGAACTTCGATAGGGAAGGGCAGTTAATTAACTATGATTTTGGTGATTCAGATTTCTATAAAATGAAAGAAAACTGTCCAGAATTTTTCAATTAACGTATCCTTCTCCTCTTAAGTTTCCCTGCAGCAGTTGGAGACATTAATCACTCTCTTATCTTTCCAACTGCCTCAGATTATGATAGCTATTTTCTTGGACTGTTTGTGGGTAGCCATCAGAGCATTTCATTTTTTGCTGGAAAAACTACAGCTAATTACTATATACAGCTCTTAACATGGACCTTGGCCAAGGAGGTGTTGCCAAGAATCAGGAGCTACAGATGAGTCATACCTTGGCCTGTTCTCAGCTGACAAGTCAAAGGAGAGAATGACGGTGGGAGGGGGTCCTCAGGGAGCCTGAGGCTGCAACAGGCTTTGCTCACATATAACCCACCTTTCCTATACTGGAGACTGCTTATCTGCCAAGTGAACAGCTCTCACTTGGTGAAGAGCTGACTACTGGATAATGTAATACTTAGAGGACAGGAGTATAGTGATCCGAATATTGAGTGAAGTAAGACAAACAAAACACCTACTAATATTTTCCCTAATGAAAGCAGCTTTTTTAAACACAACACTGTAAGTCAACTGTAAGATAAAATAAAAATTAAATTAAAAAAAAACTGGCTTCCCCCCCCGCCGCCCTCCGAGTGTAGTTCTGAAGTGTGTTTTATAGAAATGATGATTAATAGCATACTCACATCACTGACTTGGCTTAATGGGGCTGTGATTGTGTATGCATATGGGGCTGACCCGCCGTGCTGCATCTGTATACCCATAGCTGCACCTGTTACCTACAATTAGGACACCTTGTCTGGTTCACATCAAACAGCATGTTAGTAATCCTATGAGGTCTCTGGGAAGTCGAAACTGTGGGCTCTTGCACTTCTTATGTTTCCCTGAAAGACTGAGGGCCTGGTAGAGTAACACAGACTTCCACCTCTGCAGTTGAACTGGGTACCTGTGTAGTTAGAAATGATCCATGTATTGGTTACAATGGTTACAGTAGAGTGAGTGCCTCTCAACTCCCTTTTTTTTTTATTGATTGTTAAGATGGCCAGATTTCCAAAAGGCAGCATCAAGTGGAACAATCCAAGATAGTATCACTTGACGTGTATAACACTCAGGGCAACCCACTCCACTAAGCAGGGCGGAACTTCAAGTCTTGCTCCTTGCTGCCTTTTTAACTGGCTCTGGGGTAGCTTGATGCACACCCTTACCCTGGCTCACTCGAGTCTCTCCTCCTCTTTCCCTTCTCCCTCTTCCTCACCAACCCTGTTAGGCTGTGTGGGAGCTATCCACAGGAGCTCATAGTGCCTGCCTGGATCACTGACAAAGAACTGGAAAGTGTTGCAGGCTTCCGGTCCTGGAAGCGCATCCCCGCTGTCGTCTACAGGTGAGGAAGCCTGGCCGGCCCAGCTTGCTCTGGTGCTGCTGCCCAGCGCTCTTGGTCTGTGCTCTGGCGCTGCTAGCCTGGGGGTGGGGTGGGGTGGGTTCAGGGAGCTCTCCAGGCTACTGCATACTTCCTTATTGTTAGAGTTGCTCATCCAGTCATGTACCAGTCAGTACTTCACTGCAACACTACCTGATGATTCAGTTGACACTGAAAAGAAAATTTTGATTAAAAATGGCTGGATTTGCTATTTTAAGATCCTTCTGACGTTGTTTTTTTTTTAAATGTTTACTTATGTCTACGCTGGGTCTTCCTTGCTGCATGGACTTTTCTCTGGTTGAGGTGAGTGGGGCCTACTGTAGTTGTGGTGCACAGACGTCTCATTGCAGTGGTTTCTCTTATTGCGGAGCTTGGGCTCTAGGGCAGTGGGCCTCAGTGGTGGTGGCTCCCAGGCTCTAGAGCACAGGCTCAGTAGCTGTGGCACAAGGGCCTTAGCTGCTCCACAGCCTGTGGGATCTTCCAGGACAAGGGATCGAACCTGTGTCTCCTGCATTGGCAGGCACATTTTTTTTTAACCACTGAGCCACCAGGCAAGCTCTCTTCTGACATTCTATGGGAAGATAATGTAGTCACTGCTTTTAGCTTCAGTTGATGACCTTTGGATTGAGAGAGATGAGTCCTGGAAAGTGAGAATGGGGGATGTAGATTTGTGATTGTCTTTGTGGTTAAAATATTGCCACATGGAAGTTTGTTTTGAGAGGGAGCATTTAGAGAAGGGTAGCGCTTGGCTGGTCAGAAGATACTGGAGATCAGAGGCAGGAGAGTCAAGGGAGCCAAATTCTAGAAGGGGTGGTGGTGTGATAACAAGCACAGGTGTTAGAACTCAAGTCTTCTCTCTGCCTTGCTGTGGCACCTTGAGCAAGTTCCCTGACTGACCTCAGTCTGTTCCCATGATGTTCTCAGTTCACAGGTATGCTGTGACATCTGAATGACTCTGTAAGACAAGGCTTCCTAATCAGTGTCTGGAGTAGATTGTATTCCTGAGGGCTGCTTTTATGATTCAGTGACTATCTAGCTGAGTTCTCACAAATCATGTGAAGTTTTTAAGAAGTCATTCCCTCATGTTTTGGAACAATTTCAGATGTCCTTGTAATATTCACAGTCCCCATTTCATTTTCCCCGTTTGCAGACATTATGGACTCTCCTTGAATTTGGGCCAAACCAGTGAGGCTTAGTTAGAAGCTCATGCCAGAAGGAAGTCCATTGAAATACTGAGGTGGTAAGAAGGGGTTTAAAACTTCTTGTGTAATTCCTAGTGAGGTAACCAGCTTGTTTTCTTAGTCCATGGAAGGCAGATTTTAGTGGCCATCCCAAAGAGGGAGAGATGTGAAAGTACACAGTTGCTTCTGGCCCAATGAAAGTCGCTCAGTCGTGTCCGACTCTTTGTGACCCCCTGGACTGTAACCTGCCAGACCCTTCTGTCCATGGAATCCTTCAGGCAGGAATACTGGAGTGGGTAGCCATTCCCTTCCCCTGGGGTTCTTCCCGACCCAGGGATCAAACCCAGGTCTCCTGCATTGCAGGCAGGTTCTTTACTATCTGAGCCACCAGGGAAACCCATTAAATTTTCAGTCTCAGTTTTCATCACTGTTGTTTTCAGACACCTCTAGAAAAGTAGGTCACCAAATTTACCTATCATTCAAGTGGTAAGGTTGACACAGGAATTAGAGAGCAGCGCAAGCTGAAAGGATTTAGGAGTCTTATCAGTGATCAGCCCAGCTCAAATAGGGAAAGCCGCCAGCTGCTGCTGTGCGGCCAGCAGCTGTGTTAGATCAGCAGCCCTGTCATTTGCGGAGTTTGCTGACTTTGAGCGTAAGGGGAAAGGACTCTCATCTCAAAGCAAGGGTCGTTCAGTGAAATTCTTCCTGTTGGTAGAGAGGCCTAAAAGTGTAGGCCGAAGACTTAGAATAAACATGGGAAGCTTCTTTTCCCTTCCAGAGTTTATGCTAGAGGGAATGAATGAGCTTTGTTAGCTCAGGTGGCAGGATGCTTCTGAATCCAACATGTGTTTACTGAATGTAGTTGTCTGTAGATCATGACTCCTGAGGTTGCTGGCCGCACTTACTTGAAAGCACCACATTGAACCAGCATCTGATCAGTGCTTTCTCCCATGGTTACGAGAGTGCTTAATTAGCTTTATTATTGAAGATGGAGATTGCGTTGACACGGCAAGACAGTGCAAAGGCTGCCCATCTGTAGTGCAAGTCACAGCTGTCTCACTCTGCATTGAGTGATTCTTAGAAACTTCTAGTCATGGGGCTGTCTGGTGGCTCTGACGGTGAATAATCTGCTGCAACGTAGGAGACCCGGGTTCCATCCCTGGGTCGGGAAGATCTCATGGAGAAGGGAATGGCAACTCACTCCAGTATCCTTGGCTGGGATATCCCATGGACAGAGGAGCCTGGAGGGCTACAGTCAATGGAGTCACAGAGTTGGACACGACTCAGCAACTTTTCTAGTCATTTAGGGAGTTTGACTAATACTAACTTTGGGATAGTTTAAACATTTGTATCTTTCTCTATGTAAAATTGAAGAATTCACTGTTTAGTAGGGGACTCATCCATTGAACATCTTAAGTTTTATTTTTCCTGGTTCTATTTTAAAATGATAGAAACACTCTAGTGATTTTTAGCTACAGTGTTCTTGTTCTCTTTCATGCTACCTAAAGCATTTAGATGACTGCAGAAGCTGCTTTTTGCAGCAATTCAGTTGTGATCTAGCTATCATACGATGACCCTTAAAACCCAAGACCCAGGCTGACGAGTGCCATCTACTGTTCTTCTCAAGCGTTGCTGGGAAAAATTTCGGAAAAAAAGGATGTGCAGCAGAGGCCCCCCAGCCTATTCTGTAAAGAGCTGCCGCCCCTCAGCTCATTGGTTACCCAGCATCTATTATTGTATGCTAGTAGGCCCTTTAAGAATCACTGAGGTTTTATTTATAGTTCGGCCGTTCAGCAGTTGACCTAATTGTTGTGTTGGCAGTACACGAGTACTTTCTATTATTTGTCTCTCCTAATGAGGGAGGATTTAAAAATGACAAACAAACTGATGATTCCAGTGGAATTTATTGTTGCCAAATTTAATTTTATTGTTTATGAGTTTTAGGATTAAAAACAAAAAACTTTCTCACGTTGTCCTTTGAACAAGACATATAGATGCAATAGTCTGTTAAAAACCCATCTGTGCATAAAACATCCACATATGTTTTATGTGGATGAATGTGTATTTGGAAACAATTTTAATGGGAGTAAAGAACATTGTTCTTTCTAGGATATAGAATTTGGGAGATATTAAAATTTTTTGCTTACTAGCTTTTTACTCATTTATTTTTATAGTGAACTGACTACTTTTATAACATCTAAACAGCTTTATTGAGCTGTCACATACAGTTCACCTTTTTTTTAATGTGTATAGCTCAGTGTTTTTAAGTATATTCACTGTGTTGTACGACCGTCACTACGCTTACTTTAGTACGTTCTCCCCACCCTAAAAAGAAATCCCAGACCCATTAGCATACACTCCCTGTTCCCTCCTCACACTCCCTAGCTCTGGGTTATCAGTAAATCTACATGCTATCTCTATAGATCTTCCTGTTCTGGACACTGTATAAATGGAATCATAATGTGGTCTTTTGTGATTGACTTCTTTCACTTTGGAGCAATAACATACTCAAGGTTCATCCATGTTGTGATATGTATTAGAGCTTGATTCCTTTTTGTCACCAAATGACATTACCCTTACAACTTCTTAGCTGCTAAAATTACCTTACTAAAATTCCTAATTAGGAAAAGCTTGGATAGACAATGAGTATGATTTCTGGTCTTTTTTTTTTTCGTGAAAAAGGATCTTATCAGAGTATGGTTTATTGATGTTTATGCTATTCATTTCCTTCTAAGAGTTTACGGAAGGATAACTGGCTCATTGAGCTATCTGCCTATAGTAAGAGCAGTTGTGACTCATGAAATCTCAGGAGGTTTTGTAAAGCAGTCCACTGTGGGCCAGGTAAATATTTCAGTCCCAAATGTGGGATCTTGTTTTGAAAAGAATCCTCAAGCCAGCCATAATTGCACAGTTGCTATGCTGGGTCCTCAGAAGTCAGGAGGAAACAGATGTTTGTCTTAGCATCCATTAAGCTTGGATATGCAGATGTAGTATTAAAAAGAGATTAATGCTTCATTATTAAGTAGCAGAATTAGTGTGGTGTTGGTATTTTATTTTTTACCTAATTTTCCAAAAGTAGTTATTCATGTATTCTTTATGAATATTTTGTTTTCTGTAAGAATACACATTTATCATTTCGTTGGTTATTCTACAAAGGTCTCTAAAATGGTATGATAATCCAGAAAGATCCAGATAGATTTCATTATTCTTGATGGTTTATAAGACTTCTGCCCTGGGAGGCCTTGAAGCTAACCATCACATGCCTGTAGCCAAGCATTCATTAAGGCATTTAAAGCCTCCTGTGGCACTTTGTGTGTGAGCTCAGAATATCCGCATGGGGCCACGGGGTTGGGTACAGTTGTCGTCTTGTTCCCCGCACAGGCACCAGAGCAACGGAGCCGTCATTGCCCGCTGCGGACAGCCAGAGGTCAGCTGGTGGGGCTGGAGGAACGCCGACGATGAGCACCTGGTGCAGTCCGTAGCCAAAGCTTGTGCCTCCGACTCCCGATCCGGTGGCAGCAAGCCATCGGCTAGGAACAGTCCCCGGGACTTCCCCTGTGCAGGAGACCTCTCTGATGTGGAGTTCGGTAAGGAGTCCCTGGGCCTCTGGCAGTAAGTTTTTGTAGCATCTGAGAAACTTTTCTTGAAATGGCCTTTTTCTTTTAAGACAGAATTTGGTTTCATAGAAGAGTGAGAGTGAAGCTTCAGTTAGTGGGATTGTTTGAGGAGTCATGGGTCTTGGCAAAAACCAGAAGACCTTCTCTTTCAAACTTGGTTAAGAGCACTAGAGTGTTGTCTTTCTGCCGTCGTGACAAGATGGACTGTGCATGTGATAGGGGACCTATACAGTGTTTCCAGACCATGAGGGAAACACTGGGCTTTCATTGTAGTCATTCTAGGTAGAACCGAAGTATCAGAGATGGTAGGCAAAATAGAAAACAACTCGGGAGAGAAGTTCCATTGTATTTAGGTAGTGTGGGTTAGGTGGACTTCACTTAATCGAGTTTTTGGGGTACTGTAATAAGTGCCTGTCGTTTTTATTTTGCAACAATTCTGGGAGAGACAGGTTCATTTCGTTTTTTCTTCCTGCTCCTGATGTCCCCAGATTCTTCTCTGTCAAATGCTTCAGGAGCAGAGAGTTTAGCCATCCAGCCACAGAAGCTTTTGATCTTGGACGCACGCTCCTATGCAGCCGCGGTGGCAAACCGAGCCAAAGGAGGAGGTTGTGAATGCCCAGGTGAGGTGCACGGTGCTTCTGTCCTTGGGAGTCCAGCCCATGCCCAACTGGGTCTTAGTTCTCAACTTGAATGTAAAGCCATGTTCCTCGGGCTGTCCTGAGAGAGCCGCAGCTCCTTGGATTCACAGTACTGCATGCTCTTCTCGTGGGAGACATGGAGGAGGGAGTGCAGTGAAACCACAGATTTCTTCCTTCCTGGTACCAGCCTTTTGGTGATAAGGAAAGTCAGTCCTCTCCCTTAAGAAGGCCTATTAAGTTTGGAAGCTGCTGCTTTGGTGGCTTGATTTCTCAGCCTTCTAAAAGCTTTTTATTGTGTTTGACATTGGGTATGCTCATCACTGGCCCCACAGAAAAGTCCTCACATGGCTTTTACTTGAAAAACATAGGGTAGAAATTGAAGTAAATACAAAACTCTAGTGAAGCACCTCAGTCCTGACTTAGAGCACCCCTACTGTTTGCAAGGAGGGACCTTTCTCCAAGGAGGGACCTCTTGGGTGCCAGTTGTGTGCCAATGGAGCAGGTAGACCACTAAATTCCTTATTCAGGTGTGAACTAATTGCTGAAAAAAGCAGTTTGAGCACAGAGTTTGAATGCATAAGTACATGGTTCTGGTAGGTTCTTCTTATAGATTCCAGAGATGCAAGTTAGCAGAGGCCCAAGAAGTAAACCTGGGGTAAGGTAGAAGAGTGTGTGTGTGTGTGTGTGTGTGCATGTGCCCTCAGTCATTCAGTCATGTTTAACTCTTTGTGACTGCATCAACTGCAGCCCACCAGGCTCCTCTGTCCATTGGATTTCCCAGGCAAGAATTCTGGAGTGGGTTGATATTTCTTATTCCAGGGGATCTTCCTGACATAGGGATCAAACCCACATCTCCTGCATTGGCAGGTGGATTCTTTACCACTGAGCCACCTGAGAAGCCCTAAAGTGGAAGTACACAGCTTTTTTTTTTTTTTTTTTTAAATAAAAGCTTCTGTTTTGTCAGTTTCTTCTTCACATGGAGAAGGGAACGTCAATCCACTCCAGTATTCTTGCCTGGAGAATTCCATGGACAGAGAAACCTGGCAGGCTACAGTCCATGGGGTTGCAGAGTCAGACACAACTGAGCAACTGACACATCCACACATGTTTTTCACACATCCTTCCTTTTTGAAAAGATGGCTAAAAATCGAGCTCTGTTTTCATCTCATCATAAAGGACTGGGCTAATAGTCATCCAAACACCAGTATTTCATTCGTCAGCAGCCACAGTGGGTTTGTTTTATAGCTAGTTTGCTCCTTTTGAACTTGGCGTTGTGGATGTTAAATTCACCATATTTGTGTTCTCTCTATTGTTCTCTCCAGAGTATTACCCAAACTGTGAAGTTGTTTTTATGGGAATGGCAAATATTCATTCAATTCGGAGGAGTTTTCAGTCTCTGCGTTTGCTGTGCACTCAGATGCCAGATCCGGGAAAGTAAGACCTTGGCCTTGGCTTTAAGTTTGCAGTGCCCTTTTTTTTCTTTTTTAATGAGTTGGAGGGGGTCTTGTTATTTTTTTGGTAAACTTCAGTTTTACCGTGAGTCCATGGGTAGTGTTCTCCTTCCTGTGTGAGGATCATTCAGCAAAAAGGAGGAGCTGGGAGTAAAATCTAGCCTTTTGAAAGGTTTGAAAATGTGCAGCAGGGAACAGGTCTCAACCCTCAGAACAGAAGTGCCGCTGTCTTACTTTTTCTGGGCCCTCCTCTTTTCTCTTCTCCATGTTTTTGACTCAGAGTAACTTAATTCTTTGTTTTCTGACATCCTGTAGTGACACTTAACCTCCTCTGAACTGGAGTGTTTTACCTGAAGAGTGAGTGTATTCATCATGTTCTAGAAAGGGTTAAACTTTGAAACATGCCAGGAGATCAGCTCCTTTTACATTTGCTTCTGATTTTAAACTACTTTCTTATTTACTAAAAACATTACCATGATTTTTATTGCTTATTAAAAATGAATGGCTGGCATTTGCTGTGAGGAAGGTGAAATAACACCCCTCCCCACAAGGGAACTGTTTGAATACAAGATAAATTAGGAGGAATGCTCTGTAAAAACAAATATGGACAGATAAATATTTAAAAGCCCCTGTTTTACTATTTCAGGAAGCCAGAAATGGTGCCAGAGAAGATAGTTTTCTCTTTTCTGGTGTTTGTGCTAGAGCCCATAGCAGTTTCCCTGAGTTCTGTTCAGTAGATCTCATGATTGCATCAATTTTGCAGCATTCTTTGATTTATTAAATGGTGGCTGCCTGAATCACTTGTACAAACTCCTGGTAACAAATGATTAATTTCATCATAGTTGCAATCAGCCGAGAGGGTGAAGCAGTTGTCCTTGGGGAAAAGCCTGACCAAAGAAATGATGGCTGTCTTGCCTGAGGGTCAGCAGTTTGCATCTGCTACACGAGCTTAGAGCCCAGCTAGTAGCGCTCCCTGCCCTGCTGATGGCACACAGAGAGTCTGCTCAGGGTCCAGAGCACCTGCCACTGACTGCGTGACTCGAGTCAAGTGGCTTGATTTCTGTGGTTATCAGTTTGTCCTGCCTATATAAGGGATAGCGTCAGTATTCCCTGATCTCTAATATCTTCCATAGGTTAAAAGTCTTTCTTAAAAAGCTGTTTTTTAAGCTCCTGAGTCAAGAAGATGTAATTAGCCCTTGTTTGGTCTACATGAATGTCGGGGAGGGGAGTTGTAAAGGAAGAAGGAAATGACTTGTCTGTATTTGGCACAGATCATAATGCATTACTGACGCTTCCCTGTAGATAAAGAGACGCTATGGCTGTGGCGGGAGCAGCTGTAAGCCGGCCTCCTGACACTTGTTTGCAGCTGTGGAGGGCCCGGGCCTGGTTGTGTTTCTCTCTCAGATTTTGAGAACAGGACGAGGGAGTCTACAGGATCAGCGCAGTATCAGTACCTCCTCCGCTGGCAGATTTTGGATGCAGCTTCTGTGTTAGGCATGGAGACACTGACTGGGTTGTAAGGATGGGTCAGTCAGACTCAGGAGAACCAGGTTCTCATTTACTGTTTCTCCAGGGGCCAGGAGGTAACTTGGCATTTGTTCTCCTAAGTCCCACCTTTTAGTTTGCTTTTTCAAGACTGTATGAGGAATAAGAATAAAGAATCCGCCTGCAAACAATGTTTCTCAGGTATTTAATAGGCCATAGAAAGTCTTGAGATAGAATTTTTACCCATGACTTAAAAAGTAGGAACCTTCAGTATATGCTAGGCACTGCACAGGGCAAGTGCAGCTGTGCCTGAGACAGGGTCTGCCCTCTTAGGAGCCGGTCTGGCTGGTAGAACAAGCCAATCCTTGTGAAGCCAGCACTTCTGCATTACGTTGTCTGTCTGCCTGGAAAGGCCCTCTCTTCGGGCTGTTCCAGAAATTCATACTTATCCCCCAAGGTTTAATAGGCCTTTATAGACTCGTCATGGCCAAAGCCTTCTCATAGTCCCCTGACAGAAGTCTTGATTCCCTTCTCAGACTCAATGTTTGAAGGGCTGGACTATGGCCTTAACCACAGATCTGATGATATTTTGGAGAAATTTGAGCTTTTTGTGGGGGGTGGGGAGTAGAATTCATGGCAGGGCACAAGAAACAAAATGTCAGTACAATTTAAAAAAACCTATTGTCATTATTCCCAAGGGGTAATTCCTGGGATCTGATACTTTTTGAAGGCCTTTTGAAAAAAGATTTTTTTCAATCCCTGCTGAATCCAGTCTTCACTAAGCCCAGTAACAGTGTGCAGCCATTGGCTACTCATTTGTGTAAGTCTAAATCATTAGTTTGGGCCTACCCAGTTCTAATCCATAAACATTCAAGACTTGATCAGTAGTGGTAAGTGATGTTATCTACACTGTTTTTGGAGTGGCATCCAACTTGTATCTTGTTGTGAAAGTGTTAGTCCCTCGGTCATGTCTGTCTCTTTGCAACCCCATGGACTGTAGCCCACCAGGCTCCTCTGTCCATGGGATTCTCTGGTCAAGAACACTGGAGTGGGTTGCCATTCCCTTCTCCAGGGGATCTTCCTGACCCAGGGGTTGAACCGAGGTCTCCTGCATTGTAGGCAGATTCTTTACCATTTGAGCCACTAGGGAAGCCACTGTATCTTATTACAGACACATATTGCTTTAAATATATTTAATTATTTTATTTGTGTGTGCCAAGTCTTGGTGGCAGCATGTGGGATCTCGAGTTGCATAGGCGAACTCGTAGTTGCAGCATGTGGGATCGAGCTCCCAGACCAGGGATCGAACCCTGGCCCCCTGCATCGGGAATGCAGAGTCTTAACTGGACCACCAGGGGAGTCCCCACAGACATATATATTTGAGTTTTCCTTTTTTTTGAGAACTTGTTAGGCAGAGTTGCTGATTATTAAATATAAATATTTTCTCTTTTCCATCTCAGAAGTGGTTGCATTTTTTTCTTTAGGAGAAAATTCCAGAAAGAACTAACTTTACTGGGTAGATACAACTCTTTATAGACTAAAAATTATTCATTCTCCCTGGGTAATTAGCAGTAAGATTTTTGGAACAAAAGGTGGCCCTGTTCATTACTGTCCTATTTCTAAGGCTTTCCTGTGTTGCATGGTAGGGCCTGGGCCTAATCCTTGTACATACTTTATAAAGACACAGATTTTCTGTTTGTTTTATTTGGAGGGAAATGTCTTTGGGAATTGCTTTTCAGTTTGACGGGTATTTGGCGTGATCCAGTGTCTCATAAAAACCAGCATTTCCCGTCCCCTTGTGTTTGGTTTTTCAGTTGGCTCTCGGCTCTGGAGAGCACCAAGTGGCTCCACCACCTGTCTGTGCTGCTGAAGTCGGCGCTCCTGGTGGTGCACGCCGTGGACCGCGACCAGCGGCCGGTGCTGGCGCACTGTTCCGACGGCTGGGACCGCACCCCCCAGATTGTGGCACTGGCGAAGCTCCTGCTGGACCCTTACTACCGAACCATAGAGGTAGGGCGGAACGCTTCAGGATCACCAGGGGAAACCGGGCAGGGTTTTAGGGGAAGTCTTGGTGGAGGTGGTTCGGTCCAGTCAAAGTGGAATTTCTATGGTTTAGAATCACTGCTCCTTTACCTTGAGCTAAATTGTGGTAGTACCTACCTCAGTGCCTGTCCCTCTTAAAAGGGGGCGGATTGTAGATAACAAGGTACTAAGCATACAGACATATTTTCCTTTGCAGAATATCTACATGGAAAAGTTTTGGCTACCCCGGAAAATGGGGTTTCTGTAGGAAGGATCTTGACGTGCTTATTAGGATAATGGGTCTAGATATCACCACAGTGTTCTGTGGAGAAAGAACCCTAATGTGAAATATCACCTGTTGGGTTAGAGAGACAAGAAAAACCTTTAAGGTACCCTAAAATGTGTGTAAGTCTGGGATAGGGAAAGATTTTACAAACATGACTTCATAAGTGTAACATGAAAGAAATTTAAAAGTAAGATATGAAGGGGACAAAAGGGTGACTTTTTAATAGTGAATGAAGCACTAAAAATGCAGTCTTAACAAAGACTTAGACGCTCAGTTACCACCCCTCTGCTGACTGTGGAGTGGAGGCGGGGGAGTTGGGAAACCATCCTCAGTATGTGTCCTGTCATTTGGCTCTGGGGCTGGGTCGGGGCTCCTGATGGGCTGAGTGGATTCCTGTTGGTGACCTTGGGTTCAGGACAGTCATGGTTTGGATGGACAAGCACAAACGGGTCTCTCCTGGGTGCTTCCCCACAGGGTTTCCAGGTCCTCGTGGAGATGGAGTGGCTGGATTTTGGCCACAAGTTTGCTGACCGGTGTGGTCATGGGGAGAACTCGGATGATCTGAACGAGCGTTGCCCAGTGTTTTTGCAGTGGCTTGACTGTGTTCATCAGCTTCAAAGGCAATTTCCATGCTCTTTTGAGTTCAATGAAGCATTCCTTGTGAGTCTGTGCTTGTGATTCTTCATTTTGGGGACCTTCTAAATTCATAGGGGTATCAGTGTAAGTGTTAGTGGGCCAGTTTTCACTTTAAACAGCATCCTTTCTAGATTTAATTAAGGGGCTATTCTTACCTTATTTAAAAAAAAGGTGACACAGGTGTTTGTTCATTTAATGAATCCATGTGCACTAAGTTCATGTGAAGTCTTTGAGTTGTTCCAAAGGTAGCTTTAAAAATGGGGAATAGAAGCACTAAACAGTAGTTAAAAATAGAAACAGTAGGTTTTCGTCTGCACCCTCTAGTCAATCATATCAGCCCGCCTGGGTCTGTTTCCCACTCTCTGCTCCCGTCCTTTGAAGGAGGACACACTGGCCTTGCCCTCTTCCAGCCTCCCTCCACCTGGGCACCAGCTTCCATGCCCTCCTCTGCTCAGCTTCATGGCTTCAGCGTTCCTGCTTCCCGCCCTCTGTCGGCCTGTTCCCGCTTTTCTGGATCACTGCCGTCGGCGTACAAGCAGGGTGCAGTGCCTCCTGCCTCATCACACCTGTTCCTGCATCCTGTATCCCCTCGAGCTGCTACCTCATTTCTTATTTCTTCACAGCAGAGCTCCTCAGGTCTGCTACATTTACTCTCCCAAATTCTTCTCCCCTTCTCTCTTAAACCTGGTTCGGTCAGGTGTTCACCCCATTTTACCAGAGCTGCTCTTGTTAAGGTCACCAGTGATCTTCACGTCACTAACCCAGTGATTAGTTTTCACTCACCTTTTAAAAAATTTGCAGTATAATTGATAGATAACATTTTGTTAGTTTCAGGTATACAACAGTGATTTGATACTTGTATATATTGCTAGTTAGTTAGTTCAGTCACTCAGTCGTGTCCGACTCTTTGCGACCCCATGAACCGCAGCACGCCAGGCCTCCCTGTCCATCACCAACTGCCGGAGTCTGCAGAAACACATGTACATCGAGTCGGTGATGCCATCCAACCATCTCATCCTCTGTTGTCCCCTTCTCCTCCTGCCCTCAGTCTTTCCCAGCATCAGGGTCTTTTCACATGAGTCAGCTCTTCGCATCAGGTTGCCAAAGTATTGGAGTTTCAGCTTCAACATCAGTCCTTCCAATGAACATCCAGGACTAATCTCCTTTAGGATGGACTGGTTGGATTTCCCTGCAGTCCAAGGGACTCTCAAGAGTCTTCTCCAACACCACAGTTCAAAAGCATCAATTCTTCGGTGCTCAGCTTTCTTTATAGTCCAACTCTCACATCTGCTAGAAGATACTGCAAAATCTAGTATTAACATTTGTCACCATGCATAGTGATAAAGTTTTTTCTTGTGATGAGAGCTTTTAAGATGTGCTCTCCTGGCAGCTTTTAGATACACAGCACAGTACTACTCACTCTCTTAGGACCAACCCCCTGACTTAGATCCCCCTAACTCACGTCACATCCCGCTGACTTGTTTTATAATAGGAAGTTTGTACCTTTTGACTTGTCTTCATCTTCTTTGGTTCATCATTAATATTTGGCATAATTGAGTCACCCCTTTCTGAAACACTTTCTTCAGTTGACTTCTATCACACACTCTTAGTTCTCAGCTTCACCAGCTGCTCCTTTCTGTCTCCTTAGCTGGTTCTTCCTTATCCCCCACTTCGGAATGTTGGAATGTCCCAGAGTTCAGGCTCCTTCTCTAGAGGTTCATCCAGTCCTTTGGCTTTAATTGCTGTCTGTGATTCCTACGTGTATAGTCTTCAGCCTAGACCTCTGTCTCTACTTAACTCCAGGCTCTGATATCCACTTGTGACTGCTCAGGATCTCCACTTGAATGTCTTAAGGATATTTCAAACTTAACATTTTCAGAACTTAGTTCTTAATATCTATATCTCCCCACCTCAAAACTGATCTTCCAGAAGTCTTCCTTCTCACCAAATGGCAACTCAGTCCTTCATTTCATTTAGGGCAAAGCTTTTATGTTGTCCTCAACTCCCCTTTCATATTCCACATTCAGTCTATCAGCAGATTCTGTCATTCTGCTTTAAAAATATATCTAAAACCTGATAGCTTACTGCTGCCGGTGCTGTTGCCCCAGTTGCAGACAGACAGTTCAGCAGCCTCAGAGGTCCTTCTGAAACATGGCATAGACTCTGTCTTTCCTGTCAGGAAGCCTCTGGTGACTCTGCTTTTCCGCACAGTAAAAGCCACAGTCCCTCAAATGGCCTGCAGGGCTCTTGCAGAGGTGACCGTCCAGGCTCATGTCCTCCCGCCCTTCACCTCATGCAGTGTCCGTCTGTCACACTGGCCTCCTCCAGTTGCTCAGCAGTTGCAAGCTTGTGCTCCCCTCAGGACCATCGTGCTAGCGGTCGCTGCTGCCTGGACGGCCTCCCAGCTCCCGTCCCCCAGTGCGCATGTGCCCTGCTCTCCCCTTTTCAGCAGGTCCCTGCCACTGAGGCCTCTCACACTGCCCTGCACGTGCTCCGGCCCTCTTCCCTGCCTTCCTGCCTTAGTGTGCATCGCACTGCTCACGCCTCCCCCAGGGCAGGAGAGCGGGCTTCTCACTGCTGCTTCTCTGCACCCATAGACACACCTGGGCTGCTCCACAGCAGCATGTTGAAGAAGCTGTTGTGAAGTATGCGCTCAATTCAGACTTGGCGGCGCACTGACCCGCTCCTATGCCCAGTAAACTTAGGACCTCGGAAGTTACTTACAGGGAGGCAGAGAGGATGGGGGTGCCAACGCCCTTTTGACTCAGGAGTGATGGTGGTCGGGGTTGTGAGGAGGCTGCAACTTGGTTCCCCCATCTTCCCGAGTGTGAACTGAAGTGCACATCATGGGTGTTGGGGAAGGTAGCTCTGCTGGGCTGACTTCCCCCCAGAAAACATGTATCCCTTGCTTGGTTTTGCTTCATGTTGGATCTCATAGGTGAAACTGGTGCAGCATACCTATTCCTGCCTCTTTGGAACATTCCTGTGCAACAACGCCAAGGAGAGAGGAGAGAAGCACACTCAGGAGCGGACTTGTTCTGTGTGGTCACTGCTTCGGGCGGGCAACAAGGCTTTCAAAAACCTACTGTATTCCTCTCAGTCAGAGGCCGTATGTATCCTTCAGCCTTTTTTGCTCTCAGCAGCAGAGTAAATTCGGGGATGGGGACACATGGGATCCTTTTCGAGAAGCAACTGTTTTCTCAAAGGCCTCTCGGTTGTCTCTGGATAGCTTGGTTCCATTTTTTTCCAACCACTCTGTCCCGAGAAAGGCCTGTTTTCTGGTTATGCTTTGCCCTGCTTCCAACTCCTCTTTGTTCGGGGTGGTTTGACCTAACACATGTCTCTACTTGGCCACTGTAGATAAGAGTCTTTTCTAAGCGTCTCTGCCAGAGCTTAACTTACTCCCAGCATCTCCTGACAAGTGGAACAGGCACTTAGGTCACCCTGGATGCCTGACAGCTCAGAAGGCGCTGCGGGCCCCCCGCACCTTCCCAGTGTCAACAGGTGGTGATACCCACTGCAGCTTCTGCCTCAGCGTGACACTGGCATGTCTGTCTGACTGATTCTCCGCTCACATGGAGAACTGGCAGCTCCTTTAAGACTTTGTTCCTCAAAGGAACACCGTCTGTTAAGCAGAGAAAAGGAAGCACGTACATCTGTGCATTGGTCCATGGTCTTGTTCCTCGTGTCAGAATGCATCTTAAATTCTAAGTCACAAGGAGGCCAATCTGAGGTTATATTGATTTACTGGACTATTAATGAATAACTTCTTACTTCAGTTAAGTAGTCCAAGGAAGGATTGAAGCTAGCTGCTTCTCTCTCTCCTGTGCCTGCTGGACAAGTAGCAGTATGGAAGAAAGTTTCCTTCCTTCCTTTCCACATGATTAATTTAGATGATCTTATAAAACAGGTTTGACAGTGTGTTCTGAAGCCAAGCTTTGTACCAGGGAACAGACAATCACCATCTAGCAGAATGACTCACTTTCTTGTGCAGTAAAAGCAACAAATTAAGCTGAGGAAAGCCAGTCATTGAGTAAAGGTGACCTAAGAAAT
The DNA here is from genome assembly GCF_003369695.1 of Bos indicus x Bos taurus. NCBI lineage: Eukaryota > Metazoa > Chordata > Mammalia > Artiodactyla > Bovidae > Bos > Bos indicus x Bos taurus. Next base: position 3,845,504 of record NC_040092.1, on the reverse strand, counting down.
AACTAATGAGAAATGGATTTTTGAAAAACATTTTTAGATTTTCATGCCCACAGAGGCTCTCAGGTGAAATATGTCTACCGCCTGCTCTTGGCCCCAGATAATAGGTGCATTCACTCACGTAATGGCTTTTGGAGATCTTGCAGGAATGCTGGGCATTCCTGCTTGGTGCTTGCTCTTCCCCTCGTTCCTAGACATTTCTGACAGACTTGTGGGAACTTGTTAAGCCCATGCCCCGCTGTCTCCTCAGGTGCTGTACCCTGTGTGCCACGTGCGCAACCTGATGCTGTGGAGTGCAGTGTACCTGCCCTGCCCGTCCCCGTCCACCCCCGTGGACGACAGCTGCGCGCCGTACCCAGCCCCAGGCTGCAGCCCCGACGATCCGCCCCTGAGTCGGTGAGCCTGCGGCTGATGCCGAGTCCTCAGGCCCTTCCTGGGTGTATTCCTGTGTTGGGGTGTATGCAGGGATGGTCAGACATTTTGACATTGTCTGGCTGCACACGTCTTTCTTAGCGCTCTTGAGGTTTTCTTAGGGAAAGTGTAAAGGTTTTGGGCTCTGAGGCTCTGGATAGCTTGAGCCTCGTCCCTGAAGAGTACTGGGCACTGTTTCCACTCTGTTCTTGGGCAGTTTCTCAGTGATGGAGCACATCCTCTGGGTTCCTGTGACCCTCTGGCTTGAGTTGCAGCCACAGCTTTGTGCTCCTGCCTCGCTGCTGTGACTTGTCATCTTGCACTTGAAAGGCAGATTTTATCAGATGATAGTCTGCTTTGCAACCTATGAATTAGCTTTATTGAATTCAGACTGATGAATAATAGAGTAATTTAAAATATTGTACTATCAGAAAATCAGCAACGCTACCTTCCTTTGCCACTAATTGAGAAATGCAGAAGTATCATGAAGATTGTCTTTCTAAACCCGTGTTTGGTGTTAGTTTATCTGTATGTGTTGGGCATGGGGTGCCTGAGAGTAGAAGGTCTCACCCTGGAGCTCTGCCTGCCTGCAGCCTGAGCCTTATTCCAGATATGCCACGGCTCCTTGAGTAGCTGTAATGGAGCCAGTGAGGAAATGACTGCCCGTTAAAACCTGTTGCTCTGACTTCTCCCAGAACAACCTCAGATCCTCATTTCCCCCAAACTCCTTTCTTTAGGCTACCAAAGACCAGATCATTTGACAATCTGACCACCGCCTGCGACAACACAGTGCCTCTGGCCAGCCGGCGCAGCAGTGACCCAAGCCTGAACGAGAAGTGGCAGGAGCACCGTCGCTCGCTGGAACTGAGCACCCTGGCCGGTCCTGGGGAGGAGCCTGTGGAGCCTGACAGCCTGGGGAAACCGACCAAAGTGCTGGGTGGTGCCGAGCTGTCTGTTGCGGCTGGAGTAGCTGAGGGCAGATGGAGAACATTTTGCAAGAGGCCACCAAAGAGGAGAGTGGGGTAGAGGAGCCTGCCCACAGGGGGGTGCAGGAGGTCAAAGAGGAGGCTCTGTTGGAAGAGGGGAGCAGGGGTAAGAGCCCCGAGGGCTCAGCCCGTGAACTTGATCAGCAGCCAGAGGTGGGGGAGGCTTCCCTAAGGAGTCATCCAGGCACTAGCCTTTCTGGGCTCTCGCAGGGTGTTCCTGAGCAGGGTGGGCACAGTGTTCTCCCCAGTTCTCTCCAGGAGCCCCCCAGGGAAGAGGGTTCCCAGGAGGTCCCTATGGAACCGTCTCAGATAGGAGCTACAGCAGAGGACAGGGAGGAGGCAGTCCTTCCTGTCTCAGCAGATGTGGCGGTTGACTCTGGTACCTCACAGTCAAGTTCTCTGCCCTCCCAAGTTTCATTTGAGACCAGAGGACCAAACATGGATGGGTCTGTGGACATGTTAATGGAAGATAAAGTGAAGTCAGACAGCGGGCCCCAGGGCCATCATAGACCTGGCCCTGTCCACAGTGGCTGGCTCGGTGGCAAGGACGTGCTTCCTCCAGCCGTGGAGCCCAGGCCTGCAGAGAGGCCCCAACTGGGGCCTGTGGTGCACAGGACTTCCCCTGGCAGCGCCCGGAGCCCAGCGCATTCTCCTAGTGCCTTGCCTTTAGCCGAATGTAAGGAGGGGCTTGTGTGCAACGGTGCCCCAGAGACTGAAAATAAGGCCTCGGAGCAGCCCCCAGGGCTTAGTACCCTCCAGAAGTATCCCACCCCCAATGGACACTGCGCCAACGGGGAGACTGGGAGGAGCAAGGACTCCCTGAGCCGCCAGCTGTCGGCCACAAGCTGCAGCTCTGCCCACGTACACACGAGGAGCTTGCACCCCAAGTGGCTGCACGGACACTCGGGGAGACCGTCGGCCGCTGGCAGCCCTGAGCAGCCTTCCCGCAGCCACCTGGACGATGACGGCATGCCTGTGTACACGGACACGATCCAGCAGCGCCTGCGTCAGATTGAGTCGGGCCACCAGCAGGAAGTGGAGACCTTGAAGAAACAAGTCCAGGAGCTGAGGAGTCGCCTGGAGAGTCAGTACCTGACTAGCTCCCTGCGCTTCAACGGGGACTTTGGGGATGAAGTGGTGAGTACACCATGGTGCCTCCGTAGCTGCACAGGAGATGGGCACACTGTGCTGGGCCCCTTCTGTCCGGATTTCAGAGACAGTCGGAAAGGTTTAGAATAGCCCTGGTGAGAGGCTGGAGAGCGCCCCCGCCAGGTGACCAGCAGTGCGCTGCTTTCTCTCTCCCGCCTGCGCACCCTCCACGGGCATCCTGTCTACAGGAGAGGCAGGAGAGAGTGCGCACTTACTGTGTGGCTGGTCAGTTCTCTGCGCAGAGAGGGTCAGGCCTTGAAGAGCGTGAACTGGCAGAATGACATTCGTCCAGCAACACCAGATATTCCAGTCCAGTCACAGTGCCTGTCCTACCCCAGTAGCTAGTGAGCAGTTAGTCCCTACCCCCCAGTAATGTGAGCTGTGGCTTGGAAGGTTTAGTTCTTTTTAAACATATGTGTACCCATCTTGTGGCAGGTGATGGTAGTAGAGATGGGAAGGAGGATTGGTTTCTAGCACAGTCGGGAGTTAGTGCAGATGGGCCTGGTGACTGGAAGGGGAGGTACCTTAGGGGAGAGTCTCGGAGACACTCTCCTTCCTGGTGGGTCTGACTTGGCGTGATTAAGAACAGGTGTGAGTCTGGCTCTGAATCAGTCAGCGTACATTAAAGGCGGGCTCATCCAATGACTTCACTTCAAACTGACTTGGTTTTTTCATTTTCCCAAAGAGTCCTTCAGAGAAAGGAGGACACGCCCAAAGCACTGTTTCAGCACACAGGTGTCAGTGGCAGGGTTAGATTTGGCAGGTCCACTGGAGCAGCCGACATGGAGTTCCACCTCCACCCTGGTCACCTCTGCCTACCCACTCCCTGGAGCCCAAGGCCTGCCCCTCCACTCCAGAGTCACTGCACCCGGCCTTAGATCTGTGTATCTCTCTTCCAGCTGAGCTCAACCTTGTCTCTGCACCTGCTCAACCCAGCTCTCGATGGCTGAGGCACCTAGAGATTCAGCAGCCCTAACACCCAGGCCCGCCCACACTCCCCGTGCTCCCTTCTTTGCCAAGCTCTTTCTTCTTCTGGGAGGAGACCAGGTTCATTCTGTTCAGCTGTGTTTGTTTGCCAACAGACTTCAATTCCCGACTCGGAAAGCAATCTGGATCAGAACTGTTTGTCTCGCTGCAGCACAGAGATTTTCTCTGAAGCCAGCTGGGAGCAGGTGGATAAACAGGACACGGAGGTACAGGCTCAGCCCCTGTTCTGAGTGCCACCCATGCAACTGTTTTGCGGTTCTTCTCCACCCCCATCGTCTGTCCCCCCTGCCCCAGCCAAGGGAAGACCTCACCGCACACTCACCCTCTCTGAGTCTCAGCACCTATGAATTCCCGTCAAATCTGGAGTTTCTAAGCCAGGGAAACTCGAGCCAGCCCTCTCTCCTCAGTGCCTCTGCACTAGAGCCTTGCCCGCTCTCACAGCAACCAGGCTGCTCTGGCTGCCTCTTGATCTCAGGGGAGTTTGGAGTCCCCTCGAGGGGAACGATTTGGACGCCTTTCTTGTACTGCTGACATCAGGCCTGATTGGCTGGTGCCACTGGAGCCAGTGTGGTCCTTGTGACTCTTGCTGCCCCAGCATGGCTCCGTTGGCTCCAGCTGGATGGCCCATCTCCTGTCACTGACCTGGCCCCGATGTTTTACAGATGACCCGTTGGCTCCCTGACCACCTGGCTGCCCACTGCTACGCGTGCGACAGCGCCTTCTGGCTTGCCAGCCGGAAGCACCACTGCAGGTGCCCCTGGAGGGAGTGGCGGGGCAGGCGGGGTGTGGGGGCCGAGGCTGGGGCAGAGCCTGCGGATGGAGATGGGGGCATCTGGCTGACAGACCCAGGGGGTCTTCAGAACCCTGGCCCACCTTTTGTGCCTGTGAAATCAGTGTTTACAGAACTTCATTTGGTGTCTGTCTTCCATTTTAGAGTGATTGTGAGTAAGTTTTGAAATGTACAAATGATGTCCCTTTTCCACCGAAACCACCACTTTTTATTCCTAGAGTGAAAGTGCTTCCCATGCAGCATGGCTGCTGTGAGCAAAAGAGCTTTCCTACTGTGGGCAGGGAGCTTCATTTGCCTGCCCCTTGCCCTGTTCCCTGACCTCATACTCCTTGGGGGTAGGGGGCTGGTGGGACTGGCTGAGAACGCAGTTTTTGGTCCACAAGGCTCTTACTTCTTTCTGGGCTGCAGAGTGAGTGGCTACAGATGCTTTGCTCCAGGTTGGGGGGTGACTGGAGAATAATCAGTGTTTCTGGGATAGGGATTTGATCTGAATTGTGGCAGAGCTCACCCGCATGAGCGGACCTGGTTTAAAATAGAACCACCTCTCTGTCCAACGATGATGCTTCCAGGACTGTGTATCTCCCCGCCCTCACCCCAAGCCCAAATGTCTTTAGTTGGCTTCTCTTCTGAGCTCTCTCTCCCCTCCTTGCAGGGACACTGATCGTGTTGATCAAACGTGGTGAGCATTTGCAACAGCTTGTCTGTGGTGTCTGCACATCTACAGTAACTTCTCCACACTAACGCTCCCATTCCCCCTCTCTGCACTCACTGGGATGAAGCTTGGGTCCAGGAGCACAGGCAGGTGGGCTGGGGGCGTGGGGACAGCACAGCCGCTGGCTGAGGAGACCACTGGAGCTGGTCAGGCTGTAGCCAAGGGTGTGCCTGCTGACCGCACAGGTCAGGCAAGCCATCTGGCTGATGGCAAGAGGGGTGCTTCAGCAGGGGCTGGTCTTGTGAAGTGGCCAGTAGAAGGGGTACTTAGTTGTGCGTCAGTCATTCCCTGAGATTTCAGGATAGTACTGGCATCACTACTCTTTTTTTTTTTCCCCTTAAAAAAAAAAAGAGCCCAGGACGGAACAGAGATGGTCTTTCCAGAGAACTGCTAGCACTGAAAACTGCAAGGCAAGACCCCACGTGGCATCCATCAGGATTGCCTGAGAGAGGTCAGATAGACAAGCTTTAGCTCATCAAATTCATGTCAGGCCTTTGATTGAATTCCAGCAGGTATGTGAAATAAATGTACACATTCAGAAATAGATTGAGGCAGTTTCTCTCTGTAACCACAGGTTCTTACTGATACATGCTTTTCAGAAACAGTTGTGAATTACTCACTGCATTCCAGAGGATGAAGTCTTGTGTGTTGGTTTTCCTTCTTTCTTTTCATTGCCCCTTTCCTTTTGTGGTATTCTTTCATCCGCAAAGCGTATTCAGCATTCTCTTTCGTGCTTAAGTGGTCCTTAATCCAGCGGTGGGTTTCCTTTCTGAGGAGCATAAAGGAGAAGGTCGTGAGTGATGCTGGCTGAGGAGGAGCTCCCCTTTAGCTTTTGACCCCACGTCATTGGAGGGCTGCATCAGACTCCTTGGAGTCTCCTGTTGGGCTTATTGGGGTTGATTTTAGGGCCTCCCCAGAGTGGGGCTGTAAGGTGAGCATAACCTCAGCCTCTGCCAGTTCCCCTTCCTGGAGGCCATGCAGGGCATCTGTTTCGGTGTGCAGACACCTATGCTGCACACACGCATCAGAGCTGGGCTTTCAAACGTAGGAAGGGTGAGAGGTCAGGGTGCATTCAGGCCTTTAGAGAGCGGATACTCCCTGGAGATGCATGCGGGCAGCAGAGTGACCCATGAGTGGAGTGACTGACCCTTGTCTAATCGGGGGTGTGTGTGCACGCGTGTTCATCTGCATTGTCCTCTCACCCTGAGCATGTGGCACTGGTTGCTCGTCTCCTGGCTTCGCATGCCGGCAGCACAGCAGTCCTAGACGGCAGCAGCCTGTTCTGTGTTACTGCCTCTGAGCCTTTGGGCACGGGCTCCTCACTCCCCAGGTGGGCCGGAGGTTTCTCTCATCTGAGCGGCTCAGAGACCAATCGAATTGGTCCCTGGCCTCTTTATGATCTCAAGCTACACAGAGGCCATTGCTCAGGTGGGTGTGGCCACAGGGTTTTCCTGGACCAAGACTCAGCCATCGAGCTAATAGCTGCCTTCCGCCCTGGGCCCATTTGCTTTCATGGATCTCTGTTGAGCAGTGTCTTCTGACACCTGGTAACCTTGAGCCATAGTGGTAAGGCAGCCAGGTGTCCTGGACCCTAAAGTGAAAGTGGTGTGCGACTGTGCTCGGGAGGGCTCCCTTCCCTGCCTGGCTTCTTCCTGGGTCAGACCCACCAAGTGTTTGGTGTAGAGGAGTCTCCAGTCTCCAGCACATCTGAGTTGCATACAGGGAAGCTCTGTCTTCTGAAGTTGGTTTCCCCAGCCTGTCTCTGCTGCTGACACTAACACTGTTTTTGTTTTTTCTCATCTCAAGGAACTGTGGGAACGTATTCTGCTCCAGTTGTTGTAACCAGAAGGTTCCAGTTCCCAGCCAGCAGCTCTTTGAACCTAGTCGAGTGTGCAAGTCTTGCTATAGCAGCCTGCATCCCACAAGCTCCAGCATTGACCTTGAACTGGATAAGCCCATTGCTGCCACTTCAAACTGAAGCTCCGTGACCTGGGGCAGGCGGAGGCCGAGCTGCTCCTGACAGGCCCACGCAGCCTGGGCAGACCTAGAGGCCCGTGTGCTTTGGAATGGGGGCGTGAACCAGCTGTGCAGAATGGCAGCCCTTTGGGGTGTGCCGCTGGGTTGTGCTTTGAGTCCTCTCTTCCCATCCCATCCCACCCCTGCGTTTTTTTCCTCTACATTTTCTATCCTCCTCCTGCCTCCAAAAAAGAGAAAAGTACCCTGGTTGTTTTTTAAAAAAAAAATTTTTTTTTTTATTTTGATGGAAGAGCAGAGGTTGCCAGCTGTCAAGCAGTGCTGAGCGGTGCTTTGTTCTTCAGGATGGGAGGAGGCTGGTTGAGTCAGGAGTGGAGGCCTGAGCTGGACAGCGGGGAATAACGCCGGTACTGCCATTTGTGACCGATCCTCGTTAACACCACCACATCAGAGCCAAGGGGAAACCTTTGCTTCTGAGGACGCCAAGAGCATCTGCCCTAAGAGCAGTGCCCCCGTGCCCTCTCCCCCGCAGAGGGGCTGGGCCAGTCCCCCCACAGGCAGAGGAATGGGAGTGGGGTTGGGAGGGGGCACCCTCCAGAGGCCCTGAGAGGGTTGGCCCTGGCTGGCTGGCATCTCCTCTTCCACGGGATTCTCTTGTTATCTTGCTAAGGGACCCAGGTGTCTGGGCTCCCCTCACTGACAGTGGTCGGCCCCCTTAGCCAGGCCAGCAGCGCTTCCCACCCTTGGGCGCCAGGTGTCAGACCGGCCGAAGCACAGCACCCCGCTGCTGCGGTCAAGGCCGGTCAAGGCCGGAGCGCGTGCTGAGCCCGGGGAGTGCCTCAAAGCCCCCTCCCAGGCCTAGTCCCCCAAACACTCTCTTCCTCGGCCAGCACAGGGAAGTCCAGACTCAGGGTTCCCGAACCGCCCCACTCCCAAACAATCCTGGACCTCCCCCTTGAGGGGTAGAATCGGTCTTTCGGAGTGCAAGCATCTGGAAGAGGCAGTGTGTCCCACAGAACCAGCCTTCCTCCACTGCCCCTTGGAGCCCAGCCCTGCTGCTGTGCTGCTCGTCAGCCACGAGGGGCGACGTGGTGACTGCGGGGTTCCTTAAAGAAGGGACATAGCCCATCGGAGATGCAAGGCACCTCTCCTCAGCAAGCTTTGATGTGGCCCTCAAAGAGCCTTAATCAGGACTTGTGGTGGAGGCGGGTACGGAGAAGGGTGGGGCAGAGTTCAGGTTTGTGCTTTGTGATCTCGGTGTCCGTGTCTGTGCCTGCCATCCCTCCCTGGGGAAGGGCCATGCTCGGCGCTGCGAAAAGCTGCTAACCGGTAACTGGGCGGATTGTGGTGAGCAGTGGGGGTGTGGCCTGGGAACTCTCCCGACCTTTTGGGAGCAGCTCCCTGGCGAAGGGCAAGTTGTGTCTCAGGAAGGTGGCTCCTGGGTGTAGCTAAGACTTGGCCCGAAGCCTTCCCTGGAGCTATCAGTCCAGGCAAAGCCAAGGGCACCTGAGCACGGCTGACCTTCCAGTGGCAGCAGGCTGCTCAGAATTTGCATTGAGTGAAACAGGGTGAAATTCTCCTCCACACTCTGTGTGGTCAGGCCTTGCAGGTTGGGAGAAATCAGTCTAATTGAAGATTGTGCAGTTCCTAGTGACAGGTGCCAAGAGGTAATGATTACGGGTTTCTTGGGTCTGATGTACAGTGTGAATAAATGCTTGCAGCTCTTAGCCCTTTTTTGATCAATGAAGCACTTTTTTATTAATATTTTTCTTTGTATGTAAAGGAGGAACCTTAACTCTCCGTAGCTGTACATATAACCCTTTTCTCCTAAAGAGGAGTTGATCAGCGCTCCTATATTTTTCATTTTTTGTCAAAGCAAGAAGTAAATACTTTAGAACTGTTAAATATATAAATAAAGTGAATAAAGTTTAGTGTTCCGCATGGTAGCGTTTGCTAGCATGTTCTGATTTTTCTCCCTGTGGTTTATTCCCCTTCATCCCATTTCCCTCTGACACTGAAGCAATTTGAGGTGCTGCTGAGAAATTGAACTTTGATACAGGAAAACTAGATTTCTTTTTAGCTCTAGACCTTGGCAAGGAGCCTGCACCGTGATGCCCACACTGAAGCATATTTCCTTGATGGTTTTTGCCCCATGGTCTCCAAAGTTAAAAAGGCAAAGCATCGTAACAGTCGGCCATTCTTCCTTATCTGAAGAACTGAGTGTCAACAGTAATTAAAACTACCTCTGTCCTCCAGGCTCTTTTTTTCTGTTGTTACTCTAATGTCAGCCAGTGCTCCGGCCCCTCACCCCACATACCAAGGAGCATCAGCAGCGCCTGCGGTGGCGGTGAGCACCGAGGCCTGCACACAGCAGAGACTGAAGGGGGTTTGCGGCCAGAAAGCACCTCGCCTCTGCCTGACCTTGGCAGAGAATCCTTGGGGCAGAGGAGACCAAACTGGATGTGAGTGGACCATGTGCATACCTAGAGGCCTCCTGCCTCCTCCCACAAGAGGGAGGAAGCTCCACCTCTTAGATCTGTAACCAGTCAGGAAGGCCATAGCTTCCTGTCACTTCCTGACTCGCTCCTGCTCTTTGTAGAGGGATTTTCTTTCCCATGTCACTGTTGGGCACCCTTCCTGTCCCTCGGGCCTCTGAAGGACGTAACGTGGTGCAGTTCTTCCCAAGGGAGGGTAGGTACCGATTAGTGCCCAACTCTGGGGTCACCAGCCTTACATCTGAGGTGAGTTGCGTGCTCTTGACAAGTGGCCTGCGATGAGCGACCTGAGAGCCTCCCAAGGTCACTCTCTGGATGTACTCACTGCTTAAAGTACACACACACTTTTAAACACTCCAGCTGGTTCCAGTCTTGAGATCTGTGTGCGCCGTGTGGCAGTTGTGTGCGGGGGAAGGTGCCGCTTCAGCAGCCTCAGTCCATCAGGGAGCTGAGTCTGGGCTTAGACCACTTTGTGAAAACCTGAGTGTGTGTCCACACAGAGCTCCCGTTCCTGAGGGCTAATGCTTTAGCCCTTGGTAAGTTAGAAATACTGGTAGAGTCTAACAAAGCTGTTGGGGCCATAGATGGGGAACTGCTGGCGTTAGGAAGATGGAGAAGACCTGCACAGTGTGGGCAGGAGGCAAGGAAGTGCCCCATGAGGGAGGCTGTACGTGGAGGAGTTGGTTATCCGAGGACACGGCCAGTTTTCCTCACTCGGAGATATTTGATCTCTGAGCCCTGGAGCTCTAAAGGTGACCTTGAGGTGCCAGGTTGTCATCCTCATCTCCAGATTTGCCTTTCCTGGGTCTCTTAGTATTTCCCTTCTTTCTGTACTTTGGTCTCGATCCCAGTCCAAAAAATGATAGAGTGCAGTGATCCACTAAGACTTCCTAGTAAAGGTGTACAGAAAATTGATTTTGCTAAAATGCTCATTGTTTATTTCTATATTAGCAAATGATATTCTAAAGAAATACTGTGGCACATTTAAAGGGGAATGAACAAAATGCTCCCAGAGCATTTGTTAAACTTCCAGCTATTTAAAAAAAAATCAAAATGGGAGTAGAGAGTAAACCCTAGAATACAGTTTTCAGGCCACTTGGCTTCATACACCTGACTTGGCCCACAAGGCTGGGTGATGCCCTGCCACTGAAACCCTCCCATGTAGCGGTATGCCGCGTCTGCTGAGGGTGCGGCTAACAGCAGATGACGGCGGGCCTGGGCTGTGCAGCAAAATGACTGACTCTCCACTTGGAGTTTGGAAACCATGGCAGGGGTCCAGCTGTTTGATTTCATCATCTAAGAGCATTTGTTCTAAGTGGAGCTCACTGATGAGCTATCTGGAGGGCAGGACTAGAATTCTAGTGTGAGAGGCAGCAGCTCCGCTCCCCAGCCTCTGACTCCTCGAGACGGTCTCCCTGGCCCGGTACACCGCGGCAGTGCTGCCTGCGTCCTCACCCTTGTTTGGAGTCATCTGCTGCCTGTTGTGCGGATACCAGCTGCCTCCCTGGTCAAATGGGGCTCTTCTAGGTTAGGCAGTTGGTCAGAGCCATGAGGGGAAAGGGTACCCTCTGAAGTAGGAATTAACAAAGGTTTTAAATGCTGTTGTATTTTATCACTTTGTCTTTTCTATCATATCCATGTTCTTAGCTTCTGTTAACACTGCTCACGGCAGTTGGCATTTCAGTTGTATTTTCAGTGAAATTTTACATCGGCTTTTAAAACTGACTTAACTGCTTCCAGACTGGTGTTAAGATTTTTTTCTAAATGCAAAACGTAACCCCTGAGGCTTGGATCCTGGTTAAATACCCTGTTGCTGCTGAAAGCAGTACCTGCTACTGCAACAGCCTTGGCTCTGCTGTAGACTGAGTGAGTGTGTAAACTGAGGAGATAGCATCTTCACCCCCAGTTGTTCAGCCCCTTGCACTGTGCTTCGCTAGTCAGTCGTGTGGCCAGTGTTGAGGTGCCGGGAGTAAATCCACTCTTCCCTGGTCTGTGCAAGAGACACGGAGGGGACAGCAGGAGTCCACGTTTGTGTCTGAGGCCTGGGACTTGAAATCCTGACGTTAGAGGTGGGCAAGGGATCTTAGGTGGGTAGATTTGTGGTTTTCATGCTCTTCTGTGGGGAGCGAGCCTCCAGCTCTTTTTAGTATTGGGCTTCCACCTAAGATCTGATTTGAAGGGTTTGGATGATTAAAATTACTGATTTAATCCACCCTCCTGGTTTTACTTTTTACAGTGGTTCTTGTTGGTTATCTGTGTTACGAACAGCAGTGTGTCCGTGTGAATTCCAAACTCCCAAACTATCCTCTCCCGCCCCACCCCACCCTTCCCCTCTGGGAACCATACACTCATTCTGTTTCTCTTTTGTGAATAGTTTTGATTTGCATTTCTCTAATCATTATTAATGATGAGCATTTTTTTTTTTAATTTTTAAACTTTACATAATTGTATTAGTTTTTCCAAATATCAAATGTGGCTGTTGGCCATCTGTATATCTTCTTTGGGAAAATGTTTAGGTTTTCTGCCCATTTTTTGATTGGGTTTTTTTGTTGTTGTTAGTGAGTTGTATGAGCTGTTGGGTGACTAATCCCTTGTGGGTCACCTTGTTTGTGATTCCCATTGTTGTGTAAAAGCTTTCACGTTTAATTGGGTCCCCTTTTTGTTTTTATTCCCATAACTCTGGGAGATAGACTGAAAAAGATATTGCTGCTATTTATGTCAATTCTGCCCATGTTTTCCTCTAAGAGTTTTATAGTATCTGGTCTTACATTTAGGTCTTTAATCCATTTTGAGTTTGTGATGCTTTGTTGAGAAAAATGAGATTCAGGGAGCAGCAAAGATTCATCCAGGGTTACCAGTGAAAGCAAAATGTAAATAAAACATTCTCTCCTGATGCCTTCCCTTCAGAGCTCTTGGGCTTCCAGAAAGCAGCCTTAGATAAATAGTTATTCTAACCTGGTTCTCTTTGGATTAGCCAAATCAGAAATCTTGGAGATGAGCCTAGCAGTCCCTACACAAAGGCTTAAACTGTAAGTCCTCCGATCCCTGGTACCAAAATCAAAAAGTTTTGATATTATATATAATCCAGTTTTTTTTTTCTTTTAACCTTTCAAGTACCTAAGAACAATGTTAACAGAATGAACTAAATTCAAGTCATAATGTCTTAAAATCAGTGGGGTGGCAGGGGTCAGGGTGGGGAAGCATTTCTGACTAATGCAAGTTGTGAACTCAGTGTCCAATTCATACCTGTTTTTATTTGGAATGGTATAGAGGAAAAAACCTGATTTTTATCTATGTAAGTGCAAACAGTTACAGCTTGTCTGCAGTCTCTGGTTATGGACAAAACTGAAGTAGATGCTTGAAAAAAGGATTAAGAGAGGACTATCCAGGACCTGCTTTCAGCCCTTATCTTCCATACATCAGGTGAGAAACACCCAAAGGTTATAATCACTAAAATTACACGTGGTGACAGCCAGCACCCAGGTGTGGTGACCCCAGCACCGACCCAAGAAGCCCTCACAAGCACGAAACTGGAGGCCTTACCTGAGAGCTCCAGCGGCCTAAGCCATGCGTGTTTTGTCTCTGAGCGTACCTGTTACGGATGATTTTCACTATTTAATATGACACTTGGAGTGAGGGAGTGCAGGGAGCCTCTGAGGTGCTGCCACAAAAGCCAGTTTCAAAACCAGTTATTTGGTGTAAAGACTCTGGGGTTTCTGAGCCCACAAGCCTGGGCCAGCTGAGCACCTCCTCAGCTGGAGTGGAGCACTGACCCCAGGGCTGGGTCGATGATGAGGACCTGGTAAGTGCTCCCCGCCCCTGTCCATGAAACAAGTTGACTTCCACTGCTGGAGGACATTGGGAAAGATCAGAGCCAGACAGGCTCCTGTCTCACCGGTCTTAAAACTTGAAGACAACTGGCCCTGCCCTGGGTCTTCCACCTTACAGAGGTAACATTCTGGTCTAAGTTTACTTACAATATCGTGCAATTGTCACTACTCGAAGACTTCAGAGTTCATCTATGAACTTTAAATACTGATGTATTTTAATGGATGCAGGTCTGCCTTAGAGGTACACTGCTGCCTTAGAATCCTATAAAAGCAATGGGAAAGAGGGGCCAGAGAAAAACTGCTTGTTGGAGTTGAGGTGGCCTCAGTTTGCTGAACAGCTGGCGAGGTTTAGGTTTCTGACTGAAGACTGCACAAGCCAGGAGCTACACAGAGCAGCTGGCTCTGCAGGCTGCGCAGCAGGGGAGGGAGAGGGGGCCTTGCCTCTAAGCAGCGCGGATGTCTGAGGCACGGGCCTGGGCCAGGCTGTGTCTGCTACTTAGCAGGTGAGCCTAAGGTTGCAAGAGAGTGACGACCTTACCTTCAGCTCATGCTCCTTGCCATCTCCAATGCCAGAGGAGCCCAGGGTGGGTGAACATACTTAAGGCTTCATCACCCAAATTAAAACAGACTGAGTTAATTATGAATGGCTCCTCTGCTGTACTTCGCCTGTGGGACAGCCATCCCCTAGAGCTGGAGGTCTTTCAAGTCCCCCTTAGATTGCTGGTACCTGCTGACACACACTACTGGGGCGGCTCCCAGTTTTGAAGTTCTGCCAGCCCTGGGGACCCGACCTGGGTGCCGTTTCTGTTCTTTCATTTGACTTGATGGACCAGCCAGCTGCTGCCTCAGACGTCTGTGCCCAACATGTGTGTTCTCTGGGGTCCCCAAGGACCTGCCGTGCCTGCTGGCTCTTCTGCCGCTGCAGCTGGCCTTCGGGGCTGTGCCATACTGTCCTGTCCTTGCACCTGTGTGGTGCTGGTGTTCCTGACGTTCAGTTGTTGGCTCTGCTTCCACACATGCTTCCTTGGAGACTTGTATAAATCAAGGTACTTTATTAACAACAGTTCCATCCATGTCTCCAGCTGTTCCCGAGCCAGCGTGCGAGGCCGCCTCACGTGCACACCCTGTGCAGCCCGAGGCATCAGCCCAAGGGACTAGTTCTCAGGGCCTAGGACCCTGCTCACCCAGTCCTGTCAGCTGGAAGGAGGGCGGAGCCAGGAGGCCTGCAGCCCGGGCCTGTCGCCAGTCCTCTGCGCACCGGGTCTAAGGCGCGGGGATGGCGCAGTTCCTTCCCAGTCAGCCTGCAGCAGTTGCGAACCTGATGCCACTCTGCCTTCCTCGCCCCCACGTCCAGGTAGGAAGTTAACCTCCTCTTTCCAGACGGTAGCTGAATTCCTCCCCAAAGCCCTGCCCGCCTTAAGAAGTTCTGAGCCACACTAGGCAGGAATGAACCTTGGCAGCTAAAGCCACTGCCCACAGCTCCTGTGCGCTGCCTGAGGCAGGGAGGGCAAGGGGGCGAATCCTTTGCTTCTCCTTACCTGGACATCTGGATCACCCTTGCCTCTCATGTGCTCCGTAGCTCTGCCCTCCAAAGCCCTCTAGACTTTCGGAGATCACTGCCAAGGCCTGAAAAGCTGAGGACAAGAGCCTGGGTGTCTGAAGTCACCTGTTTGCCCTTCATCTCTGCGGCCCTAACTGAAACCTCAGCTTACACTTTGCTTCTGACAGCTCTGGATATACCAGCTGACTCGGTCTTTTAACAACTAATGAGACCGGTGGTTCTTTCTGCACAGCCTTCTTCGGTGACTTAGATGCATCCCTATCCCAGGAGATAATGTGGCATTTCTGTCTCTGGCACTGCCGTCTGTTAGGGGAGACTAGGCAGATAAAAGATCCTCATTATCCAGAAAGAACTGGGACCTGGAAAGCCCTTTTAGAGTTAACCCACTGTGGACAGAGACCAGAGTTTCACACGGTAAATAGTGAAAAAGGCTTGATTGGAACAAGTATCTATTAGAAGAGTGTATCTGCAACTATGAGCTAATTCTTGAGTATTTTATATATACATATTTCCGTCCTAAAGTTATGTGATTGTACACAGGACATGGTTTCATGTTTGATTTCCATAGTACAGTCAGCCACAAGGGTGGTTTTTAGTCAAGGCCTTCTCCGGTTTTCCGGAGAGCTTCTCTTCAGCCTTTGACAGTCAAACCGCCCGCCATGCAGCGCTTCACTTGTTCCTGAACCTCATTCTGAGTCCTCACTGGCCAGGGGCTGCACTCGTTGGTAAGTGGCAGCAGACACCGACTCCATCGGGCTTGAAACAACTCTTAGCCTGAAGAAGCCAGAGCTGGGTGTCTGCCTAGGCCCGTGCCTGTGTAGGTCTGTGCTGCCCTGATCCAGAGATCGTGGGACCTGTGTTCTAGCTCTTTCGGTGATTTAGGCTGTGGCTCTGACCACTCCAGTCTGTTCTGATTCTCCTCTGTGGGGAAGTTTGTCTGGTTAACCCACAAAGCTGTGGAGGAACCAATGAGGAAATAGTCGTGTTTTAGAGTTAATTGCCATGCAGCCTGGAGGGGTAGCATCCTGAAAGCGCACACTTGAACTTATGCTCTGCCGGAGTCCCCCCCATACCTGCTTTCCCATGTCATCCAGAGTTGGAGGGGGCAGGAACCCTTCTTGTTTGCTAGGCATCCGGCCTGCTCCAGGGCAAGGAACGTCTCTCGCCTGACCTGCCCAACTGGAGGAAGAAGGGGGACGTGTCGGGCTCTCAGTGCTCACAGAATTCCTGGCCACCTCTAGCCAGGGTGGTCCCCAGTGTGAACTAGCGAAGATCCAGCCACTGTGGGGGGTGGGGGGGGGAGTGTGACCGGGGACAGCTTCTCTGGCTGGGTGGCCCTGCCCAGGAGCCTCACTTCCAGGGCAGGTGAGGGCTAAGCCACAGGCCGCTGTGCTGGTGCCTCACCTCCATTCTGGGCAGTGGCGACCCCTGAACTTCCCAAATACAAACTTCTTGATGTCTGCCCATTTTTAGAAAGGAGAGCCACCAGAGGTGCCCCTAGGGAGCAGAGTAGTGGGCTCAGACAGCAGGTACAGAAGGTGGGGGGAGTTGAACCCCTGCCCTCAGAGGGGAGCTGCACTCCGTAGTCCGAGTAGGGGTAAACTTCCGGAGGGGCCCTCTGGCACCCTTCCTTCCACAGCACCGCCCGCCCCGCTTCCACAGCCCTCTCTAGGCCAGGAGTCCCTCCTGCCTGCCCACCGCTGTGCCCACGGCTGCTCCTGCTTCTCCCCCGCCACCTCTGCTCCAACCCCCGTCACCCTGGCGAGTCCTCCAGGACAGCCTCACCCGAAGGCAGTGAAAGCACACGAGCTGGAAACAGCGCGGTGTCCGCCAGCGGGGCAAGGGACAAACAGGCTGAAATGCTCACTTGCAGAGCATAACGAAGCAAGAGTGAAGGAGCTAGTTACATACACAAACACATGCATGAATCTATGTAACACCAAATGGAAGAAAAGGAAATTATCTGCTGAATGATTCCATTCTTTAAAAGTTCAAAACCAGGCAAAAGTGTTATTTCAGGTGCAA
The DNA here is from genome assembly GCF_003369695.1 of Bos indicus x Bos taurus. Taxonomy (NCBI): domain Eukaryota; kingdom Metazoa; phylum Chordata; class Mammalia; order Artiodactyla; family Bovidae; genus Bos; species Bos indicus x Bos taurus. The sequence continues at coordinate 3,828,587 of NC_040092.1, read as the reverse complement.
AGACATGGTAACTACAAAAGCCAGGGCCCTGGACATCTCTAGAGGCTGGAGAGGATGTGACCTTCTGGACAGTGGTGGGTTTCACGACTGCTCATCTCATAACTCATCATCCTCTGCAGATTTTTAACGTACTTTTCTAGTCATGTTATTTTACAAAGGTAAAACCACCACCCAGTCCCTCCATACCTTGGGGTTCTCAGGGCATCAACCCCGTGGCATGCACACCTCTCCCGTGATCGGTCAGCCTCAGTGGGGAGCTGTCAAGGCCTGAGAAGCAGCGTTGGCTCAACCGCTTGGGTGGCCCTGGGTCCGTGAGCGGAGGGCCGCCGTCACTCCCCCAGGGGTGGGCTTGCCCAGCCTGACTGTTTAGAGGGAGTGTGTGTCAGCCCGGAGCACTGGCTTCCTGGCTGCAGCAGCCTGGCCCTGAGTGGGTCTTACCTGACCCAGGTCTGCTGCCCATGAACGGGGTCTGCTATGATGAGTTGCCCCAGCACCCTAGGTCTAACGTAAATCAGGTGGGCTACTCTTGGTTTCCACTGTTTGTTTATATAATGTGGTCATCTGTCCACTTACCTGGAGTTGGTGGGGGAACATTACAGGGACCTCCCCACGCCTGGAAACCTTTGATTATGTACAGGGAGAGCAGTCACATAGCAAAAAACGAACCCCTACTTCATGTCAGGCACCTCAGTAGCTGAGGCAGAGAAAGCCAGAACCCTGTATTCACGGAGAAGACTGTTGACAAGACGGGTAAGTGAGAGAACGCTGCGGAGCAGTCTAGGGGTCTGTGGGAAACTGCAGCGAGTCAGGAGAGGTCCCTAGGGAAGCAGTGTGTAAACCAGGGTCTGAGGGATGAAGAGGGAGACAAGCCAATTCGTTGAGCACGTACTATGTGCTAAGCCCCTTTTGTCCAGACCACCATTGTTTAAGACAGGTGTTACCCCATTTTACAGATGAAGCAGCTGAGGCTCAGCGAGCTGAAGAGCCCTATCCAAGGTCGCTCAGCTAACCTGCAGCAGAATGCAGACTCAAACTCCAGTCTGGTGATCCAAAAGCCAGGCAGTGAGGCGGCTGCTGTCACAGACAAGGCCAGAAGTGGTGGTGGCCTCAGTGGATCCAGAGAGAAGCAGACGTGCAGGCCCAGCAGGGACCTGGAGGGGAAGTGACAGGACTCAGCGAGCACTGCTGAGGCAGAAGGGCAGGACGTGCTGCAGGCTCCGCCTTGACCCGCTGGATCATTTACTGCGGTGGAGGATGAGGGGAAGGATAGAGGTTTAGAGGGGAAAAAAACATCATCTAAATTTGATATAAAATAAAACCAGGCTAATCCCATGCCTAGAAACTCCCTCTCCACGCCGCAATCCCAGTGTTCTCTCCACCCATTCCCGCCGCTCCTCCCACTGTCCTAAGGCCCCCTGTTCTCTTCTGAGCCTCCAGCCTTCTACTACCTCACCTCGGGCAGGTCAGAGCTGGGAGGCCCACCAAGAGGATGCTGGCCCTGGGCCCCCGGGCTTTGCTCAGGCCTCTCCTGAAGCTCCCTCCGCTACAGAGGCTCTGCCTGGGGAGGAGCTGCTTGTGTGCTGAACTCCTCAGGGTGGAGTCTTCCCCCAACCCCTTCCCTCTCCCCCCACTAGGACCCAGAACATTCTGTGTGCACAGCCTCCACAGTCACACAGGGCTCAGAAGGGCCTTGTCTTGGTCTAATGCGCTTCTACTGCAGTTCCAAATATATTCCTACTGTCTATAATAAGGGGCCCATGTTTTCATTTTGGATTAGGTCCTGACACTAGCTGTCCTGTCCCTGGATTGTAATGATGTAGACTCTGAGTGGCAGACAGCCTTTCCCAGCTGTGGGAGTGAACCTCATTTCTAGCTAGGAAGGCCCACTGTTTTAAAGCAGAAGGAAATAAAAAAGAGCTCTTTGTTTCTATGAAATACACAGTTTTATGTGCAATTTTATGTTTCTTCATGGGTAATAACTTAGGAGGGAACCTTGGGAATAGAATACAGAAATAACAAATTATGGGCCATTAACCGTGGTTAATTGTTTCTTTATAGCCTAGTGTGGAGGCACATCTGGGTTGCTTTGCGCTCACAGTCACAGGTAGGGAAGGAGGTCTGCTTAGGTATAACCTAGCAGCTGGTGCAGAGAAGGCAATGGCACCCCACTCCAGTACTCTTGTCTGGAAAATCCCATGGACGGAGGAGGCTGGTCGGCTGCAGTCCATGGGATCACTAGGAGTCGGACATGACTGCGGGACTTCACTTTCACTTTTCACTTTCGTGCACTGGAGAAGGAAATGGCAACCCACTCCTGTGTTCTTGCCTGGAGAATCCCAGGGACGGGGGAGCCTGGTGGGCTGCCGTCTCTGGGGTCGCACAGAGCTGGACACATTGAAGTGACTTAGCAGCAGCAGCTGGTGATCCCAGCCTGGCTCCCAAAGCAGACACTGCCGTCAAGGCCTCACCTCCAGTTAAACAGTGTTTCTCACAAGCCTAATCATGGACCACTTACCTGAGCTCCCTTCGGCTCTCAGGTGTGGAGGAGGTCCACATGTTGTCCAGGCGTCCCGCAGCAGCAGCCTTTGGGGTGTAACCCACCCCTGTGCCCAATAAGCTGGATGAATCTGCCACTCAGGCTCCAGACAGCTGCAGATCATTGCTTACTTTAGTAAACACCTGTTTAAAAGAAAAAATGAATTGAAAAAGTGTTGGACACTTTGCTCAAGAAAGGTACAGAAAGGTTCCCCTGGCTAGCACTATGGGCCTGCCCGTCCTGATGAGCTAACAGATGAAGCACCAGACCGCTGAGAGAGAGGTCCTCCAGAGTCACTCCCCCAGAGCAGTAACACGAGAGACGGGACAAGCACACAGAAGAGAAAATCCAGCCCCAAGTTCCTTTTCTCAGAGACACAGCCGGTATCAATCCAGACTGGCTATGGAAGGCCTTCTGGAATGCACTCGGTCATCCTATCACCCTCTGTTGCGCTGATCCATGTAATTCATCTGTCCCGCCCCAGGAGCGTGGCTGACCTCCTTCAGCTCACAAACTACAACCCAGATTCCTTGCTCTGACAGCAGCTGGCCTCCCAGGCATACTCAGCTGTTCTTCACCCCATGGACCTTCTCCCCTTAACTCTTCTCATCCGTCTCCTCTCCCTCAACTTCCACATTTCTGAGTGCCTGTCCTTGCTAGACCTGGGGGACATGGAGGGAGGGAAATAAGCCCAGTCCCCAGCCTGAGCTTTCCGCCTAGTGAGTCCATGGGTTACGCAGACCTTCATAGTAAACCCTGAGAAGGGCCGTGATGGAGCTCTGAGCCCCCATCAGGACGAGGCTCTGGTTTCGGCATCAGGAAGGGTATCCCTGAGGAGCGTGATTTCTGTGGATAGAGAGAGGTGGTAACCAGGCACCGACTAGGAGCAGGAGAGGCTGCGAGGAGGGCACGCTGTGGCCAGGCCAGCAGGGCTGTGGGCCCGGAAGCGAGGCCCTTTGCAGGGAGGCACTGTAAGGCCGGTGGGGCTGAAGAGCAGGGGGCACAGAGGGAGGTGGGCTTGGCTCAGACAAGCCAAGTCTGGGCTCGAAGAGGATGGTCTATGTCCCTAGAGCCATGGGAAGCCTCTGAGGGGTTTTCAGTGGGGAGAACCCCGGAGTTGTGTTTTCAAGAACCTTCAGGAGCAGGTACAGGGCCTTCGTGCTCAGGGTGAGAAGGAAGCAGCCATACCATAAAGAAAAGTATTTGCCCTGCAGAGAGGGGAGAAGTGCACGGGAAGGACGACCATGCCACCTGCTGGAAGGTTTGCGTGCTCAGAGGGAGGAGTGGGCTGGGGCTGGACGTGGTAGAGTGAGGCAGGGTGACAACGCAGGCGGGATGGGCACATTCTCGCTCACCCCCGAGAGAGGAGGTGGCCGAAGACTGAGCCAAAGGCCAGGGAGAAGAAAGGAGCTGGCAAAGCAGGCCAGGAAGGACAGGAAAAAGGAAAGCAAGGCAATATGCTGCCAATCTACAGTGAAGAAAGTATTTCAGGAAGCACCAACCCTGGAGGATAAACAGAAGCCAGCCCCATGGAGAGAAGAGAAAAGACAGACAAAGAGAAAAAAAAAAAGACAAAGAGAACAGGAAGCCCACAGCCCAGAGGGCAGAGAGCCTGGAGCTCTGGGAGCCGGAGTCAGGGGGGAAGTCTGGAAGCTGGCGGATCAAGAGGGGCCTCAGTAAGGAGTTTGGACACAATCCTGAGGGCCAGTGGAGGGCTGTTAGAAGTTTCTTTTTAATTAGGAACAAGATTTATGCTCCCTGTAAATAAAACAAGATGAACCCCCCCGCACAAAAAAACACACAAAATTCTAGCAACAAAGGTATACGTTAACAAGTGAAAGTTCTGCCAAATGCCCCTCCTTCGGTATTATTCCAGAGCTCTTGCTGCCGCTCACCAACATCGTTAGTTATGTGCCAACAGGATTCCGCCACATACAATCTCTGCACCTTTCCTCATTCGGTCAGCAGCCGTCTTGAGCATCCATCTGGGTGGATCCACGCAGACGCGCCCGCGGGTCTGAACGGCTGGACCGTCCGCCACGGCCTGTGGATGGATGTGCTTCTGTCCTGGGTGCTCATTTATTTTCTTTAGCCTAAGCTGGCCGTGGAGGCGCCTAAGGAGAGGAGTGCTCCCCGGGGCCCTGCATCCTGGGTTGGTTCTGCATTAAGTACCTGGCTTTGGGGGTGATGTGGCCCCTCCTGGGCCTCAGTTTCCAGGTTCACTGTGTGCTGGGCACTATCATCTCATAAAACAAAGTGAGTGTTAATATTTCTCATCGGTGAAGAGGACTAGAGGACTGTCATTTGTGCTTCAGAGAGATCACTCGGGTTGCAGTATGAAGAACTGCTCGCTCTTCTCATCCACATTCGTAAAAAAGGAGTCTTAGTCTGTCAAGGCCTAGCTCAGTTTCCTCTTCTAAAGGTGCTGTCTCCAGCACACGCAACCTCTTGACTGGAATTCTCCTCTACCGGTTCTCCCCTGGAACATAAAACCCTTGGAAGTTGAGAATCGTGTTTTTCATCCTTGCATCCTTCACAGGAGTAAGTCTATACAAGGACTTAATAAATCTCGGCAGAGTTGTCCATGCACTAAAGAAATCATTTTGGTTGACAAATAAGTGAGCCACGCAATACTTGTTTGGGACCCAAGCCTCCTTTTGATACGGAGTTTTATCCACAGGCCTTGAGATGCGTATGATTAAGCCCTGCAGGAGGTATTTTCCTGGCTCTGAAGGACTCTGACCTGCCCTGCCTGGAGTGCTGATGTTGAATGAGACTGTCTGGAAAGACGCCCTAAAAGCCAGCCAGGTGTATTGTCCCTGAGCTTTAAGAAGATCCTGCAATTCGGAAGCCTGAGAGCTTCCTTTTCACCTTGCACAATACACTGAGAGCTTTGCCTTCACTGGACTATTGCTGTATAGGAATGAGTGACCTGCTTTTTCTTTGCTTTGAAAGTTTTGCTCATTAAATACAGTTTCCTTAGATCCATGCAGTTTAGTGTTAGGGAAATAAAAAGCTTGTATTGAACACCTGCAACTTGAAGATCAGTTCTTCTGTTTCATAATTTAAAATAACTTACAAAAATGGAAACAAATGGGATCTAATTAAACTTAAAAGCTTTTGCATAGCAAATGAAACCAAAACTGAGATGAAAAGACGACCCACAGAAGGAAGAAAATGTTTGCCAACAAAGCAACCAACCAAGGGATTAATCTCCAAAATTTACAACAGCTCATGAAGCTATCAAAAACACAACCCGATCAAAAAACAGTCAGAATCTAAACAGACATTTCTCCAAAGAAGACATACAGACGGCCAACACCTCATCACCACTGATTGCTAGAGAAAGGCGGATCAAAACTGTGATGAGGTTACCACCTCATACTGGCCAGAATGGACATCGTTAAAAACTCAACAAATAAGGAATGCTGGAGAGAGTGTGATGAAAAGGGACCCTCCCACACTGCCGGTGGGAGCGCAGGCTGACATAGCCACTATGGAGGACAGTATGGAGGTTCCCTAAAAAACTAAAGATAAGAGTTGCCATATGATCTAGCAAGCCCACTCCTGGGCATATACTCAGACAAAACTATAATCTGGAGAGATACATGCACATCTATGTTCACAGCAGCACTATTCCTAATAGCCAGGTGATGGAGGCAACCTAAACGTCCACTGACAGGTGAATGGGTACAAAAGACGCGACATGTGTGTTATAATGGGGTATTACTCAGCCATTAAAAAGAATGAGATAATGCCATCTGCAGCAACAAGGATGGGCCTAGAGGTTACCCTGCTGCTACTGCTGCTGCTGCTAAGTCCCTTCAGTCGTGTCCGACTCTGTGCGACCCCATAGACGACAGCCCACCAGGCTCCCCCATCCCTGGGATTCTCCAGGCAAGAACACTGGAGTGGGGTGCCATTTCCTTCTCCAGTGCATGAAAGTGAAAAGGGAAAGTCAAGTCACTCAGTCGTGTCCCACTCTTAGGGACCCCATGGACTTCAGCCTACCAGGCTCCTCCGTCCATGGGATTTTCCAGGCAAGAGTACTGGAGTGGGGTGCCATCGCCTTCTCCAGAGATTACTCTACTGAGTGAAATAAGTCAGAAAGACAAACACCATGTGATGTCACTTGTATGTGGAATCTAAAATACAGTACAAATGAGCACATCTGCAAAACAGACACTCAGAGAACAGACTGTGGTGGTTTAGTGGTGGATGAGGGAGGGAGGCATTGGGAGCGTGGGACTAGCAGTTGCGAACTATATATATATATATATATATATATATATATATATATATATATATATATAGGATGGGTAAAAAAACAAGGTCTTACTGTATAACATAGGGAACTGTATTCAATATCCTGCAATAAGCTATAATGGAAAACAATATGAGAAAGAATATATATATAAGTCACTTTGCTGTACAGCAGAAATTAACACATTATAAATTAACTATACTTCAATAAATTTTTTTAAAAGAAATCAATAACAGGAGGTACTGTGGGAAAATCACATATATGTGGAAATCACACAACACACACCAAAACAACCAAGAGGTCAAAGAAGAAAATTAGGAAATTCAAGGAAAATTGGGAAATTCTTTGAGATAAATGAAAACAAGAACAGAGCGTATCAAGTTACTCAATGCAGCTAAAGCCTAGATGGAAAGTTATGGTTATAAATGTTATCCTTAAAAAAACCTCTAATTAATTATTAACCATACACCTTAAGAGGCTTCCTTGGTAGCTCAACTGGTAAAGAATCTGCCTGCAGTGCAGGAGACCCCAGTTCGATTCCTGGGTCAGGAAGAGCCCCTGGAAAAGGGATAGGCTACCCACTCCAGTTTTCTTGGGCTTCCCTGGTGGCTCAGATGGTAAAGAATCTGCCTGCAATGCAGGAGACCTGGGTTTGATCCCTGAATCGGGAAGATCCCCTGGAGAAGAGAATGGCTACTCACTCCACTATTCTTGCCTGGAGAATTCCATGACAGGAGCCTGGCGGGCTACAGACCACGGGGTCACAAAGGGTCGGACACAACTGAGCAACTAACGCTTTCTATATACTAAGCACATATACCTTAAGAAACTAAAAAAGATGTGCAAAATAAACCTAAAGCAAGCAAGAGGGAACGATACACATTCTAGCAGAAATAAATTAAGTGCTGCTAAATCACTTCAGTCATGCCCGACTCTGTGTGACCCCATAGACGGCAGCCCACCAGGCTCCCCGTCCCTGGGATTCTCCAGGCAAGAACACTGGAGTGGGTTGCCGTTGCTTTCTCCAATGCGTGAAAGTGAAGTCGCTCGGTCATGTCTGACTCTTTGCGACCCCATGGACTGCAGCCTACCAGGCTTCTCCATCCATGGGATTTTCCAGGCAAGAGTACTGGAGTGGGTTGCCATTGCCCTCTCCGATAAATTAAGTAGAGAACAGAAAAACAATAGAAAAAAAATGGATGAAATAACAAGTTGATACTTTGGAAAGACCAACAAACTTGACAAACCATCCGTTGGAAAGGCCAAGGGGGAAGAGAAAAGAGTCAGATTACGGAAAGACGGAATGAGAGAGACATGATGGCCATTCTTACAGCAATAAAAAATAAGAGGATTTTATGAACAAGTGTAAGCTAACAAATTAGATAACCCAGGTGAAATGAAAATATTTCTATAAAGACACAAACCACTGAAATGGAATCAAGAAGAAAAAGAAAGCCTGAACAGGCCTGTAAAGCAAAAGGACTGAATCAGTAATCAAAAAACTTCCCACAAGGAAAAGCCCAGAACCAGATAGCTTCACTGTTGAAATCTACTGCTGCTGCTGCTAAGTCGCTTCAGTTGCGTCCGACTCTGTGCGACCCCATAGATGGAAGCCCACCAGGCTCCCCCGTCCCTGGGATTCTCCAGGCAAGAACACTGGAGTGGGTTGCCGTTTCCTTCTCCAGTGCATGAAAGTGAAAAGTGAAAGGGAAGTCGCTCAGTCGTGTCTGACTCTTCGAGACCCCATGGACTGCAGCCTAGCAGGCTCCTCCATCCATGGGATTTTCCAGGCAAGAGTACTGGAGTGGGGTGCCATTGCCTTCTCCGGGATAAGTGGATAGTCACATGCAAAAGAATGAAGTTGGGTCCCTACCTCACACGATATATCAAAGTTAACTCAAAACGGACTGAAGATCCACATGGAAGTACAAAATTCTTGGTGAAAAACCACACTCGTATATCGTCATCACCTTGAATCGGCAATAACTTCTTAGATGGAGCAAAAGCACAAGCAACAGAGAAAAAACAGGTTGTATCTCATCAACATTAAAGGCTTGTGTGATTTGAAGGGCACCATCTAGACCATCCACAGAATGGAAGAAAATATTTGAATATCATGTGTCTTTTAAAGGACTTGTATCCAGAATATATAAAGAAGGCTTACAACCACTGTAAGAGGAAAACCCAATTTTTAAATGGGCATAGGATTAGAACAGACAGCTCCCCCCAAGAAATACAAAGGGCCAACAAGCACATGAAAAGATGCTTCCCATGAGTCAATAGGGAAATGCCAGTCAAAACCACAGTGAGCTCTCGCTTCCCATCCAGGAGGGCGGCTTGAGACAAAAAGTGCCTGGGGAGATGGAGAGGCCAAGGCCGAGCTGTGGGGAGATCAGAGCCCTCAGGCGCTGATGTTGGGAAGTAAAGCGGTGCAGCTGGTGTGCAGAGTTTGGCAGGTAATCAAAAAGTTCGTATCAGGATTATTTTTAATAGCAAAAAGGTGGTAGCCCGAATGTCCACTGGCAGATGAACGGAACGGTGAACTGCGGTGTGCCCGTGCGGTGGAGCGCCATTCAGCCATAGGGAGGAACTGACTGCGGCGCAACGTGGACGACTATCCTAGACAGACGCCAGACACCAAAGGCTGTTCGCTGTCGGATCCCATTTATGATGGCAGTCAAATCCATGGAGGCAGTAGATGGATGGGGGACAGAGGACGGGGAGGAATAGGTGGTGAATGACTGCGAACAAGCGTGCGGCTTCTCTCGGGGTGACAGACATGTCTTGGAATTAGTGGTGATGGCTGCACAACTTTATGACCATGCTAAAACCTACCAATTTGTATGCTTTAGAACTGTATGTATATATAAATAAAAATTACATTGAAAAAAGATGGTTGGAGTTCAGGCCAAGATGGCAGAGCAGGAGGACCTGAGCTCACCTCCTCTCATGGGCATGCCCAAATTACAACTGTTTACAGAGCAACTACTGTTGAGGAAGCCCAGGACCTAGATACAAAGCAGGAACCACGTGGCAAGATGGGTAGGAGGGGTGGAGCGGTACAGCCAAGACCCGTACCCCTGAGTGGGGGACCCACAAACTGGAAGATAAGTACTACTGCAGAAGCTCTCACCGAGGAGCAGCGGGTCTGAGCCCCACACTGGGCTCCCCAGCTCTGGGGTCCCGCCCCAGGAAGATGAGCCCACAGAACATCTGGCTTTGAAGGCCAATGGGGCTTACTTTGGGGAGTCCCAGAGGACTGTGGGAAAGACAGACTCCATTCTTACAGGGCGCACACAAAATCTCACATGCTGCAGGCCCCAGGGCAGAGGCACTGGTGGGTGAACACCAGCCTCCGGACCACCGCAGCCCTGCAGGCTGCCGCGGCAGGACCTAGCCCACCTATCAACAGGCCAGCACTGGCCCTGGGACCACCTGGGCCCCTGTTGCCCAGCCGCAGGCCAACACCAGCTCTGAGACACTGTGGGCCTATCTGCCAGCCACGCTGGGGTCTGGTCCCCCAACCCGTGGGCCAACACAAGGCTTGGGACACCCCAGATCCTGTAGCTAGCTGTGTCAGGAAATGGCCTGTTTACCAGCAGACCCACACAAGCTCCAGGATCCCCAGGGCCCTGCGGCCAGAGCTCTGGGAACTGGATCTGCCCACCAGTGAGCCAGCCCGAGCCCCAGTAACCCCAGGCTCTCGGCTACACCGCCCAGCAGTTCAACACTAGCTCTGGGGCCCCTGGGCCTTGCAGTCGGAGCCCACAGGACCTAGCGCTGCCTGCCAGTGTGCAGACACCAGGCCCAGGACCCACTTCACCCGCTGAGGGGAGGCTCCAGCATGGTGACCCTGGGCCCTGACCTTGCCCACCAGCAGGGCGACACAAGCCCCAGGATGACCACAGCTCCACAGCCTGCCTTGTCAGGACCCAGCCAACACCCCGGCAGCAGCTCCGGGACCCCCACCCCAGACCCCCTGCACCCAGCCCTGCCCACCAGCAGGTCAGCTCTGGGACGCCTTGGGCCTCTCAGCCAGCGGCCCTGGAATCCATTCCCACCCCCCAGCAGGCCAAGACCACCTCCACAGGACCTCAGTCTCCTCGGTTAGCTATGCCAGATCCAGCCCACTCACCACTGCCCCAGAACCAGCTTTGGGACACCTCGAACCCACAGCCAGCCACGTAGGAACTGACCCCACCTACCAGAGGGCCAACACTAGATCCAAACACCCTGGCGCCACCACCTACTGTCCCAGAACCTGGCTCTGTCGGTGGGCCGGCACTAACCCCAAGACCCGCCAGGCCCTGCCAACCAGAGGCCAGCAGCCTCCTCCCCTGGCAGGGCCTGGCAACCTGACTGGACCGGGGACCTGCCATGCCCACCGTGCCGCCCTCCGTAACAGAACGACCTGTGCAGGCTACACGGGGCGCCCCTAGAGCACGTGGACCTGGTGACCAAGGGGCGCAGTGCTGGGACACAGAGGATGTTGCCCACAAAAGGCCACTTCTCCAAACTTGGGAAACAGAACCAACTTACTAGAGACATGGAAATAAAACCAGCAAATTCAGCAAAATGAGGCAACAGAGGAACACGTCCCAAACAAAGGAAGAAGATAAAACCCAGAAGAACTAAGTGAAATGGAGACACAGGCAATCTACCTGATACAGAGTTCAAAGTAATGATCATAACGATGGTCAAACAACTCAGAAGAATGGATGAACACAATGAGAAGTTGAACAAAGAGTTAAAAGCTATAAAGAAGAACCAAATAGAGCTGAAGAACACAATAATTGAAATTTAAAATACATTAGAAGGAATCAATAGATTGGAAGATACAGAAGAATGGATCAGTTGAGATCACTGAAGCTGAACAGAGAAAAGAACAGAAAGAAATGAGGCCAGTTTGAGAGTCCTCTGGGACAACGCCAAGCATTCTAATATTTGTATTACAGAGATCCCAGAAGGAGAAGAAAGGGGTGGAGAGTATATCTGAAGACACAAGAGCTAAAAATTTCCCTAACCCAGGAAAGGAAACAGACATCCAGGTCCAAGAAATACAGGATAAACTGAAAAGGGATCACATCAAAACACACTGCAATTAAAATGGCAAAAATGAAAGATAAAGATACTATTAAGAGCAGCAAAGGGAAAGCAGCAAGTTCTGGACAAAGGAAACCCCATTAAGCCTGCCAGCTGGATTCCAGCAGAAGCTCTGAAGACCAGAAAGGAGTGGTACTATATATTTAAAGTGATGAGAGGGAAGAGCCTACAACCAAGAAAACTCTAGTCGGCTAAGTTTTCATTCAGGATTTGATAGGGAAAACAAAAGTTTTACAGACAAGCAAACACTACAAAAGTTCACCTCCAAACTAGCTTTACAAGAAATGTTAAAGGGACTTCTCTAAGCAAAGAACAAAAGGCCACAACTAAAAACATGAATACAGAAATCAAAAGCTCATTGATAACAGGAAACACACAGAAAAGGTAGTCAACCAATCACATACAAGCTAATAGGAAGGTTAAAAGACAAGCAGTAAAACCAGTCTATGTCCACAATAAGGATTTAATGGGTACGCAAAACAGAAAGGTGTAAAATATGTCAAAACCAGTAATCATGGGGGAAGGGGAATGTTAAGGAGGGGTCATTAAAATGCATTTGAAATTAAGAGATCAGCAACTTAAAATGATCATGTATACACATATGTTGTTACATACAAACCTCATGGTAGCCACAAATCCCAAAATAATAGATACACCTACAGAAAAGATAGAGGAATTCAAACATCAAATCATAAAGGACAGTCATCAAATCACAAGGCAAGAGAACAAAAGAAGAAAGGAACAAAAATGAACCACAACAACTCCAACAAAACAATTCACAGCGGCAACAAACACACATCTATCAACAACCACTTTAGATGTAAATCGACAGACAATTCTAATAAAAAGACACAGAGCAGTTGCACGGATGAAAAACAAGACCCATACATACATATGCTGCCCACAAGAGACTCACTTCAGCTCTGGAGACACACACACTGAAAGGGAGGGGAGGGGAAAGGTACTCGGTGAAAATGGAAATCCAAAGAAAGCCGAGGTAGCAATACTTAGAGCAGACAAAATAGACTTTCAAACAAAGACGGTAATAAGAAACAAAGAAGGGATCAACCCAAGAAGAAAATGTAACAATTTTAAGTACCTACGCACCCAACACAGGAACACCTAAATACATAGAGCAAACAGTAAGTGCTGCAATTCATGAGGTCGCAGAGTTGGACACGACTGAGCGACTGAGCTGAAATATTAAGTGGCATAAAGGGAGAGGTTGACAGTAACACAATAATCGTAGGGGACCCCACTTAATCAATGGACAGATCATCCAGACAGAAAATCAGTAAGGAAACATTGCCTTAGATGACGTACTAGACCAAATGCAATATACATATATATATATGTATAGAAAACAGTCCATCCAAAAGCAGCAGAAAACACATTCTTTTCAAGTACACACAGAACATTCTTCAGGAGAGATCACATGCTAGACAACAAGTGTCAGTAAGTTCAAGAAAACCGAAACTGCATCAAGCATCTTTCCAACCACAATGCTGTAAGACTAGGAATCAACTACAAGAAAAAACTGCAAAAAAATGCAAACACGTGGAGGGTAAACAATATGCGACAAATATATGACAAAGGTCCATGTAGTAAAAGCTGTGATTTTTCCAGCAGTCATATAAGGATGTGAGAGCTGGTCCATAAAGAAGGCTGAGCACCAAAGAACTGATGCCTTTGAACTGTGGTGCTGGAGAAGACTCCAGAGTCCCTTGGACTGCAAGGAGATCAAACCGTTCAATCCTAAAGGAAATCAGTCCTGAATATTCATAGGAAGGACTGACGCTGAAGCTCTAACACTCTGGCCACCTGATGCAAAGAGATGACTCATTGCAAAAGACTCTGATGCTGGAAAAGACTGAAGGCTAAAGGAGAAGGGGTCGGTAGAGGATGAGACAGTTAGATAGCATCACTAACTCAATGGACATGATCTGAGCAAACTCTGGGACAGGGAAGCCTGGCATGCTACATTCCACAGGGTTGCAAAGAGTTGGATACGATTTGGTGGCTGAACAACAAACAACACGCTACTAAACAACCACTGAAGAGATCAGAAAAGAAATTTAAAAACTCCTGGAGATGAGTGAAAATGAGGACACAACAATCCGAAATCTGTGAGATACAGCAGAAGCGGTTCCAAGAGGGAAGCTTATATTTATACAAGCCTACCTCAGGAGACAAGAAAAATCTCAAATAAGCAACTGAACCTTACACCTAATGGAATTTTAAAAAGGAGAACAAACAAAACCCAAAGTTAGCAGAAAGAAACAAAGAGCAGAAAAAATAAAATAGAGACTTAAAAAACAATAGAAAAATCAGTGAAACTAATCTTATCTTTGATAAAATAAACAAAACGGATAAACCTTTATCTGCTGCTGCAGCTAAGTCACTTCAGTTGTGTCTGACTCTGTGCGACCCCATAGACGGCAGCCCACCAGGCTCCCCTGTCCCCGGGATTCTCCAGGCAAGAACGCTGGGGTGGGGTGCCATTTCCTTCTCCAATGCGTGAAAGTGAAACGTGAAGGGGAAGTCGCTCAGTCGTGTCCGACTCTGAGCGGCCCCATGGACTGCAGCCTACCAGGCTCCTCTGTCCATGGGATTTGTCAGGCAAGAGTACTGGAGTGGGGTGCCATTGCCTAGACTCATCAAGAAAAAGAGGGCCCAAATCAATAAAATCAGTAATGAAAAAAGAGAAGCTGCAATCAACACCACATAAGTACAAAGAATAAGATTACTGTGAACAACTATATGTCAACCAAATGGACAACCTAGAAGAAATGAACAGATTCCTAGAAATGTACAATCTCCCAAGACTCAACCAGGAAGAAACAGAAAACATAAAAAATTTACCAGTAATTAAATTGAATTAGTAATAAAAAAAGAAATCCCAACAAACAAAAGTCCAAGACTAGATGGCTTCACAGGTGAATTCTACCAAACATTTAGTGAAGAGTTAATACCAACCCTATTTCAAAAAATTGCAGAGGAAGGAAAGCTTCCAAACTCACTCTATAAGGCCAGCATAATTTGAACATATCCCAGTTAATCACTTGGATATTCGGGGTTCTTACAATAACATATGTGCATTCACTCGATGTGTTTACTGAGTAAGTCCTATATCTAGTCCCTTTTCAACAAATAAGGTTGGTGGAGGGAATATCCCAGCTTATTGATGGAGCCACACTTTGAATTTTCTCAATGCCTCTTTTAACTACAGTCTTTCTGTGCTGTGCACTGAGGTGACCCAGCTTAACACAACCCCTGGCAAACATGAGAACATGACTTCAGAGAAATCTGGCTTTCTGGTATAGCTTTTCTAGGTGTAAGTTACAGCAAACCTCTGAATGATGCCTTCTTGCAATTCTCTCTCCCTTTCATTTTTAAAGCTCTATTGGTAATTTACTGTGTAATATCTTACTCACTTTCCAGTTGTTTAACCTTTCTCTTGGCAGGACGCAGTTGCTTTTTGTTTGTTTAATGAGAAGAGATGTTAGAAAGGCCTGCCCCAGATGTCTTGTATTATTGTATTCAGTTCATGCTAAGATTGGAAGTATCCTGAATCTTAAATTAGGGATCTTCTCAGTCAGAGGCTATTAGTACTTACATATTTGCATTAGGTTAGTATGAACTAAAGGAAGGGGGAAAAAAGCCTCTCATGGGGCTGAGTTGGACTATGTTCTCATAGGACTTCTAAACCAATTTTGGTAACTGTCGTTTTCCGCATCAGAACATAGAAAGGGCCACACGCAGTGTGGCAAATCACCTCTCAGATCCAGTACAGATGTACCAAGGTGCAGTAACAGAAAGGCAGTTTAAAAATCTATTTCCTTTGAAATCTATTCTATTAAATGATAAACATTGAGAAGAATAAAATCATTTTACATGTCAACAAAGTTCATAGCAGGAAACAGAACTAAGTAGCCATACAGAACATTTCTACAATGTTTGAGCATTCAACACCTTCCCTAGGGCACTCAAGCAGGCAGCAGCCTGTCACCATATAGCCCCAGTCATTTCCTGCTCCAATTCATTAAGCCCCAGGCTTTCCCCAGAAACACACAACCCATATGGAGATTCCTCTGCCAGTCAGAAAAGATCAATTCAAAGGATGCAGAAATTGATACGCCACTCTAGAGTGGGTATGAACGCCATAATCAACTGCTGCCTACACATGGAATTGTGCTTTAGGTTGATAGCGTGTGGGCAAAAGCAGCAGGAGCATAAGTTTAGACCTTATATTCGGGGTTTCTTTCGTACTGACTGGCTTCTCTGTGGCTGCCAATGAATGGATCAAGTTCAAAAGCTAAAGCCAAGTTGGCAATTTTTTTTATCTTTGCCTTCCTCTCTAAAAAAATACAATAAATAAGTAAGGATATAGCCAATTTACGAACACAGGCTTGATGAAAAACTTCAATCATTTGTCTCTCTTTCCTTCTCAGTGATACTTAAAATTCTAGGATTTCAGAGTCACATTCACAAACACTTTTATAAAAACCACTGATCCCCCCCCAAAAAAATCAAATGGCTACTGTATGCCCCAATGGAAATGAGGATAACAGCCTAATGCAGAAATGAGAGGGCTCAAAACAACCTAGCTGGCATACTCCTCTTAACCGTGAGCGAGGCACCAGGGATGCGGAGGCAACAGCAAGCTTTCAGAAGCTTGTTGCTGACAGGAGTGGAAAGACAGGCTCCTCCATCTCCCTTTCTTTCCTGGTTCTAAAGTCGTGAGCAAAATGTCTGCCTTTATTGTTTTGAAGTGGCCAAAACCACTGCCATAAAATGTGCAAAGCAAATTATATATACACATTCTCCTCCTAAAATGCCACCTCCTTTGTGAAGCTGTCTTGATTCCCCATTCAGAATGCAGAGCTCCCTTCTCTACATGCTATAATTTATACCTCCATTAATGTTTGCGAACTATTTTCTATATGAGTAATGTGTTTACAGGTCTTCTACCAAACTCCCTCTCTCTGAAAAGTTCCACAGCTCAGGGACCAAGTCATTATGTCTCTGCTCCCTACAAGGCCAAGCAAGAGTTCTTTATAAATGGTAGGAGCAAAATAAATGTTTGATGAATGAATAAATATCGTGGTGTCAGACTTATGATGGCTAGAAGTTATGATGATGTTAAGAGCAGTTACTCCCCCACCTCAATCTCTTTTCTCTGCATTTGGCATCATGATTATGTGCACTGAAGACGGAGAAAGATTTAGAGATTACATTTTATATTCAATATGTCTATTTTGATAATGCTCAAGTAAAAACTGTCTTTTGGAAAAATTTCCAGTGTTAAACTGATTTTGGTGGGGAGAAGTTTCAGTCAGTCAGACAAAAGGCATCTCTGCTTTCTGTGACGGCAGTGTGCTATCACACACCAGGAAAAAAACGGGCAAAATACTAAAAGCTGAGAGGACTCCACAAGACTCTACTAGGTATCACACCAGGTGCTACCTACACAAATTGCCAAGAAGAAAGAAGGAACCCTGAATGGTCTTTGGGTCTCAAAAGCAGAAGTCTACCTAGACACAATGCGTGACAGCTGATTCAGGTACATGGAGTGAAAGGAGACACACGTGTCTAAAGAAAGGTCAACTTGAGGCAATGAAAAGCCATCTCAAAAAAGACTTTCCCCCTCCATTTTCATCTGTTTCACACGTTATTTTACTACTGGACACGGGATTTGGCAAAACTTTAACAACTGATTATTTGTAAATTTCTAAACAATGATCACTTTCTCCTACAACAAACGTTTTTTCCTTCCAAAACAAACAAGATACTTTGCTTTGACAGGGGCGATTTCCAATCTCTTAGCACTGAAAGGCATAAAAGATGGAAAATTGTTTGAAATACCATATAGCACTTTTGAGTTTATCAGGCCATTATCCCAAGGGCTGGATCTAATCAAAAGATGAAGAGTACAAGCTCAAAAGCTTAGCTGACAAGAAGCAAGTCTTGCGATTTTTGTGTTTAAGCTGTAAGCCAGGTTCTCAGAAAAGTAATCAGAAACTAGACTGGCTGGAAATAAGAAAGCGCCTTGAAGTGAGAGGTGTGATACCATGGGTTGTAGCTGTGACTTGGTCTCTCAAAAACCCTGGCAACCTTGAGCAAATTACCCAAACTCTCATCTGTAAAGTTCCTTCATAATTTCTAAAGCCCCATCAATTTTTTTCATTATTTAAAAAAATGTTTAAAATATCTTTTATTTATTTGGCTGCACCGGGTCTTAATCGCAGCATGCGAACCCTTTGTTACGGCACGCAGAATCTAGCTCCCTGACCAGGGATGGAACCCAGGCTCCCTGCACTGGGGCATCTTAGCCACTGGACCACGAGGGATGCATATGTACATGAGAGCTCAGTCATGTCCAACTCTTTGCAACCCCATAGACTATAGCCCGCCAGGCACCTCTGTCCATGGAGTTTTCTAGGCAATACAATGGGAGTGGGGTGTCATTTCCTTCCTTCTCCAGGGGATCTTCCTGACCCAGGGATCTAACCCGTCCCTCTTTTGTCTCTTGCATTGGCAGGCAGATTCTTCACCACTGCGCCACCTGGGAAGCCTAGCATGATCCATTTTTAATTGTCTAATGTTGTTCCTTAAGTCATCTATTAGTTCATCCAACAATATGAATACTTATTGAATACCTTCAATAAATATAATAAAGGACAGCTTCTGTCCCCAAAGAGTGGTTAAGTCAGTGAGGAAAGTGATGGCTTCACCCACAGATGCTAGGTGCTCATTTATCCATTTCAGTTCTAAACAAAGGTCACGAAGGAGCGCAGAAGGGACAGTGAATGGAAAGGAGTAGGAGAAAACTCCACAGAAGCTCTTGGGAGGAAAAGAGGGTAATTTATCATTTCAGTCCATCAAATGTATTGAGTGATTACTATGTGCGAGCCACTGTGCTGGGCACTGGGGATCCTGTGGGGACCTGAAGAGATGAGACCTTTAATGAAGCTTACTTGTATTCTTGGTGGTGAAGAAAGAAAAACAGGCTAACACATAAATGAGATCCAGATTGCACTTAGTTCTAGGAAGAAAACAGTGATAATGAGAGAGAATTGGCATGTGTCTGTGGTGTGGACTTCATCAGCACAGGGAAGGCTCTTTGGACATACTGGTGATCAGCTGACTGAGACCTGAAGGCAGGTGAGAATGAGCACAGCCAGCACAGCGGGGCTAGCAGCCCAGCTAGAGGGAAGCAGGAAAATGCCTGGACCGCAAAGGGCTAGAGCAGAAAGACCATCTGCATGGTCGGCTCAAAGAGCAGTTACTTCTGGAAAATGTAGAATTAAAGCGGAATGGCTGACCCTTGAACAACATGGGTTTGAACTGCATGGGTCCATCTACAGGCTGAGTGTTGCCAATAAATACTCTAGTAACTCTACGACCCACAGCTGGCTTGAACTTCAGATGCGAATCTCAGACGAGGGCTGCTGCTGCTGCTGCTAAGTCGCTTCAGTCGTGTCCGACTCTGTGCGACTCCATAGACCGCAGCCCACCAGGCTCCCCCGTCCCTGGGATTCTCCAGGCAAGAACACTGCAGTGGGTTGCCATTTCCTTCTCCAACGCATCAAAGTGAAAAGTGAAAGGGAAGTCGCTCAGTCGTATCCGACTCTTAGCGACTCCATGGACTGCAGCCTACCAGGCTTCTCCGTCCATGGGATTTTCCAGGCAAGAGTACTGGAGTGGGGTGCCATTGCCTTCTCCGCAGATGAGGGAGGCCGACTACAAATTTACACTCGGACTTTTGACTGTGAGGGCTGTCAGTACCCCGACACCCCAGCTGTTCAAGGGTCAACGGCAGTTCTCAACTAAGTGTGATTCTGCCGCCCAGGGGACATCTGACAATGTCTGAAAACATTCTCAGTTGTCAAACGATTTGGATTTGAGCCGGGCAGGTACTACTGCTGAGACTGAGAAAACCTGCACTGAAGGAATTAACTGCCCAAAGATGGATTTTAGTTGTTATGTTATAAACTCACGGTTTTGCCAACTTGAATCTTTTTTTTTTTTTTAAACTGTGGAAACAAATTAAAAATAGGTTTCAAGGGGACTTCTCTGGCAGCCCAGTGATTAAGAATCTGCCTTCTAATGCCAGGACACAGGTTCGAACTCTGGTGGAGGACTAGAATCCCACATGCTGCGGGGCTGCTAAGTCCGCCAACTGCAACAAAAGATGCCACAATGAAGATGCCACGTGCTACAACTAAGACCAGACACAGCCAAAGATAAATGAAATAAATATTAAAAAAAATAGATTCCAAGTGACCCGCCGCTTCATCTACTCTCTCAGGAAACCCCATTGCAGAGGTTCGAGGGGCTCTGCGACCTGCTGAGTAACTCCACAAGATTCTACGTGTGCAGCTGAACCCGTGGGAACGGGGCCTGAGGGGACGCACCCCACTGTTCACCGGGGTTACCTCTGCGCAAGGGACGAGGTTAAGGGCAGTGTAAGAGGAATACATGTTAAGTGCTTTATTTCCAAAATTACCAACACATACTATATGCAGAGTACATCATGAGAAAAGCTGGACTGGAAGAAACACAAGCTGGAATCAAGATTGCTGGGAGAAATATCAACAACCTCAGATATGCAGACAACACCACCCTTATGGCAGAAAGTGAAGAGGAACTAAAAAAAAAGCCTCTTGATGAAAGTGAAGTGGAGAGTGAAAAAGTTGGCTTAAAGCTCAACATTCAGAAAACGAAGATCATGGCATCCGGTCCCATCACTTCATGGGAAATAGATGGGGAAACAGCGGAAACAGTGTCAGACTTTATTTTTCTGGGCTCCAAAATCACTGCAGATGGTGACTGCAGCCATGAAATTAAAAGAAGCTTACTCCTTGGAAGGAAAGTTATGACCAACCTAGATAGCATATTCAAAAGCAGAGACATTACTTTGCCAACAAAGTTTCCTCTAGTCAAGGCTATGGTTTTTCCTGTGGTCAAGTATGGATGTGAGAGTTGGACTGTGAAGAAGGCTGAGCGCCGAGGAATGGATGCTTTTGAGCTGTGGTGTTGGAGAAGACTCTTGAGAGTCCCTTGGACTGCAAGGAGATCCAACCAGTCCATTCTGGAGGAGATCAGCCCTGGGATTTCTTTGGAAGGACTGATGCTAAAGCTGAAACTCCAGTACTATGGCCACCTCAAGCGAAGAGTTGACTCATTGGAAAAGACTCTGATGCTGGGAGGGATTGGGGGCAAGAAGAGAAGGGGACGACAGAGGATGAGATGGCTGGATGGCATCACCGACTCGATGGACGTGAGTCTGAGTGAACTCCGGGAGCTGGTGATGGACAGGGAGGCCTGGCGTGCTGCGATTCACGGGGTCGCAAAGAGTCGGACACGACTGAGCGACTGATCTGATCTGATCTGATTAAAAATAACGCAAAGCGGGGTCCACACAGGGAAGAACTAGAGATGCCCTCCGGCGCGAAACCTCTGTGGCCTGGGTCTCCACCGCCCTTCGTCGTCGTCAACCCGCTCTCTCGGGCGCTTGCCTCCGGTTCCCTGCGCCGCCCCCACGCGGGCCCCCTGGCCTCTCTGGGGCCCCTCGCTCCGGGCCTCGCCCGACATGAACCCCACAGTCCCTCAGGCTCCAACCCAGGACCCTCGCTGCCCGCGAGATGCTCACCGCCTCTCTCTCACCCTTGCCGGCAGGCGTCTCCTCGACGGAAGGTGTACCGCGCGGAGCGGCCCCGAGCCGAGAGCCCCGTCGAGGTCCGTGTGCGGCGCCTCGAGCTCGGCGCGGGTCCCTTAAGCCGGAGCGAGCCCTCAGAAAAGCGAGAAACGCCGCAGAAACAACGCCGCGCCCGCGGGCTGAGGGCTCGGCTCCCGGGCTGCGAACCACCGCCGCGCGGGGCACGCGGACCCGGCGTGGGGGGCGGGGCGAGCTGGGGCGAGCCAGTCCCCTGTCGCCCTTATTTGCATATGCATGAGACGGCGCGAGGCCGGTCTCTCAGGAAAGCGCGAGAAGTAATGAATTATTCACGAAGCTTCTTGTCTCGCCCCGCCCAGGAAGGCCTCGTTGACTATTCACAAGCGCCGGAGGCGAGTTTCAGCCAGAAAAGGCGGTTGAGTCCCAGTCACCGGAAGGCGTCAATCGGCTGAGGTGAGAGCTGCCCAAACGCGAGGAATACGGAGAAAAATGGGCGCTTTGAACGTTGTTAGCTGTCTTAGGGTTGTTTTTTTTTTTTTTTTTTCGTTTCTTTTTACCTGAGGCTTTAACTTTGATTTGAAAGCATTTCTCTTGAGGCCTGAAGTACTCTGAGGAGTAGCGAGAAAGCCGGGGCTGAGAGGAAGGACAGAGGAAAACCCCCAGGTTCCATTTTCCCCCAAAAGCTTGATGATGAAAAATGTCACATTTACTGAGGGGTCAGGGCGGGGGTGGGGGGTGGAAAGAATTGTACTGGAAACACTTACATTTCCACTATCAAGGTAGCTTTTATTTTTTATTTTTTATTTTTTTAGTAGTTTTGTTTTTTATTTATTTTTTTTCCTCTAATTTTATTTTATTTTTAAACTTTACATAATTGTATTAGTTTTGCCAAATATCAAAATGAATCCGCCACAGGTATACATGTGCTCCCCATCCCGAACCCTCCTCCCTCCTCCCTCCCCATACCATCCCTCTGGGCCGTCCCAGTGCACCAGCCCCCAGCATCCAAGGTAGCTTTTAAATGAGATATCGGTGGAAAAGAAGGAATCAGTTCTGGGCGGGGGCAAGGGGGGCAGTGGCGGGTAATCGGCCCCCGAAACAGACCGATACCTGCGTGTTGCAACACGCAGTCGGGGAGCTTTGGGGGATTATCTTCTCCATCAGGTTTTCTCCAGCTGTGGAGGCGTTTTGCCAGAATCAATGGCTGGTGCAGCCCAAGAAGGGAGCGAGGAGGGTGAGTCCCCACGGGCTGACCTCAAGCTCGTCTTTCGCCTTATCCAGGATTTGCCATTTAATCTCCTGGACTTTAGTTCCCCAAACAGTGCAGAGTGTATCTTGAAACTCAAGACTAGCCAATCACCAAAATGTGTTCAGTTGTGCAGAGCCCTGGACTCCGTGTGCAGTAGTACATCGTGTACTTGGCTGATGAAATCGAAGAAAAAGGAGTTTTAATCTAATTAGGATAATCTGATTTCTCCTCCACTGGGCCATAAATCTCTTGAGATGGGAACAGTATTTTACATCTTTGTAAGCCTACTCAAAGATTCGTGCATGGTAGTCACCCAGTAAATGTTGAATAGAATGAATAATTGAAGTAGCATGAAGAAGATATTAAAAAACCAAAAGAGCATGAACAAATACCCAGTTAATACGGTGGAAACCATTTACTCTGAGTGAGCAGGGAGTAGGGGAATTAACAGGACCAAATGGGATTTGTTAAAATAGAGAATAATAATTTGTGGGACCAAACTCTGTGAAACCTCTGAGTAACATGGTGAATTTTGGCAAACAGAGTCCCTTTGATGGATTTTCCTAGTCTTTGTAGTTTTATATTTTACATTTAAATCTATGATCCATTTTTAATTAATATTAGTATGTGATGTCAGATTTAGGTTGAAGGGTTTGGGGATTTTTTGGTCTATGGATGTCCTGTTGTTCCAGCACTATTTGTTAAAAAGACCACCCTTCCTCCACTGAATTGACTTTCCTTTTCTTTAAACCTGAAGGGATTGGGTTAGTTGCAGAGAATGTCTCCTCGTCCTTCCAAATTTATGATGCAAGCCCATTTATGTTGACATGTACTTCCTTTGAGTAAAGCCATCCTTCATATCATATACATGTAAGGAAGGTCATCTAGCTGCATTTTAGAATCCAGGTATTGGATATTATTCCTTTGCTCAAAAATGGATTTTCTTGTTAAAAAAAAAAATGGTTTTGAAAGATTGGGAAAGATGGGTGGAAGTCAACTGTCACTGTCTTTGGGCATGTGTAATGAAGCTTTGTTTCTTTGTGTGTCACTCAGAATGCCACCTCCTCTTCCACACACACCACCCCCCTCCCACCCTCCTAGGAGGCTTAGGCCTTCAGAAACTAAACAATAGCTGGTTAACCTGTATCTGAATCTTGGATTCACACATTAAAGGGTAAAGTAGTTATTGTGTCTCCATTTTAAATAGGGCAGTTGACAGGTAGGTCAACAGGTAAGCCCAGAGTGAGTCTTTATCTGAGAAAACACAGAAATTTTCCCTTTCTCAAGAAGATCATAATCCTCGTCAGAGCAGACATATCAAGCATAAGAATGAATGGTATTGAGGCCCAGTGAAGTTTCAGATGTGTGTGAATCCAATACACAAGCAAAGTGTAAGACAAATGTCAAAGACATTTGAAAGTTAGAGTTCTGTTCTTAAAACTCACAGTTTTGAAATCTCTCTTAGGTTTTTAGATAATGAGTCAGAACAAGGAGATAAAAAAATCAGAATAATTCTCTGAGAATACATGATCTATGGAGTCATAACCTCCTGGGGCTGTCAGCTGATAAGCTTTCAAAATTCAGCAGAGTTTATACTTGAATAGGAGACCTCCACAAAACACCTGCTCAAAGGGAAAACAGTTGCAACAGAATAGTTAGAAGTTGAAAGGAAACTGGCTATTTAAAACAATTATTTAGATCTTTTTTGCCTTTCTGAAGCCAGCTTATTCTAGATACCACCATGCTTAGAAACCAGCAAGAAAGCCCAGCAACTAGGCAGGTGCTGGTAGTGCATTATTTTGGATGCGATGAAAGCAAGGGAATTTAATTGTGCTGAGTCACTCTAGGAAAACCCCTAAATTATGAGTCAGATTTTCTTGGTTTTTATTCTCAGTTCTGTCACTAAGTGGTTGATTGACCTTGACTTCTCTGGACCTTGATTTTTTTCATCTAGAAAAATAAATGTCTGGACTAGATCATTTAAAGTTCCTTCTGCCTCTAAAATTCTATAATTCTTTTCTAGACCCTTAATTCTTCCTTGTCCCGGTATTACTTCTCTATTGATTCAGCATATATATTTTTTTAGCACCTACCTACTTTATTCCAGAACTGCATGATGCAAATCATTGCAGATGGTAACTGAAGCCATGACATTAAAAGATGCTTGCCCCTTGGAAGGAAAGCTATGACAAACCTAGACAGCGTATTAAAAAGCAGAGACATCACTTTGCCAACAAAGATCTGCATAGTCAAAGCTATGGTTTTTCCAGTAGTCATGTACAGAGAGAGAGTTGGACCATAAAGAATGCTGAGTGCCGAAGAATGGATGCTTTCAAACTGTGGTGCTGGAGAAGACTCTTGAGTCCCTTGGACTGCAAGGAGAGCAAATCAGTCCATCCTAAAGGAAATCAATCCTGACTATCCATTGGAAGGATTGATGCTGATGCTCCAATACTTTGGCCACCTGATGCAAAGAGCTGACTCATTGGAAACGAGCCTGATGCTGGGAGAGATTGGAGGCAAAAGGAGAAGGAGGCAGCGGAGGATAAAATGGTTAGATAGCATAATCAACTCAATGGACATGAGTTTGAGTAAACTCCAGGAGATAGTGGAGGACAGAGGAACCTGGTGTGCTACAGTCCATGGGGTTGCAGAGTCAGACCACTTAGCAACTGAAAAACAACAACCGACTTTATTCCAGTATTGCATGATGCTAACGACTCCAGAATGATCTAAACTAGACACAAAAGTTTATATATGATTCCACTTATATGAAATAAATGTCCAGAATAGGCAAACTGATAGAGATGAAAAGTAGATTAATGGTTGCAAGGAGTCAAGGGAGGGGAAAATGAGGAGTGATTGCTAGTGGAAATAGGGTTTCTTTTAGGGTAACAAAAATCTTCTGAAATTAAATAGTAGTGATGTTTGCAAAACTTCATGAATATATGAAAACCTACTGAAGTATACCTTAAAACCTTAAAAAATAACGAACTAGGCAGATACAACTTTGCCCTCATGTTATCTCACAGCAGGGTGGGATGGATACATAAATGCAAAATGATAGAGTGTATATTACAATGTGCACATAAGCGGGACTTGATGGTGAACCAGGGATGGTGAACTTGAGAAACTGACACTAACCCCATGTCTAGAAGGTGAGTAGGAATTGGAAAGGAGGGAGGATATTTCAGGCAGAGGGAACATTGCAAAAACCTGAAAGCTGAGAGAAAAAAGATTAATTAAAGAAGATAAAGTTCATGGGGTTGCAAAGAGTCAGATCTGACCAAGCGATTGACACTTGTTTTGGGCTTCCCTGGTGGCTCAGTGGCAAAGAATCTGCCTGCAGTGCTGAAGACCCGGGTTCAATCCTGAACTGAGCGGCTAACACTTTGAAAATAGACAAGGGACTTCCCGGTTTGGGAAGAATCCGCCTGCCAATGCAGGGGACGTGGGTTTGATCTCTGGTCCGGGAAGATCCCACATGCTGCAGAGCAACCAAGTGCATGTGCCACGCACAACTACTGAGCCCGTGTTTACAGCCTGTCAGCTGCAATCGCTGGTGCCACGCACCTCGAGCCATGCTGTGCAAGAAGAGAAGCCAGCACAGTGAGAAGCCCACACACTGCAACTAGAGGGTAGCCCCCTCATGAGCAATGAAGATCCAGAGCAGCCAAAAATAAATACTTAAAAATTTAAAAAGTAGATAAGAATAGCTGATGCATAAAAGTATAAGGGAAAATGGTTAGAGGCGTGGCTAAGGAGGATTGAGCCCAATCTTGAGAAGTTTGGATTTCATCCTGAGAGCGCTGGGGGCCCACTGAAGCATTTCAGCCCAGGAAATTACAGAGTCCGGTTGGTAATCTAAGAATACTCTGGCTGCAATACCAAGAACAGACTGGAGATGGGTAAGGCCAATGACAGACTGGTGGTTGAACAAATCCAGGCGAAAGATGAAGCTGATCTGATCTAAAGCAGAGATGACAACCATGTGCATAAAATGAGGAGTGCACGCTTGAGAAATATTAGGAGACTGGCTGTAGGAATGAGGGAGGGAACAGAGCTGAGTCAGAGTTTTTAGGCTTGAGCAACCCAGGTATTTGATGCTTGTCATCCACTCAGCTAAGGTACAGAAATCGGTTTAGAGCAAAAGGATTCACATTTGGATATGTTGGGAAAATCCAACTGAAACTGGTTCATAGTCAGAGGTACAGATCTGCAACTCCCCAGCAAAACCTAGGTTGGGGTATACATATAAGAGTTGTTAGAATAGAAATAGTAATCGAAATAGTGAGAATGTATTTGTTCGCCCAGGGAGTGTATTTAAAATGCTAAAAGAAAAAAACTAGGACAGAACCGTGAAGAACACCAAAAGCTTAAAAGGGGGCAAGGAAAAAAGCCTGAAGATGACAATGAGAAGAAACAACTGGCAGGTGGGACGAAAACAAGGAGTTCAGATACTAATATCAGATTTAAAACTAAACATGCGTATAATGAAGTGTGTATTGGACAGTGTTCCAGACGCCTTACAAATAATGGCTAAATCTAGGACTAAATATAGTCCTCACAACAAGCCTGAGATGTAGATACTGTTCAGTTCAGTTCAGTCGCTCAGTCGTGTCCAACTCTTTGCGACCCCATGAATTGCAGCACACTAGGCCTCCCTGTCCATCACCAACTCCCGGAGTTCACTCAAACACATGTCCATCGAGTCGGTGATGCCACCCAGCCATCTCATCCTCTGTCATCCCCTTCTCCTCCTGCCCCCAATCCCTCCCAGCATCAGAGTCTTTTCCAAATGAGTCAGCTCTTTGCATGAGGTGGCCAAAGTATTGGAGTTTCAGCTTTAGCATCAGTCCTTCCAATGAACACCCAGGACTGATCTCCTTCAGAATGGACTGGTTGGATCTCCTTGCAGTCCAAGGGACTCTCAAGAGTCTTCTCCAACACCACAGTTCAAAAGCATCCATTCTTCGGCACTCAGCCTTCTTCACAGTCCAACTTTCACATCCATACATGACCACTGGAAAAAACCATAGCCTTGACTAGATGGACCTTTGTTGGCAAAGTAATGTCTCTGCTTTTGAATATGCTGTCTAGGTTGGTCATAACTTTCCTTCCAAGGAGTAAGTGTCTTTTAATTTCATGGCTGCAGTCACCATCTGCAGTGATTTTGGAGCCCCAAAAAATAAAGTCTGACACTATTTCCACTGTTTTCCCATCTATTTCCCATGAAGTGGTGGGACCAGATGCCATGATCTTCGTTTTCTGAATGTTGAGCTTTAAGCCAACTTTTTACTCTCCTCTTTTACTTTCATCAAGAGGCTTTTTAGTTCCTCTTCACTTTCTGCCATAAGGGTGGTGTTGTCTGCATATCTGAGGTTATTGATATTTCTCCCGGCAATCTTGATTCCAGCTTGTGCTTCTTCCAGCCCAGCATTTCTCATGATGTACTCTGCATGTAAGTTAAATAAGCAGGGTGACAATATACAGCCTTGATGTAGTCCTTTTCCTATTTGGAACCAGTCTGTTGTTCCATGTCCAGTTCTAACTGTTGCTTCCTGACCTGCATATAGGTTTCTCAAGAAGCAGGTCAGGTGGTCTGGTATTCCCATCTCTTTCAGAATGTTTCACAGTTTATTGTGATCCACACAGTCAAAGGCTTTGGCATAGTCAATAAAGCAGAAATAGATGTTTTTCTGGAACTCTTTTGCTTTTTCCATGATCCAGTGGATGTTGGCAATTTGATCTCTGGTTCCTCTGCCTTTTCTAAAACCAGCTTAAACATCTGGAAGTTCCTGGTTCACGTATTTGTGAAGCCTGGCTTGGAGAATGTTGAGCATTACTTTACTAGCGTGTGAGATGAGTGCAATTGTGGGATAGTTTGAGCATTCTTTGGCATTGCCTTTCTTTGGGATTGGAATGAAAACTGACCTTTTCCAGTCCTGTGGCCACTGCTGAGTTTTCCAAATTTGCTGGCGTATTGAGTGCAGCACTTTCACAGCATCATCTTCCAGGATTTGAAATAGCTCAACTGGAATTCCATTACCTCTACTAGCTTTGTTCGTAGTGATGCTTTCTAAGGCCCACTTGACTTCACATACCAGGATGTCTGGCTCTAGGTGAATGATCACACCATCATGATTATCTGGGTTGTGAAGATCATTTTTGTACAGTCCTTCTGTGTATTCTTGCCATCTCTTCTTAATATCTTCTGCTTCTGTTAGGTCCATACCATTTCTGTCGTTTATCGAGCCCATCTTTGCATGAAATGTTCCCTTGGTATCTCTGATGTTCTTGAAGAGATCTCTAGTCTTTCCCATTCTGTTGTTTTCCTCTATTTCTTTGCATTGATTGCTGAGGAAGTCTTTCTTATCTCTCCTTGCTATTCTTTGGAACTCTGCATTCAGATGCTTATATCTTCCCTTTTCTCCTTTGCTTTTCGCTTCTCTTCTTTTCACAGCTATTTGTAAGGCCTCCCCAGACAGCCATTTTGCTTTTTTGCATTTCTTTTCCATGGGGATGGTCTTGATCCCTGTCTCCTGTATAATGTCACGAACCTCCGTCCATAATTCATCAGGCACTCTATCATTCAGATCTAGTCCCTTTAATCTATTTCTCACTTCCACTGTATAATCATAAGAAATTTTATTTAGGTCATAACTAAATAGATACTATTAGTGACTGTATTTTACAGATGGGGAAACTGAGGCAAACATGTGCATGAAACAATATGGCAATTGGATTGCAGACTGGGATTCGATCCTAGGCAATTTGGCTCCGCAAAAGTTCATGTGCCTAACCACTATGCTGTGTTTCCTCTCCAGATAAATACATGTCCTGATAAACACTAAAAGAGCCCTGAAAAGCTGGATTTACTGTCTTCATTTTACAAAAAGGATACTGAGGCCCAGCAAGACTAAGTAATTTGACCAAAACATAGAGTTGCTAGGTAGTTGAGCAGAATTCGAACCCAGGTTCCTTAACTCCAAAGACTTTCTCCCAGATTGCACTAGCAGTGCAATTAATTTTCTCTGTATACATAATGCATATGTGTATGGAAAATGTAACTTCACTAATTTTATAAATGTTAATTCCACAGATAAGTACCAAATGCTTAATAGTGATTAGCTTTGAATCCCTTCTCAAAAGCAAGTATCCTGGAGGTTTGAGCTTTCAGCGATAATATCAATTAAAACTAGGTTATTCATATAGTCTAAATACATAGATGTAGTAAATGCATTGTGTTCTAATAGCCTGATACTATTTTCAGGACTTGATTTTCTAGAAATGCCATCAGAATAGCTTGCCATCATAGAGAAATTATTTAAAAACCCACCAATATAGAAAGCCACTTGAAATCATTATTCCCTATTATTTATTGTTTCTAATAACTACCCCAATGAAGTGAAGTGAAGTGAAGTTGATCAGTCGTGTCCGACTCTTTGCGACCCCATGCACTGTGGCCTACTACACTCCTCCGTCCGTGGGATTTTCCAGGCAAGAGTACTGGAGTGGGTTGCCATTTCCTTCTCCAGAGGATCTTCCTGACCCAGGGATTGAACCCAGGTCTCCCTCACTGTAGGCAGACGCTTTCCCGTCTGAGCCACCAGGGAAGTGATAGTTTATCTTGGTTTACTGGGTCAAAACTGGAGTGTAAACTCTTGTAGTTACTTATTTTTCCCATTTTATTTCTTGAAGCTGTAAAGGAGACAGTGATCATGTTGAGTCCGTTTTGAAGGTTATGCTCAAAAATGAAGGTTATAATCTGAAGTCAACAAAAGACACCTTGGAATCTTTAAGGACCAAAGGACTGTCCGGTGGTTGTCAGTCTCACGTAAACCCTGTAAAAGAGTGTCCCCCAGTGCTGCTCTGAAGAAGTAAAGTGAGAGAAATTATTACCTGTTTATGATCTCTATCACCACCTTGTGGCAGTGTCCTTAAATAATTCTGCCCTCTTATATTTGCAAAATCTTCCAGAATCTTGCATTAATTTATACACAAAATCAAATCACAGGCTATCCTAGGTGATCCAGAATTTTAAGTGGTTTATTTTACTCATATTTTGGTCAGAACTCCATAAAATCTTGAAAAGAAACTACAATTAAGTCCTTTAAAAAGAAAAAGGGAAATTTGCTTCTTTTTTGTTAGTGAAATGATGTAGTAAAAACTATATATTTTTTAAACATAAATGCTTTTTTATTGTGGTAAAATGTGCGTAACATAAAATTCATCATCTCAGTCACCATTGAGTGTATAACTGAGCGGCACTAAGTGTATTCACAGTGTTTATACAACCTTTACCACTACCCATTTCTAAAAATTTTACATCATCCTGAATGAAATTATGTACAAATTGAGCTCCCCATTCCTTCCACCCTCTAGCCCCTGGTGACCTCTGTTCTATTCTCTGTCACTATGAATCTGATTCTATTCATACAAATGGAATCATGTGATAGGCATCCTTTTGTGTCTGGTTTATTTCATTTAGCATAATGTTTTCAAATTTACCCATGTTGTAACATATCATAATTTCATTACTTTTTGATACTGAATAACATTTCATTGTATATACCATATTTAAAAGCCCATTCAGCTGTTCCTGGACCTTTGGGTTGTTTCTGCCTTTTGGCTATTATAAATAATACTGCTATGAACATTGGTGTGTGTCTGTCTGAATCCCTCCTTTCAATACTTTTTGGGCCTCCCTGGTGGCTCAGATGGTAAAGAATCTGCCTGCAATACAGGAGACATGGGTTTGATCCCTGGGTGGGGAAGACCCCCTGGAGAAGGAAATGGCAACCCACTCCAGTATTCTTGCCTGGGAAATCCAATGGACAGGAGCCTGGTGGGCTGCAGTTCATGAGGTCACAAAGAGTTGGATACAACTGAGCGACTAACACTTCTTGATACTTCTGAGTTTAGAAGTGGAAATGCTGGATAGTATGGTAAACCTATTGAACTTTTTGAGGAACTGCCATACTGCTTTCTACAGCAGCTGCACCACTTCACATTCCTACCAGCAGTGTACAAGGATTCCAATTTTGCCCCATCTTCACCTACACTTGTTATTTTCTATCTGTTTGAATAGCCATCCTAATGGGTATGAAATGTAAACTTTAATTTTTGAGTTGACTTTGTAAATCAATTATACATGAAGTTAATTCAAGAAATACTTTTTAAGCCCCTGTTGTATAGAGAGCGCTGTTAACACTCTGAGGGAATAACAAGGATGAGTAAAATACATTGTTGAACCTTTAGGGGGTTTGTAATTTATTATTCTCCTCCAAATGTATTTGGGAACGAGTAAGTCAACTTATATTTTCCTTGGGTGGTTGGAAAAACTAATCCAGAGATCTTACTCTAATTTATAGAAAATTGGTAGTGGAGATGTTTATTAAACTGATTTCCCAAAGAATACAATCAAATGCTAATTATACAGTTCTTTGGAAGATTCACAATAAAAGGATTATGTTAGGCAAGGTCTCTAATTAATGTTTTTTTCTACAGGTTAGATTTGTTAAAAGAATCCTGATACATTACTATCATGGCCACTGTTCAGCTCTCTCGCTCTATCAGAATTCGCAAGACATCTAAGGTATTTATTAAGAATTAAAAGAAAATCAATGACTATTTAGTGAGTTAATTCAGAATCATGACTTTAATCTTTGGTGTTTTTTAAAACAGCAGCTTTATCAGTTAATTGGTACATAATATCCTGGCAGAGTGTATCTACATTTTAACTGGCTAATGGATTGAGGATGTTCAGGAAATTAGAATAGAGTCCTACTAAGTAACTTCCTGGGTGCTTGTTTCATGTTTATATATTTAGACTTTCTAGAGTAAAAGAGTTTTGTGAAGTTATGAGTCCAGAGAAGTACCAGTTGAGGGAAGAGTTCTAGATGTCAGGCTCGAAGCATCTTCAGATGAAGGTTCATCTCATGAGACATTCAAAAAACAAAGATCATGGCATCCGGGCCCATCATGGCAAATTGATGGGGAAACAATGGAAACCATGACAGACTTTATTTTCTCAGGCACCAAAATCACTGCAGGTGGTGGCTGCAGCCACAAAATTATAAGATGCTTGCTCCTTGGAAGAAAAGCTATGACAAACCTAGAGTATTAAAAAGCAGAGACATTACTTTGCCAACAAAGGTCTGTATAGTCAAAGCTACCATTTTTCCAGTAGTCATATATAGATGTGAGAGTTGGACCATAAAGAAGGCTCAGCGCCAAAGAATTGGTGCTTTTGAGCTGTGATGTTGGAGAAGACTCCTGAAAGTCCCTTGGATTTCAAGGAGATCAAACCAGTCAATCCTAAAGGAAATCGATCCTGAATATTCATTAGAAGGACTGATGCAGAAGCTGAAGCTCTAATGCTTTGGCCACCTGATATGAAGAACTGACTCATTGGAAAGGACGCTGATGCTGGGAAAGATTGAAGGCAGGAGGAGAAAGGGACGACAGAGGATGAGATGGTTGGATGGCATCACTGACTCAGTGGACATGAGTTTGAGCAAGCTCCAGGAGATAGTGAAGGACAGGGAAGCCTGGCATGCTGCAGTCCATGGGGTTGCAAAGAGTCAGACACTGAGTGACTGAACAACAGCAAGAGTAAAAGAAATCAGAAACAAAAAAGAGATTTAAAGAGAAAGGTTCTTTGTTAGACTTTCACTTCCTGACACAGTTAGGAAGCTTCTGATACACACTGTGATGCAGTTACAAGAACTGAAGGGAAGGGCACTGAGAGCAGCTAGGACCCTGGGGGAGCACGCCGGGGCCAGGCAGCCTTGCTGGGCTCACCTGGGCAGTTTATCTTGTCCTATGACAGCCGTTAATGAGCCATTCAGTTATTCATTGAGAGCTCAGTATTACATAATATATATGTAACACTGTGTTCTTTTCTGAGAGAATTAAAAAAAAAGAATCTTCATGTTCCAGAAGTTTATAATCTGGTTGGGGAAATGACTTACAAGAGGTAAGTCAGTATACGATGCAGTATATGCATTAAATATTTGTGACAAGTAAATCAATACAAATGATAGGAATTTAGAGATTTTTTGTATAGACTGAAATGGTTTGTATATTCCTCAGGAAGGAGACAAGATTTAAGGTGGGCCTTAAATAACGAAGGGGATTAGGATGGAGGAGAAAGGAGAGAATTCCATGAGGAAAAACTAGCATATGCCTTGGCTCAATTAAGTAATGAGCATGGCATGTTTCAGAGAGTAACAAAGAACCCATCCCCACTGGAGTGGAGCTTCATCATGTCGGACAGAAGTAGGAAAATTAACTGAATAGGAACTTTGGGAACAAATTAGTGTGGATCTTAAAAGCCAGGCTAAGCAACTTATGCTTTATTCTGCAATCAATGGAAAGTCAGCAGTTTTACCGGGACAGTTGAGTAAATTGTTGTTTTAAGAATATTAAGCTGTAGCAGAGGTAGGAAGGATTGAAGCTGAAGGAGAATTAGGGCAGAGAGAAAGCCGTCGTCTTTCTGGCTTGAATTCAGTATATTCAACAAGCAGACTCCTGATCTCATCGGATTTCCTAAGTGTGCTTCCTTCCTGGAGTGAAAATGCTTAGCTGGGTAGATGGATTGCAATCAGTTTGGCAGTTATTTTTTGCGCTGTCAATTAACAAATTGACCTTTTGATATAAACAGATCTTTGTAGTTTGGACTGCATGAACTACTTCTCCCAGCAAATTTCAAGTGACTGTATGATTTTGCTATTTTTTTACTGAAAACAACAATAACTACTATAGAAGCTAACATTTATTCAGCACTTACATGTGCTGGGCACTGTGCCAAGGGCTTGGTATTATTATTTCAATAGAGTCTTGAAATAAGGAGAAAACTGAAGCTCAGAGAAATACTATAACTTGCCATACAGCTGCCCTAGTGGCTCAGATGGTAAAGAATCTGCCTGCAATGTGGGAGACCCAGGTTCAATCCCTGGTTCGGGAAGATCCACTGGAGAAGGAAATGGCAACCCACTCCAGTATTCTTGCCTGGAGAATCCCATGCACAGAGGAACCTGGTGGGCTACAGTTTATGTGGTTGCAAAGAGTTGGACACGACTGAGCAACTAACACACACACGTAGCTTGACAGCTGAGCTCTAGAGCCCATGGAGTCACAAAGAGTCAGACATGACTGAGCGACTCACATACACATAGCTTGACAATTGAGCTGTCAAACATTACATCATCAGCACATTTTCTTGTTAAAATAACTTACAATAGTGTTTTCTATTATTAAGCCATACTATTTTCATGTATTAGACATTTATGAAAATGTGCATGATACCTCTTAAAATATTAGACCAGTTGAGCTGAGAAAAAAATTCCTGGAGTGTAGAAAAATAACAATCCTAGAGGCCTTTTCCAGTCCTTGATCTTCATTACTACAAGTGGGCTTTTTGATTCCATATTTAAAATAAATGTCTTTATATTTTTAGATTATTTAATTTTACAGATGGTTATTACTTAAGTATTTTTGCTAAGTTTTGGCATGTTTTCAGTAAGTTATTATATATATATGTCATGCCAGCTATTACCCAATTAACCCCAAAGAACCTTAATTTCTCAGAATCTATAGGTACAAAAAGCAATTTTCTGTAAAATTTTACACACTTACATGCAGACACGTGCACATTCCATATCAAATTCCCTTTAAACTGTGATCTTTCCTACTTCTGCTATCGCTTAATATTCCTAAAACAATTATTCTACTGACCCGATCAAACCTGCTGCCTTTCCACTGGTTACAGAATACAAATAAAAAACCTTAGGCTGGCTTTAAGATCTCTATTAATTTCCACCCCCCCCCAAATTCTCTCATACATACAAGAGTAATAATTACATTTTTTTAAAAACTGAATATAATGTGGTTTGACCAAAAGGATGAACTGATAATTCATTTTCACTATATAGTGTACCCAAGAAGCAGCTTAAATTGCAAAATCATGTCCAGAAGACATTCTAGAACCAGATCTAGATACAGAAAAGCTTTTGGGGCGATCTCTTTCATCTAAAGGCATATTCATGGGTAATACCTGCCTCCAAGTAACAGAATTACTAAAACTGAACAGTTGAAACTGCACGCCATAGTTTAAAGACCTCTGAATTTGAACAAGGTTATTGGAGCTTTACCATCCTGACTTCTAATAACATGGATTCATCTCACCTGCTTTTGTACTTTATATAAGAGCAATCATGCAGTAGTACTCATTTGTACCAGGTTTCCTGTGCTCAGCTTCATGTGTGAGTCACCTACATTGCAGAACTTTGGCTTAAGCAAAGCACAAAACGTGAAAATACGTGGTAGCAGAATAGTCGATGAAGAGTAGTTCCATGTGGCTAAAGAGTAGGGTGCATGGGAGAGAATGAAGGAGGGGAGGGCTGGGAGATGAGGCAAGAAAATTGGGCAAAGATAAGGTTTTGACAGTTCTCAAATGCCACACTTGAGCTCTATCCTGTATGAACACTGGGAGTGTCATGATAAGATTTGTATTCTTTAAAGTTAATGATGACGGCAACATGAAGGACAGATTGAATGAAGAGAACGATTGGCAGGGAGGTCAGAGGCTACTGCAGTAATAAAGGGGAGAAATGAGCACGTCCTGAGCCAAGTCAGCGAGAAGAGAAAGGAGAAAACGAGTCACTTCTAGAATTAAGAGTTCTGTGTTACTGGATGGAGAAGGCAATGGCACCCCACTCCAGTACTCTTGCCTGGAAAATCCCATGGACGGAGGACCCTGGTGGGCCATAGTCCATGGGGTCACTAAGAGTCGGACACGACTGAGCGACTTCACTTTCTTTCACTTTCATGCATTGGAGAAGGAAATGGCAACCCACTCCAGTGTTCTTGCCTGGAGAATCCCAGGGACGGGAGAGCCTGGTGGGCTGCTGTTTATGGGGTCGCACAGAGTCGGACACGACTGAAGCGACTTAGCAGCAGCAGCAGCAGTGTGATTGGATATGGAGTAATTAAGAGTACTGTGTGATTGGATATGGAGTATGGAGGGGGGCGAGAAGCCAAAGGTGACTCTACGTCTGGCTTGGATGGTTTGACTGAGGTGGACGCTGATTCGTTTGTTTGAGATTGAAACTTGGGATCAGGTTTCAGTCAGGGTGAGAGAGAGAAACTGAGTTTGAGAGGTCTACAAAGTGGTCTGGGCATAGATGTTCAGAAAATAGACATGGAAGTCAAGCTCAGAATAGAAATAAGGACACTTTCTCTGTACTGGCTGCAGATGAAGCAATGAGACTAGATGAAATGACTCAAGAACAGAGAGCTATGGAAAGAGAAAAGACTGAAGACAGAATTCTGGGGTGCGAGCAACACCCAGAAAACGCAGAAAAACTGAAGAAAAAAAGAGACTGAAATAGCTATGGAGGATAGATGGGGGAAAAAAACAAGAAAATAGTGTTATGGAAGCTGAGAGAGAGAGTGTGGGTAAAAGTGTCAGACACTGCAGTAGAGCCACATGGTATGAGGGCTGAGATGAGGCCAGCGACAGGATGTGCTTGGCGACTGGAGAGAAGAGTACAGAATGGAGGGGCGAAGGGCGGCTTGCAGCGCCTTCTGAGGAGTGTGTGAAAGGGAAGATCACATCATCAGAGGAAAACTCCCAGTTTTGCCTCAAATCCACAGATCATTGTAAAATAAATTATATTAGTCTTGACTTACTTGAATACCTGTCTCTACCTTTCTTCTCTCCCTTGCCAGTGAAGATCTAATTTAAAGCAATATTCAAAACCTTGTTTCCTTTTGATTATCTCAAAAGGTATCAGACTTGAGGTCTTGAAAAGTCTTTCCATTTTGCTTGTGGTAGTGATATGATGGGCTGAATATATGAAAGAATACTAATCTTTTTCATTTTTTCCTCCCTCCTAGAAAACAGTTTTTCCATCTCAAATCACTAATGAGCATGAATCACTGATAATGGTGAAGAAACTTTTTGCTACTTCTATCTCTTGTATAACGTACCTACGAGGCCTATTTCCAGAGAGCTCTTACGGAGAACGCCATTTGGATGGTAAAGTCTAACTAAATGGTTACTTTGGCTGGTGGAGCCCTTTCCCTCTGTTTGGCAGGAGTAAAACTTTAATTTCTCATGGAGTGTACTAATTCCAGGTCATGGGCCTGTTTGTCAGGATCAATTTGCTAATTCATTTTCCATTTTAATTTCACTTTGTGTAGTGGTTTTACTTGTAGGAACCATTAGTTCCTGGCCAGATACCAAATGACAGGCTGAAGAAAAAAGAAATCTGTATGGACAAGCCCAGTAATTCTAAACTACACCTACAAAAGCAGCAGCCAGGTTGAAATCTATGTGGGTGCTGTACATTTGCACTATTTTTTGTCTCAACTTTGAGACAGACTTCCCCATTGAGGAACTGTAATTGAGAAGTTTTTAAAAATTCTTTCTGTTAGCATATAGAAATAAGCTCGAAAAAAATGCATACCCATCCCAAACCCCTCTACTGATTGACATGGAGATGTCAACAATTACTATTCCAATCAGTTCTGTTCTTTTCTCAATGTTCTCTCTTTTCCAGTTTTCTTCCTTTTATTTCTTATGTCCTTAAATTTATGATCTCATTTCCTTGTATTACAAGCTGTTTCTGTCTCCTTTCCTTCTCTTGTATTAAGAAGAATGTACCTAGGACTCTTCAGTTTTTCAAAAATCATATTTTTTTAAAAAGCTAGATTATGATAACCATTCAGAAAATCTTGCTGATTTGTCACCAAAGTGGGAAAGTATCATTTGGAAAATAAATATAGAGGGCTACAAGTTTCCTTGTAAGATGTTATTTTTCAAAATCTAATTTTACTTTGTTTCTCACATCTGTATTTAATGATAACTTAGGCCTCATTCCAATTTATGTTTCCTTAAACACCATTTGCTTCTCTACATGAGCATCAATGAAATCCATGTGTGCTATAAACACAAAAGCATATTTGTAATTGCAACAGCCTCATTTGTTTTATGCTCTTCTGGTCAGGACAGAAATCTGTAATAGTGAAAATGTTTATATGCAGCACATAGTTGCCGTTTCTCCTCTTGTTTGGAATATAGAATTGGAGAAAGACACGTTTGGGGTAATTAATTAAGCACTTACTGTGTGCCAATCACTAACCTATGCATGGAGGGCAATACCATTGTTTACAGCTTTATTTTTTGTGATAGTTTTAATGGAAGTTATATATGTTCCTCTCGGTGTTTGTACTTAAAGTAGCACATGACATTAAAATGCCCAGTAATAATTTTCATATCCCTCAACAGCAACAGAGGTAACATCAATTTTAGAATAGGAAAACACGATGAAAAGGTGAAGTGATTTATACGAAGTCATAAATGAATCAGTAATTGATTTTAGACTAATCTAAACCAAAACTTTTAATGCTTATCTTATTCTTCCTTCCTATAGTAAAGTGGTTGAATTTCAGATGGAAATTAATATCTGAGAATAACCCATGAAAACATTTTTTATCCTTTTTTTCCCCCCACTGAGAGAGAAATACCAGAGAAGTGATTTGAGATTGAGGTGTATATTTTAAATTGCTTGATATAGCTGGCTGGTCTCAGTACTACCTTATGATAACTTAAAATTCAGCAGAAGCAGAGAAGTGACACAAATTGATTTCACAACCAACTCAGTTGTGTATATTGTAGAAGAGGGGACTGCTAATCTATAATAAAAATGGGAACTAAGCCAATTATCAACATAGGATTTGTTTTAAAATTAGACATTTAGAGATTCAAAATGTTTTTATAAACTATAAAACTAAGTAAGTTGTATAAATAAAATCATGAAAGGAAATACCCTTACTTAGCATGGACAATTTTAGTACAGCAGACTATGTTTCTATTTTTGTAGACCTCAGTTTAAAAATCCTCCGAGAAGATAAAAAATGTCCTGGGTCACTGCATATTATCAAGTGGTAAGTAACTGAAATTCCACCAAAGTTGAACAACATTATTTTTATTATAGCTGAAATTACCCATAAGACTTTATTTGGTAAGATCATTTCCTTAAAACTATTGCCTTCTTCCTTTCTTTTCATGTTTTTTTTTTTTTTTTTACAACTTCCTAGAAATGTGCAACAGTTATCCAATATTATTTTAAGGTACTGACATTCAGTTTTTTTTTTTCTTTTTTAAGAATACAGACTTTCTTTATACAAGGAAGAAAAATATCAATCAAAATTTGATTAGTTATCAAATACATGTCAGTGTGCTAAACATTACCGGATGCAAAAAGAAAAATAAGATGTGGTTCCTACCTCAAAATTGCTTACCTATTATTTATTATAAGTACTGTAAATACATTAAAACATACTAGGAGTTTCTAGAAAATGATTAAATGGGTGAAAGGTGAGATGGTTATCAACTTAAAGTATTTCAAAGCAAAAAAAGTAAATTAGTTTTGTACTTGGGATTCTTTTTGGCTTTGCGTCTGATCCAAATTGACATCAAGCATTTATTTCTTGACAGGATTCAAGGTTGTTTTGATGCTTTGGAAAAGAGATACGTAAGAACATCTTTAAGTTTATACCAGGATCAAAGACTCACCCTTTATCCCTTTAAAAGAAAACTTTAGCCTTTATTTTGTTGTTGTGTTTAAGAGCACAGCAGTTCCTACGTGCCTTCCTTAACCAGTTTCTTTTTACTTTACGTCTCTGTTGTCCTGTTGGTGTCTCGTTTACATCAGTTAGAATTGACACCCTCACTTTTCTCTTTTACATACTCATATCTTTTTGACCACAGAATTTCCTCTGAAGTCACTGGAAGAGATCACAGGATGTGGGACAGGGGAGACAAGAATCTGGCATTTAGCACATTGAGTGGCGATGCAGTGTGTAGATACGAAAGGAAAAGATGGAATTGAATACTTGATTTTTATTCTATGTCAGTTATTTCATTATCTATGTTTGGCACATGTATATAACCTGTTCCCTCAAAATAGCTAGTATTATAGCTTGAATTGTTAAAAATGCAGCCTGAATTTTAAGTGCATTAGATTTTTCTCACTGCCCAAGACAGCTGTGAAGGGTATAAAAATTAGAAGCTCCAGTCTAGTGGAAGAGATAATTTAATAAATGAACTTTGTGCCACTGCTTCCTCCTTTTCCCCATCTGTGTCTTTTTACCCCTTCTCAATTCCTATTTCTTTAAGAAAACTTAAGGTGAGTAAGCTTTACATTGGATTATTTAGTTGCACTGATACACTTCCTTTTTCATTGAACAGTTACTACTTATGAGTTATTCAACGCTGACCAGGAGGTTGAGGAATGCAAAAATAAAACAGACATGAGGTTGTGCACACACACAGCTTGTAGACCAAGGCAGAAGATGAATGACATTCATGTGCACAACTGAGGACCAGCTAGTGAACGCTGGTGTAGCTGCACCTCTTGTTAAAATACTGGAGTACTGTATATCCAGCGCTAAATAAATGCTTCTCTGAGGCCCCACACGACTCCCACCATGTCCTCCCCCTCACCCCACCAGTCTCTGGGGAGTCGTGGATCTCCCCAGACTATTCCACAACCTGGCAACTAAAGGGCTGACAGCTGGCTCAGGGGGAGCTTCCAGGAACCCAGCCGAAGGCTAAGCTGGCACCTTTTCTGATTGCTCTCTACCTGTGCCAGGTTGGGCTATTAAATTTGGAGTTTTTTCATATCAGTTTGATATTTTTATTTAAAAAATCATCTTTATCACAAGTATAAATAATCATAATATTCATTAGAAAGTGATGCAATGCCAAAGGCAAGATATTGATCATGTGCAAAGGAAATATGGAAAAGTGGGATTACAGCCAGTGAGAGGCAAGAGGGAAATCTTTGGGAGAAAATGACTCCTGAGATTTGAAGGCCCTTAGTATTTAGATGGGTTGAGAGGGGTAGAAGGTCATCACCAGTACACCAAACAGCACTCATTCATTTTCCTGTCCATTCATCGAGCAACATTTCTTGAGTGTCCATCATTGAGGGGCAGTGCAAAGTAGTTAAGAGCTCAAGGCTTGGAAAAAGCCAGCCTGAAGTGAATCTTAGTTCTGCCATTTAATTCCTGTGTCTTGGCATGTAACCTACCTCTTAGGGTTTCTTTACAGTAATATTAGAACCTACCTCAGGGTTGTTTGAGAATTAAATGAGTTAATAATCCAAGGCAGCAGTTTTCAAATGTTAGCTTGCGTCAGAGTCACCTGGAGGGCCTGGTAAAACACACATTGCCAGGTTTCACCTCCAAATTTCTGGTGTGAGAATTTTCATTTCAGACAAGTTCCAAGTGATGCTGAGGCTGCTGGCCTAGGGATCACACTTTCTAAGGCATCACTCTCACCATTGTTCACCAAGTTCAAGCCACACAAGGATTCTAGAACATGCTGAGTGCCTTCTACCTTTGTACATATTATTTTTCCTGCAAAAGTTTCTTCCCTACCCCACACCCTTTATCTGGCTAATTCCAATTTATCCTTCATGTCCCAGCCTAAATATTTACTTCCTCCGAAAGGCTTTCCTTGACAAGCCCCGGCCCCCTGCCACCCTTCTCCCAGCCTAGATTGTCCATCTGTTTAATGTTCACAACCTAACTGCTTCATAGCAATTAACACACTTGTGATGATGTACCTATGTGTGTGGTTTTTTTTTTTTTTTTTTTTTGTCCTCTCCTGCTGGTATGCGTGTTCCCTGAGATCAGGGGCCATTTCTACTTTTGAATGAATGAATGAGCTATTAATTAAATAATGTAAGTTAGAGTTTCACTGGGTAGTCTTAAAGTCAGTTGTATGCAGTAACCAAAATGGCCACACAGCGTCACTAAAGTTTTAGTCCTTTGGGTGAAATAGGTGAATAATTTGATAGGAAGTTATGGTCCTGAAAATTTTCTCATCTGTGTCATAGTGTTTAAAAGTTGGTGATAGACTTGATTCTGTCTCTGTATC
The DNA here is from genome assembly GCF_003369695.1 of Bos indicus x Bos taurus. NCBI lineage: Eukaryota > Metazoa > Chordata > Mammalia > Artiodactyla > Bovidae > Bos > Bos indicus x Bos taurus. The sequence goes on along the minus strand of NC_040092.1, from coordinate 3,785,799 downwards.
TATGTATTCTGTTATTCTTTCAAACAGAGAGAATCTGATCTGTAATGTATACGTAGGGAGGGCAGGGGTTTTGTAGAACTCATATCAGACTTCAGATTTTTAACTCTAGTAGATTCCTTTCAAAGGGCAAAATGTTTTAGAGATGCTTATGGCATATTTAACTCTTATAATGAATTATTTTGTGTATCTTTTCCCTCCCAAACTAGAATGTAACTTATAGAGAGTAAGTCTAGTTATCTTTTTTTTTTCCATCCTTCCCCTCCCCAGCAGAACCCTGGGTATGTAATAGACACTCACTTGGATGAATGGATAATTAGTATCCATTTCTCTGACCTTCTGAATATTTTTTCTACTCCAATTCTTGGAACCTCTCTGACGTCATAGTTTAACTGAAAAACAGTAACACAGGTGCAAATGTGTAGTAACAACAGTTTCTTTTCTCTTACAGCTCCGCATGGCAGTGCTGACAGTAAGTACGCATTTAAAGACGAGCCCTCTGCCTCTGCTTCATTGTCTTTTGGCAAGTGAGAGGTTAAACAGTGTACTCTCTCCCATCCTTCCTGAATTTCATTGTCCTATGACATTTTGGAATTAAAAAAAACTCGATCAAAGCTTTTACTAAAATGTCACAGTCTATATATTTCTTTGGCATATTATAATAACTGAGGAAATATATAGGATATACTATCTGTTCTATCTACTAGCTATCAGGATTTCATTTTCTGAGTTACTTTACAGACTCAAAGTTCCTTGTTTTTGAAGTAATGCAGATTTTTTTGAAGTTTTGTATACTGCTGGGTATAGCATGGTATATGTCATTAAGAACAGAAAGAAAATGAGACAATACTACTGAGAGTCATAGGTATATAAATTATTTTAAAAATTTAAAACCATAACCAATTATTTAGAATTTATTTGTAGCTCAGTTACAGTAATTATAAATACCTGGCTATCAATTTCCTTATAGTCAATGTTCATGGAATACTATAAAGTCTGTGTTCACAAAATTAGAGCTTATTCCACCTCTACCTTGAAATATATATCTCCAGATACATATAATCTATGCATATATGTATTTCAGTACTCGATTAATATATCACAAACTGAACTCCTCACATAGCAAATGTATTCTGTGAGGAGTAATCTAGTTTCAGAAATTAAATGCTGTTTATTTCTCTTTAAATAGCTTTACACAAACCCCAAGGAACCTGAGGTAAGAACACATAGAGATGGGCAGTATATGTATATTTCAATATGTTTACCTGAGTTGAGGCCATAGATTATGTCACTAGACTACCAAATGAGCAAAGTAACTCATAGTGAGCTCTTTCTGTGTGTTTTATTATAAATGTCACCAATTCTTTATTATGCAATTTAAAAAAACTACCTAGCAGTACTGGGGAAAAACACTGAGTGGAACTGAAGCCTATTCCCTAACACCTTAACAGTGAGAATCTGATTTATGAAGACTGCATTTCCTTTTCATTTTGACTAATGCTGAATCCTTTCTATTTGTGGTCTTTGGGGCATAAACATGCTAAACCTTTTTTTTTTAAAGACTAACTAAATTCTCCCCGTCTGACCTTCTCATAGATTTCCAAGCTTTACCTTTTTCCTTCTCTCTGTAAATTTCTTCCCTCTGCTTATTGAATCCTACTCATCCTCAACGCCAACTTGTGTCTGAAACTTCATCTGAAACTTCCATGAGAGCCTCTTTGATTATTTTGTTCACACTAAGTTCTTCCTTCTCTGAATTCCCTTTTCCAGCAGGACCTCACAATTCAACCCTCTTGATTCCTATAGATTACTTTATCTTCCTAGCCAGACTGTGAATTCTTGAGGACAAGGTCCTTGTCTTCTTTTTATCCCCCAGAGTGACTGTCATCGTACTGAGTACACAGTGGTTACCTGTGCTGCTTTGAACAGCAGCCGAGGTCACAGCACAGGAATGGAAGGAGATGCCCTTCCTCCTTTCTTCTCATTCTGACCTCTATTTTCCTCTCAGCTTGCTTTCTTCTTCCCCTTTCCTTGCTTTCAATTTTCTTTCCCTAAGCCTATGAATTTAGCCTAAATGGTGACCTTCACAACTAAGCTGAGCATTATTTTAGCCTTTACTATCCACTCTTTGGCAAGATTATAAATAGCTGTTTGAGCAAGGCTGAAGAAAACTGGTGCATGCAGGTGGGTAACAATTCCTCAGTGCCTAAGCTACCTCTGTATATCTCTATCTTTAGTTTAGTTTTCAGGTTTTTTTTTCCAGTACATTTGAAGAGAAGTTTCCCAAAGTAAGATCTCCAATAAATTGTTAATAAATTGGTCATTTCCTTCATGCAATAAATTACTAACTTTTCTTCTGCATGTGAAACTCCGAGTCTGAAATTTTTTGAGGCTTTTTGAGGTAGTACTGTGCTTAGGAAATTGGGCTTATCTACAGAAAAATATTACAGAGTGGGAAGAAAACTGTTAAATGAAATTTGATGTAGGCAATATATATAATAAAGTTAGAAAGCAAAATCAGCTTATTATATGATAAGTTCTGAGCCATCATTTATGACCTAGAAAAAATATTCTGAACTCTTACATATTGTTTCCTATAGCAATGATCCCTAACCTCTGTGTTCATGGAACACTTTTGATTACTAGATAATTTGGTGGCATGTTTAAGAGGATGAAAAGACTCAAAAAGACTCCACACATCTCAGCAATAATTATGGTATAACTATGGCACAGCGATGCTCATAGCCTGAGAGTATCCATGGGTTACACTGTTTCATGATTGCTCTTTAGCATCAAGTCACTGAGAGAACTATTTATGTCTTTGATCTCACTCTTTTATATACTCTCAAAACACCATTCTCACATAAACAGTCTTATCTAATATGGTACCATGTTTCTTAACTCATATTGGTAGAAGCATAGCCTCCCCTAAGCAGAATTGCACAAACAATAACAACATTAATATTTACCTGAAGCAAAAAAGCATGTTACACATGGACTAAAATTTGCAGTGCTCCTGTGAAGAGTTGTCATGGTACACCAGTTGCGAACCTCTGGCTTAAACAAGTGTGCTTATTCTGTCCAGAGACCAGCAGTGTTGGGGGCATTGCACAAAGCTGTGGTGCTTCTACACCTGAGGTTTTGTCCTGGTTGCTCCACCTCAAGAAAGATGAACTGGCAAAAGTAACTAAAGTAGTGAAGAGGGCAGTGTAGCTCCTCTGCAGATTCATGCTACAGAGTGGGTGAGGGTATTAATGAGATGTGTGACCTAACACATGATAGACCCATAAAGAATTACTGTATTTGAATAAAAGACACTTGTTCCTTGGAAGAAAAGCTGTGACAAACCTAGAGAGTATAAAAAGCAGAGACATCACTTTGCCAACAAAGATCCGTATGGTCAAAGCTATGGTTTTTCCAGTAGTCATGTATGGATGTGAGAGTTGGACCATAAAGAAGATTGAGTGCCAGAGAACTGATGCTTTAGATTGTGGTGTTGGAGAAGGCTCTTGAGAGTCCCTTGGACTGCATGGAGATCCAACCAGTCAATCTTAAAGGAAATCAGTCCTGAATATTCATTGGAAGGACTGATGCTGAAGCTGGAACTCCAATACTCTGGCCACCTGATGTGAAGAGCCGGCTCGCTGGATGAGGATGAGAGGATGAGATGGTTGGGTGGCATCACCAACTCAATGGACATAAATCTGAGCAAACTCCAGGAGATAGTGAAGGGTAGGAAAGCATGGCATGCCGCAGTCCATGGAGTTGCAGAGTCGGACACAGGTGACACAACAGCGCAGCTCTTAGCGTTGCACCATCCGGTTTTCTTTGTGACTACCAGAGGTGGTCAGCGCCACTTTTAATAGATCATTGCAGGAACTGAACTACAGACGGTCCCTGTTTCTAGCCACAATATACTTTTGGAGATGTGTTTAATTCTGTAAGATGAAATCCAATTGAATGTGAACTCTATCCTGGCTGACTATTCATTAAGCAGGTATTAATTAGGTTCCACTTATGTGTCTGACACACAGGAATTAATGGGATAGACAAGGTCCCTGCTGTCTGGAAGCTTACGTTAAGCTTATGAAGGAGGGTAAACAATAAACAAGTAAACAAAAGTTAGCGACAGTTTCAGCTACATCATAAGGCTACAGAAATAGAAGAAGGTGGTACGCTGGAGAGTGCCAAGTGGGAATGGAGGAGAAAAGATTGGAGAGCAGTCCCTGGAAGGTCTCCCTGAGGGGCCACTGTTTGAGCTGAGACTAAGTGACCAGAAGAGCCGCCCTGTGCAGGATCGTGAAAGGCAACAGCATGGGACTGGCATAGCAATACAGGAGTTAACACTGCAGACGCCAGAGTCCGATCCCAGCTCTACTGCTCACTAGCTTCATCTGTAACGGTGTAATGCCTGCTCCCGGTCTGGCTATGTAAGAATGAGCAGATGCAGAGCATTTAGGGAAGTGCCCAAGTATCATGATTACTGTCATCAACTGGAGACAGCATACCCCAGAGGGCAGTTGTGTGAAGGCCTGAAGGCAGGAAGGTATCTTCATGGACAGAGAGGCTGCCCTGGGCCTGGAGCTGGGTGAGTGGGGTGGCAGGAAGAGGCAAAAGAGAAGGTCAGAGAGGTCGGCAGGGCACAGATGAGTCAGGCCAGTGGACCAAGGTAAACCGGATTTTATCCTGAGGGCAGTGGGAAACCATTAACAAAGGAGCAACACGGTCTGCTTTGCATTTTCCAAACTTTTTTTGGCCATAGAACAGAGAAAGAATTTGGAGGAGGAGGAATAGTTTGGAAGCAAGCAGATCAGATGGAAAGAGCTGGTCTTGGCTTGGATGGGGTGAAGAGAATGGAGGTGAAGAGAACCAGATGGCCTGGGGATGCGCTTTGGAGACAGGCCTGAAAAGTCTTGCCAGTGGGTTGGAACATGGAGGGAGAATGAAAGGCTGTATATGTTGCTGTTGCTCTGGTCCATGTGGATACATTCAGTATGATTAATAGAAACCATTGGTGAGCAGCTTAAAGGCTCATCTTTATTAGGCAACACATTAATCTGAAAAGCAGGAGAATGTTTTATGAGGTGTTAAGAAGAGACTAGTGCCTGCTGTAAATATCCCTTCTTTGATCAATCAGACACAGATTGAAGTTATTAAGCATGAGTATCTTCTGTAAAACAATTGGACTTTCCTGGTGGCTCAGACGGTAAAGAGTCCGCCTGCAATGCAGGAGACCTGGGTTCAGTCCCTGGGTCAGGAAGATCCCCTGGAGAAGGGAATGGCTACCCACTCCAGTATTCTTGCCTGGAGAATGCCATGGAGCTAGAGATTCCATGTAGCCTGGTGGGCTGCAGTCCCTGGGGTCGCAAAGAATCAGACACAACTAACACACACAGTGAAAAACAATTACAAACATGACTCTTATCAGTTGCCCTACAGACCAAATAAGAAAGTGTCAACTTTTTATCAACCACTATGGGATCTACTCTTGATACAATTAAAAGATAGCTTGGAGCATCAAAAAGCTAGAGCTGGTTGGGAAACACGGGCGGGCAGGAAGAACAGGCACTGTTTACCTGACAGGGCAGCTACACCCTCATCCACGAAGAATGGTGTTGTGTATCTAGCCTGTTGGGAGAAAACCTGTTGCTGTGGGCTCCTCCAGTCTCATACATCTCTCCTACTGGACTCACAAAGCAGCCTTCTGATCTTGGTTTGATTTCTCACATAGACTGTTTTGCTAGAAAATTTTTTTTATCTTAAAATTAACTCCATTGCAAATTAGTCTTTTAAGAATGTAAGCAGCATGAGCCAGTATCCCCAGAACCAGCTGACTGTGATTAATGGGACACCAAATCTCAGATAGAAACAGGTAACAAGAACGTTGTGATTTTTTTCCTCATCAATCTAACATTCCCATTCCCACACTGTCAAGGAACAAAACACTGAAACGATGAAGGAAGTCTTTTTTGTGTTCTGACTTAAACTCACAGCCTTTGCCTGTCTGTCTTCAGCACCTTCTCCAGCTCTGTGGGTAGATTACTGTTGACTCTCTAGCAACGAAGGGGTTGGGGTGGCGGCCCCATGCAGTGGAAGGCCATGCGTAATTCATGGCAGGCCCTCCTTGCACAGAGTTCCTCTGTATCCTTGGTTCTGCATGCTCTGGATTCAACAATCATGTATCACATACAGCTGTAGTATTTACTATTGAAAAAAAATCCATTTTTAAGTGGGCCTGCATGGTTCAAACCTGTGTTGTTCAAGAGTCAACTGTATGTGTATCTGGGTCAAATGTTAGCTTCAACTGCTAGGCGATCATTTTATTTTAAATGGACTACATCTCTCACGAGGAAATCTGTCCCTCTCTATTTCTAGCTTATTTATTTATGTTTGTCTCTATTTATAGCTGGCAGATAGCAGTGGTTTCTAGTTTTTAGTGCAAGATCACGAAAGTAAAAAAAAAAAGATCTGATACCACAGACTCTGGTTCTTTTTCAAATTTTTCTAGTTTACCTGCTGCCATTGTAGTCTTCCCTGAATTACTACCATCTTAATTATTTCATGGTTCCCACCTCTCTGAACTCTTAAAATAGCCAAGGTGATCTTTAAAAATTGCAAATCACTCCCATGCTTAATACCACTCACCATTCACTTCCTGTTTACTTGGAATAAAGTCCAAGCCTCTTAGTTACAAGGCACCACAGTTTCCTCTACAACCTCATCTCCTACACTCTCCCCTTTGCTCACTCATCATCAGCCACTTGGCCTCCTCTGTAATCCTGAAGGCGGCTTCCTTTCCTCCTCTAGAGCATTAGCCTCGCTGTTTCTTCTGCCTGGGGTGCCCCGCCTTCCCCCACATCTGCGCAGGACTGACCCTTGTCAAGGAGGCTCAGCTCAAACATCACCTCATTAGCGAGGGCTTCCTTGGCCCTTCCCAACCCAGTCAGCACCTCGCCCTTCCGTCGTCTGTCACAGGCTGTGCTTCATATTGTCTACAGCACTTATTACTACCTGAAATTGTTGTTTGTTTACTTATTTACCGGCCATTTCTCCCACAGTCTGTGTACTCCGGAAAAACAGGGACCTTTTCTGTCACGTTCACCACAGTGACTCCAGTGCCTGACCCAAAGTAGACATTCAATAAATGTCTGTTCCATGAATGAATGGTTTCTTAGCTGGTTCCACTGTTACTGACCAAAGCCAGGTCAGACACTTGACTCTGGACTTTAGTTTCTCCAGCTTTAAAGCAGTAACAATAGACTATGCCATCTAAGTCATTTTTAGCTTGGAGGAGAAAAACTGTTATCTTTTTATCTGGAGATATCACTCCTGAATAATGTCATGCTATAAAACAAACAAGTATGAAGGGTATAGAAGGGAAGCAGTGAAGGTGTATACTGTTACTAGATAAGAAAACACCTGTAACACCTGATAAGTAACACCTGTTACTAGATAAGAAAATGCAGAGATTTTCTGAAAGCAATTTCTTTCTTCCCTTTGATATTTCTAGAAAGTGACTGAGATATACCAGTTCAAATTCAAATACACAAAAGAAGGAGCCACTATGGATTTTGACAGGTAGAATCTGTTTAATAAATATAAGAAATACATAGGATTGAGGTAAACATATACCTCTTGAGGCCAGAGATAGGCCTTACACTTTCTTGTAACTTCCCCAATAATCTTACAAAAAACTTGCTATTATAAAAAGGGAATGTAATAATTGTTTAAATTTCTGAAATCCATGGATGAAGGTGGTGGGAGAAGAGGCTTCCTTTGCTTCTTTCCCTCTTCTCCTTGTAGGTGATACTGGTAGGTCGAAAGGCAGTTAAGTTTAGTGGTCAAGAGTCCTAATTCTTAAGGCAGAAAGATCTAGCTTGGATCCCCAGCTCTGACATTTCTGGTCATATAATTTTGTACAGAATATTCAGCCTCCCCAGATGTTAGCATTCTCATCTGCACAGTGGAATTAATAATATCTACTTCATATGGGTGCTGTGATTGTTAAATTATAATGCATGGGTAAAGCTTTACCAGTTCCTGGCAGGTAAGAAGCACACAGTAAATGATACCTAGTGGTCGCGGTGGTGATGGTGGTGGTCTTTACGGTGGCTGCTGGGTAGCCCAGCAGTAGAAATAATATTGATGGGGCTGTGCATGTGGTGTTGATTGAAGAACTCTGTGAGGCTCTATCTAACCACTAACCCAAAGCTTCTGAACTGCTATGCCAAGAAAGCAATCCTTTCTACCCTCAGAACAGCCAGATGGGGACTGGGATAGGCGAAGCCCCTGCTCTTTTTACCTGTAGACACAAATATTCTCATCTGCTTACCCCCGTATGTCATACGAATACAACCATCTATATTGTATCCTTGTATGGAAAAGACTGGAAAGCACTGCATTTTCCTATCAAGTCTAAAATTTTAAGTTTTAGGTGTACTAGTGGATTAAATAGCAAGGACAAGGACAGTTGCTTCAGAAGGTCCTCAGTACGCGGAGATGTTTCATTCCCCTCCCAGCTTTTGGATTCAGATAGAGCTGAGTATTCCTAATGAGATGGAATAGAAGTGGGGCGGGTGGAGGATGGAGAAAAGCCCTGGCTGGCAGAGAGCTCCACCTCAGAGGCATGAGTCTCTCTGAAAGGAATGACTGAAGAGAAATATGGCCTTATTCTCAATTTTCCATACGATGAGCTCTGTCTCATCACTTACTACAAGTTTTACAATTTCTCTCCAAGATTCATACCCTTATAATCCTCTCCCTTGTAAAATTTCCAGACAGCACTAGGATGTGAAGAGGAAGTAGGTTCTAGGAATAAGAATTAAGGTACTAAACATCATTAGCTAACATCTGTATAATACTTTACAGAGTGTTCAGAGCTTTTCATATATATACTCTTACATAAAACAGCTGCCTTTTGCTCTCTAAAATTCAAATCTAAGTGCCACTGACAACCAGATTAATCTCTTTTGTCGTGAAGGCACATATATCTAGAGGTGAGCAGTATAACAGAAATGGCCAAATCTTTCTGCTACTCAGGAAGAGAAGGTAATGCATACTAGACCAAAGCTGGGCCTTTGCTCGGGTGACTTAATACAAAATTACCTTATCACCTCTTACATAGTAAAGATGATTTTCCTTTTAAAAAACAGTACAAGGAAGTCTTGGGTATGATTTTACATGAAACAATTTCATGACTATGATGTATACTGGAGGATCCCATGAACTTCATGGCTATCACCCTTCCCTTTGGTTACTTATTTCAAACTGACTAGATCCTGGCAGACAAAACTTTAAGTTGTTCAGAACTGAAAAAGGAGCAAATGTGTTTACTTAATAATGTTTGTTTTATGAATTCATACTACCTCTAGTAGTTCAGTTACTAAGGATTATTTTTCAGTATTGCGTACTTACTACGTGAAAGGCATTGTACAAATATATTGTCATAGTCCTTCCTGGAAACTACTCAAATGTGAGACTAATCGGGGGGAAATTTTTGGAGAGAAATAAAAAATGTTTAGAGTTGGAAGGTAATTTAGCCCAATTTGCTCATTCACTCAATACAACAAATGTTTATTGAGTACTTACTGGGGTTGGGCACCAAACTTAGTACTGTGGAGATGAAAAATGCAGCCACTCAGTCTAGAGGGCACAGGGGTGAGGTGTAGGCATGACCAGAGAAGACTTCCTGAAGAGACGACACACGGGTGTCAGGAAGACAAGTGGGAAAGCTCAGTATAAGCAGAGTGAACAGCACACACAACACATGGGAGTAAGAAGGGATCGGGGACCAGCTACAGATGAAGGCGGGCGTGAGGCTGTGGCTGCTGAACGGCCATTGTACACACTGCTCTCGAATTTCAGTGAAAAGTAATGGATACAATATAAGAAACTTAAGACTTGAGTGACACGAGTGGATTTTCCTTTTAGGAATATGTATTAGAGTGGTGTGGAGAATGTTTTGCAGTGTGAACAAGAAGGAAAACAGGAAGAATAGTCAGTCATGGTGATAATCCATGCAAGAGTGAGAAGGGGATACCTCTGAGAGATACCCAGATGGTACAAAGGCCAGAGACGACGACCGATTTAATTCGGAGAGGTGTAGAAACGTGTAAGCTTATCTCACAAAGGAGCTAACTGACCTGGTGTGTCTAAGTGACTTGACCGGAGTCATTCAGCTAGGTAGCAACAGAGCCAATATTAAATGTCAAGTCCATTGTTCTCAGTATTAAATTATGTGGTCATTTATAAATCAAATAAAAAAAAATCAGGTCACATTTAAAATGCCTTAAGGGAACTTGCTACTTAAGAACCCCTTTGTATATACATTGCAAAAAGTGCAATAACTCCTTTGATTTACATTCTAAAATAGTCTCAAGAGTGTCCTGCGTTTAGTTTATATTTATCTGCTCATACAGTAAAAATTTTTGTTCTTTTTGAAATACATTTTCAATATTATATGTGATTGAAAAGTGTGCTGTTTCCTTACATGATTACAGCAGTAACACAAGCTTCAAAAGTGGGACGAACAGTGAAGATATTAAGAAAGCCAGTGTTCTGCTGATCCGCAAACTGTACATGCTGATGCAGAACCTTGGACCCCTTCCTAACGATGTTATACTGACTATGACACTCCATTACTACAATGCAGGTAGGTGCAGACCTCTAGTCAAATCCCCTCTTTAGTGCTGAAGTAGTGTTTTGGATAAACAGAAGGATTTTGGCAAGCCTTTGAAAGAGATGGCTGTTGTTACACATAAAAGACTAACCTGACTTGTTCTCCTGAAACTCACAGTTTTCTTGGTTTTCTGCCCTCTCCATTTTGCAGTGACCCCAAATGATTACCAGCCCCCTGGCTTTAAAGAAGGAGTAAGCTCACACTTACTGCTGTTCGAAGGAGAGCCTGTAAACCTTCAAGTGGGAATGGTCTCCACTGGCTTTCACAGCATGAAAGTAAAAGTCACAACCGAAGCCACCAGAGTGTCTGATCTGGAGAGCAGCCTCTTCCAGGAGAGCGGCACGACGGAGATTGCGCATCAGGGTCTCGACTGCGATGAGGAGGAGGAGGAATGCAACACTGAGGTAAGGCAAAGCCGCAGTGCCCCTCTGCTGCTTTGGTTAGACCCAGCTGAGTGTTTCAGCTCCCGCACAGCTCGTATCACAGTATAACCGTCCAGTGGAGTGTGCTGGGTATAAAAACAAAAACAAAACTAGCCCCTGACCTCAAGTCTTTATTCTAAAAAAGCACTATATTCAAGAAGGAAATAGACTTTGTTAAATGAAACTGTCCATGGCTAGGAGGGAAAGATAGACCTTCTGTTGGGTTGGCCAAAGATTTTGTTTGGGTTTTTCCATAGCACCTTATGCAAAACCCAAACAAACTCTCTGGCCAACCCAATAATATACTTCTTTTTACAAAAAGTACCCATGAACGTAGAAAATTCGGGATTTTCTTTATCTTAAAAGAGCATATTAAACATTTAAAAATATTCTAAGTGTTTATTCATACTCACTGTAAGTATAATTAAGTTCTTGATGACCGGGGTACAAGTGTTACGGATAACCCTAAGTTAGAGTGCATTCGTTTTCACTGCTGTAGGATATTGTACTCTTGATAGACATTCTTTCTCTTTGTAATCGTTATGAACATTCATGTATACACCTCCTTGTACACATGCAAGAGCGTCTCAGAGGACTGTTCCCAAGAGTCCTAGGGCTTGCACATTCTCAGCTTTCTTAGGTAGTGACAAACTGTTTTCCACAATGGTTGTACCAGTCTGTGCTCCGGCACCAGTGGAGGGGGTGCTTGCCATCCTTGACAACACTTGGTATTACCCATGTTATGGTTTCTGCCTAACCGCTGGATGTAAATGATTTGATTTTGATTTGCATTTCCATGATTATTAATGAGCTTAAGCATCTTTTCATGTGTATTGGCTGTTGTGGTTTTTTATGTATATAAAGTAACTATTCAAGACTTTTATGCATTTTTCTATTGGGTTATTTATCTTTTCCTCATTGATTTAAAAAATATATCCTAAATAATAACTTGTTTCCATTATTTATGTTACAGTATTTTTTTTTAGGTTTGTGGCTTATCTCTTCACTTTCTTTAAGCTCCTTTTTGCTAAAGAGATGTTCTTAATTTTAACGTAGTCAAACTTTTCCTCTAACGTGCTTTTGGATGTTAAGAAATCCTTCCTTATCTGAGGTCATTTATGATACTTTCGTTTGTTTTGTTATAAAAGTTTAAGGTTTTTCTTTTTTACAGTTAAATTTTTATTCTACTTGGAGTTAATTTTTATTTGTGGGGTCAGGTAGACCAGACTCCTTTTACATTTTAAAACCCAAGTATAATACACATACAGAAAACAACATACGTCATAATATATATCTTGCACAAATGCTCAGTCATATCTGACTCTTTGCAACCCCATGGACTCTAGCCCACCAGGCTACTCTGTCCATGGGATTCTCCAGGCAAGAATACTGGAGTGGGTTGCCATGTCCTCCTCCAGGGGATCTTGCCGACCCAGGGATCAAACCTGCATTTCTTTGTGTCTCCTGCATTGGCAGACACATTCTTTACCACTAGTACCACCAGGGAAGCCCATATATCATAATGATACAGCTCAATAAATATTCACAAACTGAACCTAAGGACTGGGATGGGAGGTAGGAGAGAGTGCCGCCTTCAGTGCAGCTCCCTAGGCGTCTTGCTTGCCTCACCCTATTCCAGCCCTACTGAAAACACATGGAAATCAGCTCCCAGGTCAAGAAACACAACAGTACAGCACTCTGAGAAAACTCAGTCCTGCTTTGCAGTCACTGTTCTATTAGAGTCTCTCTCCTGGCTTCTATTAGAATAGGTTAGTTTCTCTTGTTTTTTATTTTGTAGATGTGGAATCATGGAGTGTGAGACATTTTTTCACTTCTTCAAGTATTCTGAACATGTTTTTTTAGTAAAATATACACATTTCTGGTAGGAGTAGATTTGCTAGGAGTAGAATTGCTGGGTCACAGGATATGAGTGGCTTTAATAGATACTACAAAACAACTTCCAAAGTGCTTGTGTCAACTTACACTTCCATCAGCAGGTTTTGGTTGCTCCACATCCTCACCAACCATTGGCATTTTCCATCTTTTTAATTTTAGCCATTCTGGTGGGTGTGTAGTGGTATGTCACTGTGGTTTTAATTTGCAGTTTCCTGATGACTAAGGAAGATGAGCACCTTTTCATATGTTTCTTGGCCATGTTGGATGTCCTCTTTTGTGAAATTTCTTTTTAAGTCTTTTGTCATTTTTCTGTTGGGTTCTATTGGGTTTGTCTTTCATTCTTATGAATTTGTAGGAGTTCTGAATATATATTCTACATAAGTCCTTTGTCAGATACATGTATTGTGAATATCTCTTCAACTTTATGAATTGCCTATTTACTGTCTTAATGGTGTGTTGTGATGAATAGAATATTAATTTTAGCATAGTTTAACTTATCAGTCTTTTCAGCTATCTTTGGCAGTTTTTATTAAAAAAATTTTTTCCACTCTAAAGTTTACAGAGATATACTCTATATTTTTCCTCTAACAAGGAGAAATAGCTACAGAAACAGAGGTGAATTTTAAAATTACAAGATACCTCCATGAATAATATCACACCAAAAATATAAATAACTGACCTTTCTCCCCTGTCTTCAAGTATTCATGTTTTGGTATGATATTATTCATGGAGGTCTGATAATTTTAAAAATCACTTCTGCTTCTGTAGTTATTTCCCTATTTTTATATCTGGTATTTATTTGTGCCTCATTTGTTTTTCTTGGGTTATACTGACCCAAATCAGTACTTTTTTACTTCTCTCTTCAAAGTCATCTTTTGGTTGTGCTGATCTCTTCTATGGCTTTGTTTTTCTATTTTGCTCATGTTTTGCATTCATCTTTGTCTTCTTCTGTTTCTCTGGTTTGGTTTTGTCTCCCTATTCCAAACTGACCTCTCCATCAATATGCAGACATATTTATTATACTTCAAATTGGTGAATACTTCAAATTCACCATCAAATGGAATTTCAACTTCTAACCAAACATGCTCTTCCTCCTCCCAGGTTCCTTATCTTTGTATTGCATTAAATCTTTACCAAACAGCCTGATCAGGAATGTGTTCAGCTCCTATTTTCTTCTTACTTCTCACATCCTTTTGGTTACCATTTCTGTTTTGTATCTGAAATACTTCAGACCATAATTTGGTCATGGATCAGAAATGATGAAAAGAGACATACTTGAAATTTAAAAATTCTTAAATGATAAGAACTCTTAAAACCAAACTCTACTTGAGAAATAGGACACAGAACCCAAGTAAAGAGACCAAGGAATCCCAGGACAAAACAGGTTTATGTAGCACTGTCTGAAAAATCCTATTCTAAATATGTCCTTATCATTTCATGTACTTTGGCCACATCTTCAGGACAGGTCTTCCTTCCTTGCAGGCTGTTTTGAGCTTTAGGCCTTAGGTAGTAAGGGCCACAACACAGTGTCTGTCACCTCACAGTACTCTGTGAAGTGGGGCCTGTTCTCTCTGTTGCAGTCAGCTGGGTAGATAGCAATAGTCATGTACCCTAGAGAGAGACTCTTGGACAAGCTTCTTCTTTAAAGAACTCATCTGTATGGTGACAATAACCTGTGGATATAGAATTTTTAAAAAATTTTATGCTAAGTTTAAATCCTGAGGGAAAAGTACTTCTTTCTAATACAGGTAGTTCACCCAAGCTTCTTAAATGACTCTAGTAATTACTAACACATCCAAACAGCTATAAAAAGATGGCCAGCTAATGTTGTACCATGTCAATTGTAGAGACCGATGTTCTTAGTTTATTAAGCCATTAAAGCTTTGGGGGGGCTTTCCTGGTGACTCAGATGGTAAAGAATCTGCCTGCAATGCAGGAGACCTGCTTCAATTCCTGGGAAGGGAATGGCAACCCACTCCAGTAGTCTTGCCTGGAGAATCTCATGGACAAAGGAGCCTGGTGGGCTACAGTCCATGGGGTTTGAAAGAGTCAGACATGACTGAGTGACTGACACTGGTGGCTCGGTGGTAAAGAATCCACCTGCCAACGCAGGATACACGGGCTCCATCCCTGGTCTGGGAAGATTCCACGTGCCGTGGAGCAACTAAGCCCGTGTGCCACGACTACTGAACCTATGCCCTAGAGCCCAGGAGATGCAACTGCTGAGCCCGCATACTGCAACCACTGAAGCCCACTCTAGAACCTGTGCTCTGTGACAAGAGAAGTCACCGCAATGAGAAGTGTGTGCACTGCAACCAGAGAGAAGCCCCCACTCGCCTCAACGTGAGAAAAGCCCCAGCAGCAATGAAGACCCAGCACAGCCAGAAATAAATAATTTTAAAAAGAAAGCTCTTTGGGAATTTGTATTTTTATCAATTTTTAAGTGGGGATCTACAGGCGGTAATTTTCTAATTTTGTGAGCTCTTTATGAGTCTTTGTACCCTTAGAAGGGGTTGCTTTTTCTTCTTGATGAATTCCACAAAAGAATACACATAACAATATATGGCTTACCTGAATGCATTTTTTACCCTGTGTGAAGGCCATTTCTTACCTTTTGTGCTAACACATTGGATTTAAGTATAAATGATTTGTTTTTGAGAAATTAGAACGTAAAGTATATTTGTGCCCAAGTAAATGGTACCATTTAAGTGTGGACTAGAAAGATATTTTCTGAAATTCCTTAGAATTGCTATGTATTCTAGTCAGTGGATTAAAACAAGAGCCTTTTCACCCCAAACCCTATTTTCTCCCACTGAACTCTTAAGTTTTGAATTTTTGAGGTATAGGCTGGTGATTTTCATATCATTACATCTCATGAAGCATATATGCCTTGTCTGATACAGTGTAGTGTTGGCAAGAATATCTTAGATTCTTGGAAATGGAGTTGATTATTGAAAACGTTGGAGGAGGCTCATTATCTACAGAAAATATTCAGACTTCAAAACCACACATCATTCTCTTTATCACAGGGCTATAGTCCTTTTCACAAAGTTTCTTTTTGTCTAATAGGACATTTTTTTTCAACTAATTTTTCTGTTCTGCATTACAGAATATAATTGTTATCCTCTGTTAACCATGAAAAGGAATGAAAGTTGGTTGACTTTCCCATCAGTCATATAAGTCATCTTTTTTTCATATATGAATCACTCTTTAACATATCAGAGAATTATTTCCTTCCTGTTGTAAGTAGGAATAGCCACTCTGATGAGCTGTGTATGTATCACTTTTACATAAAGAAAAAAAGAGTATATTGATAGATGTTGTTGTTTAGTCTCTAAGTCATGTCTGAGTCTTTTGAGACCCCATGGACTGTTGCCCGCCAGGCTCTTTTGTCCATGGGATTTCCTAGACAAGAATAGTAGAGTGGGTTGCCATTTTTTTTCTCCAGGGAATCTTCCCAACCAGGGATCGAACCAGCTCCTGCATTGGCAGGCGGATTCTTGACCACTGAGCCACCTAGGAAGTCCATATTGATATATAGGTGTGTGTATATGTGTGTGTGTGTGTGTGTGTGTGTGTGTGTGTGTGTGTGTGTATAATAGCAGAAGAAAAGCATAGTGAATAGTCTCAGGTAGTAACACTTTGGATTTTACTGTTACTAAAGCCTAGCGAAAAGAAGTAAGTTTTGTTGCTGTTGTTGTTTTTAAAGGAGTAAGACTGAGAGTGTTGTTTGGTTTAAAAAAAGTGCCTGTAATAACCTGAAATACAATGTTATCATTATACTAAAACCAGTGTAATATTAGGTTAGGAGCAATCTTCTACTGTTTGGGAAAATTTGTGAAGAGTTGGGATCAATTTTTCTTTAAATTAAAGTAAGGCATCTGGGTCTAGGCTTTTCTTTGTGGGTAACTTTAAACATACTAACTCAGTCTCTTCAGTTATATAGATCTATTTAGATTTCTATTACTTCTTGAGCCAGTTTTGGTAGTTTGTGTCTTTCTAGGAATTTATTATTTCATTTATCTCTACGGACATATACAGCAAATGACAAGGGATTTATATAGTACCTCTTTATAATGCTTTCCTATATTTTTGTAAAGTCAGTAGTAATTTTTGCTGTTCTAATTCAGTAGCTTCCCTGGTGGGTCAGATGGTAAAGAATCTGCCTGCAATACAGGAGACCTAGGTTCGATCCCTGGGTCAGGAAGATTCCCTGGAGAAAGAAATGGCTACCCACTCCAGTATTCTTGCCTGGAGAATCCCATAATTTGAGTCTTCTCTCATTTTCTTGGCTATAGGTTTGTTGATATTGTTGATCTTTCAAAGAAGCAGTTTATGGATTCATCAATTTTCTCTATATTTGTTTTTATATTCTCCATTTCACAAATTTCCAATATAGTCTTTATCTCCTTTCTTCTGCTTGTTTTCAGGTTTAGTTTGCACTTTTCCAGTGTCTTAAGTTGGAAATTTAGGTTCTTTGAGGCATTTATACCTATAAATTTCCCTCTAAGCCCTGCTTTAGCAATATTTTTGTTCTATCTTCAGCAACTAAGCACAGCACAGCACATGGTTGCTTTACAATGTTGTAGACAAAGTGAATTAGCTATATGTATATATATACTGTCTTTTTTCCTTCCTCCCATCCTACCCACATTCCACCCATCTTGGTCACCACAGAGCACAGAGCTGAGCTCCTGTCTTACACACGGCAGAGCACATACATCAATCCCGGTCTCCCAGTTCATCCCACCTCTTCCCGCAGCCCAGGGCCACACATCTGTTCTCTACATCTGCATCTCTGTTCCTGCCCTGCACCTAGGTTTATCTGTACCATTTTTCTAGATTCCACATATTCATTAATATATTTGTTTTTCTCTTTCTGATTTCTACAGCAACATCTTTTTTGACCCAAATCCTAGAGTAATGAAAATAAAAACAAAAGTACACAAATAGGATCTAATTAGACTTAAAAGCTTTTGCACAGCAAAGAAAACCATAAACAAGACGAAAAGACAGTCTGCAGAATGGGAGAAAATATTTGCAAACGAAGCAAATGACAAGGGATTTATCTCCAAAATATACAAACAGCTCATGAAGCTCAGTATCAAAAAAACAAACAACCCAATAAAAAAAAAAGGGGGTGTATCCTCTTTTTTATTCATCTCAAATAATCTTCTGACTTCTCTTTTGATTTCTTCTTTGACCTATTGGTTATTTAGGAGTATGTTGTTTAATTTTCACATATTTGTGAGTTACCCAATTTTATTCTGTTCTTTATTTCTAATTTTATACCACGGTGGTCAGAGCTAAAACTATAAAACTTCCAGGAGGAAACAAAATGTCCAACAAAATGTTTTTAAGCAGTTCCCTGAAAACACTAATGATAAAAGGAAAAACATTGATATATTGAGCTTTATCAAAATTTAAAACTTCCGTTCCAGAAAGATATTGTTGAGAAAATGAAAAGGCAAGCTAAAAACTGAGTGAAAATAGTCTTGCTACATAAATCTGTCAAAGAACTTGTATTCAGAATATATGATTTTTATATGTACAGATTATATTTATACAGATTATTTTCAACTCAAGAAGACCAACCCCATTTAAAAAAAATGCCCAAGAATATGAACAGACACTTTACCAAAAAATATGTACCAATAGCCAAATAAGACATAAAAAGATACTTTATGTCATTAGTCATGACAGGAAATGCAAATCTAAAACCAAAATGTGATACTAGTCTACATTCACTAGAAGGACTAAAATTAAAATTGAGAATACCAAGTGTTGTCAAGGATGTAGATCTTTTGGAATTCTCATATCTTGCTCGTGGGTATGTTAAATGGTACAACCACTTTGGAGAACATTTTGTCAGTTTCCTATAAAGTTAAATATATGCTTCCTATGTGGTACAGCAATCTGACTCCTAGTTATGCAAGAGAAATGAAGACATATAGTCACAAGAATCAGTGCAGTTCAGTCGCTCAGTCATGTCCGACTCTGCGACCCCATGAATCGCAGCATGCCAGGCCTCCCTGTCCATCACCAACTCCTGGAGTTCACTCAAACTCATGTCCATCGAGTCAGTGATGCCATCCAGCCATCTCATCCTCTGTCGTCCCCTTCTCCTCCTGCCCCCAATCCCTCCCAGCATCAGAGTCTTTTCCAATGAGTCAACTCTTCGCATGAGGTGGCCAAAGTACTGGAGTTTCAGCTTTAGCATCATTCCTTCCAAAGAAATCCCAGGGCTGATCTCCTTCAGAATGGACTGGTTGGATTTCCTTGCAGTCCAAGGGACTCTCAAGAGTCTTCTCCAACACCGCAGTTCAAAAGCATCAATTCTTTGGCGCTCAGCTTTCTTCACAGTCCAACTCTCACATCCATACATGACCACAGGAAAAACCACAGCCTTGACTAAACAGACCTTTGTTGGCAAAGTAATGTCTCTGCTTTTGAATATGCTATCTAGGTTGGTCATAACTTTCCTTCCAAGGAGTAAGCGTCTTTTAATTTCATGGTTGCAGTCACCATCTGCAGTGATTTTGGAGCCCCAAAAAATAAAGTCTGACACTGTTTCCACTGTTTCCCCATCTATTTCCCATGAAGTGGTGGGACCAGATGCCGTGATCTTCGTTTTTTGAATATTGAGCTTTAAGCCAACTTTTTCACTCTCCTCTTTCACTTCCATCAAGAGGCTTTTTAGTTCCTCTTCACTTTCTGCCATAAGGGTGGTGTCATCTGCATATCTGAGGTTATTGATATTTCTCCCGGCAATCTTGATTCCAGCTTGTGCTTCTTCCAGCCTAGCGTTTTTCTTTTTTTTTTTAAAGTAGACAAGTGGTAGTTACAGGGTGAGGGGTAATATAATGTGGGGAAGTGAGAGGTACAAAGCATTGGAGGTAAGATAGGCTCAAGGATGTATTGTACAACATGAAGAATAAAGCCAATATTTTCTAATACTGTAAATGGAAAATAACCTTTCAAACTGCAGTTTAACATGTTTCAATTTTGTAAAATAGATAAGACCGCAATAAGCATTATTGTTGTTCTTGCTGTTGCAAATACTATTTCTATTTGTTCCTCTGTCAACTATGAGAAAAGAGAGCCAAATCAAGATACTCTTTTAAAAAAACAGACACTTGCACTATTACAAGCAAAGTGGAGGGAAGAGGAACTACCCTTGGCAAGGACAAGTTTTTTTTTTTTTTTTTTTGAGTAGAGAATAAATACTTTCTTGAGGATCCATTTATTTTAACTAACTGATTAGCCTACTATTTTGTGTGGTTCTCCCTACTGACCAAAGATGTTAACTCATAATACCTACTTGATTTTTTTATCTTTTTTTTTTTTATTAGGATTTTTATTACTATAATGTGGTACATCTAGAAAGCAGAATTCACCATAGCTCACTGGGTTGTATTTGCTTTCATCTGTTAATATAGACTCATGTAATAGTCCATTTATTCTGAATCATTTCCAAACTACTTTTGCAAAGAATATTCCTTGTTGTTGTATGTGATCACTAGAGTTTCTGTTCCTGTAACTCTTTTTTTTTTTTTTTCAGCACTTTATTTATTTTTTTTTATTTGATAAATTTAACGCCTTTTATTGCCATACCTCATTTTACTGTGCTTTGCTTTAGTGAACTTTATAGATACATGTTTTGTTTTTTTTTTCCTTGTTAATTTTCTATTTAGTTGATCTATCCATAAGTGTGAGTGGGGTATTAAAGTCTCCCACTATTATTGTGTTATTGTTAATTTCTCCTTTCATACTTGTTAGGATTTGTCTTACATACTGCGGTGCTCCCATGTTGGGTGGATATATATTTATAATTGTTATAGTCTTCTTCTTGGATTGATTCTTTGATCATTATGTAGTGACCTTCTTTGTCTCTTTTCACAGCCTTTGTTTTAAAGTCTAATTTATCTGATACGAGTATTGTGACTCCTGCTTTCTTTTGGTCCCAATTTGCATGGAAAATCTTTTTCCAGCCCTTCACTTTCAGTCTGTATGTGTCCCCTGTTTTGAGGTGGGTCTCTTGTAGACAACATATGTAGGGGTCTTGTTTTTGTATCCATTCAGCCAGTCTTTGTCTTTTGGTTGGGGCATTCAACCCATTTACGTTTAAGGTAATTACTAATAAGTATGATCCCGTTGCCATTTACTTTATTGTTTTGGGTTCAAGTTTATACACCATTTTTGTGTTTCCTGTCTAGAGAGTATCCTTTAGTATTTGTTGGAGAGCTGGTTTGGTGGTGCAGAATTCTCTCAGCTTTTGCTTGTCTGAAAAGCTTTTGATTTCTCCTTCATACTTGAATGAGATCCTTGCTGGGTACAATAATCTGGGCTGTAGGTTATTTTCTTTCATCATTTTAAGTATGTCTTGCCATTCCCTCCTGGCTTGAAGAGTTTCTATTGAAAGATCAGCTGTTATCCTTATGGGAATTCCCTTGTGTGTTATTTGTTGTCTCTCCCTTGCTGCTTTTAATATCTGTCCTTTGTGTTTGATCTTTGTTAATTTGATTAATATGTGTCTTGGGGTGTTTCTCCTTGGGTTTATCCTGTTTGGGACTCTCTGGGTTTCTTGGACTTGGGTGATTATTTCCTTCCCCATTTTAGGGAAGTTTTCAACTATTATCTCCTCAAGTATTTTCTCATGGTCTTTCTTTTTGTCTTCTTCTTCTGGAACCCCTATGATTCGAATGTTGTAGCGTTTAATATTGTCCTGGAGGTCTCTGAGATTGTCCTCATTTCTTTTAATTCGTTTTTCTTTTATCCTCTCTACTTCATTTATTTCTACCATTCTATCTTCTAATTCACTAATCCTATCTTCTGCCTCTGTTATTCTACTATTTGTTGCCTCCAGAGTGTTTTTAATTTCATTTATTGCATTATTCATTATATATTGACTCTTTTTTATTTCTTCTAGGTCCTTGTTAAACCTTTCTTGCATCTTCTCAATCCTTGTCTCCAGGCTATTTATCTGTGATTCGATTTTAATTTCAAGATTTTGGATCAATTTCACTATCATTATTTGGAATTCTTTATCAGGTAGATTCCCTATCTCTTCCTCTTTTGTTTGGTTTGGTGGGCATTTATCCTGTTCCTTTATCTGCTGGATATTCCTCTGTCTCTTCATCTTGTTTAAATTGCTGAGTTTGGGAGTCCTTTCTGTATTCTGGCAGTTTGTGGAGTTCTCTTTATTGTGGCGTTTCCTCGCTGTGTGTGGGTATGTAGAGGTGGCTTGTCAAGGTTTCCTGGTTAGGGAAGCTTGTGTCGGTGTTCTGGTGGGTGAGCTGTATTTCTTCTCTTTGTTCAGTCGCGCTATGGGGAGGGAGGGAGGGATGCTGCAAACAAATGACACTGGCGTGCGCTCGCAGTGCCTCAGCCACACTGGGTCTGCCCCCGCTCACGGCGCGTGTAGCCTCCCTGCCCACAATGCTCAGGCTCTAGGTTGTTCCGCCGGGAACAATCCGAGGCTGGCCCTGGGTTGCATGCACCTCCCAGGTCCAAGCCGCTCAGGTTCAGGCACTCAGGTAATCCTCAGAGGCGCAGACTCAGTTGGGGCTGCGTTTTGTGCTCTTCCCAGGTCCGAGCAGCTCAGGTGATGAGGTGTTTGGCGAGCGCCAATGCTGCGACTTATCGCCTCCCCGCCACTTGGTTATCTGGGTGTAAAACCGGCGCACCTTCTCAGGCAGATGTTGACCATCCAGACCCCCAATAAGTTTTAGTTAGCAAAGAAGCCAGTTTTATAGATAATGTCTCTCTGGGGCTGCGATTGCCCCCTTCCGGCTCTGGCTGCCTGTCACCGGAGGGGGAAGGTTTGCAGCCAGCTACTTCTGTTTAGTCCTTTGTTCCGTGCGCGGGCTGGCGGTGTCTTAGGTTAGGGCTAGCTTTTCGCATGGTAGATATCCCACAGTCTGATTTGCTAGCCCAAATTATTTCGCTCAGATAGTGCTCAACGTATTCAGGCCAGATTCTTACTCTCAGCGATGCAGCCCGCGCCGCGCCTCCCTGCCCAGCCCCCGCTTGCTAATGGCGGATGCAGGCGTCTGCGCTGCTTCTCCGCTGGAGGAGTTACCGTAGGGCTCGCAATCTGCGAGTTTTAATTGTTTATTTATTTTTTCTCCCTGTTATGTTGTCCTCTGTGCTTCCAAAGCTCGGCACGGATTCGGCAGTGAGAAGGTTTCCTGGTGTTTGGAAACTTCTCTCTTTTTAAGACTCCCTTCCCGGGATGGAACTCCGTCCCTCCCTCTTTTGTCTCTTTTATTGTCTTTAATATTTTTTCCTACCTCCTTTGGAGGAGTTGGGTTGCTTTTCTGGGTGCCTGATGTCCTCTGCCGGCATTCAGAAGTTGTTTTGTGGAATTTACTCGACGTTTAAATGCTCTTTTGATGAATTTGTGGGGGAGAAAGTGTTTTCCCTGTCCTACTCCTCCGCCATCTTGGCGCCTTCCCCCAGCCTAGCGTTTTTCATGATGTACTCTGCATAGAAGTTAAATAAGCAGGGTGACAATACACAGCCTTGATGTACTCCTTTTCCTATTTGGAACCAGTCTGTTGTTCCATGTCCAGTTCTAACTGTTGCTTCCTGACCTGCATACAGGTTTCTCAAGAGGCAGGTCAGGTGGTCTGGTATTCCCATCTCTTTCAGAATTTTCCACAGTTTATTGTGATCCACACAGTCAAAGGCTTTGGCATAGTCAATAAAGCAGAAAGAGATGTTTTTCTGGAACTCTCTTGCTTTTTTGATCATCCAGCAGATGTTGGCAATTTGATCTCTGGTTCCTCTGCCTTTTCTAAAACCAGCTTAAACATCTGGAAGTTCCTGGTTCACGTATTTGTGAAGCCTGGCTTGGAGAATTTTGAGCATTACTTTACTAGCTTGTGAGATGAGTGCAATTGTGGGGTAGTTTGAGCATTCTTTGGCATTGCCTTTCTTTGGGAGTGGAATGAAAACTGACCTTTTCCAGTCCTGTGGCCACTGCTGAGTTTTCCAAATTTGCTGGTGTATTGAGTGCAGCACTTTCACAGCATCATCTTTCAGGATTTGAAAGAGCTCAACTGGAATTCCATCACCTCCACTAGCTTTGTTCATAGTGATGCTTTCTAAGGCCCACTTGACTTCACATTCCAGGATGTCTGGCTCTAGGTGAGTGATCACAGTATTGTGATTATCTTGGTCATGAAGATCTTTTTTGTATAGTTCTTCTGTGTATTCCTGCCACCTCTTCTTAATATCTTCTGCTTCTGTTAGGTCCATACCATTTCTGTCTTTTATTGAGCCCATCTTCACATGAAATGTTCCCTTGGTATCTTTAATTTTCTTGAAGAGATCTCTAGTCTTTCCCATTCTGTTGTTTTTCTCTATTTCTTTGCATTGATCGCTGAGGAAGGCTTTCTTATCTCTTTTTGCTATTCTTTGGAACTCTGCATTCAGATGCTTATATCTTTCCTTTTCTGCATTGCTTTTCGCTTCTGTTCTTTTCACAGCTATTTATAAGGCCTCCCCAGACAGCCATTTTGCTTTTTTGCATTTCTTTTCCATGGGGATGGTCTTGATCCCTGTCTCCTGTACAATGTCACGAACCTCCGACCATAGTTCATCAGGCACTCTATCTATCAGATCTGGTCCCTTAAATCCATTTCTCACTTCCACTGTATAATCATAAGGGATTCGATTTAGGTCATACCTGAATGGTCTAGTGGTTTTCCCTACTTTCTTCAATTTCAGTCTGAATTTGGCAATAAGGAGTTCATGATCTGAGCCACAGTCAGCTCCTAGTCTAGTTTTTGTTGACTGTATAGAGCTTTTCCATCTTTGGCTGTAAAGAATATAATCAGTCTGATTTCGGTGTTGACCATCTGGTGATGTCCATGTGTAGAGTCTTCTCTTATGTTGTTGGAAGAGGGTGTTTGCTATGACCAGTGCATTTTCTTGGCAAAACTCTACTAGTCTTTGCCCTGCTTCATTCCGTATTCTGAGGCCAAATTTGCCTGTTACTCCAGGTGTTTCTTGACTTCCTACTTTTGCATTCCAGTCCCCTATAATGAAAAGGACATCTTTTTTGGGTGTTCTAAAAGGTCTTGTAGGTCTTCCTAGAACCATTCCACTTCAGCTTCTTCAGCGTTACTGGTTGGGGCATAGACTTGGATTACTGTGATATTGAATGGTTTGCCTTGGAAACGAACAGAGATCATTCTTTTGTTTTTGAGATTGCATCCAAGTACTGCATTTCGGAATCACAAGAATATTGGAACACAAATGTTCACAGAAGCTTTATTCATAATAACTCCTAACTGGAAACAACCCAGATACCCAACAACAGGTCAAGGGATCAGTAAATTGTGGTATCTCAGTACAAAGGATTAGCAGTAGCAATAATAAGAATAAAGAATAAACAACTGTGCAAAACTGTGAATGAATTTTTAAAAGTCAGATAAGAGTACATACTATATGATTTCATTTGCATGAAATTCTAGACACAAAACTAATCTAAAATGAGAGGAAACAAACCGATGTTTCCCTAGGTGTGGGGGTTGGGTGGGATTTAGCGCAAAGAAGCATAAAGAAACTTTAAGGTGATGAAATGTTCTCTACTTTGATTGTAGTGTGGTCACAAGGATATATACGTTTATCAAGGCTCCTAGAAATGTATAATATACGTAAAATAGATGCACCAGTATATGTGTGCTGCGTGTGCTAAGTCGTTTCAGTCATGTCCAACTCCGTGCGACCCTATGGACTGTATCTCTCCAGGCTCCTCTGCTCACGGGATTCTCCAGGCAAAAATACTGGAGTGGGCTGCCATTTCCTTCTCCAGGGAATCAACAGTATATATAATAGTATATAAACTTTGTCTCATTACAGTTAAATTTTAAAAAGCAGTGATCCATGGTATTAATTATTACCATTAAAGCCCTGTTGGTAACTGTTCCACATTGGAACGAACCTGTGTCCTTCATTGAAAGACTGGCTCAGTAAGCTTTGGTAGACCAAGCGAATGAGGCGCTACATAGCCATTAAAACGTGGTAGAGAAGGAAAGGGCTTCCCAGCTAGTGCTAGTGGTGAAGAACCCACCTGCCAATACAGGAGACATAAGAGATGCAGGTTCAATCCCTCGGTCAGCAAAGTCTCCTGGAGGAGGGCATGGCAACCTACTCTAGTATTCTTGCCTAGAGAATGCCATGGACTGAGGAGCCTGGCGGGCTATGGTCCATAGGGTCACAGAAAGTCAGACAGCAACTGAAGCGACTTAGCACAAATGCAGAGAAGTAAAATTATTGATCTGGAGAAAGTATTTGTACCTTTTTTGGTAAGTGAAAGTAAGATAAAACAAGCCACCTAATAACTTTCCCAATATGTAATATAATTTGGGTTATATCATTAATTTGCAGTAGATTCTTTCATCTATATAATTCTACAACGAGCCGAGTTATGCAGTAAGTCATGATTGCTTTTCTTGCATAAATTTTTGCTTTTCCTGCAGTTAATAATTGTTCATTTGCTTAGCTTTTTCTCTACTTATTCCTAATTCAGTTCCAAACTTTCTGCAAATTATCTAGACCTGCACTGTCCAAAATGGTAGCTACTCACCACATGCAGCTATTGAAATTTTAATTAAATAAGTTTAGCTACTCAGTCAGCCACTTCCAGTGCTCTGGCTAGTGACTACTGTGTTGGACAGCACAAATGCAGAACCTTACATGTCACAGAAAGACCTGCTGACAGTGCTGCTCTAAGACCCCTCTCAGATATTCAGATACAGTAACTCCGTCCTCACTGAGAAATTTCTCCTGGAGCTTTTCACCTTTGACCAAATCTGCACGACTGCTCTGCCTGGTGCCTGCCTCTCATACTGAATCTCCCTTCCATAGCTTCTGGGGAATTCTCTGCCTCTCCTGTGTTAGACCTTTTGTTTCCTGATTTGTTTTTCTCCCTTGTTTCTGTGGAGCCTGTCCTTTAATAACTTCCTTAGAGAGGGGTGATCGGTGATAAGTTTTTGAGATCCTTCAAGCCCTAAAAATATTATTTTACTGTTATATTTGTTTGTCCAGAAATAAAGATCTAGGAGGACAATTATTTTTCATGAGAATTCTGAGGCATTGTTCCCAAAATATTATAGTTTCTGATATTTCTGTTAAGAATTTCCAAGTCATTCTGATTTTGAGCTTTTGTCTATTATCTGTTTTGGTTTTTTTTTTCCTGTCTGGAAGCTGCTTCCTCAGATTTCTGAAATTTTATTCATTATTTTAATTAATTATTTATGTTTGTCACTCTGGCCAATTTGAGTCTGGTAACTTGGGTGCTCCTTCGGTTCTGGGAAATTCTCTTGAATTATTTCCTTGATGAAAATTATGTCTGCTCAAAACTCTCTACTCTTTCTTTGTGGATCTCCTAGTATGATATTCAGATAGCAGACCTCCTGTATACAGTCACTCTATTTTAAACAATCTTTTCTCTACCATTTCTGTGTCCCTGCGCCCTCATGTTGTGCTCTTGGGGATAACTCTTAACATGTTAACAGGATCCCGCTCTTCTGTCGAGTCTTTGTGCTATTGTGTCTCTGTTTCCAAGAGCCTTTTGTTGCTGTTCTCCGGGTGTTCCTCCTTAGAGTTACTGTGCCTGCTCCTGTTCACGCTCACAGAATGGTCTCTTACCTCAGAGGACACTGATACTCTAGATGCAGTTCTTCCCTCGGCGTGTCTTTGTTTCTTCTGTTTGTTTGCTGTTTCCCCCTCCACCCTTGTTCGCCTTCCCGACCTCTCTCCCCTCAGAGGCCAAAGACAGCTGGTGGTCCTTGGTTGGCTACCTGTGCTTAAAAGTGCAAGGACTAGAAAGCTCTGAGTTCGTGGGCCTTCACTGTAGAGTGGCACGATCAGGCCTCTGGGGGAATGCTCAACATCTGTATTTTTAAGTGCTTCCTCTTGGTCACTTTGCTCCGTCTGTGTTGGTCATCGGTGTTTGGGAGCCAAACAGAGATAGCGGGCTGAGGCTCTGTACATTCACTGTGCCTGCTTTCACTTAATCCCATTTCCGGCACCACAGCCCTGCCTCAGCTGTGATCGAGATCTCACTACCTTCTGCAACCTTCTTCAGGGAATTTCCAGTTTTATGCCTGGGTGGGCAACTGTTTGGTTTTGCAAAGTTGAAGACGGGGTCTGAGGAATCCAACTGCTTCATAAATGTCTTTTACTAGGTCTTTAGTTAGCTGCAGGCTTCCCTCATAGCTCAGTTGGTAAAGAAGCCACCTGCAATGCAGGAGACCCTGGTTCGATTCCTGGATAGGGAAGATCTGCTGGAGAAGGGATAGGCCACCCACTCCAGTGTTCTTGAGCTTCCCTTGTGGTTCAGCTGGTAAAGAATCCATCTGCAATGTGGGAGACCTGGGTTTGATCTCTGGGTTGGGAAGATTCCCTGGAGGAGGGAAAGACTACCTACTCCAGTATTCTGGCCTGGAGAATTCCATGGACTGTATAGTCCATGAGGTCGCAGAGTCAGACACGACTGAGCAACTTCTTTTTTTTTTTTTTTTTTAGAGCATATTTTATTTATTTATTTATTTATTTTAATTTTAAACCCATACCATCCCTCTGGGTTGTCCCAGTGCACCAGCCCCAAGCATCCAGCATCGTGCATTGAACCTGGACTGGCATCTCGTTTCATACATGACATTTCACATGTTTCAATGCCATTCTCCCAAATCTTCCCACCCTCTCCCTCTCCCACAGAGTCCATAAGACTGTTCTATA
This sequence comes from Bos indicus x Bos taurus, assembly GCF_003369695.1. NCBI lineage: Eukaryota > Metazoa > Chordata > Mammalia > Artiodactyla > Bovidae > Bos > Bos indicus x Bos taurus. The sequence goes on along the minus strand of NC_040092.1, from coordinate 3,757,053 downwards.
CATCAGTGTCTCTTTTGCTGTCTCGTATACAGGGTTATCGTTACCATCTTTCTAAATTCCATATATATGTGTTAGTATACTGTATTGGTGTTTTTCCTTCTGGCTTACTTCACTCTGTATAATAGGCTCCAGTTTCATCCACCTCATTAGAACTGATTCAAATGTATTCTTTTTAATGGCTGAGTAATACTCCATTGTGTATATGTACCACAGCTTTCTTATCTATTCATCTGCTGATGGACATCTAGGTTGCTTCCATGTCCTGGCTATTATAAACAGTGCTGCGATGAACATTGGGGTACACGTGTCTCTTTCCCTTCTGGTTTCCTCAGTGTGTATGCCCAGCAGTGGGATTGCTGGATCATAAGGCAGTTCTAATTCCAGTTTTTTAAGGAATCTCCACACTGTTCTCCATAGTGGCTGTACTAGTTTGCATTCCCACCAACAGTGTAAGAGGGTTCCCTTTTCTCCACACCCTCTCCAGCATTTATTATTTGTAGACTTTTGGATCACAGCCATTCTGACTGGTGTGAAATGGTACCTCATAGTGGTTTTGATTTGCATTTCTCTGATAATGAGTGATGTTGAGCATCTTTTCATGTGTTTGTTAGCCATCTGTATGTCTTTAGTTAGCTTCTTTAGTTAGCTCCAAGTGGCTTGCCTAGAAAATTCCATGGACTGAGAGGCTTCTCAGAGCCTGGTAGGCTACAGTCCATGGGGTCGCAGAAAGTCAGACATGACTGAGCGACTTCACTTTACTTTACTTTTAGGTGGCGCTAGCGGTAAAGAACCCGCCTGCCAGTGCAAGAGACAAAAGGGATGCAGGTTTGATCCCTGGGTCAGGAAGATCCCCTGGAGGAGGGCATGGCAACTCATTCCAGTATTTTTGCCTGGAGAACCCCCATGGACAGAGGAGCCTGGCAGGCTACAGTCCATGGAATCTCAAAAAGTCAGACACCACTGAGCAACTAACACTTTCACTACCCACCCTTCTCATTCCTTATTACAAAAGTACCTGATGCTGCAATTCTTTATTTTTATTTATTTTTTTAAATTTTATTTTATTTTTAAACTTTACAATATTGTATTAGTTTTGCCAAACATCGAAATGAATCCGCCACAGGTATACCTGTGTTCCCCATCCTGAACCCTCCTCCCTCCTCCCTCCCCATACCCTCCCTCTGGGTCGTCCCAGTGCACCAGCCCCAAGCATCCAGTATCGTGCATCGAACCTGGACTGGCGACTCGTTTCATACATGATAGTATACATGTTTCAATGCCATTCTCCCAAATCTCCCCACCCTCTCCCTCTCCCACAGAGTCCATAAGACTGATCTATACATCAGTGCCCCTGTACATGTGGGTAGTTCTCGGTTAGCCCCACTGCTGGTTTAAGTTACCAGCGACATTAGTTACTCTTATCTGTCTGCTTTCCAGCTTCCAAACTCTCATTGCTGTTGTTTTCTCTCTTATTCTTCCAGTCCTTTGGGGTTTCTACTCTTAAATCTCTTTACTGTCACTCTAGCGAGGTTTGGGGAGGAAACTAAATAAATATTGACAGCGTGTCAATGTACCATTTCACCCAGAAATCAGTAAATGTACTCCTCAAAAAATAAATATCTCAAGAATTAATTTTTAGGACCAGCAATGCATTTTTTTCCTTTAAGCATTTTGGTTTGAAGAATAATGGTTTGGTCTAACTTGCTTTAGACAGGACTTCTCAGAATTGGTGAAATATTGCTTAACAATTTTAACATTAAAAACACTTCATAATACTATAAAGCTACTTTAAAATCGCATTTAAAGTATTTAAGTCTGAATGGTCTTAAGAAGAGAATATTAGCTCATAGTCTCCGACTTGGAAATAAATATCTCAAATGTGTAGAAGGCCACTGAATATAATAATGATATTATCTGAAAATATTTTCATGTTTTAAATTTGTCATGCATACTCTGTCTTTTTGGAGCTTCTTGCCAGGACATCCATAGTCTCAATTTAGGGGAAAAGATATTAGTAAAAGATAGTTTGAAAGTCCACCAAGATACTTTCCTATTAACTTAGAGGAACACACAGAGATAAATTCTTCCACTTGGTTTTGGGAGCTTTGTGTCACAATCCTGACTCTGTTCAAAAGCAGGACTTTGACATTCTTGCAGTAGAAGGTGAGGAGGAAAATTTGGATGAAGCTGTCCAGACATTAGGTAGAAGAAAGCTTCACGTGATCCTGATCGTCCTAGTTAACTGTGCTCTTTCCACACCCAGTCTTTCACGAGATGCTGTCCATTTACTGCGCCCCTTCTCACCTGCTCTTTGAATCAGAACGTGCGCTTTCTCCCTCTTCTTCACCTTCCTTCACTTTTTCTAATAATGACTTTTCCAATAAGAGATCTCACAGTCTTTCCTCTTTTAGTTTTCATTCTTCTTGACCTGTTTTATGATGTTGACTGTATATTCTCTTTTAAATGTTCCTTCTTATTCCTGTGACATTACACTGTTCTCACTCTCTTCTACCCTCCTGAGCTGTCATCCATTTCACTCTGTTACTTTTGTTCCTTCTCCCGCCTCTAACTGTGGGCAAACCCCAACCTGTCCAAGGTCCTGACTCCATACTCTTTGATGTCTACATACTTGACTCGGGAGGATTCATCCATTCTCAGGGTTTTGATCATCACATGTGTACCGTTGGCTCCCAAATGTCTCATCTTGTGCCCTGACCATGAGAACTGAACAGAGCTTCAGTTCTGTATCTTTAATCTTCTATTGGGCATTTCCACCTTGATGTCCCACTATCATGTCAAATCCAGAATGCTTGTCTTTTTATTCCTCACTGCCCTCTCCTTCCCACACCCAAAAGAGCTTTCTTTATCCAATTTCCCTGCCTCTCAGCATCAGCTTCATCCTCTTAGGTACAGAATCTTGAGATCATTTATTTAGTCAGGTATCAAAATTTCCCCAAGCTTTCCTTTTTCAGTCCATTCTTACTGCCAGAACTTGAGTCCAGGCCTTTGTCCCCTTGCACCTGAATTGCTGCCACAGCCTCCCAAGCTCTCCCACTGCCTCCTGCTCCATCCCACATCTTCTTTAAATGCAACTCTCATCATATTACTTCCTTAATCAAAATATCTCATGATTCCTATTTCCTACTACGTCAAGTCTAAACACCTCTACCTGGCTTTCAGGATGCTCACGATCTGCCTCCACGTTACCTGTCTTATTTCCCACTATTACCCAACCCCTTCCCCCTTCCTTGAGTCAGTTTTCTCACTGTCACGAGAACAAGCCAAGTTCGTTTCTGCCTCCATAACTTAACAAGTAATCTTCCCTAGCTTGGAATGCCTTTCTTCTTTCTATTGACCTAAATCATATCCGCCTTGCAAGAGAGTTGCCTGCGCTTGCTGTGCCCACTTCCCTTTCTCTTCTCTTTGCATGCCACGGTAATCAGGCCTTCATTCCCACTCCTCCTCCACTGTCCAAGACACAATTATTTTCCTATCATGAATCTGTGAATTCACACCTCTACCACCAGTTCCCATCTAATCCCATAGAAATTCTGGTTTTATCTCTTTCCATATTTGTAACTTCTTTCTCCATCAGTGAGAAACCTGGGCCCCATTATACTTAACATATTACTTACGGTATCCATCCCCTCAAGTGTAACCAAGCTCCCATCCTCGCCATCTTCCCCACACACATATAGGTACCCATGTCACCCTGCTCAGGCTCTGACGCCCCAAGAGTCTCCCATACCTGTGAGCCATCCCCACTCCATTCAGCCTCTGACTGCTTGCACTAGGCCTGTCCTCCATGGGGACACCCTCCTCACCCTGCCCAGGCCCTGACACCCCGCCGTGCACGAGCCTCTCTGGCTTTGCTACACCCGACACTGGCATGAGGGCCGAACTGCTCATTGAGGAACAACCACTAGGGTCAATATTTTATTTAGAGAAAGCTTTCCAATTCGTTTCTGTTTCCTTTCTCCTAAAAAAGTACCTATTTTCAATAAGTCTGAAATACCACAGAAAGCAGTGGACAAAGAAACCGAATCATTTCTAAAAGAATATACAACCTACATCAATGTAGAAACAAAACACCCAGCTTTTAAAAAAAGAAATATTTCTTCACGTTCTCCATCTCTTGCTCAAACAGTTTGATATTATGGCCACAGCCTCAGAATCACTATCAAGTGCCAGTGCTTTTGGTAAATTCATGAATTTTACATTTTTTGAAGATGGTGGTTTCTGATGCCTGAGGTGCAAAATTAACTTTATCTTTTAAAACTGAGAAATAAAAATATTTCGTCACCTTACTGCCATTCAGTTAGACCTCTGCGAGATCACCCTTGATAACCAGTTCACAGAGACGAAGCACTGACAAGGAGACAGAAAGTAGTCATCAAAGAGCCTGCAGACAGTCCCTGGAGACCACAGCTTTCCCAGGACAGAAATACCCAAGTCTGCCTCCAAATCCTTTAAAGACATAAACTAACCATTCCAAGAAGCAGCTTTCTCATTCCTACTCTTAATCCCAATTTTCTTTGTCTGAGAAAGGCAAATTTAGCCCTTCTTCTAAATCAAGATACAATATGACTGGACTTTTGTTTAATTCTAAGCCAAAACATTCCCAAACTCCCACTGCATTCTTGGGAAGCCCTGCATGCTGCTGAAGTGCTCCCTCGGCCCATGTCTCATTCCTTCAGGGAGTCGGCTCGCTCCATCTGTGCCCACTCAGAGGCCATGGGAAGGGGGCGCAGCCTCCATGGGCGCTCCCACCAGGTGGGTCCAGATTAGCTCTATGGCCCACTCACAAGGAAGTGAACAAGGCTCCTCTGTGGGTGTCTGAGCACACGTTACCAAACTGCTGGTGACCTCATGAGCCAGAGAAAGCAGGTCTCACATTGTGGACTAAGCCTAAATATTAATACTACTTTATATTTATGTAGTGTCTTTTTTCCAAGGAGCTCCAACCTCTTTACAGACATTATGTCATTAATCCTCAAAGCATTGCTGTTTGGTCCATGGCAAATATGATCCCCCTCCCTTTTTTTTTTTTTTTTTTTTTTTACTGTGATGGAAACTTGCAAGTCAGTGATGGAACCCAGCCCCCTAGTTCTGAGTCTTTGCACTATACCGTGAAAATAACCAGATGAATAATTTTTTAAGCTTGTTCATGGCTTCTTGGGTGGGATTTGAGAGGATGTCTCCGTTTGTATGCTTTTCAGTGCCACTGTTGCACTTATAAGAACACTACAGGTTTGCAGCTGAAATTTGAAGTGGAGGACTGTTATTAAATATATCATTTCACTTATCACTCAGAGATCCTGTATACTTCTCATACCTCAAGAGAAGGTAGATTTTTAAAAATTCGTACACCAGTTTAGGGCACATTTCACCTATAGCAACCACATATTCACCAAAATCAGGCAAAATCAGTCAAGTAGACACAATCAATTTATATTGAGTGATTAACATGTACCAGATACTCTGCCAAATGTTTTCAAATCCATGATCTTATTTTACATATATAATATTCCATGAGAACCTGTAGATTAAGTCTTATGTGTATGGAAACACTCCGAGTGGGGCAAGAAAAAAAAAAGGCACTAATAGAAATATGGCCTCAGCTGCTATATCCCTTCCATCATCCCCCCAACACACACTCCCCAAAGAGCTCTATTAACTCCAATTCCCTTAGTGGAAATGCCCAGCGTAAATATTTCCACAAAAAGGGAAAATGTGGGTAAACTCTAAAAACCACTAGGAATTAGCTCAATACCTACCCACCAAAAACAAAACCAAAAAAACCCAGCCCCAACAACTTAAAAAAGATCAGTGCCTGCATATTCACCAATGAATGCAAAACACAGAGAATAGGACACAACTGTATCTAAGATGACAAATATTTGATTTCACTTGGCTAGATGCGTCCTAACCAGGAATATTCGAACCAGGAACTATGAACCATGCTGGCATAACTTTAAACGTGCACAGAAACTTTTTCCACATTGTTGTTTTATTCTCTCACGTGACCCACCGTCATATGGTTTTTCAAATGGGTAGATGTCTTTACCCTGCTGGATTTGACAATGGCCATGAAAAGAGACATGCTGAGGGGAATCAGGAAAACTCTTCTGAAACTTTCAACTTTGAATCATAAAACCTAAAAGCCTCAGAATGACAATGTATGTGCCAGACGCCCTGCAACAATAATACTATTCCACCCTGCTCTCTGGCCGACTTGATTTGAAATAGCCTTACATTTCTGAATAAATAATATTTGAGACCGAGCAGCCCTACCCCATCATGGAGAATCTTTATGCGTTGGAAAATATGCGCACTGTGCCATATTTTGGGTATATAATCTAGCCACATTCTGTAGCAGAGCTACACTGCAGCTTATACTCAACAAACTTGCAGTTTTGAGAAAGCATATTCATATTTCTAAATACCTGATTTCTTATCATAGAAAATATTAGCCCAAAGGAAAAGCTTGTATCCCAAGTAAAAATTTAGTGATGGGGAAACTTAGGAAGTGGTCTCCCAAAAAGCGATGTTTGCCCTCATAGGGTTGCCGTGCACGGTTATGTCGACAATGTTGCACAAGTCCAACGGCTACCGAAGTCACGGGCAGCGAAGTGAATGGCGCCCCCTGGAGGCGAGCAACGCCTGGCAGCCTCGATTTTAATGAATTAGTAAAGCTTTTGAAAATGAGTGTTTTGTTTTGGTTCTGAGTCCAGTCGTAAGCTGCTGGGGGACTTATTATTAATCCCTATATTTTTGTGCGTGTGCAAGTTCTGACTGCTTCCTCCCCATATTGGTTTTTAAAGGCTTCCCTACTGACTGAGCTTCAGCACGTGGGTCTGGCATTCTCCCAGCTCTGGGTTTTCATGAGTCAGGGAAAAACGTGTGCTGTTTTGAGAAGACGCTCATCAGACATGCTCAAGCAGCCCTGGGCTGATTGATGAAGCCCCTCCCGCCGTTCTCTCTCTCCCTCTGTGTACCTACAGCATCTTGCTTGCATCTTGATTTAGCCCTCACTTCTCCTACCTGTGGGAGATGCTGGTTAGAGCTCATTGTCCCACGTTTGTGTTCCTCACTACCGTGCATCGCTCTGCTGCCCGAGCCTGCCACGTCATCCCCACCTGGACACCTGGGACCTGAATCTGGTACTCAGCCTGCTACCTGAGCCTCTGCTTGCCCGACCCTCATTCTTACCCTCCTACAGTCTGGCTGTCTCACTTCCTTTAGTCAGGAGGAAAACATGGGGTCTCCGGATGGGGAAGATAACTGATAACTGGAGGCAGCGGGAAGAAAGCGCACCTTCACGTGCTATGAGACCAGGCGTGACCCTGCAACGAGGTCGGTGACCTGGTCACAGCCCTTCACTTCCTCACCGGTCCAGGCCTGACCCAGCTCTAGTGAAGCAACCTAGGGGATGATACCGTGAACTTTTTTCTAGCAGTTTAAGTTTTTTAGCAGTGCCCATGTGCTAAGTTGCTTCAGTCGTGTCCAGCTCTTAGCAACCCCATGGATTGTAGCCCATCAGGCTCCTCTGTCCATGGGATTTTCTAGGCAACAATATTGGAGTAGGTTGCCATGCCCTTCTCCAGGGGATCTTTACAACCCAGGGATTGAACCCGCATCTCCTGTGGCTCCTGCATTGGCAGGCAGGTTTTTACCACTAGCGCCACCTGCAGAGTTAAATTTCAAAATGGAAACAGCACAGTTTCTGGGAAGTTGTCCAAGAAACTGGTGGAGGTTGCCTTCTAGACAGGGCCCTGAGTGGCAGGGAGAAGCTCACTGTGCACCTTTATTTTGCATTTTGAATTTCATACCATGTGACTGTACTAGTTATGCAAGAGATAAATAAAATCCAGAAAAAGGAATCAGGCAGTTAAATAACTAGATGTGAACTGAACTGATGCCATGCAAAGTTCCGTTAATTATAGGAAAGGATTCAAATATATTAGCAAATAAAGGTAGATCAGAAAGAGAGGTATGATTATTTTCATTTTCTGTTTAAAACTTGGAAAATGTTTCACTGTTTGCTGAAGAAGCAAAATACAACTTAAGGTTAGGTGGCTGTCCCTCATATAAAACCTGTCCACACTCTAAACACTCAACTACTTCTTTTTAGTTTTTTTTTTTTTTCCTTTGTTTCTTCAAGTGAACTCAGGGCCAGTTTAAAGTGAAAATCTGACTTCTCAGTGAAGGGATCTTTGCCATTCTGTCTCCACCTTGTATGCAAGAACTGTTTCGGGGGTGCCAGAGCTCCTAAGTGTCGTCAGCTTCGCCCTCTCTTTCCTGCCAGCAGGAGCAGGCAGTCATGACCCAGGGTCTGGACATCACACCAATAAGAGCTCTTCCACCTCAGACAGTCCTCACAGCAGAGTGGCCCTTTTCTGCCTGTTTTACGGGGCCCGTCTCTATAGAGTCATTTCTGTACTTACGGTTATACTCTATTTCTTTCAACACCTGCTGAAGCGCTTTTCAGAGACTCAGACTCAAGCAAATGACCTACATAGCGAGTCTGTGAGAAGCGGGTATCATTTCCAATTCTGTATCTGTTATCTGTTCATCTCATTTTTGAAGAATCAGCAGACCTATGTCAAGTTTAGCACATCTAGTAACATCATCATGTCATCGCCTGTACGCTTCCTCCTACATGCTGCAAACTGAAAACGACTGTTTCATTTTTATAATTACTTCAAGTATGTGCTTGAATGTGTTTATATGTGTTTTATATTTCTACTTCAGTTACCACAGAATTAATAGTTAATTACTCAGGCATGTGGAAGTAGGAAAGTAGCTGACATTTTTCTATTGAAAAGTATCTAATAATAGTTTAGAATATTTTGCAATTGTAAAAGGTAAACCACAAAAATTTTAAGGCTTTTAATGTTCTTTTATGATTTTCCCAGTTTATGAATTAAAATAATGTAGTAAAACTTTCATCACATTGAAATAAAGGAAAACAAAGAGGTAAAGATTGTTGATTATAAGCATAGCAATTAATAAAAGATATAGTTTTAACAGAATAAACAGATACTTCAAGTTTTTAATGCAACTAATTATATTGGGTTGGCCAAAAAGTTTGTTTGGGCTTTTCTGTAAGATGTTTCAAAAAACTCAAATGAACTTTTTTGGTCAACCCAATACAATTTACACATGAATACATTCTCACAGATAATTTAAAAAACACCAATAAGGATGCATATCATTGACTTTGAATTTAAAACATACACACAAGCTGTGCTACCCAGCACGGTGGCCAGGAGTTACATGTGGCTGTAAACCACTTGAAATGTGGCTAACGTGGGTTGAAATGTGCTGTACGTGGAAAATACATACCAGATTGTAAAGACATAGTATAAAAAATGCAAAATATCTCAATTTTATATTGATTACATATTAAAATAATATTTTTTATATACTGGATCAAATAATTATTAAAATTTAATTTCATCTGTTTCCTTTTACTTTTTACAGTGTACCTACTAGAAAATTTTATATGTGGCTTGTAATGGTGTCTTGCATCTATTTCTACTGAATAGCACTATATGCACGTATAGGAATGTATGCATATATGGTATATATAGATACACATATATACACACATATATGCATATACTTATGGATATTTTAAAAGCATAAATGGGATAATGGCATCTTTTCCTGAAACTTGCCTTCTTCACTTAACATATGGCTTAGAGATTTTTCCTTGTTAGTATATTTAGAAAACCCTATGAGTGGAATCATACACTAGTTGTCCTTTTGTGACTGGCTTATTTCACTTAGCGTAATGTCTTCAAGGTTCATCCATGTTGCAGCACGTGTCAGAATTTCCATCATTTTTAAGACTAAACAATATTCCGTCGTATGTATACACTGCATTTTGTTTACCCATTCATCCATCTCTGGACATTGAGATTGCATCCGCTTTTTGGCTATTGTGAATCATGCGGCCATTAACATGAGTGTAGAAATATCTGTTCAAGTTCACACTTTGAGTTCTTTCGGGCATATACCTAGAAGTGAAATTGTTGGGATCATACGGTAATTACATTTTTGATTACATGAGGAGCGCCATGCTGTTTTCCGTCGCAGCTGCACCATGTTACGTTCCCAGCAGCAGTGCGTCAGGGCTCCCATTTCTGCACGTTGTCCCCGGTACTCGCTGTTTTCATATTTTTGACTAATAGCCATCCTAATGAGTATGAAGTGATATTTCACTGTAGTTTTGATTTGCATTCCCCTAACGATTAGTGATGTTGAGAGTCTTTTTCATTTGCTTTTGTGCCACTTGTGTATTTTCTTTTTTGCCGACTTTTTAATCAGATTGTTTTGTTGCAATTGTAGTTTTTTATATATTCTGGATGTTAATATCTTACAAGATACGACTTGCAAATATTTCCTCTTATTCCATGGGTTGTCTCGTCCGTCTCTTGGTAGTGTCCTCTGGTGCACAAAAGTTGTTAATTGTGATGAAGTTAGATTTATCTGTTTTTTCTTTTGTTGCTTGTGTTTTTGGTGTCATGTCCAAGAAAGTCTTGCCCAGTCCAATGTCACGAGACTTCCCCCTTCATTTTCTTCTGTGGGTTTTATGGTTTTAGCTCTTATGTTTAGGTCTTCAGTTCACTTTGAGTTGATACTTGTATGTGGTACAAAGGTCCAGCTTCATTATTTTGCACATGGATATCCAGGTCTACCAACATCATTTCTTGAAAAGACTTTCCTTTCCCCACTGGGCATCCCCTCTGTCAAAAACCAATCTCCCTTGGTCATCCCTTCTGGACATCCTTGTCAAAAATCATTTGACTGTATATGTGAGGGTTTACTTCTGGACTCTATTCTGTGTCTTGGTCTGTATGTCTGTCTTTGGGCCAATACAACATTTTGATCACTGTAGCTTTGTCGTTGTTTTGAAATCAAAAGTGTGAGGCCTATACCTTTGTTCTTCTTTTTCAAGGTTGTTTTGGCAATTCAGAGTCCCTTGAGATTTCATATGATTTCTGGAATGAAGTTTTCTATTTCTGAGAAAAAAAAAGTCACTAGGATTTTGACAGGGATTATATTGAATCTGTAGATTGCTTTGGGTAGTATTGACAGCTTAACGACATTAGGTCTTCCAATTTAGGAACACAGGATAACTTTCCATGGTTTTACCATTTTATATCTTGCTTAAAAAGGTCTTTGCAGGAACTTCCCTGGTGGTCCAGTGGCTGAGACTCTGCGCCCCCTAAGGGGCCCAGGTTCAATCCCCCATTAGGGAACTAGATCCCACATGCTACAGCTAAGACCCGGCACGGCCAAGTAAATAAACATTTTTTAAAAAGGTCTCTGCAATGCTAAAGCTATAAACTTGTTTTTCCATATTTTCTTCTAAGAAGTTCTCCTATTGATACATTTTCTTCTAATAAACTAATTGTAGTTTTTACGTTTGGCTCCCTAAGCTCGCTGGATTTTGTTTTTCCTGGTGTGAGAGAGTCTTCCCATTGTGTTGGTGTTGAATTGCTACCCTTCCCCCGCTAATCTGAATGCTGCTTGTATCATAAATTAAAACCCTAGATAGTTTGTCTTTAGCCTTGCTATTGTATTTTACTGTATTGATTCATATGTCTATTCGTATTGCCATTGTGTTTTAATTACTCTGTGTTTGCAGCCTGGAAAACCAACTCTTTCCCCCACCTCATAGTTCTTCTTTTTTAGTATTTTAAAGATTTTTCTGTATATTTTCACTTCTAGACAACCATTAGAATCATCTTCAGTTCCAAAAGACATTAATGGGATATTGATTGAGGTTGCATTGATTTGATAAAGTAATCTTGGAAAATTGTGACTTTTTTACAATAATGGGTCTTTGAGTTTTTGAGGAGATTTTATTTTCTAATTTCACTACTGTCACCACAGTCCCTAGGAAACTTGTCTGCTTGGATTAGTCACAGATTGCCTCTGTGAAGCAGCTCTGTGCAGGAGAACTTCAGTGACGATGACAATGTTCTGTATCTGTGACGTCTGATCCGTGGTTATTCTGCGCTTGAATTGAGCAGCCACAGGTGGCTTCTGAACACTTGAAATGTGACTAAGGCAACTGAGGAACCGAATTCTAAATTTTAATTAATTTTGACTAAATTTAAGTGGTCACGCATGGCTAATGGCTGCCATATGACAGTGCAGCTTTAGGATGTGTGAATAACTATGTAATTTACTTTTGTAAGTAGTTCAGATAGATAGCAAAAGAATTGCTGATGTGTGTAAAAGACACTCTGTGAAGCATCCCGGGGAGTCTAAAAATCATATTAATACAAATTCAGTCCTAAAGAACTTAAACCCTGTTCTAGGTAAAGGACAAATTGTTTATAAATATTAATGCTGTCAGGAAAACATAATTACAAAAAATGTGCTGTGAGTATTTGCTCAAGAAAGAAAATTCATATCAGATTAAAGAAACAGGAAAGACTTTGTGAATGAAATACTTTTAGAGATTGACCTTGAAAGAATTACTCAAAACCTAAGAGAGTAAGTATTAATAACAGAAGATTTCTGTCTTCTGAAATGTGGAAGAAATAGAGAAGAGGGGAGAGAATGAGGTGTTTAGGGGGAATAACTGTGTTAGATTCCTAGGGCTGCTGTAACGAAGGACCACAAATCTTGTGGCTTAAAACATCAGAAATGTATTCTCTCACTAGAGGCCAGAAATCCCAAACTCAGTCACTGGGCCGAAAGCAATCCATACTCCTCTAAATGATCTAGGGGAGAATTGGTTCTCCGCTTTCTCCAGCTGCTGGTGGCCCTGGCATTCTTTGGCTTATGGCCACATCACTCTAGTTTCTCCCTCAGGGGTCACACGGTCTCTTCCTCATCTGTCAGTGTTCCAGTCTCCCTCTTCTTCCCTCTCATAAGGATACACGTGCTCATGGGTAGGGTCACCTGGATAATCCAGGATAACCTCTTCATCTCAAGACCCTCAGGCACACCTGCAGAGACTGCCCCCCTGCCATGCCTTTTTTGCCATGTAAGGTATTGTTCCTAGGCTCCAGGGACTAGGACATGGACATCTTTTGGCGGCCCTTCTCAGCCTACCACAGGATCCAGTCTGGCTGGAGTAGGAATGACGACAGCCACCAGGCACTGAGGGACTTGCATGTGGGGGATGGACCAGGCGCTCCATCTGTGCTGTTTCACGTGCTCATTGCAAGAGCGCTGTGTAGGCATCAGGAAATGAGAGAGGGGTCTAGGGTGACTGTGTCTTCCACCTTTGATGACTGGGAAATGGTGATTAACAGAAATCGAAAAGTCAGGAGGAAAAATTGGTTCCAAAGGAAGATTAATGAACTCAGCTTTGGCTTTTCATTTGAGGTCCCAGCAGGCTGTGCCCAACAATGGTCAGCCTCAGACAGAAACCGAGGAGCCCGACCCAGAGTTCTGATGGCTGGGTTCTCCTACCTTTGTTTCCCCTTTGGGTTGAAAGCAGATGATAAAAAGTACTGAATTTGAAGTCAGGAGACCTGTGTTCAAGACTTCCACTTACTAAATGTGTGAAGTGGACAAGTCATTTCATTTCTCTGAGCTTCAGTTTTTACATCTGTAAGAGAGGAATAAAAAGCCCCTCTCTGTCCTCACATAGTTGTCGCAAGGAATAAATGAGATAGCATTTGTGATGTTTTTAGCAAGTCTATTGTAAGCATTCAGATGGTTGTAAAAAGAAGAGCAAAATGTTTAATATGTCAAAGTCACATTTTTTCATTTGAAGGTGCTGTATCTTAAAGTTACCTGGATCCTAAGCAGTAACTATTAGTTTTGAAAGTCCATCAGTGGCTCCTTTCCACTGTCCATGCTTACACCATGTAAGTGTCTTCAGTGCCACCCAAGACAGTTGACTCCCTTGCTAAACAGACGACCTGAACTCTACTTCATAGAACTGACTAAGCCCAGCAGGAACGAATCATTCAACCTCCTGCCCTCCTGTTTAAAGAGGTATCTGTACCTACAGCCACTTCAACCACCGTCCTGCCGGAGCTCGGGTAACGGCCCGTCTTTGATGTGAAGTGAATACACCCTCCCTGTGCTCCTGACATGGTGCCCTCCCTCCTCCTGGGCTCCAGATCACCCAGCCGGGGCCCTGGGGGACATCTGCATTTGGAGAGCTCACCTCCAACACAGAATCTTGGAACCAGAGTCAGTTACTTCTCTGCCCACCCTCCCCAGCTTGCTTCTACCACCCACCCCCTCAGCTTCCTCTATTTCCCATCTTGATTAGTGGCATCATTGATGATTTTTGTCATTTTGTTTTACTCCTTTCTTTCCTTTGCCATCTCTGTGCCCATCATAATGAATGGCAAGGATGTGTCAGGGTCCAGGTTCAGACCCTCACTCTTTCTCTCCTCTGCCCTCTGCCCCCATTGCCCACCCCAGTCTAGCCTCACTGTGGCCCTTGTTCTCCCTTGGATCAGTTCTCCTGAAGTAACCTTCCTGCTCCTCGTCTCACTGCCCCCGGCTCACCCCTTACACTGCAGCCATCAGGACCTTTCCACAACACACCTGCTCTAGGGCTCTTTGGAGGCACTCCACGACAGCACAGAAAGTCCAAACTTGGGAGAACGACATTGCCTGGCCCAGCCCACCACCCTATGCCCTTTCTGTTAGTCCCGCTGAACGATTCCCAGTCCTCCAGGGGTATTCTGCTTTCTATCCCATCCCTGTGCTGCTTTTGTCTAGAATGTTCTCTCTAATGCCATCTACCTGGTGAATGTCTGCTCATCTTGCCATTCTTAGTTCGGGTTTTACATCCTCTCTGAAGCCTTGCCATCCCTCCCCAGGAAGAGCTGATAAGATCTTTTTGGAACCTTCACCGTGCCCTACACAGGACTCTATCATTTCATCTGTAGCCAGTTTGTTTCCCCACCATAATCTCTTGGAGGACATGAAGTATGTCTTGATCAGCTTTGTGTCTTTCGTGCTCAGCACAATATCTGACACAGAGAAGATGCCCCAAATATTGGCTGAGTAAATGAATGAATTATGGAACTTTTAAAGCCACATGATGCATTAGAAAATGTACAGGAAGGAAGAACTGATAGAATGAACTTTTTAGAGATTAATGGAAATATGTGATTTCTAAGGAGACTACATATTTACTTCCCAAATAGAGATAAACGTGGCCCAGAACCCTAAGTCAGTGAGCAAACTCTTCATAAATCCCAGGAAAATGCGAGACACTTCCCAACACATCAGAGAGCTCACAGCTCCACTGGAGCTGGAGGTCAGCAGTCCCTTTAAGAATTTGGTTTCTTAACCACTCATTCATCACAATGTTAACAACAAGCTCCATTCAGGCTAGTAGCATTTATTGGATAATCACTGTTGATCCACCTTTCACTGTGCAAAAAAGATACATTTTAAGGGAGACGATTTGCAACTAACATCATGGCTGTATAACTTAGTTGTAAGAGAACAAACCCTCTCTGAACCATAAATGTCCTTGATCTGGGAACTTCTAAGTCCAGAGATCCCATACTTCACACTTGATTTTATATATATATACACACACACACACACACATATATATATACACACACACACACATATATATATATATATACACACACACATCTGTCCGGGCAAGGACTGCCTTTCTAAACAGAAAACATTTTGCCGGATCTGACCTGGCAGATAGTTTTGAAGTAATAAACAAAATTTTCTGCACTGTCACCCCAGGCACAAAAAGTTCTCACGGTATTTCCTGGTTGTCTGGGGCTGCCCCCCGGCTCTGTTCCCCAGACGGATCAACCTCCTAATGCAAAGCACGGTGCCCTGACTGCTCTTTCTGTATTGATACTTATCTGTCTTCTTCCCGAAGCCTGTGAGAAGACCATTTGATAAGTTAATTTACACTAATATCATACTGAGTAATAATTACAGGGGAATTTGCATTTTTAACAGGAGAGTGTTGATATCTAACGCCTCACCCTAGGGCCAGTCTAATAAAGGGACATTTCTCACTGTTGCATGTCCCTTCCATGTCTTTTCACATGGAAGGGACATGGTGCTTTAAACATGCTGAATGAACCTTCCGCCTAGAGTGACCTCGCTTACCCACTTTCCGCATCTCCAGTGCAGTGAACCCATACTTTAAGACCCATCTCAGTGTTTCTCTTATGCTTAGGGGCCTTCTCTAAATTCCCCAGGTTGAGCTGGTCACTCCCTCTTGACTTTTTATAAAACTTTGCATACTTGCTGTCTCAATGTCTTTAACTTTTTATGCATTCTTCAACTGACTTCAAGGTGACATCTGCCCCCCAAACTCCAGTGCAGCTAGTAACTTCCCTGTCTAAATCAAGTAGGCATATTTCAGTCCTTATCATCCTTGACTTCTCAGCAACCCCTGACACTACAGGGGAAAAAAAGCCTTCATCGCTAATTTTTTCTCTCGTCCCTCTTCTTAAACCTCTCTTCCCTTGGCTTTCTTTGTAGGACAATCTAGACTTCTCTGTCTCTTTCTCCCCCTTCTTTGTTGGCTCTCTTTCACCTAATCTCTAAGTGTTGGAGTTCCTTATGGCTGTATCCTGGCCTCCTTTCCCTTCTCACGCTCTGATCTCTCAATAAGCAAACTCTTCCACACCCACGGCATTAATTAGCCTCCATATGCTGATGACTGTCACATTTACATGTCCAACCCAGACTTCCATCCCGAGTTCCAGTCCATACATAGCTGCCGATCCCCTATGTCTACTTGGGTTTTCTCAAGTACTCCAAACACAGCAGGTTCAAAACCCTCATTGTTCTCTGCCTGAGAGAAGAGTCCCTCCATCCCTGAAGTTAGCTGAACCAGAAATGGGGAGTCATTGCTGACCTCCCCACCTCTCCTTTACCACTGTGTCCAGTGGATCATCCTACCGACTCTACCTTCTCAGTACTTCTCTCACTGTTGACGTCTCTCCGGCATTGGTACCCAAGGTTATCACCTGACTACTCCAGTAGCATGACTCACCACCCAGCATCCACTTGATGCCTCCACACACCTTTCTATACAGCAGGCAGTGTTGTTTGAGGATAGATTCATTCATTCATTCATAGAAAAAAATGTATTCAGGCCCTACTATATGCTGGTTGTGACCAAGACAGGCAAGTGCCCAATCTCCTGGGACTCTATTAACAGCATATGATTGGGGTACCTAACTTAATAGGAATAGGGTAGGGAACGCTTTTTGAGGAAATAATGTTTCATCTGAAGAATGAGTAGGAATTAATTAGGCCAAAAGAGGACTGGTGGAGGAAAGATCTTGTCGAACAGATGAAACATCGTGTGCAGACGTCTAGAATCAGGACAAAGCTTTTGGCTTAGTGATTTCCTGTGGCATCTCACCACTTTTAGGCAAAGTCCAGAGTCCCTCCCTTGGCTTTTCATATACCATCGGTGGTTCTGGGAAAAAGAGGGGCCACAGAGGGGCTCTAAGACCCTGACGGCAGCTCTGCACTCATTCCTTTGGAAAATGCTCCTCCCCCCAACACACACACACACACACACACACGCGCGCGCGCGCATGCATCCACTGTGATGGGCCATTTGCCATTCGTGGGGGCTGAGAAATCTGAGCGGGCAGAGAGTGAGAGACAGTGAAAGACAGAGTAGAGGAGATGTGGCGGATACTGCTGGACACAGCCAGGCCCTGGCAGGTGGCAACTCGAACTGGGGGTGTCCAGGGGGTAGCAGCCCCCACAGATGGCAAATGGCCCATCACAGCGGATGCGTATGTGAGTTGGGGGCAGGAGCATTTTCCTAAGGAATGAGTACAGAGCTGCCGTCAGGGTCTTAGAGCCCCTCTGTGGCCCCTCCCTGGAGAAGGCAATGGCACCCCACTCCAGTACTCTTGCCTGGAAAATCCCATGAGCGGAGGAGCCTGGTAGGCTGCAGTCCATGGGGTCGCAACCAGTCGGACACAACTGAGCGACTTCACTTTGACTTTTCACTTTGATGCATTGGAGAAGGAAATGACAACCCACTCCAGTGTTCTTGCCTGGAGAATCCCGGGACGGGGGAGCCTGGCGGGCTGCCATCTATGGGGTCACACAGAGTCGGACACGACTGAAGCAGCTTAGCAGCAGTAGCAGCAGTGGCCCCTCCCTTTCCCAGAACCACCAATGCTGTACAAAAAGCCAAGGTAGGCACTCTGGACTTTGCCTAAAAGTGGTGAGATGCCATAGGAAATCGTTAAGCCACAAAGTAACATGGCCAGATTGTAAAATCTACAGGGCGAGGGTTTTTATCTTGTTTGTTCACTAATGTGCCCCAAGCACCCAGAACAATACCACGCACAGAGCTGGCATTCCATTAGTAATTGCTGAATGAATGAATGTCTATTATGTTGTACTGCCTTATTTTGCAATCATGTGCTTAATGTCTCTCCCTTACAAGATTCAATCCTTGAAAACAACTGTGTCTTATGCACTCTTGCATTACCAGAGACACGGTATTAGTGCCAGCACCCGGTGACAGAGCAGGAGCAGAGTGTGGGAGCAGACACCAGAGGCCAGGTCCAGAGTGGGGCAAGCAGGGGCCATGTGAGAACTGCAATTGGCCAAGGAAGGCTAGAGCAAGATGGAGCTGCAGAGATGGGCCAGGGCCATAGAGAGTGTGGGCTTTGTCTTGAGAACAGTGGGAAGTCACTAACATGGGTGATGAATCAGGAGAGCCATGTAGTCGGATTTAACCAGAGACTACTTAGGCTCCGGAGTGGGAGAGTGGATTGGAGAGGCAGGAAGAGTGGGAGTCTGAGATCCAGGAGTTGGGAGAGATGATACTGGCCTATGGCAAACTGGAGGCAGGGCAAGAGAGAAAAATGGATGGATCTGAAAGATATTAAGTAGGTAGGCTCAACTGGAATTAGTGATTAGTTAGACTTCAGGGTCAGGATGATGGAGTAGCCGTGGATGAATCCCAGGTTTTCAACTTGGACACCTCCAGTGGAATGCTTGCCTGGGTGGCTTTGGCACTAACAGTGCAAACTCAGCGAGCTGGAGCACACCTGAAAAACGTTTCTCACGTGTTGCTTTGCATAGATAAATTTGTGGGTTTGTATAGTTCAGAACACGGACTATTTATCGATGTTAGGAAGCATCCCGACTGATCAGTGCTTGCTTTCGAGCCCACTGGTTTCCTGTGAACCGCTGGACTTCCCAGACCGCGCTAGTTGCCTTGTATACGTCCTGAAGATGTTTCAGTGAACTCGCTGCAATACAAGTAAAGCCCTGAGGCTTGTAACAGAACTCTGGTTGACTCGAGCAAAGAAGAAAAAGAGAACAAAACTATCAAACCATCAAGCCAATTTGGACACCCATCTTCTCTTCTTCCCAGTGTAACCTGACTTGACAGAAGTGGGGATGATTTCATTTGAATGGAAAGCATGCCCACGCAGCATTTTTAGAAAAGCTAGATTTTACCAAGTACTTTTTCTTACAGCTACACTGAAACAAATTCACTTCCCAGATAAAGAAGTCGGTTTTTGTGCTTTGGGTTTTTGTGTTGCTATTTCCTTACCTTTAGGGCAGACCTTTCAAGCTTTTGTATATCTAAGCAAACCAGTTACTTGATGAGCAGCTCTACTTGTTTTCTCAGAGTTTTGCTGTTCCATATAGCCAGTGTCTTGGTTTAAGCCAAAGGGAATTTGTGGTTTCTGAGATCAGAAATTCAACTACTTTGTAAAATGCAAAACTGGTGATGAAATTAGGTGTTTGTAGAAACAATCTTTGGTTCTAAATGGTACTTAGCTGCTTTACTGATACTTCCATTATTTTGTAGTAAAAGCATGTCAACAATAATAACCTGTACCTATAACAAAAGAAAAGAATAATGTTGGAACTTCTACTAGATATTCTGACAAGTCTTGCTTAAAAATATGTATCTTATTCCATTTTCCTCCAAACAAAGGACAGAGAACATGGAAAAACCTTTCCTCCCATCTAGTGGCTGGAAAATATAAAAATGTCCTCCATGCTGGTCTTGGAATTCCAGGCATTAGGGATTGTCTGACATTGAGTTGTTCGCTCGGTTAAGCAAAAATAAATTCTAAAATCTTTACCAAAGCTGAGCCCAGTGGAGAAATATACATCCATGATGATTCACTAACTGAATTCTCTTTAGTCAGTAACATAATTCTCATCAAGCAGAAAGAAGGTCATGGTCCCACCTTGTTAATCTGAACCTATAGTTAAAAAAAGGTAAGACTGTACGATTCTGCTCACTGAAAAGGTGACTTGAGTTATATTTGCCTCTAAAGCTGTATCAGTGCCCCAGATCTCTCCTGACCCTTAATGGCTCCTTGTTGGCCCCACCTCTTGACAGCGCTTTTTCTCAAGAGCTGGATGTGCTGAATTCACTAAAGAGAGCCAAGAAACTGTCCCCGAACCTGGCTGCCTCCAGGGGCCTCAGCTCCTGAAAGCTGGAATGCCAGGCTCCGCTCCTGGCAGCTGGGCCTCCGAGCAGGGCTAGCCCAGCCCGCAGCAAGGCAGGTTGGGATCCGTTATGCCGCCCAGGGGATTAACGCTTGGTCTGTGTTGTGTGCCTTGAGCAGATATCAGAATCTCTGCTGAACTGTGCCTCTCTCTGGTGATTCTCACAGATTCAAAAGATGAATTTCGTGTGCAGTCAGCAGAGTTCTGAGAGATCCAGAAAGAAGAGGAAGGTCAGCGAACCAGTGAAAGTCTTCATCCCTGACAGAAAGTGAAACTTGGCTGCCTTTGCTACTTTTATTCTAAAATAAGTTCATTTTGCAACAAGTGTGCATGAAGTGTTTTAGTAGGAAAGTAAGTTTCTATCACCAAAGCCCTTTACTAAATGTGTTGCTCAACTTTCTGTGTTAATTCACTAAGTGCTGAATGACCGGGTAGGACATGGGTTCACTTGGCCACAAGGAAACGAGGTCACCAGGACTGCTTGGGGCCAGCATTACTTTGAGGCGGAGTTGGAGATGAGACACCCTTTATAGCTGGAAAAGAACCACAGCAGCTCTTTGGAAGAGAAACAAACTGTCCTTCTCAAAGGAAAGAGGATTTTCTTTGCATAATTCAACTCCCCAGGTACTCAGACAACCGCAAAAGGTTTTAACTTGTTGTAACCTGTGTGCTGGAATCCCTCTGCAGTTCATTAGAATTCCCACAGAATCGCATAGCATGTGTGAGGCAGTGCTGATCCAGGTGTGATTTCTGGGTTAACTTCAATCACGAGGTTAATCAGCTAAGTGTTGGACCAAAGTGTAGTCTCTCTGTAGAGTTCCCCAAAGCCGGCCCTGCGCCCTCTTCTGCTGGCCAGCCCGAGACGGGGACGGGCTGCAATGCAGGAGCCTGGTCCCCTTCCGAGAGCCCCTGTGACACACTCCCCCACCCAAACTTCAGCTCGTCAGTCTGTAACCTGCACATGATACCCCCAGTCCTCCCGTCATTCTGGGAGAATTCTGATAGACTTAACGATTAGCATCAGATGAATAATAAATGTCAGTGTTATTTGAATTATTTCTATACCATGAAATTTAATAATTTAAATGGATAGGACCAACAAGTTAAATGTAAGTGTGTGTGCTTTCTGGTTAAATAAAATCAAAACACAAGGTATTTTTTGGCTCATCTACTTTTCTTCATTCAGATCAGTGTAGTAAGGATATCAGGACCTGGAGTGCTTGTTAAAATGCAGACTCCTAGGCCTGCCTCATTTCTATTCATCAGAACCCCAGGGGGCCCCTCTGGAGAGCTCCCTGGGTTCTGATGCACTTGAAAGACTCAGAACCCAGGACAGACCTCTGATCTGGGCTGAGAGGAGACCCTCAGGGGCCAGACGTGCACTCAGCCAGTGGCAGCCTGTGGTTGTCACACTCCCCTTCGGGAGGCTCTCCAACTTCCGATTGCCCACAGGCAGCCCCCCAGCTGGGGTCCTGGGCTGGGCTGTGGCCCCGAGGCCTGCCAGGGAGGAGCGAGTTGCCTTCCCCCAGCATGTGGAGTGTCCTCCCACGAGCTCGCCCTGCCGCTAGGAGGAGGAGGAGGGGGAAGGTACCGGCTTATTACATCCTTGAGAGAGCCGGAGCCTGAGTCACCGTAACTTCTCTTAAGAGAATCCTATGAAGAGATTAGCTGTCTAGTAGAGGGATTAGGTTTGTTGTGTGTCTCCAGAGCGCAGAGCGTAGACCAGACTGGTAAAGGCTCTAGGAGGCCACTCGCGCTCAGTGCCAGGAGGAGCAGAACTCCACAGGCTGGCAAACTCCGACAGGGCAGACCCTGCGAGGCCGAGAGCCTGCCCCGGAGCCTCAGGTGTCTGAACACCAACAGCTTCGTCAGGACCCCAGGGGGCTCTGACTCTCAGAGCAGACGAGTTATAGGCAGCAATTAGTCAATCTGGATTTCAGAGAGAACCATTTTGTTTAAGAAGAAGCTCTCAATCTATAATTTTCATAAACTTAGCCTAAGGTGGGCGATCCTTTAAGTCAAAGTCTAGAGCCTGAATCTGTCTAGATAGTCTTTTAGTGCTTTTACTGTCTCTATTAACACCCCTCTCCTGCAGTGGGTGCCAACAGGCGGGGTGTGTGTGTCTGATGGAAAGAGGGAGAGAGACAGAGAGTGTGTGTGTGTGTCTGTGTCTCAGCAGCAGAGAGAAGGCGCTGGACCCGTGCCCTGGCTGGGCACATCAAGGAGACGTGTTGTCAAGAGGATCCGAGAACCATGAAGACGTGAACTCGCTGATTTGACATAGCAGAGCTCAGATGTGCAGCCAGCTATCAAGATGGGAGGGTGTTCAATTCTATTTACTGGATAATTTGTTGGGATGGGGAGAGGAACAATTTTTTTAAAAACCTTTTTGTAGCTTATTCATTTCTGTCCTTAATAATAACGGAATGAATAACCACAAGTTCATCAGAAGCTAGAAGTTCGGTGAAAAGAAGGACAACTCAGACCCCAGCTGGGGAGCCTAAACCGCAGCGCTCTCGCCATTCCCTCACCCCAACAGCACCGGCGCTTGCAAAGATCTGCTGCAGGTTGCCTGGAAACTGGGATGTCGTTAAACTGAAATCTATGCAAGGGAAATTTGACTTGGGCTGCCTGCGGTTTTTCTGTCTTTACAGAAAATTGGTCTAGCTGGAAAGAGGGTTGGTGTAGCTCACGACTGCCACCAGCCTTTGAAGCCAGGCACCAATGCCACACCTTCCTTTCCCTTCTCAAAGGTCCCTCTGGCGTCAGGGTGCTTTCTTCTCCAGCTCACCTCTACCAGGAAGAGACTGGAAAGATTCACCAGCGTCAAAGTGGCCTTCACACAGGTTCAGGGTTGTGCGTGTTTTGTTCTTTTATTTTTAATGGGAGGATAATTGCTGGACAGTGCTGTGTTGGTTTCTGCCATACACCAACGTGAATCAGCCACAGGCATACATACGTTCCCACCCTCTTGAACCTCCCTCCCACCCCATCCCACCCCTCTAGCTTGCCACAGAGCACCAGGTTGAGCTCCCTCTGTTAAGCAGCAACTTCCCACTAGCTGTCTGTTTTCCACATGGTAATGTATATATTTCAGTGCTACTCTCTCAGTTCATCCCACCTTCTTCTGTCCCTGCTGTGTCCGTAAGTCTGTTCTCTATGTCTGAATCTCTATTCCTGCCCTGCAAATAGGTTTATCAGTACCATCTTTCTAGATTCCACATATATGTGTTAATATATAATATACAATTCTTTTAAAAAATAACACTAACAGAGCCAGTTCTCAGAGTGTCTTAACATTGTCAGTTCACGGTTTCAAACCCAGTAGTACTGGATCTTTAGAGATTCCCAGGAAGTTTCCGGGTTTATAGTAAAAATAATTCTCAGTGGTGGTGACCCTCAGTCAGAAGGAAGACCCAGACGATAAAATGAGACCCGCACTGTACTCGTAAGAGTCAAGGCAACGAGCAGCCCCGCCACGGCATGGTCCGAGATTCTGTACAAACGAGGAGATGCCTCTGTTTGTTCCAAATGTATCCTCTTCAGAAATTATTAGCGCATATATATGTGTGTGTTTTTTAAAGGTAATATTTTCAATGTGGTTGTGTGTTTGTGTAATGAGGCCCTGGCTGAGACTTGCTATGTAGTTTGCAGTTTCCGTTAGGATGAGGGCCTTAATTAGTGGGCTCTTTGGTTAGGCAATGGTAAAGCCAAAATCCTACCCAGAAATGGAAAGACCTGAGGTGCTAATCGACTCACATCACTTCCCCTGGGTGACTACATCTCTACAAACAAGGAATGTCAAAGTCGTTGAGACTAACTCTTGGAGGTGGCAGACTCACGGTTACCAGTAGCCGACTCTAGGGGAGGCAGAGGGTCTACTGACCCCTACAGCCCAGCCGGAAGTTGGACATGAGATCTGCTCAATAGGACCCCCTTGGGGACAAGCCTCCCTAAACACTTTATCTGGTCCTAACTGTGCCACGAGGTTCAGCTGTGAAGGTTTCCCCGAGATGGGAGTGGTGAGGCAGCAGGTTCAGAGAGCCAGAAATACCCAAGACAGACTGGTGGGGCATGCGCCATTCCTCAGGGGCTCAGATACTTAGGGACAGAAAGCTGGTATAAGAGCAGGGTTCCTTGCTGGGTACTGCAGGACTCCTGAAGGCTGGAGAAGTCGGGGACATCTGGATTCCGTCTGAATAATTATTGATCAGCTCCAGGGTAAGCAGACAAATTTAGGTTTTCATCTTTCTTTGAGCAGGGTTGTTAAGGAAAAGGCTAGGGTGTGGCTGCCTTACCTGGCTGGCATTTTTTAGGCTATTTCCCTGCTCCAGCTCGGGTTATTCAGGATAACAGTGGCACCTACCTAGTGACTTGTGGGGATTAAGCCAGGCAACTCAGGCTAAGTGTCCAGCATGTATACAGCTGGTGCTCAACAGGTGCTCATCACTCGTCCTATTTTTAGCTCTTGGCCTGTCCCATTGCTTCACGTCAGGAGTTCAGGGTCCCAGCTCGGCTTTTTGTCTACCCCCGAGGTCCTGCGTCAACACCCGAGCCACCCTCCCCTCTCCTTTCCCAAACCCAGACTCTCTTTCCCGCAAGACAGTCTGATGGGAGGCAAGTTTCAGATGAAGCTCAACGGGCTGCCCTCCCCACATCTGCATTTTAAAATGGAAGCTTGTTGGTAAGAAAAGTGAATCTCACATTGGGAACGCGACATGAGAAGAGACTGGATAAACAGGGCAGAAGAATGTCTAAGGAGAACTTCACAGCTGTCTGCAAACTGTGAGGCCACGTCGGGAGATGAGGGAACCACAGACCCAATCTGGGTTGTTTCAAAGACAGAGCACAGACCCAGTAGGAAGAGGCTGCAGGGAGGCAGGTGTGGGCTCCACAGCTGGAGGACTTTCTCCTTCATGCCCCAGAACGGCGCCTGGCTCGAGGATGTAATGTTTCCATTATTAAAACTGTCAGCCCATGACTGTTTCCGGCTGTAATGAGTTTCCCATCCCTAGAAGTGTTCAAGTTGAGTTGACCAGGACGTTGCTCTTTGGATAAGAATCAAATCAAATGAGGGGACTTCCCTGGTGGTCCAGTGGCTAAGACTCTGTGCTCCCAACGCAGGGGCCCCTGGTCGGGAAACTAGATCCCACACATTGCAACTTAAAGGCCCCACACAGTGCAGACTGAAGACCCCACGTGCCACAGCTACGACCTGGTGCGGCCAAATAAATAAAATAACTTAAAAAAAAAGAAGAATCAAGTAAATACTGAGAATATCGAAGGCTCTCCAAGCTGTAAAGTGCTATTCTATGACATTGTTATTAAAGGCAGAATTTCAACAGAGATGGAGCAAAGGAACATTTTCTAAATGCTTTTCCCAAAAGACAGTAGATAGAAGTGGTTAAAGCTGAGGGTTCTGCTGCCATACGTCCCAGCAATCCCACTGCTGGGCATGCACACCAAGGAAACCAGATTGAAAGAGACACGTGCACCCCAATGTTCATCGCAGCACTGTTTACAATAGCCAGGACATGGAAGCAACCTAGATGTCCATCAGCAGACGAATGGATAAGAAAGCTGTGGTACATATACACAATGGACTATTACTCAGCTATTAAAAATGCATTTGAATCAGTTCTAATGAGGTGGATGAAACTGGAGCCTATTATACAGAGTGAAGTAAGTCAGAAAGAAAAACACCAATACAGTATATTAACACATATATATGGAATTTAGAAAGATAATAAAACAACCCTATATGTGAGACAGCAAAAGAGACATAGATGTAAAGAACAGACTTTTGGACTCTGTGGGAGAAGGCGAGGGTGGGATGATTTGAGAGAATAGCACTGAAAGGTATATTATCACATGTGAAATAGATGACCAGTCCAGGTTCGATGCATGAGACGGGGCACTCAAAGCTGGTGCACTGGGACAACCCAGAGGGATGGGATGGGGAGCGAGGTGGGAGTGGGGCTCGGGATGGGGACACGTGTACACCCGTGGCTGACTCACGTCAGTGTACAGCAAAAACCACCACAATATTGTAAAGGAATTAGCCTCCAATTAAATAAATTAATTAATTTTAAAAAAAGAAAAAAAAAAGCTGAGGGTTCTGGAGTTTAGACGCTGCCTGGGTTCAAACCCTGGTCATCCTGTTTCCGAGCTGTGTGACCCTGGGCACGTTGGCTGTGCCTTAATTTCCCCACGTGTAAAAGTGGGGGCCATGATGGTGCCTCCCTTCAGAGTTGTGAAAACTGAGTGACCTGATTCAAGTAAAGCCCTCAGGAGAATGCCTGGCACAGAGAGAGTTAATGCTTCAGACACATTAGGGACAAGGTATTATCCCATGCCCTTGCCACGCTGCAGCTTTCTGCGTCTTTTCAGTATGTGGAAGAAGTCCCTCATACCGTAATTGACCCTGACCTTGTTTTTTCCCTAAATCATATGCCAGGCCCGGCCACTGTAATTACCCCGGGCCCTTTCTATCTCCTGTAAGCAAGCTTTCAGGCTGAACAGGCACACAGGGCCTGTGACGCACCATTTGTGAAGGATCGCACGGGAGAAACACAGCCCTGGACACCTTCCCCTGCTGCCTGCCTGGCAAGCGGTGGGTGCCCGGTAAATATTTGTCGAACGGACGGACGAACTCGGCAGGGTTCTTGTTATTGCCTACGTTTTATTTATTTATCTTTTTGATTAGGTTAATTCATTCACGGGATTGAACATTCAAAAGGAACAAAAGGCAGTAGAGCGAGACACATCCCTCACGCCCTGTCCCGAGGTCCCCTCCCCACCGGTGACTAAGATAAGCACTTTCTCGTATGTCTTTCTAGAGCTATTTTAAGGCATAAACAGGTAAACCAACTAGCACGTCTGTTTCTTTCCCTCCTTTTTAAACAAACGGCCACATACGCCGTTCCAGGTGCGTTTATTGACACGGTCACAGCAGCGAGGGCGAACACGCGCACACGAAGGGGCGTTGGAGAAGAAATCGCTCAGAGACACAGAATCAACCGGGCAGACTCTGCATGAGCACAGACGTCAGGTGGTCACACGGCCTGGGCTGATACATGGAAGGGGGTCATCAGGGAAAGAATGGTCTGAGTTGTTTTTTTTTTAAGTTTACACCAGGGTAACCGCCACCACAATCAAGATACAGAGCCTTTCTGTCACCCCCAGAAGTTCTTTCATGTCCCTTTGTAGCTGGGCCCCACCCTGGACCCACACGCCCACCCCTCTGCTCTGTCAGAGTTTTTCGGCTGCTGTGTTCCAGGCCTGCGTGTTGCGGTGCGACCTCCACTCAGCCGAGCTAATCGCGGTATTAGTCAGCATCGGTGGGGCTCGTGCTGGGCCGGGCGCTCTGCTGAGCACCCACCCACTCATGCTCATTCATTTAATCCCCCCCACAACCAAAGGAGGCAGGTCCTGCTGTCATCTCGATTTCAGACAAGACGTCTAAGACAGAGAAGCAAAACCACTTGCCCAAGGGCACACAGGCTTTGTTGTTCAGTCACTCAGTCGCGTCCCACTCTCTGCACCCACATAGACTACAGCATGCCAGGCTTCCCTGTCCTTCACGATCTCCCAGAGCTTGCTCAAACTCATGTCCATTGAGTCGGTGATGCCATCCAAGCATCTCATCCTCTGTCGCCCCCTTCACCTCCTGCCCTCAGTCTTTCCCAGCATCAGGGTCTTTTCTGAACCCAAAACAATGTGAAAATAATCAATACTCAGACTCCAGCAGAAAGACTTCATTCCTTTTTTTTTTTTTTAATATTTATGTATTTGGTTGCTCCAGGTCTTAGTTGCAGCATGTGGGATCTAGCTCCCTGAGCAGGAGACTGAACCCAGGGCCCGCTATGTTGGGAGCATGGAGTGTTAGGGACCACCAGGGAAGTCCCAAGAAAGATTTCATTACTATTTAACAAGATCAAGCGGATGGGGAGTGGGGGGAACCCTGAATTTTACGTTACTCTAGAATGGATTTGTCCAGCAGCCTCAAGTGTATTTTAAGTGGCTGGTGGCCTTTCTTCACAGGCATCAGTCAGCGCAGGCAGCGTGTATACTCACCACGCCGCTCTCTTCTAAGAAATTACAACATTGAGAACTATCTCTTAATGTTAAAGAGCTGGTGTGGTCAGGGTATTACTGAGAAGACAACTATCTCTGACTATCTACAGGTCCAAGAACATGCATGTCATTCTGAAACCACAAGGAATGTGGTTAAGTCCCCCGGTCACATCTCTCAACAAAGATTGATCTGTTTCACTGTTGCCTCTAAGGGCTTTTCTCCTGGACTCAGATGTTAATTCATAATGATGTCTGCTAATGGGCCTTCCCTAGAGAGGAGCCTATTAAAGGAATTAATTACACTGCAGGTTCAGAAACTTCCTGGCACATAATGAAATGGCTCCCCAGCTCTAACAGTCTGAGAAAGAAACCACCGTTCTAAATCCTGAGGCCAGTTCCTATAAAGGGAGAGGCAAGTTTGCTCAGATAACTGCACGTCCTGGGAGAAACAGGATAGTGAAAATGTTAGCAATGAAACCAATGTTCACTCACTTATGTGAGTATGTGCTAAGTCGCTTCAGTCGTGTCCAATTCTTTCTGACCCCATGGGCTGTAGTCCTCCAGGCTCCTCTGTCCATGGGATTCTCCAGGCAAGAACACTGGAGTGGGTAGCCATTCCCTCCTCTAGGAGTTCTTCCCAAACCAGGGATCGAACCGGAGCCTCCTGTCCCCTGCATTGGCAGGCGAGTTCTTTACCACTAGGGTCACCTGGGAAGCCTTCATTAAATATAGATCACATTTTTCTAAAAATGTCTAGTTCTTTATTACCTCCTCTTATTTGAGACCTATGCTTGCCACTTACATATATTGCCAATTAACCTTACAGTGCAATTTCAACGTGCTTTCTTTTTAATAAGAAAATAGTTCTCAGGACTCCTCTGGTGGTTCAGCAGCTAGGGTTCCCCGCTGCCAATGTAGGGGACTCAGGTTCAACCCCTGGTCGGGGAACTAGATCCCACGTGCTGTGACTGAGACCCGGCACAGCCGAATAACTAAAACTATATATTTTGTAAAAACCAGTTTTCTCCACTTAACACAGAATAAGCCAAAGTGGACCTAGGATTGGGAGGACGGATACATGTGGATGTGCAGCCGAGTCCCTTTGCTGTCCACCTGAAACTGTCACAACATTGATATTCAGCTATGCTCCAATGCAAAATAAAAAGTTTAATAAAAAGAGAGAGAGATGAGGGACTTAGGATGGATTACGCTGCATTCAAACTCAAGAGAAGGTGGTAGAATTACCCACTCTGGAAGTCTACATAGGTTTCAGCGCAGCCTAAAGCCTGGGGAGTAGATTAGATGACTTTCTGGCCTCTCTTTCCTCTGTATGGCCTGTGTGACACAGTCCAAATCTCCGGAAACGACGACAGCAGAAGAAAGAGATAACAGCAGATGAACTACAGCTCTGGTTACTGATGAGCCACCGATTTGTTGGTTTCTAGGTAAACTGAGATGGGGGCAGGGTAGAATGATGTGCGAAATTGACTAGAGATCCTGTCAAAGTCGGTTTTCATCGTAATCTTGGTTCTCCCTATATTTCTGGACAAGGCCTTTATCCCCTGTCTTCTGTTCCATTAGCAGCAAAAAGCAGACGGCGCCCACCTCGGCCTTTGGACCACTGAGAGGCAGAAGCAGCGGTGCTGACAGGCCACTCTAAATGCAGCCTGGCGCCTGGACGGAATTCCTCAGCCTGGCCTCGGGGCAGTTTGCGGGGAGGGAGGGCGAGCTCTCTTGGAAGCCCAGCTGGAAAGATTGAGGGCAAAAGGAGAAGAGGGTGGCAGAGGATGAGATGGTTGGATGGCATCATCGACTCAATGGACATAAGTTTGAGCAAACTCCAGGAGATAGTGAAGGACAGGGAAGCCTGGTGTGCTGCCATCCATGGGGTCGCAAAGAGTCAGACACCACTTAGCGATTGACCAACAACTAGAGAAAGCCTGATCCTCACGAGTCAGAAGGGACCACACCAGTCCTCTGGCCCCTCCTCCAGAGACTGAGGTTACTGTTGAGCAAAAGTGAAATTTATCTGAACCTAGTCTATGGTCAGCTGTAACATGGGCTTTACTTGGAATGAACTCAGCCATACGGATGGAGCCCAGGGGAAAGGGTTTTTTAAAAATTATTATTGTGAGTGAAACTCATTTACAATTATAGTACAGAGAATGGTCATTTGCATGCTTTAAACTCTCTAGCAGATAATGGTGACACGCTGTGCTAAGTGACTGAAAAGTTACAAGATGATTAAACACTGTCTGGCAGTTGCTTGGATTTTTAAGTATTTCTTAGAATGGGCAAGCTACATAAAACCTAACCAAGTTCCAGCTAAAAGTCTAACAGTTCTGATGGAAACTGTTAAACCAGTTCTGCAAAAAGAGACAAACAGCTTCAAACTGCCAGGTATCAGTATTATTGTGATATTCCCTTTATCAAAAACCTATAACTGAAATTTATAGGTAAGAATTTACAGTAAGCAGCAGGTACTTGGAAACTTGTCAGTTAAGATTTCCCATTAGAGAAGAGATTCTGCTGTAAGCTTTTTAACCCTCTAATGTCAGAGAGAGAAAAAAACTTTCACAATTAGTTTCTAAGGAAATTATATAAAAGTCATAATAACTAAGAGGAAAAGCTTTAGATTGTCATTTCCAATAGGACACAACCTCCTAAAGAAAACACACCCTGGTGGGTTGTTTTCAGAAGACTGTACATAAACAAAAATCAAAATCTATATTCTTTATATATTTCTAAAGAAAATAGTTAACAAAATCACCTTAAAGTGACTTCATTTCCTGCTGCTCTCCCAACCTCCTCAAAACTGAGAATATAACAAATATTTGCATAGGTTTATTATTCACATTTAATCATGAATAATTCACTTTGTACAGACAGCTGGGTAAACAAGAGTTTTGGAGTTTCCTTTTTCTAGAATATTTTCCCCTTGGCTGAAAGGAAACAGCTTCAGTGTGGTTTGACATGGTTTCCAGTGCCATCCTGTCCCGTCCCCTGAGCAGGAGGGATCCCCTGTTTCAGGCATTTTCTCTTTTTTCCTGTCTTTCTCTCTTTCTGTCAGTTCTTAGGCTACAGTTCACAACCATACACACACACACATATATATATATATAATTATTATTATGAAAAATGAGCTCCACCACTCAAGTCTGTGGTCGGCAAAACAAGTGAATGGTCACAGATGTGCTTTTGGGTGGATCCTCTTCTGAGTGCTGGGAAAAGATCTCCCCAGCTCATTCTGCCTCGTCATTAGCTCCTTCACCTTCTCCTATCAGTTCATGAACAGTTTCACAATTATTTGACTATCTGCCACAAAGCCGGCTCCCATTTCCCTCTGCTCCTCCCAGGCCTACGTGAGGAAGTGAAGCACGTACCACTGTGCACAGGTTTACCCAGGGCATTTCAGTCTGGGCAAGGGGGCATCGTTTACCAAAGGTCAAGGATCCTTCCAGCTCTGTGGACGTCACCAGCCAAACTGTGATAGTATAACTTGCGGTTTAGGAGACAATTAGGCTTGCCGTCACTCGGCTATGACCGAATCGGGGGGCTGGGGGGTGGGGAGGTCATAGTATACCCTTGGGAAATCCCTGCTCTTTGTCACGACCTGGCAAAGAGCTTTGAGAATCTTAGCCACCCAGCAAATCCCACGTGTCCACCCTAACTGTGTTAGTTGAGGGCAGACACAGGCCTAGGGATATATGTACCCTCTCTTCAGCAGTCGGTGTCATGAAGCACGAATGCCATGGCCGAGAGCGTTCCAAAGAAAATTAGCCACAATTCGACTAAATTAGAAAAATGGTACTGATGAAAATAATGATGAACCTATTTGCAGGGCAGCAATAGAGACAACGACATAGAGAACAGACTTGGGGGAGGGGGAGGGGCAGAGACGGTGGGACGAATGGGGAGGGTGTAGCCACAGTCCCGCGTGTGAAGTAGACGGCCGGAGGGAAGCTGCTGCATGACGCGGGGAGCTCAGCCCGGCGCTCTGCGATGACCTAGGAGGGTAGGGTCGGGGCGGGAGGGGCGCTCTAGAGGGAGGGGATACGTGTATACACTACGGCTGATTCACACTGTTGTACAGCAGAAGCTAACGCAACATTGTAAAGCAATTATACTCCAATTAAAATTTAAAAGAAAGTAAAAATTTTCTTCATTGAACAAAAGTGTTAGACATGTTCTAAGCACTTTACACACATAAACTCTTTACTTGCTATAACCACCTTATATAATAGGTATAATCCTTACCCCCATTTTACAGATGAGGAAAAGGAGGCACAGAGAAATCAAAGAATTCACTGATTGTCAGGAAGTGGGAGGGCCAGGACTCAAACCAGGCAGTCTGGCTCCGAAGTCTGAGCTTCCACTCACCATGCTCTGCTATGGGCATAAATCCCTGCTTATGGTAAAGAGTTTAGAAAGAGAAGAAAACATGAAGAAGAGAACAATTACTCCTAGTCTCACCACCCATTTCAGAGTATTTCCTGTGTGTGTGTGTGTGTGTGTGTGTGTGTGTGTGTGTGTGTACGAAAGCATTGAACTTAGTGGAATTTCTCATCAACTCCCCTCTTTCAATTTTCTGTATCTTATGAACATTTTCTCCCATGGAAAGATATTAATTTGAGTGAACATTCAATTTCCTGAGTCTACTTTGTAAATACCCACCCAGTCAACTTAGGAAGCACTTATGATTGGAGGTAGGTGGGGGGCGGGGGGCTACCCAGATGGCACAGTGGTAAAGAACCCACCTGCCAATCCAGGAGACACAAGAGAAGAGGGTTCGATCCCTGGGTCAGGAAGATCCCCTGGAGAAGGACATGGCAACCCACTCCAGTATTCTTGCCTGGAAAATTCTATGGACAGAGGAGCCTGGCAGCCTACAGTCCAGGGAGTCGCAAAGAGTTGGACACGACTGAGCCATGGAGCGCACATACACATATATGACTAGGGGAGGGGGAGGTCAGGGGCATCTGGTTTAGAAGAGGCCTTATTTCCCCAAATACAAAGAACTTCTCTGAAAATGGACTCAGCATGATTTCTTTTAAGTGACCTGGAAAAAAAAAAAAACGTGTTGTGTCTGGAAACATAGCGTGACTTTCCCCTTCAAAGCGTTTTGTGTTGTGTCCACTTCATATTGTTCAGTTTCCTCGGGCGGGGCAGGGGGAGTGAGTCTGGGTTCACAGAGATATGCAGGCTAGTCAACAGGAAACCCGAAGTCCCTGATACAGCACAGTGGCCTCTAATCACAGCCCGGCCTGGCCACTTTCTCTGACAGGTGTTGCAAAAATAATAATAAATGCTCGAAAGAACCATTTGCCCAGTAAACAGAGCTGTTATTAAAAACTGGCATCATATACCAAGACACTGAAGAGCCGTCTCGGAAGCCAAGACGGTAGTGGCCACTGCTATGACACGGTGACAGCGTTTGGCCGAGTCACATGCCATCCCGTCAACAGCCAGAGAAGTAAACAGCACAGCGATGGGCTGACCTAACCTCAAAACCTCTCGGGAGCACCAGGAAACTGGCTTGAAAAGACCGTTTCTCTTTACCCCCCTCCTTGTTAATTGAATTTCTAGCTCTAATTACAACAGCAGAAACAGAAAATATTCTAAAGGGGAAGTCAAAGAATGACCCGTTTCTGAAAAAGACGAGTCACGGAGTCGTTAGAGACACAGCTGCACCCGCCCTCACGCTTTCCTTGAGCTGTTTTGCCCACCTACAGATGAGGCCGCTGAGAGCGGGGGCCCAGGGCCAGGATGTTCAGAGAGCCCTCACTGGGAATCACTCTCACATGCACATATATTTCCCCAATAAGCACCTTCTCGAGTTTGCATACAATGGAGTTAAACGCTTC
The DNA here is from genome assembly GCF_003369695.1 of Bos indicus x Bos taurus. Taxonomy (NCBI): domain Eukaryota; kingdom Metazoa; phylum Chordata; class Mammalia; order Artiodactyla; family Bovidae; genus Bos; species Bos indicus x Bos taurus. The sequence goes on along the minus strand of NC_040092.1, from coordinate 3,722,665 downwards.
GGAGCTTCCTGTCCAATGTTCTAACTTGAGTTGTGCAACCAGAAAATCAGGTAAGCATCTCGACTGCTAGGTCAGACTTGGCTTTTTCTGGAAACTAGATCTCACGAACTTGAGCCCCTAAACCCACCGCCCTGTCTTCCCTTTAAAAGATATTTTACCCATAGTCATTGGTCCTAGGTCCACTTGGAGCTAATGAGGCAGGAGCTGTCTGAAATATAAGGTGCAATACCGAGCAGCCAAAGGGAGAAAATGAAATTTTTCTTTGACCCTAAAACTCAGGTCAAATCTGTTTCCTCTTCCTTTCCATTGCAAGTGTTTTGAAAACTAGTTCTACTTCTTTCGGTCTGAGTCTTCTCATCCCAGGGGAATGACAAGACACTGGGACAGGAAACTAACCAACTCTTCTACCCATCAGCCTGGCAAGGATGGAGGGTTCCCACGTCTCCCAGATTCCATAGAGCCTCCTTCAGGGAGGGGTTGATCTGGGAGAAGTGAGAGGTGAGGACCAGACTAATAACCTGTCCCTAGAGAGGACCTGAGCAGATAAAATAACCAAACCACAACTCAGGACCACACAGAACTCGCCTTCTCATAGGATGCACAGAGTACCTCTAACATCCGTTGTTTCTTTGAAGCTCCGTAACTATCTCAAGGTGGGGAACGACTATCGCCTGCAGCCGGGAGAGGTTGTGTTGGCTGGCCTGGATCACAGCATTCACCTAGGACCTGAGTGTGGCGGCTGCAGGGCCTGCACTGGCCTTGCTCCCCCCACCCTCTGTCTGCTTGGTCCGCACCTTGTCCAGCTCAGTGCAGCGCCTTCCCTACAGTTGAAGGCTGTCTTCTTAAAAATATATATTTATTTATATTTAATCAATATAAACCCGACTCTGCTGGGTCTTAGTTGCGGCATGCAAACTCTTAGTTGCAGCGGTGTGGGGTCTAGTTCACTGACTAGGGATCAAACCCAGGCCCCCTGCATTGGGAGTGCAGAGTGTTAGCCCCTGGACCACCAGGGAAACCCCGAAGGCTGTCTTTCAGTAAGGCACACCGATTAATTAAATGATTCTGCTAACAGTCAACATCTGATCTTGGTGGCTGTCTACTCCATCCTGAAGGCCCCTCTGCTAGAACCCCGGAGGCAACAGCAAGCACACCAGGCCCCCGTCCTGGACAACCACTTGGGCCATCAACTTAGGCCTTTTCTCCCATGATTAAACCCACTCGCTCTGAGCCTCATCTCTCCAAGTCCCATGTAGGGGGCAATTTGTGCTAAGAGGCTATAATGTCCTAATACCCCACTGGGAGGTTGGGACTGACGTATATACACTACCATGTTTAAAACAGGCAGCTAGCGATAAGCTGCCATAGAGCGCAGGGAGCTCAGCTTGGTTCTCTGTGATGACCTAGAGGGGTGGGATGGTCCAAGAGGGAGGGGACATATGCATACACACAGCTGATTCATTTTGTTGTTCAGCAGAAACTAATACAACCTTGCAAAGCAACTATATCCCAATTAAAAAAAAAAAAAACATTCTGATACCCCGAACCCTTGCTGGCTGTGTGTGCTCAGACAACCAACTCAGCGGGCAAGCCCTCCTCCGGAATGTCACCAGCAAATGGAGATACTAGTGCTTTACAGCCGAGGATCGAGTGAAGTCACAAGTCAACGGAATTCCTTCTCTTCCCTCAACCTGTCTTTCCCTCCTAAAGCGAATCTTGGAGCACCGCCCTCTCTCACTCAGATCACTGGTAGCGTCCTCTGACCCGTCTCTCTCTGCTTCCAGACAAGGCCCCACCACGCATTCTCCACCCGGCTGAGGCAATCCTGACAGAGAATAAGTATGGACAGATTTACCCTCCCGAAAACCCCCAGCGGCAGCCCAGGGCCCCAGAGTCAAGTCCGGGCTCCCGGCTCAGCCCACGCACCTGCAACCTTGGTCCGTGTTCACCTCGCCAGCGTCCCGTGCTCAGAGCCCAGCGGGGACCACGCGCTCCTCTGCCTCCAGGGCTCTGAGCGGGCTGTTGGCCTACGACATTCTCCCCGTGGCCTCTCTCATTCCTGTCCCTTTTTCAGCATCATTTCCTCGAGGAAGTCTCCCTGAGTGGACTCCGATACTTCCCCTGCCGTCCTGTCTCCGCGTGCTGGCATCTGTACCACACCATCACTGCCTGGCTGCTCACCCCTGGCTTGCTCTTAGCTGTCTGGGGGGCCCCCAGCCCTTCTCCTGACCCAGAACAAGCAAGAGAGCAGTGAATATTCATCCTGGAAACTTTCCTGAAGCATGTGATTTCTTTTAAGAGTATTCTACTCTTTCTTGAAAATATTTGCATTTCAAAATGCCCACCCTTTCCTTTGCGTCTCAGAACGCCCTCAGCCTTCAATGCCTTATGCCACATAAAAGAGTAACTTGGGAATATTAAGTCTAGCCAGTGAATACAGTACTTTTTATTCTAAAGGGAGAGGGGGGCCTCATATAATAACAATAAATTAGGGTTAATACTTCTATGATGTGAGCTTCATAAAAGTGGTGCAGTGGTAAAGAATCTGCCTGCCGATGCAGGAGATGCAGGAGACGCAGGGTCAGGAAGATCCCCTGGAGGAGGAAATGGCAGCCCTCTCCAGTATTCCTGCCTGGAAAATCCCATGGACAGAAAAGCCTGGTGGACTACAGTCCATGGGGTTGCAAAGAGTCAGATACGACTGAGTGACTGAGTACGCAACTCTATGGTGTATTCATACAAATATCTCAATTTATTCTTAAAAATTCTATGGATTGGATTCATCTGTTACAGGATATTTTAGTTATAATTCTGCAACTGCAAGTGGCAGGAACCGTCCTCAGTTTGCTTAAGCAAAAAAGAAAAAAAGAAAAAAGGAGGAGAGTTTGTTTTATTTGTGCAGGGGTGGAACCCCAGGCTTACAGACAGAGCTTGGGAAGGAATTCTCAGGCTCCACTCCCAGAGACCAGATGCAAGGAGTTTGAGATCTTCCCAGGAAGCCCAGCCAGTTCTGATACAGGAGCTCCTCCAACACCCTTTCGCAGGAGCCACTGGGCCCAGGTCACTAGCTGCAGAGCCAGAACGGAGACCCAGGTTCCCTGATGTCCAAGTCACGGCTTTCCCCACCACACTCCACTGCCTCTTCAACTCTCCATTTGTTAAAAATAACAATACTTAAAAAAAAAAATCAAATGACAAGGAAGGGCTAAATAGAATGTGGTCTATACATACAGCAGAGTATCATTCAGCCTTAAGAAGGAAAGAAATTTGACATGTGCTACAACAGGGAGAAACCCTGAGGACACTATGCTAAGTGAAATAAGTCAATCACGAAAGGACGCACGCTGTGTGATTCCGCTCATACGAGGTACTTAGGGCTGTGAAAACCACAGAGGCAGAGAGTAGATCGTAATTTTCAGGGGCTGCGAGAGAGAGGATGAAAGTCATTGCTTACTGGGCATGGTTTCAGTTGGAGAAGAGAAAGTTCTGGAGATGGGAGCTGGTGTTGGCCACGTGACAGCTGTGAATGTACTTACTGCCACAGAACTGTATACTCAAAAATGGTCAAGAGAGTAAAATTTTAGGTTCTGTATCATTTTACCACAATTTAAAAAAAGAAAAGGAATCAAACGTTTCTCTGCCCCACAAGCAGATTTCACTTTTGGGTCAGCCCAAAAGTTCATTCGCGTTTTTCTGTAAGACGTTACACTTTGTGGGTGGGAGACGCACTGACAGGTCAGCTGGCTTCTGGGCCAACAGGAGGGAAGGCCAGACTCACAGCAGGCTGTTCATTTAGAAGGATGCAACAGTGACGAGCCACACCGCTTCCGGAATCTGTGTTCTCTCGCAAAGAGCCTTATCAGTTCAGTAATTCCAGTTAATCTACCCAGACAATGTAACTACATTTCATTCTGTACAGCATTCTACAGCGCGCTCCTATTTCGGTGTCAGTGTTTCAATAAAATTTTGATTAAGGCCAAAAAAAAAAAAAATCAGCTGGCTTCTGGATATAGGTTCTGGATGTGAAGTTCACCCACTGCTTTAATTGTGTCTCCAGCTACCCCCAGAACGGTCCTCTCTCATGCTGCTGACTCTGAATGCTGCCAGGAAGCTCTGCGTTGGCACCAGCTCTCGCCTCAGCCTGACACCTGCTCGGGGGCAACAATGGCCCTGGGGTCCTGGAGGCTCACAAGGATCTTGTGAAACAAGGGAGGGGAAAAGTAGGGGCTGGAGAGAAACTCCAGAAACGGTCACAGTGGTCTTGAGCTCACATGGAGCGACAAGCCAGGGAACGCGTCAAGATGGGAAACTCTGTCCTTTTGTTAAGAACTGCTGTAGGTTTGTAGTGTCCTAGGAATATGGATGAGGGTGGTGAAGCCAGGAGTGAAGATCCCTGGAAATGGGCTTCCTCCTGATCTCGGAACGGCCAGTCACAGAGAAGTTGTAAGAAAGGCCAGGCTTCCTTGATGGCTCAGCAGTAAAGGAATCCACCCGGCACTGCAGGAGACGCAGGTTTGATCCCTGGTTTGGGAAGATCCCACATGCAGTGAACAACTAAGCCGTGAGTCACAGCAAATGAGCCTGTACTGTACTGTAAAAATTAGGGTTGGGGCTGTACGCCTGGGGCCCAGGAGCTGCAACTCCTGAGCCCACGTGCCCCGGAGCCCGCGCTCTGCAGCAAGAGAAGTTACCGCGATGAAAAGCCCATGCAGCAACAAAGACCCAACACAGCTAAAATAAATAAATAAAAATTTTTTAAGGGGGGTGGTGGGCAAAGCTGGAAATCCACATAAGTCCTTGCTGATAGCTGGGAACCCAAATTCCATTCTTAGTGGGAAAAAGGGATGTAAATTGCCTTGAGCAAGAAGAGAGTGAGGTAGGAGGGGAAAGGAAGAGGGGAGAAGTCGGGGCTGACCCTGGGGTGAGTTTTCTCTCTCTGCCCGGAGTTCACATGGTGGTCGTAAGCATCGGGCAATTTCCCAAATATTTGGGGAAGTTACTCATGAAGGAGAAGCCACCTCCAGACAGCCAGTTGGGAAATGTGGAGAGTCAGTGCCTGGGTGGTTTTCATACTAATCCCAGATTTATTAAGGTCAGAAAGCAAGCATCAGAAAGGGTTTGATAATCAGAGTCGTCAGTGTTTTGATAGAAAGGAAATTTCTCTCTGGTCTGAGGGAGTTGGCTGTCTCAAAGGGCTGGGATGAGGGAGGGCTCCTTTAGTGACTGGAGGGGCAGAATCGCTCCCTTCTAAGCCCCCTCCCCGAAGGGTACAAGGTGTTCCATTGCAGTTGAGAGGGAGTGGACTCAAAGATCTGAAACAGCTAACTCCCCCTCACCCCAACCTAGTCCCCAAATATGGTATGATGTGCATCAGCACCTTCACCAGATTCTTTTTTAAAAATGTTTATCTATTTGACTGCGTGGGGTCTTAGCTGCACCATGCAAACTCTTAGTTGAGGCATGTGGGATCTAGTTCCCCGACCAGGGATCGAACCTGGGCCCCTGTGTTGGGAACAGAGTCTTAGCCACTGGACCACCAGGGAGGTTCCCCTGTACCAGATTCTGATGCTGCTGGAGGGGGGTGGGTCGTGCAGTTTAAACAGGAGGATTTCATTTTATAACATCAACTTTTTATTCCAAAGTTCTCTGGAAATTAAACTGTTTTAGATCTACAAAGGTAGTTCAAGAAACCCTACTGGAAATCTCTTTGTAAATCTGCTTCTGAAAGGCGGAAAGTATTTTGCATGTGGCTCTGCGTTTTGATTCATCTCCTTTGCCTGTGCAACATTCAGGATGTTTAAGTGTTGCGTTGGGACCATCTGTCATGACCTAATCTTGATTTCCCAGACTGTTACATCAACCAGGTTGGTTTCCCTTAGTTGATGATCCAGTAAGTCTATGGCTTCCTTGGAATTTTACAAGATACTACATTTTTATTCTAAAAAAAATTCTTTTTTCAAACACGCTGGAAGACCACACCACCTGGCTCTAGAGCACAGCTTAGGCTGAAATTCCAATAAAGGGCTAATCAGCAGGCGTAAGTGGAAGCTGGTTTTCAGCGGTCAACTCAAGCCATACACCTTGTTGGGAGAGGGCTTGGTGTGAGGCCAGGCTGAGCATCATGAGAGGAAGATCCGAAAGTCTGCCCAGGTGGCAGCAACAAGCCCCGAGGAGGAGGGATGTGGTTAACGAATTCCACGAGGACCCAGAGCACAGAGAGAGCTGGAATGCGGAGGGGGCCCCCTTCCAGCTAGATCTGGAAAGGAGGTCAGGGTTTAGATACTCAGAGCCGGACAGGAGAAACCTTTCCTATAGAGGTGTGAGGATAGAGGTGTTACATTTGAGGACAGATAATGGACCCATGTGGCAGGGTTTCCAGGAAGGTTAGATCCTGGAAACGTTACAGAAGAAATTAAGAATTAAAGGTCTGCAAACACTTATGAGAGAACAGTAATTGTTAGGAATCACTAAGCATGGATTCACTAAGAACGAGTCATTTCCTGTTTTTTCTAGGATCACCAGACTGGTAAACTAGAGGGTGTTGTCAAGGCCGTTCTTACCATTGGCTGGAAGTCTCTATCGTCCTGGGCAGGAGTGGAACAGGAGGCCCTGAGTTCTAATGTGTATCTCATTTCAGCAGGGCGCCTGACACAGCCAGGCTGAGTGAGATGCTTATCAAGAGTGGGGTTTGCATGAGAGAACATTCATTCCCAAAGGCAGCTGGTGCCAGACTGATGGCTGGATGGAGGACAGGCTGCAGTATGGACAGGGGCTTCACATTTGACCCTTTCCCCGTCTCCATCAATGTCTGCCAACGGCAATAAGGAAACACACACAGGCTGATCTATCAGGAAAAATAAAAGTATTCACTGATATATCAAAGAAAGGTCTTTGGGGACTAGAGCAACGTCTAAAACAAGCAGCAGAAATACAATGGGTATTCAGCATAAAATGCTGGGCCTGTGGCCAAAAAGTCAACTGCTTAAGAAGCAGATGGAGAAATATGTCTTAGAAGAGGTGCTGCAAGAAGAGACCTGGGGCTTTTAGTTCACGGCAAGTGAAACCAGTGTGATGTGCCTGGAAGACTATATTCAGGAAGCATCCAGTGTCTGTATGGGGCTACCCTGACGGCGTGGCTGGTAAAGAATCTGTCTGCAATGTAGAACACACATGAGATGCGGGTTCGATCCCTGGGTCGGGCAGACACCCTGGAGGAGGAAATGGGCAATGCATTCAATATTCTCGCCTGAAAAATCCCATGGACAGAGGAGCCTGGTGGGTTACAGGCCAAAGGGTTGCCAAGAGTTGGACACCACTGAACGACTAAGCACGCAGTGTCTATATATTCTCTGATTCAGCAAATCCTTATTTCACCATGCAGTTTGTGCTTCAGGCACTGACTGAGTTGGGCAGTAAATATACCAGAGGACCATTCAGGTGAGGTACCTACCCATATATGGTCCATAGTTTTCTAGGGCAAAGAAGCAAACACACACAGATTTGCTGAAACTTGTGACGGACATAAACGAAGGTCAGAAAGAGTGTGATGAGGGATGTACTTTTCCTGGGGTGGCCAGGCCAGGCCAGGCCTCTCTGGGAAAGTGGCATTGAAGCCAAGACCATATGAAGGGGAAGGGGAGACAGGGAGATGGAACATTCCAGGCAGGACAAGGGGTCCATTGGCCATGACCATGGAAGGAGCTTGCTGTCTTTCCAAAACTGAAAGCCCAGTGAGGCCTGTGCATATTCGTGGCTGCCAACGTCCACTCCCCCGTTCCTCTCTGGGGATGGTACCACCTTCCCAGCCTCCCTTGCAGCTGAGTACCTTGGGCTGAGTTCTCAGCAGTGAGATGCTAAGAGGTGGTCTGTGTTGGGACCCGGGGTCCTAAAGAGGTGGACACGCCTCCTCACTCTCTGGGTTTCCTCCTGGTTGCATCTGGGGCCTGGCAGCCAGGCAGCCTGGACCCCATGGAACTGCGGTGCCCCAGCTGGAAGGGCCCTGGGTCCCTGAATGACTGCAGAGAACCGGGCCACTTGCCGATACCTGGATCACTCACCTCACCCAGGTACTCGGGACAGAGAAAAAACATCCTGTATTCTTTAAGTCACTGAGTTGCCGTCACGTCTCTTGGCTGACCTATCACAGAAACGGGAGGCACACCCACGGGTACACGTTTAGAACACTGCATTTGGTTCAAAGTCTCACTTTTTTTTCTTAAGGGACACTGACCATTTGAAGCATGTAAAGCACAACAACATTTAGGATTCCAAAAAGCAAGTCAACGAAAATCTGTTTAAGACACCACAGTTGTTTAGTCTGGAAAAGAGGTTTCTTCGGGGTGGCACGTCTTCAAGCACTGTGAAGGAGGAATGAAGCTGGAATGGAGTAACTTCTACAGGGGCGACGGGCGGGTCGGATTTACTCGACGAGGCAGATTCTGAATCAACAGAGGGGAGACGTTCCTAATGACCAGGGATGATTCGGAAGAGGCCAGATGGCTTCAGGATCCGAGGTTTCTCCCTGCCGCTGTGTCCCAGCAGGGATCAGCTGCCCACCTGCCCACCTGTAAGGAGGTGTTTACAGGACTGATTCTGAGAGCCCACACTGGTCATTCGATGCTTGCACTCGCATCAAAGTAGCCTTTTAAGGAAAGCCAAGAGTAACGAATTCAGATTTTCATGACTTTATTCTTGAGATAATCCAAAAAATATTTGGGGACTAGCATTTTTTTTTAACTTATCTTCGGAGATGAATGATCCATTTAGCCCAAGGAACTCAAAGTACTTTACACCCTTGTCTCATTCAGGCTTGTCACATATCTGAGCTGCTGTGTCAGGGGCAAGACCATCAAACCCCCTCTCTCAGATAAGGAGAAGGACTCACAAAGAGGGCCAGTGAGTTGTCCAAGGTCACAGTGAGTCACGGGCACGGTGGTAGGGCAGGCTCCTCACCCGAGGTCTCCCACGCTGCTCCAAGCCCATGCAAAGGGGACCCTCAGCTAGGAAAGTCTCCCACGGACAGGAGGAACCAACCTAAACCAACAGTCTTTCCAGAGTTGGAAATGACCTGAGACATTTCAAGTTCAATCAGTTTCATTTCGCAGGTGAGGAAACTGAGGCTCACATGAGGTCACCTGGAGTGAGGCAGAGCTAGGACTCAAGCCCAGTGCCCAGGATCACATCCTGCCTACTCACAAATGGCCCGGGAACAGCCCCTACACAATTACCTGGAATCAACTGGGTCATCACCATTAGCTCTGCTGTCTGGAAATCTAAAGGCTCATATTGGCTTTGGCCACCAAAGAGAGGAAACACTCTGCAATGCTCGAAGACTCACAGCGGAGGGGGGCGGGGAGCATCGTTTGTGCCTTGTATTACAAAGTCCAAAGGCAAAACATATGTTTCCCATTTGTCCTGGGATGGGAAACTTTTCCTTTCGCTTAATCTCGGTTTAAACAAACAGAGAGACTGCCCTTTTCGTAAACTCACCCAACGTCAAATATTGTTCACTCGCCCAGCATCGGCTTACTAAGCCACTACACAGCGCCTTTGCCTCATGTAATCCCCTCATGAGAAGGCACTTCAGCTCCAAGAGGGGGCAAGTAAGACAAGACACGTTTCCTCTGATGAACTGAACAAGAGTCAGCTGATGGGAGTCAGGTTTCCAAATCTAGAACCTCTGTTTCAGCCAGAGACCCGAGGCAATCCGGCTTCAGTCGTGACTCAGGGTTCGGGTAGTGAAAGCAAGCACGTCAAGTGATGTAAGAAAATTCCCCCCCATTCCCCCACCCCCTGGCATCCTCCTCCCCCAGGGAGCTGGGGCCAGGCCGGGGGAGGCGGGGGGTTGGGGAGTTCAGTCTGGGAGCCTCCGAGCAGCTGCTGCCCAGGCACTGGGTCCCATCCCCATTGCAGTGGCAAAGGGAAGTACTCAGTTACAATTACTTTCCTGTTGGCCTATGAGCTCGGATAATTGCTTTGCGATGTGTGTGTGTGTGTGTGTGTGTGAAGGAGAGAGCCTCATAAAGTAAACCAAGAAACAGAAGGGCCAGGTCTGGCCTAAAGAGAAGTGTCAGGAGAGGGAGGGAGGCTGGTGATGCAAGCCTGCCTTTGAAGTCACTTTGTTTGTGAAAAGTCTGCTGTGCGCCTCTCTTAAGGAAACTCCGCTGGAATGAGGTTCCTGTGCATGTGGGGTTTAGGGCTATTGTTTTTGGCTCCGATGTTCACCTCAAGCCCTAGCTAGGACATGTATAAATCCCGTAACAACAGCCTGACATGAAATTGCTCACCCTCGCATTGCATCAGGGGACTTTTACTCAGGCGGAGTTTGAATGCCTCATTGTTTAATGGGACAGGAAGTTTACTCTTGATGCAAATGAAGAATCTTTTTTTTCCCTCCTTACCTCCTTGGAAGATTTTCACAGAGGCCTGTCCGTCATCCCTTGCTCCTTCCATGGGAGCAGCTGCACCCAATTTTCTTCTCAGAGTTGGGTTTTCTTAGGACCGGAGGACCAGTTTGAGGCAGGCTCCTCCGTGAAGGGGACACTAGGAGATGGGCCAAGGGCCCCCCAGGAACACAGAGGGTGGGGTCTTCTGAAAAGGGCTGGATGTTTCTCTTTTCAGTTTCTTTAATCCTGATCTCAGCCTCGGTTGGTTTCTTCCACACACAGAGAGGGAAGCCCCATCCCCAAACTTTTTCAGGTTTGGCGTTTTTTTTTTTTTTTTTTTCTCTTAAGCTTAAGCACCTGCTGACCAGCTCACACTGTGGTCATGGGGCTAGGACTCTGGCATCCACAAGATGCCTCATTGAGAACCATGACTCCCACCTTCCACTGGAGCAAATCCCTAAGATAGAAACTTCTAGAAAAAGCCTTTGGGGGTTCCCCATCTCTGCATACTCTTTAGGCAAATTCTCCAAAAGGCATTAGAGGATCCCTCTTAACCTTCTGCTGATGCCCCCTGACCAAGAGATAGGCCAAGAGAGACCCTCAAAGAAAGAAAGGGTTCACTACTTTCAGTCAAAGGAAACCAGATCAGGATCATGATGGGTGAATGACCGGAACGCTGACCCAAAGCCCTAATTTACTTGGTTCCGTATTTCCAGAATCTTTTTTTTTCCCCTATACATCCAAAAAGAAATCGTTCATGGGAAGGAGGGAGGAAAGAAAGGAGAGAGGAGGAAAACAAAGAACTCGCACGCTACGGGCGTATGCCCTAGGGAATAGCTGAAGGCTGCAATTCCACTGCAATTGTCTTCTGCCCCCCAACTTCATCAGCATGTTCCCAAAAGTCACAATGCTGCCTGACAACATATATGCTAGGTTTTGTTTGCTTAAAATGACAGGGTTTTACATGTCTATATACACGCATGTGGGTGTGTTTTCACTGTACCACATCAAGTGCAATTAAGCAAGAAGGACCACCTCACTCCTGGCCAAGCCCTGTTCTCTTGCTGGCTTTCACCTTGGTGTCACCTGCAATGCCTGAGCGTCTCCCCTCCAGATTCCGATTTAATCAGGCAGCGCTGCGATCTGGACGCAGATTTGTTTTAAGCTCCCCAGGGCACTGTGAGGCGCATCCAGGGTGACCATCCACTGACCGCGGCCAGCCCCCGCGCGGCCTCCCTGCACGGGCCCACAGTCAGCCACACGCCTTGCACAACTTCCCTCTTACTCAGGCACTGGCACTTCTCTCTCTGGTCCTCACCCTGGCTTCACCCCATCTGGGATCTGGCATCCCCTGTGACCATCAACCATGGCAAAAAAAAAAAAAAAAAAGTTCTGGAAATGCCCACGAGCATAATTTCACATTCGAAGTTATTCCTTCACACTCCATAAAAACGACTGTGTTTGTAACACATCTGGTCATTCTTACATGAGGAGGTGGGAAGCACCAAGCTATGTTCGGTGGCACAGACAGCCTGGCTGCACCGTTCCTTGGCAAGTGCGCGCCCCAGCATCCTCGGTGGGCAGTGAGAATCCATCCCGTGTATGGCACACATCACGATCTGCCGCCAACCTTCTGGGCTCAGGGCCTGGCACATCAAAGAGGCTCAGCAAACTTCTGATGAAACAGAGACGACTGAGTCTGCAGATTCTGGGTGCTTCCCCAACCTAATTTAGGTCTGGAAACTCAAACAATTGGGTTGAGAAAAAGATGTCCTGGTGATTACAAAACCCCATCTCTGAGAGCACAGCAATGGACAGAACCAGCCAGGGAAATGCAGTGATGATCAGCAGATATGCAGAGATTTCACCCTCCCTGCCTCTCCCCCTTTCCAGCTCTTTCGTGGGGCTGGGTGGGAGGAAGAGCCTCTCCTGTCTTCACAAGGCCTTCTTCCCCATGAGTGCATCTGCACATCTCTAAATCTCTTTGTAAGGATGCCAGTCACTGAATCTGGGGCCCACCCTACCCTAATATGGGCTTCCCTGGTGGCTCGGACGGTAAAGAATCCACCTGCAATGCAGGAGACCCGGGTTCGATCCCTGGGTCCAGAAGATCACCTGGAGAAGGAAAAGGCAACCCACTCCAGTATTCTTGCCTGGAATTCCCATGGACAGAGGAGCGTGGTGGGCTACAGTCCCTGGGGTCACAAAGAGTTGGACCAACTGCGTAACTAACACTACTCCAACATGGCCATCTTGACTGGATGACATCTGCAAAACCCCTACAAGGTCACACTCACAGGTGCCAGGGGTTAGGACTTTAACCTCCTCCAACATCCCGTATGCTGGTCTCTGATCAGGCTACACCTAGAATTTGGGGTCCAGCTCATGAGCCATATTTTAAGATGTTCAGTGTAAAAACTGCTTAGATTTGTATGATATGAGGAGCAGTTATGGGATCTATATTCAGGCTAGATCCAGGAACATGTCTAGAAAACCATAATTTGAAACGATACAGGCACCCCAGTGTTCACTGCAGCATTATTTACAATAGCCAGGACACGTAAAGCAGCCTAAACGTCCACTGACAGAGGAATGGACACAGAATATGTGGTATATAATGGAATATTACGCAGTCATAAAAGAATGATCGGATGCCATCAGCAGCAACATGGATGGATCCAGAAATTGTCACACTGAGTGAAGTCGAAGACAAATATCATATGATATTGCTTATATGTGCAATTTTTTAAAACAGTAGAAATGAACTTATCTAAAGAACAGAGATAGAATTACAGATGTAGAAAATTTATGGTTGCCAAAGGGTAACAGGTGGGGGGGGATAAATTGGGAAATTGGGATTACTACTATATATAGTAGGTGAGTTGTAAGAACCTACTATATAACACAGGGAACTCTACCCAATACTCTCTAATGGCCCATATGGGGAAAGAATGTTAAAAAGAGTATATATGCATATGTATAACTGATTCACTTTGCTGTATACCTGAAACTAACATCCTAAATCAACTCTACTCCAACAAAAATTTTAAAAGAAAAATAAAAGAGGAGTAAATGTTTGTGATCAAACCAGTCAATCCTAAAAGAAATCAACCCCGAATATTCACCGGAAGGATCAAAGCTGAAGCTCCAATACTCTGACCACCTGATGCAGACCCGACTCATTGGAAAAGACCCCCGATGCTGGGACAGATTGAAGCCAAAAGGAGAAGACAGCCACAGAGGATGAGATGGTTGGATGGCATCACTGACTCAATGGACTTGAGTTTGAGCAAACTCCAGGAGATGGTGGAGGACAGAGGAGCCTGGTGTGCTGCAGTCCACGGGGTCACAAACAGCTGGACTCAGCGACTCAACAACAGTATCTTTGCCTTCATTTAGTTATGGCTTTTGTGGTACACCTAATCTGTACTGAGGGGAACACATTTTGGCTCAATAGAATTTTACTCAAATAACCCAATGATCTTTGGATGAAGGCCATCTACCAAGGGCTGTCGTCTACCCAGCCGTGAGTTACCACATCCTTCATTCATCGGATAAACTTGTACCAAGGCCCATTATGCAGCCACGCAGCAGGCTCCTGGCCAGACGTCTGGGGCAGCGACAGGTCTTGCTCTCAGTAGGCTTACTGACTAGCGACTCCAAAAAGGTCCGGGCCACCTGGGTGGGCAGATACTTAGGGTGTTACCCAGAAGGTTCTCTGCGGAGAGGGTGTGGACCACCGCATCCCCTCAGAGCTAAGGCACTGCAGTCTTTATGATCCCTGAGAGGCGAAAGAGAGGAAATTGGAGGTTTGGAGCCGGGAGTGCGGGGGCAGAATGATTGAAGAAAACATTTTAAAGGGTTTCAGTGAGCCCAGAGCGGTTTTCCCTGGTGGAACACGTGCAGAGAAGCAGGTTCCCTCGCACCATCACGCAGAGGAGGGTTTTTATCTCATAAGCCGGAGGCTCCCTCTCCCCACCCACCCTAAGGAGCAGACACTCAACAAACAGCCCAAACCCACCAGGGCTACTAGAGCTCAGCAATGGGGAAACGGAACCCCTCTCCACTCTCAGCAGACAAAACAGCCCGGGCCCTGGGTGCTTCCCCTCTGCCGGGACTCCCAGCCCCGAGGAGCAGAGCGAGAAGCTTTAAATCAAGTGTTTTCAGCAAAACCAGGGCCCCCGGGGTGGAAGGGAGAGGCCTGCGCTCTCTGCGGCTGCTCCTCCATAATGAGCCTAAACAAAGCCGGTGCCAGGGAAGTTAATCTGCGCTGAGATAGGGGAGCCACGCCCGGGGTGGAGCGGGAGCCCCGGACCGGGCACGGCGGGCCCAGGAGCTGGGCCCGCAGAGTCCAGCCGCTGGCCAAGGTAAACCTTCCTGTGCGATGCCCAGGGTGGGCGGGCCCAGCCCTCCAGGAAGAGAAACCCCCTCTTTGCCTGCATGCTGCCCTTTGACCACGTGAGAAGATAAATACTTAAAAAAAAAAAAAAAGAAAGAAAAAAGAAAAAAAAGATCTGTCCTCGGTGCTGGGAAGCGCCTGGTACAAAACACCAAGGAGGTCTCGCAAAACAAGGAAACCATCTGGTCGCCATTACAGCGCTCCGCCCCGCACTGTCCATCCGAGCCCAGCTTTCCACGCATGCGCAGATGTCCTCACGTGCGTGCGCAGCCGCACTCGGGACCACACGTCCTCACACGCGTATGCATACGTACACACGGGCGCACACACCAGCCTGCCAGCGTTCACCTTGTTTCACCCTGCCACATACATTCTCACACATACAGACACATGCCTTCACACAGATATGCATATACATCCACACGGGTGTGCACACATCCACCTCACACAGGACACACATGTGCACCGTCGTATACAAACTTGTGTGCACGCACATCTTCGAACACAAGGCACACGTGGCCTCACCATGCACACAGTGTATTCTCACACATACCTTCATCCACAAACATCCACTGTGCATACACAGACCCTCAGTCTTCATGCACGTACGCCCACTTGTATGTGCACACACACCCTCACACATAAATGCACCTTTAACAGAAACACATGTGGGTACACATGTTCATACCACAACATGTCCTCACATGCAGCAAAGGTTCACACCCATATGTGCTTCCCCGGACACACACACATACACACACCCTAATATAAACACACATCCTCTTCTGTACAGTACAGGGAAGTCTGCTCAGTGTCACTGGGCAGCCTGGATGGGAGGGGAGTTTGGGGGAGAATGGAGTCATGTGTATGTATGGCCCAGTCCCTCCGCAGTGCACCTGAAACCATCACAATGTGGTTAATCAATCATGCGTGCGTGCTCAGTCACTCAGTCGTGTGCGACTTTGTGACCCCGTGGACTGGAGCCCACCAGGATCCTCTGTCCATGGGATTTCCCAGGCAAGAATACTGGAGTGGGTTGCCATGCCCTTCTCCAGGGGATCTTTCCTATCCAAGGATCATACCCATGTCTCCTGCATTGGCAGGCGGATTCTTTACCACTGAGCAACCTGGGAAGCCTGTTAATCCGCTATTCTCCAATATAGAATAAAAAGTTTAAAAAGAAAAGAAGAAACTAATAAAGCGTGAAACAAGTTAACAAAAACAAAGAAAACACACCTTCACACCTGGACGCACACTCACCCTCATGTGCACACACCCGTGCTTCGCTGCTGCTTCCCTGGGCCTCCAGCACATCCAGGGGAGGACCAATGAAATCCTAGTACTGAAAGCAGGTCATGCTGTTGCTGGTAAAAGGGGCATTTTATGAGGTATCTGGCTATCCCCCGGGGGGGCCCTCCCTTTGTGAAGTCTGGCCAGTTGGAGGAAAGAGAAGCTGCAAGAAAGGAGATCCAAAGGAGCGGAACCTGAAAGAGCTCCACGGCTACTGCCTGAAACATCTGGAAATACGGGAACGGGCATGAGGAAGACAGCCCGGCGCCAAGCCACCTCCTGGCAGGGGCGCCGAGAGCCGCCCCGGGAGCTGGAGCTCCTCTCTGAAGCCGCCCAGTGCAGTGGCTGAACCAGCGAAACGTGCTCTGAATTCTCTTCCTACCAACCACCACCACCTGCACTCAGTTTCTCGGTCTCTAAGGCAAGAGGCTCAGGGACAATGCCCAAGCCCATACGTCTGGGGAAAAAATTGTAATATCGTGAGTGCCAGGCACCTTGCTGTGTTCTACACTCGCATCATCTGGTGGTTATTAGTATGCCCATTTTACAGGTAGGATAACTGCTCAGAGAGGGTGTCCGCCTTGCCAAAGATCACATAGCTGGCGAGGGGACAGGGTGAGGATTCAAACCCAGAGCCACTTGTCGCCTAACCTCCATGCTCTCCTGCCAAAGAGGAACAAGTGTTCATCTGGCCGTCTCTCTGCCGCCCACAAGGAGCCAGGAAACCCTGGGACTGAGCCGCCGGAAATGGATGACCTCAGCCAGCCTCCTTGTTTCACAGACGATGGGGAAAGTGGAAAGGGCCAGGGACTGGCCCAAGGTCTCGTCCTGCGACCCATTCTCATTCCCGGACTTTACTCTCCCCGGCAACCCCCGGAAGGAGCTAGGGAAAAACCTTCAGAGACATCCCTGGGGAAGACAGCTGGAAGGCAGGGCGTGCCAGGGCTGTAATGGTGTGGTGATGAGGTGGTGACGATGGGACTGTTTCCCCCTTTTGAGAAATGCTCTGGCGTCAGACAAGTCCTGGGGGGCGGAGGTAAGAGGAATTTGGCAGGATCTGGTGAGAAGGCATCTGGAGGCCGATGTGAGTACCAGAAAAGCCTCTGCGGGGCCAGTGTGCGCTCATTCCTGAGCGTGTGCACAGCCCTCTGCTCCCGGAGGCTCCGCGGGGACTGGGGAGAGTCAGAGAGTGGTGGCTCTACCCACGACCCCAGGCCAGGCAGGGACATCCTCCCTACCTGTCTTGCAGCCTTTGTCCTGGAGGGCCAAGCAGGGCCCCATTACACACTTGCCCACCGGCCTGGGAACAGTCTCACGTCATTGCCTCGAAGGGGTGGGGGTGGGGGGGGTCCTAGCACAAGTCACCATTGTTAAGCAATTCTGTCCCGGACTGTGATCAGCGTCTTACCCACATTCTTGCTTCATCTTCACCACCGCTTGGTGGAGGTGGAACCAGTACTGCCTTCCCACTCCAACCGCATTCCCACTCCAGGACGCTGAGACCCAGAGAGGTTTCATGAGGTCTCCCAAAATGATAACGATGGAGTCAGAACTCAAATGCTGAGGTAGCTGAGGTCCCGGCCCAAGTTCCCGGCCACGAAGTCGCGCTGCACCTGTTTCACTATTTCCTGGCGCCTCGAGGGATACCTGAGCATCCCTTAAGCCAAAAAAAAAAAGCTTGAATCCGGGCCATCGCCCCTTCCCACCCCCGCCCCACTTTCCCTTCTGAATTGGGGGGGCCTGGTCGGAGGCAGACCCCAGGAGATTCCACCCGTCCCCTCGCGTTGGCCTCGCTCACCCACGGATGAGTCAGCTGGAATTTTTGGACACCCGGGCTCACAGCCGCGGTACCAGGAGCTGTCAGGGGGCTGGAATGCGCGGAATGCGGCTCCCTGGGCTCCCGCGTGCCCCCGCCCCACCCCGCCCCCAGGTTGAGAAGGTGAATGACACAGTGTTTGTCAAGGGCTTGGGACGACAGGTGCACGCGAACATGAGGACAAAGACCGATTCTTTTCCGCAGGGCTGCAGCCACAGTTCACGTCCCTCCCACGCACGTCCGCGTTCCAGGCCCGGATGCTCCGCGCCCCGGGCTCCGGCGAAGGGCACGAAGCCACTGATTAGGAAGCGAAAAGGAAAAAAAAAGTCCCGGCTTCTAGAAAGACTTGAATGTTCGACCCCTGCCTGAGTCTGACTTGGCCCTGCAACGCCACCAAGTACACGACTTGGAGTTTGTCGCCTACCTGCTCACAGGCCTCGGCGCGCGCGTTAAGGTGGTGGAGACGGCGGCCGCAGCCCTTCCCTCTCCAGTTTGCTTTCTAGAGGCAGGTTGAGAGAAGAAACGTGTGAGCGTGTAATTACAGAATGGGATCAGGTGAGGAAGGAGACAGACCAGGTGCAGGATGGAAATGGGCAGGCGGTTCCTTTAAAATGAAATCTAACCCTTTGGGGCTGCGCCGGGCTGGCTAAATTTGTCACGTGTCTGAGGCCTTAACTCCTGCCAGCCACCCAGAGCCCTTGTGGCCCGCCTGTCACTTTGCCGGGTGGATCCTGGGTCACCTTCTGAACTCTCTGCCTGCCTGGTGAGCCCCTCAGGGGCCAGGAAGCCTGGTCGTATCTCACACTCTGGAGACTCATGGGAATTCCATCTAACGCATGTGGCCCAGATCCCTTTGGTTTCGAAGCCAGGCACTGGTGAGACACATAAAGAATACTTCTTGAGGGGATGGGCGTCCCCACACTCCAGCTGACTGTAGGAAGGACAGGAGGAAGAAGGGCTGTCAGCAAAGGAATCATGCTCAGGAAACCGTCCATGCCGGAAGTCAGCCCGGGAGCCCTACTGGACCCAGAATGTCCACGTCACACACACAGGCTGGTGGACTCAGAAAGGCACATCACACACACAGGCTGGTTAGGAGAGACGAAGGGTTGAGGGCAAAAAACTGACTGATCAGCCTCTCCTCCGGAAGTTTGGGCCCTCAGATGTTGCCTCGATTACCTATCGCAAGGAAGAAATGCCAGAATTCACCCAGGCCCTTGCTGACGCAGGGCACTAGAGAGAGAGAAACCACTGGGCTGATTATCTTGGCTTTATCTCCACATCTGTTTCAGCTCAGCATCTCTGCTTCTCATCTTTAAAGAGATGGCTGCAAGGCTAGAGAATCTCAGAGCTGGAAAGGGTCTGAGAGACCTCACATCTCACCTCCTTCTTTCGGAGATAAGAGCCGTGTCACTTGAGAGGCCGTGACTCACTCAAGGCCACACGGCGTGGGGGGTGGGGGGTGCGGGGTGGGGAGCTGGGATTGCAGCTCTCCCTTCCCAGGCCAGAGCTTTTCCCAGTTCTCCAAGCTGCCTCTCGGATCCCGCCAAGTTGTTCCCACGCTGGCCTGGTTTAGGCCTCATTAGTAAGAAAAGCTGGCTGTGGTCCTTTCTCATCCCCCCACCCCCACTGCCTCTCGAAAAAGAAAGGAGATGCTCTTCCAGAACAGAGCCAGGATGGTTTTGCTTGTCATCTGATGTCTGGGAGTGCCCATGCCAGGCTCCACTCCAGGGGTACAGCTCCTTGCCCTCACATGGTGTCATAAAAGAATTCACCCTCCTGCCAACCTTGAGCATAGAAGGCCGTTTCTCAGCTGGGACTCAAGCCACCTTGGGGGCCAAGACATCAGAGAGACTGTGCTCGGCTCTTACCAGCTGTGTGCTCCTTGGCCAAGGTCTGTCCTTGGAAGGCAGGTGCTCCCCAAGGAGTCCCAACCCCATTTCCTGGCCAGTCACCTTCACCCAAGCCAAGTCGAGACTCTCTCTGGAAGGTGCTCCACATCCATTCTGGAAGGGAGGAATATTCCCACCTCCAGTCCTTTTTTTATTTCCAGCCACACTTCCAGTAGTCATGTACGGATATGAAAGTTGGACTATAAAGAAAGCTGAGCGCCGAAGAATTGATGCTTTTGAACTGTGGTGTTAGAGAAGACTCTTGAGAGTCCCTTGGACTGCAAGGAGATCCAACCAGTCCATTCTGAAGGAGATCAGCCCTGGGATTTCTTTGGAGGAAATGATGCTGAAGCTGAAACTCCAGTACTTTGGCCGCTTGATGCGATGAACTGACTCCTTGGGAAAGACCCTGATGCTGGGAAAAATTGAAGGCGGGAGGAGAAGGGGACGACAGAGAATGAGATGGTTGGATGGCATCACCGACTCAATGGACATAAGTTTGAGTAAGCTCCTGGAGTTGGTGATGGGCAGCGAGGTGTGCTGCAGTCCTTGGAGTCCCAAAGAGTCAGCCACGGAGGAGCGACTGGACTGACTGACACTGCGTGGCTTATGGGATCTTAGTTCCCCGGTGTACATGCTAAGTCGCTTCAGTTGGTTGACTCTGCGACCCTATGGATCATTGCCCGCCAGGCTCCTCCATCCATGGGATTCTCCAGGCAAGAATACTGGAGTGAGTTGCTATGCCCTCCTCCAGGGACTCTTCCCACTCAGGGATGGAACTCCCATCTCTTGCGTCTGCTGCATTGACAGGTGGATTCTTTACCACTAGTGCCACCTGGGAAGCCCCTTAGTTCCCCTACCAGGGGTCAAACCCCGGGCCCTTGGCAGTGAAAGCACTAACCACTGACCACCAGGGAACTCCCCCTCCCTATTTTTTTTTTTTAACAGATGTGGAAATCCAGGTTCAGAGCGGTTAAGTTACCTGCCCATGGTCACCCAGCTAGTGAGGGGCAGAGTCAGAATTTGAACTCTGGTTCAAACCCATCTCTTTCTGTGGCACCCCTCCACGTGCCCCAAAGGAGCTCGAGGCATCTCAAGACACCCTTCCCGTGCTCAGAAGTAGTCCCCCCTGGCTTGCCTGGGTGCCTGAAACCCCCCCACTGGAGTA
This sequence comes from Bos indicus x Bos taurus, assembly GCF_003369695.1. Classification (NCBI taxonomy): domain Eukaryota; kingdom Metazoa; phylum Chordata; class Mammalia; order Artiodactyla; family Bovidae; genus Bos; species Bos indicus x Bos taurus. Next base: position 3,701,715 of record NC_040092.1, on the reverse strand, counting down.
TCTGCTGCTGACCCCAGCCTTTTAAGCAGGAAAGGCCAGGGATGGACAGGGGGAGGGTATACAAAGGTTTGATCAGGGTGGGACCAACCTGGGCCCCAGGGGTGAGGGCTTGGGGGCAGGGGAAGTGGCCCAGGGGAGAAAAGGCTGACTGGGGGAGGCGGGGCCCAGAGGCTGGCAGGACAGGGCATGAGGGAGCACCAGTGGGGATGAGGGAGGCTCCCTCCAAACCCCACAGGGCCGGCTCTGGGGCAGGGACTGGCTTTGGAGTGGAAGGGCCCAGCGTGACTGGGAGGCATTAGTCAGCGGTGGAGGTTTATGAAAGGAGGAATTGTCCGGAGCCTCCTTACTCACCAGGCCAACTGGGCTGTCCCAGAGAGCGGGAGCAGGGCTGGTATCAGAAGGGGACCGGGAACTCCGAGCTGCTCACTGCCCAGGTTGAATGGCCCCAGGCATCTGGGGGCCACGCTCGGGGGCCCTGTCCGGCCTCACGGCCTGTGAGTCACAGTCCTTGGCTGGCGGGCTGAGTGTCTTCATTGTCCTCTCGGCCAGGGGACAGCGGGGCCCGACTCCCTCCTCCTGGGAGAAAGGACGCCCCGGGCTGATTCACCAGTTTATCACCCTGCTGCCCCCTCCGTCTGAGGCCCCCAGCATATTCACCTCCCATCCCTTCTTCAGTCTTTCATACAGTCATTCTTTTTCTTATTGTTGTTTTGCGTCAATCTTTATTTTTCCAATTTGCAACAGTAATCTATTGACTGTTATTCCGCCTTAAAAGGGGATGAAATACTGACCTACGCTACAGCATGGATGAACCTTGAGGACACTATGCTAAGTGAATAAGCCGGCTGCAAAAGGACAAATTCTGTATGAGTCCGTGCATGCGAGGTTCCTAGAATAGTCAAAATCTTCAGGGCAGAAGTTAGAGTAGAGGTTGACAGGTCAAGGGGAGAAGGCAGCAGGCTTTGTGCTTTAAAGGTGCAGAGTTTGAGTTCGGCAAGGTGGAAAGTGTTCTGGAGATGGACCGTGTTGATGGTGGCAAAGCAAAGCTGATGTACTGAGACCGTACACTTCAAAATGTCTAAAACCGTAAAAGTTTATATTTTGTATATTTTATCACAAAAGCAAAGATGATCTATTATTCAAACGATACAGAAAAGTAGGAAAAGTAGAGACCTCCCTGTTGGCTAAGATTCCGAGCTCCCAATGCAGGGGGCCTGGGTTCGATCCCTCGTCGGGGAACTAGATCCCACCCGCTGCAACTAGGAATCTGCCTGCTGCCACGAAGACTGAAGATCCTGAGTGCCGAGACTAAGACCTGGCTCAGCCAAATAAGTAAATCAATTAAAAAAATTTTTTTAATGTTTTTAAAGTAAAAGGTAAATGTCCTCACCCCAGCCTCTGGAATATTTCAGACTTAACTTCTGTTCCTGTATAATCATAGATGTGACTTTAACAAAAAGTCAGTGTGTGATGGGAAGGGTGCCCGCCACACTCCTGGTCTTTCTCCCTTTGAAGGACACACGCGTCTCACTAACCCCAGGTGCCAGCCCAGCGCCAGGTGGCAAGGTCGATAACCACCATCTGGCAGGAGCTCAGCGGTGTCTCCTGTGGGGCTTAAACCCTCACACACATGAACTCACTTCATCCTTCCACCAGCGTGGTGAGGAAGGGGTTGTTCATGCCCTCCTCAAAGCCCAGTTCATAAATGAAGACTCAGAGGCTTTCAGAGTTGAGGGATGTGCCCAGATCGCATCACTAGATGGAGGCAAAGCAGGAGGTATTTCCCCCCTGAGCCGTTAAGTTGTTCTGTAGACAGAGATGGGCCACGAGCAGAGTGATGGTTTGTAGCAGGGGTCCCCAGCCTCCAGGATGAACTGGGGTGGGGCTGAGGTCATGACAACAGGAATAAAGTGCGCGGTACATGTAATGTACCTGAATCATCCCGAAACCTCCCCCCTACCCCGAGTGCAAATTGTCTTCCACGAAACCGGTCCCTGGTGCCAAAAAGGCTGGGGCCGGCGGGTTTACAGCACATTTGCTCACTTCATAGTAATCCCTTAATTTCTGGCTTCCCTGGGGCAGGGCTCCTGTGGTCTCTCTCGCTAACTGGCCCTCCTCAAGCCCTGGAACACAGTAGGTGTTCAACAAATATTTGCAGAGAGGCTAGTTCTCATTCATGTCTCTGTCTGATCATCCCCCACAGCCCTGTGAAGTAGATAATTAGGAAATCTGATGGCTGCCGGTCTTACTCATCCGGCTAGCAGGCAAGATGGTCACACGGCCGGGCTGGGCTGCTAAGGTGGAGCCCCAGGCTTCTGGCTCCCTTCCCAGGCCTTTCCAATTCAGCTGTCGAGGCCTGGGCCCCTGATGTTACAGAACAAGGATAATTAATTGGGAGCAGGAACACTTTGAGTCATAACCAGCAATAATAATAATAATAATTGCAGTCATACTCATTGCAATCTTTAACTCATATAAACCTGTATCAGTAGCACCAATGAGGCACTAATGTTATCTCAGGGCTTCAGTTAGGCCTGGAAGTTCAATTGTAAGTGCCTCAACATCACACACAGTTCAGAGGCGGCGGAGCTGGGATTCAGGCTCCAGCCGGCTCCAGGGCCCAGAGGCCACACACCACTAAACACTTGAGGACCGATTAGTATTGTCAGCTGGACCCACGGCACAGCCAGGCTGAACTTTGGAGAGAGATAGGGCCGAATCCCACCCTCATTCATTCTTTTGGTCAGCAAGCCTGTACTGAGCCACACCCTTGAGCTCGACCAAGTGTCTGTCCCCAGGACTTGACCTGACCTGGACGGAGGCTCGCCCCACCCCAGCAGAGCCTTTGGCCTGGTGGGAGAGGCCGATGTCTTAATTACACGGCTAATTGTCTCATTAGAGCAAAGATGAGTACCACTCGAAGGGTTTGGGTTCTGCCAGCCTCCTAGGGCACAGGCCTGGCCTGGGGGAGCTAACATCTCTGCTGAAATTTGAAGGGTGGGCCGGGGTCAGGTGAGCGGAGTGGGAGAGCTTTCCAAGCAGAGAGGGCAGTGGCGTGGCTCTGACTAGAACAAAACTGCTGTGGCTGGAGCTGGTGAGAGGATGGGAAGGAGTAGGGGGGTTGGGGGTTTTGGGGGCGTGGGGGCCAGCACCTGAGTCCTCCCCTAGCAACTCGGGCTCCTATAATCAGCTCACTGGCACTGTTATCCTTAAAGAGCAAGTGTGAAAGGGAACATTAGAAATTCCCATTCCTCAGGTCTTCCCTGGCAGTCCAGTAGTTAAGACTCTGCATGTCCACTGCAGGGGGCACAGGTTCGATCCCTGGTCAGGGAACTAAGATCTCACTGGAAAAAAAAAAAAAAGAAGTTGCCATTCCCCCCCCAGTTGGTGGGGCTGGATGGGTCCTCCCAGGAGCATCGATTCCACTCCCCACCGCGCGTCTGCACAGCTGTTTGCACTGGACACCACGCTCTTGGTCCTGTTTGACCCTCATGACCACGTGGAGGGAGCAAAGGTGAGCAGGGCTCAGACTCCCACGCCACCCCCACACAGCAGAGGGAATCTAGGCAGGAAGAAGGGCCGTGCCTCTGGGTGGGCGAGGCAGGGGAAGCCCAGGGGGGATGGAATCTGAGCTACACTTGGACCAAAGCTTGGCCCTCGGGAAGGGAGAGCAGGTTGAGGACTTCAGGAACACCTCAGATGGTTAGGTGGGTGTCCCCCGGGGGCTGGGGCCGACGTAGCTGAGGCTGGCGCGTTAGTGAGGGCATGGTGAGTGGGTGTGCAGGGGGGTTGGGTCTAAGGACCACTGCCTGGATGATCACGGTCAACATAGCCACGACAGCCACACGCCACATCCTTCAGTGAGCCCAGTGGAGCAGATCCTTGTGACGATAGCATTTGTTTGGAATTCTGTTCTAATTATACACACAAATGATGTACAATGTGGGAAAGAGCGAACGCAAACACACACCACGGGGAAAGTGTCCAAATCATTTGTAGCACACGCATCCCCACCCCCACCCACCCGGATAGCCCTGGTCAGCCCAGCAGAGCACACCCTCCGAGCCTGCTGTTTGTAGGCCGAGTGCTGGGAGGCGGAAGCCTGGGGAGGTGACGAGCCTGGGGCCAGACGCCGGGCTGGCTTTGGGAAGAGGGTGAGGTTCAGACGGACCCTGTAGGAGGGGCAGGGTCTGAAAAGACCAGAGGGCTTCCAGGCCAGGGGACGGCACTGCTGAAGCACAGGGCTGAGGGGCTGGGTAAGGCACGTGAATAAATGGCACCTTCCCGCGTGCCAGCCTCTGCTCTCACGAGTATCACGTGTGACCTCACTGGGTCTTCCCACACCCTGTGGGGAGGAGGCAAGAGAAGCCCCATTTTTAGGGCGAGCAAATGGAGATGTGGCCACGGTCCTGACTCAGGGCTGGCTTGGTCTCGACCCCAAGGAGCCAGGAAGGGGATTGGGGGCGTGCTGCGGGAAGAGATCCCCCTGAGCTCCACGCCCGGGACCCTGGGGTGCTGGCCGTCCTCATGGGGAAGGCAAGGGAGCTTAAGCACCCGGGGCAGTCAAGGCCAGCAAAGGCAGGGGTGGGAGGCACCCTTGGGTTGTCCGGTCCCGTGCTGCGGCGGCTTTATCAGGGCACTACAGGCCCTGACTATCACCCTGCCCATCTACAGTCCGGCTTCCCGAGCAGGGCCTGCGACCCTGGAGGTGATAAGGCAGCCCTGATCACGGGGCTCTAACCGTCGAAGCTGCTGCAGAGCCGATGGCCGGTTGGAAGGGAAGCCCCTCCAGGGTCTTCTGACTGCCTACCCAAGCGACACCTGCCCCGAGGGACTGGGGCAGAACCTGAGGAGGAAAACTACAGTAAGAAGGATCTTCGAAACCCCTGCTGAGTGTGCCTTTTGGTTCACAAAGCGCTTCTATATCCCATTCTCAGCACGAAACAGAAGGGTAGGGCCTGGGAGCCAGGCTGCGGTGATACAGGCCTCAGTTCACCCCTTTGCTGGCCTGTAACCCCCAGACCTCACCTCTCTGAGCCTCAGTTTCCTCCTCTGCCCAGTGAAAGCAGCAACGCCACTTCTCTCTTCCCATGGCTCACGGCTGCGTGTCTGGCCAGCCTGTGGCTGCCTCGCTCCTGGCCCTGCTGCCTCCTTCCCCCCCGCCAGGGTGCTGCCTTTGCGCCGCACCAGACACCCGGCCTCTGCCAGGCGGGGAGCTGACTCAGACCTCGGTCCACCAACACGCTGCCGGGGTGGACGGGCCCAGACAGCCAGGGGATTCTTGTCCCGACTCCCCTCCGGCAGCCAGGCAGCGTTTGGCAGGCCCGGCTGGGGCCTGGGTGAGAAAGAGGGAGGCGGGGAGGGGAGCCCCCGATGGGAAGGCTCGGATTTAGCCAGCGCAGGCCTTTGTGTTCTGAAATGCCAGGCCAGGGCAGTGAGCTCTGCCAACGAGGAGACTGGCCTCCAACAATAATGTTTTTCCCTGGGTTTCCAGAAAGCATCAGCTGCTTTCTAATTCAAACCATCAGGAGGAGGTTCACATGTGCTGAGTCTCAAAACCCCCGAGAAAGAACACGGCTGCCCCTTGCCAGACAAGAGCTGGCCTGGATGGGACAGGGGAGGTGGGGTAGGGTGGGCATGGCCAAGGGGTCCCTGGATGCGAGACTGAGCACCTCCCTGGGCCCCCACGTGTCCATCCCAGACCTGCAGCTGGGATCTCCCCAGGGCTGGCTTGCTGGTCACTCTAGCCATGTCCACAGGGGTCACTCCCCCTTGTGCCAGAAACTGCCAGGCATTGGAGTGGTCACTGTGTCTGTTAACTGTGGTTCACACTGACCGAGCACATGTCCGCCAGCATTCGCACCAACTGCTTTCCAGCCACAGTCTCTGGGCCACCTGCTATTATTCCATTCTACAGACTAGAAAGATGTTCGTCTCAGCCAGGTGAAGTTCCCCGGGCTTCCAGCCCTGGGGCTGCCTCCGGCGCTCCCCTGCCAGGCCTTGCTGCTCGGCACACAAAAGATGTAAGACTCGCCACTTCACAACTACTAGGCTGGCAAGAGTCAGAAAGTCAGATAATGACAAGTGACGGCCAAGACGTGGAGAAATCCATCCTTGCACGCTGCTGGTGGGAATGGGAAATGGTTCAGCCACTTTGGAACACAGTCTGGCGGTTCCTCAACTAAACACAGAGTTACCGTATGACCCAGCAGTGCCACTCCTGGGTATCTACCCAGGAGAAACCAAAACACACGTCCTCACAAAGACTCATATGGGAATACTCACAGCAGCGTTATTCATCAAAGCCAAAACGTGGAAACGAGCCAAAGGCATAAACATACTGTGGTCTGCCCGTACAATGGAATATTATTCAGCCATACAAAGGATGAAGTGCTGATACACACTACAACATGGATGGCCCTTGAAAGCATTGTGCTGAGCGAAACGATCCAGTCGTAAGTCCACATATTGTACGGTTCCACTCGTGTGAAATATCTGCTCTAGGGAAATCCACAGAGACACACAGGAGGGACTGGGGGTTAGGGGGACCATGTGGGGCAGGTGAGACAGACAAAAGGTCCAGGATCTACTTTTTTTGGGGGGGTGATGATCAAAATGTCTTAAAATGGACTGTGACCGTGGTTGCCCAGCTCTGTGAATACACTAAAAAATCATTTCAATGGGGTAATTGCATGGTGTGTAAATTCCATCTCAGTAAAAATGTTTAAGAAAGAAAGGATTTATGGTGTAGCCTTTAAGGAGCTCACAGATGAGAGAAGAAAGCAATGAGAGAAATGCCAACAATTCCATTCATGACCTAAGAAAGCACAGGTCATTCCATCTGAGACTCTGAGGGCATAGTGCTATGGGAAGGGAGGAGGACTGTCTCTCAGCCCAGGGAGCTGGAGCAAAGAGGGAGGCAACCCAGGGAAGCTTCCTGGAGTAGGTGACACTGGACTGCCTCTTGAAGAATGAGTCGGACAAGAAAGCGAGGGGGTGGGAAACAAAGTCCCAGGTGAAGCGGGCAGAAGCATATCCAGAAAATGTCCTGCGGGGCGGCAGTGGGGGACGAGCTGAGAGAGGGTTTAGGCCTGGCAAGGTGGGAAAGGCAGGGACTCCCAGCCACCCCCTAACTCATCCAGCGTTCCCCCAGGCAAGCCCTTGTCTGTCCCTGGGCCTGGATTCCAGCAGACACGCTCCTGTCTCTGAAGCTGTGAGTGGGTCTCAGAGCCGGAGATTGAAGAGGGCAGACTGACGACAGATGGGGAGTCAGAGGAGAGGAGGTGGCCGGATGTCAGAGCCTGGAAACAGGGGGACCGCGCTTCCCAGCCTGATGGGTGGCTGCCCGCGGGCCCCAGCCCCCACCCCGGCCCTGACCACCCCAGGAAACGAGAAACACGGGGCCTGAGGGGAACTCGAAACAGAAACGCAGGTGTCTCTCCCTGGGCAGATTCCAAGAAAGAAAAGAAAAGTGGCTGGTAAGGGAGAGAACCTGTGAGCTTTGAAGTGAGGAAGGAAGCAGGCCTGGAGAGGAAGCGGAAGAGGAGGGGGCGTGTGAAAGAGGGCCAGGTGCCCTGCTTACGGGTGCCCTCCACCCCGGCGTGCGGGTGAACCCGGCTCCGGGAAGCTTCAGAGGGGAAACAAGCCGCATGAGGGAGGTGCTTCCCAGAGCTGGTGCCCGCAGCCTGGCGACTTCTCACGCCGACGGGCGCCTCTGCCGCCCTCGGCCGCTGGCTCTGCCTCTCGTGGTGCTGAACTCGGGCCCGAGGGCCAGATATCAGGGCTGCGTTTTTGAATTGAGATATAGCTGATGTGCAAGATTGTACAAGTTTCTGGTGTACAACACAGCGATTCACCATGTTTAAAGGTTATACTGCATTTGTAGTTATTAAACTATGGGCTATACGCCTCGTGTTGAACAATATAGCCTCACAGCTTAATTTATTTTTCAATCTATTTATTTATCTGGTTGTGCCGGGTCTTAGTTGCGGCCTTCAGGAGGAGAGCTGAAGCATGTGGGATCTGGCTCCACAACCAGGCATGGAACCCAGGCCCCCTGCGTTGGGACCTCGGAGTCTTAGCCACTGGGCCTCCAGGGAAGTCCCCATCGTAGCTTATTTTCTATATAACAGTTTGTACTTCTTTATCTCCTGCACCTATCTTGCCCTTCCTCCCTCTGTCTCTCCACTGGTAACCACTAATTTATTCTCTGTGAGCCTGTTTCGTTTTGCTTATTCACTAGTTTATTTTTTAGGGTCCACATAGAAGTGACATCATAGAGTATTTAGCCTCATCTGACTTATTTCGCCTAGTGTAATACCCTCCAAGCCCATCCATGTTTTTTGCAAATGGCAAGTTTTCATTTTTTATGGCTGATTATTGGACAGTATCCCACTGAGGGCTCTACTGCATCTTCTGTATCCATTCCTCTGTTGATGGACACTTAGGTTCCTGCCGGCTCTTAACTGCGGTCTCTGCCCCCCCCAGTTTACTCGTCTGCGAAATGGGATGATGATGGCGGCTATCCCTCTGCGATCAGGGAATAGGAAGACCTTCACATACGTGAGAATACCCGGCCCACAGTGGCAACCTCTTATCCTGTCTTCTCCTTTCTAAATCTTCCCACCTACTGTCGCCGTTGAGCATCGTGGCACTAAGCGAAAAAAGGCCAGGCTGTCTTCCTATCCACTTGACGGGAGACAAAACTGAGGCTCAGAGAAGCCACATGACCAAGAGCATCAAGTGGCAGCAGGAGAACCCAGGGACATGGGGCTCCTCAGGTCTGACCTCACCACTGCTCTCTGCCAGCGACTCTGGCTCCTGAGCTGGGGTGCTGAGATCCTTCTACTTTTTATAGAGACAGGAGACCACCCCACACCCCATGTCAAGCTTCGTGATCATGTAGAGGGGCCTGAAACAGGGAAGATTTACGAACATTTGAAGGCGTCTCAAGCTGATGCTCACTTCACAGGTGGCTCAGTGGTGAAGAATGCACCTGCCAAGCAGGACACCTGCACTCGATCCCTCGGGAATGGCACCCCACTCCGGTATTCTTGCCTGGGAAATCCCAGGGACAGAGGAGCCTGGCGGGGTCCAGTCCATGGGGTCCCAAAAGAGTCAGACACGACTGAGTGACTGAAGAGCAACAGCAGAAGCAAGCCGGTGCTCGGCTCAGGCGAGCTCTGAGGTGGGCACTAGAGCAAACGCTCGCAGGTTAAAGGGACGTGAGAAGGGGCTTCAAATCATGGTGAAGAGGAACACTGGGAATACACCCAGAGTACGGACAGGAACAGGCTCCCTGGCGGTAATGAGCTCCCCGCCCCTGGGGGTAATCAAGTGCAGACCTGGCAGTCAGTTGGTGGAGCTGGTTCAGAGAGCAAGGAATTCTGAGGGAGGTGGGCTTAGAGCCGGGCTTCTCAACCTTGGCGCAGCTGACATTCTTTGAAGCAAGTTCCGTCCTTAGCATCCGTACGATGTTCAGCAACATGTCTGCCCTTCATCCCTAATTCCAGCAGCACCGCCCTCCCCGATTTTTGTGACAATCCAAAATGTCTCCAGACATTGCCAAATGTCCTCTGGGGCAAAATCATGCCCCTCCATTGCCCCTCTTCCTGGTTGAGACGCGTCGGCTTAATTATTTTTACTTTTTTTTTTTTTTTTGCCACACCACATAGCATGTGGGATCTTATTTCCCCTGCCAGGGACTGAACTCACCCCTGCAGTAGAAGGGTAGAGTCTTAACCACTGGACCACCAGGCATGTTCTCTGGGAAGCACTGGCTTTGATGACCTTTAAGATCTCCCGAGAGCCCATGATTCCGTCATTCTGGACAAGGAGCTGCAAGCGTTACTTATTTTCAGGCCCCCCTGCAGCTGTGAGCATCTAACACGCATCACCGTGTCGTAATCAGCCGTGGTCATTCTGTATTCTCACACCATGCTCCCCCACTCCTCTGCCTGGCTGACCCCCGTTCCTCCCAGATCCAGCGTCGCTCTCCTTGGAGTCCCTTCCTGCCCCCTCACCTCATCTATGTCCCCCTTCAGTGTTTCAGTCCGGCTCCCCACTGCTCCCCTAAATAGCAGAGCATCTGAGCACCTCCACCTCTGTCTTCCTACTGGACAGGGGGCTCCTGGAGGGTCACTGAGTCTTGCTCACCTCTGAGACCCCACATGGCATGGGCTCCACACACACACACACCCCCCTAGGGAGAGAGGCTGAGTGTTAACTCAGTGCCTCACTAAGCCAATCCCACCAGTGGTCAGTGGGGCTTCTGTGACCACCCTGTGCTGTTCTCAGGAGCCCCAACTCCCACTCCGGACACTACCAGGCCCTTTTCTTCAAAGCCAGAGGGAGGTCCGTCTGGGATCCCTGGGGAAGCCAAGCTAAGTCCCATCCGGGGGTGGGCAGGGCAGGGCAGAGGGTGTTCCGATTAGGTGGGACTCGAGGTGCGGGATGGTGGGAGACCCACTGCCCTTCATGGGCTCAGGCCGGGCCTGGGGGTCCAGTGATCAGAGTGCAGTTGGCCAGGTGGCCTCAGCGAAGGTGCTTAGGGCCCCAGAGGTGTCCTTTGTCAAGTGAGGAAGATTTGAACTATGTTGGTGGTTTCTGAGCTTTTACGGGTGGTTTCATTTCGTTTCTAGCAAACGAAGCCCCCCTCCCTAAGGAAAAATCTCACATAGTGGCCCGATAGATAAGACCCTGAGCTCTGCCTTCTCAGTGCGCCCAGTTCCCCCTCCCCCCGAAACAGCCCTGGGTCACTTCCCTGCCCCCCACCAGGGCTTCTCAGGGCCCAGTTTGAAACCCACCAGGGCTTCTCTGAGGTCTTTCTAGCTCCCGTGTCTGAGGTTCTATAACTGGCCCCACCAAATGGTGAAACGCAACCAAACGTGCCAGGGACGGGGGTGGGGGGGAACGTGGATGTGATGGTCCCTCGGGGCGTCTCAGGGCCCAGGGGATGGCCTGGGACCGGCGTTATCCTCCAACATGCTGAGATGGAAAATTCCGGTCATCTGAGTACGGTGTTTACTTGTGTGGGTCTCGGGATAAACAGGAATGCACAGTACCCAGCAAAGATAAACGTATGGAACTCATTACCCCAGAGAGGGTGACAGGCCGAGGACGTGAGCACACCCAGGCAGGCCCCGCTGTCTCCGGATGACAGACACCCAGGGCTGGTCCCAGCCCGGGCAGCAGCCACGGCCCCCAGACAACAGCTGTCAGGAGGCCAGGAGGCTGCAACTCCCTGTGAGATGCTGCACAAGCACTTTCTCAGCCCTTTGAGGTTTGCTGTGCATTCTCCCCACCACCACCCCATTTTTTTTTAACTGATTAAGAAACCAAGGTTCAGGGAAGTAGCATCGTTTGCAAGTGGCTGAAGCCAGAGTTCTCACCTCCTTGACTGGAGGAGGTCGAGGGCCTCCTCCAAGTGCCCCTGAGCAAACCCGGGCTCAGTCTCCTAACCTGGACGCTGGGGGGTGTTTGACGGGAAGGCGTTTGCCTTCCCATGAGCACAAGTGATTGATCAGGGGCGGGGATTGAGTGAGGCACTAATGACAGAGAAATGAACAAAGACGTGGCCCCTGCTTCATCAGAAGGAAGAGGGGCTGAGGCTTTACTGTGCCAGGCAGCCGGGGTCGGGGGGTGAGTGTTTGGAGAAGGTTTCATGAAGACGGGGGTGTTTGAGCTCATCGAGAGACTGAGTAGTCAAGTGGCAGATGGAGATGGTCGGGACAGTATGCCCCCACTGCATCGCCACGGAAATCCCATAAAGCGCGTATTTCTTAGCACAGGCCAGATACTGTTCTATCTTGTACATCTGTAGAAGAGGGGAGAAGCACAGAGGGGTCCAGGAACTTGCCCAAAGCCACACAGCCAGTCTGTGGTCCTACACTCCCCTGCTGGGGACGCCACGTGTCTCCTGATACACAGGAGTCGGTACACATTGTGAGTGCCGGCTGTGGAATAGTCCTGTGTGCAGCTCTGATAATGCCAGGATAGAATGGGGCCTCAGAGACACACATAAGAGTGTCAGGGAGGGCTTCCCTGGTGGCTCAGTGGGAAAGAATCTCCCCCCGCAGTGCAGGAGACACAGGTTTGATCCCTGATCCAGGAAGATCCCACGTGCTGCAGCGTAGCAAAGCCCTGTACCACACCCTAGAGGCCACGCTCGGCAACCGGAGAGCAGCCCACGCACAGCAATGAAGACCCAGCACCACCACAAATAAATAAGTAAATAAAAATTTGAAAATAGAATGGTGGGGAGACACCAGCTTGGGGGTAAAGGGGAAATGCTCACAAGAGAAGAGGCCCAAGTAGGAGTCCCAGTCAGGGGGAGTGAGGTCATAGAGAGATAAAAGAATGCGAAGGATGCTCCAGGAATGGAGCACTGAATGCTGGAAGTGCAGGGAAGCAGGGATAAGCACGGCGGGTCCTGGAAGCACAGGAAGTGTGGTCTTGCTGGAGTGTGAAGCAGGAGGTGATGGGGAATGAGGCTTGGGGTGGGTGGAGCACAAACTGAGGCCGCGGACTTGATCCTGAGGGTACCAGGGAGCCACCGAGGGCTTTAAGCAGAAGCTGTGTGGGCCAATTTGTATTTCAGAAAGATTACTGGGGCCCCAGCTTTGATTCAGGGCCCCGGGGCCAGGGCTAGCGCATCTGGGGGCATCTCTACAGGAACCCTTAGCAAGGGCGCCACGTGCCTGCCCTGGAGGTCAGCTCTGGTCCCTGGCTTAGCAGGTGGGAGATCAAACTGAGATTTAGGGCAGAAGGACCTGTGCCTGGTTGGCTCCCCTCTGTTTCCCATTCTGTTCAGGAAGCCCAGGTAGTGCGGGAAGTTTGGGGAAGTGGAAGAGAAGAGTCTGCAGACAGAATTCATGTGGGGTAGGCAGGCGGAGCCCTCTAGGAAAGATGCCTCACAGGACACTCAAGGAAGTGGGCAGCTCAGTGCTCCCCAGACCGTGTCCATG